>NC_136252.1:7638750-8965000 GCF_053564925.1 Oryzias latipes | reverse complement strand
CTGATTTTGCAGAGGAGAGGTGAAATGGCATGGTTTTTGCAGCAGGTGGGTGTGTCTAATCAGCAGGTGTGTTAATCAGAAGGACACGATGGCATGCTTGGAAGTTTAAGCAGGAAAACTTTGAGATTCACTGGCCAAGAGGCTTTGCTGGACACTGGCAAGTGCTTACGGCCACACCACTCTGGACCCGCCCGATCTCGTCCGATCTCGGAAGCCAATCAGGGTTGGGCCTGGTTAGTACCTGGATGGGAGACCGCTTGGGAATACCAGGTGCTGTAAGTTTTCCATCTTTTCCTCCCAACCAGCAGAGGGTGTTCTTCCAAAATCTGCTTCAAAGTTCACCTAAGGTTTTTTTCTTTTTCTTTTTTTTCTTTTTTTTTTTTTTAATAAACAACTTTTGCCTCATGTAAAGTAATCAGGTAGCTTCAGAGCAATCAGAATCAAGGTGTCAATGCATAACCTTTAGCCTAATTACACCCACCTGTTATAATGAGCAGATGTTAGCAGTGTTTCTGTTCAGACTTTGTGTGTGTTTAAACCAAGGCTGATTTTGCAGAGGAGAGGTGAAATGGCATGGTTTTTGCAGCAGGTGGGTGTGTCTAATCAGCAGGTGTGTTAATCAGAAGGACACGATGGCATGCTTGGAAGTTTAAGCAGGAAAACTTTGAGATTCACTGGCCAAGAGGCTTTGCTGGACACTGGCAAGTGCTTACGGCCACACCACTCTGGACCCGCCCGATCTCGTCCGATCTCGGAAGCCAATCAGGGTTGGGCCTGGTTAGTACCTGGATGGGAGACCGCTTGGGAATACCAGGTGCTGTAAGTTTTCCATCTTTTCCTCCCAACCAGCAGAGGGTGTTCTTCCAAAATCTGCTTCAAAGTTCACCTAAGGTTTTTTTCTTTTTCTTTTTTTTTCTTTTTTTTTTTTTTAATAAACAACTTTTGCCTCATGTAAAGTAATCAGGTAGCTTCAGAGCAATCAGAATCAAGGTGTCAATGCATAACCTTTAGCCTAATTACACCCACCTGTTATAATGAGCAGATGTTAGCAGTGTTTCTGTTCAGACTTTGTGTGTGTTTAAACCAAGGCTGATTTTGCAGAGGAGAGGTGAAATGGCATGGTTTTTGCAGCAGGTGGGTGTGTCTAATCAGCAGGTGTGTTAATCAGAAGGACACGATGGCATGCTTGGAAGTTTAAGCAGGAAAACTTTGAGATTCACTGGCCAAGAGGCTTTGCTGGACACTGGCAAGTGCTTACGGCCACACCACTCTGGACCCGCCCGATCTCGTCCGATCTCGGAAGCCAATCAGGGTTGGGCCTGGTTAGTACCTGGATGGGAGACCGCTTGGGAATACCAGGTGCTGTAAGTTTTCCATCTTTTCCTCCCAACCAGCAGAGGGTGTTCTTCCAAAATCTGCTTCAAAGTTCACCTAAGGTTTTTTTCTTTTTCTTTTTTTTCTTTTTTTTTTTTTTAATAAACAACTTTTGCCTCATGTAAAGTAATCAGGTAGCTTCAGAGCAATCAGAATCAAGGTGTCAATGCATAACCTTTAGCCTAATTACACCCACCTGTTATAATGAGCAGATGTTAGCAGTGTTTCTGTTCAGACTTTGTGTGTGTTTAAACCAAGGCTGATTTTGCAGAGGAGAGGTGAAATGGCATGGTTTTTGCAGCAGGTGGGTGTGTCTAATCAGCAGGTGTGTTAATCAGAAGGACACGATGGCATGCTTGGAAGTTTAAGCAGGAAAACTTTGAGATTCACTGGCCAAGAGGCTTTGCTGGACACTGGCAAGTGCTTACGGCCACACCACTCTGGACCCGCCCGATCTCGTCCGATCTCGGAAGCCAATCAGGGTTGGGCCTGGTTAGTACCTGGATGGGAGACCGCTTGGGAATACCAGGTGCTGTAAGTTTTCCATCTTTTCCTCCCAACCAGCAGAGGGTGTTCTTCCAAAATCTGCTTCAAAGTTCACCTAAGGTTTTTTTCTTTTTCTTTTTTTTTCTTTTTTTTTTTTTTAATAAACAACTTTTGCCTCATGTAAAGTAATCAGGTAGCTTCAGAGCAATCAGAATCAAGGTGTCAATGCATAACTTTTAGCCTAATTACACCCACCTGTTATAATGAGCAGATGTTAGCAGTGTTTCTGTTCAGACTTTGTGAGTGTAACCAAGGCTGTTTTTGCAGAGGTGAGCTGAAATGGCATGGTTTTTGCAGCAGGTGGGTGTGTCCAATCAGCAGGTGTGTTAATCAGAAGGACACGATGAAATGCCTGGAGCTTTAAGCTGGAAAACTTTGAAATTCGCTGGCCAAGAGGCTTTGCTGGACACTGGCAAGTGCTTACGGCCACACCACTCTGGACCCGCCCGATCTCGTCCGATCTCGGAAGCCAATCAGGGTTGGGCCTGGTTAGTACCTGGATGGGAGACCGCTTGGGAATACCAGGTGCTGTAAGTTTTCCATCTTTTCCTCCCAACCAGCAGAGGGTGTTCTTCCAATATCTTCTTCAAAGTTCACTTTAGGTTTTTTTCTTTTTTCTTTTTTTTTTTTTTTTTTTTTTTTTTTTAATAAACAACTTTTGCCTCATGTAAAGTAATCAGGTAGCTTCAGAGCATACAGTGCCAAGGTGTAAATGCATAACCTTTAGCCTAATTACTCCACCTGTTATAATGAGCAGATGTTAGCAGTGCTTCTGTTCAGACTTTGTGAGTGTAACCAAGGCTGTTTTTGCAGAGGTGAGCTGAAATGGCATGGTTTTTGCAGCAGGTGGGTGTGTCCAATCAGCAGGTGTGTTAATCAGAAGGACACGATGGCATGCTTGGAAGTTTAAGCAGGAAAACTTTGAGATTCACTGGCCAAGAGGCTTTGCTGGACACTGGCAAGTGCTTACGGCCACACCACTCTGGACCCGCCCGATCTCGTCCGATCTCGGAAGCCAAACAGGGTTGGGCCTGGTTAGTACCTGGATGGGAGACCGCTTGGGAATACCAGGTGCTGTAAGTTTTCCATCTTTTCCTCCCAACCAGCAGAGGGTGTTCTTCCAAAATCTGCTTCAAAGTTCACCTAAGGTTTTTTTCTTTTTCTTTTTTTTTTTTTTTTTTTTTTTAATAAACAACTTTTGCCTCATGTAAAGTAATCAGGTAGCTTCAGAGCAATCAGAATCAAGGTGTCAATGCATAACCTTTAGCCTAATTACACCCACCTGTTATAATGAGCAGATGTTAGCAGTGTTTCTGTTCAGACTTTGTGTGTGTTTAAACCAAGGCTGATTTTGCAGAGGAGAGGTGAAATGGCATGGTTTTTGCAGCAGGTGGGTGTGTCTAATCAGCAGGTGTGTTAATCAGAAGGACACGATGGCATGCTTGGAAGTTTAAGCAGGAAAACTTTGAGATTCACTGGCCAAGAGGCTTTGCTGGACACTGGCAAGTGCTTACGGCCACACCACTCTGGACCCGCCCGATCTCGTCCGATCTCGGAAGCCAAACAGGGTTGGGCCTGGTTAGTACCTGGATGGGAGACCGCTTGGGAATACCAGGTGCTGTAAGTTTTCCATCTTTTCCTCCCAACCAGCAGAGGGTGTTCTTCCAAAATCTGCTTCAAAGTTCACCTAAGGTTTTTTTCTTTTTCTTTTTTTTTTTTTTTTTTTTTTTTTAATAAACAACTTTTGCCTCATGTAAAGTAATCAGGTAGCTTCAGAGCAATCAGAATCAAGGTGTCAATGCATAACCTTTAGCCTAATTACACCCACCTGTTATAATGAGCAGATGTTAGCAGTGTTTCTGTTCAGACTTTGTGTGTGTTTAAACCAAGGCTGATTTTGCAGAGGTGAGCTGAAATGGCATGGTTTTTGCAGCAGGTGGGTGTGTCTAATCAGCAGGTGTGTTAATCAGAAGGACACGATGGCATGCTTGGAAGTTTAAGCAGGAAAACTTTGAGATTCACTGGCCAAGAGGCTTTGCTGGACACTGGCAAGTGCTTACGGCCACACCACTCTGGACCCGCCCGATCTCGTCCGATCTCGGAAGCCAATCAGGGTTGGGCCTGGTTAGTACCTGGATGGGAGACCGCTTGGGAATACCAGGTGCTGTAAGTTTTCCATCTTTTCCTCCCAACCAGCAGAGGGTGTTCTTCCAATATCTTCTTCAAAGTTCACTTTAGGTTTTTTTCTTTTTTCTTTTTTTTTTTTTTTTTTTTTTTTTTTTAATAAACAACTTTTGCCTCATGTAAAGTAATCAGGTAGCTTCAGAGCATACAGTGCCAAGGTGTAAATGCATAACCTTTAGCCTAATTACTCCACCTGTTATAATGAGCAGATGTTAGCAGTGCTTCTGTTCAGACTTTGTGAGTGTAACCAAGGCTGTTTTTGCAGAGGTGAGCTGAAATGGCATGGTTTTTGCAGCAGGTGGGTGTGTCCAATCAGCAGGTGTGTTAATCAGAAGGACACGATGGCATGCTTGGAAGTTTAAGCAGGAAAACTTTGAGATTCACTGGCCAAGAGGCTTTGCTGGACACTGGCAAGTGCTTACGGCCACACCACTCTGGACCCGCCCGATCTCGTCCGATCTCGGAAGCCAAACAGGGTTGGGCCTGGTTAGTACCTGGATGGGAGACCGCTTGGGAATACCAGGTGCTGTAAGTTTTCCATCTTTTCCTCCCAACCAGCAGAGGGTGTTCTTCCAAAATCTGCTTCAAAGTTCACCTAAGGTTTTTTTCTTTTTCTTTTTTTTTTTTTTTTTTTTTTTTTAATAAACAACTTTTGCCTCATGTAAAGTAATCAGGTAGCTTCAGAGCAATCAGAATCAAGGTGTCAATGCATAACCTTTAGCCTAATTACACCCACCTGTTATAATGAGCAGATGTTAGCAGTGTTTCTGTTCAGACTTTGTGTGTGTTTAAACCAAGGCTGATTTTGCAGAGGAGAGGTGAAATGGCATGGTTTTTGCAGCAGGTGGGTGTGTCTAATCAGCAGGTGTGTTAATCAGAAGGACACGATGGCATGCTTGGAAGTTTAAGCAGGAAAACTTTGAGATTCACTGGCCAAGAGGCTTTGCTGGACACTGGCAAGTGCTTACGGCCACACCACTCTGGACCCGCCCGATCTCGTCCGATCTCGGAAGCCAAACAGGGTTGGGCCTGGTTAGTACCTGGATGGGAGACCGCTTGGGAATACCAGGTGCTGTAAGTTTTCCATCTTTTCCTCCCAACCAGCAGAGGGTGTTCTTCCAAAATCTGCTTCAAAGTTCACCTAAGGTTTTTTTCTTTTTCTTTTTTTTTTTTTTTTTTTTTTTTTAATAAACAACTTTTGCCTCATGTAAAGTAATCAGGTAGCTTCAGAGCAATCAGAATCAAGGTGTCAATGCATAACCTTTAGCCTAATTACACCCACCTGTTATAATGAGCAGATGTTAGCAGTGTTTCTGTTCAGACTTTGTGTGTGTTTAAACCAAGGCTGATTTTGCAGAGGTGAGCTGAAATGGCATGGTTTTTGCAGCAGGTGGGTGTGTCTAATCAGCAGGTGTGTTAATCAGAAGGACACGATGGCATGCTTGGAAGTTTAAGCAGGAAAACTTTGAGATTCACTGGCCAAGAGGCTTTGCTGGACACTGGCAAGTGCTTACGGCCACACCACTCTGGACCCGCCCGATCTCGTCCGATCTCGGAAGCCAATCAGGGTTGGGCCTGGTTAGTACCTGGATGGGAGACCGCTTGGGAATACCAGGTGCTGTAAGTTTTCCATCTTTTCCTCCCAACCAGCAGAGGGTGTTCTTCCAAAATCTGCTTCAAAGTTCACCTAAGGTTTTTTTCTTTTTCTTTTTTTTTCTTTTTTTTTTTTTTAATAAACAACTTTTGCCTCATGTAAAGTAATCAGGTAGCTTCAGAGCAATCAGAATCAAGGTGTCAATGCATAACCTTTAGCCTAATTACACCCACCTGTTATAATGAGCAGATGTTAGCAGTGTTTCTGTTCAGACTTTGTGTGTGTTTAAACCAAGGCTGATTTTGCAGAGGTGAGCTGAAATGGCATGGTTTTTGCAGCAGGTGGGTGTGTCTAATCAGCAGGTGTGTTAATCAGAAGGACACGATGGCATGCTTGGAAGTTTAAGCAGGAAAACTTTGAGATTCACTGGCCAAGAGGCTTTGCTGGACACTGGCAAGTGCTTACGGCCACACCACTCTGGACCCGCCCGATCTCGTCCGATCTCGGAAGCCAAACAGGGTTGGGCCTGGTTAGTACCTGGATGGGAGACCGCTTGGGAATACCAGGTGCTGTAAGTTTTCCATCTTTTCCTCCCAACCAGCAGAGGGTGTTCTTCCAAAATCTGCTTCAAAGTTCACCTAAGGTTTTTTTTTTTTTTTTTTTTTTTTTTTTTAATAAACAACTTTTGCCTCATGTAAAGTAATCAGGTAGCTTCAGAGCAATCAGAATCAAGGTGTCAATGCATAACCTTTAGCCTAATTACACCCACCTGTTATAATGAGCAGATGTTAGCAGTGTTTCTGTTCAGACTTTGTGTGTGTTTAAACCAAGGCTGATTTTGCAGAGGAGAGGTGAAATGGCATGGTTTTTGCAGCAGGTGGGTGTGTCTAATCAGCAGGTGTGTTAATCAGAAGGACACGATGGCATGCTTGGAAGTTTAAGCAGGAAAACTTTGAGATTCACTGGCCAAGAGGCTTTGCTGGACACTGGCAAGTGCTTACGGCCACACCACTCTGGACCCGCCCGATCTCGTCCGATCTCGGAAGCCAAACAGGGTTGGGCCTGGTTAGTACCTGGATGGGAGACCGCTTGGGAATACCAGGTGCTGTAAGTTTTCCATCTTTTCCTCCCAACCAGCAGAGGGTGTTCTTCCAAAATCTGCTTCAAAGTTCACCTAAGGTTTTTTTTTTTTTTTTTTTTTTAATAAACAACTTTTGCCTCATGTAAAGTAATCAGGTAGCTTCAGAGCAATCAGAATCAAGGTGTCAATGCATAACCTTTAGCCTAATTACACCCACCTGTTATAATGAGCAGATGTTAGCAGTGTTTCTGTTCAGACTTTGTGTGTGTTTAAACCAAGGCTGATTTTGCAGAGGAGAGGTGAAATGGCATGGTTTTTGCAGCAGGTGGGTGTGTCTAATCAGCAGGTGTGTTAATCAGAAGGACACGATGGCATGCTTGGAAGTTTAAGCAGGAAAACTTTGAGATTCACTGGCCAAGAGGCTTTGCTGGACACTGGCAAGTGCTTACGGCCACACCACTCTGGACCCGCCCGATCTCGTCCGATCTCGGAAGCCAATCAGGGTTGGGCCTGGTTAGTACCTGGATGGGAGACCGCTTGGGAATACCAGGTGCTGTAAGTTTTCCATCTTTTCCTCCCAACCAGCAGAGGGTGTTCTTCCAAAATCTGCTTCAAAGTTCACCTAAGGTTTTTTTCTTTTTCTTTTTTTTCTTTTTTTTTTTTTTAATAAACAACTTTTGCCTCATGTAAAGTAATCAGGTAGCTTCAGAGCAATCAGAATCAAGGTGTCAATGCATAACCTTTAGCCTAATTACACCCACCTGTTATAATGAGCAGATGTTAGCAGTGTTTCTGTTCAGACTTTGTGTGTGTTTAAACCAAGGCTGATTTTGCAGAGGAGAGGTGAAATGGCATGGTTTTTGCAGCAGGTGGGTGTGTCTAATCAGCAGGTGTGTTAATCAGAAGGACACGATGGCATGCTTGGAAGTTTAAGCAGGAAAACTTTGAGATTCACTGGCCAAGAGGCTTTGCTGGACACTGGCAAGTGCTTACGGCCACACCACTCTGGACCCGCCCGATCTCGTCCGATCTCGGAAGCCAATCAGGGTTGGGCCTGGTTAGTACCTGGATGGGAGACCGCTTGGGAATACCAGGTGCTGTAAGTTTTCCATCTTTTCCTCCCAACCAGCAGAGGGTGTTCTTCCAAAATCTGCTTCAAAGTTCACCTAAGGTTTTTTTCTTTTTCTTTTTTTTTCTTTTTTTTTTTTTTAATAAACAACTTTTGCCTCATGTAAAGTAATCAGGTAGCTTCAGAGCAATCAGAATCAAGGTGTCAATGCATAACTTTTAGCCTAATTACACCCACCTGTTATAATGAGCAGATGTTAGCAGTGTTTCTGTTCAGACTTTGTGAGTGTAACCAAGGCTGTTTTTGCAGAGGTGAGCTGAAATGGCATGGTTTTTGCAGCAGGTGGGTGTGTCCAATCAGCAGGTGTGTTAATCAGAAGGACACGATGAAATGCCTGGAGCTTTAAGCTGGAAAACTTTGAAATTCGCTGGCCAAGAGGCTTTGCTGGACACTGGCAAGTGCTTACGGCCACACCACTCTGGACCCGCCCGATCTCGTCCGATCTCGGAAGCCAAACAGGGTTGGGCCTGGTTAGTACCTGGATGGGAGACCGCTTGGGAATACCAGGTGCTGTAAGTTTTCCATCTTTTCCTCCCAACCAGCAGAGGGTGTTCTTCCAAAATCTGCTTCAAAGTTCACCTAAGGTTTTTTTTTTTTTTTTTTTTTTTTTTTTTAATAAACAACTTTTGCCTCATGTAAAGTAATCAGGTAGCTTCAGAGCAATCAGAATCAAGGTGTCAATGCATAACCTTTAGCCTAATTACACCCACCTGTTATAATGAGCAGATGTTAGCAGTGTTTCTGTTCAGACTTTGTGTGTGTTTAAACCAAGGCTGATTTTGCAGAGGAGAGGTGAAATGGCATGGTTTTTGCAGCAGGTGGGTGTGTCTAATCAGCAGGTGTGTTAATCAGAAGGACACGATGGCATGCTTGGAAGTTTAAGCAGGAAAACTTTGAGATTCACTGGCCAAGAGGCTTTGCTGGACACTGGCAAGTGCTTACGGCCACACCACTCTGGACCCGCCCGATCTCGTCCGATCTCGGAAGCCAAACAGGGTTGGGCCTGGTTAGTACCTGGATGGGAGACCGCTTGGGAATACCAGGTGCTGTAAGTTTTCCATCTTTTCCTCCCAACCAGCAGAGGGTGTTCTTCCAAAATCTGCTTCAAAGTTCACCTAAGGTTTTTTTCTTTTTCTTTTTTTTTTTTTTTTTTTTTTTAATAAACAACTTTTGCCTCATGTAAAGTAATCAGGTAGCTTCAGAGCAATCAGAATCAAGGTGTCAATGCATAACCTTTAGCCTAATTACACCCACCTGTTATAATGAGCAGATGTTAGCAGTGTTTCTGTTCAGACTTTGTGTGTGTTTAAACCAAGGCTGATTTTGCAGAGGAGAGGTGAAATGGCATGGTTTTTGCAGCAGGTGGGTGTGTCTAATCAGCAGGTGTGTTAATCAGAAGGACACGATGGCATGCTTGGAAGTTTAAGCAGGAAAACTTTGAGATTCACTGGCCAAGAGGCTTTGCTGGACACTGGCAAGTGCTTACGGCCACACCACTCTGGACCCGCCCGATCTCGTCCGATCTCGGAAGCCAATCAGGGTTGGGCCTGGTTAGTACCTGGATGGGAGACCGCTTGGGAATACCAGGTGCTGTAAGTTTTCCATCTTTTCCTCCCAACCAGCAGAGGGTGTTCTTCCAAAATCTGCTTCAAAGTTCACCTAAGGTTTTTTTCTTTTTCTTTTTTTTCTTTTTTTTTTTTTTAATAAACAACTTTTGCCTCATGTAAAGTAATCAGGTAGCTTCAGAGCAATCAGAATCAAGGTGTCAATGCATAACCTTTAGCCTAATTACACCCACCTGTTATAATGAGCAGATGTTAGCAGTGTTTCTGTTCAGACTTTGTGTGTGTTTAAACCAAGGCTGATTTTGCAGAGGAGAGGTGAAATGGCATGGTTTTTGCAGCAGGTGGGTGTGTCTAATCAGCAGGTGTGTTAATCAGAAGGACACGATGGCATGCTTGGAAGTTTAAGCAGGAAAACTTTGAGATTCACTGGCCAAGAGGCTTTGCTGGACACTGGCAAGTGCTTACGGCCACACCACTCTGGACCCGCCCGATCTCGTCCGATCTCGGAAGCCAATCAGGGTTGGGCCTGGTTAGTACCTGGATGGGAGACCGCTTGGGAATACCAGGTGCTGTAAGTTTTCCATCTTTTCCTCCCAACCAGCAGAGGGTGTTCTTCCAAAATCTGCTTCAAAGTTCACCTAAGGTTTTTTTCTTTTTCTTTTTTTTTCTTTTTTTTTTTTTTAATAAACAACTTTTGCCTCATGTAAAGTAATCAGGTAGCTTCAGAGCAATCAGAATCAAGGTGTCAATGCATAACCTTTAGCCTAATTACACCCACCTGTTATAATGAGCAGATGTTAGCAGTGTTTCTGTTCAGACTTTGTGTGTGTTTAAACCAAGGCTGATTTTGCAGAGGAGAGGTGAAATGGCATGGTTTTTGCAGCAGGTGGGTGTGTCTAATCAGCAGGTGTGTTAATCAGAAGGACACGATGGCATGCTTGGAAGTTTAAGCAGGAAAACTTTGAGATTCACTGGCCAAGAGGCTTTGCTGGACACTGGCAAGTGCTTACGGCCACACCACTCTGGACCCGCCCGATCTCGTCCGATCTCGGAAGCCAATCAGGGTTGGGCCTGGTTAGTACCTGGATGGGAGACCGCTTGGGAATACCAGGTGCTGTAAGTTTTCCATCTTTTCCTCCCAACCAGCAGAGGGTGTTCTTCCAAAATCTGCTTCAAAGTTCACCTAAGGTTTTTTTCTTTTTCTTTTTTTTCTTTTTTTTTTTTTTAATAAACAACTTTTGCCTCATGTAAAGTAATCAGGTAGCTTCAGAGCAATCAGAATCAAGGTGTCAATGCATAACCTTTAGCCTAATTACACCCACCTGTTATAATGAGCAGATGTTAGCAGTGTTTCTGTTCAGACTTTGTGTGTGTTTAAACCAAGGCTGATTTTGCAGAGGAGAGGTGAAATGGCATGGTTTTTGCAGCAGGTGGGTGTGTCTAATCAGCAGGTGTGTTAATCAGAAGGACACGATGGCATGCTTGGAAGTTTAAGCAGGAAAACTTTGAGATTCACTGGCCAAGAGGCTTTGCTGGACACTGGCAAGTGCTTACGGCCACACCACTCTGGACCCGCCCGATCTCGTCCGATCTCGGAAGCCAATCAGGGTTGGGCCTGGTTAGTACCTGGATGGGAGACCGCTTGGGAATACCAGGTGCTGTAAGTTTTCCATCTTTTCCTCCCAACCAGCAGAGGGTGTTCTTCCAAAATCTGCTTCAAAGTTCACCTAAGGTTTTTTTCTTTTTCTTTTTTTTTCTTTTTTTTTTTTTTTAATAAACAACTTTTGCCTCATGTAAAGTAATCAGGTAGCTTCAGAGCAATCAGAATCAAGGTGTCAATGCATAACTTTTAGCCTAATTACACCCACCTGTTATAATGAGCAGATGTTAGCAGTGTTTCTGTTCAGACTTTGTGAGTGTAACCAAGGCTGTTTTTGCAGAGGTGAGCTGAAATGGCATGGTTTTTGCAGCAGGTGGGTGTGTCCAATCAGCAGGTGTGTTAATCAGAAGGACACGATGAAATGCCTGGAGCTTTAAGCTGGAAAACTTTGAAATTCGCTGGCCAAGAGGCTTTGCTGGACACTGGCAAGTGCTTACGGCCACACCACTCTGGACCCGCCCGATCTCGTCCGATCTCGGAAGCCAATCAGGGTTGGGCCTGGTTAGTACCTGGATGGGAGACCGCTTGGGAATACCAGGTGCTGTAAGTTTTCCATCTTTTCCTCCCAACCAGCAGAGGGTGTTCTTCCAATATCTTCTTCAAAGTTCACTTTAGGTTTTTTTCTTTTTTCTTTTTTTTTTTTTTTTTTTTTTTTTTTTAATAAACAACTTTTGCCTCATGTAAAGTAATCAGGTAGCTTCAGAGCATACAGTGCCAAGGTGTAAATGCATAACCTTTAGCCTAATTACTCCACCTGTTATAATGAGCAGATGTTAGCAGTGCTTCTGTTCAGACTTTGTGAGTGTAACCAAGGCTGTTTTTGCAGAGGTGAGCTGAAATGGCATGGTTTTTGCAGCAGGTGGGTGTGTCCAATCAGCAGGTGTGTTAATCAGAAGGACACGATGGCATGCTTGGAAGTTTAAGCAGGAAAACTTTGAGATTCACTGGCCAAGAGGCTTTGCTGGACACTGGCAAGTGCTTACGGCCACACCACTCTGGACCCGCCCGATCTCGTCCGATCTCGGAAGCCAAACAGGGTTGGGCCTGGTTAGTACCTGGATGGGAGACCGCTTGGGAATACCAGGTGCTGTAAGTTTTCCATCTTTTCCTCCCAACCAGCAGAGGGTGTTCTTCCAAAATCTGCTTCAAAGTTCACCTAAGGTTTTTTTCTTTTTCTTTTTTTTTTTTTTTTTTTTTTTAATAAACAACTTTTGCCTCATGTAAAGTAATCAGGTAGCTTCAGAGCAATCAGAATCAAGGTGTCAATGCATAACCTTTAGCCTAATTACACCCACCTGTTATAATGAGCAGATGTTAGCAGTGTTTCTGTTCAGACTTTGTGTGTGTTTAAACCAAGGCTGATTTTGCAGAGGAGAGGTGAAATGGCATGGTTTTTGCAGCAGGTGGGTGTGTCTAATCAGCAGGTGTGTTAATCAGAAGGACACGATGGCATGCTTGGAAGTTTAAGCAGGAAAACTTTGAGATTCACTGGCCAAGAGGCTTTGCTGGACACTGGCAAGTGCTTACGGCCACACCACTCTGGACCCGCCCGATCTCGTCCGATCTCGGAAGCCAAACAGGGTTGGGCCTGGTTAGTACCTGGATGGGAGACCGCTTGGGAATACCAGGTGCTGTAAGTTTTCCATCTTTTCCTCCCAACCAGCAGAGGGTGTTCTTCCAAAATCTGCTTCAAAGTTCACCTAAGGTTTTTTTCTTTTTCTTTTTTTTTTTTTTTTTTTTTTTTTAATAAACAACTTTTGCCTCATGTAAAGTAATCAGGTAGCTTCAGAGCAATCAGAATCAAGGTGTCAATGCATAACCTTTAGCCTAATTACACCCACCTGTTATAATGAGCAGATGTTAGCAGTGTTTCTGTTCAGACTTTGTGTGTGTTTAAACCAAGGCTGATTTTGCAGAGGTGAGCTGAAATGGCATGGTTTTTGCAGCAGGTGGGTGTGTCTAATCAGCAGGTGTGTTAATCAGAAGGACACGATGGCATGCTTGGAAGTTTAAGCAGGAAAACTTTGAGATTCACTGGCCAAGAGGCTTTGCTGGACACTGGCAAGTGCTTACGGCCACACCACTCTGGACCCGCCCGATCTCGTCCGATCTCGGAAGCCAATCAGGGTTGGGCCTGGTTAGTACCTGGATGGGAGACCGCTTGGGAATACCAGGTGCTGTAAGTTTTCCATCTTTTCCTCCCAACCAGCAGAGGGTGTTCTTCCAATATCTTCTTCAAAGTTCACTTTAGGTTTTTTTCTTTTTTCTTTTTTTTTTTTTTTTTTTTTTTTTTTTAATAAACAACTTTTGCCTCATGTAAAGTAATCAGGTAGCTTCAGAGCATACAGTGCCAAGGTGTAAATGCATAACCTTTAGCCTAATTACTCCACCTGTTATAATGAGCAGATGTTAGCAGTGCTTCTGTTCAGACTTTGTGAGTGTAACCAAGGCTGTTTTTGCAGAGGTGAGCTGAAATGGCATGGTTTTTGCAGCAGGTGGGTGTGTCCAATCAGCAGGTGTGTTAATCAGAAGGACACGATGGCATGCTTGGAAGTTTAAGCAGGAAAACTTTGAGATTCACTGGCCAAGAGGCTTTGCTGGACACTGGCAAGTGCTTACGGCCACACCACTCTGGACCCGCCCGATCTCGTCCGATCTCGGAAGCCAAACAGGGTTGGGCCTGGTTAGTACCTGGATGGGAGACCGCTTGGGAATACCAGGTGCTGTAAGTTTTCCATCTTTTCCTCCCAACCAGCAGAGGGTGTTCTTCCAAAATCTGCTTCAAAGTTCACCTAAGGTTTTTTTCTTTTTCTTTTTTTTTTTTTTTTTTTTTTTTTAATAAACAACTTTTGCCTCATGTAAAGTAATCAGGTAGCTTCAGAGCAATCAGAATCAAGGTGTCAATGCATAACCTTTAGCCTAATTACACCCACCTGTTATAATGAGCAGATGTTAGCAGTGTTTCTGTTCAGACTTTGTGTGTGTTTAAACCAAGGCTGATTTTGCAGAGGAGAGGTGAAATGGCATGGTTTTTGCAGCAGGTGGGTGTGTCTAATCAGCAGGTGTGTTAATCAGAAGGACACGATGGCATGCTTGGAAGTTTAAGCAGGAAAACTTTGAGATTCACTGGCCAAGAGGCTTTGCTGGACACTGGCAAGTGCTTACGGCCACACCACTCTGGACCCGCCCGATCTCGTCCGATCTCGGAAGCCAAACAGGGTTGGGCCTGGTTAGTACCTGGATGGGAGACCGCTTGGGAATACCAGGTGCTGTAAGTTTTCCATCTTTTCCTCCCAACCAGCAGAGGGTGTTCTTCCAAAATCTGCTTCAAAGTTCACCTAAGGTTTTTTTCTTTTTCTTTTTTTTTTTTTTTTTTTTTTTTTAATAAACAACTTTTGCCTCATGTAAAGTAATCAGGTAGCTTCAGAGCAATCAGAATCAAGGTGTCAATGCATAACCTTTAGCCTAATTACACCCACCTGTTATAATGAGCAGATGTTAGCAGTGTTTCTGTTCAGACTTTGTGTGTGTTTAAACCAAGGCTGATTTTGCAGAGGTGAGCTGAAATGGCATGGTTTTTGCAGCAGGTGGGTGTGTCTAATCAGCAGGTGTGTTAATCAGAAGGACACGATGGCATGCTTGGAAGTTTAAGCAGGAAAACTTTGAGATTCACTGGCCAAGAGGCTTTGCTGGACACTGGCAAGTGCTTACGGCCACACCACTCTGGACCCGCCCGATCTCGTCCGATCTCGGAAGCCAATCAGGGTTGGGCCTGGTTAGTACCTGGATGGGAGACCGCTTGGGAATACCAGGTGCTGTAAGTTTTCCATCTTTTCCTCCCAACCAGCAGAGGGTGTTCTTCCAAAATCTGCTTCAAAGTTCACCTAAGGTTTTTTTCTTTTTCTTTTTTTTTCTTTTTTTTTTTTTTAATAAACAACTTTTGCCTCATGTAAAGTAATCAGGTAGCTTCAGAGCAATCAGAATCAAGGTGTCAATGCATAACCTTTAGCCTAATTACACCCACCTGTTATAATGAGCAGATGTTAGCAGTGTTTCTGTTCAGACTTTGTGTGTGTTTAAACCAAGGCTGATTTTGCAGAGGTGAGCTGAAATGGCATGGTTTTTGCAGCAGGTGGGTGTGTCTAATCAGCAGGTGTGTTAATCAGAAGGACACGATGGCATGCTTGGAAGTTTAAGCAGGAAAACTTTGAGATTCACTGGCCAAGAGGCTTTGCTGGACACTGGCAAGTGCTTACGGCCACACCACTCTGGACCCGCCCGATCTCGTCCGATCTCGGAAGCCAATCAGGGTTGGGCCTGGTTAGTACCTGGATGGGAGACCGCTTGGGAATACCAGGTGCTGTAAGTTTTCCATCTTTTCCTCCCAACCAGCAGAGGGTGTTCTTCCAAAATCTGCTTCAAAGTTCACCTAAGGTTTTTTTCTTTTTCTTTTTTTTTTTTTTTTTTTTTTTTTAATAAACAACTTTTGCCTCATGTAAAGTAATCAGGTAGCTTCAGAGCAATCAGAATCAAGGTGTCAATGCATAACCTTTAGCCTAATTACACCCACCTGTTATAATGAGCAGATGTTAGCAGTGTTTCTGTTCAGACTTTGTGTGTGTTTAAACCAAGGCTGATTTTGCAGAGGTGAGCTGAAATGGCATGGTTTTTGCAGCAGGTGGGTGTGTCTAATCAGCAGGTGTGTTAATCAGAAGGACACGATGGCATGCTTGGAAGTTTAAGCAGGAAAACTTTGAGATTCACTGGCCAAGAGGCTTTGCTGGACACTGGCAAGTGCTTACGGCCACACCACTCTGGACCCGCCCGATCTCGTCCGATCTCGGAAGCCAATCAGGGTTGGGCCTGGTTAGTACCTGGATGGGAGACCGCTTGGGAATACCAGGTGCTGTAAGTTTTCCATCTTTTCCTCCCAACCAGCAGAGGGTGTTCTTCCAATATCTTCTTCAAAGTTCACTTTAGGTTTTTTTCTTTTTTCTTTTTTTTTTTTTTTTTTTTTTTTTTTTAATAAACAACTTTTGCCTCATGTAAAGTAATCAGGTAGCTTCAGAGCATACAGTGCCAAGGTGTAAATGCATAACCTTTAGCCTAATTACTCCACCTGTTATAATGAGCAGATGTTAGCAGTGCTTCTGTTCAGACTTTGTGAGTGTAACCAAGGCTGTTTTTGCAGAGGTGAGCTGAAATGGCATGGTTTTTGCAGCAGGTGGGTGTGTCCAATCAGCAGGTGTGTTAATCAGAAGGACACGATGGCATGCTTGGAAGTTTAAGCAGGAAAACTTTGAGATTCACTGGCCAAGAGGCTTTGCTGGACACTGGCAAGTGCTTACGGCCACACCACTCTGGACCCGCCCGATCTCGTCCGATCTCGGAAGCCAAACAGGGTTGGGCCTGGTTAGTACCTGGATGGGAGACCGCTTGGGAATACCAGGTGCTGTAAGTTTTCCATCTTTTCCTCCCAACCAGCAGAGGGTGTTCTTCCAAAATCTGCTTCAAAGTTCACCTAAGGTTTTTTTCTTTTTCTTTTTTTTTTTTTTTTTTTTTTTAATAAACAACTTTTGCCTCATGTAAAGTAATCAGGTAGCTTCAGAGCAATCAGAATCAAGGTGTCAATGCATAACCTTTAGCCTAATTACACCCACCTGTTATAATGAGCAGATGTTAGCAGTGTTTCTGTTCAGACTTTGTGTGTGTTTAAACCAAGGCTGATTTTGCAGAGGAGAGGTGAAATGGCATGGTTTTTGCAGCAGGTGGGTGTGTCTAATCAGCAGGTGTGTTAATCAGAAGGACACGATGGCATGCTTGGAAGTTTAAGCAGGAAAACTTTGAGATTCACTGGCCAAGAGGCTTTGCTGGACACTGGCAAGTGCTTACGGCCACACCACTCTGGACCCGCCCGATCTCGTCCGATCTCGGAAGCCAATCAGGGTTGGGCCTGGTTAGTACCTGGATGGGAGACCGCTTGGGAATACCAGGTGCTGTAAGTTTTCCATCTTTTCCTCCCAACCAGCAGAGGGTGTTCTTCCAAAATCTGCTTCAAAGTTCACCTAAGGTTTTTTTCTTTTTCTTTTTTTTCTTTTTTTTTTTTTTAATAAACAACTTTTGCCTCATGTAAAGTAATCAGGTAGCTTCAGAGCAATCAGAATCAAGGTGTCAATGCATAACCTTTAGCCTAATTACACCCACCTGTTATAATGAGCAGATGTTAGCAGTGTTTCTGTTCAGACTTTGTGTGTGTTTAAACCAAGGCTGATTTTGCAGAGGAGAGGTGAAATGGCATGGTTTTTGCAGCAGGTGGGTGTGTCTAATCAGCAGGTGTGTTAATCAGAAGGACACGATGGCATGCTTGGAAGTTTAAGCAGGAAAACTTTGAGATTCACTGGCCAAGAGGCTTTGCTGGACACTGGCAAGTGCTTACGGCCACACCACTCTGGACCCGCCCGATCTCGTCCGATCTCGGAAGCCAATCAGGGTTGGGCCTGGTTAGTACCTGGATGGGAGACCGCTTGGGAATACCAGGTGCTGTAAGTTTTCCATCTTTTCCTCCCAACCAGCAGAGGGTGTTCTTCCAAAATCTGCTTCAAAGTTCACCTAAGGTTTTTTTCTTTTTCTTTTTTTTTCTTTTTTTTTTTTTTAATAAACAACTTTTGCCTCATGTAAAGTAATCAGGTAGCTTCAGAGCAATCAGAATCAAGGTGTCAATGCATAACTTTTAGCCTAATTACACCCACCTGTTATAATGAGCAGATGTTAGCAGTGTTTCTGTTCAGACTTTGTGAGTGTAACCAAGGCTGTTTTTGCAGAGGTGAGCTGAAATGGCATGGTTTTTGCAGCAGGTGGGTGTGTCCAATCAGCAGGTGTGTTAATCAGAAGGACACGATGAAATGCCTGGAGCTTTAAGCTGGAAAACTTTGAAATTCGCTGGCCAAGAGGCTTTGCTGGACACTGGCAAGTGCTTACGGCCACACCACTCTGGACCCGCCCGATCTCGTCCGATCTCGGAAGCCAAACAGGGTTGGGCCTGGTTAGTACCTGGATGGGAGACCGCTTGGGAATACCAGGTGCTGTAAGTTTTCCATCTTTTCCTCCCAACCAGCAGAGGGTGTTCTTCCAAAATCTGCTTCAAAGTTCACCTAAGGTTTTTTTTTTTTTTTTTTTAATAAACAACTTTTGCCTCATGTAAAGTAATCAGGTAGCTTCAGAGCAATCAGAATCAAGGTGTCAATGCATAACCTTTAGCCTAATTACACCCACCTGTTACAATGAGCAGATGTTAGCAGTGTTTCTGTTCAGACTTTGTGTGTGTTTAAACCAAGGCTGATTTTGCAGAGGAGAGGTGAAATGGCATGGTTTTTGCAGCAGGTGGGTGTGTCTAGTCAGCAGGTGTGTTAATCAGGAGGACACAATGGCAAGCCTGTAGCTTTAAGCAGGAAAACCTTGAGATTGAGTGGCCAAGAGGCTTTGCTGGACACTGGCAAGTGCTTACGGCCACACCACTCTGGACCCGCCCGATCTCGTCCGATCTCGGAAGCCAAACAGGGTTGGGCCTGGTTAGTACCTGGATGGGAGACCGCTTGGGAATACCAGGTGCTGTAAGTTTTCCATCTTTTCCTCCCAACCAGCAGAGGGTGTTCTTCCAAAATCTGCTTCAAAGTTCACCTAAGGTTTTTTTTTTTTTTTTTTTAATAAACAACTTTTGCCTCATGTAAAGTAATCAGGTAGCTTCAGAGCAATCAGAATCAAGGTGTCAATGCATAACCTTTAGCCTAATTACACCCACCTGTTACAATGAGCAGATGTTAGCAGTGTTTCTGTTCAGACTTTGTGTGTGTTTAAACCAAGGCTGATTTTGCAGAGGAGAGGTGAAATGGCATGGTTTTTGCAGCAGGTGGGTGTGTCTAGTCAGCAGGTGTGTTAATCAGGAGGACACAATGGCAAGCCTGTAGCTTTAAGCAGGAAAACCTTGAGATTGAGTGGCCAAGAGGCTTTGCTGGACACTGGCAAGTGCTTACGGCCACACCACTCTGGACCCGCCCGATCTCGTCCGATCTCGGAAGCCAAACAGGGTTGGGCCTGGTTAGTACCTGGATGGGAGACCGCT
Organism: Oryzias latipes; assembly: GCF_053564925.1. Lineage (NCBI taxonomy): Eukaryota > Metazoa > Chordata > Actinopteri > Beloniformes > Adrianichthyidae > Oryzias > Oryzias latipes. The sequence continues at coordinate 8,945,748 of NC_136252.1, read as the reverse complement.
TGGGAATACCAGGTGCTGTAAGTTTTCCATCTTTTCCTCCCAACCAGCAGAGGGTGTTCTTCCAAAATCTGCTTCAAAGTTCACCTAAGGTTTTTTTTTTTTTTTTTTTAATAAACAACTTTTGCCTCATGTAAAGTAATCAGGTAGCTTCAGAGCAATCAGAATCAAGGTGTCAATGCATAACCTTTAGCCTAATTACACCCACCTGTTACAATGAGCAGATGTTAGCAGTGTTTCTGTTCAGACTTTGTGTGTGTTTAAACCAAGGCTGATTTTGCAGAGGAGAGGTGAAATGGCATGGTTTTTGCAGCAGGTGGGTGTGTCTAGTCAGCAGGTGTGTTAATCAGGAGGACACAATGGCAAGCCTGTAGCTTTAAGCAGGAAAACCTTGAGATTGAGTGGCCAAGAGGCTTTGCTGGACACTGGCAAGTGCTTACGGCCACACCACTCTGGACCCGCCCGATCTCGTCCGATCTCGGAAGCCAAACAGGGTTGGGCCTGGTTAGTACCTGGATGGGAGACCGCTTGGGAATACCAGGTGCTGTAAGTTTTCCATCTTTTCCTCCCAACCAGCAGAGGGTGTTCTTCCAAAATCTGCTTCAAAGTTCACCTAAGGTTTTTTTTTTTTTTTTTTTAATAAACAACTTTTGCCTCATGTAAAGTAATCAGGTAGCTTCAGAGCAATCAGAATCAAGGTGTCAATGCATAACCTTTAGCCTAATTACACCCACCTGTTACAATGAGCAGATGTTAGCAGTGTTTCTGTTCAGACTTTGTGTGTGTTTAAACCAAGGCTGATTTTGCAGAGGAGAGGTGAAATGGCATGGTTTTTGCAGCAGGTGGGTGTGTCTAGTCAGCAGGTGTGTTAATCAGGAGGACACAATGGCAAGCCTGTAGCTTTAAGCAGGAAAACCTTGAGATTGAGTGGCCAAGAGGCTTTGCTGGACACTGGCAAGTGCTTACGGCCACACCACTCTGGACCCGCCCGATCTCGTCCGATCTCGGAAGCCAAACAGGGTTGGGCCTGGTTAGTACCTGGATGGGAGACCGCTTGGGAATACCAGGTGCTGTAAGTTTTCCATCTTTTCCTCCCAACCAGCAGAGGGTGTTCTTCCAAAATCTGCTTCAAAGTTCACCTAAGGTTTTTTTCTTTTTCTTTTTTTTTTTTTTTTTTTTTTAATAAACAACTTTTGCCTCATGTAAAGTAATCAGGTAGCTTCAGAGCAATCAGAATCAAGGTGTCAATGCATAACCTTTAGCCTAATTACACCCACCTGTTATAATGAGCAGATGTTAGCAGTGTTTCTGTTCAGACTTTGTGTGTGTTTAAACCAAGGCTGATTTTGCAGAGGAGAGGTGAAATGGCATGGTTTTTGCAGCAGGTGGGTGTGTCTAATCAGCAGGTGTGTTAATCAGAAGGACACGATGGCATGCTTGGAAGTTTAAGCAGGAAAACTTTGAGATTCACTGGCCAAGAGGCTTTGCTGGACACTGGCAAGTGCTTACGGCCACACCACTCTGGACCCGCCCGATCTCGTCCGATCTCGGAAGCCAAACAGGGTTGGGCCTGGTTAGTACCTGGATGGGAGACCGCTTGGGAATACCAGGTGCTGTAAGTTTTCCATCTTTTCCTCCCAACCAGCAGAGGGTGTTCTTCCAAAATCTGCTTCAAAGTTCACCTAAGGTTTTTTTCTTTTTCTTTTTTTTTTTTTTTTTTTTTTTTTAATAAACAACTTTTGCCTCATGTAAAGTAATCAGGTAGCTTCAGAGCAATCAGAATCAAGGTGTCAATGCATAACCTTTAGCCTAATTACACCCACCTGTTATAATGAGCAGATGTTAGCAGTGTTTCTGTTCAGACTTTGTGTGTGTTTAAACCAAGGCTGATTTTGCAGAGGTGAGCTGAAATGGCATGGTTTTTGCAGCAGGTGGGTGTGTCTAATCAGCAGGTGTGTTAATCAGAAGGACACGATGGCATGCTTGGAAGTTTAAGCAGGAAAACTTTGAGATTCACTGGCCAAGAGGCTTTGCTGGACACTGGCAAGTGCTTACGGCCACACCACTCTGGACCCGCCCGATCTCGTCCGATCTCGGAAGCCAAACAGGGTTGGGCCTGGTTAGTACCTGGATGGGAGACCGCTTGGGAATACCAGGTGCTGTAAGTTTTCCATCTTTTCCTCCCAACCAGCAGAGGGTGTTCTTCCAAAATCTGCTTCAAAGTTCACCTAAGGTTTTTTTCTTTTTCTTTTTTTTTTTTTTTTTTTTTTTTTAATAAACAACTTTTGCCTCATGTAAAGTAATCAGGTAGCTTCAGAGCAATCAGAATCAAGGTGTCAATGCATAACCTTTAGCCTAATTACACCCACCTGTTATAATGAGCAGATGTTAGCAGTGTTTCTGTTCAGACTTTGTGTGTGTTTAAACCAAGGCTGATTTTGCAGAGGTGAGCTGAAATGGCATGGTTTTTGCAGCAGGTGGGTGTGTCTAATCAGCAGGTGTGTTAATCAGAAGGACACGATGGCATGCTTGGAAGTTTAAGCAGGAAAACTTTGAGATTCACTGGCCAAGAGGCTTTGCTGGACACTGGCAAGTGCTTACGGCCACACCACTCTGGACCCGCCCGATCTCGTCCGATCTCGGAAGCCAATCAGGGTTGGGCCTGGTTAGTACCTGGATGGGAGACCGCTTGGGAATACCAGGTGCTGTAAGTTTTCCATCTTTTCCTCCCAACCAGCAGAGGGTGTTCTTCCAAAATCTGCTTCAAAGTTCACCTAAGGTTTTTTTCTTTTTCTTTTTTTTTTTTTTTTTTTTTTTAATAAACAACTTTTGCCTCATGTAAAGTAATCAGGTAGCTTCAGAGCAATCAGAATCAAGGTGTCAATGCATAACCTTTAGCCTAATTACACCCACCTGTTATAATGAGCAGATGTTAGCAGTGTTTCTGTTCAGACTTTGTGTGTGTTTAAACCAAGGCTGATTTTGCAGAGGAGAGGTGAAATGGCATGGTTTTTGCAGCAGGTGGGTGTGTCTAATCAGCAGGTGTGTTAATCAGAAGGACACGATGGCATGCTTGGAAGTTTAAGCAGGAAAACTTTGAGATTCACTGGCCAAGAGGCTTTGCTGGACACTGGCAAGTGCTTACGGCCACACCACTCTGGACCCGCCCGATCTCGTCCGATCTCGGAAGCCAATCAGGGTTGGGCCTGGTTAGTACCTGGATGGGAGACCGCTTGGGAATACCAGGTGCTGTAAGTTTTCCATCTTTTCCTCCCAACCAGCAGAGGGTGTTCTTCCAAAATCTGCTTCAAAGTTCACCTAAGGTTTTTTTCTTTTTCTTTTTTTTTCTTTTTTTTTTTTTTAATAAACAACTTTTGCCTCATGTAAAGTAATCAGGTAGCTTCAGAGCAATCAGAATCAAGGTGTCAATGCATAACTTTTAGCCTAATTACACCCACCTGTTATAATGAGCAGATGTTAGCAGTGTTTCTGTTCAGACTTTGTGAGTGTAACCAAGGCTGTTTTTGCAGAGGTGAGCTGAAATGGCATGGTTTTTGCAGCAGGTGGGTGTGTCCAATCAGCAGGTGTGTTAATCAGAAGGACACGATGAAATGCCTGGAGCTTTAAGCTGGAAAACTTTGAAATTCGCTGGCCAAGAGGCTTTGCTGGACACTGGCAAGTGCTTACGGCCACACCACTCTGGACCCGCCCGATCTCGTCCGATCTCGGAAGCCAAACAGGGTTGGGCCTGGTTAGTACCTGGATGGGAGACCGCTTGGGAATACCAGGTGCTGTAAGTTTTCCATCTTTTCCTCCCAACCAGCAGAGGGTGTTCTTCCAAAATCTGCTTCAAAGTTCACCTAAGGTTTTTTTTTTTTTTTTTTTTTTTTTTTTTAATAAACAACTTTTGCCTCATGTAAAGTAATCAGGTAGCTTCAGAGCAATCAGAATCAAGGTGTCAATGCATAACCTTTAGCCTAATTACACCCACCTGTTATAATGAGCAGATGTTAGCAGTGTTTCTGTTCAGACTTTGTGTGTGTTTAAACCAAGGCTGATTTTGCAGAGGAGAGGTGAAATGGCATGGTTTTTGCAGCAGGTGGGTGTGTCTAATCAGCAGGTGTGTTAATCAGAAGGACACGATGGCATGCTTGGAAGTTTAAGCAGGAAAACTTTGAGATTCACTGGCCAAGAGGCTTTGCTGGACACTGGCAAGTGCTTACGGCCACACCACTCTGGACCCGCCCGATCTCGTCCGATCTCGGAAGCCAAACAGGGTTGGGCCTGGTTAGTACCTGGATGGGAGACCGCTTGGGAATACCAGGTGCTGTAAGTTTTCCATCTTTTCCTCCCAACCAGCAGAGGGTGTTCTTCCAAAATCTGCTTCAAAGTTCACCTAAGGTTTTTTTTTTTTTTTTTTTTTTAATAAACAACTTTTGCCTCATGTAAAGTAATCAGGTAGCTTCAGAGCAATCAGAATCAAGGTGTCAATGCATAACCTTTAGCCTAATTACACCCACCTGTTATAATGAGCAGATGTTAGCAGTGTTTCTGTTCAGACTTTGTGTGTGTTTAAACCAAGGCTGATTTTGCAGAGGAGAGGTGAAATGGCATGGTTTTTGCAGCAGGTGGGTGTGTCTAATCAGCAGGTGTGTTAATCAGAAGGACACGATGGCATGCTTGGAAGTTTAAGCAGGAAAACTTTGAGATTCACTGGCCAAGAGGCTTTGCTGGACACTGGCAAGTGCTTACGGCCACACCACTCTGGACCCGCCCGATCTCGTCCGATCTCGGAAGCCAATCAGGGTTGGGCCTGGTTAGTACCTGGATGGGAGACCGCTTGGGAATACCAGGTGCTGTAAGTTTTCCATCTTTTCCTCCCAACCAGCAGAGGGTGTTCTTCCAAAATCTGCTTCAAAGTTCACCTAAGGTTTTTTTCTTTTTCTTTTTTTTCTTTTTTTTTTTTTTAATAAACAACTTTTGCCTCATGTAAAGTAATCAGGTAGCTTCAGAGCAATCAGAATCAAGGTGTCAATGCATAACCTTTAGCCTAATTACACCCACCTGTTATAATGAGCAGATGTTAGCAGTGTTTCTGTTCAGACTTTGTGTGTGTTTAAACCAAGGCTGATTTTGCAGAGGAGAGGTGAAATGGCATGGTTTTTGCAGCAGGTGGGTGTGTCTAATCAGCAGGTGTGTTAATCAGAAGGACACGATGGCATGCTTGGAAGTTTAAGCAGGAAAACTTTGAGATTCACTGGCCAAGAGGCTTTGCTGGACACTGGCAAGTGCTTACGGCCACACCACTCTGGACCCGCCCGATCTCGTCCGATCTCGGAAGCCAATCAGGGTTGGGCCTGGTTAGTACCTGGATGGGAGACCGCTTGGGAATACCAGGTGCTGTAAGTTTTCCATCTTTTCCTCCCAACCAGCAGAGGGTGTTCTTCCAAAATCTGCTTCAAAGTTCACCTAAGGTTTTTTTCTTTTTCTTTTTTTTTCTTTTTTTTTTTTTTAATAAACAACTTTTGCCTCATGTAAAGTAATCAGGTAGCTTCAGAGCAATCAGAATCAAGGTGTCAATGCATAACTTTTAGCCTAATTACACCCACCTGTTATAATGAGCAGATGTTAGCAGTGTTTCTGTTCAGACTTTGTGTGTGTTTAAACCAAGGCTGATTTTGCAGAGGTGAGCTGAAATGGCATGGTTTTTGCAGCAGGTGGGTGTGTCTAATCAGCAGGTGTGTTAATCAGAAGGACACGATGGCATGCTTGGAAGTTTAAGCAGGAAAACTTTGAGATTCACTGGCCAAGAGGCTTTGCTGGACACTGGCAAGTGCTTACGGCCACACCACTCTGGACCCGCCCGATCTCGTCCGATCTCGGAAGCCAATCAGGGTTGGGCCTGGTTAGTACCTGGATGGGAGACCGCTTGGGAATACCAGGTGCTGTAAGTTTTCCATCTTTTCCTCCCAACCAGCAGAGGGTGTTCTTCCAAAATCTGCTTCAAAGTTCACCTAAGGTTTTTTTCTTTTTCTTTTTTTTTTTTTTTTTTTTTTTAATAAACAACTTTTGCCTCATGTAAAGTAATCAGGTAGCTTCAGAGCAATCAGAATCAAGGTGTCAATGCATAACCTTTAGCCTAATTACACCCACCTGTTATAATGAGCAGATGTTAGCAGTGTTTCTGTTCAGACTTTGTGTGTGTTTAAACCAAGGCTGATTTTGCAGAGGAGAGGTGAAATGGCATGGTTTTTGCAGCAGGTGGGTGTGTCTAATCAGCAGGTGTGTTAATCAGAAGGACACGATGGCATGCTTGGAAGTTTAAGCAGGAAAACTTTGAGATTCACTGGCCAAGAGGCTTTGCTGGACACTGGCAAGTGCTTACGGCCACACCACTCTGGACCCGCCCGATCTCGTCCGATCTCGGAAGCCAATCAGGGTTGGGCCTGGTTAGTACCTGGATGGGAGACCGCTTGGGAATACCAGGTGCTGTAAGTTTTCCATCTTTTCCTCCCAACCAGCAGAGGGTGTTCTTCCAAAATCTGCTTCAAAGTTCACCTAAGGTTTTTTTCTTTTTCTTTTTTTTTCTTTTTTTTTTTTTTAATAAACAACTTTTGCCTCATGTAAAGTAATCAGGTAGCTTCAGAGCAATCAGAATCAAGGTGTCAATGCATAACTTTTAGCCTAATTACACCCACCTGTTATAATGAGCAGATGTTAGCAGTGTTTCTGTTCAGACTTTGTGAGTGTAACCAAGGCTGTTTTTGCAGAGGTGAGCTGAAATGGCATGGTTTTTGCAGCAGGTGGGTGTGTCCAATCAGCAGGTGTGTTAATCAGAAGGACACGATGAAATGCCTGGAGCTTTAAGCTGGAAAACTTTGAAATTCGCTGGCCAAGAGGCTTTGCTGGACACTGGCAAGTGCTTACGGCCACACCACTCTGGACCCGCCCGATCTCGTCCGATCTCGGAAGCCAAACAGGGTTGGGCCTGGTTAGTACCTGGATGGGAGACCGCTTGGGAATACCAGGTGCTGTAAGTTTTCCATCTTTTCCTCCCAACCAGCAGAGGGTGTTCTTCCAAAATCTGCTTCAAAGTTCACCTAAGGTTTTTTTTTTTTTTTTTTTTTTTTTTTTTAATAAACAACTTTTGCCTCATGTAAAGTAATCAGGTAGCTTCAGAGCAATCAGAATCAAGGTGTCAATGCATAACCTTTAGCCTAATTACACCCACCTGTTATAATGAGCAGATGTTAGCAGTGTTTCTGTTCAGACTTTGTGTGTGTTTAAACCAAGGCTGATTTTGCAGAGGAGAGGTGAAATGGCATGGTTTTTGCAGCAGGTGGGTGTGTCTAATCAGCAGGTGTGTTAATCAGAAGGACACGATGGCATGCTTGGAAGTTTAAGCAGGAAAACTTTGAGATTCACTGGCCAAGAGGCTTTGCTGGACACTGGCAAGTGCTTACGGCCACACCACTCTGGACCCGCCCGATCTCGTCCGATCTCGGAAGCCAAACAGGGTTGGGCCTGGTTAGTACCTGGATGGGAGACCGCTTGGGAATACCAGGTGCTGTAAGTTTTCCATCTTTTCCTCCCAACCAGCAGAGGGTGTTCTTCCAAAATCTGCTTCAAAGTTCACCTAAGGTTTTTTTTTTTTTTTTTTTTTTAATAAACAACTTTTGCCTCATGTAAAGTAATCAGGTAGCTTCAGAGCAATCAGAATCAAGGTGTCAATGCATAACCTTTAGCCTAATTACACCCACCTGTTATAATGAGCAGATGTTAGCAGTGTTTCTGTTCAGACTTTGTGTGTGTTTAAACCAAGGCTGATTTTGCAGAGGAGAGGTGAAATGGCATGGTTTTTGCAGCAGGTGGGTGTGTCTAATCAGCAGGTGTGTTAATCAGAAGGACACGATGGCATGCTTGGAAGTTTAAGCAGGAAAACTTTGAGATTCACTGGCCAAGAGGCTTTGCTGGACACTGGCAAGTGCTTACGGCCACACCACTCTGGACCCGCCCGATCTCGTCCGATCTCGGAAGCCAATCAGGGTTGGGCCTGGTTAGTACCTGGATGGGAGACCGCTTGGGAATACCAGGTGCTGTAAGTTTTCCATCTTTTCCTCCCAACCAGCAGAGGGTGTTCTTCCAAAATCTGCTTCAAAGTTCACCTAAGGTTTTTTTCTTTTTCTTTTTTTTCTTTTTTTTTTTTTTAATAAACAACTTTTGCCTCATGTAAAGTAATCAGGTAGCTTCAGAGCAATCAGAATCAAGGTGTCAATGCATAACCTTTAGCCTAATTACACCCACCTGTTATAATGAGCAGATGTTAGCAGTGTTTCTGTTCAGACTTTGTGTGTGTTTAAACCAAGGCTGATTTTGCAGAGGAGAGGTGAAATGGCATGGTTTTTGCAGCAGGTGGGTGTGTCTAATCAGCAGGTGTGTTAATCAGAAGGACACGATGGCATGCTTGGAAGTTTAAGCAGGAAAACTTTGAGATTCACTGGCCAAGAGGCTTTGCTGGACACTGGCAAGTGCTTACGGCCACACCACTCTGGACCCGCCCGATCTCGTCCGATCTCGGAAGCCAATCAGGGTTGGGCCTGGTTAGTACCTGGATGGGAGACCGCTTGGGAATACCAGGTGCTGTAAGTTTTCCATCTTTTCCTCCCAACCAGCAGAGGGTGTTCTTCCAAAATCTGCTTCAAAGTTCACCTAAGGTTTTTTTCTTTTTCTTTTTTTTTCTTTTTTTTTTTTTTAATAAACAACTTTTGCCTCATGTAAAGTAATCAGGTAGCTTCAGAGCAATCAGAATCAAGGTGTCAATGCATAACTTTTAGCCTAATTACACCCACCTGTTATAATGAGCAGATGTTAGCAGTGTTTCTGTTCAGACTTTGTGAGTGTAACCAAGGCTGTTTTTGCAGAGGTGAGCTGAAATGGCATGGTTTTTGCAGCAGGTGGGTGTGTCCAATCAGCAGGTGTGTTAATCAGAAGGACACGATGAAATGCCTGGAGCTTTAAGCTGGAAAACTTTGAAATTCGCTGGCCAAGAGGCTTTGCTGGACACTGGCAAGTGCTTACGGCCACACCACTCTGGACCCGCCCGATCTCGTCCGATCTCGGAAGCCAAACAGGGTTGGGCCTGGTTAGTACCTGGATGGGAGACCGCTTGGGAATACCAGGTGCTGTAAGTTTTCCATCTTTTCCTCCCAACCAGCAGAGGGTGTTCTTCCAAAATCTGCTTCAAAGTTCACCTAAGGTTTTTTTTTTTTTTTTTTTTTTTTTTTTTTAATAAACAACTTTTGCCTCATGTAAAGTAATCAGGTAGCTTCAGAGCAATCAGAATCAAGGTGTCAATGCATAACCTTTAGCCTAATTACACCCACCTGTTATAATGAGCAGATGTTAGCAGTGTTTCTGTTCAGACTTTGTGTGTGTTTAAACCAAGGCTGATTTTGCAGAGGAGAGGTGAAATGGCATGGTTTTTGCAGCAGGTGGGTGTGTCTAATCAGCAGGTGTGTTAATCAGAAGGACACGATGGCATGCTTGGAAGTTTAAGCAGGAAAACTTTGAGATTCACTGGCCAAGAGGCTTTGCTGGACACTGGCAAGTGCTTACGGCCACACCACTCTGGACCCGCCCGATCTCGTCCGATCTCGGAAGCCAAACAGGGTTGGGCCTGGTTAGTACCTGGATGGGAGACCGCTTGGGAATACCAGGTGCTGTAAGTTTTCCATCTTTTCCTCCCAACCAGCAGAGGGTGTTCTTCCAAAATCTGCTTCAAAGTTCACCTAAGGTTTTTTTCTTTTTCTTTTTTTTTTTTTTTTTTTTTTTAATAAACAACTTTTGCCTCATGTAAAGTAATCAGGTAGCTTCAGAGCAATCAGAATCAAGGTGTCAATGCATAACCTTTAGCCTAATTACACCCACCTGTTATAATGAGCAGATGTTAGCAGTGTTTCTGTTCAGACTTTGTGTGTGTTTAAACCAAGGCTGATTTTGCAGAGGAGAGGTGAAATGGCATGGTTTTTGCAGCAGGTGGGTGTGTCTAATCAGCAGGTGTGTTAATCAGAAGGACACGATGGCATGCTTGGAAGTTTAAGCAGGAAAACTTTGAGATTCACTGGCCAAGAGGCTTTGCTGGACACTGGCAAGTGCTTACGGCCACACCACTCTGGACCCGCCCGATCTCGTCCGATCTCGGAAGCCAATCAGGGTTGGGCCTGGTTAGTACCTGGATGGGAGACCGCTTGGGAATACCAGGTGCTGTAAGTTTTCCATCTTTTCCTCCCAACCAGCAGAGGGTGTTCTTCCAAAATCTGCTTCAAAGTTCACCTAAGGTTTTTTTCTTTTTCTTTTTTTTCTTTTTTTTTTTTTTAATAAACAACTTTTGCCTCATGTAAAGTAATCAGGTAGCTTCAGAGCAATCAGAATCAAGGTGTCAATGCATAACCTTTAGCCTAATTACACCCACCTGTTATAATGAGCAGATGTTAGCAGTGTTTCTGTTCAGACTTTGTGTGTGTTTAAACCAAGGCTGATTTTGCAGAGGAGAGGTGAAATGGCATGGTTTTTGCAGCAGGTGGGTGTGTCTAATCAGCAGGTGTGTTAATCAGAAGGACACGATGGCATGCTTGGAAGTTTAAGCAGGAAAACTTTGAGATTCACTGGCCAAGAGGCTTTGCTGGACACTGGCAAGTGCTTACGGCCACACCACTCTGGACCCGCCCGATCTCGTCCGATCTCGGAAGCCAATCAGGGTTGGGCCTGGTTAGTACCTGGATGGGAGACCGCTTGGGAATACCAGGTGCTGTAAGTTTTCCATCTTTTCCTCCCAACCAGCAGAGGGTGTTCTTCCAAAATCTGCTTCAAAGTTCACCTAAGGTTTTTTTCTTTTTCTTTTTTTTTCTTTTTTTTTTTTTTAATAAACAACTTTTGCCTCATGTAAAGTAATCAGGTAGCTTCAGAGCAATCAGAATCAAGGTGTCAATGCATAACCTTTAGCCTAATTACACCCACCTGTTATAATGAGCAGATGTTAGCAGTGTTTCTGTTCAGACTTTGTGTGTGTTTAAACCAAGGCTGATTTTGCAGAGGAGAGGTGAAATGGCATGGTTTTTGCAGCAGGTGGGTGTGTCTAATCAGCAGGTGTGTTAATCAGAAGGACACGATGGCATGCTTGGAAGTTTAAGCAGGAAAACTTTGAGATTCACTGGCCAAGAGGCTTTGCTGGACACTGGCAAGTGCTTACGGCCACACCACTCTGGACCCGCCCGATCTCGTCCGATCTCGGAAGCCAATCAGGGTTGGGCCTGGTTAGTACCTGGATGGGAGACCGCTTGGGAATACCAGGTGCTGTAAGTTTTCCATCTTTTCCTCCCAACCAGCAGAGGGTGTTCTTCCAAAATCTGCTTCAAAGTTCACCTAAGGTTTTTTTCTTTTTCTTTTTTTTCTTTTTTTTTTTTTTAATAAACAACTTTTGCCTCATGTAAAGTAATCAGGTAGCTTCAGAGCAATCAGAATCAAGGTGTCAATGCATAACCTTTAGCCTAATTACACCCACCTGTTATAATGAGCAGATGTTAGCAGTGTTTCTGTTCAGACTTTGTGTGTGTTTAAACCAAGGCTGATTTTGCAGAGGAGAGGTGAAATGGCATGGTTTTTGCAGCAGGTGGGTGTGTCTAATCAGCAGGTGTGTTAATCAGAAGGACACGATGGCATGCTTGGAAGTTTAAGCAGGAAAACTTTGAGATTCACTGGCCAAGAGGCTTTGCTGGACACTGGCAAGTGCTTACGGCCACACCACTCTGGACCCGCCCGATCTCGTCCGATCTCGGAAGCCAATCAGGGTTGGGCCTGGTTAGTACCTGGATGGGAGACCGCTTGGGAATACCAGGTGCTGTAAGTTTTCCATCTTTTCCTCCCAACCAGCAGAGGGTGTTCTTCCAAAATCTGCTTCAAAGTTCACCTAAGGTTTTTTTCTTTTTCTTTTTTTTTCTTTTTTTTTTTTTTAATAAACAACTTTTGCCTCATGTAAAGTAATCAGGTAGCTTCAGAGCAATCAGAATCAAGGTGTCAATGCATAACTTTTAGCCTAATTACACCCACCTGTTATAATGAGCAGATGTTAGCAGTGTTTCTGTTCAGACTTTGTGTGTGTTTAAACCAAGGCTGATTTTGCAGAGGTGAGCTGAAATGGCATGGTTTTTGCAGCAGGTGGGTGTGTCTAATCAGCAGGTGTGTTAATCAGAAGGACACGATGGCATGCTTGGAAGTTTAAGCAGGAAAACTTTGAGATTCACTGGCCAAGAGGCTTTGCTGGACACTGGCAAGTGCTTACGGCCACACCACTCTGGACCCGCCCGATCTCGTCCGATCTCGGAAGCCAATCAGGGTTGGGCCTGGTTAGTACCTGGATGGGAGACCGCTTGGGAATACCAGGTGCTGTAAGTTTTCCATCTTTTCCTCCCAACCAGCAGAGGGTGTTCTTCCAAAATCTGCTTCAAAGTTCACCTAAGGTTTTTTTCTTTTTCTTTTTTTTTTTTTTTTTTTTTTTAATAAACAACTTTTGCCTCATGTAAAGTAATCAGGTAGCTTCAGAGCAATCAGAATCAAGGTGTCAATGCATAACCTTTAGCCTAATTACACCCACCTGTTATAATGAGCAGATGTTAGCAGTGTTTCTGTTCAGACTTTGTGTGTGTTTAAACCAAGGCTGATTTTGCAGAGGAGAGGTGAAATGGCATGGTTTTTGCAGCAGGTGGGTGTGTCTAATCAGCAGGTGTGTTAATCAGAAGGACACGATGGCATGCTTGGAAGTTTAAGCAGGAAAACTTTGAGATTCACTGGCCAAGAGGCTTTGCTGGACACTGGCAAGTGCTTACGGCCACACCACTCTGGACCCGCCCGATCTCGTCCGATCTCGGAAGCCAATCAGGGTTGGGCCTGGTTAGTACCTGGATGGGAGACCGCTTGGGAATACCAGGTGCTGTAAGTTTTCCATCTTTTCCTCCCAACCAGCAGAGGGTGTTCTTCCAAAATCTGCTTCAAAGTTCACCTAAGGTTTTTTTCTTTTTCTTTTTTTTTCTTTTTTTTTTTTTTAATAAACAACTTTTGCCTCATGTAAAGTAATCAGGTAGCTTCAGAGCAATCAGAATCAAGGTGTCAATGCATAACTTTTAGCCTAATTACACCCACCTGTTATAATGAGCAGATGTTAGCAGTGTTTCTGTTCAGACTTTGTGAGTGTAACCAAGGCTGTTTTTGCAGAGGTGAGCTGAAATGGCATGGTTTTTGCAGCAGGTGGGTGTGTCCAATCAGCAGGTGTGTTAATCAGAAGGACACGATGAAATGCCTGGAGCTTTAAGCTGGAAAACTTTGAAATTCGCTGGCCAAGAGGCTTTGCTGGACACTGGCAAGTGCTTACGGCCACACCACTCTGGACCCGCCCGATCTCGTCCGATCTCGGAAGCCAAACAGGGTTGGGCCTGGTTAGTACCTGGATGGGAGACCGCTTGGGAATACCAGGTGCTGTAAGTTTTCCATCTTTTCCTCCCAACCAGCAGAGGGTGTTCTTCCAAAATCTGCTTCAAAGTTCACCTAAGGTTTTTTTTTTTTTTTTTTTTTTTTTTTTTAATAAACAACTTTTGCCTCATGTAAAGTAATCAGGTAGCTTCAGAGCAATCAGAATCAAGGTGTCAATGCATAACCTTTAGCCTAATTACACCCACCTGTTATAATGAGCAGATGTTAGCAGTGTTTCTGTTCAGACTTTGTGTGTGTTTAAACCAAGGCTGATTTTGCAGAGGAGAGGTGAAATGGCATGGTTTTTGCAGCAGGTGGGTGTGTCTAATCAGCAGGTGTGTTAATCAGAAGGACACGATGGCATGCTTGGAAGTTTAAGCAGGAAAACTTTGAGATTCACTGGCCAAGAGGCTTTGCTGGACACTGGCAAGTGCTTACGGCCACACCACTCTGGACCCGCCCGATCTCGTCCGATCTCGGAAGCCAAACAGGGTTGGGCCTGGTTAGTACCTGGATGGGAGACCGCTTGGGAATACCAGGTGCTGTAAGTTTTCCATCTTTTCCTCCCAACCAGCAGAGGGTGTTCTTCCAAAATCTGCTTCAAAGTTCACCTAAGGTTTTTTTTTTTTTTTTTTTTTTAATAAACAACTTTTGCCTCATGTAAAGTAATCAGGTAGCTTCAGAGCAATCAGAATCAAGGTGTCAATGCATAACCTTTAGCCTAATTACACCCACCTGTTATAATGAGCAGATGTTAGCAGTGTTTCTGTTCAGACTTTGTGTGTGTTTAAACCAAGGCTGATTTTGCAGAGGAGAGGTGAAATGGCATGGTTTTTGCAGCAGGTGGGTGTGTCTAATCAGCAGGTGTGTTAATCAGAAGGACACGATGGCATGCTTGGAAGTTTAAGCAGGAAAACTTTGAGATTCACTGGCCAAGAGGCTTTGCTGGACACTGGCAAGTGCTTACGGCCACACCACTCTGGACCCGCCCGATCTCGTCCGATCTCGGAAGCCAATCAGGGTTGGGCCTGGTTAGTACCTGGATGGGAGACCGCTTGGGAATACCAGGTGCTGTAAGTTTTCCATCTTTTCCTCCCAACCAGCAGAGGGTGTTCTTCCAAAATCTGCTTCAAAGTTCACCTAAGGTTTTTTTCTTTTTCTTTTTTTTCTTTTTTTTTTTTTTAATAAACAACTTTTGCCTCATGTAAAGTAATCAGGTAGCTTCAGAGCAATCAGAATCAAGGTGTCAATGCATAACCTTTAGCCTAATTACACCCACCTGTTATAATGAGCAGATGTTAGCAGTGTTTCTGTTCAGACTTTGTGTGTGTTTAAACCAAGGCTGATTTTGCAGAGGAGAGGTGAAATGGCATGGTTTTTGCAGCAGGTGGGTGTGTCTAATCAGCAGGTGTGTTAATCAGAAGGACACGATGGCATGCTTGGAAGTTTAAGCAGGAAAACTTTGAGATTCACTGGCCAAGAGGCTTTGCTGGACACTGGCAAGTGCTTACGGCCACACCACTCTGGACCCGCCCGATCTCGTCCGATCTCGGAAGCCAATCAGGGTTGGGCCTGGTTAGTACCTGGATGGGAGACCGCTTGGGAATACCAGGTGCTGTAAGTTTTCCATCTTTTCCTCCCAACCAGCAGAGGGTGTTCTTCCAAAATCTGCTTCAAAGTTCACCTAAGGTTTTTTTCTTTTTCTTTTTTTTTCTTTTTTTTTTTTTTAATAAACAACTTTTGCCTCATGTAAAGTAATCAGGTAGCTTCAGAGCAATCAGAATCAAGGTGTCAATGCATAACTTTTAGCCTAATTACACCCACCTGTTATAATGAGCAGATGTTAGCAGTGTTTCTGTTCAGACTTTGTGAGTGTAACCAAGGCTGTTTTTGCAGAGGTGAGCTGAAATGGCATGGTTTTTGCAGCAGGTGGGTGTGTCCAATCAGCAGGTGTGTTAATCAGAAGGACACGATGAAATGCCTGGAGCTTTAAGCTGGAAAACTTTGAAATTCGCTGGCCAAGAGGCTTTGCTGGACACTGGCAAGTGCTTACGGCCACACCACTCTGGACCCGCCCGATCTCGTCCGATCTCGGAAGCCAAACAGGGTTGGGCCTGGTTAGTACCTGGATGGGAGACCGCTTGGGAATACCAGGTGCTGTAAGTTTTCCATCTTTTCCTCCCAACCAGCAGAGGGTGTTCTTCCAAAATCTGCTTCAAAGTTCACCTAAGGTTTTTTTTTTTTTTTTTTTTTTTTTTTTTAATAAACAACTTTTGCCTCATGTAAAGTAATCAGGTAGCTTCAGAGCAATCAGAATCAAGGTGTCAATGCATAACCTTTAGCCTAATTACACCCACCTGTTATAATGAGCAGATGTTAGCAGTGTTTCTGTTCAGACTTTGTGTGTGTTTAAACCAAGGCTGATTTTGCAGAGGAGAGGTGAAATGGCATGGTTTTTGCAGCAGGTGGGTGTGTCTAATCAGCAGGTGTGTTAATCAGAAGGACACGATGGCATGCTTGGAAGTTTAAGCAGGAAAACTTTGAGATTCACTGGCCAAGAGGCTTTGCTGGACACTGGCAAGTGCTTACGGCCACACCACTCTGGACCCGCCCGATCTCGTCCGATCTCGGAAGCCAAACAGGGTTGGGCCTGGTTAGTACCTGGATGGGAGACCGCTTGGGAATACCAGGTGCTGTAAGTTTTCCATCTTTTCCTCCCAACCAGCAGAGGGTGTTCTTCCAAAATCTGCTTCAAAGTTCACCTAAGGTTTTTTTCTTTTTCTTTTTTTTTTTTTTTTTTTTTTTAATAAACAACTTTTGCCTCATGTAAAGTAATCAGGTAGCTTCAGAGCAATCAGAATCAAGGTGTCAATGCATAACCTTTAGCCTAATTACACCCACCTGTTATAATGAGCAGATGTTAGCAGTGTTTCTGTTCAGACTTTGTGTGTGTTTAAACCAAGGCTGATTTTGCAGAGGAGAGGTGAAATGGCATGGTTTTTGCAGCAGGTGGGTGTGTCTAATCAGCAGGTGTGTTAATCAGAAGGACACGATGGCATGCTTGGAAGTTTAAGCAGGAAAACTTTGAGATTCACTGGCCAAGAGGCTTTGCTGGACACTGGCAAGTGCTTACGGCCACACCACTCTGGACCCGCCCGATCTCGTCCGATCTCGGAAGCCAATCAGGGTTGGGCCTGGTTAGTACCTGGATGGGAGACCGCTTGGGAATACCAGGTGCTGTAAGTTTTCCATCTTTTCCTCCCAACCAGCAGAGGGTGTTCTTCCAAAATCTGCTTCAAAGTTCACCTAAGGTTTTTTTCTTTTTCTTTTTTTTCTTTTTTTTTTTTTTAATAAACAACTTTTGCCTCATGTAAAGTAATCAGGTAGCTTCAGAGCAATCAGAATCAAGGTGTCAATGCATAACCTTTAGCCTAATTACACCCACCTGTTATAATGAGCAGATGTTAGCAGTGTTTCTGTTCAGACTTTGTGTGTGTTTAAACCAAGGCTGATTTTGCAGAGGAGAGGTGAAATGGCATGGTTTTTGCAGCAGGTGGGTGTGTCTAATCAGCAGGTGTGTTAATCAGAAGGACACGATGGCATGCTTGGAAGTTTAAGCAGGAAAACTTTGAGATTCACTGGCCAAGAGGCTTTGCTGGACACTGGCAAGTGCTTACGGCCACACCACTCTGGACCCGCCCGATCTCGTCCGATCTCGGAAGCCAATCAGGGTTGGGCCTGGTTAGTACCTGGATGGGAGACCGCTTGGGAATACCAGGTGCTGTAAGTTTTCCATCTTTTCCTCCCAACCAGCAGAGGGTGTTCTTCCAAAATCTGCTTCAAAGTTCACCTAAGGTTTTTTTCTTTTTCTTTTTTTTTCTTTTTTTTTTTTTTAATAAACAACTTTTGCCTCATGTAAAGTAATCAGGTAGCTTCAGAGCAATCAGAATCAAGGTGTCAATGCATAACCTTTAGCCTAATTACACCCACCTGTTATAATGAGCAGATGTTAGCAGTGTTTCTGTTCAGACTTTGTGTGTGTTTAAACCAAGGCTGATTTTGCAGAGGAGAGGTGAAATGGCATGGTTTTTGCAGCAGGTGGGTGTGTCTAATCAGCAGGTGTGTTAATCAGAAGGACACGATGGCATGCTTGGAAGTTTAAGCAGGAAAACTTTGAGATTCACTGGCCAAGAGGCTTTGCTGGACACTGGCAAGTGCTTACGGCCACACCACTCTGGACCCGCCCGATCTCGTCCGATCTCGGAAGCCAATCAGGGTTGGGCCTGGTTAGTACCTGGATGGGAGACCGCTTGGGAATACCAGGTGCTGTAAGTTTTCCATCTTTTCCTCCCAACCAGCAGAGGGTGTTCTTCCAAAATCTGCTTCAAAGTTCACCTAAGGTTTTTTTCTTTTTCTTTTTTTTCTTTTTTTTTTTTTTAATAAACAACTTTTGCCTCATGTAAAGTAATCAGGTAGCTTCAGAGCAATCAGAATCAAGGTGTCAATGCATAACCTTTAGCCTAATTACACCCACCTGTTATAATGAGCAGATGTTAGCAGTGTTTCTGTTCAGACTTTGTGTGTGTTTAAACCAAGGCTGATTTTGCAGAGGAGAGGTGAAATGGCATGGTTTTTGCAGCAGGTGGGTGTGTCTAATCAGCAGGTGTGTTAATCAGAAGGACACGATGGCATGCTTGGAAGTTTAAGCAGGAAAACTTTGAGATTCACTGGCCAAGAGGCTTTGCTGGACACTGGCAAGTGCTTACGGCCACACCACTCTGGACCCGCCCGATCTCGTCCGATCTCGGAAGCCAATCAGGGTTGGGCCTGGTTAGTACCTGGATGGGAGACCGCTTGGGAATACCAGGTGCTGTAAGTTTTCCATCTTTTCCTCCCAACCAGCAGAGGGTGTTCTTCCAAAATCTGCTTCAAAGTTCACCTAAGGTTTTTTTCTTTTTCTTTTTTTTTCTTTTTTTTTTTTTTAATAAACAACTTTTGCCTCATGTAAAGTAATCAGGTAGCTTCAGAGCAATCAGAATCAAGGTGTCAATGCATAACTTTTAGCCTAATTACACCCACCTGTTATAATGAGCAGATGTTAGCAGTGTTTCTGTTCAGACTTTGTGAGTGTAACCAAGGCTGTTTTTGCAGAGGTGAGCTGAAATGGCATGGTTTTTGCAGCAGGTGGGTGTGTCCAATCAGCAGGTGTGTTAATCAGAAGGACACGATGAAATGCCTGGAGCTTTAAGCTGGAAAACTTTGAAATTCGCTGGCCAAGAGGCTTTGCTGGACACTGGCAAGTGCTTACGGCCACACCACTCTGGACCCGCCCGATCTCGTCCGATCTCGGAAGCCAATCAGGGTTGGGCCTGGTTAGTACCTGGATGGGAGACCGCTTGGGAATACCAGGTGCTGTAAGTTTTCCATCTTTTCCTCCCAACCAGCAGAGGGTGTTCTTCCAATATCTTCTTCAAAGTTCACTTTAGGTTTTTTTCTTTTTTCTTTTTTTTTTTTTTTTTTTTTTTTTTTTAATAAACAACTTTTGCCTCATGTAAAGTAATCAGGTAGCTTCAGAGCATACAGTGCCAAGGTGTAAATGCATAACCTTTAGCCTAATTACTCCACCTGTTATAATGAGCAGATGTTAGCAGTGCTTCTGTTCAGACTTTGTGAGTGTAACCAAGGCTGTTTTTGCAGAGGTGAGCTGAAATGGCATGGTTTTTGCAGCAGGTGGGTGTGTCCAATCAGCAGGTGTGTTAATCAGAAGGACACGATGGCATGCTTGGAAGTTTAAGCAGGAAAACTTTGAGATTCACTGGCCAAGAGGCTTTGCTGGACACTGGCAAGTGCTTACGGCCACACCACTCTGGACCCGCCCGATCTCGTCCGATCTCGGAAGCCAAACAGGGTTGGGCCTGGTTAGTACCTGGATGGGAGACCGCTTGGGAATACCAGGTGCTGTAAGTTTTCCATCTTTTCCTCCCAACCAGCAGAGGGTGTTCTTCCAAAATCTGCTTCAAAGTTCACCTAAGGTTTTTTTCTTTTTCTTTTTTTTTTTTTTTTTTTTTTTAATAAACAACTTTTGCCTCATGTAAAGTAATCAGGTAGCTTCAGAGCAATCAGAATCAAGGTGTCAATGCATAACCTTTAGCCTAATTACACCCACCTGTTATAATGAGCAGATGTTAGCAGTGTTTCTGTTCAGACTTTGTGTGTGTTTAAACCAAGGCTGATTTTGCAGAGGAGAGGTGAAATGGCATGGTTTTTGCAGCAGGTGGGTGTGTCTAATCAGCAGGTGTGTTAATCAGAAGGACACGATGGCATGCTTGGAAGTTTAAGCAGGAAAACTTTGAGATTCACTGGCCAAGAGGCTTTGCTGGACACTGGCAAGTGCTTACGGCCACACCACTCTGGACCCGCCCGATCTCGTCCGATCTCGGAAGCCAAACAGGGTTGGGCCTGGTTAGTACCTGGATGGGAGACCGCTTGGGAATACCAGGTGCTGTAAGTTTTCCATCTTTTCCTCCCAACCAGCAGAGGGTGTTCTTCCAAAATCTGCTTCAAAGTTCACCTAAGGTTTTTTTCTTTTTCTTTTTTTTTTTTTTTTTTTTTTTTTAATAAACAACTTTTGCCTCATGTAAAGTAATCAGGTAGCTTCAGAGCAATCAGAATCAAGGTGTCAATGCATAACCTTTAGCCTAATTACACCCACCTGTTATAATGAGCAGATGTTAGCAGTGTTTCTGTTCAGACTTTGTGTGTGTTTAAACCAAGGCTGATTTTGCAGAGGTGAGCTGAAATGGCATGGTTTTTGCAGCAGGTGGGTGTGTCTAATCAGCAGGTGTGTTAATCAGAAGGACACGATGGCATGCTTGGAAGTTTAAGCAGGAAAACTTTGAGATTCACTGGCCAAGAGGCTTTGCTGGACACTGGCAAGTGCTTACGGCCACACCACTCTGGACCCGCCCGATCTCGTCCGATCTCGGAAGCCAATCAGGGTTGGGCCTGGTTAGTACCTGGATGGGAGACCGCTTGGGAATACCAGGTGCTGTAAGTTTTCCA
Organism: Oryzias latipes; assembly: GCF_053564925.1. Classification (NCBI taxonomy): domain Eukaryota; kingdom Metazoa; phylum Chordata; class Actinopteri; order Beloniformes; family Adrianichthyidae; genus Oryzias; species Oryzias latipes. The sequence goes on along the minus strand of NC_136252.1, from coordinate 8,925,168 downwards.
TCTTTTCCTCCCAACCAGCAGAGGGTGTTCTTCCAAAATCTGCTTCAAAGTTCACCTAAGGTTTTTTTCTTTTTCTTTTTTTTTTTTTTTTTTTTTTTAATAAACAACTTTTGCCTCATGTAAAGTAATCAGGTAGCTTCAGAGCAATCAGAATCAAGGTGTCAATGCATAACCTTTAGCCTAATTACACCCACCTGTTATAATGAGCAGATGTTAGCAGTGTTTCTGTTCAGACTTTGTGTGTGTTTAAACCAAGGCTGATTTTGCAGAGGAGAGGTGAAATGGCATGGTTTTTGCAGCAGGTGGGTGTGTCTAATCAGCAGGTGTGTTAATCAGAAGGACACGATGGCATGCTTGGAAGTTTAAGCAGGAAAACTTTGAGATTCACTGGCCAAGAGGCTTTGCTGGACACTGGCAAGTGCTTACGGCCACACCACTCTGGACCCGCCCGATCTCGTCCGATCTCGGAAGCCAATCAGGGTTGGGCCTGGTTAGTACCTGGATGGGAGACCGCTTGGGAATACCAGGTGCTGTAAGTTTTCCATCTTTTCCTCCCAACCAGCAGAGGGTGTTCTTCCAAAATCTGCTTCAAAGTTCACCTAAGGTTTTTTTCTTTTTCTTTTTTTTTCTTTTTTTTTTTTTTAATAAACAACTTTTGCCTCATGTAAAGTAATCAGGTAGCTTCAGAGCAATCAGAATCAAGGTGTCAATGCATAACTTTTAGCCTAATTACACCCACCTGTTATAATGAGCAGATGTTAGCAGTGTTTCTGTTCAGACTTTGTGAGTGTAACCAAGGCTGTTTTTGCAGAGGTGAGCTGAAATGGCATGGTTTTTGCAGCAGGTGGGTGTGTCCAATCAGCAGGTGTGTTAATCAGAAGGACACGATGAAATGCCTGGAGCTTTAAGCTGGAAAACTTTGAAATTCGCTGGCCAAGAGGCTTTGCTGGACACTGGCAAGTGCTTACGGCCACACCACTCTGGACCCGCCCGATCTCGTCCGATCTCGGAAGCCAAACAGGGTTGGGCCTGGTTAGTACCTGGATGGGAGACCGCTTGGGAATACCAGGTGCTGTAAGTTTTCCATCTTTTCCTCCCAACCAGCAGAGGGTGTTCTTCCAAAATCTGCTTCAAAGTTCACCTAAGGTTTTTTTTTTTTTTTTTTTTTTTTTTTTTAATAAACAACTTTTGCCTCATGTAAAGTAATCAGGTAGCTTCAGAGCAATCAGAATCAAGGTGTCAATGCATAACCTTTAGCCTAATTACACCCACCTGTTATAATGAGCAGATGTTAGCAGTGTTTCTGTTCAGACTTTGTGTGTGTTTAAACCAAGGCTGATTTTGCAGAGGAGAGGTGAAATGGCATGGTTTTTGCAGCAGGTGGGTGTGTCTAATCAGCAGGTGTGTTAATCAGAAGGACACGATGGCATGCTTGGAAGTTTAAGCAGGAAAACTTTGAGATTCACTGGCCAAGAGGCTTTGCTGGACACTGGCAAGTGCTTACGGCCACACCACTCTGGACCCGCCCGATCTCGTCCGATCTCGGAAGCCAAACAGGGTTGGGCCTGGTTAGTACCTGGATGGGAGACCGCTTGGGAATACCAGGTGCTGTAAGTTTTCCATCTTTTCCTCCCAACCAGCAGAGGGTGTTCTTCCAAAATCTGCTTCAAAGTTCACCTAAGGTTTTTTTTTTTTTTTTTTTTTTAATAAACAACTTTTGCCTCATGTAAAGTAATCAGGTAGCTTCAGAGCAATCAGAATCAAGGTGTCAATGCATAACCTTTAGCCTAATTACACCCACCTGTTATAATGAGCAGATGTTAGCAGTGTTTCTGTTCAGACTTTGTGTGTGTTTAAACCAAGGCTGATTTTGCAGAGGAGAGGTGAAATGGCATGGTTTTTGCAGCAGGTGGGTGTGTCTAATCAGCAGGTGTGTTAATCAGAAGGACACGATGGCATGCTTGGAAGTTTAAGCAGGAAAACTTTGAGATTCACTGGCCAAGAGGCTTTGCTGGACACTGGCAAGTGCTTACGGCCACACCACTCTGGACCCGCCCGATCTCGTCCGATCTCGGAAGCCAATCAGGGTTGGGCCTGGTTAGTACCTGGATGGGAGACCGCTTGGGAATACCAGGTGCTGTAAGTTTTCCATCTTTTCCTCCCAACCAGCAGAGGGTGTTCTTCCAAAATCTGCTTCAAAGTTCACCTAAGGTTTTTTTCTTTTTCTTTTTTTTCTTTTTTTTTTTTTTAATAAACAACTTTTGCCTCATGTAAAGTAATCAGGTAGCTTCAGAGCAATCAGAATCAAGGTGTCAATGCATAACCTTTAGCCTAATTACACCCACCTGTTATAATGAGCAGATGTTAGCAGTGTTTCTGTTCAGACTTTGTGTGTGTTTAAACCAAGGCTGATTTTGCAGAGGAGAGGTGAAATGGCATGGTTTTTGCAGCAGGTGGGTGTGTCTAATCAGCAGGTGTGTTAATCAGAAGGACACGATGGCATGCTTGGAAGTTTAAGCAGGAAAACTTTGAGATTCACTGGCCAAGAGGCTTTGCTGGACACTGGCAAGTGCTTACGGCCACACCACTCTGGACCCGCCCGATCTCGTCCGATCTCGGAAGCCAATCAGGGTTGGGCCTGGTTAGTACCTGGATGGGAGACCGCTTGGGAATACCAGGTGCTGTAAGTTTTCCATCTTTTCCTCCCAACCAGCAGAGGGTGTTCTTCCAAAATCTGCTTCAAAGTTCACCTAAGGTTTTTTTCTTTTTCTTTTTTTTTCTTTTTTTTTTTTTTAATAAACAACTTTTGCCTCATGTAAAGTAATCAGGTAGCTTCAGAGCAATCAGAATCAAGGTGTCAATGCATAACTTTTAGCCTAATTACACCCACCTGTTATAATGAGCAGATGTTAGCAGTGTTTCTGTTCAGACTTTGTGAGTGTAACCAAGGCTGTTTTTGCAGAGGTGAGCTGAAATGGCATGGTTTTTGCAGCAGGTGGGTGTGTCCAATCAGCAGGTGTGTTAATCAGAAGGACACGATGAAATGCCTGGAGCTTTAAGCTGGAAAACTTTGAAATTCGCTGGCCAAGAGGCTTTGCTGGACACTGGCAAGTGCTTACGGCCACACCACTCTGGACCCGCCCGATCTCGTCCGATCTCGGAAGCCAAACAGGGTTGGGCCTGGTTAGTACCTGGATGGGAGACCGCTTGGGAATACCAGGTGCTGTAAGTTTTCCATCTTTTCCTCCCAACCAGCAGAGGGTGTTCTTCCAAAATCTGCTTCAAAGTTCACCTAAGGTTTTTTTTTTTTTTTTTTTTTTAATAAACAACTTTTGCCTCATGTAAAGTAATCAGGTAGCTTCAGAGCAATCAGAATCAAGGTGTCAATGCATAACCTTTAGCCTAATTACACCCACCTGTTATAATGAGCAGATGTTAGCAGTGTTTCTGTTCAGACTTTGTGTGTGTTTAAACCAAGGCTGATTTTGCAGAGGAGAGGTGAAATGGCATGGTTTTTGCAGCAGGTGGGTGTGTCTAATCAGCAGGTGTGTTAATCAGAAGGACACGATGGCATGCTTGGAAGTTTAAGCAGGAAAACTTTGAGATTCACTGGCCAAGAGGCTTTGCTGGACACTGGCAAGTGCTTACGGCCACACCACTCTGGACCCGCCCGATCTCGTCCGATCTCGGAAGCCAATCAGGGTTGGGCCTGGTTAGTACCTGGATGGGAGACCGCTTGGGAATACCAGGTGCTGTAAGTTTTCCATCTTTTCCTCCCAACCAGCAGAGGGTGTTCTTCCAAAATCTGCTTCAAAGTTCACCTAAGGTTTTTTTCTTTTTCTTTTTTTTCTTTTTTTTTTTTTTAATAAACAACTTTTGCCTCATGTAAAGTAATCAGGTAGCTTCAGAGCAATCAGAATCAAGGTGTCAATGCATAACCTTTAGCCTAATTACACCCACCTGTTATAATGAGCAGATGTTAGCAGTGTTTCTGTTCAGACTTTGTGTGTGTTTAAACCAAGGCTGATTTTGCAGAGGAGAGGTGAAATGGCATGGTTTTTGCAGCAGGTGGGTGTGTCTAATCAGCAGGTGTGTTAATCAGAAGGACACGATGGCATGCTTGGAAGTTTAAGCAGGAAAACTTTGAGATTCACTGGCCAAGAGGCTTTGCTGGACACTGGCAAGTGCTTACGGCCACACCACTCTGGACCCGCCCGATCTCGTCCGATCTCGGAAGCCAATCAGGGTTGGGCCTGGTTAGTACCTGGATGGGAGACCGCTTGGGAATACCAGGTGCTGTAAGTTTTCCATCTTTTCCTCCCAACCAGCAGAGGGTGTTCTTCCAAAATCTGCTTCAAAGTTCACCTAAGGTTTTTTTCTTTTTCTTTTTTTTTCTTTTTTTTTTTTTTAATAAACAACTTTTGCCTCATGTAAAGTAATCAGGTAGCTTCAGAGCAATCAGAATCAAGGTGTCAATGCATAACTTTTAGCCTAATTACACCCACCTGTTATAATGAGCAGATGTTAGCAGTGTTTCTGTTCAGACTTTGTGAGTGTAACCAAGGCTGTTTTTGCAGAGGTGAGCTGAAATGGCATGGTTTTTGCAGCAGGTGGGTGTGTCCAATCAGCAGGTGTGTTAATCAGAAGGACACGATGAAATGCCTGGAGCTTTAAGCTGGAAAACTTTGAAATTCGCTGGCCAAGAGGCTTTGCTGGACACTGGCAAGTGCTTACGGCCACACCACTCTGGACCCGCCCGATCTCGTCCGATCTCGGAAGCCAAACAGGGTTGGGCCTGGTTAGTACCTGGATGGGAGACCGCTTGGGAATACCAGGTGCTGTAAGTTTTCCATCTTTTCCTCCCAACCAGCAGAGGGTGTTCTTCCAAAATCTGCTTCAAAGTTCACCTAAGGTTTTTTTTTTTTTTTTTTTTTTTTTTTTTTAATAAACAACTTTTGCCTCATGTAAAGTAATCAGGTAGCTTCAGAGCAATCAGAATCAAGGTGTCAATGCATAACCTTTAGCCTAATTACACCCACCTGTTATAATGAGCAGATGTTAGCAGTGTTTCTGTTCAGACTTTGTGTGTGTTTAAACCAAGGCTGATTTTGCAGAGGAGAGGTGAAATGGCATGGTTTTTGCAGCAGGTGGGTGTGTCTAATCAGCAGGTGTGTTAATCAGAAGGACACGATGGCATGCTTGGAAGTTTAAGCAGGAAAACTTTGAGATTCACTGGCCAAGAGGCTTTGCTGGACACTGGCAAGTGCTTACGGCCACACCACTCTGGACCCGCCCGATCTCGTCCGATCTCGGAAGCCAAACAGGGTTGGGCCTGGTTAGTACCTGGATGGGAGACCGCTTGGGAATACCAGGTGCTGTAAGTTTTCCATCTTTTCCTCCCAACCAGCAGAGGGTGTTCTTCCAAAATCTGCTTCAAAGTTCACCTAAGGTTTTTTTCTTTTTCTTTTTTTTTTTTTTTTTTTTTTTAATAAACAACTTTTGCCTCATGTAAAGTAATCAGGTAGCTTCAGAGCAATCAGAATCAAGGTGTCAATGCATAACCTTTAGCCTAATTACACCCACCTGTTATAATGAGCAGATGTTAGCAGTGTTTCTGTTCAGACTTTGTGTGTGTTTAAACCAAGGCTGATTTTGCAGAGGAGAGGTGAAATGGCATGGTTTTTGCAGCAGGTGGGTGTGTCTAATCAGCAGGTGTGTTAATCAGAAGGACACGATGGCATGCTTGGAAGTTTAAGCAGGAAAACTTTGAGATTCACTGGCCAAGAGGCTTTGCTGGACACTGGCAAGTGCTTACGGCCACACCACTCTGGACCCGCCCGATCTCGTCCGATCTCGGAAGCCAATCAGGGTTGGGCCTGGTTAGTACCTGGATGGGAGACCGCTTGGGAATACCAGGTGCTGTAAGTTTTCCATCTTTTCCTCCCAACCAGCAGAGGGTGTTCTTCCAAAATCTGCTTCAAAGTTCACCTAAGGTTTTTTTCTTTTTCTTTTTTTTCTTTTTTTTTTTTTTAATAAACAACTTTTGCCTCATGTAAAGTAATCAGGTAGCTTCAGAGCAATCAGAATCAAGGTGTCAATGCATAACCTTTAGCCTAATTACACCCACCTGTTATAATGAGCAGATGTTAGCAGTGTTTCTGTTCAGACTTTGTGTGTGTTTAAACCAAGGCTGATTTTGCAGAGGAGAGGTGAAATGGCATGGTTTTTGCAGCAGGTGGGTGTGTCTAATCAGCAGGTGTGTTAATCAGAAGGACACGATGGCATGCTTGGAAGTTTAAGCAGGAAAACTTTGAGATTCACTGGCCAAGAGGCTTTGCTGGACACTGGCAAGTGCTTACGGCCACACCACTCTGGACCCGCCCGATCTCGTCCGATCTCGGAAGCCAATCAGGGTTGGGCCTGGTTAGTACCTGGATGGGAGACCGCTTGGGAATACCAGGTGCTGTAAGTTTTCCATCTTTTCCTCCCAACCAGCAGAGGGTGTTCTTCCAAAATCTGCTTCAAAGTTCACCTAAGGTTTTTTTCTTTTTCTTTTTTTTTCTTTTTTTTTTTTTTAATAAACAACTTTTGCCTCATGTAAAGTAATCAGGTAGCTTCAGAGCAATCAGAATCAAGGTGTCAATGCATAACTTTTAGCCTAATTACACCCACCTGTTATAATGAGCAGATGTTAGCAGTGTTTCTGTTCAGACTTTGTGAGTGTAACCAAGGCTGTTTTTGCAGAGGTGAGCTGAAATGGCATGGTTTTTGCAGCAGGTGGGTGTGTCCAATCAGCAGGTGTGTTAATCAGAAGGACACGATGAAATGCCTGGAGCTTTAAGCTGGAAAACTTTGAAATTCGCTGGCCAAGAGGCTTTGCTGGACACTGGCAAGTGCTTACGGCCACACCACTCTGGACCCGCCCGATCTCGTCCGATCTCGGAAGCCAAACAGGGTTGGGCCTGGTTAGTACCTGGATGGGAGACCGCTTGGGAATACCAGGTGCTGTAAGTTTTCCATCTTTTCCTCCCAACCAGCAGAGGGTGTTCTTCCAAAATCTGCTTCAAAGTTCACCTAAGGTTTTTTTTTTTTTTTTTTTAATAAACAACTTTTGCCTCATGTAAAGTAATCAGGTAGCTTCAGAGCAATCAGAATCAAGGTGTCAATGCATAACCTTTAGCCTAATTACACCCACCTGTTACAATGAGCAGATGTTAGCAGTGTTTCTGTTCAGACTTTGTGTGTGTTTAAACCAAGGCTGATTTTGCAGAGGAGAGGTGAAATGGCATGGTTTTTGCAGCAGGTGGGTGTGTCTAGTCAGCAGGTGTGTTAATCAGGAGGACACAATGGCAAGCCTGTAGCTTTAAGCAGGAAAACCTTGAGATTGAGTGGCCAAGAGGCTTTGCTGGACACTGGCAAGTGCTTACGGCCACACCACTCTGGACCCGCCCGATCTCGTCCGATCTCGGAAGCCAAACAGGGTTGGGCCTGGTTAGTACCTGGATGGGAGACCGCTTGGGAATACCAGGTGCTGTAAGTTTTCCATCTTTTCCTCCCAACCAGCAGAGGGTGTTCTTCCAAAATCTGCTTCAAAGTTCACCTAAGGTTTTTTTTTTTTTTTTTTTAATAAACAACTTTTGCCTCATGTAAAGTAATCAGGTAGCTTCAGAGCAATCAGAATCAAGGTGTCAATGCATAACCTTTAGCCTAATTACACCCACCTGTTACAATGAGCAGATGTTAGCAGTGTTTCTGTTCAGACTTTGTGTGTGTTTAAACCAAGGCTGATTTTGCAGAGGAGAGGTGAAATGGCATGGTTTTTGCAGCAGGTGGGTGTGTCTAGTCAGCAGGTGTGTTAATCAGGAGGACACAATGGCAAGCCTGTAGCTTTAAGCAGGAAAACCTTGAGATTGAGTGGCCAAGAGGCTTTGCTGGACACTGGCAAGTGCTTACGGCCACACCACTCTGGACCCGCCCGATCTCGTCCGATCTCGGAAGCCAAACAGGGTTGGGCCTGGTTAGTACCTGGATGGGAGACCGCTTGGGAATACCAGGTGCTGTAAGTTTTCCATCTTTTCCTCCCAACCAGCAGAGGGTGTTCTTCCAAAATCTGCTTCAAAGTTCACCTAAGGTTTTTTTTTTTTTTTTTTTAATAAACAACTTTTGCCTCATGTAAAGTAATCAGGTAGCTTCAGAGCAATCAGAATCAAGGTGTCAATGCATAACCTTTAGCCTAATTACACCCACCTGTTACAATGAGCAGATGTTAGCAGTGTTTCTGTTCAGACTTTGTGTGTGTTTAAACCAAGGCTGATTTTGCAGAGGAGAGGTGAAATGGCATGGTTTTTGCAGCAGGTGGGTGTGTCTAGTCAGCAGGTGTGTTAATCAGGAGGACACAATGGCAAGCCTGTAGCTTTAAGCAGGAAAACCTTGAGATTGAGTGGCCAAGAGGCTTTGCTGGACACTGGCAAGTGCTTACGGCCACACCACTCTGGACCCGCCCGATCTCGTCCGATCTCGGAAGCCAAACAGGGTTGGGCCTGGTTAGTACCTGGATGGGAGACCGCTTGGGAATACCAGGTGCTGTAAGTTTTCCATCTTTTCCTCCCAACCAGCAGAGGGTGTTCTTCCAAAATCTGCTTCAAAGTTCACCTAAGGTTTTTTTCTTTTTCTTTTTTTTTTTTTTTTTTTTTTAATAAACAACTTTTGCCTCATGTAAAGTAATCAGGTAGCTTCAGAGCAATCAGAATCAAGGTGTCAATGCATAACCTTTAGCCTAATTACACCCACCTGTTATAATGAGCAGATGTTAGCAGTGTTTCTGTTCAGACTTTGTGTGTGTTTAAACCAAGGCTGATTTTGCAGAGGAGAGGTGAAATGGCATGGTTTTTGCAGCAGGTGGGTGTGTCTAATCAGCAGGTGTGTTAATCAGAAGGACACGATGGCATGCTTGGAAGTTTAAGCAGGAAAACTTTGAGATTCACTGGCCAAGAGGCTTTGCTGGACACTGGCAAGTGCTTACGGCCACACCACTCTGGACCCGCCCGATCTCGTCCGATCTCGGAAGCCAAACAGGGTTGGGCCTGGTTAGTACCTGGATGGGAGACCGCTTGGGAATACCAGGTGCTGTAAGTTTTCCATCTTTTCCTCCCAACCAGCAGAGGGTGTTCTTCCAAAATCTGCTTCAAAGTTCACCTAAGGTTTTTTTCTTTTTCTTTTTTTTTTTTTTTTTTTTTTTTTAATAAACAACTTTTGCCTCATGTAAAGTAATCAGGTAGCTTCAGAGCAATCAGAATCAAGGTGTCAATGCATAACCTTTAGCCTAATTACACCCACCTGTTATAATGAGCAGATGTTAGCAGTGTTTCTGTTCAGACTTTGTGTGTGTTTAAACCAAGGCTGATTTTGCAGAGGTGAGCTGAAATGGCATGGTTTTTGCAGCAGGTGGGTGTGTCTAATCAGCAGGTGTGTTAATCAGAAGGACACGATGGCATGCTTGGAAGTTTAAGCAGGAAAACTTTGAGATTCACTGGCCAAGAGGCTTTGCTGGACACTGGCAAGTGCTTACGGCCACACCACTCTGGACCCGCCCGATCTCGTCCGATCTCGGAAGCCAAACAGGGTTGGGCCTGGTTAGTACCTGGATGGGAGACCGCTTGGGAATACCAGGTGCTGTAAGTTTTCCATCTTTTCCTCCCAACCAGCAGAGGGTGTTCTTCCAAAATCTGCTTCAAAGTTCACCTAAGGTTTTTTTCTTTTTCTTTTTTTTTTTTTTTTTTTTTTTTTAATAAACAACTTTTGCCTCATGTAAAGTAATCAGGTAGCTTCAGAGCAATCAGAATCAAGGTGTCAATGCATAACCTTTAGCCTAATTACACCCACCTGTTATAATGAGCAGATGTTAGCAGTGTTTCTGTTCAGACTTTGTGTGTGTTTAAACCAAGGCTGATTTTGCAGAGGTGAGCTGAAATGGCATGGTTTTTGCAGCAGGTGGGTGTGTCTAATCAGCAGGTGTGTTAATCAGAAGGACACGATGGCATGCTTGGAAGTTTAAGCAGGAAAACTTTGAGATTCACTGGCCAAGAGGCTTTGCTGGACACTGGCAAGTGCTTACGGCCACACCACTCTGGACCCGCCCGATCTCGTCCGATCTCGGAAGCCAATCAGGGTTGGGCCTGGTTAGTACCTGGATGGGAGACCGCTTGGGAATACCAGGTGCTGTAAGTTTTCCATCTTTTCCTCCCAACCAGCAGAGGGTGTTCTTCCAAAATCTGCTTCAAAGTTCACCTAAGGTTTTTTTCTTTTTCTTTTTTTTTTTTTTTTTTTTTTTAATAAACAACTTTTGCCTCATGTAAAGTAATCAGGTAGCTTCAGAGCAATCAGAATCAAGGTGTCAATGCATAACCTTTAGCCTAATTACACCCACCTGTTATAATGAGCAGATGTTAGCAGTGTTTCTGTTCAGACTTTGTGTGTGTTTAAACCAAGGCTGATTTTGCAGAGGAGAGGTGAAATGGCATGGTTTTTGCAGCAGGTGGGTGTGTCTAATCAGCAGGTGTGTTAATCAGAAGGACACGATGGCATGCTTGGAAGTTTAAGCAGGAAAACTTTGAGATTCACTGGCCAAGAGGCTTTGCTGGACACTGGCAAGTGCTTACGGCCACACCACTCTGGACCCGCCCGATCTCGTCCGATCTCGGAAGCCAATCAGGGTTGGGCCTGGTTAGTACCTGGATGGGAGACCGCTTGGGAATACCAGGTGCTGTAAGTTTTCCATCTTTTCCTCCCAACCAGCAGAGGGTGTTCTTCCAAAATCTGCTTCAAAGTTCACCTAAGGTTTTTTTCTTTTTCTTTTTTTTTCTTTTTTTTTTTTTTAATAAACAACTTTTGCCTCATGTAAAGTAATCAGGTAGCTTCAGAGCAATCAGAATCAAGGTGTCAATGCATAACTTTTAGCCTAATTACACCCACCTGTTATAATGAGCAGATGTTAGCAGTGTTTCTGTTCAGACTTTGTGAGTGTAACCAAGGCTGTTTTTGCAGAGGTGAGCTGAAATGGCATGGTTTTTGCAGCAGGTGGGTGTGTCCAATCAGCAGGTGTGTTAATCAGAAGGACACGATGAAATGCCTGGAGCTTTAAGCTGGAAAACTTTGAAATTCGCTGGCCAAGAGGCTTTGCTGGACACTGGCAAGTGCTTACGGCCACACCACTCTGGACCCGCCCGATCTCGTCCGATCTCGGAAGCCAAACAGGGTTGGGCCTGGTTAGTACCTGGATGGGAGACCGCTTGGGAATACCAGGTGCTGTAAGTTTTCCATCTTTTCCTCCCAACCAGCAGAGGGTGTTCTTCCAAAATCTGCTTCAAAGTTCACCTAAGGTTTTTTTTTTTTTTTTTTTTTTTTTTTTTAATAAACAACTTTTGCCTCATGTAAAGTAATCAGGTAGCTTCAGAGCAATCAGAATCAAGGTGTCAATGCATAACCTTTAGCCTAATTACACCCACCTGTTATAATGAGCAGATGTTAGCAGTGTTTCTGTTCAGACTTTGTGTGTGTTTAAACCAAGGCTGATTTTGCAGAGGAGAGGTGAAATGGCATGGTTTTTGCAGCAGGTGGGTGTGTCTAATCAGCAGGTGTGTTAATCAGAAGGACACGATGGCATGCTTGGAAGTTTAAGCAGGAAAACTTTGAGATTCACTGGCCAAGAGGCTTTGCTGGACACTGGCAAGTGCTTACGGCCACACCACTCTGGACCCGCCCGATCTCGTCCGATCTCGGAAGCCAAACAGGGTTGGGCCTGGTTAGTACCTGGATGGGAGACCGCTTGGGAATACCAGGTGCTGTAAGTTTTCCATCTTTTCCTCCCAACCAGCAGAGGGTGTTCTTCCAAAATCTGCTTCAAAGTTCACCTAAGGTTTTTTTTTTTTTTTTTTTTTTAATAAACAACTTTTGCCTCATGTAAAGTAATCAGGTAGCTTCAGAGCAATCAGAATCAAGGTGTCAATGCATAACCTTTAGCCTAATTACACCCACCTGTTATAATGAGCAGATGTTAGCAGTGTTTCTGTTCAGACTTTGTGTGTGTTTAAACCAAGGCTGATTTTGCAGAGGAGAGGTGAAATGGCATGGTTTTTGCAGCAGGTGGGTGTGTCTAATCAGCAGGTGTGTTAATCAGAAGGACACGATGGCATGCTTGGAAGTTTAAGCAGGAAAACTTTGAGATTCACTGGCCAAGAGGCTTTGCTGGACACTGGCAAGTGCTTACGGCCACACCACTCTGGACCCGCCCGATCTCGTCCGATCTCGGAAGCCAATCAGGGTTGGGCCTGGTTAGTACCTGGATGGGAGACCGCTTGGGAATACCAGGTGCTGTAAGTTTTCCATCTTTTCCTCCCAACCAGCAGAGGGTGTTCTTCCAAAATCTGCTTCAAAGTTCACCTAAGGTTTTTTTCTTTTTCTTTTTTTTCTTTTTTTTTTTTTTAATAAACAACTTTTGCCTCATGTAAAGTAATCAGGTAGCTTCAGAGCAATCAGAATCAAGGTGTCAATGCATAACCTTTAGCCTAATTACACCCACCTGTTATAATGAGCAGATGTTAGCAGTGTTTCTGTTCAGACTTTGTGTGTGTTTAAACCAAGGCTGATTTTGCAGAGGAGAGGTGAAATGGCATGGTTTTTGCAGCAGGTGGGTGTGTCTAATCAGCAGGTGTGTTAATCAGAAGGACACGATGGCATGCTTGGAAGTTTAAGCAGGAAAACTTTGAGATTCACTGGCCAAGAGGCTTTGCTGGACACTGGCAAGTGCTTACGGCCACACCACTCTGGACCCGCCCGATCTCGTCCGATCTCGGAAGCCAATCAGGGTTGGGCCTGGTTAGTACCTGGATGGGAGACCGCTTGGGAATACCAGGTGCTGTAAGTTTTCCATCTTTTCCTCCCAACCAGCAGAGGGTGTTCTTCCAAAATCTGCTTCAAAGTTCACCTAAGGTTTTTTTCTTTTTCTTTTTTTTTCTTTTTTTTTTTTTTAATAAACAACTTTTGCCTCATGTAAAGTAATCAGGTAGCTTCAGAGCAATCAGAATCAAGGTGTCAATGCATAACTTTTAGCCTAATTACACCCACCTGTTATAATGAGCAGATGTTAGCAGTGTTTCTGTTCAGACTTTGTGAGTGTAACCAAGGCTGTTTTTGCAGAGGTGAGCTGAAATGGCATGGTTTTTGCAGCAGGTGGGTGTGTCCAATCAGCAGGTGTGTTAATCAGAAGGACACGATGAAATGCCTGGAGCTTTAAGCTGGAAAACTTTGAAATTCGCTGGCCAAGAGGCTTTGCTGGACACTGGCAAGTGCTTACGGCCACACCACTCTGGACCCGCCCGATCTCGTCCGATCTCGGAAGCCAAACAGGGTTGGGCCTGGTTAGTACCTGGATGGGAGACCGCTTGGGAATACCAGGTGCTGTAAGTTTTCCATCTTTTCCTCCCAACCAGCAGAGGGTGTTCTTCCAAAATCTGCTTCAAAGTTCACCTAAGGTTTTTTTTTTTTTTTTTTTTTTTTTTTTTAATAAACAACTTTTGCCTCATGTAAAGTAATCAGGTAGCTTCAGAGCAATCAGAATCAAGGTGTCAATGCATAACCTTTAGCCTAATTACACCCACCTGTTATAATGAGCAGATGTTAGCAGTGTTTCTGTTCAGACTTTGTGTGTGTTTAAACCAAGGCTGATTTTGCAGAGGAGAGGTGAAATGGCATGGTTTTTGCAGCAGGTGGGTGTGTCTAATCAGCAGGTGTGTTAATCAGAAGGACACGATGGCATGCTTGGAAGTTTAAGCAGGAAAACTTTGAGATTCACTGGCCAAGAGGCTTTGCTGGACACTGGCAAGTGCTTACGGCCACACCACTCTGGACCCGCCCGATCTCGTCCGATCTCGGAAGCCAAACAGGGTTGGGCCTGGTTAGTACCTGGATGGGAGACCGCTTGGGAATACCAGGTGCTGTAAGTTTTCCATCTTTTCCTCCCAACCAGCAGAGGGTGTTCTTCCAAAATCTGCTTCAAAGTTCACCTAAGGTTTTTTTCTTTTTCTTTTTTTTTTTTTTTTTTTTTTTAATAAACAACTTTTGCCTCATGTAAAGTAATCAGGTAGCTTCAGAGCAATCAGAATCAAGGTGTCAATGCATAACCTTTAGCCTAATTACACCCACCTGTTATAATGAGCAGATGTTAGCAGTGTTTCTGTTCAGACTTTGTGTGTGTTTAAACCAAGGCTGATTTTGCAGAGGAGAGGTGAAATGGCATGGTTTTTGCAGCAGGTGGGTGTGTCTAATCAGCAGGTGTGTTAATCAGAAGGACACGATGGCATGCTTGGAAGTTTAAGCAGGAAAACTTTGAGATTCACTGGCCAAGAGGCTTTGCTGGACACTGGCAAGTGCTTACGGCCACACCACTCTGGACCCGCCCGATCTCGTCCGATCTCGGAAGCCAATCAGGGTTGGGCCTGGTTAGTACCTGGATGGGAGACCGCTTGGGAATACCAGGTGCTGTAAGTTTTCCATCTTTTCCTCCCAACCAGCAGAGGGTGTTCTTCCAAAATCTGCTTCAAAGTTCACCTAAGGTTTTTTTCTTTTTCTTTTTTTTCTTTTTTTTTTTTTTAATAAACAACTTTTGCCTCATGTAAAGTAATCAGGTAGCTTCAGAGCAATCAGAATCAAGGTGTCAATGCATAACCTTTAGCCTAATTACACCCACCTGTTATAATGAGCAGATGTTAGCAGTGTTTCTGTTCAGACTTTGTGTGTGTTTAAACCAAGGCTGATTTTGCAGAGGAGAGGTGAAATGGCATGGTTTTTGCAGCAGGTGGGTGTGTCTAATCAGCAGGTGTGTTAATCAGAAGGACACGATGGCATGCTTGGAAGTTTAAGCAGGAAAACTTTGAGATTCACTGGCCAAGAGGCTTTGCTGGACACTGGCAAGTGCTTACGGCCACACCACTCTGGACCCGCCCGATCTCGTCCGATCTCGGAAGCCAATCAGGGTTGGGCCTGGTTAGTACCTGGATGGGAGACCGCTTGGGAATACCAGGTGCTGTAAGTTTTCCATCTTTTCCTCCCAACCAGCAGAGGGTGTTCTTCCAAAATCTGCTTCAAAGTTCACCTAAGGTTTTTTTCTTTTTCTTTTTTTTTTTTTTTTTTTTTTTTAATAAACAACTTTTGCCTCATGTAAAGTAATCAGGTAGCTTCAGAGCAATCAGAATCAAGGTGTCAATGCATAACCTTTAGCCTAATTACACCCACCTGTTATAATGAGCAGATGTTAGCAGTGTTTCTGTTCAGACTTTGTGTGTGTTTAAACCAAGGCTGATTTTGCAGAGGAGAGGTGAAATGGCATGGTTTTTGCAGCAGGTGGGTGTGTCTAATCAGCAGGTGTGTTAATCAGAAGGACACGATGGCATGCTTGGAAGTTTAAGCAGGAAAACTTTGAGATTCACTGGCCAAGAGGCTTTGCTGGACACTGGCAAGTGCTTACGGCCACACCACTCTGGACCCGCCCGATCTCGTCCGATCTCGGAAGCCAATCAGGGTTGGGCCTGGTTAGTACCTGGATGGGAGACCGCTTGGGAATACCAGGTGCTGTAAGTTTTCCATCTTTTCCTCCCAACCAGCAGAGGGTGTTCTTCCAAAATCTGCTTCAAAGTTCACCTAAGGTTTTTTTCTTTTTCTTTTTTTTCTTTTTTTTTTTTTTAATAAACAACTTTTGCCTCATGTAAAGTAATCAGGTAGCTTCAGAGCAATCAGAATCAAGGTGTCAATGCATAACCTTTAGCCTAATTACACCCACCTGTTATAATGAGCAGATGTTAGCAGTGTTTCTGTTCAGACTTTGTGTGTGTTTAAACCAAGGCTGATTTTGCAGAGGAGAGGTGAAATGGCATGGTTTTTGCAGCAGGTGGGTGTGTCTAATCAGCAGGTGTGTTAATCAGAAGGACACGATGGCATGCTTGGAAGTTTAAGCAGGAAAACTTTGAGATTCACTGGCCAAGAGGCTTTGCTGGACACTGGCAAGTGCTTACGGCCACACCACTCTGGACCCGCCCGATCTCGTCCGATCTCGGAAGCCAATCAGGGTTGGGCCTGGTTAGTACCTGGATGGGAGACCGCTTGGGAATACCAGGTGCTGTAAGTTTTCCATCTTTTCCTCCCAACCAGCAGAGGGTGTTCTTCCAAAATCTGCTTCAAAGTTCACCTAAGGTTTTTTTCTTTTTCTTTTTTTTTCTTTTTTTTTTTTTTAATAAACAACTTTTGCCTCATGTAAAGTAATCAGGTAGCTTCAGAGCAATCAGAATCAAGGTGTCAATGCATAACTTTTAGCCTAATTACACCCACCTGTTATAATGAGCAGATGTTAGCAGTGTTTCTGTTCAGACTTTGTGAGTGTAACCAAGGCTGTTTTTGCAGAGGTGAGCTGAAATGGCATGGTTTTTGCAGCAGGTGGGTGTGTCCAATCAGCAGGTGTGTTAATCAGAAGGACACGATGAAATGCCTGGAGCTTTAAGCTGGAAAACTTTGAAATTCGCTGGCCAAGAGGCTTTGCTGGACACTGGCAAGTGCTTACGGCCACACCACTCTGGACCCGCCCGATCTCGTCCGATCTCGGAAGCCAAACAGGGTTGGGCCTGGTTAGTACCTGGATGGGAGACCGCTTGGGAATACCAGGTGCTGTAAGTTTTCCATCTTTTCCTCCCAACCAGCAGAGGGTGTTCTTCCAAAATCTGCTTCAAAGTTCACCTAAGGTTTTTTTTTTTTTTTTTTTAATAAACAACTTTTGCCTCATGTAAAGTAATCAGGTAGCTTCAGAGCAATCAGAATCAAGGTGTCAATGCATAACCTTTAGCCTAATTACACCCACCTGTTACAATGAGCAGATGTTAGCAGTGTTTCTGTTCAGACTTTGTGTGTGTTTAAACCAAGGCTGATTTTGCAGAGGAGAGGTGAAATGGCATGGTTTTTGCAGCAGGTGGGTGTGTCTAGTCAGCAGGTGTGTTAATCAGGAGGACACAATGGCAAGCCTGTAGCTTTAAGCAGGAAAACCTTGAGATTGAGTGGCCAAGAGGCTTTGCTGGACACTGGCAAGTGCTTACGGCCACACCACTCTGGACCCGCCCGATCTCGTCCGATCTCGGAAGCCAAACAGGGTTGGGCCTGGTTAGTACCTGGATGGGAGACCGCTTGGGAATACCAGGTGCTGTAAGTTTTCCATCTTTTCCTCCCAACCAGCAGAGGGTGTTCTTCCAAAATCTGCTTCAAAGTTCACCTAAGGTTTTTTTTTTTTTTTTTTTAATAAACAACTTTTGCCTCATGTAAAGTAATCAGGTAGCTTCAGAGCAATCAGAATCAAGGTGTCAATGCATAACCTTTAGCCTAATTACACCCACCTGTTACAATGAGCAGATGTTAGCAGTGTTTCTGTTCAGACTTTGTGTGTGTTTAAACCAAGGCTGATTTTGCAGAGGAGAGGTGAAATGGCATGGTTTTTGCAGCAGGTGGGTGTGTCTAGTCAGCAGGTGTGTTAATCAGGAGGACACAATGGCAAGCCTGTAGCTTTAAGCAGGAAAACCTTGAGATTGAGTGGCCAAGAGGCTTTGCTGGACACTGGCAAGTGCTTACGGCCACACCACTCTGGACCCGCCCGATCTCGTCCGATCTCGGAAGCCAAACAGGGTTGGGCCTGGTTAGTACCTGGATGGGAGACCGCTTGGGAATACCAGGTGCTGTAAGTTTTCCATCTTTTCCTCCCAACCAGCAGAGGGTGTTCTTCCAAAATCTGCTTCAAAGTTCACCTAAGGTTTTTTTTTTTTTTTTTTTAATAAACAACTTTTGCCTCATGTAAAGTAATCAGGTAGCTTCAGAGCAATCAGAATCAAGGTGTCAATGCATAACCTTTAGCCTAATTACACCCACCTGTTACAATGAGCAGATGTTAGCAGTGTTTCTGTTCAGACTTTGTGTGTGTTTAAACCAAGGCTGATTTTGCAGAGGAGAGGTGAAATGGCATGGTTTTTGCAGCAGGTGGGTGTGTCTAGTCAGCAGGTGTGTTAATCAGGAGGACACAATGGCAAGCCTGTAGCTTTAAGCAGGAAAACCTTGAGATTGAGTGGCCAAGAGGCTTTGCTGGACACTGGCAAGTGCTTACGGCCACACCACTCTGGACCCGCCCGATCTCGTCCGATCTCGGAAGCCAAACAGGGTTGGGCCTGGTTAGTACCTGGATGGGAGACCGCTTGGGAATACCAGGTGCTGTAAGTTTTCCATCTTTTCCTCCCAACCAGCAGAGGGTGTTCTTCCAAAATCTGCTTCAAAGTTCACCTAAGGTTTTTTTTTTTTTTTTTTTAATAAACAACTTTTGCCTCATGTAAAGTAATCAGGTAGCTTCAGAGCAATCAGAATCAAGGTGTCAATGCATAACCTTTAGCCTAATTACACCCACCTGTTACAATGAGCAGATGTTAGCAGTGTTTCTGTTCAGACTTTGTGTGTGTTTAAACCAAGGCTGATTTTGCAGAGGAGAGGTGAAATGGCATGGTTTTTGCAGCAGGTGGGTGTGTCTAGTCAGCAGGTGTGTTAATCAGGAGGACACAATGGCAAGCCTGTAGCTTTAAGCAGGAAAACCTTGAGATTGAGTGGCCAAGAGGCTTTGCTGGACACTGGCAAGTGCTTACGGCCACACCACTCTGGACCCGCCCGATCTCGTCCGATCTCGGAAGCCAAACAGGGTTGGGCCTGGTTAGTACCTGGATGGGAGACCGCTTGGGAATACCAGGTGCTGTAAGTTTTCCATCTTTTCCTCCCAACCAGCAGAGGGTGTTCTTCCAAAATCTGCTTCAAAGTTCACCTAAGGTTTTTTTCTTTTTCTTTTTTTTTTTTTTTTTTTTTTAATAAACAACTTTTGCCTCATGTAAAGTAATCAGGTAGCTTCAGAGCAATCAGAATCAAGGTGTCAATGCATAACCTTTAGCCTAATTACACCCACCTGTTATAATGAGCAGATGTTAGCAGTGTTTCTGTTCAGACTTTGTGTGTGTTTAAACCAAGGCTGATTTTGCAGAGGAGAGGTGAAATGGCATGGTTTTTGCAGCAGGTGGGTGTGTCTAATCAGCAGGTGTGTTAATCAGAAGGACACGATGGCATGCTTGGAAGTTTAAGCAGGAAAACTTTGAGATTCACTGGCCAAGAGGCTTTGCTGGACACTGGCAAGTGCTTACGGCCACACCACTCTGGACCCGCCCGATCTCGTCCGATCTCGGAAGCCAAACAGGGTTGGGCCTGGTTAGTACCTGGATGGGAGACCGCTTGGGAATACCAGGTGCTGTAAGTTTTCCATCTTTTCCTCCCAACCAGCAGAGGGTGTTCTTCCAAAATCTGCTTCAAAGTTCACCTAAGGTTTTTTTCTTTTTCTTTTTTTTCTTTTTTTTTTTTTTAATAAACAACTTTTGCCTCATGTAAAGTAATCAGGTAGCTTCAGAGCAATCAGAATCAAGGTGTCAATGCATAACCTTTAGCCTAATTACACCCACCTGTTATAATGAGCAGATGTTAGCAGTGTTTCTGTTCAGACTTTGTGTGTGTTTAAACCAAGGCTGATTTTGCAGAGGAGAGGTGAAATGGCATGGTTTTTGCAGCAGGTGGGTGTGTCTAATCAGCAGGTGTGTTAATCAGAAGGACACGATGGCATGCTTGGAAGTTTAAGCAGGAAAACTTTGAGATTCACTGGCCAAGAGGCTTTGCTGGACACTGGCAAGTGCTTACGGCCACACCACTCTGGACCCGCCCGATCTCGTCCGATCTCGGAAGCCAATCAGGGTTGGGCCTGGTTAGTACCTGGATGGGAGACCGCTTGGGAATACCAGGTGCTGTAAGTTTTCCATCTTTTCCTCCCAACCAGCAGAGGGTGTTCTTCCAAAATCTGCTTCAAAGTTCACCTAAGGTTTTTTTTTTTTTTTTTTTAATAAACAACTTTTGCCCCATGTAAGTAATCAGGTAGCTTCAGAGCAATCAGAATCAAGGTGTCAATGCATAACCTTTAGCCTAATTACACTCACCTGTTACAATGAGCAGATGTTAGCAGTGTTTCTGTTCAGACTTTGTGTGTGTTTAAACCAAGGCTGATTTTGCAGAGGAGAGGTGAAATGGCATGGTTTTTGCAGCAGGTGGGTGTGTCTAGTCAGCAGGTGTGTTAATCAGGAGGACACAATGGCAAGCCTGTAGCTTTAGGCAGGAAAACCTTGAGATTGAGTGGCCAAGAGGCTTTGCTGGACACTGGCAAGTGCTTACGGCCACACCACTCTGGACCCGCCCGATCTCGTCCGATCTCGGAAGCCAAACAGGATTGGGCCTGGTTAGTACCTGGATGGGAGACCGCTTGGGAATACCAGGTGCTGTAAGTTTTCCATCTTTTCCTCCCAACCAGCAGAGGGTGTTCTTCCAAAATCTGCTTCAAAGTTCACCTAAGGTTTTTTTCTTTTTAATAAGCAACTTTTGCCTCGTGTAAAGTAATCAGGTAGCTTCAGAGCATTCAGTGCCAAGGTGTAAATGCATAACCTTTAGCCTAATTACTCCACCTGTTATAATGAGCAGATGTTAGCAGTGCTTCTGTTCAGACTTTGTGAGTGTAACCAAGGCTGTTTTTGCAGAGGTGAGCTGAAATGGCATGGTTTTTGCAGCAGGTGGGTGTGTCCAATCAGCAGGTGTGTTAATCAGAAGGACACGATGAAATGCTTGGACCTTTAAGCTGGAAAACGTTGAGATTCGCTGGCCAAGAGGCTTTGCTGGACACTGGCAAGTGCTTACGGCCACACCACTCTGGACCCGCCCGATCTCGTCCGATCTCGGAAGCCAATCAGGGTTGGGCCTGGTTAGTACCTGGATGGGAGACCGCTTGGGAATACCAGGTGCTGTAAGTTTTCCATCTTTTCCTCCCAACCAGCAGAGGGTGTTCTTCCAATATCTTCTTCAAAGTTCACTTTAGGTTTTTTTCTTTTTTCTTTTTTTTTTTTTTTTTTTTTTTTTTTTAATAAACAACTTTTGCCTCATGTAAAGTAATCAGGTAGCTTCAGAGCATACAGTGCCAAGGTGTAAATGCATAACCTTTAGCCTAATTACTCCACCTGTTATAATGAGCAGATGTTAGCAGTGCTTCTGTTCAGACTTTGTGAGTGTAACCAAGGCTGTTTTTGCAGAGGTGAGCTGAAATGGCATGGTTTTTGCAGCAGGTGGGTGTGTCCAATCAGCAGGTGTGTTAATCAGAAGGACACGATGGCATGCTTGGAAGTTTAAGCAGGAAAACTTTGAGATTCACTGGCCAAGAGGCTTTGCTGGACACTGGCAAGTGCTTACGGCCACACCACTCTGGACCCGCCCGATCTCGTCCGATCTCGGAAGCCAAACAGGGTTGGGCCTGGTTAGTACCTGGATGGGAGACCGCTTGGGAATACCAGGTGCTGTAAGTTTTCCATCTTTTCCTCCCAACCAGCAGAGGGTGTTCTTCCAAAATCTGCTTCAAAGTTCACCTAAGGTTTTTTTCTTTTTCTTTTTTTTTTTTTTTTTTTTTTTAATAAACAACTTTTGCCTCATGTAAAGTAATCAGGTAGCTTCAGAGCAATCAGAATCAAGGTGTCAATGCATAACCTTTAGCCTAATTACACCCACCTGTTATAATGAGCAGATGTTAGCAGTGTTTCTGTTCAGACTTTGTGTGTGTTTAAACCAAGGCTGATTTTGCAGAGGAGAGGTGAAATGGCATGGTTTTTGCAGCAGGTGGGTGTGTCTAATCAGCAGGTGTGTTAATCAGAAGGACACGATGGCATGCTTGGAAGTTTAAGCAGGAAAACTTTGAGATTCACTGGCCAAGAGGCTTTGCTGGACACTGGCAAGTGCTTACGGCCACACCACTCTGGACCCGCCCGATCTCGTCCGATCTCGGAAGCCAAACAGGGTTGGGCCTGGTTAGTACCTGGATGGGAGACCGCTTGGGAATACCAGGTGCTGTAAGTTTTCCATCTTTTCCTCCCAACCAGCAGAGGGTGTTCTTCCAAAATCTGCTTCAAAGTTCACCTAAGGTTTTTTTTTTTTTTTTTTTAATAAACAACTTTTGCCTCATGTAAAGTAATCAGGTAGCTTCAGAGCAATCAGAATCAAGGTGTCAATGCATAACCTTTAGCCTAATTACACCCACCTGTTACAATGAGCAGATGTTAGCAGTGTTTCTGTTCAGACTTTGTGTGTGTTTAAACCAAGGCTGATTTTGCAGAGGAGAGGTGAAATGGCATGGTTTTTGCAGCAGGTGGGTGTGTCTAGTCAGCAGGTGTGTTAATCAGGAGGACACAATGGCAAGCCTGTAGCTTTAAGCAGGAAAACCTTGAGATTGAGTGGCCAAGAGGCTTTGCTGGACACTGGCAAGTGCTTACGGCCACACCACTCTGGACCCGCCCGATCTCGTCCGATCTCGGAAGCCAAACAGGGTTGGGCCTGGTTAGTACCTGGATGGGAGACCGCTTGGGAATACCAGGTGCTGTAAGTTTTCCATCTTTTCCTCCCAACCAGCAGAGGGTGTTCTTCCAAAATCTGCTTCAAAGTTCACCTAAGGTTTTTTTTTTTTTTTTTTTAATAAACAACTTTTGCCTCATGTAAAGTAATCAGGTAGCTTCAGAGCAATCAGAATCAAGGTGTCAATGCATAACCTTTAGCCTAATTACACCCACCTGTTACAATGAGCAGATGTTAGCAGTGTTTCTGTTCAGACTTTGTGTGTGTTTAAACCAAGGCTGATTTTGCAGAGGAGAGGTGAAATGGCATGGTTTTTGCAGCAGGTGGGTGTGTCTAGTCAGCAGGTGTGTTAATCAGGAGGACACAATGGCAAGCCTGTAGCTTTAAGCAGGAAAACCTTGAGATTGAGTGGCCAAGAGGCTTTGCTGGACACTGGCAAGTGCTTACGGCCACACCACTCTGGACCCGCCCGATCTCGTCCGATCTCGGAAGCCAAACAGGGTTGGGCCTGGTTAGTACCTGGATGGGAGACCGCTTGGGAATACCAGGTGCTGTAAGTTTTCCATCTTTTCCTCCCAACCAGCAGAGGGTGTTCTTCCAAAATCTGCTTCAAAGTTCACCTAAGGTTTTTTTTTTTTTTTTTTTAATAAACAACTTTTGCCTCATGTAAAGTAATCAGGTAGCTTCAGAGCAATCAGAATCAAGGTGTCAATGCATAACCTTTAGCCTAATTACACCCACCTGTTACAATGAGCAGATGTTAGCAGTGTTTCTGTTCAGACTTTGTGTGTGTTTAAACCAAGGCTGATTTTGCAGAGGAGAGGTGAAATGGCATGGTTTTTGCAGCAGGTGGGTGTGTCTAGTCAGCAGGTGTGTTAATCAGGAGGACACAATGGCAAGCCTGTAGCTTTAAGCAGGAAAACCTTGAGATTGAGTGGCCAAGAGGCTTTGCTGGACACTGGCAAGTGCTTACGGCCACACCACTCTGGACCCGCCCGATCTCGTCCGATCTCGGAAGCCAAACAGGGTTGGGCCTGGTTAGTACCTGGATGGGAGACCGCTTGGGAATACCAGGTGCTGTAAGTTTTCCATCTTTTCCTCCCAACCAGCAGAGGGTGTTCTTCCAAAATCTGCTTCAAAGTTCACCTAAGGTTTTTTTTTTTTTTTTTTTAATAAACAACTTTTGCCTCATGTAAAGTAATCAGGTAGCTTCAGAGCAATCAGAATCAAGGTGTCAATGCATAACCTTTAGCCTAATTACACCCACCTGTTACAATGAGCAGATGTTAGCAGTGTTTCTGTTCAGACTTTGTGTGTGTTTAAACCAAGGCTGATTTTGCAGAGGAGAGGTGAAATGGCATGGTTTTTGCAGCAGGTGGGTGTGTCTAGTCAGCAGGTGTGTTAATCAGGAGGACACAATGGCAAGCCTGTAGCTTTAAGCAGGAAAACCTTGAGATTGAGTGGCCAAGAGGCTTTGCTGGACACTGGCAAGTGCTTACGGCCACACCACTCTGGACCCGCCCGATCTCGTCCGATCTCGGAAGCCAAACAGGGTTGGGCCTGGTTAGTACCTGGATGGGAGACCGCTTGGGAATACCAGGTGCTGTAAGTTTTCCATCTTTTCCTCCCAACCAGCAGAGGGTGTTCTTCCAAAATCTGCTTCAAAGTTCACCTAAGGTTTTTTTTTTTTTTTTTTTTAATAAACAACTTTTGCCTCATGTAAAGTAATCAGGTAGCTTCAGAGCAATCAGAATCAAGGTGTCAATGCATAACCTTTAGCCTAATTACACCCACCTGTTACAATGAGCAGATGTTAGCAGTGTTTCTGTTCAGACTTTGTGTGTGTTTAAACCAAGGCTGATTTTGCAGAGGAGAGGTGAAATGGCATGGTTTTTGCAGCAGGTGGGTGTGTCTAGTCAGCAGGTGTGTTAATCAGGAGGACACAATGGCAAGCCTGTAGCTTTAAGCAGGAAAACCTTGAGATTGAGTGGCCAAGAGGCTTTGCTGGACACTGGCAAGTGCTTACGGCCACACCACTCTGGACCCGCCCGATCTCGTCCGATCTCGGAAGCCAAACAGGGTTGGGCCTGGTTAGTACCTGGATGGGAGACCGCTTGGGAATACCAGGTGCTGTAAGTTTTCCATCTTTTCCTCCCAACCAGCAGAGGGTGTTCTTCCAAAATCTGCTTCAAAGTTCACCTAAGGTTTTTTTTTTTTTTTTTTTTAATAAACAACTTTTGCCTCATGTAAAGTAATCAGGTAGCTTCAGAGCAATCAGAATCAAGGTGTCAATGCATAACCTTTAGCCTAATTACACCCACCTGTTACAATGAGCAGATGTTAGCAGTGTTTCTGTTCAGACTTTGTGTGTGTTTAAACCAAGGCTGATTTTGCAGAGGAGAGGTGAAATGGCATGGTTTTTGCAGCAGGTGGGTGTGTCTAGTCAGCAGGTGTGTTAATCAGGAGGACACAATGGCAAGCCTGTAGCTTTAAGCAGGAAAACCTTGAGATTGAGTGGCCAAGAGGCTTTGCTGGACACTGGCAAGTGCTTACGGCCACACCACTCTGGACCCGCCCGATCTCGTCCGATCTCGGAAGCCAAACAGGGTTGGGCCTGGTTAGTACCTGGATGGGAGACCGCTTGGGAATACCAGGTGCTGTAAGTTTTCCATCTTTTCCTCCCAACCAGCAGAGGGTGTTCTTCCAAAATCTGCTTCAAAGTTCACCTAAGGTTTTTTTTTTTTTTTTTTTAATAAACAACTTTTGCCTCATGTAAAGTAATCAGGTAGCTTCAGAGCAATCAGAATCAAGGTGTCAATGCATAACCTTTAGCCTAATTACACCCACCTGTTACAATGAGCAGATGTTAGCAGTGTTTCTGTTCAGACTTTGTGTGTGTTTAAACCAAGGCTGATTTTGCAGAGGAGAGGTGAAATGGCATGGTTTTTGCAGCAGGTGGGTGTGTCTAGTCAGCAGGTGTGTTAATCAGGAGGACACAATGGCAAGCCTGTAGCTTTAAGCAGGAAAACCTTGAGATTGAGTGGCCAAGAGGCTTTGCTGGACACTGGCAAGTGCTTACGGCCACACCACTCTGGACCCGCCCGATCTCGTCCGATCTCGGAAGCCAAACAGGGTTGGGCCTGGTTAGTACCTGGATGGGAGACCGCTTGGGAATACCAGGTGCTGTAAGTTTTCCATCTTTTCCTCCCAACCAGCAGAGGGTGTTCTTCCAAAATCTGCTTCAAAGTTCACCTAAGGTTTTTTTTTTTTTTTTTTTTAATAAACAACTTTTGCCTCATGTAAAGTAATCAGGTAGCTTCAGAGCAATCAGAATCAAGGTGTCAATGCATAACCTTTAGCCTAATTACACCCACCTGTTACAATGAGCAGATGTTAGCAGTGTTTCTGTTCAGACTTTGTGTGTGTTTAAACCAAGGCTGATTTTGCAGAGGAGAGGTGAAATGGCATGGTTTTTGCAGCAGGTGGGTGTGTCTAGTCAGCAGGTGTGTTAATCAGGAGGACACAATGGCAAGCCTGTAGCTTTAAGCAGGAAAACCTTGAGATTGAGTGGCCAAGAGGCTTTGCTGGACACTGGCAAGTGCTTACGGCCACACCACTCTGGACCCGCCCGATCTCGTCCGATCTCGGAAGCCAAACAGGGTTGGGCCTGGTTAGTACCTGGATGGGAGACCGCTTGGGAATACCAGGTGCTGTAAGTTTTCCATCTTTTCCTCCCAACCAGCAGAGGGTGTTCTTCCAAAATCTGCTTCAAAGTTCACCTAAGGTTTTTTTTTTTTTTTTTTTAATAAACAACTTTTGCCTCATGTAAAGTAATCAGGTAGCTTCAGAGCAATCAGAATCAAGGTGTCAATGCATAACCTTTAGCCTAATTACACCCACCTGTTACAATGAGCAGATGTTAGCAGTGTTTCTGTTCAGACTTTGTGTGTGTTTAAACCAAGGCTGATTTTGCAGAGGAGAGGTGAAATGGCATGGTTTTTGCAGCAGGTGGGTGTGTCTAGTCAGCAGGTGTGTTAATCAGAAGGACACGATGGCATGCTTGGAAGTTTAAGCAGGAAAACTTTGAGATTCACTGGCCAAGAGGCTTTGCTGGACACTGGCAAGTGCTTACGGCCACACCACTCTGGACCCGCCCGATCTCGTCCGATCTCGGAAGCCAAACAGGGTTGGGCCTGGTTAGTACCTGGATGGGAGACCGCTTGGGAATACCAGGTGCTGTAAGTTTTCCATCTTTTCCTCCCAACCAGCAGAGGGTGTTCTTCCAAAATCTGCTTCAAAGTTCACCTAAGGTTTTTTTCTTTTTCTTTTTTTTTTTTTTTAATAAACAACTTTTGCCTCATGTAAAGTAATCAGGTAGCTTCAGAGCAATCAGAATCAAGGTGTCAATGCATAACTTTTAGCCTAATTACACCCACCTGTTATAATGAGCAGATGTTAGCAGTGTTTCTGTTCAGACTTTGTGAGTGTAACCAAGGCTGTTTTTGCAGAGGTGAGCTGAAATGGCATGGTTTTTGCAGCAGGTGGGTGTGTCCAATCAGCAGGTGTGTTAATCAGAAGGACACGATGAAATGCCTGGAGCTTTAAGCTGGAAAACTTTGAAATTCGCTGGCCAAGAGGCTTTGCTGGACACTGGCAAGTGCTTACGGCCACACCACTCTGGACCCGCCCGATCTCGTCCGATCTCGGAAGCCAAACAGGGTTGGGCCTGGTTAGTACCTGGATGGGAGACCGCTTGGGAATACCAGGTGCTGTAAGTTTTCCATCTTTTCCTCCCAACCAGCAGAGGGTGTTCTTCCAAAATCTGCTTCAAAGTTCACCTAAGGTTTTTTTTTTTTTTTTTTTAATAAACAACTTTTGCCTCATGTAAAGTAATCAGGTAGCTTCAGAGCAATCAGAATCAAGGTGTCAATGCATAACCTTTAGCCTAATTACACCCACCTGTTACAATGAGCAGATGTTAGCAGTGTTTCTGTTCAGACTTTGTGTGTGTTTAAACCAAGGCTGATTTTGCAGAGGAGAGGTGAAATGGCATGGTTTTTGCAGCAGGTGGGTGTGTCTAGTCAGCAGGTGTGTTAATCAGGAGGACACAATGGCAAGCCTGTAGCTTTAAGCAGGAAAACCTTGAGATTGAGTGGCCAAGAGGCTTTGCTGGACACTGGCAAGTGCTTACGGCCACACCACTCTGGACCCGCCCGATCTCGTCCGATCTCGGAAGCCAAACAGGGTTGGGCCTGGTTAGTACCTGGATGGGAGACCGCTTGGGAATACCAGGTGCTGTAAGTTTTCCATCTTTTCCTCCCAACCAGCAGAGGGTGTTCTTCCAAAATCTGCTTCAAAGTTCACCTAAGGTTTTTTTTTTTTTTTTTTTTAATAAACAACTTTTGCCTCATGTAAAGTAATCAGGTAGCTTCAGAGCAATCAGAATCAAGGTGTCAATGCATAACCTTTAGCCTAATTACACCCACCTGTTACAATGAGCAGATGTTAGCAGTGTTTCTGTTCAGACTTTGTGTGTGTTTAAACCAAGGCTGATTTTGCAGAGGAGAGGTGAAATGGCATGGTTTTTGCAGCAGGTGGGTGTGTCTAGTCAGCAGGTGTGTTAATCAGGAGGACACAATGGCAAGCCTGTAGCTTTAAGCAGGAAAACCTTGAGATTGAGTGGCCAAGAGGCTTTGCTGGACACTGGCAAGTGCTTACGGCCACACCACTCTGGACCCGCCCGATCTCGTCCGATCTCGGAAGCCAAACAGGGTTGGGCCTGGTTAGTACCTGGATGGGAGACCGCTTGGGAATACCAGGTGCTGTAAGTTTTCCATCTTTTCCTCCCAACCAGCAGAGGGTGTTCTTCCAAAATCTGCTTCAAAGTTCACCTAAGGTTTTTTTTTTTTTTTTTTTTAATAAACAACTTTTGCCTCATGTAAAGTAATCAGGTAGCTTCAGAGCAATCAGAATCAAGGTGTCAATGCATAACCTTTAGCCTAATTACACCCACCTGTTACAATGAGCAGATGTTAGCAGTGTTTCTGTTCAGACTTTGTGTGTGTTTAAACCAAGGCTGATTTTGCAGAGGAGAGGTGAAATGGCATGGTTTTTGCAGCAGGTGGGTGTGTCTAGTCAGCAGGTGTGTTAATCAGGAGGACACAATGGCAAGCCTGTAGCTTTAAGCAGGAAAACCTTGAGATTGAGTGGCCAAGAGGCTTTGCTGGACACTGGCAAGTGCTTACGGCCACACCACTCTGGACCCGCCCGATCTCGTCCGATCTCGGAAGCCAAACAGGGTTGGGCCTGGTTAGTACCTGGATGGGAGACCGCTTGGGAATACCAGGTGCTGTAAGTTTTCCATCTTTTCCTCCCAACCAGCAGAGGGTGTTCTTCCAAAATCTGCTTCAAAGTTCACCTAAGGTTTTTTTTTTTTTTTTTTTAATAAACAACTTTTGCCTCATGTAAAGTAATCAGGTAGCTTCAGAGCAATCAGAATCAAGGTGTCAATGCATAACCTTTAGCCTAATTACACCCACCTGTTACAATGAGCAGATGTTAGCAGTGTTTCTGTTCAGACTTTGTGTGTGTTTAAACCAAGGCTGATTTTGCAGAGGAGAGGTGAAATGGCATGGTTTTTGCAGCAGGTGGGTGTGTCTAGTCAGCAGGTGTGTTAATCAGGAGGACACAATGGCAAGCCTGTAGCTTTAAGCAGGAAAACCTTGAGATTGAGTGGCCAAGAGGCTTTGCTGGACACTGGCAAGTGCTTACGGCCACACCACTCTGGACCCGCCCGATCTCGTCCGATCTCGGAAGCCAAACAGGGTTGGGCCTGGTTAGTACCTGGATGGGAGACCGCTTGGGAATACCAGGTGCTGTAAGTTTTCCATCTTTTCCTCCCAACCAGCAGAGGGTGTTCTTCCAAAATCTGCTTCAAAGTTCACCTAAGGTTTTTTTTTTTTTTTTTTTAATAAACAACTTTTGCCTCATGTAAAGTAATCAGGTAGCTTCAGAGCAATCAGAATCAAGGTGTCAATGCATAACCTTTAGCCTAATTACACCCACCTGTTACAATGAGCAGATGTTAGCAGTGTTTCTGTTCAGACTTTGTGTGTGTTTAAACCAAGGCTGATTTTGCAGAGGAGAGGTGAAATGGCATGGTTTTTGCAGCAGGTGGGTGTGTCTAGTCAGCAGGTGTGTTAATCAGAAGGACACGATGGCATGCTTGGAAGTTTAAGCAGGAAAACTTTGAGATTCACTGGCCAAGAGGCTTTGCTGGACACTGGCAAGTGCTTACGGCCACACCACTCTGGACCCGCCCGATCTCGTCCGATCTCGGAAGCCAAACAGGGTTGGGCCTGGTTAGTACCTGGATGGGAGACCGCTTGGGAATACCAGGTGCTGTAAGTTTTCCATCTTTTCCTCCCAACCAGCAGAGGGTGTTCTTCCAAAATCTGCTTCAAAGTTCACCTAAGGTTTTTTTCTTTTTCTTTTTTTTTCTTTTTTTTTTTTTTAATAAACAACTTTTGCCTCATGTAAAGTAATCAGGTAGCTTCAGAGCAATCAGAATCAAGGTGTCAATGCATAACTTTTAGCCTAATTACACCCACCTGTTATAATGAGCAGATGTTAGCAGTGTTTCTGTTCAGACTTTGTGAGTGTAACCAAGGCTGTTTTTGCAGAGGTGAGCTGAAATGGCATGGTTTTTGCAGCAGGTGGGTGTGTCCAATCAGCAGGTGTGTTAATCAGAAGGACACGATGAAATGCCTGGAGCTTTAAGCTGGAAAACTTTGAAATTCGCTGGCCAAGAGGCTTTGCTGGACACTGGCAAGTGCTTACGGCCACACCACTCTGGACCCGCCCGATCTCGTCCGATCTCGGAAGCCAAACAGGGTTGGGCCTGGTTAGTACCTGGATGGGAGACCGCTTGGGAATACCAGGTGCTGTAAGTTTTCCATCTTTTCCTCCCAACCAGCAGAGGGTGTTCTTCCAAAATCTGCTTCAAAGTTCACCTAAGGTTTTTTTCTTTTTTTTTTTTTTCTTTTTTTTTTTTTAATAAACAACTTTTGCCTCATGTAAAGTAATCAGGTAGCTTCAGAGCAATCAGAATCAAGGTGTCAATGCATAACCTTTAGCCTAATTACACCCACCTGTTACAATGAGCAGATGTTAGCAGTGTTTCTGTTCAGACTTTGTGTGTGTTTAAACCAAGGCTGATTTTGCAGAGGAGAGGTGAAATGGCATGGTTTTTGCAGCAGGTGGGTGTGTCTAGTCAGCAGGTGTGTTAATCAGGAGGACACAATGGCAAGCCTGTAGCTTTAAGCAGGAAAACCTTGAGATTGAGTGGCCAAGAGGCTTTGCTGGACACTGGCAAGTGCTTACGGCCACACCACTCTGGACCCGCCCGATCTCGTCCGATCTCGGAAGCCAAACAGGGTTGGGCCTGGTTAGTACCTGGATGGGAGACCGCTTGGGAATACCAGGTGCTGTAAGTTTTCCATCTTTTCCTCCCAACCAGCAGAGGGTGTTCTTCCAAAATCTGCTTCAAAGTTCACCTAAGGTTTTTTTTTTTTTTTTTTTAATAAACAACTTTTGCCTCATGTAAAGTAATCAGGTAGCTTCAGAGCAATCAGAATCAAGGTGTCAATGCATAACCTTTAGCCTAATTACACCCACCTGTTACAATGAGCAGATGTTAGCAGTGTTTCTGTTCAGACTTTGTGTGTGTTTAAACCAAGGCTGATTTTGCAGAGGAGAGGTGAAATGGCATGGTTTTTGCAGCAGGTGGGTGTGTCTAGTCAGCAGGTGTGTTAATCAGGAGGACACAATGGCAAGCCTGTAGCTTTAAGCAGGAAAACCTTGAGATTGAGTGGCCAAGAGGCTTTGCTGGACACTGGCAAGTGCTTACGGCCACACCACTCTGGACCCGCCCGATCTCGTCCGATCTCGGAAGCCAAACAGGGTTGGGCCTGGTTAGTACCTGGATGGGAGACCGCTTGGGAATACCAGGTGCTGTAAGTTTTCCATCTTTTCCTCCCAACCAGCAGAGGGTGTTCTTCCAAAATCTGCTTCAAAGTTCACCTAAGGTTTTTTTTTTTTTTTTTTTAATAAACAACTTTTGCCTCATGTAAAGTAATCAGGTAGCTTCAGAGCAATCAGAATCAAGGTGTCAATGCATAACCTTTAGCCTAATTACACCCACCTGTTACAATGAGCAGATGTTAGCAGTGTTTCTGTTCAGACTTTGTGTGTGTTTAAACCAAGGCTGATTTTGCAGAGGAGAGGTGAAATGGCATGGTTTTTGCAGCAGGTGGGTGTGTCTAGTCAGCAGGTGTGTTAATCAGGAGGACACAATGGCAAGCCTGTAGCTTTAAGCAGGAAAACCTTGAGATTGAGTGGCCAAGAGGCTTTGCTGGACACTGGCAAGTGCTTACGGCCACACCACTCTGGACCCGCCCGATCTCGTCCGATCTCGGAAGCCAAACAGGGTTGGGCCTGGTTAGTACCTGGATGGGAGACCGCTTGGGAATACCAGGTGCTGTAAGTTTTCCATCTTTTCCTCCCAACCAGCAGAGGGTGTTCTTCCAAAATCTGCTTCAAAGTTCACCTAAGGTTTTTTTTTTTTTTTTTTTAATAAACAACTTTTGCCTCATGTAAAGTAATCAGGTAGCTTCAGAGCAATCAGAATCAAGGTGTCAATGCATAACCTTTAGCCTAATTACACCCACCTGTTACAATGAGCAGATGTTAGCAGTGTTTCTGTTCAGACTTTGTGTGTGTTTAAACCAAGGCTGATTTTGCAGAGGAGAGGTGAAATGGCATGGTTTTTGCAGCAGGTGGGTGTGTCTAGTCAGCAGGTGTGTTAATCAGGAGGACACAATGGCAAGCCTGTAGCTTTAAGCAGGAAAACCTTGAGATTGAGTGGCCAAGAGGCTTTGCTGGACACTGGCAAGTGCTTACGGCCACACCACTCTGGACCCGCCCGATCTCGTCCGATCTCGGAAGCCAAACAGGGTTGGGCCTGGTTAGTACCTGGATGGGAGACCGCTTGGGAATACCAGGTGCTGTAAGTTTTCCATCTTTTCCTCCCAACCAGCAGAGGGTGTTCTTCCAAAATCTGCTTCAAAGTTCACCTAAGGTTTTTTTTTTTTTTTTTTTTAATAAACAACTTTTGCCTCATGTAAAGTAATCAGGTAGCTTCAGAGCAATCAGAATCAAGGTGTCAATGCATAACCTTTAGCCTAATTACACCCACCTGTTACAATGAGCAGATGTTAGCAGTGTTTCTGTTCAGACTTTGTGTGTGTTTAAACCAAGGCTGATTTTGCAGAGGAGAGGTGAAATGGCATGGTTTTTGCAGCAGGTGGGTGTGTCTAGTCAGCAGGTGTGTTAATCAGGAGGACACAATGGCAAGCCTGTAGCTTTAAGCAGGAAAACCTTGAGATTGAGTGGCCAAGAGGCTTTGCTGGACACTGGCAAGTGCTTACGGCCACACCACTCTGGACCCGCCCGATCTCGTCCGATCTCGGAAGCCAAACAGGGTTGGGCCTGGTTAGTACCTGGATGGGAGACCGCTTGGGAATACCAGGTGCTGTAAGTTTTCCATCTTTTCCTCCCAACCAGCAGAGGGTGTTCTTCCAAAATCTGCTTCAAAGTTCACCTAAGGTTTTTTTTTTTTTTTTTTTTAATAAACAACTTTTGCCTCATGTAAAGTAATCAGGTAGCTTCAGAGCAATCAGAATCAAGGTGTCAATGCATAACCTTTAGCCTAATTACACCCACCTGTTACAATGAGCAGATGTTAGCAGTGTTTCTGTTCAGACTTTGTGTGTGTTTAAACCAAGGCTGATTTTGCAGAGGAGAGGTGAAATGGCATGGTTTTTGCAGCAGGTGGGTGTGTCTAGTCAGCAGGTGTGTTAATCAGGAGGACACAATGGCAAGCCTGTAGCTTTAAGCAGGAAAACCTTGAGATTGAGTGGCCAAGAGGCTTTGCTGGACACTGGCAAGTGCTTACGGCCACACCACTCTGGACCCGCCCGATCTCGTCCGATCTCGGAAGCCAAACAGGGTTGGGCCTGGTTAGTACCTGGATGGGAGACCGCTTGGGAATACCAGGTGCTGTAAGTTTTCCATCTTTTCCTCCCAACCAGCAGAGGGTGTTCTTCCAAAATCTGCTTCAAAGTTCACCTAAGGTTTTTTTTTTTTTTTTTTTAATAAACAACTTTTGCCTCATGTAAAGTAATCAGGTAGCTTCAGAGCAATCAGAATCAAGGTGTCAATGCATAACCTTTAGCCTAATTACACCCACCTGTTACAATGAGCAGATGTTAGCAGTGTTTCTGTTCAGACTTTGTGTGTGTTTAAACCAAGGCTGATTTTGCAGAGGAGAGGTGAAATGGCATGGTTTTTGCAGCAGGTGGGTGTGTCTAGTCAGCAGGTGTGTTAATCAGGAGGACACAATGGCAAGCCTGTAGCTTTAAGCAGGAAAACCTTGAGATTGAGTGGCCAAGAGGCTTTGCTGGACACTGGCAAGTGCTTACGGCCACACCACTCTGGACCCGCCCGATCTCGTCCGATCTCGGAAGCCAAACAGGGTTGGGCCTGGTTAGTACCTGGATGGGAGACCGCTTGGGAATACCAGGTGCTGTAAGTTTTCCATCTTTTCCTCCCAACCAGCAGAGGGTGTTCTTCCAAAATCTGCTTCAAAGTTCACCTAAGGTTTTTTTTTTTTTTTTTTTAATAAACAACTTTTGCCTCATGTAAAGTAATCAGGTAGCTTCAGAGCAATCAGAATCAAGGTGTCAATGCATAACCTTTAGCCTAATTACACCCACCTGTTACAATGAGCAGATGTTAGCAGTGTTTCTGTTCAGACTTTGTGTGTGTTTAAACCAAGGCTGATTTTGCAGAGGAGAGGTGAAATGGCATGGTTTTTGCAGCAGGTGGGTGTGTCTAGTCAGCAGGTGTGTTAATCAGGAGGACACAATGGCAAGCCTGTAGCTTTAAGCAGGAAAACCTTGAGATTGAGTGGCCAAGAGGCTTTGCTGGACACTGGCAAGTGCTTACGGCCACACCACTCTGGACCCGCCCGATCTCGTCCGATCTCGGAAGCCAAACAGGGTTGGGCCTGGTTAGTACCTGGATGGGAGACCGCTTGGGAATACCAGGTGCTGTAAGTTTTCCATCTTTTCCTCCCAACCAGCAGAGGGTGTTCTTCCAAAATCTGCTTCAAAGTTCACCTAAGGTTTTTTTTTTTTTTTTTTTAATAAACAACTTTTGCCTCATGTAAAGTAATCAGGTAGCTTCAGAGCAATCAGAATCAAGGTGTCAATGCATAACCTTTAGCCTAATTACACCCACCTGTTACAATGAGCAGATGTTAGCAGTGTTTCTGTTCAGACTTTGTGTGTGTTTAAACCAAGGCTGATTTTGCAGAGGAGAGGTGAAATGGCATGGTTTTTGCAGCAGGTGGGTGTGTCTAGTCAGCAGGTGTGTTAATCAGGAGGACACAATGGCAAGCCTGTAGCTTTAAGCAGGAAAACCTTGAGATTGAGTGGCCAAGAGGCTTTGCTGGACACTGGCAAGTGCTTACGGCCACACCACTCTGGACCCGCCCGATCTCGTCCGATCTCGGAAGCCAAACAGGGTTGGGCCTGGTTAGTACCTGGATGGGAGACCGCTTGGGAATACCAGGTGCTGTAAGTTTTCCATCTTTTCCTCCCAACCAGCAGAGGGTGTTCTTCCAAAATCTGCTTCAAAGTTCACCTAAGGTTTTTTTTTTTTTTTTTTTAATAAACAACTTTTGCCTCATGTAAAGTAATCAGGTAGCTTCAGAGCAATCAGAATCAAGGTGTCAATGCATAACCTTTAGCCTAATTACACCCACCTGTTACAATGAGCAGATGTTAGCAGTGTTTCTGTTCAGACTTTGTGTGTGTTTAAACCAAGGCTGATTTTGCAGAGGAGAGGTGAAATGGCATGGTTTTTGCAGCAGGTGGGTGTGTCTAGTCAGCAGGTGTGTTAATCAGGAGGACACAATGGCAAGCCTGTAGCTTTAAGCAGGAAAACCTTGAGATTGAGTGGCCAAGAGGCTTTGCTGGACACTGGCAAGTGCTTACGGCCACACCACTCTGGACCCGCCCGATCTCGTCCGATCTCGGAAGCCAAACAGGGTTGGGCCTGGTTAGTACCTGGATGGGAGACCGCTTGGGAATACCAGGTGCTGTAAGTTTTCCATCTTTTCCTCCCAACCAGCAGAGGGTGTTCTTCCAAAATCTGCTTCAAAGTTCACCTAAGGTTTTTTTTTTTTTTTTTTTTAATAAACAACTTTTGCCTCATGTAAAGTAATCAGGTAGCTTCAGAGCAATCAGAATCAAGGTGTCAATGCATAACCTTTAGCCTAATTACACCCACCTGTTACAATGAGCAGATGTTAGCAGTGTTTCTGTTCAGACTTTGTGTGTGTTTAAACCAAGGCTGATTTTGCAGAGGAGAGGTGAAATGGCATGGTTTTTGCAGCAGGTGGGTGTGTCTAGTCAGCAGGTGTGTTAATCAGGAGGACACAATGGCAAGCCTGTAGCTTTAAGCAGGAAAACCTTGAGATTGAGTGGCCAAGAGGCTTTGCTGGACACTGGCAAGTGCTTACGGCCACACCACTCTGGACCCGCCCGATCTCGTCCGATCTCGGAAGCCAAACAGGGTTGGGCCTGGTTAGTACCTGGATGGGAGACCGCTTGGGAATACCAGGTGCTGTAAGTTTTCCATCTTTTCCTCCCAACCAGCAGAGGGTGTTCTTCCAAAATCTGCTTCAAAGTTCACCTAAGGTTTTTTTTTTTTTTTTTTTAATAAACAACTTTTGCCTCATGTAAAGTAATCAGGTAGCTTCAGAGCAATCAGAATCAAGGTGTCAATGCATAACCTTTAGCCTAATTACACCCACCTGTTACAATGAGCAGATGTTAGCAGTGTTTCTGTTCAGACTTTGTGTGTGTTTAAACCAAGGCTGATTTTGCAGAGGAGAGGTGAAATGGCATGGTTTTTGCAGCAGGTGGGTGTGTCTAGTCAGCAGGTGTGTTAATCAGGAGGACACAATGGCAAGCCTGTAGCTTTAAGCAGGAAAACCTTGAGATTGAGTGGCCAAGAGGCTTTGCTGGACACTGGCAAGTGCTTACGGCCACACCACTCTGGACCCGCCCGATCTCGTCCGATCTCGGAAGCCAAACAGGGTTGGGCCTGGTTAGTACCTGGATGGGAGACCGCTTGGGAATACCAGGTGCTGTAAGTTTTCCATCTTTTCCTCCCAACCAGCAGAGGGTGTTCTTCCAAAATCTGCTTCAAAGTTCACCTAAGGTTTTTTTTTTTTTTTTTTTAATAAACAACTTTTGCCTCATGTAAAGTAATCAGGTAGCTTCAGAGCAATCAGAATCAAGGTGTCAATGCATAACCTTTAGCCTAATTACACCCACCTGTTACAATGAGCAGATGTTAGCAGTGTTTCTGTTCAGACTTTGTGTGTGTTTAAACCAAGGCTGATTTTGCAGAGGAGAGGTGAAATGGCATGGTTTTTGCAGCAGGTGGGTGTGTCTAGTCAGCAGGTGTGTTAATCAGGAGGACACAATGGCAAGCCTGTAGCTTTAAGCAGGAAAACCTTGAGATTGAGTGGCCAAGAGGCTTTGCTGGACACTGGCAAGTGCTTACGGCCACACCACTCTGGACCCGCCCGATCTCGTCCGATCTCGGAAGCCAAACAGGGTTGGGCCTGGTTAGTACCTGGATGGGAGACCGCTTGGGAATACCAGGTGCTGTAAGTTTTCCATCTTTTCCTCCCAACCAGCAGAGGGTGTTCTTCCAAAATCTGCTTCAAAGTTCACCTAAGGTTTTTTTTTTTTTTTTTTTAATAAACAACTTTTGCCTCATGTAAAGTAATCAGGTAGCTTCAGAGCAATCAGAATCAAGGTGTCAATGCATAACCTTTAGCCTAATTACACCCACCTGTTACAATGAGCAGATGTTAGCAGTGTTTCTGTTCAGACTTTGTGTGTGTTTAAACCAAGGCTGATTTTGCAGAGGAGAGGTGAAATGGCATGGTTTTTGCAGCAGGTGGGTGTGTCTAGTCAGCAGGTGTGTTAATCAGGAGGACACAATGGCAAGCCTGTAGCTTTAAGCAGGAAAACCTTGAGATTGAGTGGCCAAGAGGCTTTGCTGGACACTGGCAAGTGCTTACGGCCACACCACTCTGGACCCGCCCGATCTCGTCCGATCTCGGAAGCCAAACAGGGTTGGGCCTGGTTAGTACCTGGATGGGAGACCGCTTGGGAATACCAGGTGCTGTAAGTTTTCCATCTTTTCCTCCCAACCAGCAGAGGGTGTTCTTCCAAAATCTGCTTCAAAGTTCACCTAAGGTTTTTTTTTTTTTTTTTTTTAATAAACAACTTTTGCCTCATGTAAAGTAATCAGGTAGCTTCAGAGCAATCAGAATCAAGGTGTCAATGCATAACCTTTAGCCTAATTACACCCACCTGTTACAATGAGCAGATGTTAGCAGTGTTTCTGTTCAGACTTTGTGTGTGTTTAAACCAAGGCTGATTTTGCAGAGGAGAGGTGAAATGGCATGGTTTTTGCAGCAGGTGGGTGTGTCTAGTCAGCAGGTGTGTTAATCAGGAGGACACAATGGCAAGCCTGTAGCTTTAAGCAGGAAAACCTTGAGATTGAGTGGCCAAGAGGCTTTGCTGGACACTGGCAAGTGCTTACGGCCACACCACTCTGGACCCGCCCGATCTCGTCCGATCTCGGAAGCCAAACAGGGTTGGGCCTGGTTAGTACCTGGATGGGAGACCGCTTGGGAATACCAGGTGCTGTAAGTTTTCCATCTTTTCCTCCCAACCAGCAGAGGGTGTTCTTCCAAAATCTGCTTCAAAGTTCACCTAAGGTTTTTTTTTTTTTTTTTTTTAATAAACAACTTTTGCCTCATGTAAAGTAATCAGGTAGCTTCAGAGCAATCAGAATCAAGGTGTCAATGCATAACCTTTAGCCTAATTACACCCACCTGTTACAATGAGCAGATGTTAGCAGTGTTTCTGTTCAGACTTTGTGTGTGTTTAAACCAAGGCTGATTTTGCAGAGGAGAGGTGAAATGGCATGGTTTTTGCAGCAGGTGGGTGTGTCTAGTCAGCAGGTGTGTTAATCAGGAGGACACAATGGCAAGCCTGTAGCTTTAAGCAGGAAAACCTTGAGATTGAGTGGCCAAGAGGCTTTGCTGGACACTGGCAAGTGCTTACGGCCACACCACTCTGGACCCGCCCGATCTCGTCCGATCTCGGAAGCCAAACAGGGTTGGGCCTGGTTAGTACCTGGATGGGAGACCGCTTGGGAATACCAGGTGCTGTAAGTTTTCCATCTTTTCCTCCCAACCAGCAGAGGGTGTTCTTCCAAAATCTGCTTCAAAGTTCACCTAAGGTTTTTTTTTTTTTTTTTTTAATAAACAACTTTTGCCTCATGTAAAGTAATCAGGTAGCTTCAGAGCAATCAGAATCAAGGTGTCAATGCATAACCTTTAGCCTAATTACACCCACCTGTTAC
The DNA here is from genome assembly GCF_053564925.1 of Oryzias latipes. NCBI lineage: Eukaryota > Metazoa > Chordata > Actinopteri > Beloniformes > Adrianichthyidae > Oryzias > Oryzias latipes. Next base: position 8,886,057 of record NC_136252.1, on the reverse strand, counting down.
AATGAGCAGATGTTAGCAGTGTTTCTGTTCAGACTTTGTGTGTGTTTAAACCAAGGCTGATTTTGCAGAGGAGAGGTGAAATGGCATGGTTTTTGCAGCAGGTGGGTGTGTCTAGTCAGCAGGTGTGTTAATCAGGAGGACACAATGGCAAGCCTGTAGCTTTAAGCAGGAAAACCTTGAGATTGAGTGGCCAAGAGGCTTTGCTGGACACTGGCAAGTGCTTACGGCCACACCACTCTGGACCCGCCCGATCTCGTCCGATCTCGGAAGCCAAACAGGGTTGGGCCTGGTTAGTACCTGGATGGGAGACCGCTTGGGAATACCAGGTGCTGTAAGTTTTCCATCTTTTCCTCCCAACCAGCAGAGGGTGTTCTTCCAAAATCTGCTTCAAAGTTCACCTAAGGTTTTTTTTTTTTTTTTTTTAATAAACAACTTTTGCCTCATGTAAAGTAATCAGGTAGCTTCAGAGCAATCAGAATCAAGGTGTCAATGCATAACCTTTAGCCTAATTACACCCACCTGTTACAATGAGCAGATGTTAGCAGTGTTTCTGTTCAGACTTTGTGTGTGTTTAAACCAAGGCTGATTTTGCAGAGGAGAGGTGAAATGGCATGGTTTTTGCAGCAGGTGGGTGTGTCTAGTCAGCAGGTGTGTTAATCAGGAGGACACAATGGCAAGCCTGTAGCTTTAAGCAGGAAAACCTTGAGATTGAGTGGCCAAGAGGCTTTGCTGGACACTGGCAAGTGCTTACGGCCACACCACTCTGGACCCGCCCGATCTCGTCCGATCTCGGAAGCCAAACAGGGTTGGGCCTGGTTAGTACCTGGATGGGAGACCGCTTGGGAATACCAGGTGCTGTAAGTTTTCCATCTTTTCCTCCCAACCAGCAGAGGGTGTTCTTCCAAAATCTGCTTCAAAGTTCACCTAAGGTTTTTTTTTTTTTTTTTTTAATAAACAACTTTTGCCTCATGTAAAGTAATCAGGTAGCTTCAGAGCAATCAGAATCAAGGTGTCAATGCATAACCTTTAGCCTAATTACACCCACCTGTTACAATGAGCAGATGTTAGCAGTGTTTCTGTTCAGACTTTGTGTGTGTTTAAACCAAGGCTGATTTTGCAGAGGAGAGGTGAAATGGCATGGTTTTTGCAGCAGGTGGGTGTGTCTAGTCAGCAGGTGTGTTAATCAGGAGGACACAATGGCAAGCCTGTAGCTTTAAGCAGGAAAACCTTGAGATTGAGTGGCCAAGAGGCTTTGCTGGACACTGGCAAGTGCTTACGGCCACACCACTCTGGACCCGCCCGATCTCGTCCGATCTCGGAAGCCAAACAGGGTTGGGCCTGGTTAGTACCTGGATGGGAGACCGCTTGGGAATACCAGGTGCTGTAAGTTTTCCATCTTTTCCTCCCAACCAGCAGAGGGTGTTCTTCCAAAATCTGCTTCAAAGTTCACCTAAGGTTTTTTTTTTTTTTTTTTTAATAAACAACTTTTGCCTCATGTAAAGTAATCAGGTAGCTTCAGAGCAATCAGAATCAAGGTGTCAATGCATAACCTTTAGCCTAATTACACCCACCTGTTACAATGAGCAGATGTTAGCAGTGTTTCTGTTCAGACTTTGTGTGTGTTTAAACCAAGGCTGATTTTGCAGAGGAGAGGTGAAATGGCATGGTTTTTGCAGCAGGTGGGTGTGTCTAGTCAGCAGGTGTGTTAATCAGGAGGACACAATGGCAAGCCTGTAGCTTTAAGCAGGAAAACCTTGAGATTGAGTGGCCAAGAGGCTTTGCTGGACACTGGCAAGTGCTTACGGCCACACCACTCTGGACCCGCCCGATCTCGTCCGATCTCGGAAGCCAAACAGGGTTGGGCCTGGTTAGTACCTGGATGGGAGACCGCTTGGGAATACCAGGTGCTGTAAGTTTTCCATCTTTTCCTCCCAACCAGCAGAGGGTGTTCTTCCAAAATCTGCTTCAAAGTTCACCTAAGGTTTTTTTTTTTTTTTTTTTAATAAACAACTTTTGCCTCATGTAAAGTAATCAGGTAGCTTCAGAGCAATCAGAATCAAGGTGTCAATGCATAACCTTTAGCCTAATTACACCCACCTGTTACAATGAGCAGATGTTAGCAGTGTTTCTGTTCAGACTTTGTGTGTGTTTAAACCAAGGCTGATTTTGCAGAGGAGAGGTGAAATGGCATGGTTTTTGCAGCAGGTGGGTGTGTCTAGTCAGCAGGTGTGTTAATCAGGAGGACACAATGGCAAGCCTGTAGCTTTAAGCAGGAAAACCTTGAGATTGAGTGGCCAAGAGGCTTTGCTGGACACTGGCAAGTGCTTACGGCCACACCACTCTGGACCCGCCCGATCTCGTCCGATCTCGGAAGCCAAACAGGGTTGGGCCTGGTTAGTACCTGGATGGGAGACCGCTTGGGAATACCAGGTGCTGTAAGTTTTCCATCTTTTCCTCCCAACCAGCAGAGGGTGTTCTTCCAAAATCTGCTTCAAAGTTCACCTAAGGTTTTTTTTTTTTTTTTTTTAATAAACAACTTTTGCCTCATGTAAAGTAATCAGGTAGCTTCAGAGCAATCAGAATCAAGGTGTCAATGCATAACCTTTAGCCTAATTACACCCACCTGTTACAATGAGCAGATGTTAGCAGTGTTTCTGTTCAGACTTTGTGTGTGTTTAAACCAAGGCTGATTTTGCAGAGGAGAGGTGAAATGGCATGGTTTTTGCAGCAGGTGGGTGTGTCTAGTCAGCAGGTGTGTTAATCAGGAGGACACAATGGCAAGCCTGTAGCTTTAAGCAGGAAAACCTTGAGATTGAGTGGCCAAGAGGCTTTGCTGGACACTGGCAAGTGCTTACGGCCACACCACTCTGGACCCGCCCGATCTCGTCCGATCTCGGAAGCCAAACAGGGTTGGGCCTGGTTAGTACCTGGATGGGAGACCGCTTGGGAATACCAGGTGCTGTAAGTTTTCCATCTTTTCCTCCCAACCAGCAGAGGGTGTTCTTCCAAAATCTGCTTCAAAGTTCACCTAAGGTTTTTTTTTTTTTTTTTTTAATAAACAACTTTTGCCTCATGTAAAGTAATCAGGTAGCTTCAGAGCAATCAGAATCAAGGTGTCAATGCATAACCTTTAGCCTAATTACACCCACCTGTTACAATGAGCAGATGTTAGCAGTGTTTCTGTTCAGACTTTGTGTGTGTTTAAACCAAGGCTGATTTTGCAGAGGAGAGGTGAAATGGCATGGTTTTTGCAGCAGGTGGGTGTGTCTAGTCAGCAGGTGTGTTAATCAGGAGGACACAATGGCAAGCCTGTAGCTTTAAGCAGGAAAACCTTGAGATTGAGTGGCCAAGAGGCTTTGCTGGACACTGGCAAGTGCTTACGGCCACACCACTCTGGACCCGCCCGATCTCGTCCGATCTCGGAAGCCAAACAGGGTTGGGCCTGGTTAGTACCTGGATGGGAGACCGCTTGGGAATACCAGGTGCTGTAAGTTTTCCATCTTTTCCTCCCAACCAGCAGAGGGTGTTCTTCCAAAATCTGCTTCAAAGTTCACCTAAGGTTTTTTTTTTTTTTTTTTTTAATAAACAACTTTTGCCTCATGTAAAGTAATCAGGTAGCTTCAGAGCAATCAGAATCAAGGTGTCAATGCATAACCTTTAGCCTAATTACACCCACCTGTTACAATGAGCAGATGTTAGCAGTGTTTCTGTTCAGACTTTGTGTGTGTTTAAACCAAGGCTGATTTTGCAGAGGAGAGGTGAAATGGCATGGTTTTTGCAGCAGGTGGGTGTGTCTAGTCAGCAGGTGTGTTAATCAGGAGGACACAATGGCAAGCCTGTAGCTTTAAGCAGGAAAACCTTGAGATTGAGTGGCCAAGAGGCTTTGCTGGACACTGGCAAGTGCTTACGGCCACACCACTCTGGACCCGCCCGATCTCGTCCGATCTCGGAAGCCAAACAGGGTTGGGCCTGGTTAGTACCTGGATGGGAGACCGCTTGGGAATACCAGGTGCTGTAAGTTTTCCATCTTTTCCTCCCAACCAGCAGAGGGTGTTCTTCCAAAATCTGCTTCAAAGTTCACCTAAGGTTTTTTTTTTTTTTTTTTTTAATAAACAACTTTTGCCTCATGTAAAGTAATCAGGTAGCTTCAGAGCAATCAGAATCAAGGTGTCAATGCATAACCTTTAGCCTAATTACACCCACCTGTTACAATGAGCAGATGTTAGCAGTGTTTCTGTTCAGACTTTGTGTGTGTTTAAACCAAGGCTGATTTTGCAGAGGAGAGGTGAAATGGCATGGTTTTTGCAGCAGGTGGGTGTGTCTAGTCAGCAGGTGTGTTAATCAGGAGGACACAATGGCAAGCCTGTAGCTTTAAGCAGGAAAACCTTGAGATTGAGTGGCCAAGAGGCTTTGCTGGACACTGGCAAGTGCTTACGGCCACACCACTCTGGACCCGCCCGATCTCGTCCGATCTCGGAAGCCAAACAGGGTTGGGCCTGGTTAGTACCTGGATGGGAGACCGCTTGGGAATACCAGGTGCTGTAAGTTTTCCATCTTTTCCTCCCAACCAGCAGAGGGTGTTCTTCCAAAATCTGCTTCAAAGTTCACCTAAGGTTTTTTTTTTTTTTTTTTTAATAAACAACTTTTGCCTCATGTAAAGTAATCAGGTAGCTTCAGAGCAATCAGAATCAAGGTGTCAATGCATAACCTTTAGCCTAATTACACCCACCTGTTACAATGAGCAGATGTTAGCAGTGTTTCTGTTCAGACTTTGTGTGTGTTTAAACCAAGGCTGATTTTGCAGAGGAGAGGTGAAATGGCATGGTTTTTGCAGCAGGTGGGTGTGTCTAGTCAGCAGGTGTGTTAATCAGGAGGACACAATGGCAAGCCTGTAGCTTTAAGCAGGAAAACCTTGAGATTGAGTGGCCAAGAGGCTTTGCTGGACACTGGCAAGTGCTTACGGCCACACCACTCTGGACCCGCCCGATCTCGTCCGATCTCGGAAGCCAAACAGGGTTGGGCCTGGTTAGTACCTGGATGGGAGACCGCTTGGGAATACCAGGTGCTGTAAGTTTTCCATCTTTTCCTCCCAACCAGCAGAGGGTGTTCTTCCAAAATCTGCTTCAAAGTTCACCTAAGGTTTTTTTCTTTTTCTTTTTTTTCTTTTTTTTTTTTTTAATAAACAACTTTTGCCTCATGTAAAGTAATCAGGTAGCTTCAGAGCAATCAGAATCAAGGTGTCAATGCATAACCTTTAGCCTAATTACACCCACCTGTTACAATGAGCAGATGTTAGCAGTGTTTCTGTTCAGACTTTGTGTGTGTTTAAACCAAGGCTGATTTTGCAGAGGAGAGGTGAAATGGCATGGTTTTTGCAGCAGGTGGGTGTGTCTAGTCAGCAGGTGTGTTAATCAGGAGGACACAATGGCAAGCCTGTAGCTTTAAGCAGGAAAACCTTGAGATTGAGTGGCCAAGAGGCTTTGCTGGACACTGGCAAGTGCTTACGGCCACACCACTCTGGACCCGCCCGATCTCGTCCGATCTCGGAAGCCAAACAGGGTTGGGCCTGGTTAGTACCTGGATGGGAGACCGCTTGGGAATACCAGGTGCTGTAAGTTTTCCATCTTTTCCTCCCAACCAGCAGAGGGTGTTCTTCCAAAATCTGCTTCAAAGTTCACCTAAGGTTTTTTTTTTTTTTTTTTTAATAAACAACTTTTGCCTCATGTAAAGTAATCAGGTAGCTTCAGAGCAATCAGAATCAAGGTGTCAATGCATAACCTTTAGCCTAATTACACCCACCTGTTACAATGAGCAGATGTTAGCAGTGTTTCTGTTCAGACTTTGTGTGTGTTTAAACCAAGGCTGATTTTGCAGAGGAGAGGTGAAATGGCATGGTTTTTGCAGCAGGTGGGTGTGTCTAGTCAGCAGGTGTGTTAATCAGGAGGACACAATGGCAAGCCTGTAGCTTTAAGCAGGAAAACCTTGAGATTGAGTGGCCAAGAGGCTTTGCTGGACACTGGCAAGTGCTTACGGCCACACCACTCTGGACCCGCCCGATCTCGTCCGATCTCGGAAGCCAAACAGGGTTGGGCCTGGTTAGTACCTGGATGGGAGACCGCTTGGGAATACCAGGTGCTGTAAGTTTTCCATCTTTTCCTCCCAACCAGCAGAGGGTGTTCTTCCAAAATCTGCTTCAAAGTTCACCTAAGGTTTTTTTTTTTTTTTTTTTAATAAACAACTTTTGCCTCATGTAAAGTAATCAGGTAGCTTCAGAGCAATCAGAATCAAGGTGTCAATGCATAACCTTTAGCCTAATTACACCCACCTGTTACAATGAGCAGATGTTAGCAGTGTTTCTGTTCAGACTTTGTGTGTGTTTAAACCAAGGCTGATTTTGCAGAGGAGAGGTGAAATGGCATGGTTTTTGCAGCAGGTGGGTGTGTCTAGTCAGCAGGTGTGTTAATCAGGAGGACACAATGGCAAGCCTGTAGCTTTAAGCAGGAAAACCTTGAGATTGAGTGGCCAAGAGGCTTTGCTGGACACTGGCAAGTGCTTACGGCCACACCACTCTGGACCCGCCCGATCTCGTCCGATCTCGGAAGCCAAACAGGGTTGGGCCTGGTTAGTACCTGGATGGGAGACCGCTTGGGAATACCAGGTGCTGTAAGTTTTCCATCTTTTCCTCCCAACCAGCAGAGGGTGTTCTTCCAAAATCTGCTTCAAAGTTCACCTAAGGTTTTTTTTTTTTTTTTTTTTAATAAACAACTTTTGCCTCATGTAAAGTAATCAGGTAGCTTCAGAGCAATCAGAATCAAGGTGTCAATGCATAACCTTTAGCCTAATTACACCCACCTGTTACAATGAGCAGATGTTAGCAGTGTTTCTGTTCAGACTTTGTGTGTGTTTAAACCAAGGCTGATTTTGCAGAGGAGAGGTGAAATGGCATGGTTTTTGCAGCAGGTGGGTGTGTCTAGTCAGCAGGTGTGTTAATCAGGAGGACACAATGGCAAGCCTGTAGCTTTAAGCAGGAAAACCTTGAGATTGAGTGGCCAAGAGGCTTTGCTGGACACTGGCAAGTGCTTACGGCCACACCACTCTGGACCCGCCCGATCTCGTCCGATCTCGGAAGCCAAACAGGGTTGGGCCTGGTTAGTACCTGGATGGGAGACCGCTTGGGAATACCAGGTGCTGTAAGTTTTCCATCTTTTCCTCCCAACCAGCAGAGGGTGTTCTTCCAAAATCTGCTTCAAAGTTCACCTAAGGTTTTTTTTTTTTTTTTTTTAATAAACAACTTTTGCCTCATGTAAAGTAATCAGGTAGCTTCAGAGCAATCAGAATCAAGGTGTCAATGCATAACCTTTAGCCTAATTACACCCACCTGTTACAATGAGCAGATGTTAGCAGTGTTTCTGTTCAGACTTTGTGTGTGTTTAAACCAAGGCTGATTTTGCAGAGGAGAGGTGAAATGGCATGGTTTTTGCAGCAGGTGGGTGTGTCTAGTCAGCAGGTGTGTTAATCAGGAGGACACAATGGCAAGCCTGTAGCTTTAAGCAGGAAAACCTTGAGATTGAGTGGCCAAGAGGCTTTGCTGGACACTGGCAAGTGCTTACGGCCACACCACTCTGGACCCGCCCGATCTCGTCCGATCTCGGAAGCCAAACAGGGTTGGGCCTGGTTAGTACCTGGATGGGAGACCGCTTGGGAATACCAGGTGCTGTAAGTTTTCCATCTTTTCCTCCCAACCAGCAGAGGGTGTTCTTCCAAAATCTGCTTCAAAGTTCACCTAAGGTTTTTTTTTTTTTTTTTTTAATAAACAACTTTTGCCTCATGTAAAGTAATCAGGTAGCTTCAGAGCAATCAGAATCAAGGTGTCAATGCATAACCTTTAGCCTAATTACACCCACCTGTTACAATGAGCAGATGTTAGCAGTGTTTCTGTTCAGACTTTGTGTGTGTTTAAACCAAGGCTGATTTTGCAGAGGAGAGGTGAAATGGCATGGTTTTTGCAGCAGGTGGGTGTGTCTAGTCAGCAGGTGTGTTAATCAGAAGGACACGATGGCATGCTTGGAAGTTTAAGCAGGAAAACTTTGAGATTCACTGGCCAAGAGGCTTTGCTGGACACTGGCAAGTGCTTACGGCCACACCACTCTGGACCCGCCCGATCTCGTCCGATCTCGGAAGCCAAACAGGGTTGGGCCTGGTTAGTACCTGGATGGGAGACCGCTTGGGAATACCAGGTGCTGTAAGTTTTCCATCTTTTCCTCCCAACCAGCAGAGGGTGTTCTTCCAAAATCTGCTTCAAAGTTCACCTAAGGTTTTTTTCTTTTTCTTTTTTTTTTTTTTTTTTTTTTTTAATAAACAACTTTTGCCTCATGTAAAGTAATCAGGTAGCTTCAGAGCAATCAGAATCAAGGTGTCAATGCATAACCTTTAGCCTAATTACACCCACCTGTTATAATGAGCAGATGTTAGCAGTGTTTCTGTTCAGACTTTGTGTGTGTTTAAACCAAGGCTGATTTTGCAGAGGTGAGCTGAAATGGCATGGTTTTTGCAGCAGGTGGGTGTGTCTAATCAGCAGGTGTGTTAATCAGAAGGACACGATGGCATGCTTGGAAGTTTAAGCAGGAAAACTTTGAGATTCACTGGCCAAGAGGCTTTGCTGGACACTGGCAAGTGCTTACGGCCACACCACTCTGGACCCGCCCGATCTCGTCCGATCTCGGAAGCCAATCAGGGTTGGGCCTGGTTAGTACCTGGATGGGAGACCGCTTGGGAATACCAGGTGCTGTAAGTTTTCCATCTTTTCCTCCCAACCAGCAGAGGGTGTTCTTCCAAAATCTGCTTCAAAGTTCACCTAAGGTTTTTTTCTTTTTCTTTTTTTTTTTTTTTTTTTTTTTAATAAACAACTTTTGCCTCATGTAAAGTAATCAGGTAGCTTCAGAGCAATCAGAATCAAGGTGTCAATGCATAACCTTTAGCCTAATTACACCCACCTGTTATAATGAGCAGATGTTAGCAGTGTTTCTGTTCAGACTTTGTGTGTGTTTAAACCAAGGCTGATTTTGCAGAGGAGAGGTGAAATGGCATGGTTTTTGCAGCAGGTGGGTGTGTCTAATCAGCAGGTGTGTTAATCAGAAGGACACGATGGCATGCTTGGAAGTTTAAGCAGGAAAACTTTGAGATTCACTGGCCAAGAGGCTTTGCTGGACACTGGCAAGTGCTTACGGCCACACCACTCTGGACCCGCCCGATCTCGTCCGATCTCGGAAGCCAATCAGGGTTGGGCCTGGTTAGTACCTGGATGGGAGACCGCTTGGGAATACCAGGTGCTGTAAGTTTTCCATCTTTTCCTCCCAACCAGCAGAGGGTGTTCTTCCAAAATCTGCTTCAAAGTTCACCTAAGGTTTTTTTCTTTTTCTTTTTTTTTCTTTTTTTTTTTTTTAATAAACAACTTTTGCCTCATGTAAAGTAATCAGGTAGCTTCAGAGCAATCAGAATCAAGGTGTCAATGCATAACTTTTAGCCTAATTACACCCACCTGTTATAATGAGCAGATGTTAGCAGTGTTTCTGTTCAGACTTTGTGAGTGTAACCAAGGCTGTTTTTGCAGAGGTGAGCTGAAATGGCATGGTTTTTGCAGCAGGTGGGTGTGTCCAATCAGCAGGTGTGTTAATCAGAAGGACACGATGAAATGCCTGGAGCTTTAAGCTGGAAAACTTTGAAATTCGCTGGCCAAGAGGCTTTGCTGGACACTGGCAAGTGCTTACGGCCACACCACTCTGGACCCGCCCGATCTCGTCCGATCTCGGAAGCCAAACAGGGTTGGGCCTGGTTAGTACCTGGATGGGAGACCGCTTGGGAATACCAGGTGCTGTAAGTTTTCCATCTTTTCCTCCCAACCAGCAGAGGGTGTTCTTCCAAAATCTGCTTCAAAGTTCACCTAAGGTTTTTTTTTTTTTTTTTTTTTTTTTTTTTAATAAACAACTTTTGCCTCATGTAAAGTAATCAGGTAGCTTCAGAGCAATCAGAATCAAGGTGTCAATGCATAACCTTTAGCCTAATTACACCCACCTGTTATAATGAGCAGATGTTAGCAGTGTTTCTGTTCAGACTTTGTGTGTGTTTAAACCAAGGCTGATTTTGCAGAGGAGAGGTGAAATGGCATGGTTTTTGCAGCAGGTGGGTGTGTCTAATCAGCAGGTGTGTTAATCAGAAGGACACGATGGCATGCTTGGAAGTTTAAGCAGGAAAACTTTGAGATTCACTGGCCAAGAGGCTTTGCTGGACACTGGCAAGTGCTTACGGCCACACCACTCTGGACCCGCCCGATCTCGTCCGATCTCGGAAGCCAAACAGGGTTGGGCCTGGTTAGTACCTGGATGGGAGACCGCTTGGGAATACCAGGTGCTGTAAGTTTTCCATCTTTTCCTCCCAACCAGCAGAGGGTGTTCTTCCAAAATCTGCTTCAAAGTTCACCTAAGGTTTTTTTTTTTTTTTTTTTTTAATAAACAACTTTTGCCTCATGTAAAGTAATCAGGTAGCTTCAGAGCAATCAGAATCAAGGTGTCAATGCATAACCTTTAGCCTAATTACACCCACCTGTTACAATGAGCAGATGTTAGCAGTGTTTCTGTTCAGACTTTGTGTGTGTTTAAACCAAGGCTGATTTTGCAGAGGAGAGGTGAAATGGCATGGTTTTTGCAGCAGGTGGGTGTGTCTAGTCAGCAGGTGTGTTAATCAGGAGGACACAATGGCAAGCCTGTAGCTTTAAGCAGGAAAACCTTGAGATTGAGTGGCCAAGAGGCTTTGCTGGACACTGGCAAGTGCTTACGGCCACACCACTCTGGACCCGCCCGATCTCGTCCGATCTCGGAAGCCAAACAGGGTTGGGCCTGGTTAGTACCTGGATGGGAGACCGCTTGGGAATACCAGGTGCTGTAAGTTTTCCATCTTTTCCTCCCAACCAGCAGAGGGTGTTCTTCCAAAATCTGCTTCAAAGTTCACCTAAGGTTTTTTTTTTTTTTTTTTTTAATAAACAACTTTTGCCTCATGTAAAGTAATCAGGTAGCTTCAGAGCAATCAGAATCAAGGTGTCAATGCATAACCTTTAGCCTAATTACACCCACCTGTTACAATGAGCAGATGTTAGCAGTGTTTCTGTTCAGACTTTGTGTGTGTTTAAACCAAGGCTGATTTTGCAGAGGAGAGGTGAAATGGCATGGTTTTTGCAGCAGGTGGGTGTGTCTAGTCAGCAGGTGTGTTAATCAGGAGGACACAATGGCAAGCCTGTAGCTTTAAGCAGGAAAACCTTGAGATTGAGTGGCCAAGAGGCTTTGCTGGACACTGGCAAGTGCTTACGGCCACACCACTCTGGACCCGCCCGATCTCGTCCGATCTCGGAAGCCAAACAGGGTTGGGCCTGGTTAGTACCTGGATGGGAGACCGCTTGGGAATACCAGGTGCTGTAAGTTTTCCATCTTTTCCTCCCAACCAGCAGAGGGTGTTCTTCCAAAATCTGCTTCAAAGTTCACCTAAGGTTTTTTTTTTTTTTTTTTTAATAAACAACTTTTGCCTCATGTAAAGTAATCAGGTAGCTTCAGAGCAATCAGAATCAAGGTGTCAATGCATAACCTTTAGCCTAATTACACCCACCTGTTACAATGAGCAGATGTTAGCAGTGTTTCTGTTCAGACTTTGTGTGTGTTTAAACCAAGGCTGATTTTGCAGAGGAGAGGTGAAATGGCATGGTTTTTGCAGCAGGTGGGTGTGTCTAGTCAGCAGGTGTGTTAATCAGGAGGACACAATGGCAAGCCTGTAGCTTTAAGCAGGAAAACCTTGAGATTGAGTGGCCAAGAGGCTTTGCTGGACACTGGCAAGTGCTTACGGCCACACCACTCTGGACCCGCCCGATCTCGTCCGATCTCGGAAGCCAAACAGGGTTGGGCCTGGTTAGTACCTGGATGGGAGACCGCTTGGGAATACCAGGTGCTGTAAGTTTTCCATCTTTTCCTCCCAACCAGCAGAGGGTGTTCTTCCAAAATCTGCTTCAAAGTTCACCTAAGGTTTTTTTTTTTTTTTTTTTAATAAACAACTTTTGCCTCATGTAAAGTAATCAGGTAGCTTCAGAGCAATCAGAATCAAGGTGTCAATGCATAACCTTTAGCCTAATTACACCCACCTGTTACAATGAGCAGATGTTAGCAGTGTTTCTGTTCAGACTTTGTGTGTGTTTAAACCAAGGCTGATTTTGCAGAGGAGAGGTGAAATGGCATGGTTTTTGCAGCAGGTGGGTGTGTCTAGTCAGCAGGTGTGTTAATCAGGAGGACACAATGGCAAGCCTGTAGCTTTAAGCAGGAAAACCTTGAGATTGAGTGGCCAAGAGGCTTTGCTGGACACTGGCAAGTGCTTACGGCCACACCACTCTGGACCCGCCCGATCTCGTCCGATCTCGGAAGCCAAACAGGGTTGGGCCTGGTTAGTACCTGGATGGGAGACCGCTTGGGAATACCAGGTGCTGTAAGTTTTCCATCTTTTCCTCCCAACCAGCAGAGGGTGTTCTTCCAAAATCTGCTTCAAAGTTCACCTAAGGTTTTTTTTTTTTTTTTTTTAATAAACAACTTTTGCCTCATGTAAAGTAATCAGGTAGCTTCAGAGCAATCAGAATCAAGGTGTCAATGCATAACCTTTAGCCTAATTACACCCACCTGTTACAATGAGCAGATGTTAGCAGTGTTTCTGTTCAGACTTTGTGTGTGTTTAAACCAAGGCTGATTTTGCAGAGGAGAGGTGAAATGGCATGGTTTTTGCAGCAGGTGGGTGTGTCTAGTCAGCAGGTGTGTTAATCAGGAGGACACAATGGCAAGCCTGTAGCTTTAAGCAGGAAAACCTTGAGATTGAGTGGCCAAGAGGCTTTGCTGGACACTGGCAAGTGCTTACGGCCACACCACTCTGGACCCGCCCGATCTCGTCCGATCTCGGAAGCCAAACAGGGTTGGGCCTGGTTAGTACCTGGATGGGAGACCGCTTGGGAATACCAGGTGCTGTAAGTTTTCCATCTTTTCCTCCCAACCAGCAGAGGGTGTTCTTCCAAAATCTGCTTCAAAGTTCACCTAAGGTTTTTTTTTTTTTTTTTTTAATAAACAACTTTTGCCTCATGTAAAGTAATCAGGTAGCTTCAGAGCAATCAGAATCAAGGTGTCAATGCATAACCTTTAGCCTAATTACACCCACCTGTTACAATGAGCAGATGTTAGCAGTGTTTCTGTTCAGACTTTGTGTGTGTTTAAACCAAGGCTGATTTTGCAGAGGAGAGGTGAAATGGCATGGTTTTTGCAGCAGGTGGGTGTGTCTAGTCAGCAGGTGTGTTAATCAGGAGGACACAATGGCAAGCCTGTAGCTTTAAGCAGGAAAACCTTGAGATTGAGTGGCCAAGAGGCTTTGCTGGACACTGGCAAGTGCTTACGGCCACACCACTCTGGACCCGCCCGATCTCGTCCGATCTCGGAAGCCAAACAGGGTTGGGCCTGGTTAGTACCTGGATGGGAGACCGCTTGGGAATACCAGGTGCTGTAAGTTTTCCATCTTTTCCTCCCAACCAGCAGAGGGTGTTCTTCCAAAATCTGCTTCAAAGTTCACCTAAGGTTTTTTTTTTTTTTTTTTTAATAAACAACTTTTGCCTCATGTAAAGTAATCAGGTAGCTTCAGAGCAATCAGAATCAAGGTGTCAATGCATAACCTTTAGCCTAATTACACCCACCTGTTACAATGAGCAGATGTTAGCAGTGTTTCTGTTCAGACTTTGTGTGTGTTTAAACCAAGGCTGATTTTGCAGAGGAGAGGTGAAATGGCATGGTTTTTGCAGCAGGTGGGTGTGTCTAGTCAGCAGGTGTGTTAATCAGGAGGACACAATGGCAAGCCTGTAGCTTTAAGCAGGAAAACCTTGAGATTGAGTGGCCAAGAGGCTTTGCTGGACACTGGCAAGTGCTTACGGCCACACCACTCTGGACCCGCCCGATCTCGTCCGATCTCGGAAGCCAAACAGGGTTGGGCCTGGTTAGTACCTGGATGGGAGACCGCTTGGGAATACCAGGTGCTGTAAGTTTTCCATCTTTTCCTCCCAACCAGCAGAGGGTGTTCTTCCAAAATCTGCTTCAAAGTTCACCTAAGGTTTTTTTTTTTTTTTTTTTTAATAAACAACTTTTGCCTCATGTAAAGTAATCAGGTAGCTTCAGAGCAATCAGAATCAAGGTGTCAATGCATAACCTTTAGCCTAATTACACCCACCTGTTACAATGAGCAGATGTTAGCAGTGTTTCTGTTCAGACTTTGTGTGTGTTTAAACCAAGGCTGATTTTGCAGAGGAGAGGTGAAATGGCATGGTTTTTGCAGCAGGTGGGTGTGTCTAGTCAGCAGGTGTGTTAATCAGGAGGACACAATGGCAAGCCTGTAGCTTTAAGCAGGAAAACCTTGAGATTGAGTGGCCAAGAGGCTTTGCTGGACACTGGCAAGTGCTTACGGCCACACCACTCTGGACCCGCCCGATCTCGTCCGATCTCGGAAGCCAAACAGGGTTGGGCCTGGTTAGTACCTGGATGGGAGACCGCTTGGGAATACCAGGTGCTGTAAGTTTTCCATCTTTTCCTCCCAACCAGCAGAGGGTGTTCTTCCAAAATCTGCTTCAAAGTTCACCTAAGGTTTTTTTTTTTTTTTTTTTTAATAAACAACTTTTGCCTCATGTAAAGTAATCAGGTAGCTTCAGAGCAATCAGAATCAAGGTGTCAATGCATAACCTTTAGCCTAATTACACCCACCTGTTACAATGAGCAGATGTTAGCAGTGTTTCTGTTCAGACTTTGTGTGTGTTTAAACCAAGGCTGATTTTGCAGAGGAGAGGTGAAATGGCATGGTTTTTGCAGCAGGTGGGTGTGTCTAGTCAGCAGGTGTGTTAATCAGGAGGACACAATGGCAAGCCTGTAGCTTTAAGCAGGAAAACCTTGAGATTGAGTGGCCAAGAGGCTTTGCTGGACACTGGCAAGTGCTTACGGCCACACCACTCTGGACCCGCCCGATCTCGTCCGATCTCGGAAGCCAAACAGGGTTGGGCCTGGTTAGTACCTGGATGGGAGACCGCTTGGGAATACCAGGTGCTGTAAGTTTTCCATCTTTTCCTCCCAACCAGCAGAGGGTGTTCTTCCAAAATCTGCTTCAAAGTTCACCTAAGGTTTTTTTTTTTTTTTTTTTAATAAACAACTTTTGCCTCATGTAAAGTAATCAGGTAGCTTCAGAGCAATCAGAATCAAGGTGTCAATGCATAACCTTTAGCCTAATTACACCCACCTGTTACAATGAGCAGATGTTAGCAGTGTTTCTGTTCAGACTTTGTGTGTGTTTAAACCAAGGCTGATTTTGCAGAGGAGAGGTGAAATGGCATGGTTTTTGCAGCAGGTGGGTGTGTCTAGTCAGCAGGTGTGTTAATCAGGAGGACACAATGGCAAGCCTGTAGCTTTAAGCAGGAAAACCTTGAGATTGAGTGGCCAAGAGGCTTTGCTGGACACTGGCAAGTGCTTACGGCCACACCACTCTGGACCCGCCCGATCTCGTCCGATCTCGGAAGCCAAACAGGGTTGGGCCTGGTTAGTACCTGGATGGGAGACCGCTTGGGAATACCAGGTGCTGTAAGTTTTCCATCTTTTCCTCCCAACCAGCAGAGGGTGTTCTTCCAAAATCTGCTTCAAAGTTCACCTAAGGTTTTTTTCTTTTTCTTTTTTTTTTTTTTTTTTTTTTTAATAAACAACTTTTGCCTCATGTAAAGTAATCAGGTAGCTTCAGAGCAATCAGAATCAAGGTGTCAATGCATAACCTTTAGCCTAATTACACCCACCTGTTATAATGAGCAGATGTTAGCAGTGTTTCTGTTCAGACTTTGTGTGTGTTTAAACCAAGGCTGATTTTGCAGAGGTGAGCTGAAATGGCATGGTTTTTGCAGCAGGTGGGTGTGTCTAATCAGCAGGTGTGTTAATCAGAAGGACACGATGGCATGCTTGGAAGTTTAAGCAGGAAAACTTTGAGATTCACTGGCCAAGAGGCTTTGCTGGACACTGGCAAGTGCTTACGGCCACACCACTCTGGACCCGCCCGATCTCGTCCGATCTCGGAAGCCAATCAGGGTTGGGCCTGGTTAGTACCTGGATGGGAGACCGCTTGGGAATACCAGGTGCTGTAAGTTTTCCATCTTTTCCTCCCAACCAGCAGAGGGTGTTCTTCCAAAATCTGCTTCAAAGTTCACCTAAGGTTTTTTTCTTTTTCTTTTTTTTTTTTTTTTTTTTTTTAATAAACAACTTTTGCCTCATGTAAAGTAATCAGGTAGCTTCAGAGCAATCAGAATCAAGGTGTCAATGCATAACCTTTAGCCTAATTACACCCACCTGTTATAATGAGCAGATGTTAGCAGTGTTTCTGTTCAGACTTTGTGTGTGTTTAAACCAAGGCTGATTTTGCAGAGGAGAGGTGAAATGGCATGGTTTTTGCAGCAGGTGGGTGTGTCTAATCAGCAGGTGTGTTAATCAGAAGGACACGATGGCATGCTTGGAAGTTTAAGCAGGAAAACTTTGAGATTCACTGGCCAAGAGGCTTTGCTGGACACTGGCAAGTGCTTACGGCCACACCACTCTGGACCCGCCCGATCTCGTCCGATCTCGGAAGCCAATCAGGGTTGGGCCTGGTTAGTACCTGGATGGGAGACCGCTTGGGAATACCAGGTGCTGTAAGTTTTCCATCTTTTCCTCCCAACCAGCAGAGGGTGTTCTTCCAAAATCTGCTTCAAAGTTCACCTAAGGTTTTTTTCTTTTTCTTTTTTTTTCTTTTTTTTTTTTTTAATAAACAACTTTTGCCTCATGTAAAGTAATCAGGTAGCTTCAGAGCAATCAGAATCAAGGTGTCAATGCATAACTTTTAGCCTAATTACACCCACCTGTTATAATGAGCAGATGTTAGCAGTGTTTCTGTTCAGACTTTGTGAGTGTAACCAAGGCTGTTTTTGCAGAGGTGAGCTGAAATGGCATGGTTTTTGCAGCAGGTGGGTGTGTCCAATCAGCAGGTGTGTTAATCAGAAGGACACGATGAAATGCCTGGAGCTTTAAGCTGGAAAACTTTGAAATTCGCTGGCCAAGAGGCTTTGCTGGACACTGGCAAGTGCTTACGGCCACACCACTCTGGACCCGCCCGATCTCGTCCGATCTCGGAAGCCAAACAGGGTTGGGCCTGGTTAGTACCTGGATGGGAGACCGCTTGGGAATACCAGGTGCTGTAAGTTTTCCATCTTTTCCTCCCAACCAGCAGAGGGTGTTCTTCCAAAATCTGCTTCAAAGTTCACCTAAGGTTTTTTTTTTTTTTTTTTTTTTTTTTTTTAATAAACAACTTTTGCCTCATGTAAAGTAATCAGGTAGCTTCAGAGCAATCAGAATCAAGGTGTCAATGCATAACCTTTAGCCTAATTACACCCACCTGTTATAATGAGCAGATGTTAGCAGTGTTTCTGTTCAGACTTTGTGTGTGTTTAAACCAAGGCTGATTTTGCAGAGGAGAGGTGAAATGGCATGGTTTTTGCAGCAGGTGGGTGTGTCTAATCAGCAGGTGTGTTAATCAGAAGGACACGATGGCATGCTTGGAAGTTTAAGCAGGAAAACTTTGAGATTCACTGGCCAAGAGGCTTTGCTGGACACTGGCAAGTGCTTACGGCCACACCACTCTGGACCCGCCCGATCTCGTCCGATCTCGGAAGCCAAACAGGGTTGGGCCTGGTTAGTACCTGGATGGGAGACCGCTTGGGAATACCAGGTGCTGTAAGTTTTCCATCTTTTCCTCCCAACCAGCAGAGGGTGTTCTTCCAAAATCTGCTTCAAAGTTCACCTAAGGTTTTTTTTTTTTTTTTTTTTAATAAACAACTTTTGCCTCATGTAAAGTAATCAGGTAGCTTCAGAGCAATCAGAATCAAGGTGTCAATGCATAACCTTTAGCCTAATTACACCCACCTGTTACAATGAGCAGATGTTAGCAGTGTTTCTGTTCAGACTTTGTGTGTGTTTAAACCAAGGCTGATTTTGCAGAGGAGAGGTGAAATGGCATGGTTTTTGCAGCAGGTGGGTGTGTCTAGTCAGCAGGTGTGTTAATCAGGAGGACACAATGGCAAGCCTGTAGCTTTAAGCAGGAAAACCTTGAGATTGAGTGGCCAAGAGGCTTTGCTGGACACTGGCAAGTGCTTACGGCCACACCACTCTGGACCCGCCCGATCTCGTCCGATCTCGGAAGCCAAACAGGGTTGGGCCTGGTTAGTACCTGGATGGGAGACCGCTTGGGAATACCAGGTGCTGTAAGTTTTCCATCTTTTCCTCCCAACCAGCAGAGGGTGTTCTTCCAAAATCTGCTTCAAAGTTCACCTAAGGTTTTTTTTTTTTTTTTTTTTAATAAACAACTTTTGCCTCATGTAAAGTAATCAGGTAGCTTCAGAGCAATCAGAATCAAGGTGTCAATGCATAACCTTTAGCCTAATTACACCCACCTGTTACAATGAGCAGATGTTAGCAGTGTTTCTGTTCAGACTTTGTGTGTGTTTAAACCAAGGCTGATTTTGCAGAGGAGAGGTGAAATGGCATGGTTTTTGCAGCAGGTGGGTGTGTCTAGTCAGCAGGTGTGTTAATCAGGAGGACACAATGGCAAGCCTGTAGCTTTAAGCAGGAAAACCTTGAGATTGAGTGGCCAAGAGGCTTTGCTGGACACTGGCAAGTGCTTACGGCCACACCACTCTGGACCCGCCCGATCTCGTCCGATCTCGGAAGCCAAACAGGGTTGGGCCTGGTTAGTACCTGGATGGGAGACCGCTTGGGAATACCAGGTGCTGTAAGTTTTCCATCTTTTCCTCCCAACCAGCAGAGGGTGTTCTTCCAAAATCTGCTTCAAAGTTCACCTAAGGTTTTTTTTTTTTTTTTTTTAATAAACAACTTTTGCCTCATGTAAAGTAATCAGGTAGCTTCAGAGCAATCAGAATCAAGGTGTCAATGCATAACCTTTAGCCTAATTACACCCACCTGTTACAATGAGCAGATGTTAGCAGTGTTTCTGTTCAGACTTTGTGTGTGTTTAAACCAAGGCTGATTTTGCAGAGGAGAGGTGAAATGGCATGGTTTTTGCAGCAGGTGGGTGTGTCTAGTCAGCAGGTGTGTTAATCAGGAGGACACAATGGCAAGCCTGTAGCTTTAAGCAGGAAAACCTTGAGATTGAGTGGCCAAGAGGCTTTGCTGGACACTGGCAAGTGCTTACGGCCACACCACTCTGGACCCGCCCGATCTCGTCCGATCTCGGAAGCCAAACAGGGTTGGGCCTGGTTAGTACCTGGATGGGAGACCGCTTGGGAATACCAGGTGCTGTAAGTTTTCCATCTTTTCCTCCCAACCAGCAGAGGGTGTTCTTCCAAAATCTGCTTCAAAGTTCACCTAAGGTTTTTTTTTTTTTTTTTTTAATAAACAACTTTTGCCTCATGTAAAGTAATCAGGTAGCTTCAGAGCAATCAGAATCAAGGTGTCAATGCATAACCTTTAGCCTAATTACACCCACCTGTTACAATGAGCAGATGTTAGCAGTGTTTCTGTTCAGACTTTGTGTGTGTTTAAACCAAGGCTGATTTTGCAGAGGAGAGGTGAAATGGCATGGTTTTTGCAGCAGGTGGGTGTGTCTAGTCAGCAGGTGTGTTAATCAGGAGGACACAATGGCAAGCCTGTAGCTTTAAGCAGGAAAACCTTGAGATTGAGTGGCCAAGAGGCTTTGCTGGACACTGGCAAGTGCTTACGGCCACACCACTCTGGACCCGCCCGATCTCGTCCGATCTCGGAAGCCAAACAGGGTTGGGCCTGGTTAGTACCTGGATGGGAGACCGCTTGGGAATACCAGGTGCTGTAAGTTTTCCATCTTTTCCTCCCAACCAGCAGAGGGTGTTCTTCCAAAATCTGCTTCAAAGTTCACCTAAGGTTTTTTTTTTTTTTTTTTTAATAAACAACTTTTGCCTCATGTAAAGTAATCAGGTAGCTTCAGAGCAATCAGAATCAAGGTGTCAATGCATAACCTTTAGCCTAATTACACCCACCTGTTACAATGAGCAGATGTTAGCAGTGTTTCTGTTCAGACTTTGTGTGTGTTTAAACCAAGGCTGATTTTGCAGAGGAGAGGTGAAATGGCATGGTTTTTGCAGCAGGTGGGTGTGTCTAGTCAGCAGGTGTGTTAATCAGGAGGACACAATGGCAAGCCTGTAGCTTTAAGCAGGAAAACCTTGAGATTGAGTGGCCAAGAGGCTTTGCTGGACACTGGCAAGTGCTTACGGCCACACCACTCTGGACCCGCCCGATCTCGTCCGATCTCGGAAGCCAAACAGGGTTGGGCCTGGTTAGTACCTGGATGGGAGACCGCTTGGGAATACCAGGTGCTGTAAGTTTTCCATCTTTTCCTCCCAACCAGCAGAGGGTGTTCTTCCAAAATCTGCTTCAAAGTTCACCTAAGGTTTTTTTTTTTTTTTTTTTAATAAACAACTTTTGCCTCATGTAAAGTAATCAGGTAGCTTCAGAGCAATCAGAATCAAGGTGTCAATGCATAACCTTTAGCCTAATTACACCCACCTGTTACAATGAGCAGATGTTAGCAGTGTTTCTGTTCAGACTTTGTGTGTGTTTAAACCAAGGCTGATTTTGCAGAGGAGAGGTGAAATGGCATGGTTTTTGCAGCAGGTGGGTGTGTCTAGTCAGCAGGTGTGTTAATCAGGAGGACACAATGGCAAGCCTGTAGCTTTAAGCAGGAAAACCTTGAGATTGAGTGGCCAAGAGGCTTTGCTGGACACTGGCAAGTGCTTACGGCCACACCACTCTGGACCCGCCCGATCTCGTCCGATCTCGGAAGCCAAACAGGGTTGGGCCTGGTTAGTACCTGGATGGGAGACCGCTTGGGAATACCAGGTGCTGTAAGTTTTCCATCTTTTCCTCCCAACCAGCAGAGGGTGTTCTTCCAAAATCTGCTTCAAAGTTCACCTAAGGTTTTTTTTTTTTTTTTTTTAATAAACAACTTTTGCCTCATGTAAAGTAATCAGGTAGCTTCAGAGCAATCAGAATCAAGGTGTCAATGCATAACCTTTAGCCTAATTACACCCACCTGTTACAATGAGCAGATGTTAGCAGTGTTTCTGTTCAGACTTTGTGTGTGTTTAAACCAAGGCTGATTTTGCAGAGGAGAGGTGAAATGGCATGGTTTTTGCAGCAGGTGGGTGTGTCTAGTCAGCAGGTGTGTTAATCAGGAGGACACAATGGCAAGCCTGTAGCTTTAAGCAGGAAAACCTTGAGATTGAGTGGCCAAGAGGCTTTGCTGGACACTGGCAAGTGCTTACGGCCACACCACTCTGGACCCGCCCGATCTCGTCCGATCTCGGAAGCCAAACAGGGTTGGGCCTGGTTAGTACCTGGATGGGAGACCGCTTGGGAATACCAGGTGCTGTAAGTTTTCCATCTTTTCCTCCCAACCAGCAGAGGGTGTTCTTCCAAAATCTGCTTCAAAGTTCACCTAAGGTTTTTTTTTTTTTTTTTTTTAATAAACAACTTTTGCCTCATGTAAAGTAATCAGGTAGCTTCAGAGCAATCAGAATCAAGGTGTCAATGCATAACCTTTAGCCTAATTACACCCACCTGTTACAATGAGCAGATGTTAGCAGTGTTTCTGTTCAGACTTTGTGTGTGTTTAAACCAAGGCTGATTTTGCAGAGGAGAGGTGAAATGGCATGGTTTTTGCAGCAGGTGGGTGTGTCTAGTCAGCAGGTGTGTTAATCAGGAGGACACAATGGCAAGCCTGTAGCTTTAAGCAGGAAAACCTTGAGATTGAGTGGCCAAGAGGCTTTGCTGGACACTGGCAAGTGCTTACGGCCACACCACTCTGGACCCGCCCGATCTCGTCCGATCTCGGAAGCCAAACAGGGTTGGGCCTGGTTAGTACCTGGATGGGAGACCGCTTGGGAATACCAGGTGCTGTAAGTTTTCCATCTTTTCCTCCCAACCAGCAGAGGGTGTTCTTCCAAAATCTGCTTCAAAGTTCACCTAAGGTTTTTTTTTTTTTTTTTTTAATAAACAACTTTTGCCTCATGTAAAGTAATCAGGTAGCTTCAGAGCAATCAGAATCAAGGTGTCAATGCATAACCTTTAGCCTAATTACACCCACCTGTTACAATGAGCAGATGTTAGCAGTGTTTCTGTTCAGACTTTGTGTGTGTTTAAACCAAGGCTGATTTTGCAGAGGAGAGGTGAAATGGCATGGTTTTTGCAGCAGGTGGGTGTGTCTAGTCAGCAGGTGTGTTAATCAGAAGGACACGATGGCATGCTTGGAAGTTTAAGCAGGAAAACTTTGAGATTCACTGGCCAAGAGGCTTTGCTGGACACTGGCAAGTGCTTACGGCCACACCACTCTGGACCCGCCCGATCTCGTCCGATCTCGGAAGCCAAACAGGGTTGGGCCTGGTTAGTACCTGGATGGGAGACCGCTTGGGAATACCAGGTGCTGTAAGTTTTCCATCTTTTCCTCCCAACCAGCAGAGGGTGTTCTTCCAAAATCTGCTTCAAAGTTCACCTAAGGTTTTTTTCTTTTTCTTTTTTTTTTTTTTTTTTTTTTTTAATAAACAACTTTTGCCTCATGTAAAGTAATCAGGTAGCTTCAGAGCAATCAGAATCAAGGTGTCAATGCATAACCTTTAGCCTAATTACACCCACCTGTTATAATGAGCAGATGTTAGCAGTGTTTCTGTTCAGACTTTGTGTGTGTTTAAACCAAGGCTGATTTTGCAGAGGTGAGCTGAAATGGCATGGTTTTTGCAGCAGGTGGGTGTGTCTAATCAGCAGGTGTGTTAATCAGAAGGACACGATGGCATGCTTGGAAGTTTAAGCAGGAAAACTTTGAGATTCACTGGCCAAGAGGCTTTGCTGGACACTGGCAAGTGCTTACGGCCACACCACTCTGGACCCGCCCGATCTCGTCCGATCTCGGAAGCCAATCAGGGTTGGGCCTGGTTAGTACCTGGATGGGAGACCGCTTGGGAATACCAGGTGCTGTAAGTTTTCCATCTTTTCCTCCCAACCAGCAGAGGGTGTTCTTCCAAAATCTGCTTCAAAGTTCACCTAAGGTTTTTTTCTTTTTCTTTTTTTTTTTTTTTTTTTTTTTAATAAACAACTTTTGCCTCATGTAAAGTAATCAGGTAGCTTCAGAGCAATCAGAATCAAGGTGTCAATGCATAACCTTTAGCCTAATTACACCCACCTGTTATAATGAGCAGATGTTAGCAGTGTTTCTGTTCAGACTTTGTGTGTGTTTAAACCAAGGCTGATTTTGCAGAGGAGAGGTGAAATGGCATGGTTTTTGCAGCAGGTGGGTGTGTCTAATCAGCAGGTGTGTTAATCAGAAGGACACGATGGCATGCTTGGAAGTTTAAGCAGGAAAACTTTGAGATTCACTGGCCAAGAGGCTTTGCTGGACACTGGCAAGTGCTTACGGCCACACCACTCTGGACCCGCCCGATCTCGTCCGATCTCGGAAGCCAATCAGGGTTGGGCCTGGTTAGTACCTGGATGGGAGACCGCTTGGGAATACCAGGTGCTGTAAGTTTTCCATCTTTTCCTCCCAACCAGCAGAGGGTGTTCTTCCAAAATCTGCTTCAAAGTTCACCTAAGGTTTTTTTCTTTTTCTTTTTTTTTCTTTTTTTTTTTTTTAATAAACAACTTTTGCCTCATGTAAAGTAATCAGGTAGCTTCAGAGCAATCAGAATCAAGGTGTCAATGCATAACTTTTAGCCTAATTACACCCACCTGTTATAATGAGCAGATGTTAGCAGTGTTTCTGTTCAGACTTTGTGAGTGTAACCAAGGCTGTTTTTGCAGAGGTGAGCTGAAATGGCATGGTTTTTGCAGCAGGTGGGTGTGTCCAATCAGCAGGTGTGTTAATCAGAAGGACACGATGAAATGCCTGGAGCTTTAAGCTGGAAAACTTTGAAATTCGCTGGCCAAGAGGCTTTGCTGGACACTGGCAAGTGCTTACGGCCACACCACTCTGGACCCGCCCGATCTCGTCCGATCTCGGAAGCCAAACAGGGTTGGGCCTGGTTAGTACCTGGATGGGAGACCGCTTGGGAATACCAGGTGCTGTAAGTTTTCCATCTTTTCCTCCCAACCAGCAGAGGGTGTTCTTCCAAAATCTGCTTCAAAGTTCACCTAAGGTTTTTTTTTTTTTTTTTTTTTTTTTTTTTAATAAACAACTTTTGCCTCATGTAAAGTAATCAGGTAGCTTCAGAGCAATCAGAATCAAGGTGTCAATGCATAACCTTTAGCCTAATTACACCCACCTGTTATAATGAGCAGATGTTAGCAGTGTTTCTGTTCAGACTTTGTGTGTGTTTAAACCAAGGCTGATTTTGCAGAGGAGAGGTGAAATGGCATGGTTTTTGCAGCAGGTGGGTGTGTCTAATCAGCAGGTGTGTTAATCAGAAGGACACGATGGCATGCTTGGAAGTTTAAGCAGGAAAACTTTGAGATTCACTGGCCAAGAGGCTTTGCTGGACACTGGCAAGTGCTTACGGCCACACCACTCTGGACCCGCCCGATCTCGTCCGATCTCGGAAGCCAAACAGGGTTGGGCCTGGTTAGTACCTGGATGGGAGACCGCTTGGGAATACCAGGTGCTGTAAGTTTTCCATCTTTTCCTCCCAACCAGCAGAGGGTGTTCTTCCAAAATCTGCTTCAAAGTTCACCTAAGGTTTTTTTCTTTTTCTTTTTTTTTTTTTTTTTTTTTTTAATAAACAACTTTTGCCTCATGTAAAGTAATCAGGTAGCTTCAGAGCAATCAGAATCAAGGTGTCAATGCATAACCTTTAGCCTAATTACACCCACCTGTTATAATGAGCAGATGTTAGCAGTGTTTCTGTTCAGACTTTGTGTGTGTTTAAACCAAGGCTGATTTTGCAGAGGAGAGGTGAAATGGCATGGTTTTTGCAGCAGGTGGGTGTGTCTAATCAGCAGGTGTGTTAATCAGAAGGACACGATGGCATGCTTGGAAGTTTAAGCAGGAAAACTTTGAGATTCACTGGCCAAGAGGCTTTGCTGGACACTGGCAAGTGCTTACGGCCACACCACTCTGGACCCGCCCGATCTCGTCCGATCTCGGAAGCCAATCAGGGTTGGGCCTGGTTAGTACCTGGATGGGAGACCGCTTGGGAATACCAGGTGCTGTAAGTTTTCCATCTTTTCCTCCCAACCAGCAGAGGGTGTTCTTCCAAAATCTGCTTCAAAGTTCACCTAAGGTTTTTTTCTTTTTCTTTTTTTTCTTTTTTTTTTTTTTAATAAACAACTTTTGCCTCATGTAAAGTAATCAGGTAGCTTCAGAGCAATCAGAATCAAGGTGTCAATGCATAACCTTTAGCCTAATTACACCCACCTGTTATAATGAGCAGATGTTAGCAGTGTTTCTGTTCAGACTTTGTGTGTGTTTAAACCAAGGCTGATTTTGCAGAGGAGAGGTGAAATGGCATGGTTTTTGCAGCAGGTGGGTGTGTCTAATCAGCAGGTGTGTTAATCAGAAGGACACGATGGCATGCTTGGAAGTTTAAGCAGGAAAACTTTGAGATTCACTGGCCAAGAGGCTTTGCTGGACACTGGCAAGTGCTTACGGCCACACCACTCTGGACCCGCCCGATCTCGTCCGATCTCGGAAGCCAATCAGGGTTGGGCCTGGTTAGTACCTGGATGGGAGACCGCTTGGGAATACCAGGTGCTGTAAGTTTTCCATCTTTTCCTCCCAACCAGCAGAGGGTGTTCTTCCAAAATCTGCTTCAAAGTTCACCTAAGGTTTTTTTCTTTTTCTTTTTTTTTCTTTTTTTTTTTTTTAATAAACAACTTTTGCCTCATGTAAAGTAATCAGGTAGCTTCAGAGCAATCAGAATCAAGGTGTCAATGCATAACTTTTAGCCTAATTACACCCACCTGTTATAATGAGCAGATGTTAGCAGTGTTTCTGTTCAGACTTTGTGAGTGTAACCAAGGCTGTTTTTGCAGAGGTGAGCTGAAATGGCATGGTTTTTGCAGCAGGTGGGTGTGTCCAATCAGCAGGTGTGTTAATCAGAAGGACACGATGAAATGCCTGGAGCTTTAAGCTGGAAAACTTTGAAATTCGCTGGCCAAGAGGCTTTGCTGGACACTGGCAAGTGCTTACGGCCACACCACTCTGGACCCGCCCGATCTCGTCCGATCTCGGAAGCCAAACAGGGTTGGGCCTGGTTAGTACCTGGATGGGAGACCGCTTGGGAATACCAGGTGCTGTAAGTTTTCCATCTTTTCCTCCCAACCAGCAGAGGGTGTTCTTCCAAAATCTGCTTCAAAGTTCACCTAAGGTTTTTTTTTTTTTTTTTTTAATAAACAACTTTTGCCTCATGTAAAGTAATCAGGTAGCTTCAGAGCAATCAGAATCAAGGTGTCAATGCATAACCTTTAGCCTAATTACACCCACCTGTTACAATGAGCAGATGTTAGCAGTGTTTCTGTTCAGACTTTGTGTGTGTTTAAACCAAGGCTGATTTTGCAGAGGAGAGGTGAAATGGCATGGTTTTTGCAGCAGGTGGGTGTGTCTAGTCAGCAGGTGTGTTAATCAGGAGGACACAATGGCAAGCCTGTAGCTTTAAGCAGGAAAACCTTGAGATTGAGTGGCCAAGAGGCTTTGCTGGACACTGGCAAGTGCTTACGGCCACACCACTCTGGACCCGCCCGATCTCGTCCGATCTCGGAAGCCAAACAGGGTTGGGCCTGGTTAGTACCTGGATGGGAGACCGCTTGGGAATACCAGGTGCTGTAAGTTTTCCATCTTTTCCTCCCAACCAGCAGAGGGTGTTCTTCCAAAATCTGCTTCAAAGTTCACCTAAGGTTTTTTTTTTTTTTTTTTTAATAAACAACTTTTGCCTCATGTAAAGTAATCAGGTAGCTTCAGAGCAATCAGAATCAAGGTGTCAATGCATAACCTTTAGCCTAATTACACCCACCTGTTACAATGAGCAGATGTTAGCAGTGTTTCTGTTCAGACTTTGTGTGTGTTTAAACCAAGGCTGATTTTGCAGAGGAGAGGTGAAATGGCATGGTTTTTGCAGCAGGTGGGTGTGTCTAGTCAGCAGGTGTGTTAATCAGGAGGACACAATGGCAAGCCTGTAGCTTTAAGCAGGAAAACCTTGAGATTGAGTGGCCAAGAGGCTTTGCTGGACACTGGCAAGTGCTTACGGCCACACCACTCTGGACCCGCCCAATCTCGTCCGATCTCGGAAGCCAAACAGGGTTGGGCCTGGTTAGTACCTGGATGGGAGACCGCTTGGGAATACCAGGTGCTGTAAGTTTTCCATCTTTTCCTCCCAACCAGCAGAGGGTGTTCTTCCAAAATCTGCTTCAAAGTTCACCTAAGGTTTTTTTTTTTTTTTTTTTAATAAACAACTTTTGCCTCATGTAAAGTAATCAGGTAGCTTCAGAGCAATCAGAATCAAGGTGTCAATGCATAACCTTTAGCCTAATTACACCCACCTGTTACAATGAGCAGATGTTAGCAGTGTTTCTGTTCAGACTTTGTGTGTGTTTAAACCAAGGCTGATTTTGCAGAGGAGAGGTGAAATGGCATGGTTTTTGCAGCAGGTGGGTGTGTCTAGTCAGCAGGTGTGTTAATCAGGAGGACACAATGGCAAGCCTGTAGCTTTAAGCAGGAAAACCTTGAGATTGAGTGGCCAAGAGGCTTTGCTGGACACTGGCAAGTGCTTACGGCCACACCACTCTGGACCCGCCCGATCTCGTCCGATCTCGGAAGCCAAACAGGGTTGGGCCTGGTTAGTACCTGGATGGGAGACCGCTTGGGAATACCAGGTGCTGTAAGTTTTCCATCTTTTCCTCCCAACCAGCAGAGGGTGTTCTTCCAAAATCTGCTTCAAAGTTCACCTAAGGTTTTTTTTTTTTTTTTTTTAATAAACAACTTTTGCCTCATGTAAAGTAATCAGGTAGCTTCAGAGCAATCAGAATCAAGGTGTCAATGCATAACCTTTAGCCTAATTACACCCACCTGTTACAATGAGCAGATGTTAGCAGTGTTTCTGTTCAGACTTTGTGTGTGTTTAAACCAAGGCTGATTTTGCAGAGGAGAGGTGAAATGGCATGGTTTTTGCAGCAGGTGGGTGTGTCTAGTCAGCAGGTGTGTTAATCAGGAGGACACAATGGCAAGCCTGTAGCTTTAAGCAGGAAAACCTTGAGATTGAGTGGCCAAGAGGCTTTGCTGGACACTGGCAAGTGCTTACGGCCACACCACTCTGGACCCGCCCGATCTCGTCCGATCTCGGAAGCCAAACAGGGTTGGGCCTGGTTAGTACCTGGATGGGAGACCGCTTGGGAATACCAGGTGCTGTAAGTTTTCCATCTTTTCCTCCCAACCAGCAGAGGGTGTTCTTCCAAAATCTGCTTCAAAGTTCACCTAAGGTTTTTTTTTTTTTTTTTTTTTAATAAACAACTTTTGCCTCATGTAAAGTAATCAGGTAGCTTCAGAGCAATCAGAATCAAGGTGTCAATGCATAACCTTTAGCCTAATTACACCCACCTGTTATAATGAGCAGATGTTAGCAGTGTTTCTGTTCAGACTTTGTGTGTGTTTAAACCAAGGCTGATTTTGCAGAGGAGAGGTGAAATGGCATGGTTTTTGCAGCAGGTGGGTGTGTCTAATCAGCAGGTGTGTTAATCAGAAGGACACGATGGCATGCTTGGAAGTTTAAGCAGGAAAACTTTGAGATTCACTGGCCAAGAGGCTTTGCTGGACACTGGCAAGTGCTTACGGCCACACCACTCTGGACCCGCCCGATCTCGTCCGATCTCGGAAGCCAATCAGGGTTGGGCCTGGTTAGTACCTGGATGGGAGACCGCTTGGGAATACCAGGTGCTGTAAGTTTTCCATCTTTTCCTCCCAACCAGCAGAGGGTGTTCTTCCAAAATCTGCTTCAAAGTTCACCTAAGGTTTTTTTCTTTTTCTTTTTTTTCTTTTTTTTTTTTTTAATAAACAACTTTTGCCTCATGTAAAGTAATCAGGTAGCTTCAGAGCAATCAGAATCAAGGTGTCAATGCATAACCTTTAGCCTAATTACACCCACCTGTTATAATGAGCAGATGTTAGCAGTGTTTCTGTTCAGACTTTGTGTGTGTTTAAACCAAGGCTGATTTTGCAGAGGAGAGGTGAAATGGCATGGTTTTTGCAGCAGGTGGGTGTGTCTAATCAGCAGGTGTGTTAATCAGAAGGACACGATGGCATGCTTGGAAGTTTAAGCAGGAAAACTTTGAGATTCACTGGCCAAGAGGCTTTGCTGGACACTGGCAAGTGCTTACGGCCACACCACTCTGGACCCGCCCGATCTCGTCCGATCTCGGAAGCCAATCAGGGTTGGGCCTGGTTAGTACCTGGATGGGAGACCGCTTGGGAATACCAGGTGCTGTAAGTTTTCCATCTTTTCCTCCCAACCAGCAGAGGGTGTTCTTCCAAAATCTGCTTCAAAGTTCACCTAAGGTTTTTTTCTTTTTCTTTTTTTTTCTTTTTTTTTTTTTTAATAAACAACTTTTGCCTCATGTAAAGTAATCAGGTAGCTTCAGAGCAATCAGAATCAAGGTGTCAATGCATAACTTTTAGCCTAATTACACCCACCTGTTATAATGAGCAGATGTTAGCAGTGTTTCTGTTCAGACTTTGTGAGTGTAACCAAGGCTGTTTTTGCAGAGGTGAGCTGAAATGGCATGGTTTTTGCAGCAGGTGGGTGTGTCCAATCAGCAGGTGTGTTAATCAGAAGGACACGATGAAATGCCTGGAGCTTTAAGCTGGAAAACTTTGAAATTCGCTGGCCAAGAGGCTTTGCTGGACACTGGCAAGTGCTTACGGCCACACCACTCTGGACCCGCCCGATCTCGTCCGATCTCGGAAGCCAAACAGGGTTGGGCCTGGTTAGTACCTGGATGGGAGACCGCTTGGGAATACCAGGTGCTGTAAGTTTTCCATCTTTTCCTCCCAACCAGCAGAGGGTGTTCTTCCAAAATCTGCTTCAAAGTTCACCTAAGGTTTTTTTTTTTTTTTTTTTAATAAACAACTTTTGCCTCATGTAAAGTAATCAGGTAGCTTCAGAGCAATCAGAATCAAGGTGTCAATGCATAACCTTTAGCCTAATTACACCCACCTGTTACAATGAGCAGATGTTAGCAGTGTTTCTGTTCAGACTTTGTGTGTGTTTAAACCAAGGCTGATTTTGCAGAGGAGAGGTGAAATGGCATGGTTTTTGCAGCAGGTGGGTGTGTCTAGTCAGCAGGTGTGTTAATCAGGAGGACACAATGGCAAGCCTGTAGCTTTAAGCAGGAAAACCTTGAGATTGAGTGGCCAAGAGGCTTTGCTGGACACTGGCAAGTGCTTACGGCCACACCACTCTGGACCCGCCCGATCTCGTCCGATCTCGGAAGCCAAACAGGGTTGGGCCTGGTTAGTACCTGGATGGGAGACCGCTTGGGAATACCAGGTGCTGTAAGTTTTCCATCTTTTCCTCCCAACCAGCAGAGGGTGTTCTTCCAAAATCTGCTTCAAAGTTCACCTAAGGTTTTTTTTTTTTTTTTTTTAATAAACAACTTTTGCCTCATGTAAAGTAATCAGGTAGCTTCAGAGCAATCAGAATCAAGGTGTCAATGCATAACCTTTAGCCTAATTACACCCACCTGTTACAATGAGCAGATGTTAGCAGTGTTTCTGTTCAGACTTTGTGTGTGTTTAAACCAAGGCTGATTTTGCAGAGGAGAGGTGAAATGGCATGGTTTTTGCAGCAGGTGGGTGTGTCTAGTCAGCAGGTGTGTTAATCAGGAGGACACAATGGCAAGCCTGTAGCTTTAAGCAGGAAAACCTTGAGATTGAGTGGCCAAGAGGCTTTGCTGGACACTGGCAAGTGCTTACGGCCACACCACTCTGGACCCGCCCGATCTCGTCCGATCTCGGAAGCCAAACAGGGTTGGGCCTGGTTAGTACCTGGATGGGAGACCGCTTGGGAATACCAGGTGCTGTAAGTTTTCCATCTTTTCCTCCCAACCAGCAGAGGGTGTTCTTCCAAAATCTGCTTCAAAGTTCACCTAAGGTTTTTTTTTTTTTTTTTTTAATAAACAACTTTTGCCTCATGTAAAGTAATCAGGTAGCTTCAGAGCAATCAGAATCAAGGTGTCAATGCATAACCTTTAGCCTAATTACACCCACCTGTTACAATGAGCAGATGTTAGCAGTGTTTCTGTTCAGACTTTGTGTGTGTTTAAACCAAGGCTGATTTTGCAGAGGAGAGGTGAAATGGCATGGTTTTTGCAGCAGGTGGGTGTGTCTAGTCAGCAGGTGTGTTAATCAGGAGGACACAATGGCAAGCCTGTAGCTTTAAGCAGGAAAACCTTGAGATTGAGTGGCCAAGAGGCTTTGCTGGACACTGGCAAGTGCTTACGGCCACACCACTCTGGACCCGCCCGATCTCGTCCGATCTCGGAAGCCAAACAGGGTTGGGCCTGGTTAGTACCTGGATGGGAGACCGCTTGGGAATACCAGGTGCTGTAAGTTTTCCATCTTTTCCTCCCAACCAGCAGAGGGTGTTCTTCCAAAATCTGCTTCAAAGTTCACCTAAGGTTTTTTTTTTTTTTTTTTAATAAACAACTTTTGCCTCATGTAAAGTAATCAGGTAGCTTCAGAGCAATCAGAATCAAGGTGTCAATGCATAACCTTTAGCCTAATTACACCCACCTGTTACAATGAGCAGATGTTAGCAGTG
Source organism: Oryzias latipes (assembly GCF_053564925.1). NCBI lineage: Eukaryota > Metazoa > Chordata > Actinopteri > Beloniformes > Adrianichthyidae > Oryzias > Oryzias latipes. The sequence continues at coordinate 8,854,172 of NC_136252.1, read as the reverse complement.
TTTCTGTTCAGACTTTGTGTGTGTTTAAACCAAGGCTGATTTTGCAGAGGAGAGGTGAAATGGCATGGTTTTTGCAGCAGGTGGGTGTGTCTAGTCAGCAGGTGTGTTAATCAGGAGGACACAATGGCAAGCCTGTAGCTTTAAGCAGGAAAACCTTGAGATTGAGTGGCCAAGAGGCTTTGCTGGACACTGGCAAGTGCTTACGGCCACACCACTCTGGACCCGCCCAATCTCGTCCGATCTCGGAAGCCAAACAGGGTTGGGCCTGGTTAGTACCTGGATGGGAGACCGCTTGGGAATACCAGGTGCTGTAAGTTTTCCATCTTTTCCTCCCAACCAGCAGAGGGTGTTCTTCCAAAATCTGCTTCAAAGTTCACCTAAGGTTTTTTTTTTTTTTTTTTTAATAAACAACTTTTGCCTCATGTAAAGTAATCAGGTAGCTTCAGAGCAATCAGAATCAAGGTGTCAATGCATAACCTTTAGCCTAATTACACCCACCTGTTACAATGAGCAGATGTTAGCAGTGTTTCTGTTCAGACTTTGTGTGTGTTTAAACCAAGGCTGATTTTGCAGAGGAGAGGTGAAATGGCATGGTTTTTGCAGCAGGTGGGTGTGTCTAGTCAGCAGGTGTGTTAATCAGGAGGACACAATGGCAAGCCTGTAGCTTTAAGCAGGAAAACCTTGAGATTGAGTGGCCAAGAGGCTTTGCTGGACACTGGCAAGTGCTTACGGCCACACCACTCTGGACCCGCCCGATCTCGTCCGATCTCGGAAGCCAAACAGGGTTGGGCCTGGTTAGTACCTGGATGGGAGACCGCTTGGGAATACCAGGTGCTGTAAGTTTTCCATCTTTTCCTCCCAACCAGCAGAGGGTGTTCTTCCAAAATCTGCTTCAAAGTTCACCTAAGGTTTTTTTTTTTTTTTTTTTAATAAACAACTTTTGCCTCATGTAAAGTAATCAGGTAGCTTCAGAGCAATCAGAATCAAGGTGTCAATGCATAACCTTTAGCCTAATTACACCCACCTGTTACAATGAGCAGATGTTAGCAGTGTTTCTGTTCAGACTTTGTGTGTGTTTAAACCAAGGCTGATTTTGCAGAGGAGAGGTGAAATGGCATGGTTTTTGCAGCAGGTGGGTGTGTCTAGTCAGCAGGTGTGTTAATCAGGAGGACACAATGGCAAGCCTGTAGCTTTAAGCAGGAAAACCTTGAGATTGAGTGGCCAAGAGGCTTTGCTGGACACTGGCAAGTGCTTACGGCCACACCACTCTGGACCCGCCCGATCTCGTCCGATCTCGGAAGCCAAACAGGGTTGGGCCTGGTTAGTACCTGGATGGGAGACCGCTTGGGAATACCAGGTGCTGTAAGTTTTCCATCTTTTCCTCCCAACCAGCAGAGGGTGTTCTTCCAAAATCTGCTTCAAAGTTCACCTAAGGTTTTTTTTTTTTTTTTTTTTTAATAAACAACTTTTGCCTCATGTAAAGTAATCAGGTAGCTTCAGAGCAATCAGAATCAAGGTGTCAATGCATAACCTTTAGCCTAATTACACCCACCTGTTACAATGAGCAGATGTTAGCAGTGTTTCTGTTCAGACTTTGTGTGTGTTTAAACCAAGGCTGATTTTGCAGAGGAGAGGTGAAATGGCATGGTTTTTGCAGCAGGTGGGTGTGTCTAGTCAGCAGGTGTGTTAATCAGGAGGACACAATGGCAAGCCTGTAGCTTTAAGCAGGAAAACCTTGAGATTGAGTGGCCAAGAGGCTTTGCTGGACACTGGCAAGTGCTTACGGCCACACCACTCTGGACCCGCCCGATCTCGTCCGATCTCGGAAGCCAAACAGGGTTGGGCCTGGTTAGTACCTGGATGGGAGACCGCTTGGGAATACCAGGTGCTGTAAGTTTTCCATCTTTTCCTCCCAACCAGCAGAGGGTGTTCTTCCAAAATCTGCTTCAAAGTTCACCTAAGGTTTTTTTTTTTTTTTTTTTAATAAACAACTTTTGCCTCATGTAAAGTAATCAGGTAGCTTCAGAGCAATCAGAATCAAGGTGTCAATGCATAACCTTTAGCCTAATTACACCCACCTGTTACAATGAGCAGATGTTAGCAGTGTTTCTGTTCAGACTTTGTGTGTGTTTAAACCAAGGCTGATTTTGCAGAGGAGAGGTGAAATGGCATGGTTTTTGCAGCAGGTGGGTGTGTCTAGTCAGCAGGTGTGTTAATCAGGAGGACACAATGGCAAGCCTGTAGCTTTAAGCAGGAAAACCTTGAGATTGAGTGGCCAAGAGGCTTTGCTGGACACTGGCAAGTGCTTACGGCCACACCACTCTGGACCCGCCCGATCTCGTCCGATCTCGGAAGCCAAACAGGGTTGGGCCTGGTTAGTACCTGGATGGGAGACCGCTTGGGAATACCAGGTGCTGTAAGTTTTCCATCTTTTCCTCCCAACCAGCAGAGGGTGTTCTTCCAAAATCTGCTTCAAAGTTCACCTAAGGTTTTTTTTTTTTTTTTTTTAATAAACAACTTTTGCCTCATGTAAAGTAATCAGGTAGCTTCAGAGCAATCAGAATCAAGGTGTCAATGCATAACCTTTAGCCTAATTACACCCACCTGTTACAATGAGCAGATGTTAGCAGTGTTTCTGTTCAGACTTTGTGTGTGTTTAAACCAAGGCTGATTTTGCAGAGGAGAGGTGAAATGGCATGGTTTTTGCAGCAGGTGGGTGTGTCTAGTCAGCAGGTGTGTTAATCAGGAGGACACAATGGCAAGCCTGTAGCTTTAAGCAGGAAAACCTTGAGATTGAGTGGCCAAGAGGCTTTGCTGGACACTGGCAAGTGCTTACGGCCACACCACTCTGGACCCGCCCGATCTCGTCCGATCTCGGAAGCCAAACAGGGTTGGGCCTGGTTAGTACCTGGATGGGAGACCGCTTGGGAATACCAGGTGCTGTAAGTTTTCCATCTTTTCCTCCCAACCAGCAGAGGGTGTTCTTCCAAAATCTGCTTCAAAGTTCACCTAAGGTTTTTTTTTTTTTTTTTTTAATAAACAACTTTTGCCTCATGTAAAGTAATCAGGTAGCTTCAGAGCAATCAGAATCAAGGTGTCAATGCATAACCTTTAGCCTAATTACACCCACCTGTTACAATGAGCAGATGTTAGCAGTGTTTCTGTTCAGACTTTGTGTGTGTTTAAACCAAGGCTGATTTTGCAGAGGAGAGGTGAAATGGCATGGTTTTTGCAGCAGGTGGGTGTGTCTAGTCAGCAGGTGTGTTAATCAGGAGGACACAATGGCAAGCCTGTAGCTTTAAGCAGGAAAACCTTGAGATTGAGTGGCCAAGAGGCTTTGCTGGACACTGGCAAGTGCTTACGGCCACACCACTCTGGACCCGCCCGATCTCGTCCGATCTCGGAAGCCAAACAGGGTTGGGCCTGGTTAGTACCTGGATGGGAGACCGCTTGGGAATACCAGGTGCTGTAAGTTTTCCATCTTTTCCTCCCAACCAGCAGAGGGTGTTCTTCCAAAATCTGCTTCAAAGTTCACCTAAGGTTTTTTTTTTTTTTTTTTTAATAAACAACTTTTGCCTCATGTAAAGTAATCAGGTAGCTTCAGAGCAATCAGAATCAAGGTGTCAATGCATAACCTTTAGCCTAATTACACCCACCTGTTACAATGAGCAGATGTTAGCAGTGTTTCTGTTCAGACTTTGTGTGTGTTTAAACCAAGGCTGATTTTGCAGAGGAGAGGTGAAATGGCATGGTTTTTGCAGCAGGTGGGTGTGTCTAGTCAGCAGGTGTGTTAATCAGGAGGACACAATGGCAAGCCTGTAGCTTTAAGCAGGAAAACCTTGAGATTGAGTGGCCAAGAGGCTTTGCTGGACACTGGCAAGTGCTTACGGCCACACCACTCTGGACCCGCCCGATCTCGTCCGATCTCGGAAGCCAAACAGGGTTGGGCCTGGTTAGTACCTGGATGGGAGACCGCTTGGGAATACCAGGTGCTGTAAGTTTTCCATCTTTTCCTCCCAACCAGCAGAGGGTGTTCTTCCAAAATCTGCTTCAAAGTTCACCTAAGGTTTTTTTTTTTTTTTTTTTAATAAACAACTTTTGCCTCATGTAAAGTAATCAGGTAGCTTCAGAGCAATCAGAATCAAGGTGTCAATGCATAACCTTTAGCCTAATTACACCCACCTGTTACAATGAGCAGATGTTAGCAGTGTTTCTGTTCAGACTTTGTGTGTGTTTAAACCAAGGCTGATTTTGCAGAGGAGAGGTGAAATGGCATGGTTTTTGCAGCAGGTGGGTGTGTCTAGTCAGCAGGTGTGTTAATCAGGAGGACACAATGGCAAGCCTGTAGCTTTAAGCAGGAAAACCTTGAGATTGAGTGGCCAAGAGGCTTTGCTGGACACTGGCAAGTGCTTACGGCCACACCACTCTGGACCCGCCCGATCTCGTCCGATCTCGGAAGCCAAACAGGGTTGGGCCTGGTTAGTACCTGGATGGGAGACCGCTTGGGAATACCAGGTGCTGTAAGTTTTCCATCTTTTCCTCCCAACCAGCAGAGGGTGTTCTTCCAAAATCTGCTTCAAAGTTCACCTAAGGTTTTTTTTTTTTTTTTTTTAATAAACAACTTTTGCCTCATGTAAAGTAATCAGGTAGCTTCAGAGCAATCAGAATCAAGGTGTCAATGCATAACCTTTAGCCTAATTACACCCACCTGTTACAATGAGCAGATGTTAGCAGTGTTTCTGTTCAGACTTTGTGTGTGTTTAAACCAAGGCTGATTTTGCAGAGGAGAGGTGAAATGGCATGGTTTTTGCAGCAGGTGGGTGTGTCTAGTCAGCAGGTGTGTTAATCAGGAGGACACAATGGCAAGCCTGTAGCTTTAAGCAGGAAAACCTTGAGATTGAGTGGCCAAGAGGCTTTGCTGGACACTGGCAAGTGCTTACGGCCACACCACTCTGGACCCGCCCGATCTCGTCCGATCTCGGAAGCCAAACAGGGTTGGGCCTGGTTAGTACCTGGATGGGAGACCGCTTGGGAATACCAGGTGCTGTAAGTTTTCCATCTCTTCCTCCCAACCAGCAGAGGGTGTTCTTCCAAAATCTGCTTCAAAGTTCACCTAAGGTTTTTTTCTTTTTCTTTTTCTTTTTTTTTTTTTTTTTTTTTAATAAACAACTTTTGCCTCATGTAAAGTAATCAGGTAGCTTCAGAGCAATCAGAATCAAGGTGTCAATGCATAACCTTTAGCCTAATTACACCCACCTGTTACAATGAGCAGATGTTAGCAGTGTTTCTGTTCAGACTTTGTGTGTGTTTAAACCAAGGCTGATTTTGCAGAGGAGAGGTGAAATGGCATGGTTTTTGCAGCAGGTGGGTGTGTCTAGTCAGCAGGTGTGTTAATCAGGAGGACACAATGGCAAGCCTGTAGCTTTAAGCAGGAAAACCTTGAGATTGAGTGGCCAAGAGGCTTTGCTGGACACTGGCAAGTGCTTACGGCCACACCACTCTGGACCCGCCCGATCTCGTCCGATCTCGGAAGCCAAACAGGGTTGGGCCTGGTTAGTACCTGGATGGGAGACCGCTTGGGAATACCAGGTGCTGTAAGTTTTCCATCTTTTCCTCCCAACCAGCAGAGGGTGTTCTTCCAAAATCTGCTTCAAAGTTCACCTAAGGTTTTTTTTTTTTTTTTTTAATAAACAACTTTTGCCTCATGTAAAGTAATCAGGTAGCTTCAGAGCAATCAGAATCAAGGTGTCAATGCATAACCTTTAGCCTAATTACACCCACCTGTTACAATGAGCAGATGTTAGCAGTGTTTCTGTTCAGACTTTGTGTGTGTTTAAACCAAGGCTGATTTTGCAGAGGAGAGGTGAAATGGCATGGTTTTTGCAGCAGGTGGGTGTGTCTAGTCAGCAGGTGTGTTAATCAGGAGGACACAATGGCAAGCCTGTAGCTTTAAGCAGGAAAACCTTGAGATTGAGTGGCCAAGAGGCTTTGCTGGACACTGGCAAGTGCTTACGGCCACACCACTCTGGACCCGCCCGATCTCGTCCGATCTCGGAAGCCAAACAGGGTTGGGCCTGGTTAGTACCTGGATGGGAGACCGCTTGGGAATACCAGGTGCTGTAAGTTTTCCATCTTTTCCTCCCAACCAGCAGAGGGTGTTCTTCCAAAATCTGCTTCAAAGTTCACCTAAGGTTTTTTTTTTTTTTTTTTTAATAAACAACTTTTGCCTCATGTAAAGTAATCAGGTAGCTTCAGAGCAATCAGAATCAAGGTGTCAATGCATAACCTTTAGCCTAATTACACCCACCTGTTATAATGAGCAGATGTTAGCAGTGTTTCTGTTCAGACTTTGTGTGTGTTTAAACCAAGGCTGATTTTGCAGAGGTGAGCTGAAATGGCATGGTTTTTGCAGCAGGTGGGTGTGTCTAATCAGCAGGTGTGTTAATCAGAAGGACACGATGGCATGCTTGGAAGTTTAAGCAGGAAAACTTTGAGATTCACTGGCCAAGAGGCTTTGCTGGACACTGGCAAGTGCTTACGGCCACACCACTCTGGACCCGCCCGATCTCGTCCGATCTCGGAAGCCAATCAGGGTTGGGCCTGGTTAGTACCTGGATGGGAGACCGCTTGGGAATACCAGGTGCTGTAAGTTTTCCATCTTTTCCTCCCAACCAGCAGAGGGTGTTCTTCCAAAATCTGCTTCAAAGTTCACCTAAGGTTTTTTTCTTTTTCTTTTTTTTCTTCTTTTTTTTTTTAATAAACAACTTTTGCCTCATGTAAAGTAATCAGGTAGCTTCAGAGCAATCAGAATCAAGGTGTCAATGCATAACCTTTAGCCTAATTACACCCACCTGTTATAATGAGCAGATGTTAGCAGTGTTTCTGTTCAGACTTTGTGTGTGTTTAAACCAAGGCTGATTTTGCAGAGGAGAGGTGAAATGGCATGGTTTTTGCAGCAGGTGGGTGTGTCTAATCAGCAGGTGTGTTAATCAGAAGGACACGATGGCATGCTTGGAAGTTTAAGCAGGAAAACTTTGAGATTCACTGGCCAAGAGGCTTTGCTGGACACTGGCAAGTGCTTACGGCCACACCACTCTGGACCCGCCCGATCTCGTCCGATCTCGGAAGCCAATCAGGGTTGGGCCTGGTTAGTACCTGGATGGGAGACCGCTTGGGAATACCAGGTGCTGTAAGTTTTCCATCTTTTCCTCCCAACCAGCAGAGGGTGTTCTTCCAAAATCTGCTTCAAAGTTCACCTAAGGTTTTTTTCTTTTTCTTTTTTTTCTTTTTTTTTTTTTTAATAAACAACTTTTGCCTCATGTAAAGTAATCAGGTAGCTTCAGAGCAATCAGAATCAAGGTGTCAATGCATAACCTTTAGCCTAATTACACCCACCTGTTATAATGAGCAGATGTTAGCAGTGTTTCTGTTCAGACTTTGTGTGTGTTTAAACCAAGGCTGATTTTGCAGAGGAGAGGTGAAATGGCATGGTTTTTGCAGCAGGTGGGTGTGTCTAATCAGCAGGTGTGTTAATCAGAAGGACACGATGGCATGCTTGGAAGTTTAAGCAGGAAAACTTTGAGATTCACTGGCCAAGAGGCTTTGCTGGACACTGGCAAGTGCTTACGGCCACACCACTCTGGACCCGCCCGATCTCGTCCGATCTCGGAAGCCAATCAGGGTTGGGCCTGGTTAGTACCTGGATGGGAGACCGCTTGGGAATACCAGGTGCTGTAAGTTTTCCATCTTTTCCTCCCAACCAGCAGAGGGTGTTCTTCCAAAATCTGCTTCAAAGTTCACCTAAGGTTTTTTTCTTTTTCTTTTTTTTTCTTTTTTTTTTTTTTAATAAACAACTTTTGCCTCATGTAAAGTAATCAGGTAGCTTCAGAGCAATCAGAATCAAGGTGTCAATGCATAACTTTTAGCCTAATTACACCCACCTGTTATAATGAGCAGATGTTAGCAGTGTTTCTGTTCAGACTTTGTGAGTGTAACCAAGGCTGTTTTTGCAGAGGTGAGCTGAAATGGCATGGTTTTTGCAGCAGGTGGGTGTGTCCAATCAGCAGGTGTGTTAATCAGAAGGACACGATGAAATGCCTGGAGCTTTAAGCTGGAAAACTTTGAAATTCGCTGGCCAAGAGGCTTTGCTGGACACTGGCAAGTGCTTACGGCCACACCACTCTGGACCCGCCCGATCTCGTCCGATCTCGGAAGCCAAACAGGGTTGGGCCTGGTTAGTACCTGGATGGGAGACCGCTTGGGAATACCAGGTGCTGTAAGTTTTCCATCTTTTCCTCCCAACCAGCAGAGGGTGTTCTTCCAAAATCTGCTTCAAAGTTCACCTAAGGTTTTTTTTTTTTTTTTTTTAATAAACAACTTTTGCCTCATGTAAAGTAATCAGGTAGCTTCAGAGCAATCAGAATCAAGGTGTCAATGCATAACCTTTAGCCTAATTACACCCACCTGTTACAATGAGCAGATGTTAGCAGTGTTTCTGTTCAGACTTTGTGTGTGTTTAAACCAAGGCTGATTTTGCAGAGGAGAGGTGAAATGGCATGGTTTTTGCAGCAGGTGGGTGTGTCTAGTCAGCAGGTGTGTTAATCAGGAGGACACAATGGCAAGCCTGTAGCTTTAAGCAGGAAAACCTTGAGATTGAGTGGCCAAGAGGCTTTGCTGGACACTGGCAAGTGCTTACGGCCACACCACTCTGGACCCGCCCGATCTCGTCCGATCTCGGAAGCCAAACAGGGTTGGGCCTGGTTAGTACCTGGATGGGAGACCGCTTGGGAATACCAGGTGCTGTAAGTTTTCCATCTTTTCCTCCCAACCAGCAGAGGGTGTTCTTCCAAAATCTGCTTCAAAGTTCACCTAAGGTTTTTTTTTTTTTTTTTTTAATAAACAACTTTTGCCTCATGTAAAGTAATCAGGTAGCTTCAGAGCAATCAGAATCAAGGTGTCAATGCATAACCTTTAGCCTAATTACACCCACCTGTTACAATGAGCAGATGTTAGCAGTGTTTCTGTTCAGACTTTGTGTGTGTTTAAACCAAGGCTGATTTTGCAGAGGAGAGGTGAAATGGCATGGTTTTTGCAGCAGGTGGGTGTGTCTAGTCAGCAGGTGTGTTAATCAGGAGGACACAATGGCAAGCCTGTAGCTTTAAGCAGGAAAACCTTGAGATTGAGTGGCCAAGAGGCTTTGCTGGACACTGGCAAGTGCTTACGGCCACACCACTCTGGACCCGCCCGATCTCGTCCGATCTCGGAAGCCAAACAGGGTTGGGCCTGGTTAGTACCTGGATGGGAGACCGCTTGGGAATACCAGGTGCTGTAAGTTTTCCATCTTTTCCTCCCAACCAGCAGAGGGTGTTCTTCCAAAATCTGCTTCAAAGTTCACCTAAGGTTTTTTTTTTTTTTTTTTTAATAAACAACTTTTGCCTCATGTAAAGTAATCAGGTAGCTTCAGAGCAATCAGAATCAAGGTGTCAATGCATAACCTTTAGCCTAATTACACCCACCTGTTACAATGAGCAGATGTTAGCAGTGTTTCTGTTCAGACTTTGTGTGTGTTTAAACCAAGGCTGATTTTGCAGAGGAGAGGTGAAATGGCATGGTTTTTGCAGCAGGTGGGTGTGTCTAGTCAGCAGGTGTGTTAATCAGGAGGACACAATGGCAAGCCTGTAGCTTTAAGCAGGAAAACCTTGAGATTGAGTGGCCAAGAGGCTTTGCTGGACACTGGCAAGTGCTTACGGCCACACCACTCTGGACCCGCCCGATCTCGTCCGATCTCGGAAGCCAAACAGGGTTGGGCCTGGTTAGTACCTGGATGGGAGACCGCTTGGGAATACCAGGTGCTGTAAGTTTTCCATCTTTTCCTCCCAACCAGCAGAGGGTGTTCTTCCAAAATCTGCTTCAAAGTTCACCTAAGGTTTTTTTTTTTTTTTTTTTAATAAACAACTTTTGCCTCATGTAAAGTAATCAGGTAGCTTCAGAGCAATCAGAATCAAGGTGTCAATGCATAACCTTTAGCCTAATTACACCCACCTGTTACAATGAGCAGATGTTAGCAGTGTTTCTGTTCAGACTTTGTGTGTGTTTAAACCAAGGCTGATTTTGCAGAGGAGAGGTGAAATGGCATGGTTTTTGCAGCAGGTGGGTGTGTCTAGTCAGCAGGTGTGTTAATCAGGAGGACACAATGGCAAGCCTGTAGCTTTAAGCAGGAAAACCTTGAGATTGAGTGGCCAAGAGGCTTTGCTGGACACTGGCAAGTGCTTACGGCCACACCACTCTGGACCCGCCCAATCTCGTCCGATCTCGGAAGCCAAACAGGGTTGGGCCTGGTTAGTACCTGGATGGGAGACCGCTTGGGAATACCAGGTGCTGTAAGTTTTCCATCTTTTCCTCCCAACCAGCAGAGGGTGTTCTTCCAAAATCTGCTTCAAAGTTCACCTAAGGTTTTTTTTTTTTTTTTTTTAATAAACAACTTTTGCCTCATGTAAAGTAATCAGGTAGCTTCAGAGCAATCAGAATCAAGGTGTCAATGCATAACCTTTAGCCTAATTACACCCACCTGTTACAATGAGCAGATGTTAGCAGTGTTTCTGTTCAGACTTTGTGTGTGTTTAAACCAAGGCTGATTTTGCAGAGGAGAGGTGAAATGGCATGGTTTTTGCAGCAGGTGGGTGTGTCTAGTCAGCAGGTGTGTTAATCAGGAGGACACAATGGCAAGCCTGTAGCTTTAAGCAGGAAAACCTTGAGATTGAGTGGCCAAGAGGCTTTGCTGGACACTGGCAAGTGCTTACGGCCACACCACTCTGGACCCGCCCGATCTCGTCCGATCTCGGAAGCCAAACAGGGTTGGGCCTGGTTAGTACCTGGATGGGAGACCGCTTGGGAATACCAGGTGCTGTAAGTTTTCCATCTTTTCCTCCCAACCAGCAGAGGGTGTTCTTCCAAAATCTGCTTCAAAGTTCACCTAAGGTTTTTTTTTTTTTTTTTTTAATAAACAACTTTTGCCTCATGTAAAGTAATCAGGTAGCTTCAGAGCAATCAGAATCAAGGTGTCAATGCATAACCTTTAGCCTAATTACACCCACCTGTTACAATGAGCAGATGTTAGCAGTGTTTCTGTTCAGACTTTGTGTGTGTTTAAACCAAGGCTGATTTTGCAGAGGAGAGGTGAAATGGCATGGTTTTTGCAGCAGGTGGGTGTGTCTAGTCAGCAGGTGTGTTAATCAGGAGGACACAATGGCAAGCCTGTAGCTTTAAGCAGGAAAACCTTGAGATTGAGTGGCCAAGAGGCTTTGCTGGACACTGGCAAGTGCTTACGGCCACACCACTCTGGACCCGCCCGATCTCGTCCGATCTCGGAAGCCAAACAGGGTTGGGCCTGGTTAGTACCTGGATGGGAGACCGCTTGGGAATACCAGGTGCTGTAAGTTTTCCATCTTTTCCTCCCAACCAGCAGAGGGTGTTCTTCCAAAATCTGCTTCAAAGTTCACCTAAGGTTTTTTTTTTTTTTTTTTTTTAATAAACAACTTTTGCCTCATGTAAAGTAATCAGGTAGCTTCAGAGCAATCAGAATCAAGGTGTCAATGCATAACCTTTAGCCTAATTACACCCACCTGTTACAATGAGCAGATGTTAGCAGTGTTTCTGTTCAGACTTTGTGTGTGTTTAAACCAAGGCTGATTTTGCAGAGGAGAGGTGAAATGGCATGGTTTTTGCAGCAGGTGGGTGTGTCTAGTCAGCAGGTGTGTTAATCAGGAGGACACAATGGCAAGCCTGTAGCTTTAAGCAGGAAAACCTTGAGATTGAGTGGCCAAGAGGCTTTGCTGGACACTGGCAAGTGCTTACGGCCACACCACTCTGGACCCGCCCGATCTCGTCCGATCTCGGAAGCCAAACAGGGTTGGGCCTGGTTAGTACCTGGATGGGAGACCGCTTGGGAATACCAGGTGCTGTAAGTTTTCCATCTTTTCCTCCCAACCAGCAGAGGGTGTTCTTCCAAAATCTGCTTCAAAGTTCACCTAAGGTTTTTTTTTTTTTTTTTTTAATAAACAACTTTTGCCTCATGTAAAGTAATCAGGTAGCTTCAGAGCAATCAGAATCAAGGTGTCAATGCATAACCTTTAGCCTAATTACACCCACCTGTTACAATGAGCAGATGTTAGCAGTGTTTCTGTTCAGACTTTGTGTGTGTTTAAACCAAGGCTGATTTTGCAGAGGAGAGGTGAAATGGCATGGTTTTTGCAGCAGGTGGGTGTGTCTAGTCAGCAGGTGTGTTAATCAGGAGGACACAATGGCAAGCCTGTAGCTTTAAGCAGGAAAACCTTGAGATTGAGTGGCCAAGAGGCTTTGCTGGACACTGGCAAGTGCTTACGGCCACACCACTCTGGACCCGCCCGATCTCGTCCGATCTCGGAAGCCAAACAGGGTTGGGCCTGGTTAGTACCTGGATGGGAGACCGCTTGGGAATACCAGGTGCTGTAAGTTTTCCATCTTTTCCTCCCAACCAGCAGAGGGTGTTCTTCCAAAATCTGCTTCAAAGTTCACCTAAGGTTTTTTTTTTTTTTTTTTTAATAAACAACTTTTGCCTCATGTAAAGTAATCAGGTAGCTTCAGAGCAATCAGAATCAAGGTGTCAATGCATAACCTTTAGCCTAATTACACCCACCTGTTACAATGAGCAGATGTTAGCAGTGTTTCTGTTCAGACTTTGTGTGTGTTTAAACCAAGGCTGATTTTGCAGAGGAGAGGTGAAATGGCATGGTTTTTGCAGCAGGTGGGTGTGTCTAGTCAGCAGGTGTGTTAATCAGGAGGACACAATGGCAAGCCTGTAGCTTTAAGCAGGAAAACCTTGAGATTGAGTGGCCAAGAGGCTTTGCTGGACACTGGCAAGTGCTTACGGCCACACCACTCTGGACCCGCCCGATCTCGTCCGATCTCGGAAGCCAAACAGGGTTGGGCCTGGTTAGTACCTGGATGGGAGACCGCTTGGGAATACCAGGTGCTGTAAGTTTTCCATCTTTTCCTCCCAACCAGCAGAGGGTGTTCTTCCAAAATCTGCTTCAAAGTTCACCTAAGGTTTTTTTTTTTTTTTTTTTAATAAACAACTTTTGCCTCATGTAAAGTAATCAGGTAGCTTCAGAGCAATCAGAATCAAGGTGTCAATGCATAACCTTTAGCCTAATTACACCCACCTGTTACAATGAGCAGATGTTAGCAGTGTTTCTGTTCAGACTTTGTGTGTGTTTAAACCAAGGCTGATTTTGCAGAGGAGAGGTGAAATGGCATGGTTTTTGCAGCAGGTGGGTGTGTCTAGTCAGCAGGTGTGTTAATCAGGAGGACACAATGGCAAGCCTGTAGCTTTAAGCAGGAAAACCTTGAGATTGAGTGGCCAAGAGGCTTTGCTGGACACTGGCAAGTGCTTACGGCCACACCACTCTGGACCCGCCCGATCTCGTCCGATCTCGGAAGCCAAACAGGGTTGGGCCTGGTTAGTACCTGGATGGGAGACCGCTTGGGAATACCAGGTGCTGTAAGTTTTCCATCTTTTCCTCCCAACCAGCAGAGGGTGTTCTTCCAAAATCTGCTTCAAAGTTCACCTAAGGTTTTTTTTTTTTTTTTTTTAATAAACAACTTTTGCCTCATGTAAAGTAATCAGGTAGCTTCAGAGCAATCAGAATCAAGGTGTCAATGCATAACCTTTAGCCTAATTACACCCACCTGTTACAATGAGCAGATGTTAGCAGTGTTTCTGTTCAGACTTTGTGTGTGTTTAAACCAAGGCTGATTTTGCAGAGGAGAGGTGAAATGGCATGGTTTTTGCAGCAGGTGGGTGTGTCTAGTCAGCAGGTGTGTTAATCAGGAGGACACAATGGCAAGCCTGTAGCTTTAAGCAGGAAAACCTTGAGATTGAGTGGCCAAGAGGCTTTGCTGGACACTGGCAAGTGCTTACGGCCACACCACTCTGGACCCGCCCGATCTCGTCCGATCTCGGAAGCCAAACAGGGTTGGGCCTGGTTAGTACCTGGATGGGAGACCGCTTGGGAATACCAGGTGCTGTAAGTTTTCCATCTTTTCCTCCCAACCAGCAGAGGGTGTTCTTCCAAAATCTGCTTCAAAGTTCACCTAAGGTTTTTTTTTTTTTTTTTTTAATAAACAACTTTTGCCTCATGTAAAGTAATCAGGTAGCTTCAGAGCAATCAGAATCAAGGTGTCAATGCATAACCTTTAGCCTAATTACACCCACCTGTTACAATGAGCAGATGTTAGCAGTGTTTCTGTTCAGACTTTGTGTGTGTTTAAACCAAGGCTGATTTTGCAGAGGAGAGGTGAAATGGCATGGTTTTTGCAGCAGGTGGGTGTGTCTAGTCAGCAGGTGTGTTAATCAGGAGGACACAATGGCAAGCCTGTAGCTTTAAGCAGGAAAACCTTGAGATTGAGTGGCCAAGAGGCTTTGCTGGACACTGGCAAGTGCTTACGGCCACACCACTCTGGACCCGCCCGATCTCGTCCGATCTCGGAAGCCAAACAGGGTTGGGCCTGGTTAGTACCTGGATGGGAGACCGCTTGGGAATACCAGGTGCTGTAAGTTTTCCATCTTTTCCTCCCAACCAGCAGAGGGTGTTCTTCCAAAATCTGCTTCAAAGTTCACCTAAGGTTTTTTTTTTTTTTTTTTTAATAAACAACTTTTGCCTCATGTAAAGTAATCAGGTAGCTTCAGAGCAATCAGAATCAAGGTGTCAATGCATAACCTTTAGCCTAATTACACCCACCTGTTACAATGAGCAGATGTTAGCAGTGTTTCTGTTCAGACTTTGTGTGTGTTTAAACCAAGGCTGATTTTGCAGAGGAGAGGTGAAATGGCATGGTTTTTGCAGCAGGTGGGTGTGTCTAGTCAGCAGGTGTGTTAATCAGGAGGACACAATGGCAAGCCTGTAGCTTTAAGCAGGAAAACCTTGAGATTGAGTGGCCAAGAGGCTTTGCTGGACACTGGCAAGTGCTTACGGCCACACCACTCTGGACCCGCCCGATCTCGTCCGATCTCGGAAGCCAAACAGGGTTGGGCCTGGTTAGTACCTGGATGGGAGACCGCTTGGGAATACCAGGTGCTGTAAGTTTTCCATCTCTTCCTCCCAACCAGCAGAGGGTGTTCTTCCAAAATCTGCTTCAAAGTTCACCTAAGGTTTTTTTCTTTTTCTTTTTCTTTTTTTTTTTTTTTTTTTTAATAAACAACTTTTGCCTCATGTAAAGTAATCAGGTAGCTTCAGAGCAATCAGAATCAAGGTGTCAATGCATAACCTTTAGCCTAATTACACCCACCTGTTACAATGAGCAGATGTTAGCAGTGTTTCTGTTCAGACTTTGTGTGTGTTTAAACCAAGGCTGATTTTGCAGAGGAGAGGTGAAATGGCATGGTTTTTGCAGCAGGTGGGTGTGTCTAGTCAGCAGGTGTGTTAATCAGGAGGACACAATGGCAAGCCTGTAGCTTTAAGCAGGAAAACCTTGAGATTGAGTGGCCAAGAGGCTTTGCTGGACACTGGCAAGTGCTTACGGCCACACCACTCTGGACCCGCCCGATCTCGTCCGATCTCGGAAGCCAAACAGGGTTGGGCCTGGTTAGTACCTGGATGGGAGACCGCTTGGGAATACCAGGTGCTGTAAGTTTTCCATCTTTTCCTCCCAACCAGCAGAGGGTGTTCTTCCAAAATCTGCTTCAAAGTTCACCTAAGGTTTTTTTTTTTTTTTTTTAATAAACAACTTTTGCCTCATGTAAAGTAATCAGGTAGCTTCAGAGCAATCAGAATCAAGGTGTCAATGCATAACCTTTAGCCTAATTACACCCACCTGTTACAATGAGCAGATGTTAGCAGTGTTTCTGTTCAGACTTTGTGTGTGTTTAAACCAAGGCTGATTTTGCAGAGGAGAGGTGAAATGGCATGGTTTTTGCAGCAGGTGGGTGTGTCTAGTCAGCAGGTGTGTTAATCAGGAGGACACAATGGCAAGCCTGTAGCTTTAAGCAGGAAAACCTTGAGATTGAGTGGCCAAGAGGCTTTGCTGGACACTGGCAAGTGCTTACGGCCACACCACTCTGGACCCGCCCGATCTCGTCCGATCTCGGAAGCCAAACAGGGTTGGGCCTGGTTAGTACCTGGATGGGAGACCGCTTGGGAATACCAGGTGCTGTAAGTTTTCCATCTTTTCCTCCCAACCAGCAGAGGGTGTTCTTCCAAAATCTGCTTCAAAGTTCACCTAAGGTTTTTTTTTTTTTTTTTTTAATAAACAACTTTTGCCTCATGTAAAGTAATCAGGTAGCTTCAGAGCAATCAGAATCAAGGTGTCAATGCATAACCTTTAGCCTAATTACACCCACCTGTTATAATGAGCAGATGTTAGCAGTGTTTCTGTTCAGACTTTGTGTGTGTTTAAACCAAGGCTGATTTTGCAGAGGTGAGCTGAAATGGCATGGTTTTTGCAGCAGGTGGGTGTGTCTAATCAGCAGGTGTGTTAATCAGAAGGACACGATGGCATGCTTGGAAGTTTAAGCAGGAAAACTTTGAGATTCACTGGCCAAGAGGCTTTGCTGGACACTGGCAAGTGCTTACGGCCACACCACTCTGGACCCGCCCGATCTCGTCCGATCTCGGAAGCCAATCAGGGTTGGGCCTGGTTAGTACCTGGATGGGAGACCGCTTGGGAATACCAGGTGCTGTAAGTTTTCCATCTTTTCCTCCCAACCAGCAGAGGGTGTTCTTCCAAAATCTGCTTCAAAGTTCACCTAAGGTTTTTTTCTTTTTCTTTTTTTTCTTCTTTTTTTTTTTAATAAACAACTTTTGCCTCATGTAAAGTAATCAGGTAGCTTCAGAGCAATCAGAATCAAGGTGTCAATGCATAACCTTTAGCCTAATTACACCCACCTGTTATAATGAGCAGATGTTAGCAGTGTTTCTGTTCAGACTTTGTGTGTGTTTAAACCAAGGCTGATTTTGCAGAGGAGAGGTGAAATGGCATGGTTTTTGCAGCAGGTGGGTGTGTCTAATCAGCAGGTGTGTTAATCAGAAGGACACGATGGCATGCTTGGAAGTTTAAGCAGGAAAACTTTGAGATTCACTGGCCAAGAGGCTTTGCTGGACACTGGCAAGTGCTTACGGCCACACCACTCTGGACCCGCCCGATCTCGTCCGATCTCGGAAGCCAATCAGGGTTGGGCCTGGTTAGTACCTGGATGGGAGACCGCTTGGGAATACCAGGTGCTGTAAGTTTTCCATCTTTTCCTCCCAACCAGCAGAGGGTGTTCTTCCAAAATCTGCTTCAAAGTTCACCTAAGGTTTTTTTCTTTTTCTTTTTTTTTCTTTTTTTTTTTTTTAATAAACAACTTTTGCCTCATGTAAAGTAATCAGGTAGCTTCAGAGCAATCAGAATCAAGGTGTCAATGCATAACTTTTAGCCTAATTACACCCACCTGTTATAATGAGCAGATGTTAGCAGTGTTTCTGTTCAGACTTTGTGAGTGTAACCAAGGCTGTTTTTGCAGAGGTGAGCTGAAATGGCATGGTTTTTGCAGCAGGTGGGTGTGTCCAATCAGCAGGTGTGTTAATCAGAAGGACACGATGAAATGCCTGGAGCTTTAAGCTGGAAAACTTTGAAATTCGCTGGCCAAGAGGCTTTGCTGGACACTGGCAAGTGCTTACGGCCACACCACTCTGGACCCGCCCCATCTCGTCCGATCTCGGAAGCCAAACAGGGTTGGGCCTGGTTAGTACCTGGATGGGAGACCGCTTGGGAATACCAGGTGCTGTAAGTTTTCCATCTTTTCCTCCCAACCAGCAGAGGGTGTTCTTCCAAAATCTGCTTCAAAGTTCACCTAAGGTTTTTTTTTTTTTTTTTTTAATAAACAACTTTTGCCTCATGTAAAGTAATCAGGTAGCTTCAGAGCAATCAGAATCAAGGTGTCAATGCATAACCTTTAGCCTAATTACACCCACCTGTTACAATGAGCAGATGTTAGCAGTGTTTCTGTTCAGACTTTGTGTGTGTTTAAACCAAGGCTGATTTTGCAGAGGAGAGGTGAAATGGCATGGTTTTTGCAGCAGGTGGGTGTGTCTAGTCAGCAGGTGTGTTAATCAGGAGGACACAATGGCAAGCCTGTAGCTTTAAGCAGGAAAACCTTGAGATTGAGTGGCCAAGAGGCTTTGCTGGACACTGGCAAGTGCTTACGGCCACACCACTCTGGACCCGCCCGATCTCGTCCGATCTCGGAAGCCAAACAGGGTTGGGCCTGGTTAGTACCTGGATGGGAGACCGCTTGGGAATACCAGGTGCTGTAAGTTTTCCATCTTTTCCTCCCAACCAGCAGAGGGTGTTCTTCCAAAATCTGCTTCAAAGTTCACCTAAGGTTTTTTTTTTTTTTTTTTAATAAACAACTTTTGCCTCATGTAAAGTAATCAGGTAGCTTCAGAGCAATCAGAATCAAGGTGTCAATGCATAACCTTTAGCCTAATTACACCCACCTGTTACAATGAGCAGATGTTAGCAGTGTTTCTGTTCAGACTTTGTGTGTGTTTAAACCAAGGCTGATTTTGCAGAGGAGAGGTGAAATGGCATGGTTTTTGCAGCAGGTGGGTGTGTCTAGTCAGCAGGTGTGTTAATCAGGAGGACACAATGGCAAGCCTGTAGCTTTAAGCAGGAAAACCTTGAGATTGAGTGGCCAAGAGGCTTTGCTGGACACTGGCAAGTGCTTACGGCCACACCACTCTGGACCCGCCCGATCTCGTCCGATCTCGGAAGCCAAACAGGGTTGGGCCTGGTTAGTACCTGGATGGGAGACCGCTTGGGAATACCAGGTGCTGTAAGTTTTCCATCTTTTCCTCCCAACCAGCAGAGGGTGTTCTTCCAAAATCTGCTTCAAAGTTCACCTAAGGTTTTTTTTTTTTTTTTTTTAATAAACAACTTTTGCCTCATGTAAAGTAATCAGGTAGCTTCAGAGCAATCAGAATCAAGGTGTCAATGCATAACCTTTAGCCTAATTACACCCACCTGTTACAATGAGCAGATGTTAGCAGTGTTTCTGTTCAGACTTTGTGTGTGTTTAAACCAAGGCTGATTTTGCAGAGGAGAGGTGAAATGGCATGGTTTTTGCAGCAGGTGGGTGTGTCTAGTCAGCAGGTGTGTTAATCAGGAGGACACAATGGCAAGCCTGTAGCTTTAAGCAGGAAAACCTTGAGATTGAGTGGCCAAGAGGCTTTGCTGGACACTGGCAAGTGCTTACGGCCACACCACTCTGGACCCGCCCGATCTCGTCCGATCTCGGAAGCCAAACAGGGTTGGGCCTGGTTAGTACCTGGATGGGAGACCGCTTGGGAATACCAGGTGCTGTAAGTTTTCCATCTTTTCCTCCCAACCAGCAGAGGGTGTTCTTCCAAAATCTGCTTCAAAGTTCACCTAAGGTTTTTTTTTTTTTTTTTTTAATAAACAACTTTTGCCTCATGTAAAGTAATCAGGTAGCTTCAGAGCAATCAGAATCAAGGTGTCAATGCATAACCTTTAGCCTAATTACACCCACCTGTTACAATGAGCAGATGTTAGCAGTGTTTCTGTTCAGACTTTGTGTGTGTTTAAACCAAGGCTGATTTTGCAGAGGAGAGGTGAAATGGCATGGTTTTTGCAGCAGGTGGGTGTGTCTAGTCAGCAGGTGTGTTAATCAGGAGGACACAATGGCAAGCCTGTAGCTTTAAGCAGGAAAACCTTGAGATTGAGTGGCCAAGAGGCTTTGCTGGACACTGGCAAGTGCTTACGGCCACACCACTCTGGACCCGCCCGATCTCGTCCGATCTCGGAAGCCAAACAGGGTTGGGCCTGGTTAGTACCTGGATGGGAGACCGCTTGGGAATACCAGGTGCTGTAAGTTTTCCATCTTTTCCTCCCAACCAGCAGAGGGTGTTCTTCCAAAATCTGCTTCAAAGTTCACCTAAGGTTTTTTTTTTTTTTTTTAATAAACAACTTTTGCCTCATGTAAAGTAATCAGGTAGCTTCAGAGCAATCAGAATCAAGGTGTCAATGCATAACCTTTAGCCTAATTACACCCACCTGTTACAATGAGCAGATGTTAGCAGTGTTTCTGTTCAGACTTTGTGTGTGTTTAAACCAAGGCTGATTTTGCAGAGGAGAGGTGAAATGGCATGGTTTTTGCAGCAGGTGGGTGTGTCTAGTCAGCAGGTGTGTTAATCAGGAGGACACAATGGCAAGCCTGTAGCTTTAAGCAGGAAAACCTTGAGATTGAGTGGCCAAGAGGCTTTGCTGGACACTGGCAAGTGCTTACGGCCACACCACTCTGGACCCGCCCGATCTCGTCCGATCTCGGAAGCCAAACAGGGTTGGGCCTGGTTAGTACCTGGATGGGAGACCGCTTGGGAATACCAGGTGCTGTAAGTTTTCCATCTTTTCCTCCCAACCAGCAGAGGGTGTTCTTCCAAAATCTGCTTCAAAGTTCACCTAAGGTTTTTTTCTTTTTCTTTTTTTTCTTTTTTTTTTTTTTAATAAACAACTTTTGCCTCATGTAAAGTAATCAGGTAGCTTCAGAGCAATCAGAATCAAGGTGTCAATGCATAACCTTTAGCCTAATTACACCCACCTGTTATAATGAGCAGATGTTAGCAGTGTTTCTGTTCAGACTTTGTGTGTGTTTAAACCAAGGCTGATTTTGCAGAGGAGAGGTGAAATGGCATGGTTTTTGCAGCAGGTGGGTGTGTCTAATCAGCAGGTGTGTTAATCAGAAGGACACGATGGCATGCTTGGAAGTTTAAGCAGGAAAACTTTGAGATTCACTGGCCAAGAGGCTTTGCTGGACACTGGCAAGTGCTTACGGCCACACCACTCTGGACCCGCCCGATCTCGTCCGATCTCGGAAGCCAATCAGGGTTGGGCCTGGTTAGTACCTGGATGGGAGACCGCTTGGGAATACCAGGTGCTGTAAGTTTTCCATCTTTTCCTCCCAACCAGCAGAGGGTGTTCTTCCAAAATCTGCTTCAAAGTTCACCTAAGGTTTTTTTCTTTTTCTTTTTTTTCTTTTTTTTTTTTTTAATAAACAACTTTTGCCTCATGTAAAGTAATCAGGTAGCTTCAGAGCAATCAGAATCAAGGTGTCAATGCATAACCTTTAGCCTAATTACACCCACCTGTTATAATGAGCAGATGTTAGCAGTGTTTCTGTTCAGACTTTGTGTGTGTTTAAACCAAGGCTGATTTTGCAGAGGAGAGGTGAAATGGCATGGTTTTTGCAGCAGGTGGGTGTGTCTAATCAGCAGGTGTGTTAATCAGAAGGACACGATGGCATGCTTGGAAGTTTAAGCAGGAAAACTTTGAGATTCACTGGCCAAGAGGCTTTGCTGGACACTGGCAAGTGCTTACGGCCACACCACTCTGGACCCGCCCGATCTCGTCCGATCTCGGAAGCCAATCAGGGTTGGGCCTGGTTAGTACCTGGATGGGAGACCGCTTGGGAATACCAGGTGCTGTAAGTTTTCCATCTTTTCCTCCCAACCAGCAGAGGGTGTTCTTCCAAAATCTGCTTCAAAGTTCACCTAAGGTTTTTTTCTTTTTCTTTTTTTTTCTTTTTTTTTTTTTTAATAAACAACTTTTGCCTCATGTAAAGTAATCAGGTAGCTTCAGAGCAATCAGAATCAAGGTGTCAATGCATAACTTTTAGCCTAATTACACCCACCTGTTATAATGAGCAGATGTTAGCAGTGTTTCTGTTCAGACTTTGTGAGTGTAACCAAGGCTGTTTTTGCAGAGGTGAGCTGAAATGGCATGGTTTTTGCAGCAGGTGGGTGTGTCCAATCAGCAGGTGTGTTAATCAGAAGGACACGATGAAATGCCTGGAGCTTTAAGCTGGAAAACTTTGAAATTCGCTGGCCAAGAGGCTTTGCTGGACACTGGCAAGTGCTTACGGCCACACCACTCTGGACCCGCCCGATCTCGTCCGATCTCGGAAGCCAAACAGGGTTGGGCCTGGTTAGTACCTGGATGGGAGACCGCTTGGGAATACCAGGTGCTGTAAGTTTTCCATCTTTTCCTCCCAACCAGCAGAGGGTGTTCTTCCAAAATCTGCTTCAAAGTTCACCTAAGGTTTTTTTTTTTTTTTTTTTAATAAACAACTTTTGCCTCATGTAAAGTAATCAGGTAGCTTCAGAGCAATCAGAATCAAGGTGTCAATGCATAACCTTTAGCCTAATTACACCCACCTGTTACAATGAGCAGATGTTAGCAGTGTTTCTGTTCAGACTTTGTGTGTGTTTAAACCAAGGCTGATTTTGCAGAGGAGAGGTGAAATGGCATGGTTTTTGCAGCAGGTGGGTGTGTCTAGTCAGCAGGTGTGTTAATCAGGAGGACACAATGGCAAGCCTGTAGCTTTAAGCAGGAAAACCTTGAGATTGAGTGGCCAAGAGGCTTTGCTGGACACTGGCAAGTGCTTACGGCCACACCACTCTGGACCCGCCCGATCTCGTCCGATCTCGGAAGCCAAACAGGGTTGGGCCTGGTTAGTACCTGGATGGGAGACCGCTTGGGAATACCAGGTGCTGTAAGTTTTCCATCTTTTCCTCCCAACCAGCAGAGGGTGTTCTTCCAAAATCTGCTTCAAAGTTCACCTAAGGTTTTTTTTTTTTTTTTTTTAATAAACAACTTTTGCCTCATGTAAAGTAATCAGGTAGCTTCAGAGCAATCAGAATCAAGGTGTCAATGCATAACCTTTAGCCTAATTACACCCACCTGTTACAATGAGCAGATGTTAGCAGTGTTTCTGTTCAGACTTTGTGTGTGTTTAAACCAAGGCTGATTTTGCAGAGGAGAGGTGAAATGGCATGGTTTTTGCAGCAGGTGGGTGTGTCTAGTCAGCAGGTGTGTTAATCAGGAGGACACAATGGCAAGCCTGTAGCTTTAAGCAGGAAAACCTTGAGATTGAGTGGCCAAGAGGCTTTGCTGGACACTGGCAAGTGCTTACGGCCACACCACTCTGGACCCGCCCGATCTCGTCCGATCTCGGAAGCCAAACAGGGTTGGGCCTGGTTAGTACCTGGATGGGAGACCGCTTGGGAATACCAGGTGCTGTAAGTTTTCCATCTTTTCCTCCCAACCAGCAGAGGGTGTTCTTCCAAAATCTGCTTCAAAGTTCACCTAAGGTTTTTTTTTTTTTTTTTTTAATAAACAACTTTTGCCTCATGTAAAGTAATCAGGTAGCTTCAGAGCAATCAGAATCAAGGTGTCAATGCATAACCTTTAGCCTAATTACACCCACCTGTTACAATGAGCAGATGTTAGCAGTGTTTCTGTTCAGACTTTGTGTGTGTTTAAACCAAGGCTGATTTTGCAGAGGAGAGGTGAAATGGCATGGTTTTTGCAGCAGGTGGGTGTGTCTAGTCAGCAGGTGTGTTAATCAGGAGGACACAATGGCAAGCCTGTAGCTTTAAGCAGGAAAACCTTGAGATTGAGTGGCCAAGAGGCTTTGCTGGACACTGGCAAGTGCTTACGGCCACACCACTCTGGACCCGCCCGATCTCGTCCGATCTCGGAAGCCAAACAGGGTTGGGCCTGGTTAGTACCTGGATGGGAGACCGCTTGGGAATACCAGGTGCTGTAAGTTTTCCATCTTTTCCTCCCAACCAGCAGAGGGTGTTCTTCCAAAATCTGCTTCAAAGTTCACCTAAGGTTTTTTTTTTTTTTTTTTTAATAAACAACTTTTGCCTCATGTAAAGTAATCAGGTAGCTTCAGAGCAATCAGAATCAAGGTGTCAATGCATAACCTTTAGCCTAATTACACCCACCTGTTACAATGAGCAGATGTTAGCAGTGTTTCTGTTCAGACTTTGTGTGTGTTTAAACCAAGGCTGATTTTGCAGAGGAGAGGTGAAATGGCATGGTTTTTGCAGCAGGTGGGTGTGTCTAGTCAGCAGGTGTGTTAATCAGGAGGACACAATGGCAAGCCTGTAGCTTTAAGCAGGAAAACCTTGAGATTGAGTGGCCAAGAGGCTTTGCTGGACACTGGCAAGTGCTTACGGCCACACCACTCTGGACCCGCCCGATCTCGTCCGATCTCGGAAGCCAAACAGGGTTGGGCCTGGTTAGTACCTGGATGGGAGACCGCTTGGGAATACCAGGTGCTGTAAGTTTTCCATCTTTTCCTCCCAACCAGCAGAGGGTGTTCTTCCAAAATCTGCTTCAAAGTTCACCTAAGGTTTTTTTTTTTTTTTTTTTAATAAACAACTTTTGCCTCATGTAAAGTAATCAGGTAGCTTCAGAGCAATCAGAATCAAGGTGTCAATGCATAACCTTTAGCCTAATTACACCCACCTGTTACAATGAGCAGATGTTAGCAGTGTTTCTGTTCAGACTTTGTGTGTGTTTAAACCAAGGCTGATTTTGCAGAGGAGAGGTGAAATGGCATGGTTTTTGCAGCAGGTGGGTGTGTCTAGTCAGCAGGTGTGTTAATCAGGAGGACACAATGGCAAGCCTGTAGCTTTAAGCAGGAAAACCTTGAGATTGAGTGGCCAAGAGGCTTTGCTGGACACTGGCAAGTGCTTACGGCCACACCACTCTGGACCCGCCCGATCTCGTCCGATCTCGGAAGCCAAACAGGGTTGGGCCTGGTTAGTACCTGGATGGGAGACCGCTTGGGAATACCAGGTGCTGTAAGTTTTCCATCTTTTCCTCCCAACCAGCAGAGGGTGTTCTTCCAAAATCTGCTTCAAAGTTCACCTAAGGTTTTTTTTTTTTTTTTTTTAATAAACAACTTTTGCCTCATGTAAAGTAATCAGGTAGCTTCAGAGCAATCAGAATCAAGGTGTCAATGCATAACCTTTAGCCTAATTACACCCACCTGTTACAATGAGCAGATGTTAGCAGTGTTTCTGTTCAGACTTTGTGTGTGTTTAAACCAAGGCTGATTTTGCAGAGGAGAGGTGAAATGGCATGGTTTTTGCAGCAGGTGGGTGTGTCTAGTCAGCAGGTGTGTTAATCAGGAGGACACAATGGCAAGCCTGTAGCTTTAAGCAGGAAAACCTTGAGATTGAGTGGCCAAGAGGCTTTGCTGGACACTGGCAAGTGCTTACGGCCACACCACTCTGGACCCGCCCGATCTCGTCCGATCTCGGAAGCCAAACAGGGTTGGGCCTGGTTAGTACCTGGATGGGAGACCGCTTGGGAATACCAGGTGCTGTAAGTTTTCCATCTTTTCCTCCCAACCAGCAGAGGGTGTTCTTCCAAAATCTGCTTCAAAGTTCACCTAAGGTTTTTTTTTTTTTTTTTTTAATAAACAACTTTTGCCTCATGTAAAGTAATCAGGTAGCTTCAGAGCAATCAGAATCAAGGTGTCAATGCATAACCTTTAGCCTAATTACACCCACCTGTTACAATGAGCAGATGTTAGCAGTGTTTCTGTTCAGACTTTGTGTGTGTTTAAACCAAGGCTGATTTTGCAGAGGAGAGGTGAAATGGCATGGTTTTTGCAGCAGGTGGGTGTGTCTAGTCAGCAGGTGTGTTAATCAGGAGGACACAATGGCAAGCCTGTAGCTTTAAGCAGGAAAACCTTGAGATTGAGTGGCCAAGAGGCTTTGCTGGACACTGGCAAGTGCTTACGGCCACACCACTCTGGACCCGCCCGATCTCGTCCGATCTCGGAAGCCAATCAGGGTTGGGCCTGGTTAGTACCTGGATGGGAGACCGCTTGGGAATACCAGGTGCTGTAAGTTTTCCATCTTTTCCTCCCAACCAGCAGAGGGTGTTCTTCCAAAATCTGCTTCAAAGTTCACCTAAGGTTTTTTTCTTTTTCTTTTTTTTTCTTTTTTTTTTTTTTAATAAACAACTTTTGCCTCATGTAAAGTAATCAGGTAGCTTCAGAGCAATCAGAATCAAGGTGTCAATGCATAACTTTTAGCCTAATTACACCCACCTGTTATAATGAGCAGATGTTAGCAGTGTTTCTGTTCAGACTTTGTGAGTGTAACCAAGGCTGTTTTTGCAGAGGTGAGCTGAAATGGCATGGTTTTTGCAGCAGGTGGGTGTGTCCAATCAGCAGGTGTGTTAATCAGAAGGACACGATGAAATGCCTGGAGCTTTAAGCTGGAAAACTTTGAAATTCGCTGGCCAAGAGGCTTTGCTGGACACTGGCAAGTGCTTACGGCCACACCACTCTGGACCCGCCCGATCTCGTCCGATCTCGGAAGCCAAACAGGGTTGGGCCTGGTTAGTACCTGGATGGGAGACCGCTTGGGAATACCAGGTGCTGTAAGTTTTCCATCTTTTCCTCCCAACCAGCAGAGGGTGTTCTTCCAAAATCTGCTTCAAAGTTCACCTAAGGTTTTTTTTTTTTTTTTTTTTTTTTTTTTTTTAATAAACAACTTTTGCCTCATGTAAAGTAATCAGGTAGCTTCAGAGCAATCAGAATCAAGGTGTCAATGCATAACCTTTAGCCTAATTACACCCACCTGTTATAATGAGCAGATGTTAGCAGTGTTTCTGTTCAGACTTTGTGTGTGTTTAAACCAAGGCTGATTTTGCAGAGGAGAGGTGAAATGGCATGGTTTTTGCAGCAGGTGGGTGTGTCTAATCAGCAGGTGTGTTAATCAGAAGGACACGATGGCATGCTTGGAAGTTTAAGCAGGAAAACTTTGAGATTCACTGGCCAAGAGGCTTTGCTGGACACTGGCAAGTGCTTACGGCCACACCACTCTGGACCCGCCCGATCTCGTCCGATCTCGGAAGCCAAACAGGGTTGGGCCTGGTTAGTACCTGGATGGGAGACCGCTTGGGAATACCAGGTGCTGTAAGTTTTCCATCTTTTCCTCCCAACCAGCAGAGGGTGTTCTTCCAAAATCTGCTTCAAAGTTCACCTAAGGTTTTTTTTTTTTTTTTTTTAATAAACAACTTTTGCCTCATGTAAAGTAATCAGGTAGCTTCAGAGCAATCAGAATCAAGGTGTCAATGCATAACCTTTAGCCTAATTACACCCACCTGTTACAATGAGCAGATGTTAGCAGTGTTTCTGTTCAGACTTTGTGTGTGTTTAAACCAAGGCTGATTTTGCAGAGGAGAGGTGAAATGGCATGGTTTTTGCAGCAGGTGGGTGTGTCTAGTCAGCAGGTGTGTTAATCAGGAGGACACAATGGCAAGCCTGTAGCTTTAAGCAGGAAAACCTTGAGATTGAGTGGCCAAGAGGCTTTGCTGGACACTGGCAAGTGCTTACGGCCACACCACTCTGGACCCGCCCGATCTCGTCCGATCTCGGAAGCCAAACAGGGTTGGGCCTGGTTAGTACCTGGATGGGAGACCGCTTGGGAATACCAGGTGCTGTAAGTTTTCCATCTTTTCCTCCCAACCAGCAGAGGGTGTTCTTCCAAAATCTGCTTCAAAGTTCACCTAAGGTTTTTTTTTTTTTTTTTTTAATAAACAACTTTTGCCTCATGTAAAGTAATCAGGTAGCTTCAGAGCAATCAGAATCAAGGTGTCAATGCATAACCTTTAGCCTAATTACACCCACCTGTTACAATGAGCAGATGTTAGCAGTGTTTCTGTTCAGACTTTGTGTGTGTTTAAACCAAGGCTGATTTTGCAGAGGAGAGGTGAAATGGCATGGTTTTTGCAGCAGGTGGGTGTGTCTAGTCAGCAGGTGTGTTAATCAGGAGGACACAATGGCAAGCCTGTAGCTTTAAGCAGGAAAACCTTGAGATTGAGTGGCCAAGAGGCTTTGCTGGACACTGGCAAGTGCTTACGGCCACACCACTCTGGACCCGCCCGATCTCGTCCGATCTCGGAAGCCAAACAGGGTTGGGCCTGGTTAGTACCTGGATGGGAGACCGCTTGGGAATACCAGGTGCTGTAAGTTTTCCATCTTTTCCTCCCAACCAGCAGAGGGTGTTCTTCCAAAATCTGCTTCAAAGTTCACCTAAGGTTTTTTTTTTTTTTTTTTTAATAAACAACTTTTGCCTCATGTAAAGTAATCAGGTAGCTTCAGAGCAATCAGAATCAAGGTGTCAATGCATAACCTTTAGCCTAATTACACCCACCTGTTACAATGAGCAGATGTTAGCAGTGTTTCTGTTCAGACTTTGTGTGTGTTTAAACCAAGGCTGATTTTGCAGAGGAGAGGTGAAATGGCATGGTTTTTGCAGCAGGTGGGTGTGTCTAGTCAGCAGGTGTGTTAATCAGGAGGACACAATGGCAAGCCTGTAGCTTTAAGCAGGAAAACCTTGAGATTGAGTGGCCAAGAGGCTTTGCTGGACACTGGCAAGTGCTTACGGCCACACCACTCTGGACCCGCCCGATCTCGTCCGATCTCGGAAGCCAAACAGGGTTGGGCCTGGTTAGTACCTGGATGGGAGACCGCTTGGGAATACCAGGTGCTGTAAGTTTTCCATCTTTTCCTCCCAACCAGCAGAGGGTGTTCTTCCAAAATCTGCTTCAAAGTTCACCTAAGGTTTTTTTTTTTTTTTTTTTAATAAACAACTTTTGCCTCATGTAAAGTAATCAGGTAGCTTCAGAGCAATCAGAATCAAGGT
This sequence comes from Oryzias latipes, assembly GCF_053564925.1. NCBI lineage: Eukaryota > Metazoa > Chordata > Actinopteri > Beloniformes > Adrianichthyidae > Oryzias > Oryzias latipes. The sequence goes on along the minus strand of NC_136252.1, from coordinate 8,825,622 downwards.
GTCAATGCATAACCTTTAGCCTAATTACACCCACCTGTTACAATGAGCAGATGTTAGCAGTGTTTCTGTTCAGACTTTGTGTGTGTTTAAACCAAGGCTGATTTTGCAGAGGAGAGGTGAAATGGCATGGTTTTTGCAGCAGGTGGGTGTGTCTAGTCAGCAGGTGTGTTAATCAGGAGGACACAATGGCAAGCCTGTAGCTTTAAGCAGGAAAACCTTGAGATTGAGTGGCCAAGAGGCTTTGCTGGACACTGGCAAGTGCTTACGGCCACACCACTCTGGACCCGCCCGATCTCGTCCGATCTCGGAAGCCAAACAGGGTTGGGCCTGGTTAGTACCTGGATGGGAGACCGCTTGGGAATACCAGGTGCTGTAAGTTTTCCATCTTTTCCTCCCAACCAGCAGAGGGTGTTCTTCCAAAATCTGCTTCAAAGTTCACCTAAGGTTTTTTTTTTTTTTTTTTTAATAAACAACTTTTGCCTCATGTAAAGTAATCAGGTAGCTTCAGAGCAATCAGAATCAAGGTGTCAATGCATAACCTTTAGCCTAATTACACCCACCTGTTACAATGAGCAGATGTTAGCAGTGTTTCTGTTCAGACTTTGTGTGTGTTTAAACCAAGGCTGATTTTGCAGAGGAGAGGTGAAATGGCATGGTTTTTGCAGCAGGTGGGTGTGTCTAGTCAGCAGGTGTGTTAATCAGGAGGACACAATGGCAAGCCTGTAGCTTTAAGCAGGAAAACCTTGAGATTGAGTGGCCAAGAGGCTTTGCTGGACACTGGCAAGTGCTTACGGCCACACCACTCTGGACCCGCCCGATCTCGTCCGATCTCGGAAGCCAAACAGGGTTGGGCCTGGTTAGTACCTGGATGGGAGACCGCTTGGGAATACCAGGTGCTGTAAGTTTTCCATCTTTTCCTCCCAACCAGCAGAGGGTGTTCTTCCAAAATCTGCTTCAAAGTTCACCTAAGGTTTTTTTTTTTTTTTTTTTAATAAACAACTTTTGCCTCATGTAAAGTAATCAGGTAGCTTCAGAGCAATCAGAATCAAGGTGTCAATGCATAACCTTTAGCCTAATTACACCCACCTGTTACAATGAGCAGATGTTAGCAGTGTTTCTGTTCAGACTTTGTGTGTGTTTAAACCAAGGCTGATTTTGCAGAGGAGAGGTGAAATGGCATGGTTTTTGCAGCAGGTGGGTGTGTCTAGTCAGCAGGTGTGTTAATCAGGAGGACACAATGGCAAGCCTGTAGCTTTAAGCAGGAAAACCTTGAGATTGAGTGGCCAAGAGGCTTTGCTGGACACTGGCAAGTGCTTACGGCCACACCACTCTGGACCCGCCCGATCTCGTCCGATCTCGGAAGCCAATCAGGGTTGGGCCTGGTTAGTACCTGGATGGGAGACCGCTTGGGAATACCAGGTGCTGTAAGTTTTCCATCTTTTCCTCCCAACCAGCAGAGGGTGTTCTTCCAAAATCTGCTTCAAAGTTCACCTAAGGTTTTTTTCTTTTTCTTTTTTTTTCTTTTTTTTTTTTTTAATAAACAACTTTTGCCTCATGTAAAGTAATCAGGTAGCTTCAGAGCAATCAGAATCAAGGTGTCAATGCATAACTTTTAGCCTAATTACACCCACCTGTTATAATGAGCAGATGTTAGCAGTGTTTCTGTTCAGACTTTGTGAGTGTAACCAAGGCTGTTTTTGCAGAGGTGAGCTGAAATGGCATGGTTTTTGCAGCAGGTGGGTGTGTCCAATCAGCAGGTGTGTTAATCAGAAGGACACGATGAAATGCCTGGAGCTTTAAGCTGGAAAACTTTGAAATTCGCTGGCCAAGAGGCTTTGCTGGACACTGGCAAGTGCTTACGGCCACACCACTCTGGACCCGCCCGATCTCGTCCGATCTCGGAAGCCAAACAGGGTTGGGCCTGGTTAGTACCTGGATGGGAGACCGCTTGGGAATACCAGGTGCTGTAAGTTTTCCATCTTTTCCTCCCAACCAGCAGAGGGTGTTCTTCCAAAATCTGCTTCAAAGTTCACCTAAGGTTTTTTTTTTTTTTTTTTTTTTTTTTTTTTTAATAAACAACTTTTGCCTCATGTAAAGTAATCAGGTAGCTTCAGAGCAATCAGAATCAAGGTGTCAATGCATAACCTTTAGCCTAATTACACCCACCTGTTATAATGAGCAGATGTTAGCAGTGTTTCTGTTCAGACTTTGTGTGTGTTTAAACCAAGGCTGATTTTGCAGAGGAGAGGTGAAATGGCATGGTTTTTGCAGCAGGTGGGTGTGTCTAATCAGCAGGTGTGTTAATCAGAAGGACACGATGGCATGCTTGGAAGTTTAAGCAGGAAAACTTTGAGATTCACTGGCCAAGAGGCTTTGCTGGACACTGGCAAGTGCTTACGGCCACACCACTCTGGACCCGCCCGATCTCGTCCGATCTCGGAAGCCAAACAGGGTTGGGCCTGGTTAGTACCTGGATGGGAGACCGCTTGGGAATACCAGGTGCTGTAAGTTTTCCATCTTTTCCTCCCAACCAGCAGAGGGTGTTCTTCCAAAATCTGCTTCAAAGTTCACCTAAGGTTTTTTTTTTTTTTTTTTTAATAAACAACTTTTGCCTCATGTAAAGTAATCAGGTAGCTTCAGAGCAATCAGAATCAAGGTGTCAATGCATAACCTTTAGCCTAATTACACCCACCTGTTACAATGAGCAGATGTTAGCAGTGTTTCTGTTCAGACTTTGTGTGTGTTTAAACCAAGGCTGATTTTGCAGAGGAGAGGTGAAATGGCATGGTTTTTGCAGCAGGTGGGTGTGTCTAGTCAGCAGGTGTGTTAATCAGGAGGACACAATGGCAAGCCTGTAGCTTTAAGCAGGAAAACCTTGAGATTGAGTGGCCAAGAGGCTTTGCTGGACACTGGCAAGTGCTTACGGCCACACCACTCTGGACCCGCCCGATCTCGTCCGATCTCGGAAGCCAAACAGGGTTGGGCCTGGTTAGTACCTGGATGGGAGACCGCTTGGGAATACCAGGTGCTGTAAGTTTTCCATCTTTTCCTCCCAACCAGCAGAGGGTGTTCTTCCAAAATCTGCTTCAAAGTTCACCTAAGGTTTTTTTTTTTTTTTTTTTAATAAACAACTTTTGCCTCATGTAAAGTAATCAGGTAGCTTCAGAGCAATCAGAATCAAGGTGTCAATGCATAACCTTTAGCCTAATTACACCCACCTGTTACAATGAGCAGATGTTAGCAGTGTTTCTGTTCAGACTTTGTGTGTGTTTAAACCAAGGCTGATTTTGCAGAGGAGAGGTGAAATGGCATGGTTTTTGCAGCAGGTGGGTGTGTCTAGTCAGCAGGTGTGTTAATCAGGAGGACACAATGGCAAGCCTGTAGCTTTAAGCAGGAAAACCTTGAGATTGAGTGGCCAAGAGGCTTTGCTGGACACTGGCAAGTGCTTACGGCCACACCACTCTGGACCCGCCCGATCTCGTCCGATCTCGGAAGCCAAACAGGGTTGGGCCTGGTTAGTACCTGGATGGGAGACCGCTTGGGAATACCAGGTGCTGTAAGTTTTCCATCTTTTCCTCCCAACCAGCAGAGGGTGTTCTTCCAAAATCTGCTTCAAAGTTCACCTAAGGTTTTTTTTTTTTTTTTTTTAATAAACAACTTTTGCCTCATGTAAAGTAATCAGGTAGCTTCAGAGCAATCAGAATCAAGGTGTCAATGCATAACCTTTAGCCTAATTACACCCACCTGTTACAATGAGCAGATGTTAGCAGTGTTTCTGTTCAGACTTTGTGTGTGTTTAAACCAAGGCTGATTTTGCAGAGGAGAGGTGAAATGGCATGGTTTTTGCAGCAGGTGGGTGTGTCTAGTCAGCAGGTGTGTTAATCAGGAGGACACAATGGCAAGCCTGTAGCTTTAAGCAGGAAAACCTTGAGATTGAGTGGCCAAGAGGCTTTGCTGGACACTGGCAAGTGCTTACGGCCACACCACTCTGGACCCGCCCGATCTCGTCCGATCTCGGAAGCCAAACAGGGTTGGGCCTGGTTAGTACCTGGATGGGAGACCGCTTGGGAATACCAGGTGCTGTAAGTTTTCCATCTTTTCCTCCCAACCAGCAGAGGGTGTTCTTCCAAAATCTGCTTCAAAGTTCACCTAAGGTTTTTTTTTTTTTTTTTTTAATAAACAACTTTTGCCTCATGTAAAGTAATCAGGTAGCTTCAGAGCAATCAGAATCAAGGTGTCAATGCATAACCTTTAGCCTAATTACACCCACCTGTTACAATGAGCAGATGTTAGCAGTGTTTCTGTTCAGACTTTGTGTGTGTTTAAACCAAGGCTGATTTTGCAGAGGAGAGGTGAAATGGCATGGTTTTTGCAGCAGGTGGGTGTGTCTAGTCAGCAGGTGTGTTAATCAGGAGGACACAATGGCAAGCCTGTAGCTTTAAGCAGGAAAACCTTGAGATTGAGTGGCCAAGAGGCTTTGCTGGACACTGGCAAGTGCTTACGGCCACACCACTCTGGACCCGCCCGATCTCGTCCGATCTCGGAAGCCAAACAGGGTTGGGCCTGGTTAGTACCTGGATGGGAGACCGCTTGGGAATACCAGGTGCTGTAAGTTTTCCATCTTTTCCTCCCAACCAGCAGAGGGTGTTCTTCCAAAATCTGCTTCAAAGTTCACCTAAGGTTTTTTTTTTTTTTTTTTTAATAAACAACTTTTGCCTCATGTAAAGTAATCAGGTAGCTTCAGAGCAATCAGAATCAAGGTGTCAATGCATAACCTTTAGCCTAATTACACCCACCTGTTACAATGAGCAGATGTTAGCAGTGTTTCTGTTCAGACTTTGTGTGTGTTTAAACCAAGGCTGATTTTGCAGAGGAGAGGTGAAATGGCATGGTTTTTGCAGCAGGTGGGTGTGTCTAGTCAGCAGGTGTGTTAATCAGGAGGACACAATGGCAAGCCTGTAGCTTTAAGCAGGAAAACCTTGAGATTGAGTGGCCAAGAGGCTTTGCTGGACACTGGCAAGTGCTTACGGCCACACCACTCTGGACCCGCCCGATCTCGTCCGATCTCGGAAGCCAAACAGGGTTGGGCCTGGTTAGTACCTGGATGGGAGACCGCTTGGGAATACCAGGTGCTGTAAGTTTTCCATCTTTTCCTCCCAACCAGCAGAGGGTGTTCTTCCAAAATCTGCTTCAAAGTTCACCTAAGGTTTTTTTTTTTTTTTTTTTAATAAACAACTTTTGCCTCATGTAAAGTAATCAGGTAGCTTCAGAGCAATCAGAATCAAGGTGTCAATGCATAACCTTTAGCCTAATTACACCCACCTGTTACAATGAGCAGATGTTAGCAGTGTTTCTGTTCAGACTTTGTGTGTGTTTAAACCAAGGCTGATTTTGCAGAGGAGAGGTGAAATGGCATGGTTTTTGCAGCAGGTGGGTGTGTCTAGTCAGCAGGTGTGTTAATCAGGAGGACACAATGGCAAGCCTGTAGCTTTAAGCAGGAAAACCTTGAGATTGAGTGGCCAAGAGGCTTTGCTGGACACTGGCAAGTGCTTACGGCCACACCACTCTGGACCCGCCCGATCTCGTCCGATCTCGGAAGCCAATCAGGGTTGGGCCTGGTTAGTACCTGGATGGGAGACCGCTTGGGAATACCAGGTGCTGTAAGTTTTCCATCTTTTCCTCCCAACCAGCAGAGGGTGTTCTTCCAAAATCTGCTTCAAAGTTCACCTAAGGTTTTTTTCTTTTTCTTTTTTTTTCTTTTTTTTTTTTTTAATAAACAACTTTTGCCTCATGTAAAGTAATCAGGTAGCTTCAGAGCAATCAGAATCAAGGTGTCAATGCATAACTTTTAGCCTAATTACACCCACCTGTTATAATGAGCAGATGTTAGCAGTGTTTCTGTTCAGACTTTGTGAGTGTAACCAAGGCTGTTTTTGCAGAGGTGAGCTGAAATGGCATGGTTTTTGCAGCAGGTGGGTGTGTCCAATCAGCAGGTGTGTTAATCAGAAGGACACGATGAAATGCCTGGAGCTTTAAGCTGGAAAACTTTGAAATTCGCTGGCCAAGAGGCTTTGCTGGACACTGGCAAGTGCTTACGGCCACACCACTCTGGACCCGCCCGATCTCGTCCGATCTCGGAAGCCAAACAGGGTTGGGCCTGGTTAGTACCTGGATGGGAGACCGCTTGGGAATACCAGGTGCTGTAAGTTTTCCATCTTTTCCTCCCAACCAGCAGAGGGTGTTCTTCCAAAATCTGCTTCAAAGTTCACCTAAGGTTTTTTTTTTTTTTTTTTTTTTTTTTTTTTTAATAAACAACTTTTGCCTCATGTAAAGTAATCAGGTAGCTTCAGAGCAATCAGAATCAAGGTGTCAATGCATAACCTTTAGCCTAATTACACCCACCTGTTATAATGAGCAGATGTTAGCAGTGTTTCTGTTCAGACTTTGTGTGTGTTTAAACCAAGGCTGATTTTGCAGAGGAGAGGTGAAATGGCATGGTTTTTGCAGCAGGTGGGTGTGTCTAATCAGCAGGTGTGTTAATCAGAAGGACACGATGGCATGCTTGGAAGTTTAAGCAGGAAAACTTTGAGATTCACTGGCCAAGAGGCTTTGCTGGACACTGGCAAGTGCTTACGGCCACACCACTCTGGACCCGCCCGATCTCGTCCGATCTCGGAAGCCAAACAGGGTTGGGCCTGGTTAGTACCTGGATGGGAGACCGCTTGGGAATACCAGGTGCTGTAAGTTTTCCATCTTTTCCTCCCAACCAGCAGAGGGTGTTCTTCCAAAATCTGCTTCAAAGTTCACCTAAGGTTTTTTTCTTTTTCTTTTTTTTTTTTTTTTTTTTTTTAATAAACAACTTTTGCCTCATGTAAAGTAATCAGGTAGCTTCAGAGCAATCAGAATCAAGGTGTCAATGCATAACCTTTAGCCTAATTACACCCACCTGTTATAATGAGCAGATGTTAGCAGTGTTTCTGTTCAGACTTTGTGTGTGTTTAAACCAAGGCTGATTTTGCAGAGGAGAGGTGAAATGGCATGGTTTTTGCAGCAGGTGGGTGTGTCTAATCAGCAGGTGTGTTAATCAGAAGGACACGATGGCATGCTTGGAAGTTTAAGCAGGAAAACTTTGAGATTCACTGGCCAAGAGGCTTTGCTGGACACTGGCAAGTGCTTACGGCCACACCACTCTGGACCCGCCCGATCTCGTCCGATCTCGGAAGCCAATCAGGGTTGGGCCTGGTTAGTACCTGGATGGGAGACCGCTTGGGAATACCAGGTGCTGTAAGTTTTCCATCTTTTCCTCCCAACCAGCAGAGGGTGTTCTTCCAAAATCTGCTTCAAAGTTCACCTAAGGTTTTTTTCTTTTTCTTTTTTTTTCTTTTTTTTTTTTTTAATAAACAACTTTTGCCTCATGTAAAGTAATCAGGTAGCTTCAGAGCAATCAGAATCAAGGTGTCAATGCATAACTTTTAGCCTAATTACACCCACCTGTTATAATGAGCAGATGTTAGCAGTGTTTCTGTTCAGACTTTGTGAGTGTAACCAAGGCTGTTTTTGCAGAGGTGAGCTGAAATGGCATGGTTTTTGCAGCAGGTGGGTGTGTCCAATCAGCAGGTGTGTTAATCAGAAGGACACGATGAAATGCCTGGAGCTTTAAGCTGGAAAACTTTGAAATTCGCTGGCCAAGAGGCTTTGCTGGACACTGGCAAGTGCTTACGGCCACACCACTCTGGACCCGCCCGATCTCGTCCGATCTCGGAAGCCAAACAGGGTTGGGCCTGGTTAGTACCTGGATGGGAGACCGCTTGGGAATACCAGGTGCTGTAAGTTTTCCATCTTTTCCTCCCAACCAGCAGAGGGTGTTCTTCCAAAATCTGCTTCAAAGTTCACCTAAGGTTTTTTTTTTTTTTTTTTTTTTTTTTTTTTTTAATAAACAACTTTTGCCTCATGTAAAGTAATCAGGTAGCTTCAGAGCAATCAGAATCAAGGTGTCAATGCATAACCTTTAGCCTAATTACACCCACCTGTTATAATGAGCAGATGTTAGCAGTGTTTCTGTTCAGACTTTGTGTGTGTTTAAACCAAGGCTGATTTTGCAGAGGAGAGGTGAAATGGCATGGTTTTTGCAGCAGGTGGGTGTGTCTAATCAGCAGGTGTGTTAATCAGAAGGACACGATGGCATGCTTGGAAGTTTAAGCAGGAAAACTTTGAGATTCACTGGCCAAGAGGCTTTGCTGGACACTGGCAAGTGCTTACGGCCACACCACTCTGGACCCGCCCGATCTCGTCCGATCTCGGAAGCCAAACAGGGTTGGGCCTGGTTAGTACCTGGATGGGAGACCGCTTGGGAATACCAGGTGCTGTAAGTTTTCCATCTTTTCCTCCCAACCAGCAGAGGGTGTTCTTCCAAAATCTGCTTCAAAGTTCACCTAAGGTTTTTTTCTTTTTCTTTTTTTTTTTTTTTTTTTTTTTAATAAACAACTTTTGCCTCATGTAAAGTAATCAGGTAGCTTCAGAGCAATCAGAATCAAGGTGTCAATGCATAACCTTTAGCCTAATTACACCCACCTGTTATAATGAGCAGATGTTAGCAGTGTTTCTGTTCAGACTTTGTGTGTGTTTAAACCAAGGCTGATTTTGCAGAGGAGAGGTGAAATGGCATGGTTTTTGCAGCAGGTGGGTGTGTCTAATCAGCAGGTGTGTTAATCAGAAGGACACGATGGCATGCTTGGAAGTTTAAGCAGGAAAACTTTGAGATTCACTGGCCAAGAGGCTTTGCTGGACACTGGCAAGTGCTTACGGCCACACCACTCTGGACCCGCCCGATCTCGTCCGATCTCGGAAGCCAATCAGGGTTGGGCCTGGTTAGTACCTGGATGGGAGACCGCTTGGGAATACCAGGTGCTGTAAGTTTTCCATCTTTTCCTCCCAACCAGCAGAGGGTGTTCTTCCAAAATCTGCTTCAAAGTTCACCTAAGGTTTTTTTCTTTTTCTTTTTTTTTTTTTTTTTTTTTTTAATAAACAACTTTTGCCTCATGTAAAGTAATCAGGTAGCTTCAGAGCAATCAGAATCAAGGTGTCAATGCATAACCTTTAGCCTAATTACACCCACCTGTTATAATGAGCAGATGTTAGCAGTGTTTCTGTTCAGACTTTGTGTGTGTTTAAACCAAGGCTGATTTTGCAGAGGAGAGGTGAAATGGCATGGTTTTTGCAGCAGGTGGGTGTGTCTAATCAGCAGGTGTGTTAATCAGAAGGACACGATGGCATGCTTGGAAGTTTAAGCAGGAAAACTTTGAGATTCACTGGCCAAGAGGCTTTGCTGGACACTGGCAAGTGCTTACGGCCACACCACTCTGGACCCGCCCGATCTCGTCCGATCTCGGAAGCCAATCAGGGTTGGGCCTGGTTAGTACCTGGATGGGAGACCGCTTGGGAATACCAGGTGCTGTAAGTTTTCCATCTTTTCCTCCCAACCAGCAGAGGGTGTTCTTCCAAAATCTGCTTCAAAGTTCACCTAAGGTTTTTTTCTTTTTCTTTTTTTTCTTTTTTTTTTTTTTAATAAACAACTTTTGCCTCATGTAAAGTAATCAGGTAGCTTCAGAGCAATCAGAATCAAGGTGTCAATGCATAACCTTTAGCCTAATTACACCCACCTGTTATAATGAGCAGATGTTAGCAGTGTTTCTGTTCAGACTTTGTGTGTGTTTAAACCAAGGCTGATTTTGCAGAGGAGAGGTGAAATGGCATGGTTTTTGCAGCAGGTGGGTGTGTCTAATCAGCAGGTGTGTTAATCAGAAGGACACGATGGCATGCTTGGAAGTTTAAGCAGGAAAACTTTGAGATTCACTGGCCAAGAGGCTTTGCTGGACACTGGCAAGTGCTTACGGCCACACCACTCTGGACCCGCCCGATCTCGTCCGATCTCGGAAGCCAATCAGGGTTGGGCCTGGTTAGTACCTGGATGGGAGACCGCTTGGGAATACCAGGTGCTGTAAGTTTTCCATCTTTTCCTCCCAACCAGCAGAGGGTGTTCTTCCAAAATCTGCTTCAAAGTTCACCTAAGGTTTTTTTCTTTTTCTTTTTTTTTCTTTTTTTTTTTTTTAATAAACAACTTTTGCCTCATGTAAAGTAATCAGGTAGCTTCAGAGCAATCAGAATCAAGGTGTCAATGCATAACTTTTAGCCTAATTACACCCACCTGTTATAATGAGCAGATGTTAGCAGTGTTTCTGTTCAGACTTTGTGAGTGTAACCAAGGCTGTTTTTGCAGAGGTGAGCTGAAATGGCATGGTTTTTGCAGCAGGTGGGTGTGTCCAATCAGCAGGTGTGTTAATCAGAAGGACACGATGAAATGCCTGGAGCTTTAAGCTGGAAAACTTTGAAATTCGCTGGCCAAGAGGCTTTGCTGGACACTGGCAAGTGCTTACGGCCACACCACTCTGGACCCGCCCGATCTCGTCCGATCTCGGAAGCCAAACAGGGTTGGGCCTGGTTAGTACCTGGATGGGAGACCGCTTGGGAATACCAGGTGCTGTAAGTTTTCCATCTTTTCCTCCCAACCAGCAGAGGGTGTTCTTCCAAAATCTGCTTCAAAGTTCACCTAAGGTTTTTTTTTTTTTTTTTTTAATAAACAACTTTTGCCTCATGTAAAGTAATCAGGTAGCTTCAGAGCAATCAGAATCAAGGTGTCAATGCATAACCTTTAGCCTAATTACACCCACCTGTTACAATGAGCAGATGTTAGCAGTGTTTCTGTTCAGACTTTGTGTGTGTTTAAACCAAGGCTGATTTTGCAGAGGAGAGGTGAAATGGCATGGTTTTTGCAGCAGGTGGGTGTGTCTAGTCAGCAGGTGTGTTAATCAGGAGGACACAATGGCAAGCCTGTAGCTTTAAGCAGGAAAACCTTGAGATTGAGTGGCCAAGAGGCTTTGCTGGACACTGGCAAGTGCTTACGGCCACACCACTCTGGACCCGCCCGATCTCGTCCGATCTCGGAAGCCAAACAGGGTTGGGCCTGGTTAGTACCTGGATGGGAGACCGCTTGGGAATACCAGGTGCTGTAAGTTTTCCATCTTTTCCTCCCAACCAGCAGAGGGTGTTCTTCCAAAATCTGCTTCAAAGTTCACCTAAGGTTTTTTTTTTTTTTTTTTTAATAAACAACTTTTGCCTCATGTAAAGTAATCAGGTAGCTTCAGAGCAATCAGAATCAAGGTGTCAATGCATAACCTTTAGCCTAATTACACCCACCTGTTACAATGAGCAGATGTTAGCAGTGTTTCTGTTCAGACTTTGTGTGTGTTTAAACCAAGGCTGATTTTGCAGAGGAGAGGTGAAATGGCATGGTTTTTGCAGCAGGTGGGTGTGTCTAGTCAGCAGGTGTGTTAATCAGGAGGACACAATGGCAAGCCTGTAGCTTTAAGCAGGAAAACCTTGAGATTGAGTGGCCAAGAGGCTTTGCTGGACACTGGCAAGTGCTTACGGCCACACCACTCTGGACCCGCCCGATCTCGTCCGATCTCGGAAGCCAAACAGGGTTGGGCCTGGTTAGTACCTGGATGGGAGACCGCTTGGGAATACCAGGTGCTGTAAGTTTTCCATCTTTTCCTCCCAACCAGCAGAGGGTGTTCTTCCAAAATCTGCTTCAAAGTTCACCTAAGGTTTTTTTTTTTTTTTTTTTAATAAACAACTTTTGCCTCATGTAAAGTAATCAGGTAGCTTCAGAGCAATCAGAATCAAGGTGTCAATGCATAACCTTTAGCCTAATTACACCCACCTGTTACAATGAGCAGATGTTAGCAGTGTTTCTGTTCAGACTTTGTGTGTGTTTAAACCAAGGCTGATTTTGCAGAGGAGAGGTGAAATGGCATGGTTTTTGCAGCAGGTGGGTGTGTCTAGTCAGCAGGTGTGTTAATCAGGAGGACACAATGGCAAGCCTGTAGCTTTAAGCAGGAAAACCTTGAGATTGAGTGGCCAAGAGGCTTTGCTGGACACTGGCAAGTGCTTACGGCCACACCACTCTGGACCCGCCCGATCTCGTCCGATCTCGGAAGCCAAACAGGGTTGGGCCTGGTTAGTACCTGGATGGGAGACCGCTTGGGAATACCAGGTGCTGTAAGTTTTCCATCTTTTCCTCCCAACCAGCAGAGGGTGTTCTTCCAAAATCTGCTTCAAAGTTCACCTAAGGTTTTTTTTTTTTTTTTTTTAATAAACAACTTTTGCCTCATGTAAAGTAATCAGGTAGCTTCAGAGCAATCAGAATCAAGGTGTCAATGCATAACCTTTAGCCTAATTACACCCACCTGTTACAATGAGCAGATGTTAGCAGTGTTTCTGTTCAGACTTTGTGTGTGTTTAAACCAAGGCTGATTTTGCAGAGGAGAGGTGAAATGGCATGGTTTTTGCAGCAGGTGGGTGTGTCTAGTCAGCAGGTGTGTTAATCAGGAGGACACAATGGCAAGCCTGTAGCTTTAAGCAGGAAAACCTTGAGATTGAGTGGCCAAGAGGCTTTGCTGGACACTGGCAAGTGCTTACGGCCACACCACTCTGGACCCGCCCGATCTCGTCCGATCTCGGAAGCCAAACAGGGTTGGGCCTGGTTAGTACCTGGATGGGAGACCGCTTGGGAATACCAGGTGCTGTAAGTTTTCCATCTTTTCCTCCCAACCAGCAGAGGGTGTTCTTCCAAAATCTGCTTCAAAGTTCACCTAAGGTTTTTTTTTTTTTTTTTTTAATAAACAACTTTTGCCTCATGTAAAGTAATCAGGTAGCTTCAGAGCAATCAGAATCAAGGTGTCAATGCATAACCTTTAGCCTAATTACACCCACCTGTTACAATGAGCAGATGTTAGCAGTGTTTCTGTTCAGACTTTGTGTGTGTTTAAACCAAGGCTGATTTTGCAGAGGAGAGGTGAAATGGCATGGTTTTTGCAGCAGGTGGGTGTGTCTAGTCAGCAGGTGTGTTAATCAGGAGGACACAATGGCAAGCCTGTAGCTTTAAGCAGGAAAACCTTGAGATTGAGTGGCCAAGAGGCTTTGCTGGACACTGGCAAGTGCTTACGGCCACACCACTCTGGACCCGCCCGATCTCGTCCGATCTCGGAAGCCAAACAGGGTTGGGCCTGGTTAGTACCTGGATGGGAGACCGCTTGGGAATACCAGGTGCTGTAAGTTTTCCATCTTTTCCTCCCAACCAGCAGAGGGTGTTCTTCCAAAATCTGCTTCAAAGTTCACCTAAGGTTTTTTTTTTTTTTTTTTTAATAAACAACTTTTGCCTCATGTAAAGTAATCAGGTAGCTTCAGAGCAATCAGAATCAAGGTGTCAATGCATAACCTTTAGCCTAATTACACCCACCTGTTACAATGAGCAGATGTTAGCAGTGTTTCTGTTCAGACTTTGTGTGTGTTTAAACCAAGGCTGATTTTGCAGAGGAGAGGTGAAATGGCATGGTTTTTGCAGCAGGTGGGTGTGTCTAGTCAGCAGGTGTGTTAATCAGGAGGACACAATGGCAAGCCTGTAGCTTTAAGCAGGAAAACCTTGAGATTGAGTGGCCAAGAGGCTTTGCTGGACACTGGCAAGTGCTTACGGCCACACCACTCTGGACCCGCCCGATCTCGTCCGATCTCGGAAGCCAAACAGGGTTGGGCCTGGTTAGTACCTGGATGGGAGACCGCTTGGGAATACCAGGTGCTGTAAGTTTTCCATCTTTTCCTCCCAACCAGCAGAGGGTGTTCTTCCAAAATCTGCTTCAAAGTTCACCTAAGGTTTTTTTTTTTTTTTTTTTAATAAACAACTTTTGCCTCATGTAAAGTAATCAGGTAGCTTCAGAGCAATCAGAATCAAGGTGTCAATGCATAACCTTTAGCCTAATTACACCCACCTGTTACAATGAGCAGATGTTAGCAGTGTTTCTGTTCAGACTTTGTGTGTGTTTAAACCAAGGCTGATTTTGCAGAGGAGAGGTGAAATGGCATGGTTTTTGCAGCAGGTGGGTGTGTCTAGTCAGCAGGTGTGTTAATCAGGAGGACACAATGGCAAGCCTGTAGCTTTAAGCAGGAAAACCTTGAGATTGAGTGGCCAAGAGGCTTTGCTGGACACTGGCAAGTGCTTACGGCCACACCACTCTGGACCCGCCCGATCTCGTCCGATCTCGGAAGCCAAACAGGGTTGGGCCTGGTTAGTACCTGGATGGGAGACCGCTTGGGAATACCAGGTGCTGTAAGTTTTCCATCTTTTCCTCCCAACCAGCAGAGGGTGTTCTTCCAAAATCTGCTTCAAAGTTCACCTAAGGTTTTTTTTTTTTTTTTTTTAATAAACAACTTTTGCCTCATGTAAAGTAATCAGGTAGCTTCAGAGCAATCAGAATCAAGGTGTCAATGCATAACCTTTAGCCTAATTACACCCACCTGTTACAATGAGCAGATGTTAGCAGTGTTTCTGTTCAGACTTTGTGTGTGTTTAAACCAAGGCTGATTTTGCAGAGGAGAGGTGAAATGGCATGGTTTTTGCAGCAGGTGGGTGTGTCTAGTCAGCAGGTGTGTTAATCAGGAGGACACAATGGCAAGCCTGTAGCTTTAAGCAGGAAAACCTTGAGATTGAGTGGCCAAGAGGCTTTGCTGGACACTGGCAAGTGCTTACGGCCACACCACTCTGGACCCGCCCGATCTCGTCCGATCTCGGAAGCCAAACAGGGTTGGGCCTGGTTAGTACCTGGATGGGAGACCGCTTGGGAATACCAGGTGCTGTAAGTTTTCCATCTTTTCCTCCCAACCAGCAGAGGGTGTTCTTCCAAAATCTGCTTCAAAGTTCACCTAAGGTTTTTTTTTTTTTTTTTTTAATAAACAACTTTTGCCTCATGTAAAGTAATCAGGTAGCTTCAGAGCAATCAGAATCAAGGTGTCAATGCATAACCTTTAGCCTAATTACACCCACCTGTTACAATGAGCAGATGTTAGCAGTGTTTCTGTTCAGACTTTGTGTGTGTTTAAACCAAGGCTGATTTTGCAGAGGAGAGGTGAAATGGCATGGTTTTTGCAGCAGGTGGGTGTGTCTAGTCAGCAGGTGTGTTAATCAGGAGGACACAATGGCAAGCCTGTAGCTTTAAGCAGGAAAACCTTGAGATTGAGTGGCCAAGAGGCTTTGCTGGACACTGGCAAGTGCTTACGGCCACACCACTCTGGACCCGCCCGATCTCGTCCGATCTCGGAAGCCAAACAGGGTTGGGCCTGGTTAGTACCTGGATGGGAGACCGCTTGGGAATACCAGGTGCTGTAAGTTTTCCATCTTTTCCTCCCAACCAGCAGAGGGTGTTCTTCCAAAATCTGCTTCAAAGTTCACCTAAGGTTTTTTTTTTTTTTTTTTTTAATAAACAACTTTTGCCTCATGTAAAGTAATCAGGTAGCTTCAGAGCAATCAGAATCAAGGTGTCAATGCATAACCTTTAGCCTAATTACACCCACCTGTTACAATGAGCAGATGTTAGCAGTGTTTCTGTTCAGACTTTGTGTGTGTTTAAACCAAGGCTGATTTTGCAGAGGAGAGGTGAAATGGCATGGTTTTTGCAGCAGGTGGGTGTGTCTAGTCAGCAGGTGTGTTAATCAGGAGGACACAATGGCAAGCCTGTAGCTTTAAGCAGGAAAACCTTGAGATTGAGTGGCCAAGAGGCTTTGCTGGACACTGGCAAGTGCTTACGGCCACACCACTCTGGACCCGCCCGATCTCGTCCGATCTCGGAAGCCAAACAGGGTTGGGCCTGGTTAGTACCTGGATGGGAGACCGCTTGGGAATACCAGGTGCTGTAAGTTTTCCATCTTTTCCTCCCAACCAGCAGAGGGTGTTCTTCCAAAATCTGCTTCAAAGTTCACCTAAGGTTTTTTTTTTTTTTTTTTTAATAAACAACTTTTGCCTCATGTAAAGTAATCAGGTAGCTTCAGAGCAATCAGAATCAAGGTGTCAATGCATAACCTTTAGCCTAATTACACCCACCTGTTACAATGAGCAGATGTTAGCAGTGTTTCTGTTCAGACTTTGTGTGTGTTTAAACCAAGGCTGATTTTGCAGAGGAGAGGTGAAATGGCATGGTTTTTGCAGCAGGTGGGTGTGTCTAGTCAGCAGGTGTGTTAATCAGGAGGACACAATGGCAAGCCTGTAGCTTTAAGCAGGAAAACCTTGAGATTGAGTGGCCAAGAGGCTTTGCTGGACACTGGCAAGTGCTTACGGCCACACCACTCTGGACCCGCCCGATCTCGTCCGATCTCGGAAGCCAAACAGGGTTGGGCCTGGTTAGTACCTGGATGGGAGACCGCTTGGGAATACCAGGTGCTGTAAGTTTTCCATCTTTTCCTCCCAACCAGCAGAGGGTGTTCTTCCAAAATCTGCTTCAAAGTTCACCTAAGGTTTTTTTTTTTTTTTTTTTAATAAACAACTTTTGCCTCATGTAAAGTAATCAGGTAGCTTCAGAGCAATCAGAATCAAGGTGTCAATGCATAACCTTTAGCCTAATTACACCCACCTGTTACAATGAGCAGATGTTAGCAGTGTTTCTGTTCAGACTTTGTGTGTGTTTAAACCAAGGCTGATTTTGCAGAGGAGAGGTGAAATGGCATGGTTTTTGCAGCAGGTGGGTGTGTCTAGTCAGCAGGTGTGTTAATCAGGAGGACACAATGGCAAGCCTGTAGCTTTAAGCAGGAAAACCTTGAGATTGAGTGGCCAAGAGGCTTTGCTGGACACTGGCAAGTGCTTACGGCCACACCACTCTGGACCCGCCCGATCTCGTCCGATCTCGGAAGCCAAACAGGGTTGGGCCTGGTTAGTACCTGGATGGGAGACCGCTTGGGAATACCAGGTGCTGTAAGTTTTCCATCTTTTCCTCCCAACCAGCAGAGGGTGTTCTTCCAAAATCTGCTTCAAAGTTCACCTAAGGTTTTTTTTTTTTTTTTTTTAATAAACAACTTTTGCCTCATGTAAAGTAATCAGGTAGCTTCAGAGCAATCAGAATCAAGGTGTCAATGCATAACCTTTAGCCTAATTACACCCACCTGTTACAATGAGCAGATGTTAGCAGTGTTTCTGTTCAGACTTTGTGTGTGTTTAAACCAAGGCTGATTTTGCAGAGGAGAGGTGAAATGGCATGGTTTTTGCAGCAGGTGGGTGTGTCTAGTCAGCAGGTGTGTTAATCAGGAGGACACAATGGCAAGCCTGTAGCTTTAAGCAGGAAAACCTTGAGATTGAGTGGCCAAGAGGCTTTGCTGGACACTGGCAAGTGCTTACGGCCACACCACTCTGGACCCGCCCGATCTCGTCCGATCTCGGAAGCCAAACAGGGTTGGGCCTGGTTAGTACCTGGATGGGAGACCGCTTGGGAATACCAGGTGCTGTAAGTTTTCCATCTTTTCCTCCCAACCAGCAGAGGGTGTTCTTCCAAAATCTGCTTCAAAGTTCACCTAAGGTTTTTTTTTTTTTTTTTTTAATAAACAACTTTTGCCTCATGTAAAGTAATCAGGTAGCTTCAGAGCAATCAGAATCAAGGTGTCAATGCATAACCTTTAGCCTAATTACACCCACCTGTTACAATGAGCAGATGTTAGCAGTGTTTCTGTTCAGACTTTGTGTGTGTTTAAACCAAGGCTGATTTTGCAGAGGAGAGGTGAAATGGCATGGTTTTTGCAGCAGGTGGGTGTGTCTAGTCAGCAGGTGTGTTAATCAGGAGGACACAATGGCAAGCCTGTAGCTTTAAGCAGGAAAACCTTGAGATTGAGTGGCCAAGAGGCTTTGCTGGACACTGGCAAGTGCTTACGGCCACACCACTCTGGACCCGCCCGATCTCGTCCGATCTCGGAAGCCAAACAGGGTTGGGCCTGGTTAGTACCTGGATGGGAGACCGCTTGGGAATACCAGGTGCTGTAAGTTTTCCATCTTTTCCTCCCAACCAGCAGAGGGTGTTCTTCCAAAATCTGCTTCAAAGTTCACCTAAGGTTTTTTTTTTTTTTTTTTAATAAACAACTTTTGCCTCATGTAAAGTAATCAGGTAGCTTCAGAGCAATCAGAATCAAGGTGTCAATGCATAACCTTTAGCCTAATTACACCCACCTGTTACAATGAGCAGATGTTAGCAGTGTTTCTGTTCAGACTTTGTGTGTGTTTAAACCAAGGCTGATTTTGCAGAGGAGAGGTGAAATGGCATGGTTTTTGCAGCAGGTGGGTGTGTCTAGTCAGCAGGTGTGTTAATCAGGAGGACACAATGGCAAGCCTGTAGCTTTAAGCAGGAAAACCTTGAGATTGAGTGGCCAAGAGGCTTTGCTGGACACTGGCAAGTGCTTACGGCCACACCACTCTGGACCCGCCCGATCTCGTCCGATCTCGGAAGCCAAACAGGGTTGGGCCTGGTTAGTACCTGGATGGGAGACCGCTTGGGAATACCAGGTGCTGTAAGTTTTCCATCTTTTCCTCCCAACCAGCAGAGGGTGTTCTTCCAAAATCTGCTTCAAAGTTCACCTAAGGTTTTTTTTTTTTTTTTTTTAATAAACAACTTTTGCCTCATGTAAAGTAATCAGGTAGCTTCAGAGCAATCAGAATCAAGGTGTCAATGCATAACCTTTAGCCTAATTACACCCACCTGTTACAATGAGCAGATGTTAGCAGTGTTTCTGTTCAGACTTTGTGTGTGTTTAAACCAAGGCTGATTTTGCAGAGGAGAGGTGAAATGGCATGGTTTTTGCAGCAGGTGGGTGTGTCTAGTCAGCAGGTGTGTTAATCAGGAGGACACAATGGCAAGCCTGTAGCTTTAAGCAGGAAAACCTTGAGATTGAGTGGCCAAGAGGCTTTGCTGGACACTGGCAAGTGCTTACGGCCACACCACTCTGGACCCGCCCGATCTCGTCCGATCTCGGAAGCCAAACAGGGTTGGGCCTGGTTAGTACCTGGATGGGAGACCGCTTGGGAATACCAGGTGCTGTAAGTTTTCCATCTTTTCCTCCCAACCAGCAGAGGGTGTTCTTCCAAAATCTGCTTCAAAGTTCACCTAAGGTTTTTTTTTTTTTTTTTTTAATAAACAACTTTTGCCTCATGTAAAGTAATCAGGTAGCTTCAGAGCAATCAGAATCAAGGTGTCAATGCATAACCTTTAGCCTAATTACACCCACCTGTTACAATGAGCAGATGTTAGCAGTGTTTCTGTTCAGACTTTGTGTGTGTTTAAACCAAGGCTGATTTTGCAGAGGAGAGGTGAAATGGCATGGTTTTTGCAGCAGGTGGGTGTGTCTAGTCAGCAGGTGTGTTAATCAGGAGGACACAATGGCAAGCCTGTAGCTTTAAGCAGGAAAACCTTGAGATTGAGTGGCCAAGAGGCTTTGCTGGACACTGGCAAGTGCTTACGGCCACACCACTCTGGACCCGCCCGATCTCGTCCGATCTCGGAAGCCAAACAGGGTTGGGCCTGGTTAGTACCTGGATGGGAGACCGCTTGGGAATACCAGGTGCTGTAAGTTTTCCATCTTTTCCTCCCAACCAGCAGAGGGTGTTCTTCCAAAATCTGCTTCAAAGTTCACCTAAGGTTTTTTTTTTTTTTTTTTTAATAAACAACTTTTGCCTCATGTAAAGTAATCAGGTAGCTTCAGAGCAATCAGAATCAAGGTGTCAATGCATAACCTTTAGCCTAATTACACCCACCTGTTACAATGAGCAGATGTTAGCAGTGTTTCTGTTCAGACTTTGTGTGTGTTTAAACCAAGGCTGATTTTGCAGAGGAGAGGTGAAATGGCATGGTTTTTGCAGCAGGTGGGTGTGTCTAGTCAGCAGGTGTGTTAATCAGGAGGACACAATGGCAAGCCTGTAGCTTTAAGCAGGAAAACCTTGAGATTGAGTGGCCAAGAGGCTTTGCTGGACACTGGCAAGTGCTTACGGCCACACCACTCTGGACCCGCCCGATCTCGTCCGATCTCGGAAGCCAAACAGGGTTGGGCCTGGTTAGTACCTGGATGGGAGACCGCTTGGGAATACCAGGTGCTGTAAGTTTTCCATCTTTTCCTCCCAACCAGCAGAGGGTGTTCTTCCAAAATCTGCTTCAAAGTTCACCTAAGGTTTTTTTTTTTTTTTTTTTAATAAACAACTTTTGCCTCATGTAAAGTAATCAGGTAGCTTCAGAGCAATCAGAATCAAGGTGTCAATGCATAACCTTTAGCCTAATTACACCCACCTGTTACAATGAGCAGATGTTAGCAGTGTTTCTGTTCAGACTTTGTGTGTGTTTAAACCAAGGCTGATTTTGCAGAGGAGAGGTGAAATGGCATGGTTTTTGCAGCAGGTGGGTGTGTCTAGTCAGCAGGTGTGTTAATCAGGAGGACACAATGGCAAGCCTGTAGCTTTAAGCAGGAAAACCTTGAGATTGAGTGGCCAAGAGGCTTTGCTGGACACTGGCAAGTGCTTACGGCCACACCACTCTGGACCCGCCCGATCTCGTCCGATCTCGGAAGCCAAACAGGGTTGGGCCTGGTTAGTACCTGGATGGGAGACCGCTTGGGAATACCAGGTGCTGTAAGTTTTCCATCTTTTCCTCCCAACCAGCAGAGGGTGTTCTTCCAAAATCTGCTTCAAAGTTCACCTAAGGTTTTTTTTTTTTTTTTTTTAATAAACAACTTTTGCCTCATGTAAAGTAATCAGGTAGCTTCAGAGCAATCAGAATCAAGGTGTCAATGCATAACCTTTAGCCTAATTACACCCACCTGTTACAATGAGCAGATGTTAGCAGTGTTTCTGTTCAGACTTTGTGTGTGTTTAAACCAAGGCTGATTTTGCAGAGGAGAGGTGAAATGGCATGGTTTTTGCAGCAGGTGGGTGTGTCTAGTCAGCAGGTGTGTTAATCAGGAGGACACAATGGCAAGCCTGTAGCTTTAAGCAGGAAAACCTTGAGATTGAGTGGCCAAGAGGCTTTGCTGGACACTGGCAAGTGCTTACGGCCACACCACTCTGGACCCGCCCGATCTCGTCCGATCTCGGAAGCCAAACAGGGTTGGGCCTGGTTAGTACCTGGATGGGAGACCGCTTGGGAATACCAGGTGCTGTAAGTTTTCCATCTTTTCCTCCCAACCAGCAGAGGGTGTTCTTCCAAAATCTGCTTCAAAGTTCACCTAAGGTTTTTTTTTTTTTTTTTTTAATAAACAACTTTTGCCTCATGTAAAGTAATCAGGTAGCTTCAGAGCAATCAGAATCAAGGTGTCAATGCATAACCTTTAGCCTAATTACACCCACCTGTTACAATGAGCAGATGTTAGCAGTGTTTCTGTTCAGACTTTGTGTGTGTTTAAACCAAGGCTGATTTTGCAGAGGAGAGGTGAAATGGCATGGTTTTTGCAGCAGGTGGGTGTGTCTAGTCAGCAGGTGTGTTAATCAGGAGGACACAATGGCAAGCCTGTAGCTTTAAGCAGGAAAACCTTGAGATTGAGTGGCCAAGAGGCTTTGCTGGACACTGGCAAGTGCTTACGGCCACACCACTCTGGACCCGCCCGATCTCGTCCGATCTCGGAAGCCAAACAGGGTTGGGCCTGGTTAGTACCTGGATGGGAGACCGCTTGGGAATACCAGGTGCTGTAAGTTTTCCATCTCTTCCTCCCAACCAGCAGAGGGTGTTCTTCCAAAATCTGCTTCAAAGTTCACCTAAGGTTTTTTTCTTTTTCTTTTTCTTTTTTTTTTTTTTTTTTTTTAATAAACAACTTTTGCCTCATGTAAAGTAATCAGGTAGCTTCAGAGCAATCAGAATCAAGGTGTCAATGCATAACCTTTAGCCTAATTACACCCACCTGTTACAATGAGCAGATGTTAGCAGTGTTTCTGTTCAGACTTTGTGTGTGTTTAAACCAAGGCTGATTTTGCAGAGGAGAGGTGAAATGGCATGGTTTTTGCAGCAGGTGGGTGTGTCTAGTCAGCAGGTGTGTTAATCAGGAGGACACAATGGCAAGCCTGTAGCTTTAAGCAGGAAAACCTTGAGATTGAGTGGCCAAGAGGCTTTGCTGGACACTGGCAAGTGCTTACGGCCACACCACTCTGGACCCGCCCGATCTCGTCCGATCTCGGAAGCCAAACAGGGTTGGGCCTGGTTAGTACCTGGATGGGAGACCGCTTGGGAATACCAGGTGCTGTAAGTTTTCCATCTTTTCCTCCCAACCAGCAGAGGGTGTTCTTCCAAAATCTGCTTCAAAGTTCACCTAAGGTTTTTTTTTTTTTTTTTTTAATAAACAACTTTTGCCTCATGTAAAGTAATCAGGTAGCTTCAGAGCAATCAGAATCAAGGTGTCAATGCATAACCTTTAGCCTAATTACACCCACCTGTTATAATGAGCAGATGTTAGCAGTGTTTCTGTTCAGACTTTGTGTGTGTTTAAACCAAGGCTGATTTTGCAGAGGAGAGGTGAAATGGCATGGTTTTTGCAGCAGGTGGGTGTGTCTAATCAGCAGGTGTGTTAATCAGAAGGACACGATGGCATGCTTGGAAGTTTAAGCAGGAAAACTTTGAGATTCACTGGCCAAGAGGCTTTGCTGGACACTGGCAAGTGCTTACGGCCACACCACTCTGGACCCGCCCGATCTCGTCCGATCTCGGAAGCCAATCAGGGTTGGGCCTGGTTAGTACCTGGATGGGAGACCGCTTGGGAATACCAGGTGCTGTAAGTTTTCCATCTTTTCCTCCCAACCAGCAGAGGGTGTTCTTCCAAAATCTGCTTCAAAGTTCACCTAAGGTTTTTTTCTTTTTCTTTTTTTTTCTTTTTTTTTTTTTTAATAAACAACTTTTGCCTCATGTAAAGTAATCAGGTAGCTTCAGAGCAATCAGAATCAAGGTGTCAATGCATAACTTTTAGCCTAATTACACCCACCTGTTATAATGAGCAGATGTTAGCAGTGTTTCTGTTCAGACTTTGTGAGTGTAACCAAGGCTGTTTTTGCAGAGGTGAGCTGAAATGGCATGGTTTTTGCAGCAGGTGGGTGTGTCCAATCAGCAGGTGTGTTAATCAGAAGGACACGATGAAATGCCTGGAGCTTTAAGCTGGAAAACTTTGAAATTCGCTGGCCAAGAGGCTTTGCTGGACACTGGCAAGTGCTTACGGCCACACCACTCTGGACCCGCCCGATCTCGTCCGATCTCGGAAGCCAAACAGGGTTGGGCCTGGTTAGTACCTGGATGGGAGACCGCTTGGGAATACCAGGTGCTGTAAGTTTTCCATCTTTTCCTCCCAACCAGCAGAGGGTGTTCTTCCAAAATCTGCTTCAAAGTTCACCTAAGGTTTTTTTTTTTTTTTTTTTTTTTTTTTTTTTTAATAAACAACTTTTGCCTCATGTAAAGTAATCAGGTAGCTTCAGAGCAATCAGAATCAAGGTGTCAATGCATAACCTTTAGCCTAATTACACCCACCTGTTATAATGAGCAGATGTTAGCAGTGTTTCTGTTCAGACTTTGTGTGTGTTTAAACCAAGGCTGATTTTGCAGAGGAGAGGTGAAATGGCATGGTTTTTGCAGCAGGTGGGTGTGTCTAATCAGCAGGTGTGTTAATCAGAAGGACACGATGGCATGCTTGGAAGTTTAAGCAGGAAAACTTTGAGATTCACTGGCCAAGAGGCTTTGCTGGACACTGGCAAGTGCTTACGGCCACACCACTCTGGACCCGCCCGATCTCGTCCGATCTCGGAAGCCAAACAGGGTTGGGCCTGGTTAGTACCTGGATGGGAGACCGCTTGGGAATACCAGGTGCTGTAAGTTTTCCATCTTTTCCTCCCAACCAGCAGAGGGTGTTCTTCCAAAATCTGCTTCAAAGTTCACCTAAGGTTTTTTTCTTTTTCTTTTTTTTTTTTTTTTTTTTTTTAATAAACAACTTTTGCCTCATGTAAAGTAATCAGGTAGCTTCAGAGCAATCAGAATCAAGGTGTCAATGCATAACCTTTAGCCTAATTACACCCACCTGTTATAATGAGCAGATGTTAGCAGTGTTTCTGTTCAGACTTTGTGTGTGTTTAAACCAAGGCTGATTTTGCAGAGGAGAGGTGAAATGGCATGGTTTTTGCAGCAGGTGGGTGTGTCTAATCAGCAGGTGTGTTAATCAGAAGGACACGATGGCATGCTTGGAAGTTTAAGCAGGAAAACTTTGAGATTCACTGGCCAAGAGGCTTTGCTGGACACTGGCAAGTGCTTACGGCCACACCACTCTGGACCCGCCCGATCTCGTCCGATCTCGGAAGCCAATCAGGGTTGGGCCTGGTTAGTACCTGGATGGGAGACCGCTTGGGAATACCAGGTGCTGTAAGTTTTCCATCTTTTCCTCCCAACCAGCAGAGGGTGTTCTTCCAAAATCTGCTTCAAAGTTCACCTAAGGTTTTTTTCTTTTTCTTTTTTTTCTTTTTTTTTTTTTTAATAAACAACTTTTGCCTCATGTAAAGTAATCAGGTAGCTTCAGAGCAATCAGAATCAAGGTGTCAATGCATAACCTTTAGCCTAATTACACCCACCTGTTATAATGAGCAGATGTTAGCAGTGTTTCTGTTCAGACTTTGTGTGTGTTTAAACCAAGGCTGATTTTGCAGAGGAGAGGTGAAATGGCATGGTTTTTGCAGCAGGTGGGTGTGTCTAATCAGCAGGTGTGTTAATCAGAAGGACACGATGGCATGCTTGGAAGTTTAAGCAGGAAAACTTTGAGATTCACTGGCCAAGAGGCTTTGCTGGACACTGGCAAGTGCTTACGGCCACACCACTCTGGACCCGCCCGATCTCGTCCGATCTCGGAAGCCAATCAGGGTTGGGCCTGGTTAGTACCTGGATGGGAGACCGCTTGGGAATACCAGGTGCTGTAAGTTTTCCATCTTTTCCTCCCAACCAGCAGAGGGTGTTCTTCCAAAATCTGCTTCAAAGTTCACCTAAGGTTTTTTTCTTTTTCTTTTTTTTCTTTTTTTTTTTTTTAATAAACAACTTTTGCCTCATGTAAAGTAATCAGGTAGCTTCAGAGCAATCAGAATCAAGGTGTCAATGCATAACCTTTAGCCTAATTACACCCACCTGTTATAATGAGCAGATGTTAGCAGTGTTTCTGTTCAGACTTTGTGTGTGTTTAAACCAAGGCTGATTTTGCAGAGGAGAGGTGAAATGGCATGGTTTTTGCAGCAGGTGGGTGTGTCTAATCAGCAGGTGTGTTAATCAGAAGGACACGATGGCATGCTTGGAAGTTTAAGCAGGAAAACTTTGAGATTCACTGGCCAAGAGGCTTTGCTGGACACTGGCAAGTGCTTACGGCCACACCACTCTGGACCCGCCCGATCTCGTCCGATCTCGGAAGCCAATCAGGGTTGGGCCTGGTTAGTACCTGGATGGGAGACCGCTTGGGAATACCAGGTGCTGTAAGTTTTCCATCTTTTCCTCCCAACCAGCAGAGGGTGTTCTTCCAAAATCTGCTTCAAAGTTCACCTAAGGTTTTTTTCTTTTTCTTTTTTTTTCTTTTTTTTTTTTTTAATAAACAACTTTTGCCTCATGTAAAGTAATCAGGTAGCTTCAGAGCAATCAGAATCAAGGTGTCAATGCATAACTTTTAGCCTAATTACACCCACCTGTTATAATGAGCAGATGTTAGCAGTGTTTCTGTTCAGACTTTGTGAGTGTAACCAAGGCTGTTTTTGCAGAGGTGAGCTGAAATGGCATGGTTTTTGCAGCAGGTGGGTGTGTCCAATCAGCAGGTGTGTTAATCAGAAGGACACGATGAAATGCCTGGAGCTTTAAGCTGGAAAACTTTGAAATTCGCTGGCCAAGAGGCTTTGCTGGACACTGGCAAGTGCTTACGGCCACACCACTCTGGACCCGCCCGATCTCGTCCGATCTCGGAAGCCAAACAGGGTTGGGCCTGGTTAGTACCTGGATGGGAGACCGCTTGGGAATACCAGGTGCTGTAAGTTTTCCATCTTTTCCTCCCAACCAGCAGAGGGTGTTCTTCCAAAATCTGCTTCAAAGTTCACCTAAGGTTTTTTTTTTTTTTTTTTTAATAAACAACTTTTGCCTCATGTAAAGTAATCAGGTAGCTTCAGAGCAATCAGAATCAAGGTGTCAATGCATAACCTTTAGCCTAATTACACCCACCTGTTACAATGAGCAGATGTTAGCAGTGTTTCTGTTCAGACTTTGTGTGTGTTTAAACCAAGGCTGATTTTGCAGAGGAGAGGTGAAATGGCATGGTTTTTGCAGCAGGTGGGTGTGTCTAGTCAGCAGGTGTGTTAATCAGGAGGACACAATGGCAAGCCTGTAGCTTTAAGCAGGAAAACCTTGAGATTGAGTGGCCAAGAGGCTTTGCTGGACACTGGCAAGTGCTTACGGCCACACCACTCTGGACCCGCCCGATCTCGTCCGATCTCGGAAGCCAAACAGGGTTGGGCCTGGTTAGTACCTGGATGGGAGACCGCTTGGGAATACCAGGTGCTGTAAGTTTTCCATCTTTTCCTCCCAACCAGCAGAGGGTGTTCTTCCAAAATCTGCTTCAAAGTTCACCTAAGGTTTTTTTTTTTTTTTTTTTAATAAACAACTTTTGCCTCATGTAAAGTAATCAGGTAGCTTCAGAGCAATCAGAAT
Organism: Oryzias latipes; assembly: GCF_053564925.1. NCBI lineage: Eukaryota > Metazoa > Chordata > Actinopteri > Beloniformes > Adrianichthyidae > Oryzias > Oryzias latipes. Next base: position 8,799,034 of record NC_136252.1, on the reverse strand, counting down.
CAAGGTGTCAATGCATAACCTTTAGCCTAATTACACCCACCTGTTACAATGAGCAGATGTTAGCAGTGTTTCTGTTCAGACTTTGTGTGTGTTTAAACCAAGGCTGATTTTGCAGAGGAGAGGTGAAATGGCATGGTTTTTGCAGCAGGTGGGTGTGTCTAGTCAGCAGGTGTGTTAATCAGGAGGACACAATGGCAAGCCTGTAGCTTTAAGCAGGAAAACCTTGAGATTGAGTGGCCAAGAGGCTTTGCTGGACACTGGCAAGTGCTTACGGCCACACCACTCTGGACCCGCCCGATCTCGTCCGATCTCGGAAGCCAAACAGGGTTGGGCCTGGTTAGTACCTGGATGGGAGACCGCTTGGGAATACCAGGTGCTGTAAGTTTTCCATCTTTTCCTCCCAACCAGCAGAGGGTGTTCTTCCAAAATCTGCTTCAAAGTTCACCTAAGGTTTTTTTTTTTTTTTTTTTAATAAACAACTTTTGCCTCATGTAAAGTAATCAGGTAGCTTCAGAGCAATCAGAATCAAGGTGTCAATGCATAACCTTTAGCCTAATTACACCCACCTGTTACAATGAGCAGATGTTAGCAGTGTTTCTGTTCAGACTTTGTGTGTGTTTAAACCAAGGCTGATTTTGCAGAGGAGAGGTGAAATGGCATGGTTTTTGCAGCAGGTGGGTGTGTCTAGTCAGCAGGTGTGTTAATCAGGAGGACACAATGGCAAGCCTGTAGCTTTAAGCAGGAAAACCTTGAGATTGAGTGGCCAAGAGGCTTTGCTGGACACTGGCAAGTGCTTACGGCCACACCACTCTGGACCCGCCCGATCTCGTCCGATCTCGGAAGCCAAACAGGGTTGGGCCTGGTTAGTACCTGGATGGGAGACCGCTTGGGAATACCAGGTGCTGTAAGTTTTCCATCTTTTCCTCCCAACCAGCAGAGGGTGTTCTTCCAAAATCTGCTTCAAAGTTCACCTAAGGTTTTTTTTTTTTTTTTTTTAATAAACAACTTTTGCCTCATGTAAAGTAATCAGGTAGCTTCAGAGCAATCAGAATCAAGGTGTCAATGCATAACCTTTAGCCTAATTACACCCACCTGTTACAATGAGCAGATGTTAGCAGTGTTTCTGTTCAGACTTTGTGTGTGTTTAAACCAAGGCTGATTTTGCAGAGGAGAGGTGAAATGGCATGGTTTTTGCAGCAGGTGGGTGTGTCTAGTCAGCAGGTGTGTTAATCAGGAGGACACAATGGCAAGCCTGTAGCTTTAAGCAGGAAAACCTTGAGATTGAGTGGCCAAGAGGCTTTGCTGGACACTGGCAAGTGCTTACGGCCACACCACTCTGGACCCGCCCGATCTCGTCCGATCTCGGAAGCCAAACAGGGTTGGGCCTGGTTAGTACCTGGATGGGAGACCGCTTGGGAATACCAGGTGCTGTAAGTTTTCCATCTTTTCCTCCCAACCAGCAGAGGGTGTTCTTCCAAAATCTGCTTCAAAGTTCACCTAAGGTTTTTTTTTTTTTTTTTTTTAATAAACAACTTTTGCCTCATGTAAAGTAATCAGGTAGCTTCAGAGCAATCAGAATCAAGGTGTCAATGCATAACCTTTAGCCTAATTACACCCACCTGTTACAATGAGCAGATGTTAGCAGTGTTTCTGTTCAGACTTTGTGTGTGTTTAAACCAAGGCTGATTTTGCAGAGGAGAGGTGAAATGGCATGGTTTTTGCAGCAGGTGGGTGTGTCTAGTCAGCAGGTGTGTTAATCAGGAGGACACAATGGCAAGCCTGTAGCTTTAAGCAGGAAAACCTTGAGATTGAGTGGCCAAGAGGCTTTGCTGGACACTGGCAAGTGCTTACGGCCACACCACTCTGGACCCGCCCGATCTCGTCCGATCTCGGAAGCCAAACAGGGTTGGGCCTGGTTAGTACCTGGATGGGAGACCGCTTGGGAATACCAGGTGCTGTAAGTTTTCCATCTTTTCCTCCCAACCAGCAGAGGGTGTTCTTCCAAAATCTGCTTCAAAGTTCACCTAAGGTTTTTTTTTTTTTTTTTTTAATAAACAACTTTTGCCTCATGTAAAGTAATCAGGTAGCTTCAGAGCAATCAGAATCAAGGTGTCAATGCATAACCTTTAGCCTAATTACACCCACCTGTTACAATGAGCAGATGTTAGCAGTGTTTCTGTTCAGACTTTGTGTGTGTTTAAACCAAGGCTGATTTTGCAGAGGAGAGGTGAAATGGCATGGTTTTTGCAGCAGGTGGGTGTGTCTAGTCAGCAGGTGTGTTAATCAGGAGGACACAATGGCAAGCCTGTAGCTTTAAGCAGGAAAACCTTGAGATTGAGTGGCCAAGAGGCTTTGCTGGACACTGGCAAGTGCTTACGGCCACACCACTCTGGACCCGCCCGATCTCGTCCGATCTCGGAAGCCAAACAGGGTTGGGCCTGGTTAGTACCTGGATGGGAGACCGCTTGGGAATACCAGGTGCTGTAAGTTTTCCATCTTTTCCTCCCAACCAGCAGAGGGTGTTCTTCCAAAATCTGCTTCAAAGTTCACCTAAGGTTTTTTTTTTTTTTTTTTTAATAAACAACTTTTGCCTCATGTAAAGTAATCAGGTAGCTTCAGAGCAATCAGAATCAAGGTGTCAATGCATAACCTTTAGCCTAATTACACCCACCTGTTACAATGAGCAGATGTTAGCAGTGTTTCTGTTCAGACTTTGTGTGTGTTTAAACCAAGGCTGATTTTGCAGAGGAGAGGTGAAATGGCATGGTTTTTGCAGCAGGTGGGTGTGTCTAGTCAGCAGGTGTGTTAATCAGGAGGACACAATGGCAAGCCTGTAGCTTTAAGCAGGAAAACCTTGAGATTGAGTGGCCAAGAGGCTTTGCTGGACACTGGCAAGTGCTTACGGCCACACCACTCTGGACCCGCCCGATCTCGTCCGATCTCGGAAGCCAAACAGGGTTGGGCCTGGTTAGTACCTGGATGGGAGACCGCTTGGGAATACCAGGTGCTGTAAGTTTTCCATCTTTTCCTCCCAACCAGCAGAGGGTGTTCTTCCAAAATCTGCTTCAAAGTTCACCTAAGGTTTTTTTTTTTTTTTTTTTAATAAACAACTTTTGCCTCATGTAAAGTAATCAGGTAGCTTCAGAGCAATCAGAATCAAGGTGTCAATGCATAACCTTTAGCCTAATTACACCCACCTGTTACAATGAGCAGATGTTAGCAGTGTTTCTGTTCAGACTTTGTGTGTGTTTAAACCAAGGCTGATTTTGCAGAGGAGAGGTGAAATGGCATGGTTTTTGCAGCAGGTGGGTGTGTCTAGTCAGCAGGTGTGTTAATCAGGAGGACACAATGGCAAGCCTGTAGCTTTAAGCAGGAAAACCTTGAGATTGAGTGGCCAAGAGGCTTTGCTGGACACTGGCAAGTGCTTACGGCCACACCACTCTGGACCCGCCCGATCTCGTCCGATCTCGGAAGCCAAACAGGGTTGGGCCTGGTTAGTACCTGGATGGGAGACCGCTTGGGAATACCAGGTGCTGTAAGTTTTCCATCTTTTCCTCCCAACCAGCAGAGGGTGTTCTTCCAAAATCTGCTTCAAAGTTCACCTAAGGTTTTTTTTTTTTTTTTTTTAATAAACAACTTTTGCCTCATGTAAAGTAATCAGGTAGCTTCAGAGCAATCAGAATCAAGGTGTCAATGCATAACCTTTAGCCTAATTACACCCACCTGTTACAATGAGCAGATGTTAGCAGTGTTTCTGTTCAGACTTTGTGTGTGTTTAAACCAAGGCTGATTTTGCAGAGGAGAGGTGAAATGGCATGGTTTTTGCAGCAGGTGGGTGTGTCTAGTCAGCAGGTGTGTTAATCAGGAGGACACAATGGCAAGCCTGTAGCTTTAAGCAGGAAAACCTTGAGATTGAGTGGCCAAGAGGCTTTGCTGGACACTGGCAAGTGCTTACGGCCACACCACTCTGGACCCGCCCGATCTCGTCCGATCTCGGAAGCCAAACAGGGTTGGGCCTGGTTAGTACCTGGATGGGAGACCGCTTGGGAATACCAGGTGCTGTAAGTTTTCCATCTTTTCCTCCCAACCAGCAGAGGGTGTTCTTCCAAAATCTGCTTCAAAGTTCACCTAAGGTTTTTTTTTTTTTTTTTTTAATAAACAACTTTTGCCTCATGTAAAGTAATCAGGTAGCTTCAGAGCAATCAGAATCAAGGTGTCAATGCATAACCTTTAGCCTAATTACACCCACCTGTTACAATGAGCAGATGTTAGCAGTGTTTCTGTTCAGACTTTGTGTGTGTTTAAACCAAGGCTGATTTTGCAGAGGAGAGGTGAAATGGCATGGTTTTTGCAGCAGGTGGGTGTGTCTAGTCAGCAGGTGTGTTAATCAGGAGGACACAATGGCAAGCCTGTAGCTTTAAGCAGGAAAACCTTGAGATTGAGTGGCCAAGAGGCTTTGCTGGACACTGGCAAGTGCTTACGGCCACACCACTCTGGACCCGCCCGATCTCGTCCGATCTCGGAAGCCAAACAGGGTTGGGCCTGGTTAGTACCTGGATGGGAGACCGCTTGGGAATACCAGGTGCTGTAAGTTTTCCATCTTTTCCTCCCAACCAGCAGAGGGTGTTCTTCCAAAATCTGCTTCAAAGTTCACCTAAGGTTTTTTTTTTTTTTTTTTTAATAAACAACTTTTGCCTCATGTAAAGTAATCAGGTAGCTTCAGAGCAATCAGAATCAAGGTGTCAATGCATAACCTTTAGCCTAATTACACCCACCTGTTACAATGAGCAGATGTTAGCAGTGTTTCTGTTCAGACTTTGTGTGTGTTTAAACCAAGGCTGATTTTGCAGAGGAGAGGTGAAATGGCATGGTTTTTGCAGCAGGTGGGTGTGTCTAGTCAGCAGGTGTGTTAATCAGGAGGACACAATGGCAAGCCTGTAGCTTTAAGCAGGAAAACCTTGAGATTGAGTGGCCAAGAGGCTTTGCTGGACACTGGCAAGTGCTTACGGCCACACCACTCTGGACCCGCCCGATCTCGTCCGATCTCGGAAGCCAAACAGGGTTGGGCCTGGTTAGTACCTGGATGGGAGACCGCTTGGGAATACCAGGTGCTGTAAGTTTTCCATCTTTTCCTCCCAACCAGCAGAGGGTGTTCTTCCAAAATCTGCTTCAAAGTTCACCTAAGGTTTTTTTTTTTTTTTTTTTTAATAAACAACTTTTGCCTCATGTAAAGTAATCAGGTAGCTTCAGAGCAATCAGAATCAAGGTGTCAATGCATAACCTTTAGCCTAATTACACCCACCTGTTACAATGAGCAGATGTTAGCAGTGTTTCTGTTCAGACTTTGTGTGTGTTTAAACCAAGGCTGATTTTGCAGAGGAGAGGTGAAATGGCATGGTTTTTGCAGCAGGTGGGTGTGTCTAGTCAGCAGGTGTGTTAATCAGGAGGACACAATGGCAAGCCTGTAGCTTTAAGCAGGAAAACCTTGAGATTGAGTGGCCAAGAGGCTTTGCTGGACACTGGCAAGTGCTTACGGCCACACCACTCTGGACCCGCCCGATCTCGTCCGATCTCGGAAGCCAAACAGGGTTGGGCCTGGTTAGTACCTGGATGGGAGACCGCTTGGGAATACCAGGTGCTGTAAGTTTTCCATCTTTTCCTCCCAACCAGCAGAGGGTGTTCTTCCAAAATCTGCTTCAAAGTTCACCTAAGGTTTTTTTTTTTTTTTTTTTAATAAACAACTTTTGCCTCATGTAAAGTAATCAGGTAGCTTCAGAGCAATCAGAATCAAGGTGTCAATGCATAACCTTTAGCCTAATTACACCCACCTGTTACAATGAGCAGATGTTAGCAGTGTTTCTGTTCAGACTTTGTGTGTGTTTAAACCAAGGCTGATTTTGCAGAGGAGAGGTGAAATGGCATGGTTTTTGCAGCAGGTGGGTGTGTCTAGTCAGCAGGTGTGTTAATCAGGAGGACACAATGGCAAGCCTGTAGCTTTAAGCAGGAAAACCTTGAGATTGAGTGGCCAAGAGGCTTTGCTGGACACTGGCAAGTGCTTACGGCCACACCACTCTGGACCCGCCCGATCTCGTCCGATCTCGGAAGCCAAACAGGGTTGGGCCTGGTTAGTACCTGGATGGGAGACCGCTTGGGAATACCAGGTGCTGTAAGTTTTCCATCTTTTCCTCCCAACCAGCAGAGGGTGTTCTTCCAAAATCTGCTTCAAAGTTCACCTAAGGTTTTTTTTTTTTTTTTTTTAATAAACAACTTTTGCCTCATGTAAAGTAATCAGGTAGCTTCAGAGCAATCAGAATCAAGGTGTCAATGCATAACCTTTAGCCTAATTACACCCACCTGTTACAATGAGCAGATGTTAGCAGTGTTTCTGTTCAGACTTTGTGTGTGTTTAAACCAAGGCTGATTTTGCAGAGGAGAGGTGAAATGGCATGGTTTTTGCAGCAGGTGGGTGTGTCTAGTCAGCAGGTGTGTTAATCAGGAGGACACAATGGCAAGCCTGTAGCTTTAAGCAGGAAAACCTTGAGATTGAGTGGCCAAGAGGCTTTGCTGGACACTGGCAAGTGCTTACGGCCACACCACTCTGGACCCGCCCGATCTCGTCCGATCTCGGAAGCCAAACAGGGTTGGGCCTGGTTAGTACCTGGATGGGAGACCGCTTGGGAATACCAGGTGCTGTAAGTTTTCCATCTCTTCCTCCCAACCAGCAGAGGGTGTTCTTCCAAAATCTGCTTCAAAGTTCACCTAAGGTTTTTTTCTTTTTCTTTTTCTTTTTTTTTTTTTTTTTTTTTAATAAACAACTTTTGCCTCATGTAAAGTAATCAGGTAGCTTCAGAGCAATCAGAATCAAGGTGTCAATGCATAACCTTTAGCCTAATTACACCCACCTGTTACAATGAGCAGATGTTAGCAGTGTTTCTGTTCAGACTTTGTGTGTGTTTAAACCAAGGCTGATTTTGCAGAGGAGAGGTGAAATGGCATGGTTTTTGCAGCAGGTGGGTGTGTCTAGTCAGCAGGTGTGTTAATCAGGAGGACACAATGGCAAGCCTGTAGCTTTAAGCAGGAAAACCTTGAGATTGAGTGGCCAAGAGGCTTTGCTGGACACTGGCAAGTGCTTACGGCCACACCACTCTGGACCCGCCCGATCTCGTCCGATCTCGGAAGCCAAACAGGGTTGGGCCTGGTTAGTACCTGGATGGGAGACCGCTTGGGAATACCAGGTGCTGTAAGTTTTCCATCTTTTCCTCCCAACCAGCAGAGGGTGTTCTTCCAAAATCTGCTTCAAAGTTCACCTAAGGTTTTTTTTTTTTTTTTTTAATAAACAACTTTTGCCTCATGTAAAGTAATCAGGTAGCTTCAGAGCAATCAGAATCAAGGTGTCAATGCATAACCTTTAGCCTAATTACACCCACCTGTTACAATGAGCAGATGTTAGCAGTGTTTCTGTTCAGACTTTGTGTGTGTTTAAACCAAGGCTGATTTTGCAGAGGAGAGGTGAAATGGCATGGTTTTTGCAGCAGGTGGGTGTGTCTAGTCAGCAGGTGTGTTAATCAGGAGGACACAATGGCAAGCCTGTAGCTTTAAGCAGGAAAACCTTGAGATTGAGTGGCCAAGAGGCTTTGCTGGACACTGGCAAGTGCTTACGGCCACACCACTCTGGACCCGCCCGATCTCGTCCGATCTCGGAAGCCAAACAGGGTTGGGCCTGGTTAGTACCTGGATGGGAGACCGCTTGGGAATACCAGGTGCTGTAAGTTTTCCATCTTTTCCTCCCAACCAGCAGAGGGTGTTCTTCCAAAATCTGCTTCAAAGTTCACCTAAGGTTTTTTTTTTTTTTTTTTTAATAAACAACTTTTGCCTCATGTAAAGTAATCAGGTAGCTTCAGAGCAATCAGAATCAAGGTGTCAATGCATAACCTTTAGCCTAATTACACCCACCTGTTATAATGAGCAGATGTTAGCAGTGTTTCTGTTCAGACTTTGTGTGTGTTTAAACCAAGGCTGATTTTGCAGAGGTGAGCTGAAATGGCATGGTTTTTGCAGCAGGTGGGTGTGTCTAATCAGCAGGTGTGTTAATCAGAAGGACACGATGGCATGCTTGGAAGTTTAAGCAGGAAAACTTTGAGATTCACTGGCCAAGAGGCTTTGCTGGACACTGGCAAGTGCTTACGGCCACACCACTCTGGACCCGCCCGATCTCGTCCGATCTCGGAAGCCAATCAGGGTTGGGCCTGGTTAGTACCTGGATGGGAGACCGCTTGGGAATACCAGGTGCTGTAAGTTTTCCATCTTTTCCTCCCAACCAGCAGAGGGTGTTCTTCCAAAATCTGCTTCAAAGTTCACCTAAGGTTTTTTTCTTTTTCTTTTTTTTCTTTTTTTTTTTTTTAATAAACAACTTTTGCCTCATGTAAAGTAATCAGGTAGCTTCAGAGCAATCAGAATCAAGGTGTCAATGCATAACCTTTAGCCTAATTACACCCACCTGTTATAATGAGCAGATGTTAGCAGTGTTTCTGTTCAGACTTTGTGTGTGTTTAAACCAAGGCTGATTTTGCAGAGGAGAGGTGAAATGGCATGGTTTTTGCAGCAGGTGGGTGTGTCTAATCAGCAGGTGTGTTAATCAGAAGGACACGATGGCATGCTTGGAAGTTTAAGCAGGAAAACTTTGAGATTCACTGGCCAAGAGGCTTTGCTGGACACTGGCAAGTGCTTACGGCCACACCACTCTGGACCCGCCCGATCTCGTCCGATCTCGGAAGCCAATCAGGGTTGGGCCTGGTTAGTACCTGGATGGGAGACCGCTTGGGAATACCAGGTGCTGTAAGTTTTCCATCTTTTCCTCCCAACCAGCAGAGGGTGTTCTTCCAAAATCTGCTTCAAAGTTCACCTAAGGTTTTTTTCTTTTTCTTTTTTTTCTTTTTTTTTTTTTTAATAAACAACTTTTGCCTCATGTAAAGTAATCAGGTAGCTTCAGAGCAATCAGAATCAAGGTGTCAATGCATAACCTTTAGCCTAATTACACCCACCTGTTATAATGAGCAGATGTTAGCAGTGTTTCTGTTCAGACTTTGTGTGTGTTTAAACCAAGGCTGATTTTGCAGAGGAGAGGTGAAATGGCATGGTTTTTGCAGCAGGTGGGTGTGTCTAATCAGCAGGTGTGTTAATCAGAAGGACACGATGGCATGCTTGGAAGTTTAAGCAGGAAAACTTTGAGATTCACTGGCCAAGAGGCTTTGCTGGACACTGGCAAGTGCTTACGGCCACACCACTCTGGACCCGCCCGATCTCGTCCGATCTCGGAAGCCAATCAGGGTTGGGCCTGGTTAGTACCTGGATGGGAGACCGCTTGGGAATACCAGGTGCTGTAAGTTTTCCATCTTTTCCTCCCAACCAGCAGAGGGTGTTCTTCCAAAATCTGCTTCAAAGTTCACCTAAGGTTTTTTTCTTTTTCTTTTTTTTTCTTTTTTTTTTTTTTAATAAACAACTTTTGCCTCATGTAAAGTAATCAGGTAGCTTCAGAGCAATCAGAATCAAGGTGTCAATGCATAACTTTTAGCCTAATTACACCCACCTGTTATAATGAGCAGATGTTAGCAGTGTTTCTGTTCAGACTTTGTGAGTGTAACCAAGGCTGTTTTTGCAGAGGTGAGCTGAAATGGCATGGTTTTTGCAGCAGGTGGGTGTGTCCAATCAGCAGGTGTGTTAATCAGAAGGACACGATGAAATGCCTGGAGCTTTAAGCTGGAAAACTTTGAAATTCGCTGGCCAAGAGGCTTTGCTGGACACTGGCAAGTGCTTACGGCCACACCACTCTGGACCCGCCCGATCTCGTCCGATCTCGGAAGCCAAACAGGGTTGGGCCTGGTTAGTACCTGGATGGGAGACCGCTTGGGAATACCAGGTGCTGTAAGTTTTCCATCTTTTCCTCCCAACCAGCAGAGGGTGTTCTTCCAAAATCTGCTTCAAAGTTCACCTAAGGTTTTTTTTTTTTTTTTTTTAATAAACAACTTTTGCCTCATGTAAAGTAATCAGGTAGCTTCAGAGCAATCAGAATCAAGGTGTCAATGCATAACCTTTAGCCTAATTACACCCACCTGTTACAATGAGCAGATGTTAGCAGTGTTTCTGTTCAGACTTTGTGTGTGTTTAAACCAAGGCTGATTTTGCAGAGGAGAGGTGAAATGGCATGGTTTTTGCAGCAGGTGGGTGTGTCTAGTCAGCAGGTGTGTTAATCAGGAGGACACAATGGCAAGCCTGTAGCTTTAAGCAGGAAAACCTTGAGATTGAGTGGCCAAGAGGCTTTGCTGGACACTGGCAAGTGCTTACGGCCACACCACTCTGGACCCGCCCGATCTCGTCCGATCTCGGAAGCCAAACAGGGTTGGGCCTGGTTAGTACCTGGATGGGAGACCGCTTGGGAATACCAGGTGCTGTAAGTTTTCCATCTTTTCCTCCCAACCAGCAGAGGGTGTTCTTCCAAAATCTGCTTCAAAGTTCACCTAAGGTTTTTTTTTTTTTTTTTTTAATAAACAACTTTTGCCTCATGTAAAGTAATCAGGTAGCTTCAGAGCAATCAGAATCAAGGTGTCAATGCATAACCTTTAGCCTAATTACACCCACCTGTTACAATGAGCAGATGTTAGCAGTGTTTCTGTTCAGACTTTGTGTGTGTTTAAACCAAGGCTGATTTTGCAGAGGAGAGGTGAAATGGCATGGTTTTTGCAGCAGGTGGGTGTGTCTAGTCAGCAGGTGTGTTAATCAGGAGGACACAATGGCAAGCCTGTAGCTTTAAGCAGGAAAACCTTGAGATTGAGTGGCCAAGAGGCTTTGCTGGACACTGGCAAGTGCTTACGGCCACACCACTCTGGACCCGCCCGATCTCGTCCGATCTCGGAAGCCAAACAGGGTTGGGCCTGGTTAGTACCTGGATGGGAGACCGCTTGGGAATACCAGGTGCTGTAAGTTTTCCATCTTTTCCTCCCAACCAGCAGAGGGTGTTCTTCCAAAATCTGCTTCAAAGTTCACCTAAGGTTTTTTTTTTTTTTTTTTTAATAAACAACTTTTGCCTCATGTAAAGTAATCAGGTAGCTTCAGAGCAATCAGAATCAAGGTGTCAATGCATAACCTTTAGCCTAATTACACCCACCTGTTACAATGAGCAGATGTTAGCAGTGTTTCTGTTCAGACTTTGTGTGTGTTTAAACCAAGGCTGATTTTGCAGAGGAGAGGTGAAATGGCATGGTTTTTGCAGCAGGTGGGTGTGTCTAGTCAGCAGGTGTGTTAATCAGGAGGACACAATGGCAAGCCTGTAGCTTTAAGCAGGAAAACCTTGAGATTGAGTGGCCAAGAGGCTTTGCTGGACACTGGCAAGTGCTTACGGCCACACCACTCTGGACCCGCCCGATCTCGTCCGATCTCGGAAGCCAAACAGGGTTGGGCCTGGTTAGTACCTGGATGGGAGACCGCTTGGGAATACCAGGTGCTGTAAGTTTTCCATCTTTTCCTCCCAACCAGCAGAGGGTGTTCTTCCAAAATCTGCTTCAAAGTTCACCTAAGGTTTTTTTTTTTTTTTTTTTAATAAACAACTTTTGCCTCATGTAAAGTAATCAGGTAGCTTCAGAGCAATCAGAATCAAGGTGTCAATGCATAACCTTTAGCCTAATTACACCCACCTGTTACAATGAGCAGATGTTAGCAGTGTTTCTGTTCAGACTTTGTGTGTGTTTAAACCAAGGCTGATTTTGCAGAGGAGAGGTGAAATGGCATGGTTTTTGCAGCAGGTGGGTGTGTCTAGTCAGCAGGTGTGTTAATCAGGAGGACACAATGGCAAGCCTGTAGCTTTAAGCAGGAAAACCTTGAGATTGAGTGGCCAAGAGGCTTTGCTGGACACTGGCAAGTGCTTACGGCCACACCACTCTGGACCCGCCCGATCTCGTCCGATCTCGGAAGCCAAACAGGGTTGGGCCTGGTTAGTACCTGGATGGGAGACCGCTTGGGAATACCAGGTGCTGTAAGTTTTCCATCTTTTCCTCCCAACCAGCAGAGGGTGTTCTTCCAAAATCTGCTTCAAAGTTCACCTAAGGTTTTTTTTTTTTTTTTTTTAATAAACAACTTTTGCCTCATGTAAAGTAATCAGGTAGCTTCAGAGCAATCAGAATCAAGGTGTCAATGCATAACCTTTAGCCTAATTACACCCACCTGTTACAATGAGCAGATGTTAGCAGTGTTTCTGTTCAGACTTTGTGTGTGTTTAAACCAAGGCTGATTTTGCAGAGGAGAGGTGAAATGGCATGGTTTTTGCAGCAGGTGGGTGTGTCTAGTCAGCAGGTGTGTTAATCAGGAGGACACAATGGCAAGCCTGTAGCTTTAAGCAGGAAAACCTTGAGATTGAGTGGCCAAGAGGCTTTGCTGGACACTGGCAAGTGCTTACGGCCACACCACTCTGGACCCGCCCGATCTCGTCCGATCTCGGAAGCCAAACAGGGTTGGGCCTGGTTAGTACCTGGATGGGAGACCGCTTGGGAATACCAGGTGCTGTAAGTTTTCCATCTTTTCCTCCCAACCAGCAGAGGGTGTTCTTCCAAAATCTGCTTCAAAGTTCACCTAAGGTTTTTTTTTTTTTTTTTTTAATAAACAACTTTTGCCTCATGTAAAGTAATCAGGTAGCTTCAGAGCAATCAGAATCAAGGTGTCAATGCATAACCTTTAGCCTAATTACACCCACCTGTTACAATGAGCAGATGTTAGCAGTGTTTCTGTTCAGACTTTGTGTGTGTTTAAACCAAGGCTGATTTTGCAGAGGAGAGGTGAAATGGCATGGTTTTTGCAGCAGGTGGGTGTGTCTAGTCAGCAGGTGTGTTAATCAGGAGGACACAATGGCAAGCCTGTAGCTTTAAGCAGGAAAACCTTGAGATTGAGTGGCCAAGAGGCTTTGCTGGACACTGGCAAGTGCTTACGGCCACACCACTCTGGACCCGCCCGATCTCGTCCGATCTCGGAAGCCAAACAGGGTTGGGCCTGGTTAGTACCTGGATGGGAGACCGCTTGGGAATACCAGGTGCTGTAAGTTTTCCATCTTTTCCTCCCAACCAGCAGAGGGTGTTCTTCCAAAATCTGCTTCAAAGTTCACCTAAGGTTTTTTTTTTTTTTTTTTTAATAAACAACTTTTGCCTCATGTAAAGTAATCAGGTAGCTTCAGAGCAATCAGAATCAAGGTGTCAATGCATAACCTTTAGCCTAATTACACCCACCTGTTACAATGAGCAGATGTTAGCAGTGTTTCTGTTCAGACTTTGTGTGTGTTTAAACCAAGGCTGATTTTGCAGAGGAGAGGTGAAATGGCATGGTTTTTGCAGCAGGTGGGTGTGTCTAGTCAGCAGGTGTGTTAATCAGGAGGACACAATGGCAAGCCTGTAGCTTTAAGCAGGAAAACCTTGAGATTGAGTGGCCAAGAGGCTTTGCTGGACACTGGCAAGTGCTTACGGCCACACCACTCTGGACCCGCCCGATCTCGGAAGCCAAACAGGGTTGGGCCTGGTTAGTACCTGGATGGGAGACCGCTTGGGAATACCAGGTGCTGTAAGTTTTCCATCTTTTCCTCCCAACCAGCAGAGGGTGTTCTTCCAAAATCTGCTTCAAAGTTCACCTAAGGTTTTTTTTTTTTTTTTTTTAATAAACAACTTTTGCCTCATGTAAAGTAATCAGGTAGCTTCAGAGCAATCAGAATCAAGGTGTCAATGCATAACCTTTAGCCTAATTACACCCACCTGTTACAATGAGCAGATGTTAGCAGTGTTTCTGTTCAGACTTTGTGTGTGTTTAAACCAAGGCTGATTTTGCAGAGGAGAGGTGAAATGGCATGGTTTTTGCAGCAGGTGGGTGTGTCTAGTCAGCAGGTGTGTTAATCAGGAGGACACAATGGCAAGCCTGTAGCTTTAAGCAGGAAAACCTTGAGATTGAGTGGCCAAGAGGCTTTGCTGGACACTGGCAAGTGCTTACGGCCACACCACTCTGGACCCGCCCGATCTCGTCCGATCTCGGAAGCCAAACAGGGTTGGGCCTGGTTAGTACCTGGATGGGAGACCGCTTGGGAATACCAGGTGCTGTAAGTTTTCCATCTTTTCCTCCCAACCAGCAGAGGGTGTTCTTCCAAAATCTGCTTCAAAGTTCACCTAAGGTTTTTTTTTTTTTTTTTTAATAAACAACTTTTGCCTCATGTAAAGTAATCAGGTAGCTTCAGAGCAATCAGAATCAAGGTGTCAATGCATAACCTTTAGCCTAATTACACCCACCTGTTACAATGAGCAGATGTTAGCAGTGTTTCTGTTCAGACTTTGTGTGTGTTTAAACCAAGGCTGATTTTGCAGAGGAGAGGTGAAATGGCATGGTTTTTGCAGCAGGTGGGTGTGTCTAGTCAGCAGGTGTGTTAATCAGGAGGACACAATGGCAAGCCTGTAGCTTTAAGCAGGAAAACCTTGAGATTGAGTGGCCAAGAGGCTTTGCTGGACACTGGCAAGTGCTTACGGCCACACCACTCTGGACCCGCCCGATCTCGTCCGATCTCGGAAGCCAAACAGGGTTGGGCCTGGTTAGTACCTGGATGGGAGACCGCTTGGGAATACCAGGTGCTGTAAGTTTTCCATCTTTTCCTCCCAACCAGCAGAGGGTGTTCTTCCAAAATCTGCTTCAAAGTTCACCTAAGGTTTTTTTTTTTTTTTTTTTAATAAACAACTTTTGCCTCATGTAAAGTAATCAGGTAGCTTCAGAGCAATCAGAATCAAGGTGTCAATGCATAACCTTTAGCCTAATTACACCCACCTGTTACAATGAGCAGATGTTAGCAGTGTTTCTGTTCAGACTTTGTGTGTGTTTAAACCAAGGCTGATTTTGCAGAGGAGAGGTGAAATGGCATGGTTTTTGCAGCAGGTGGGTGTGTCTAGTCAGCAGGTGTGTTAATCAGGAGGACACAATGGCAAGCCTGTAGCTTTAAGCAGGAAAACCTTGAGATTGAGTGGCCAAGAGGCTTTGCTGGACACTGGCAAGTGCTTACGGCCACACCACTCTGGACCCGCCCGATCTCGTCCGATCTCGGAAGCCAAACAGGGTTGGGCCTGGTTAGTACCTGGATGGGAGACCGCTTGGGAATACCAGGTGCTGTAAGTTTTCCATCTTTTCCTCCCAACCAGCAGAGGGTGTTCTTCCAAAATCTGCTTCAAAGTTCACCTAAGGTTTTTTTTTTTTTTTTTTTAATAAACAACTTTTGCCTCATGTAAAGTAATCAGGTAGCTTCAGAGCAATCAGAATCAAGGTGTCAATGCATAACCTTTAGCCTAATTACACCCACCTGTTACAATGAGCAGATGTTAGCAGTGTTTCTGTTCAGACTTTGTGTGTGTTTAAACCAAGGCTGATTTTGCAGAGGAGAGGTGAAATGGCATGGTTTTTGCAGCAGGTGGGTGTGTCTAGTCAGCAGGTGTGTTAATCAGGAGGACACAATGGCAAGCCTGTAGCTTTAAGCAGGAAAACCTTGAGATTGAGTGGCCAAGAGGCTTTGCTGGACACTGGCAAGTGCTTACGGCCACACCACTCTGGACCCGCCCGA
The DNA here is from genome assembly GCF_053564925.1 of Oryzias latipes. NCBI lineage: Eukaryota > Metazoa > Chordata > Actinopteri > Beloniformes > Adrianichthyidae > Oryzias > Oryzias latipes. Next base: position 8,783,418 of record NC_136252.1, on the reverse strand, counting down.
TCTCGTCCGATCTCGGAAGCCAAACAGGGTTGGGCCTGGTTAGTACCTGGATGGGAGACCGCTTGGGAATACCAGGTGCTGTAAGTTTTCCATCTTTTCCTCCCAACCAGCAGAGGGTGTTCTTCCAAAATCTGCTTCAAAGTTCACCTAAGGTTTTTTTTTTTTTTTTTTTAATAAACAACTTTTGCCTCATGTAAAGTAATCAGGTAGCTTCAGAGCAATCAGAATCAAGGTGTCAATGCATAACCTTTAGCCTAATTACACCCACCTGTTACAATGAGCAGATGTTAGCAGTGTTTCTGTTCAGACTTTGTGTGTGTTTAAACCAAGGCTGATTTTGCAGAGGAGAGGTGAAATGGCATGGTTTTTGCAGCAGGTGGGTGTGTCTAGTCAGCAGGTGTGTTAATCAGGAGGACACAATGGCAAGCCTGTAGCTTTAAGCAGGAAAACCTTGAGATTGAGTGGCCAAGAGGCTTTGCTGGACACTGGCAAGTGCTTACGGCCACACCACTCTGGACCCGCCCGATCTCGTCCGATCTCGGAAGCCAAACAGGGTTGGGCCTGGTTAGTACCTGGATGGGAGACCGCTTGGGAATACCAGGTGCTGTAAGTTTTCCATCTTTTCCTCCCAACCAGCAGAGGGTGTTCTTCCAAAATCTGCTTCAAAGTTCACCTAAGGTTTTTTTTTTTTTTTTTTTAATAAACAACTTTTGCCTCATGTAAAGTAATCAGGTAGCTTCAGAGCAATCAGAATCAAGGTGTCAATGCATAACCTTTAGCCTAATTACACCCACCTGTTACAATGAGCAGATGTTAGCAGTGTTTCTGTTCAGACTTTGTGTGTGTTTAAACCAAGGCTGATTTTGCAGAGGAGAGGTGAAATGGCATGGTTTTTGCAGCAGGTGGGTGTGTCTAGTCAGCAGGTGTGTTAATCAGGAGGACACAATGGCAAGCCTGTAGCTTTAAGCAGGAAAACCTTGAGATTGAGTGGCCAAGAGGCTTTGCTGGACACTGGCAAGTGCTTACGGCCACACCACTCTGGACCCGCCCGATCTCGTCCGATCTCGGAAGCCAAACAGGGTTGGGCCTGGTTAGTACCTGGATGGGAGACCGCTTGGGAATACCAGGTGCTGTAAGTTTTCCATCTTTTCCTCCCAACCAGCAGAGGGTGTTCTTCCAAAATCTGCTTCAAAGTTCACCTAAGGTTTTTTTTTTTTTTTTTTTAATAAACAACTTTTGCCTCATGTAAAGTAATCAGGTAGCTTCAGAGCAATCAGAATCAAGGTGTCAATGCATAACCTTTAGCCTAATTACACCCACCTGTTACAATGAGCAGATGTTAGCAGTGTTTCTGTTCAGACTTTGTGTGTGTTTAAACCAAGGCTGATTTTGCAGAGGAGAGGTGAAATGGCATGGTTTTTGCAGCAGGTGGGTGTGTCTAGTCAGCAGGTGTGTTAATCAGGAGGACACAATGGCAAGCCTGTAGCTTTAAGCAGGAAAACCTTGAGATTGAGTGGCCAAGAGGCTTTGCTGGACACTGGCAAGTGCTTACGGCCACACCACTCTGGACCCGCCCGATCTCGTCCGATCTCGGAAGCCAAACAGGGTTGGGCCTGGTTAGTACCTGGATGGGAGACCGCTTGGGAATACCAGGTGCTGTAAGTTTTCCATCTCTTCCTCCCAACCAGCAGAGGGTGTTCTTCCAAAATCTGCTTCAAAGTTCACCTAAGGTTTTTTTCTTTTTCTTTTTCTTTTTTTTTTTTTTTTTTTTTAATAAACAACTTTTGCCTCATGTAAAGTAATCAGGTAGCTTCAGAGCAATCAGAATCAAGGTGTCAATGCATAACCTTTAGCCTAATTACACCCACCTGTTACAATGAGCAGATGTTAGCAGTGTTTCTGTTCAGACTTTGTGTGTGTTTAAACCAAGGCTGATTTTGCAGAGGAGAGGTGAAATGGCATGGTTTTTGCAGCAGGTGGGTGTGTCTAGTCAGCAGGTGTGTTAATCAGGAGGACACAATGGCAAGCCTGTAGCTTTAAGCAGGAAAACCTTGAGATTGAGTGGCCAAGAGGCTTTGCTGGACACTGGCAAGTGCTTACGGCCACACCACTCTGGACCCGCCCGATCTCGTCCGATCTCGGAAGCCAAACAGGGTTGGGCCTGGTTAGTACCTGGATGGGAGACCGCTTGGGAATACCAGGTGCTGTAAGTTTTCCATCTTTTCCTCCCAACCAGCAGAGGGTGTTCTTCCAAAATCTGCTTCAAAGTTCACCTAAGGTTTTTTTTTTTTTTTTTTAATAAACAACTTTTGCCTCATGTAAAGTAATCAGGTAGCTTCAGAGCAATCAGAATCAAGGTGTCAATGCATAACCTTTAGCCTAATTACACCCACCTGTTACAATGAGCAGATGTTAGCAGTGTTTCTGTTCAGACTTTGTGTGTGTTTAAACCAAGGCTGATTTTGCAGAGGAGAGGTGAAATGGCATGGTTTTTGCAGCAGGTGGGTGTGTCTAGTCAGCAGGTGTGTTAATCAGGAGGACACAATGGCAAGCCTGTAGCTTTAAGCAGGAAAACCTTGAGATTGAGTGGCCAAGAGGCTTTGCTGGACACTGGCAAGTGCTTACGGCCACACCACTCTGGACCCGCCCGATCTCGTCCGATCTCGGAAGCCAAACAGGGTTGGGCCTGGTTAGTACCTGGATGGGAGACCGCTTGGGAATACCAGGTGCTGTAAGTTTTCCATCTTTTCCTCCCAACCAGCAGAGGGTGTTCTTCCAAAATCTGCTTCAAAGTTCACCTAAGGTTTTTTTTTTTTTTTTTTTAATAAACAACTTTTGCCTCATGTAAAGTAATCAGGTAGCTTCAGAGCAATCAGAATCAAGGTGTCAATGCATAACCTTTAGCCTAATTACACCCACCTGTTATAATGAGCAGATGTTAGCAGTGTTTCTGTTCAGACTTTGTGTGTGTTTAAACCAAGGCTGATTTTGCAGAGGTGAGCTGAAATGGCATGGTTTTTGCAGCAGGTGGGTGTGTCTAATCAGCAGGTGTGTTAATCAGAAGGACACGATGGCATGCTTGGAAGTTTAAGCAGGAAAACTTTGAGATTCACTGGCCAAGAGGCTTTGCTGGACACTGGCAAGTGCTTACGGCCACACCACTCTGGACCCGCCCGATCTCGTCCGATCTCGGAAGCCAATCAGGGTTGGGCCTGGTTAGTACCTGGATGGGAGACCGCTTGGGAATACCAGGTGCTGTAAGTTTTCCATCTTTTCCTCCCAACCAGCAGAGGGTGTTCTTCCAAAATCTGCTTCAAAGTTCACCTAAGGTTTTTTTCTTTTTCTTTTTTTTCTTTTTTTTTTTTTTAATAAACAACTTTTGCCTCATGTAAAGTAATCAGGTAGCTTCAGAGCAATCAGAATCAAGGTGTCAATGCATAACCTTTAGCCTAATTACACCCACCTGTTATAATGAGCAGATGTTAGCAGTGTTTCTGTTCAGACTTTGTGAGTGTAACCAAGGCTGTTTTTGCAGAGGTGAGCTGAAATGGCATGGTTTTTGCAGCAGGTGGGTGTGTCCAATCAGCAGGTGTGTTAATCAGAAGGACACGATGAAATGCCTGGAGCTTTAAGCTGGAAAACTTTGAAATTCGCTGGCCAAGAGGCTTTGCTGGACACTGGCAAGTGCTTACGGCCACACCACTCTGGACCCGCCCGATCTCGTCCGATCTCGGAAGCCAAACAGGGTTGGGCCTGGTTAGTACCTGGATGGGAGACCGCTTGGGAATACCAGGTGCTGTAAGTTTTCCATCTTTTCCTCCCAACCAGCAGAGGGTGTTCTTCCAAAATCTGCTTCAAAGTTCACCTAAGGTTTTTTTTTTTTTTTTTTTAATAAACAACTTTTGCCTCATGTAAAGTAATCAGGTAGCTTCAGAGCAATCAGAATCAAGGTGTCAATGCATAACCTTTAGCCTAATTACACCCACCTGTTACAATGAGCAGATGTTAGCAGTGTTTCTGTTCAGACTTTGTGTGTGTTTAAACCAAGGCTGATTTTGCAGAGGAGAGGTGAAATGGCATGGTTTTTGCAGCAGGTGGGTGTGTCTAGTCAGCAGGTGTGTTAATCAGGAGGACACAATGGCAAGCCTGTAGCTTTAAGCAGGAAAACCTTGAGATTGAGTGGCCAAGAGGCTTTGCTGGACACTGGCAAGTGCTTACGGCCACACCACTCTGGACCCGCCCGATCTCGTCCGATCTCGGAAGCCAAACAGGGTTGGGCCTGGTTAGTACCTGGATGGGAGACCGCTTGGGAATACCAGGTGCTGTAAGTTTTCCATCTTTTCCTCCCAACCAGCAGAGGGTGTTCTTCCAAAATCTGCTTCAAAGTTCACCTAAGGTTTTTTTTTTTTTTTTTTTAATAAACAACTTTTGCCTCATGTAAAGTAATCAGGTAGCTTCAGAGCAATCAGAATCAAGGTGTCAATGCATAACCTTTAGCCTAATTACACCCACCTGTTACAATGAGCAGATGTTAGCAGTGTTTCTGTTCAGACTTTGTGTGTGTTTAAACCAAGGCTGATTTTGCAGAGGAGAGGTGAAATGGCATGGTTTTTGCAGCAGGTGGGTGTGTCTAGTCAGCAGGTGTGTTAATCAGGAGGACACAATGGCAAGCCTGTAGCTTTAAGCAGGAAAACCTTGAGATTGAGTGGCCAAGAGGCTTTGCTGGACACTGGCAAGTGCTTACGGCCACACCACTCTGGACCCGCCCGATCTCGTCCGATCTCGGAAGCCAAACAGGGTTGGGCCTGGTTAGTACCTGGATGGGAGACCGCTTGGGAATACCAGGTGCTGTAAGTTTTCCATCTTTTCCTCCCAACCAGCAGAGGGTGTTCTTCCAAAATCTGCTTCAAAGTTCACCTAAGGTTTTTTTTTTTTTTTTTTTAATAAACAACTTTTGCCTCATGTAAAGTAATCAGGTAGCTTCAGAGCAATCAGAATCAAGGTGTCAATGCATAACCTTTAGCCTAATTACACCCACCTGTTACAATGAGCAGATGTTAGCAGTGTTTCTGTTCAGACTTTGTGTGTGTTTAAACCAAGGCTGATTTTGCAGAGGAGAGGTGAAATGGCATGGTTTTTGCAGCAGGTGGGTGTGTCTAGTCAGCAGGTGTGTTAATCAGGAGGACACAATGGCAAGCCTGTAGCTTTAAGCAGGAAAACCTTGAGATTGAGTGGCCAAGAGGCTTTGCTGGACACTGGCAAGTGCTTACGGCCACACCACTCTGGACCCGCCCGATCTCGTCCGATCTCGGAAGCCAAACAGGGTTGGGCCTGGTTAGTACCTGGATGGGAGACCGCTTGGGAATACCAGGTGCTGTAAGTTTTCCATCTTTTCCTCCCAACCAGCAGAGGGTGTTCTTCCAAAATCTGCTTCAAAGTTCACCTAAGGTTTTTTTTTTTTTTTTTTTAATAAACAACTTTTGCCTCATGTAAAGTAATCAGGTAGCTTCAGAGCAATCAGAATCAAGGTGTCAATGCATAACCTTTAGCCTAATTACACCCACCTGTTACAATGAGCAGATGTTAGCAGTGTTTCTGTTCAGACTTTGTGTGTGTTTAAACCAAGGCTGATTTTGCAGAGGAGAGGTGAAATGGCATGGTTTTTGCAGCAGGTGGGTGTGTCTAGTCAGCAGGTGTGTTAATCAGGAGGACACAATGGCAAGCCTGTAGCTTTAAGCAGGAAAACCTTGAGATTGAGTGGCCAAGAGGCTTTGCTGGACACTGGCAAGTGCTTACGGCCACACCACTCTGGACCCGCCCGATCTCGTCCGATCTCGGAAGCCAAACAGGGTTGGGCCTGGTTAGTACCTGGATGGGAGACCGCTTGGGAATACCAGGTGCTGTAAGTTTTCCATCTTTTCCTCCCAACCAGCAGAGGGTGTTCTTCCAAAATCTGCTTCAAAGTTCACCTAAGGTTTTTTTTTTTTTTTTTTTAATAAACAACTTTTGCCTCATGTAAAGTAATCAGGTAGCTTCAGAGCAATCAGAATCAAGGTGTCAATGCATAACCTTTAGCCTAATTACACCCACCTGTTACAATGAGCAGATGTTAGCAGTGTTTCTGTTCAGACTTTGTGTGTGTTTAAACCAAGGCTGATTTTGCAGAGGAGAGGTGAAATGGCATGGTTTTTGCAGCAGGTGGGTGTGTCTAGTCAGCAGGTGTGTTAATCAGGAGGACACAATGGCAAGCCTGTAGCTTTAAGCAGGAAAACCTTGAGATTGAGTGGCCAAGAGGCTTTGCTGGACACTGGCAAGTGCTTACGGCCACACCACTCTGGACCCGCCCGATCTCGTCCGATCTCGGAAGCCAAACAGGGTTGGGCCTGGTTAGTACCTGGATGGGAGACCGCTTGGGAATACCAGGTGCTGTAAGTTTTCCATCTTTTCCTCCCAACCAGCAGAGGGTGTTCTTCCAAAATCTGCTTCAAAGTTCACCTAAGGTTTTTTTTTTTTTTTTTTTAATAAACAACTTTTGCCTCATGTAAAGTAATCAGGTAGCTTCAGAGCAATCAGAATCAAGGTGTCAATGCATAACCTTTAGCCTAATTACACCCACCTGTTACAATGAGCAGATGTTAGCAGTGTTTCTGTTCAGACTTTGTGTGTGTTTAAACCAAGGCTGATTTTGCAGAGGAGAGGTGAAATGGCATGGTTTTTGCAGCAGGTGGGTGTGTCTAGTCAGCAGGTGTGTTAATCAGGAGGACACAATGGCAAGCCTGTAGCTTTAAGCAGGAAAACCTTGAGATTGAGTGGCCAAGAGGCTTTGCTGGACACTGGCAAGTGCTTACGGCCACACCACTCTGGACCCGCCCGATCTCGTCCGATCTCGGAAGCCAAACAGGGTTGGGCCTGGTTAGTACCTGGATGGGAGACCGCTTGGGAATACCAGGTGCTGTAAGTTTTCCATCTTTTCCTCCCAACCAGCAGAGGGTGTTCTTCCAAAATCTGCTTCAAAGTTCACCTAAGGTTTTTTTTTTTTTTTTTTTAATAAACAACTTTTGCCTCATGTAAAGTAATCAGGTAGCTTCAGAGCAATCAGAATCAAGGTGTCAATGCATAACCTTTAGCCTAATTACACCCACCTGTTACAATGAGCAGATGTTAGCAGTGTTTCTGTTCAGACTTTGTGTGTGTTTAAACCAAGGCTGATTTTGCAGAGGAGAGGTGAAATGGCATGGTTTTTGCAGCAGGTGGGTGTGTCTAGTCAGCAGGTGTGTTAATCAGGAGGACACAATGGCAAGCCTGTAGCTTTAAGCAGGAAAACCTTGAGATTGAGTGGCCAAGAGGCTTTGCTGGACACTGGCAAGTGCTTACGGCCACACCACTCTGGACCCGCCCGATCTCGTCCGATCTCGGAAGCCAAACAGGGTTGGGCCTGGTTAGTACCTGGATGGGAGACCGCTTGGGAATACCAGGTGCTGTAAGTTTTCCATCTTTTCCTCCCAACCAGCAGAGGGTGTTCTTCCAAAATCTGCTTCAAAGTTCACCTAAGGTTTTTTTTTTTTTTTTTTTAATAAACAACTTTTGCCTCATGTAAAGTAATCAGGTAGCTTCAGAGCAATCAGAATCAAGGTGTCAATGCATAACCTTTAGCCTAATTACACCCACCTGTTACAATGAGCAGATGTTAGCAGTGTTTCTGTTCAGACTTTGTGTGTGTTTAAACCAAGGCTGATTTTGCAGAGGAGAGGTGAAATGGCATGGTTTTTGCAGCAGGTGGGTGTGTCTAGTCAGCAGGTGTGTTAATCAGGAGGACACAATGGCAAGCCTGTAGCTTTAAGCAGGAAAACCTTGAGATTGAGTGGCCAAGAGGCTTTGCTGGACACTGGCAAGTGCTTACGGCCACACCACTCTGGACCCGCCCGATCTCGTCCGATCTCGGAAGCCAAACAGGGTTGGGCCTGGTTAGTACCTGGATGGGAGACCGCTTGGGAATACCAGGTGCTGTAAGTTTTCCATCTTTTCCTCCCAACCAGCAGAGGGTGTTCTTCCAAAATCTGCTTCAAAGTTCACCTAAGGTTTTTTTTTTTTTTTTTTTAATAAACAACTTTTGCCTCATGTAAAGTAATCAGGTAGCTTCAGAGCAATCAGAATCAAGGTGTCAATGCATAACCTTTAGCCTAATTACACCCACCTGTTACAATGAGCAGATGTTAGCAGTGTTTCTGTTCAGACTTTGTGTGTGTTTAAACCAAGGCTGATTTTGCAGAGGAGAGGTGAAATGGCATGGTTTTTGCAGCAGGTGGGTGTGTCTAGTCAGCAGGTGTGTTAATCAGGAGGACACAATGGCAAGCCTGTAGCTTTAAGCAGGAAAACCTTGAGATTGAGTGGCCAAGAGGCTTTGCTGGACACTGGCAAGTGCTTACGGCCACACCACTCTGGACCCGCCCGATCTCGTCCGATCTCGGAAGCCAAACAGGGTTGGGCCTGGTTAGTACCTGGATGGGAGACCGCTTGGGAATACCAGGTGCTGTAAGTTTTCCATCTTTTCCTCCCAACCAGCAGAGGGTGTTCTTCCAAAATCTGCTTCAAAGTTCACCTAAGGTTTTTTTTTTTTTTTTTTTAATAAACAACTTTTGCCTCATGTAAAGTAATCAGGTAGCTTCAGAGCAATCAGAATCAAGGTGTCAATGCATAACCTTTAGCCTAATTACACCCACCTGTTACAATGAGCAGATGTTAGCAGTGTTTCTGTTCAGACTTTGTGTGTGTTTAAACCAAGGCTGATTTTGCAGAGGAGAGGTGAAATGGCATGGTTTTTGCAGCAGGTGGGTGTGTCTAGTCAGCAGGTGTGTTAATCAGGAGGACACAATGGCAAGCCTGTAGCTTTAAGCAGGAAAACCTTGAGATTGAGTGGCCAAGAGGCTTTGCTGGACACTGGCAAGTGCTTACGGCCACACCACTCTGGACCCGCCCGATCTCGTCCGATCTCGGAAGCCAAACAGGGTTGGGCCTGGTTAGTACCTGGATGGGAGACCGCTTGGGAATACCAGGTGCTGTAAGTTTTCCATCTTTTCCTCCCAACCAGCAGAGGGTGTTCTTCCAAAATCTGCTTCAAAGTTCACCTAAGGTTTTTTTTTTTTTTTTTTAATAAACAACTTTTGCCTCATGTAAAGTAATCAGGTAGCTTCAGAGCAATCAGAATCAAGGTGTCAATGCATAACCTTTAGCCTAATTACACCCACCTGTTACAATGAGCAGATGTTAGCAGTGTTTCTGTTCAGACTTTGTGTGTGTTTAAACCAAGGCTGATTTTGCAGAGGAGAGGTGAAATGGCATGGTTTTTGCAGCAGGTGGGTGTGTCTAGTCAGCAGGTGTGTTAATCAGGAGGACACAATGGCAAGCCTGTAGCTTTAAGCAGGAAAACCTTGAGATTGAGTGGCCAAGAGGCTTTGCTGGACACTGGCAAGTGCTTACGGCCACACCACTCTGGACCCGCCCGATCTCGTCCGATCTCGGAAGCCAAACAGGGTTGGGCCTGGTTAGTACCTGGATGGGAGACCGCTTGGGAATACCAGGTGCTGTAAGTTTTCCATCTTTTCCTCCCAACCAGCAGAGGGTGTTCTTCCAAAATCTGCTTCAAAGTTCACCTAAGGTTTTTTTTTTTTTTTTTTTAATAAACAACTTTTGCCTCATGTAAAGTAATCAGGTAGCTTCAGAGCAATCAGAATCAAGGTGTCAATGCATAACCTTTAGCCTAATTACACCCACCTGTTACAATGAGCAGATGTTAGCAGTGTTTCTGTTCAGACTTTGTGTGTGTTTAAACCAAGGCTGATTTTGCAGAGGAGAGGTGAAATGGCATGGTTTTTGCAGCAGGTGGGTGTGTCTAGTCAGCAGGTGTGTTAATCAGGAGGACACAATGGCAAGCCTGTAGCTTTAAGCAGGAAAACCTTGAGATTGAGTGGCCAAGAGGCTTTGCTGGACACTGGCAAGTGCTTACGGCCACACCACTCTGGACCCGCCCGATCTCGTCCGATCTCGGAAGCCAAACAGGGTTGGGCCTGGTTAGTACCTGGATGGGAGACCGCTTGGGAATACCAGGTGCTGTAAGTTTTCCATCTTTTCCTCCCAACCAGCAGAGGGTGTTCTTCCAAAATCTGCTTCAAAGTTCACCTAAGGTTTTTTTTTTTTTTTTTTTAATAAACAACTTTTGCCTCATGTAAAGTAATCAGGTAGCTTCAGAGCAATCAGAATCAAGGTGTCAATGCATAACCTTTAGCCTAATTACACCCACCTGTTACAATGAGCAGATGTTAGCAGTGTTTCTGTTCAGACTTTGTGTGTGTTTAAACCAAGGCTGATTTTGCAGAGGAGAGGTGAAATGGCATGGTTTTTGCAGCAGGTGGGTGTGTCTAGTCAGCAGGTGTGTTAATCAGGAGGACACAATGGCAAGCCTGTAGCTTTAAGCAGGAAAACCTTGAGATTGAGTGGCCAAGAGGCTTTGCTGGACACTGGCAAGTGCTTACGGCCACACCACTCTGGACCCGCCCGATCTCGTCCGATCTCGGAAGCCAAACAGGGTTGGGCCTGGTTAGTACCTGGATGGGAGACCGCTTGGGAATACCAGGTGCTGTAAGTTTTCCATCTTTTCCTCCCAACCAGCAGAGGGTGTTCTTCCAAAATCTGCTTCAAAGTTCACCTAAGGTTTTTTTTTTTTTTTTTTTAATAAACAACTTTTGCCTCATGTAAAGTAATCAGGTAGCTTCAGAGCAATCAGAATCAAGGTGTCAATGCATAACCTTTAGCCTAATTACACCCACCTGTTACAATGAGCAGATGTTAGCGGTGTTTCTGTTCAGACTTTGTGTGTGTTTAAACCAAGGCTGATTTTGCAGAGGAGAGGTGAAATGGCATGGTTTTTGCAGCAGGTGGGTGTGTCTAGTCAGCAGGTGTGTTAATCAGGAGGACACAATGGCAAGCCTGTAGCTTTAAGCAGGAAAACCTTGAGATTGAGTGGCCAAGAGGCTTTGCTGGACACTGGCAAGTGCTTACGGCCACACCACTCTGGACCCGCCCGATCTCGTCCGATCTCGGAAGCCAAACAGGGTTGGGCCTGGTTAGTACCTGGATGGGAGACCGCTTGGGAATACCAGGTGCTGTAAGTTTTCCATCTTTTCCTCCCAACCAGCAGAGGGTGTTCTTCCAAAATCTGCTTCAAAGTTCACCTAAGGTTTTTTTTTTTTTTTTTTTAATAAACAACTTTTGCCTCATGTAAAGTAATCAGGTAGCTTCAGAGCAATCAGAATCAAGGTGTCAATGCATAACCTTTAGCCTAATTACACCCACCTGTTACAATGAGCAGATGTTAGCAGTGTTTCTGTTCAGACTTTGTGTGTGTTTAAACCAAGGCTGATTTTGCAGAGGAGAGGTGAAATGGCATGGTTTTTGCAGCAGGTGGGTGTGTCTAGTCAGCAGGTGTGTTAATCAGGAGGACACAATGGCAAGCCTGTAGCTTTAAGCAGGAAAACCTTGAGATTGAGTGGCCAAGAGGCTTTGCTGGACACTGGCAAGTGCTTACGGCCACACCACTCTGGACCCGCCCGATCTCGTCCGATCTCGGAAGCCAAACAGGGTTGGGCCTGGTTAGTACCTGGATGGGAGACCGCTTGGGAATACCAGGTGCTGTAAGTTTTCCATCTTTTCCTCCCAACCAGCAGAGGGTGTTCTTCCAAAATCTGCTTCAAAGTTCACCTAAGGTTTTTTTTTTTTTTTTTTTAATAAACAACTTTTGCCTCATGTAAAGTAATCAGGTAGCTTCAGAGCAATCAGAATCAAGGTGTCAATGCATAACCTTTAGCCTAATTACACCCACCTGTTACAATGAGCAGATGTTAGCAGTGTTTCTGTTCAGACTTTGTGTGTGTTTAAACCAAGGCTGATTTTGCAGAGGAGAGGTGAAATGGCATGGTTTTTGCAGCAGGTGGGTGTGTCTAGTCAGCAGGTGTGTTAATCAGGAGGACACAATGGCAAGCCTGTAGCTTTAAGCAGGAAAACCTTGAGATTGAGTGGCCAAGAGGCTTTGCTGGACACTGGCAAGTGCTTACGGCCACACCACTCTGGACCCGCCCGATCTCGTCCGATCTCGGAAGCCAAACAGGGTTGGGCCTGGTTAGTACCTGGGTGGGAGACCGCTTGGGAATACCAGGTGCTGTAAGTTTTCCATCTTTTCCTCCCAACCAGCAGAGGGTGTTCTTCCAAAATCTGCTTCAAAGTTCACCTAAGGTTTTTTTTTTTTTTTTTTTTTTCTTTTTTTTTTTTTAATAAACAACTTTTGCCTCATGTAAAGTAATCAGGTAGCTTCAGAGCAATCAGAATCAAGGTGTCAATGCATAACCTTTAGCCTAATTACACCCACCTGTTACAATGAGCAGATGTTAGCAGTGTTTCTGTTCAGACTTTGTGTGTGTTTAAACCAAGGCTGATTTTGCAGAGGAGAGGTGAAATGGCATGGTTTTTGCAGCAGGTGGGTGTGTCTAGTCAGCAGGTGTGTTAATCAGGAGGACACAATGGCAAGCCTGTAGCTTTAAGCAGGAAAACCTTGAGATTGAGTGGCCAAGAGGCTTTGCTGGACACTGGCAAGTGCTTACGGCCACACCACTCTGGACCCGCCCGATCTCGTCCGATCTCGGAAGCCAAACAGGGTTGGGCCTGGTTAGTACCTGGATGGGAGACCGCTTGGGAATACCAGGTGCTGTAAGTTTTCCATCTTTTCCTCCCAACCAGCAGAGGGTGTTCTTCCAAAATCTGCTTCAAAGTTCACCTAAGGTTTTTTTTTTTTTTTTTTAATAAACAACTTTTGCCTCATGTAAAGTAATCAGGTAGCTTCAGAGCAATCAGAATCAAGGTGTCAATGCATAACCTTTAGCCTAATTACACCCACCTGTTACAATGAGCAGATGTTAGCAGTGTTTCTGTTCAGACTTTGTGTGTGTTTAAACCAAGGCTGATTTTGCAGAGGAGAGGTGAAATGGCATGGTTTTTGCAGCAGGTGGGTGTGTCTAGTCAGCAGGTGTGTTAATCAGGAGGACACAATGGCAAGCCTGTAGCTTTAAGCAGGAAAACCTTGAGATTGAGTGGCCAAGAGGCTTTGCTGGACACTGGCAAGTGCTTACGGCCACACCACTCTGGACCCGCCCGATCTCGTCCGATCTCGGAAGCCAAACAGGGTTGGGCCTGGTTAGTACCTGGATGGGAGACCGCTTGGGAATACCAGGTGCTGTAAGTTTTCCATCTTTTCCTCCCAACCAGCAGAGGGTGTTCTTCCAAAATCTGCTTCAAAGTTCACCTAAGGTTTTTTTTTTTTTTTTTTTAATAAACAACTTTTGCCTCATGTAAAGTAATCAGGTAGCTTCAGAGCAATCAGAATCAAGGTGTCAATGCATAACCTTTAGCCTAATTACACCCACCTGTTACAATGAGCAGATGTTAGCAGTGTTTCTGTTCAGACTTTGTGTGTGTTTAAACCAAGGCTGATTTTGCAGAGGAGAGGTGAAATGGCATGGTTTTTGCAGCAGGTGGGTGTGTCTAGTCAGCAGGTGTGTTAATCAGGAGGACACAATGGCAAGCCTGTAGCTTTAAGCAGGAAAACCTTGAGATTGAGTGGCCAAGAGGCTTTGCTGGACACTGGCAAGTGCTTACGGCCACACCACTCTGGACCCGCCCGATCTCGTCCGATCTCGGAAGCCAAACAGGGTTGGGCCTGGTTAGTACCTGGATGGGAGACCACTTGGGAATACCAGGTGCTGTAAGTTTTCCATCTTTTCCTCCCAACCAGCAGAGGGTGTTCTTCCAAAATCTGCTTCAAAGTTCACCTAAGGTTTTTTTCTTTTTTTTTTTTTTTTTTTTTTTTTTTTTTTTAATAAACAACTTTTGCCTCATGTAAAGTAATCAGGTAGCTTCAGAGCAATCAGAATCAAGGTGTCAATGCATAACCTTTAGCCTAATTACACCCACCTGTTACAATGAGCAGATGTTAGCAGTGTTTCTGTTCAGACTTTGTGTGTGTTTAAACCAAGGCTGATTTTGCAGAGGAGAGGTGAAATGGCATGGTTTTTGCAGCAGGTGGGTGTGTCTAGTCAGCAGGTGTGTTAATCAGGAGGACACAATGGCAAGCCTGTAGCTTTAAGCAGGAAAACCTTGAGATTGAGTGGCCAAGAGGCTTTGCTGGACACTGGCAAGTGCTTACGGCCACACCACTCTGGACCCGCCCGATCTCGTCCGATCTCGGAAGCCAAACAGGGTTGGGCCTGGTTAGTACCTGGATGGGAGACCGCTTGGGAATACCAGGTGCTGTAAGTTTTCCATCTTTTCCTCCCAACCAGCAGAGGGTGTTCTTCCAAAATCTGCTTCAAAGTTCACCTAAGGTTTTTTTTTTTTTAATAAACAACTTTTGCCTCATGTAAAGTAATCAGGTAGCTTCAGAGCAATCAGAATCAAGGTGTCAATGCATAACCTTTAGCCTAATTACACCCACCTGTTACAATGAGCAGATGTTAGCAGTGTTTCTGTTCAGACTTTGTGTGTGTTTAAACCAAGGCTGATTTTGCAGAGGAGAGGTGAAATGGCATGGTTTTTGCAGCAGGTGGGTGTGTCTAGTCAGCAGGTGTGTTAATCAGGAGGACACAATGGCAAGCCTGTAGCTTTAAGCAGGAAAACCTTGAGATTGAGTGGCCAAGAGGCTTTGCTGGACACTGGCAAGTGCTTACGGCCACACCACTCTGGACCCGCCCGATCTCGTCCGATCTCGGAAGCCAAACAGGGTTGGGCCTGGTTAGTACCTGGATGGGAGACCGCTTGGGAATACCAGGTGCTGTAAGTTTTCCATCTTTTCCTCCCAACCAGCAGAGGGTGTTCTTCCAAAATCTGCTTCAAAGTTCACCTAAGGTTTTTTTTTTTTTAAATAAACAACTTTTGCCTCATGTAAAGTAATCAGGTAGCTTCAGAGCAATCAGAATCAAGGTGTCAATGCATAACCTTTAGCCTAATTACACCCACCTGTTACAATGAGCAGACGTTAGCAGTGTTTCTGTTCAGACTTTGTGTGTGTTTAAACCAAGGCTGATTTTGCAGAGGAGAGGTGAAATGGCATGGTTTTTGCAGCAGGTGGGTGTGTCTAGTCAGCAGGTGTGTTAATCAGGAGGACACAATGGCAAGCCTGTAGCTTTAAGCAGGAAAACCTTGAGATTGAGTGGCCAAGAGGCTTTGCTGGACACTGGCAAGTGCTTACGGCCACACCACTCTGGACCCGCCCGATCTCGTCCGATCTCGGAAGCCAAACAGGGTTGGGCCTGGTTAGTACCTGGATGGGAGACCACTTGGGAATACCAGGTGCTGTAAGTTTTCCATCTTTTCCTCCCAACCAGCAGAGGGTGTTCTTCCAAAATCTGCTTCAAAGTTCACCTAAGGTTTTTTTCTTTTTTTTTTTTTTTTTTTTTTTTTTTTTTTTTTTAATAAACAACTTTTGCCTCATGTAAAGTAATCAGGTAGCTTCAGAGCAATCAGAATCAAGGTGTCAATGCATAACCTTTAGCCTAATTACACCCACCTGTTACAATGAGCAGATGTTAGCAGTGTTTCTGTTCAGACTTTGTGTGTGTTTAAACCAAGGCTGATTTTGCAGAGGAGAGGTGAAATGGCATGGTTTTTGCAGCAGGTGGGTGTGTCTAGTCAGCAGGTGTGTTAATCAGGAGGACACAATGGCAAGCCTGTAGCTTTAAGCAGGAAAACCTTGAGATTGAGTGATCAAGAGGCTTTGCTGGACACTGGCAAGTGCTTACGGCCACACCACTCTGGACCCGCCCGATCTCGTCCGATCTCGGAAGCCAAACAGGGTTGGGCCTGGTTAGTACCTGGATGGGAGACCGCTTGGGAATACCAGGTGCTGTAAGTTTTCCATCTTTTCCTCCCAACCAGCAGAGGGTGTTCTTCCAAAATCTGCTTCAAAGTTCACCTAAGGTTTTTTTTTTTTTTTTTTTAATAAACAACTTTTGCCTCATGTAAAGTAATCAGGTAGCTTCAGAGCAATCAGAATCAAGGTGTCAATGCATAACCTTTAGCCTAATTACACCCACCTGTTACAATGAGCAGATGTTAGCAGTGTTTCTGTTCAGACTTTGTGTGTGTTTAAACCAAGGCTGATTTTGCAGAGGAGAGGTGAAATGGCATGGTTTTTGCAGCAGGTGGGTGTGTCTAGTCAGCAGGTGTGTTAATCAGGAGGACACAATGGCAAGCCTGTAGCTTTAAGCAGGAAAACCTTGAGATTGAGTGGCCAAGAGGCTTTGCTGGACACTGGCAAGTGCTTACGGCCACACCACTCTGGACCCGCCCGATCTCGTCCGATCTCGGAAGCCAAACAGGGTTGGGCCTGGTTAGTACCTGGATGGGAGACCGCTTGGGAATACCAGGTGCTGTAAGTTTTCCATCTTTTCCTCCCAACCAGCAGAGGGTGTTCTTCCAAAATCTGCTTCAAAGTTCACCTAAGGTTTTTTTTTTTTTTTTTTTAATAAACAACTTTTGCCTCATGTAAAGTAATCAGGTAGCTTCAGAGCAATCAGAATCAAGGTGTCAATGCATAACCTTTAGCCTAATTACACCCACCTGTTACAATGAGCAGATGTTAGCAGTGTTTCTGTTCAGACTTTGTGTGTGTTTAAACCAAGGCTGATTTTGCAGAGGAGAGGTGAAATGGCATGGTTTTTGCAGCAGGTGGGTGTGTCTAGTCAGCAGGTGTGTTAATCAGGAGGACACAATGGCAAGCCTGTAGCTTTAAGCAGGAAAACCTTGAGATTGAGTGGCCAAGAGGCTTTGCTGGACACTGGCAAGTGCTTACGGCCACACCACTCTGGACCCGCCCGATCTCGTCCGATCTCGGAAGCCAAACAGGGTTGGGCCTGGTTAGTACCTGGATGGGAGACCACTTGGGAATACCAGGTGCTGTAAGTTTTCCATCTTTTCCTCCCAACCAGCAGAGGGTGTTCTTCCAAAATCTGCTTCAAAGTTCACCTAAGGTTTTTTTCTTTTTTTTTTTTTTTTTTTTTTTTTTTTTTTTTTTTAATAAACAACTTTTGCCTCATGTAAAGTAATCAGGTAGCTTCAGAGCAATCAGAATCAAGGTGTCAATGCATAACCTTTAGCCTAATTACACCCACCTGTTACAATGAGCAGATGTTAGCAGTGTTTCTGTTCAGACTTTGTGTGTGTTTAAACCAAGGCTGATTTTGCAGAGGAGAGGTGAAATGGCATGGTTTTTGCAGCAGGTGGGTGTGTCTAGTCAGCAGGTGTGTTAATCAGGAGGACACAATGGCAAGCCTGTAGCTTTAAGCAGGAAAACCTTGAGATTGAGTGGCCAAGAGGCTTTGCTGGACACTGGCAAGTGCTTACGGCCACACCACTCTGGACCCGCCCGATCTCGTCCGATCTCGGAAGCCAAACAGGGTTGGGCCTGGTTAGTACCTGGATGGGAGACCACTTGGGAATACCAGGTGCTGTAAGTTTTCCATCTTTTCCTCCCAACCAGCAGAGGGTGTTCTTCCAAAATCTGCTTCAAAGTTCACCTAAGGTTTTTTTCTTTTTTTTTTTTTTTTTTTTTTTTTTTTTTTTTTAATAAACAACTTTTGCCTCATGTAAAGTAATCAGGTAGCTTCAGAGCAATCAGAATCAAGGTGTCAATGCATAACCTTTAGCCTAATTACACCCACCTGTTACAATGAGCAGATGTTAGCAGTGTTTCTGTTCAGACTTTGTGTGTGTTTAAACCAAGGCTGATTTTGCAGAGGAGAGGTGAAATGGCATGGTTTTTGCAGCAGGTGGGTGTGTCTAGTCAGCAGGTGTGTTAATCAGGAGGACACAATGGCAAGCCTGTAGCTTTAAGCAGGAAAACCTTGAGATTGAGTGATCAAGAGGCTTTGCTGGACACTGGCAAGTGCTTACGGCCACACCACTCTGGACCCGCCCGATCTCGTCCGATCTCGGAAGCCAAACAGGGTTGGGCCTGGTTAGTACCTGGATGGGAGACCGCTTGGGAATACCAGGTGCTGTAAGTTTTCCATCTTTTCCTCCCAACCAGCAGAGGGTGTTCTTCCAAAATCTGCTTCAAAGTTCACCTAAGGTTTTTTTTTTTTTTTTTTTAATAAACAACTTTTGCCTCATGTAAAGTAATCAGGTAGCTTCAGAGCAATCAGAATCAAGGTGTCAATGCATAACCTTTAGCCTAATTACACCCACCTGTTACAATGAGCAGATGTTAGCAGTGTTTCTGTTCAGACTTTGTGTGTGTTTAAACCAAGGCTGATTTTGCAGAGGAGAGGTGAAATGGCATGGTTTTTGCAGCAGGTGGGTGTGTCTAGTCAGCAGGTGTGTTAATCAGGAGGACACAATGGCAAGCCTGTAGCTTTAAGCAGGAAAACCTTGAGATTGAGTGATCAAGAGGCTTTGCTGGACACTGGCAAGTGCTTACGGCCACACCACTCTGGACCCGCCCGATCTCGTCCGATCTCGGAAGCCAAACAGGGTTGGGCCTGGTTAGTACCTGGATGGGAGACCGCTTGGGAATACCAGGTGCTGTAAGTTTTCCATCTTTTCCTCCCAACCAGCAGAGGGTGTTCTTCCAAAATCTGCTTCAAAGTTCACCTAAGGTTTTTTTTTTTTAATAAACAACTTTTGCCTCATGTAAAGTAATCAGGTAGCTTCAGAGCAATCAGAATCAAGGTGTCAATGCATAACCTTTAGCCTAATTACACCCACCTGTTACAATGAGCAGATGTTAGCAGTGTTTCTGTTCAGACTTTGTGTGTGTTTAAACCAAGGCTGATTTTGCAGAGGAGAGGTGAAATGGCATGGTTTTTGCAGCAGGTGGGTGTGTCTAGTCAGCAGGTGTGTTAATCAGGAGGACACAATGGCAAGCCTGTAGCTTTAAGCAGGAAAACCTTGAGATTGAGTGATCAAGAGGCTTTGCTGGACACTGGCAAGTGCTTACGGCCACACCACTCTGGACCCGCCCGATCTCGTCCGATCTCGGAAGCCAAACAGGGTTGGGCCTGGTTAGTACCTGGATGGGAGACCGCTTGGGAATACCAGGTGCTGTAAGTTTTCCATCTTTTCCTCCCAACCAGCAGAGGGTGTTCTTCCAAAATCTGCTTCAAAGTTCACCTAAGGTTTTTTTTTTTTTAAATAAACAACTTTTGCCTCATGTAAAGTAATCAGGTAGCTTCAGAGCAATCAGAATCAAGGTGTCAATGCATAACCTTTAGCCTAATTACACCCACCTGTTACAATGAGCAGACGTTAGCAGTGTTTCTGTTCAGACTTTGTGTGTGTTTAAACCAAGGCTGATTTTGCAGAGGAGAGGTGAAATGGCATGGTTTTTGCAGCAGGTGGGTGTGTCTAGTCAGCAGGTGTGTTAATCAGGAGGACACAATGGCAAGCCTGTAGCTTTAAGCAGGAAAACCTTGAGATTGAGTGGCCAAGAGGCTTTGCTGGACACTGGCAAGTGCTTACGGCCACACCACTCTGGACCCGCCCGATCTCGTCCGATCTCGGAAGCCAAACAGGGTTGGGCCTGGTTAGTACCTGGATGGGAGACCACTTGGGAATACCAGGTGCTGTAAGTTTTCCATCTTTTCCTCCCAACCAGCAGAGGGTGTTCTTCCAAAATCTGCTTCAAAGTTCACCTAAGGTTTTTTTCTTTTTTTTTTTTTTTTTTTTTTTTTTTTTTTTTAATAAACAACTTTTGCCTCATGTAAAGTAATCAGGTAGCTTCAGAGCAATCAGAATCAAGGTGTCAATGCATAACCTTTAGCCTAATTACACCCACCTGTTACAATGAGCAGATGTTAGCAGTGTTTCTGTTCAGACTTTGTGTGTGTTTAAACCAAGGCTGATTTTGCAGAGGAGAGGTGAAATGGCATGGTTTTTGCAGCAGGTGGGTGTGTCTAGTCAGCAGGTGTGTTAATCAGGAGGACACAATGGCAAGCCTGTAGCTTTAAGCAGGAAAACCTTGAGATTGAGTGATCAAGAGGCTTTGCTGGACACTGGCAAGTGCTTACGGCCACACCACTCTGGACCCGCCCGATCTCGTCCGATCTCGGAAGCCAAACAGGGTTGGGCCTGGTTAGTACCTGGATGGGAGACCGCTTGGGAATACCAGGTGCTGTAAGTTTTCCATCTTTTCCTCCCAACCAGCAGAGGGTGTTCTTCCAAAATCTGCTTCAAAGTTCACCTAAGGTTTTTTTTTTTTTTTTTTTAATAAACAACTTTTGCCTCATGTAAAGTAATCAGGTAGCTTCAGAGCAATCAGAATCAAGGTGTCAATGCATAACCTTTAGCCTAATTACACCCACCTGTTACAATGAGCAGATGTTAGCAGTGTTTCTGTTCAGACTTTGTGTGTGTTTAAACCAAGGCTGATTTTGCAGAGGAGAGGTGAAATGGCATGGTTTTTGCAGCAGGTGGGTGTGTCTAGTCAGCAGGTGTGTTAATCAGGAGGACACAATGGCAAGCCTGTAGCTTTAAGCAGGAAAACCTTGAGATTGAGTGGCCAAGAGGCTTTGCTGGACACTGGCAAGTGCTTACGGCCACACCACTCTGGACCCGCCCGATCTCGTCCGATCTCGGAAGCCAAACAGGGTTGGGCCTGGTTAGTACCTGGATGGGAGACCGCTTGGGAATACCAGGTGCTGTAAGTTTTCCATCTTTTCCTCCCAACCAGCAGAGGGTGTTCTTCCAAAATCTGCTTCAAAGTTCACCTAAGGTTTTTTTTTTTTTTTTTTTAATAAACAACTTTTGCCTCATGTAAAGTAATCAGGTAGCTTCAGAGCAATCAGAATCAAGGTGTCAATGCATAACCTTTAGCCTAATTACACCCACCTGTTACAATGAGCAGATGTTAGCAGTGTTTCTGTTCAGACTTTGTGTGTGTTTAAACCAAGGCTGATTTTGCAGAGGAGAGGTGAAATGGCATGGTTTTTGCAGCAGGTGGGTGTGTCTAGTCAGCAGGTGTGTTAATCAGGAGGACACAATGGCAAGCCTGTAGCTTTAAGCAGGAAAACCTTGAGATTGAGTGGCCAAGAGGCTTTGCTGGACACTGGCAAGTGCTTACGGCCACACCACTCTGGACCCGCCCGATCTCGTCCGATCTCGGAAGCCAAACAGGGTTGGGCCTGGTTAGTACCTGGATGGGAGACCACTTGGGAATACCAGGTGCTGTAAGTTTTCCATCTTTTCCTCCCAACCAGCAGAGGGTGTTCTTCCAAAATCTGCTTCAAAGTTCACCTAAGGTTTTTTTCTTTTTTTTTTTTTTTTTTTTTTTTTTTTTTTTTAATAAACAACTTTTGCCTCATGTAAAGTAATCAGGTAGCTTCAGAGCAATCAGAATCAAGGTGTCAATGCATAACCTTTAGCCTAATTACACCCACCTGTTACAATGAGCAGATGTTAGCAGTGTTTCTGTTCAGACTTTGTGTGTGTTTAAACCAAGGCTGATTTTGCAGAGGAGAGGTGAAATGGCATGGTTTTTGCAGCAGGTGGGTGTGTCTAGTCAGCAGGTGTGTTAATCAGGAGGACACAATGGCAAGCCTGTAGCTTTAAGCAGGAAAACCTTGAGATTGAGTGGCCAAGAGGCTTTGCTGGACACTGGCAAGTGCTTACGGCCACACCACTCTGGACCCGCCCGATCTCGTCCGATCTCGGAAGCCAAACAGGGTTGGGCCTGGTTAGTACCTGGATGGGAGACCACTTGGGAATACCAGGTGCTGTAAGTTTTCCATCTTTTCCTCCCAACCAGCAGAGGGTGTTCTTCCAAAATCTGCTTCAAAGTTCACCTAAGGTTTTTTTCTTTTTTTTTTTTTTTTTTTTTTTTTTTTTTTTTTTTAATAAACAACTTTTGCCTCATGTAAAGTAATCAGGTAGCTTCAGAGCAATCAGAATCAAGGTGTCAATGCATAACCTTTAGCCTAATTACACCCACCTGTTACAATGAGCAGATGTTAGCAGTGTTTCTGTTCAGACTTTGTGTGTGTTTAAACCAAGGCTGATTTTGCAGAGGAGAGGTGAAATGGCATGGTTTTTGCAGCAGGTGGGTGTGTCTAGTCAGCAGGTGTGTTAATCAGGAGGACACAATGGCAAGCCTGTAGCTTTAAGCAGGAAAACCTTGAGATTGAGTGATCAAGAGGCTTTGCTGGACACTGGCAAGTGCTTACGGCCACACCACTCTGGACCCGCCCGATCTCGTCCGATCTCGGAAGCCAAACAGGGTTGGGCCTGGTTAGTACCTGGATGGGAGACCGCTTGGGAATACCAGGTGCTGTAAGTTTTCCATCTTTTCCTCCCAACCAGCAGAGGGTGTTCTTCCAAAATCTGCTTCAAAGTTCACCTAAGGTTTTTTTTTTTTTTTTTTTAATAAACAACTTTTGCCTCATGTAAAGTAATCAGGTAGCTTCAGAGCAATCAGAATCAAGGTGTCAATGCATAACCTTTAGCCTAATTACACCCACCTGTTACAATGAGCAGATGTTAGCAGTGTTTCTGTTCAGACTTTGTGTGTGTTTAAACCAAGGCTGATTTTGCAGAGGAGAGGTGAAATGGCATGGTTTTTGCAGCAGGTGGGTGTGTCTAGTCAGCAGGTGTGTTAATCAGGAGGACACAATGGCAAGCCTGTAGCTTTAAGCAGGAAAACCTTGAGATTGAGTGATCAAGAGGCTTTGCTGGACACTGGCAAGTGCTTACGGCCACACCACTCTGGACCCGCCCGATCTCGTCCGATCTCGGAAGCCAAACAGGGTTGGGCCTGGTTAGTACCTGGATGGGAGACCGCTTGGGAATACCAGGTGCTGTAAGTTTTCCATCTTTTCCTCCCAACCAGCAGAGGGTGTTCTTCCAAAATCTGCTTCAAAGTTCACCTAAGGTTTTTTTTTTTTAATAAACAACTTTTGCCTCATGTAAAGTAATCAGGTAGCTTCAGAGCAATCAGAATCAAGGTGTCAATGCATAACCTTTAGCCTAATTACACCCACCTGTTACAATGAGCAGATGTTAGCAGTGTTTCTGTTCAGACTTTGTGTGTGTTTAAACCAAGGCTGATTTTGCAGAGGAGAGGTGAAATGGCATGGTTTTTGCAGCAGGTGGGTGTGTCTAGTCAGCAGGTGTGTTAATCAGGAGGACACAATGGCAAGCCTGTAGCTTTAAGCAGGAAAACCTTGAGATTGAGTGATCAAGAGGCTTTGCTGGACACTGGCAAGTGCTTACGGCCACACCACTCTGGACCCGCCCGATCTCGTCCGATCTCGGAAGCCAAACAGGGTTGGGCCTGGTTAGTACCTGGATGGGAGACCGCTTGGGAATACCAGGTGCTGTAAGTTTTCCATTTTTTCCTCCCAACCAGCAGAGGGTGTTCTTCCAAAATCTGCTTCAAAGTTCACCTAAGGTTTTTTTCTTTTTTTTTTTTTTTTTTTTTTTTTTAATAAACAACTTTTGCCTCATGTAAAGTAATCAGGTAGCTTCAGAGCAATCAGAATCAAGGTGTCAATGCATAACCTTTAGCCTAATTACACCCACCTGTTACAATGAGCAGATGTTAGCAGTGTTTCTGTTCAGACTTTGTGTGTGTTTAAACCAAGGCTGATTTTGCAGAGGAGAGGTGAAATGGCATGGTTTTTGCAGCAGGTGGGTGTGTCTAGTCAGCAGGTGTGTTAATCAGGAGGACACAATGGCAAGCCTGTAGCTTTAAGCAGGAAAACCTTGAGATTGAGTGATCAAGAGGCTTTGCTGGACACTGGCAAGTGCTTACGGCCACACCACTCTGGACCCGCCCGATCTCGTCCGATCTCGGAAGCCAAACAGGGTTGGGCCTGGTTAGTACCTGGATGGGAGACCGCTTGGGAATACCAGGTGCTGTAAGTTTTCCATCTTTTCCTCCCAACCAGCAGAGGGTGTTCTTCCAAAATCTGCTTCAAAGTTCACCTAAGGTTTTTTTTTTTTAATAAACAACTTTTGCCTCATGTAAAGTAATCAGGTAGCTTCAGAGCAATCAGAATCAAGGTGTCAATGCATAACCTTTAGCCTAATTACACCCACCTGTTACAATGAGCAGATGTTAGCAGTGTTTCTGTTCAGACTTTGTGTGTGTTTAAACCAAGGCTGATTTTGCAGAGGAGAGGTGAAATGGCATGGTTTTTGCAGCAGGTGGGTGTGTCTAGTCAGCAGGTGTGTTAATCAGGAGGACACAATGGCAAGCCTGTAGCTTTAAGCAGGAAAACCTTGAGATTGAGTGATCAAGAGGCTTTGCTGGACACTGGCAAGTGCTTACGGCCACACCACTCTGGACCCGCCCGATCTCGTCCGATCTCGGAAGCCAAACAGGGTTGGGCCTGGTTAGTACCTGGATGGGAGACCGCTTGGGAATACCAGGTGCTGTAAGTTTTCCATCTTTTCCTCCCAACCAGCAGAGGGTGTTCTTCCAAAATCTGCTTCAAAGTTCACCTAAGGTTTTTTTTTTTTTTAATAAACAACTTTTGCCTCATGTAAAGTAATCAGGTAGCTTCAGAGCAATCAGAATCAAGGTGTCAATGCATAACCTTTAGCCTAATTACACCCACCTGTTACAATGAGCAGATGTTAGCAGTGTTTCTGTTCAGACTTTGTGTGTGTTTAAACCAAGGCTGATTTTGCAGAGGAGAGGTGAAATGGCATGGTTTTTGCAGCAGGTGGGTGTGTCTAGTCAGCAGGTGTGTTAATCAGGAGGACACAATGGCAAGCCTGTAGCTTTAAGCAGGAAAACCTTGAGATTGAGTGATCAAGAGGCTTTGCTGGACACTGGCAAGTGCTTACGGCCACACCACTCTGGACCCGCCCGATCTCGTCCGATCTCGGAAGCCAAACAGGGTTGGGCCTGGTTAGTACCTGGATGGGAGACCGCTTGGGAATACCAGGTGCTGTAAGTTTTCCATCTTTTCCTCCCAACCAGCAGAGGGTGTTCTTCCAAAATCTGCTTCAAAGTTCACCTAAGGTTTTTTTTTTTTAATAAACAACTTTTGCCTCATGTAAAGTAATCAGGTAGCTTCAGAGCAATCAGAATCAAGGTGTCAATGCATAACCTTTAGCCTAATTACACCCACCTGTTACAATGAGCAGATGTTAGCAGTGTTTCTGTTCAGACTTTGTGTGTGTTTAAACCAAGGCTGATTTTGCAGAGGAGAGGTGAAATGGCATGGTTTTTGCAGCAGGTGGGTGTGTCTAGTCAGCAGGTGTGTTAATCAGGAGGACACAATGGCAAGCCTGTAGCTTTAAGCAGGAAAACCTTGAGATTGAGTGATCAAGAGGCTTTGCTGGACACTGGCAAGTGCTTACGGCCACACCACTCTGGACCCGCCCGATCTCGTCCGATCTCGGAAGCCAAACAGGGTTGGGCCTGGTTAGTACCTGGATGGGAGACCGCTTGGGAATACCAGGTGCTGTAAGTTTTCCATCTTTTCCTCCCAACCAGCAGAGGGTGTTCTTCCAAAATCTGCTTCAAAGTTCACCTAAGGTTTTTTTTTTTTAATAAACAACTTTTGCCTCATGTAAAGTAATCAGGTAGCTTCAGAGCAATCAGAATCAAGGTGTCAATGCATAACCTTTAGCCTAATTACACCCACCTGTTACAATGAGCAGATGTTAGCAGTGTTTCTGTTCAGACTTTGTGTGTGTTTAAACCAAGGCTGATTTTGCAGAGGAGAGGTGAAATGGCATGGTTTTTGCAGCAGGTGGGTGTGTCTAGTCAGCAGGTGTGTTAATCAGGAGGACACAATGGCAAGCCTGTAGCTTTAAGCAGGAAAACCTTGAGATTGAGTGATCAAGAGGCTTTGCTGGACACTGGCAAGTGCTTACGGCCACACCACTCTGGACCCGCCCGATCTCGTCCGATCTCGGAAGCCAAACAGGGTTGGGCCTGGTTAGTACCTGGATGGGAGACCGCTTGGGAATACCAGGTGCTGTAAGTTTTCCATCTTTTCCTCCCAACCAGCAGAGGGTGTTCTTCCAAAATCTGCTTCAAAGTTCACCTAAGGTTTTTTTCTTTTTTTTTTTTTTCTTTTTTTTTTTTTAATAAACAACTTTTGCCTCATGTAAAGTAATCAGGTAGCTTCAGAGCAATCAGAATCAAGGTGTCAATGCATAACCTTTAGCCTAATTACACCCACCTGTTACAATGAGCAGATGTTAGCAGTGTTTCTGTTCAGACTTTGTGTGTGTTTAAACCAAGGCTGATTTTGCAGAGGAGAGGTGAAATGGCATGGTTTTTGCAGCAGGTGGGTGTGTCTAGTCAGCAGGTGTTTTAATCAGAAGGACACAATGGCATGCCTGGAGCTTTAAGCAGGAAAACCTTGAGATTCATTGGCCAAGAGGCTTTGCTGGACACTGGCAAGTGCTTACGGCCACACCACTCTGGACCCGCCCGATCTCGTCCGATCTCGGAAGCCAAACAGGGTTGGGCCTGGTTAGTACCTGGATGGGAGACCGCTTGGGAATACCAGGTGCTGTAAGTTTTCCATCTTTTCCTCCCAACCAGCAGAGGGTGTTCTTCCAAAATCTGCTTCAAAGTTCACCTAAGGTTTTTTTTTTTTTTTTTTTTAATAAACAACTTTTGCCTCATGTAAAGTAATCAGGTAGCTTCAGAGCAATCAGAATCAAGGTGTCAATGCATAACCTTTAGCCTAATTACACCCACCTGTTACAATGAGCAGATGTTAGCAGTGTTTCTGTTCAGACTTTGTGTGTGTTTAAACCAAGGCTGATTTTGCAGAGGAGAGGTGAAATGGCATGGTTTTTGCAGCAGGTGGGTGTGTCTAGTCAGCAGGTGTGTTAATCAGGAGGACACAATGGCAAGCCTGTAGCTTTAAGCAGGAAAACCTTGAGATTGAGTGGCCAAGAGGCTTTGCTGGACACTGGCAAGTGCTTACGGCCACACCACTCTGGACCCGCCCGATCTCGTCCGATCTCGGAAGCCAAACAGGGTTGGGCCTGGTTAGTACCTGGATGGGAGACCGCTTGGGAATACCAGGTGCTGTAAGTTTTCCATCTTTTCCTCCCAACCAGCAGAGGGTGTTCTTCCAAAATCTGCTTCAAAGTTCACCTAAGGTTTTTTTTTTTTTTTTTTTAATAAACAACTTTTGCCTCATGTAAAGTAATCAGGTAGCTTCAGAGCAATCAGAATCAAGGTGTCAATGCATAACCTTTAGCCTAATTACACCCACCTGTTACAATGAGCAGATGTTAGCAGTGTTTCTGTTCAGACTTTGTGTGTGTTTAAACCAAGGCTGATTTTGCAGAGGAGAGGTGAAATGGCATGGTTTTTGCAGCAGGTGGGTGTGTCTAGTCAGCAGGTGTGTTAATCAGGAGGACACAATGGCAAGCCTGTAGCTTTAAGCAGGAAAACCTTGAGATTGAGTGGCCAAGAGGCTTTGCTGGACACTGGCAAGTGCTTACGGCCACACCACTCTGGACCCGCCCGATCTCGTCCGATCTCGGAAGCCAAACAGGGTTGGGCCTGGTTAGTACCTGGATGGGAGACCGCTTGGGAATACCAGGTGCTGTAAGTTTTCCATCTTTTCCTCCCAACCAGCAGAGGGTGTTCTTCCAAAATCTGCTTCAAAGTTCACCTAAGGTTTTTTTTTTTTTTTTTTTAATAAACAACTTTTGCCTCATGTAAAGTAATCAGGTAGCTTCAGAGCAATCAGAATCAAGGTGTCAATGCATAACCTTTAGCCTAATTACACCCACCTGTTACAATGAGCAGATGTTAGCAGTGTTTCTGTTCAGACTTTGTGTGTGTTTAAACCAAGGCTGATTTTGCAGAGGAGAGGTGAAATGGCATGGTTTTTGCAGCAGGTGGGTGTGTCTAGTCAGCAGGTGTGTTAATCAGGAGGACACAATGGCAAGCCTGTAGCTTTAAGCAGGAAAACCTTGAGATTGAGTGGCCAAGAGGCTTTGCTGGACACTGGCAAGTGCTTACGGCCACACCACTCTGGACCCGCCCGATCTCGTCCGATCTCGGAAGCCAAACAGGGTTGGGCCTGGTTAGTACCTGGATGGGAGACCGCTTGGGAATACCAGGTGCTGTAAGTTTTCCATCTTTTCCTCCCAACCAGCAGAGGGTGTTCTTCCAAAATCTGCTTCAAAGTTCACCTAAGGTTTTTTTTTTTTTTTTTTAATAAACAACTTTTGCCTCATGTAAAGTAATCAGGTAGCTTCAGAGCAATCAGAATCAAGGTGTCAATGCATAACCTTTAGCCTAATTACACCCACCTGTTACAATGAGCAGATGTTAGCAGTGTTTCTGTTCAGACTTTGTGTGTGTTTAAACCAAGGCTGATTTTGCAGAGGAGAGGTGAAATGGCATGGTTTTTGCAGCAGGTGGGTGTGTCTAGTCAGCAGGTGTGTTAATCAGGAGGACACAATGGCAAGCCTGTAGCTTTAAGCAGGAAAACCTTGAGATTGAGTGGCCAAGAGGCTTTGCTGGACACTGGCAAGTGCTTACGGCCACACCACTCTGGACCCGCCCGATCTCGTCCGATCTCGGAAGCCAAACAGGGTTGGGCCTGGTTAGTACCTGGATGGGAGACCGCTTGGGAATACCAGGTGCTGTAAGTTTTCCATCTTTTCCTCCCAACCAGCAGAGGGTGTTCTTCCAAAATCTGCTTCAAAGTTCACCTAAGGTTTTTTTTTTTTTTTTTTTAATAAACAACTTTTGCCTCATGTAAAGTAATCAGGTAGCTTCAGAGCAATCAGAATCAAGGTGTCAATGCATAACCTTTAGCCTAATTACACCCACCTGTTACAATGAGCAGATGTTAGCAGTGTTTCTGTTCAGACTTTGTGTGTGTTTAAACCAAGGCTGATTTTGCAGAGGAGAGGTGAAATGGCATGGTTTTTGCAGCAGGTGGGTGTGTCTAGTCAGCAGGTGTGTTAATCAGGAGGACACAATGGCAAGCCTGTAGCTTTAAGCAGGAAAACCTTGAGATTGAGTGGCCAAGAGGCTTTGCTGGACACTGGCAAGTGCTTACGGCCACACCACTCTGGACCCGCCCGATCTCGTCCGATCTCGGAAGCCAAACAGGGTTGGGCCTGGTTAGTACCTGGATGGGAGACCACTTGGGAATACCAGGTGCTGTAAGTTTTCCATCTTTTCCTCCCAACCAGCAGAGGGTGTTCTTCCAAAATCTGCTTCAAAGTTCACCTAAGGTTTTTTTCTTTTTTTTTTTTTTTTTTTTTTTTTTTTTTTTTAATAAACAACTTTTGCCTCATGTAAAGTAATCAGGTAGCTTCAGAGCAATCAGAATCAAGGTGTCAATGCATAACCTTTAGCCTAATTACACCCACCTGTTACAATGAGCAGATGTTAGCAGTGTTTCTGTTCAGACTTTGTGTGTGTTTAAACCAAGGCTGATTTTGCAGAGGAGAGGTGAAATGGCATGGTTTTTGCAGCAGGTGGGTGTGTCTAGTCAGCAGGTGTGTTAATCAGGAGGACACAATGGCAAGCCTGTAGCTTTAAGCAGGAAAACCTTGAGATTGAGTGGCCAAGAGGCTTTGCTGGACACTGGCAAGTGCTTACGGCCACACCACTCTGGACCCGCCCGATCTCGTCCGATCTCGGAAGCCAAACAGGGTTGGGCCTGGTTAGTACCTGGATGGGAGACCGCTTGGGAATACCAGGTGCTGTAAGTTTTCCATCTTTTCCTCCCAACCAGCAGAGGGTGTTCTTCCAAAATCTGCTTCAAAGTTCACCTAAGGTTTTTTTTTTTTTAATAAACAACTTTTGCCTCATGTAAAGTAATCAGGTAGCTTCAGAGCAATCAGAATCAAGGTGTCAATGCATAACCTTTAGCCTAATTACACCCACCTGTTACAATGAGCAGATGTTAGCAGTGTTTCTGTTCAGACTTTGTGTGTGTTTAAACCAAGGCTGATTTTGCAGAGGAGAGGTGAAATGGCATGGTTTTTGCAGCAGGTGGGTGTGTCTAGTCAGCAGGTGTGTTAATCAGGAGGACACAATGGCAAGCCTGTAGCTTTAAGCAGGAAAACCTTGAGATTGAGTGGCCAAGAGGCTTTGCTGGACACTGGCAAGTGCTTACGGCCACACCACTCTGGACCCGCCCGATCTCGTCCGATCTCGGAAGCCAAACAGGGTTGGGCCTGGTTAGTACCTGGATGGGAGACCGCTTGGGAATACCAGGTGCTGTAAGTTTTCCATCTTTTCCTCCCAACCAGCAGAGGGTGTTCTTCCAAAATCTGCTTCAAAGTTCACCTAAGGTTTTTTTTTTTTTAAATAAACAACTTTTGCCTCATGTAAAGTAATCAGGTAGCTTCAGAGCAATCAGAATCAAGGTGTCAATGCATAACCTTTAGCCTAATTACACCCACCTGTTACAATGAGCAGACGTTAGCAGTGTTTCTGTTCAGACTTTGTGTGTGTTTAAACCAAGGCTGATTTTGCAGAGGAGAGGTGAAATGGCATGGTTTTTGCAGCAGGTGGGTGTGTCTAGTCAGCAGGTGTGTTAATCAGGAGGACACAATGGCAAGCCTGTAGCTTTAAGCAGGAAAACCTTGAGATTGAGTGGCCAAGAGGCTTTGCTGGACACTGGCAAGTGCTTACGGCCACACCACTCTGGACCCGCCCGATCTCGTCCGATCTCGGAAGCCAAACAGGGTTGGGCCTGGTTAGTACCTGGATGGGAGACCACTTGGGAATACCAGGTGCTGTAAGTTTTCCATCTTTTCCTCCCAACCAGCAGAGGGTGTTCTTCCAAAATCTGCTTCAAAGTTCACCTAAGGTTTTTTTCTTTTTTTTTTTTTTTTTTTTTTTTTTTTTTTTTTAATAAACAACTTTTGCCTCATGTAAAGTAATCAGGTAGCTTCAGAGCAATCAGAATCAAGGTGTCAATGCATAACCTTTAGCCTAATTACACCCACCTGTTACAATGAGCAGATGTTAGCAGTGTTTCTGTTCAGACTTTGTGTGTGTTTAAACCAAGGCTGATTTTGCAGAGGAGAGGTGAAATGGCATGGTTTTTGCAGCAGGTGGGTGTGTCTAGTCAGCAGGTGTGTTAATCAGGAGGACACAATGGCAAGCCTGTAGCTTTAAGCAGGAAAACCTTGAGATTGAGTGATCAAGAGGCTTTGCTGGACACTGGCAAGTGCTTACGGCCACACCACTCTGGACCCGCCCGATCTCGTCCGATCTCGGAAGCCAAACAGGGTTGGGCCTGGTTAGTACCTGGATGGGAGACCGCTTGGGAATACCAGGTGCTGTAAGTTTTCCATCTTTTCCTCCCAACCAGCAGAGGGTGTTCTTCCAAAATCTGCTTCAAAGTTCACCTAAGGTTTTTTTTTTTTTTTTTTTAATAAACAACTTTTGCCTCATGTAAAGTAATCAGGTAGCTTCAGAGCAATCAGAATCAAGGTGTCAATGCATAACCTTTAGCCTAATTACACCCACCTGTTACAATGAGCAGATGTTAGCAGTGTTTCTGTTCAGACTTTGTGTGTGTTTAAACCAAGGCTGATTTTGCAGAGGAGAGGTGAAATGGCATGGTTTTTGCAGCAGGTGGGTGTGTCTAGTCAGCAGGTGTGTTAATCAGGAGGACACAATGGCAAGCCTGTAGCTTTAAGCAGGAAAACCTTGAGATTGAGTGGCCAAGAGGCTTTGCTGGACACTGGCAAGTGCTTACGGCCACACCACTCTGGACCCGCCCGATCTCGTCCGATCTCGGAAGCCAAACAGGGTTGGGCCTGGTTAGTACCTGGATGGGAGACCGCTTGGGAATACCAGGTGCTGTAAGTTTTCCATCTTTTCCTCCCAACCAGCAGAGGGTGTTCTTCCAAAATCTGCTTCAAAGTTCACCTAAGGTTTTTTTTTTTTTTTTTTTAATAAACAACTTTTGCCTCATGTAAAGTAATCAGGTAGCTTCAGAGCAATCAGAATCAAGGTGTCAATGCATAACCTTTAGCCTAATTACACCCACCTGTTACAATGAGCAGATGTTAGCAGTGTTTCTGTTCAGACTTTGTGTGTGTTTAAACCAAGGCTGATTTTGCAGAGGAGAGGTGAAATGGCATGGTTTTTGCAGCAGGTGGGTGTGTCTAGTCAGCAGGTGTGTTAATCAGGAGGACACAATGGCAAGCCTGTAGCTTTAAGCAGGAAAACCTTGAGATTGAGTGGCCAAGAGGCTTTGCTGGACACTGGCAAGTGCTTACGGCCACACCACTCTGGACCCGCCCGATCTCGTCCGATCTCGGAAGCCAAACAGGGTTGGGCCTGGTTAGTACCTGGATGGGAGACCACTTGGGAATACCAGGTGCTGTAAGTTTTCCATCTTTTCCTCCCAACCAGCAGAGGGTGTTCTTCCAAAATCTGCTTCAAAGTTCACCTAAGGTTTTTTTCTTTTTTTTTTTTTTTTTTTTTTTTTTTTTTTTTAATAAACAACTTTTGCCTCATGTAAAGTAATCAGGTAGCTTCAGAGCAATCAGAATCAAGGTGTCAATGCATAACCTTTAGCCTAATTACACCCACCTGTTACAATGAGCAGATGTTAGCAGTGTTTCTGTTCAGACTTTGTGTGTGTTTAAACCAAGGCTGATTTTGCAGAGGAGAGGTGAAATGGCATGGTTTTTGCAGCAGGTGGGTGTGTCTAGTCAGCAGGTGTGTTAATCAGGAGGACACAATGGCAAGCCTGTAGCTTTAAGCAGGAAAACCTTGAGATTGAGTGGCCAAGAGGCTTTGCTGGACACTGGCAAGTGCTTACGGCCACACCACTCTGGACCCGCCCGATCTCGTCCGATCTCGGAAGCCAAACAGGGTTGGGCCTGGTTAGTACCTGGATGGGAGACCACTTGGGAATACCAGGTGCTGTAAGTTTTCCATCTTTTCCTCCCAACCAGCAGAGGGTGTTCTTCCAAAATCTGCTTCAAAGTTCACCTAAGGTTTTTTTCTTTTTTTTTTTTTTTTTTTTTTTTTTTTTTTTTTTAATAAACAACTTTTGCCTCATGTAAAGTAATCAGGTAGCTTCAGAGCAATCAGAATCAAGGTGTCAATGCATAACCTTTAGCCTAATTACACCCACCTGTTACAATGAGCAGATGTTAGCAGTGTTTCTGTTCAGACTTTGTGTGTGTTTAAACCAAGGCTGATTTTGCAGAGGAGAGGTGAAATGGCATGGTTTTTGCAGCAGGTGGGTGTGTCTAGTCAGCAGGTGTGTTAATCAGGAGGACACAATGGCAAGCCTGTAGCTTTAAGCAGGAAAACCTTGAGATTGAGTGATCAAGAGGCTTTGCTGGACACTGGCAAGTGCTTACGGCCACACCACTCTGGACCCGCCCGATCTCGTCCGATCTCGGAAGCCAAACAGGGTTGGGCCTGGTTAGTACCTGGATGGGAGACCGCTTGGGAATACCAGGTGCTGTAAGTTTTCCATCTTTTCCTCCCAACCAGCAGAGGGTGTTCTTCCAAAATCTGCTTCAAAGTTCACCTAAGGTTTTTTTTTTTTTTTTTTTAATAAACAACTTTTGCCTCATGTAAAGTAATCAGGTAGCTTCAGAGCAATCAGAATCAAGGTGTCAATGCATAACCTTTAGCCTAATTACACCCACCTGTTACAATGAGCAGATGTTAGCAGTGTTTCTGTTCAGACTTTGTGTGTGTTTAAACCAAGGCTGATTTTGCAGAGGAGAGGTGAAATGGCATGGTTTTTGCAGCAGGTGGGTGTGTCTAGTCAGCAGGTGTGTTAATCAGGAGGACACAATGGCAAGCCTGTAGCTTTAAGCAGGAAAACCTTGAGATTGAGTGATCAAGAGGCTTTGCTGGACACTGGCAAGTGCTTACGGCCACACCACTCTGGACCCGCCCGATCTCGTCCGATCTCGGAAGCCAAACAGGGTTGGGCCTGGTTAGTACCTGGATGGGAGACCGCTTGGGAATACCAGGTGCTGTAAGTTTTCCATCTTTTCCTCCCAACCAGCAGAGGGTGTTCTTCCAAAATCTGCTTCAAAGTTCACCTAAGGTTTTTTTTTTTTAATAAACAACTTTTGCCTCATGTAAAGTAATCAGGTAGCTTCAGAGCAATCAGAATCAAGGTGTCAATGCATAACCTTTAGCCTAATTACACCCACCTGTTACAATGAGCAGATGTTAGCAGTGTTTCTGTTCAGACTTTGTGTGTGTTTAAACCAAGGCTGATTTTGCAGAGGAGAGGTGAAATGGCATGGTTTTTGCAGCAGGTGGGTGTGTCTAGTCAGCAGGTGTGTTAATCAGGAGGACACAATGGCAAGCCTGTAGCTTTAAGCAGGAAAACCTTGAGATTGAGTGATCAAGAGGCTTTGCTGGACACTGGCAAGTGCTTACGGCCACACCACTCTGGACCCGCCCGATCTCGTCCGATCTCGGAAGCCAAACAGGGTTGGGCCTGGTTAGTACCTGGATGGGAGACCGCTTGGGAATACCAGGTGCTGTAAGTTTTCCATCTTTTCCTCCCAACCAGCAGAGGGTGTTCTTCCAAAATCTGCTTCAAAGTTCACCTAAGGTTTTTTTTTTTTTAAATAAACAACTTTTGCCTCATGTAAAGTAATCAGGTAGCTTCAGAGCAATCAGAATCAAGGTGTCAATGCATAACCTTTAGCCTAATTACACCCACCTGTTACAATGAGCAGACGTTAGCAGTGTTTCTGTTCAGACTTTGTGTGTGTTTAAACCAAGGCTGATTTTGCAGAGGAGAGGTGAAATGGCATGGTTTTTGCAGCAGGTGGGTGTGTCTAGTCAGCAGGTGTGTTAATCAGGAGGACACAATGGCAAGCCTGTAGCTTTAAGCAGGAAAACCTTGAGATTGAGTGGCCAAGAGGCTTTGCTGGACACTGGCAAGTGCTTACGGCCACACCACTCTGGACCCGCCCGATCTCGTCCGATCTCGGAAGCCAAACAGGGTTGGGCCTGGTTAGTACCTGGATGGGAGACCACTTGGGAATACCAGGTGCTGTAAGTTTTCCATCTTTTCCTCCCAACCAGCAGAGGGTGTTCTTCCAAAATCTGCTTCAAAGTTCACCTAAGGTTTTTTTCTTTTTTTTTTTTTTTTTTTTTTTTTTTTTTTTTTAATAAACAACTTTTGCCTCATGTAAAGTAATCAGGTAGCTTCAGAGCAATCAGAATCAAGGTGTCAATGCATAACCTTTAGCCTAATTACACCCACCTGTTACAATGAGCAGATGTTAGCAGTGTTTCTGTTCAGACTTTGTGTGTGTTTAAACCAAGGCTGATTTTGCAGAGGAGAGGTGAAATGGCATGGTTTTTGCAGCAGGTGGGTGTGTCTAGTCAGCAGGTGTGTTAATCAGGAGGACACAATGGCAAGCCTGTAGCTTTAAGCAGGAAAACCTTGAGATTGAGTGATCAAGAGGCTTTGCTGGACACTGGCAAGTGCTTACGGCCACACCACTCTGGACCCGCCCGATCTCGTCCGATCTCGGAAGCCAAACAGGGTTGGGCCTGGTTAGTACCTGGATGGGAGACCGCTTGGGAATACCAGGTGCTGTAAGTTTTCCATCTTTTCCTCCCAACCAGCAGAGGGTGTTCTTCCAAAATCTGCTTCAAAGTTCACCTAAGGTTTTTTTTTTTTTTTTTTTAATAAACAACTTTTGCCTCATGTAAAGTAATCAGGTAGCTTCAGAGCAATCAGAATCAAGGTGTCAATGCATAACCTTTAGCCTAATTACACCCACCTGTTACAATGAGCAGATGTTAGCAGTGTTTCTGTTCAGACTTTGTGTGTGTTTAAACCAAGGCTGATTTTGCAGAGGAGAGGTGAAATGGCATGGTTTTTGCAGCAGGTGGGTGTGTCTAGTCAGCAGGTGTGTTAATCAGGAGGACACAATGGCAAGCCTGTAGCTTTAAGCAGGAAAACCTTGAGATTGAGTGGCCAAGAGGCTTTGCTGGACACTGGCAAGTGCTTACGGCCACACCACTCTGGACCCGCCCGATCTCGTCCGATCTCGGAAGCCAAACAGGGTTGGGCCTGGTTAGTACCTGGATGGGAGACCGCTTGGGAATACCAGGTGCTGTAAGTTTTCCATCTTTTCCTCCCAACCAGCAGAGGGTGTTCTTCCAAAATCTGCTTCAAAGTTCACCTAAGGTTTTTTTTTTTTTTTTTTTAATAAACAACTTTTGCCTCATGTAAAGTAATCAGGTAGCTTCAGAGCAATCAGAATCAAGGTGTCAATGCATAACCTTTAGCCTAATTACACCCACCTGTTACAATGAGCAGATGTTAGCAGTGTTTCTGTTCAGACTTTGTGTGTGTTTAAACCAAGGCTGATTTTGCAGAGGAGAGGTGAAATGGCATGGTTTTTGCAGCAGGTGGGTGTGTCTAGTCAGCAGGTGTGTTAATCAGGAGGACACAATGGCAAGCCTGTAGCTTTAAGCAGGAAAACCTTGAGATTGAGTGGCCAAGAGGCTTTGCTGGACACTGGCAAGTGCTTACGGCCACACCACTCTGGACCCGCCCGATCTCGTCCGATCTCGGAAGCCAAACAGGGTTGGGCCTGGTTAGTACCTGGATGGGAGACCACTTGGGAATACCAGGTGCTGTAAGTTTTCCATCTTTTCCTCCCAACCAGCAGAGGGTGTTCTTCCAAAATCTGCTTCAAAGTTCACCTAAGGTTTTTTTCTTTTTTTTTTTTTTTTTTTTTTTTTTTTTTTTTAATAAACAACTTTTGCCTCATGTAAAGTAATCAGGTAGCTTCAGAGCAATCAGAATCAAGGTGTCAATGCATAACCTTTAGCCTAATTACACCCACCTGTTACAATGAGCAGATGTTAGCAGTGTTTCTGTTCAGACTTTGTGTGTGTTTAAACCAAGGCTGATTTTGCAGAGGAGAGGTGAAATGGCATGGTTTTTGCAGCAGGTGGGTGTGTCTAGTCAGCAGGTGTGTTAATCAGGAGGACACAATGGCAAGCCTGTAGCTTTAAGCAGGAAAACCTTGAGATTGAGTGGCCAAGAGGCTTTGCTGGACACTGGCAAGTGCTTACGGCCACACCACTCTGGACCCGCCCGATCTCGTCCGATCTCGGAAGCCAAACAGGGTTGGGCCTGGTTAGTACCTGGATGGGAGACCACTTGGGAATACCAGGTGCTGTAAGTTTTCCATCTTTTCCTCCCAACCAGCAGAGGGTGTTCTTCCAAAATCTGCTTCAAAGTTCACCTAAGGTTTTTTTCTTTTTTTTTTTTTTTTTTTTTTTTTTTTTTTTTTTAATAAACAACTTTTGCCTCATGTAAAGTAATCAGGTAGCTTCAGAGCAATCAGAATCAAGGTGTCAATGCATAACCTTTAGCCTAATTACACCCACCTGTTACAATGAGCAGATGTTAGCAGTGTTTCTGTTCAGACTTTGTGTGTGTTTAAACCAAGGCTGATTTTGCAGAGGAGAGGTGAAATGGCATGGTTTTTGCAGCAGGTGGGTGTGTCTAGTCAGCA
This sequence comes from Oryzias latipes, assembly GCF_053564925.1. NCBI lineage: Eukaryota > Metazoa > Chordata > Actinopteri > Beloniformes > Adrianichthyidae > Oryzias > Oryzias latipes. The sequence continues at coordinate 8,745,876 of NC_136252.1, read as the reverse complement.
GGTGTGTTAATCAGGAGGACACAATGGCAAGCCTGTAGCTTTAAGCAGGAAAACCTTGAGATTGAGTGATCAAGAGGCTTTGCTGGACACTGGCAAGTGCTTACGGCCACACCACTCTGGACCCGCCCGATCTCGTCCGATCTCGGAAGCCAAACAGGGTTGGGCCTGGTTAGTACCTGGATGGGAGACCGCTTGGGAATACCAGGTGCTGTAAGTTTTCCATCTTTTCCTCCCAACCAGCAGAGGGTGTTCTTCCAAAATCTGCTTCAAAGTTCACCTAAGGTTTTTTTTTTTTTTTTTTTAATAAACAACTTTTGCCTCATGTAAAGTAATCAGGTAGCTTCAGAGCAATCAGAATCAAGGTGTCAATGCATAACCTTTAGCCTAATTACACCCACCTGTTACAATGAGCAGATGTTAGCAGTGTTTCTGTTCAGACTTTGTGTGTGTTTAAACCAAGGCTGATTTTGCAGAGGAGAGGTGAAATGGCATGGTTTTTGCAGCAGGTGGGTGTGTCTAGTCAGCAGGTGTGTTAATCAGGAGGACACAATGGCAAGCCTGTAGCTTTAAGCAGGAAAACCTTGAGATTGAGTGATCAAGAGGCTTTGCTGGACACTGGCAAGTGCTTACGGCCACACCACTCTGGACCCGCCCGATCTCGTCCGATCTCGGAAGCCAAACAGGGTTGGGCCTGGTTAGTACCTGGATGGGAGACCGCTTGGGAATACCAGGTGCTGTAAGTTTTCCATCTTTTCCTCCCAACCAGCAGAGGGTGTTCTTCCAAAATCTGCTTCAAAGTTCACCTAAGGTTTTTTTTTTTTAATAAACAACTTTTGCCTCATGTAAAGTAATCAGGTAGCTTCAGAGCAATCAGAATCAAGGTGTCAATGCATAACCTTTAGCCTAATTACACCCACCTGTTACAATGAGCAGATGTTAGCAGTGTTTCTGTTCAGACTTTGTGTGTGTTTAAACCAAGGCTGATTTTGCAGAGGAGAGGTGAAATGGCATGGTTTTTGCAGCAGGTGGGTGTGTCTAGTCAGCAGGTGTGTTAATCAGGAGGACACAATGGCAAGCCTGTAGCTTTAAGCAGGAAAACCTTGAGATTGAGTGATCAAGAGGCTTTGCTGGACACTGGCAAGTGCTTACGGCCACACCACTCTGGACCCGCCCGATCTCGTCCGATCTCGGAAGCCAAACAGGGTTGGGCCTGGTTAGTACCTGGATGGGAGACCGCTTGGGAATACCAGGTGCTGTAAGTTTTCCATTTTTTCCTCCCAACCAGCAGAGGGTGTTCTTCCAAAATCTGCTTCAAAGTTCACCTAAGGTTTTTTTCTTTTTTTTTTTTTTTTTTTTTTTTTTAATAAACAACTTTTGCCTCATGTAAAGTAATCAGGTAGCTTCAGAGCAATCAGAATCAAGGTGTCAATGCATAACCTTTAGCCTAATTACACCCACCTGTTACAATGAGCAGATGTTAGCAGTGTTTCTGTTCAGACTTTGTGTGTGTTTAAACCAAGGCTGATTTTGCAGAGGAGAGGTGAAATGGCATGGTTTTTGCAGCAGGTGGGTGTGTCTAGTCAGCAGGTGTGTTAATCAGGAGGACACAATGGCAAGCCTGTAGCTTTAAGCAGGAAAACCTTGAGATTGAGTGATCAAGAGGCTTTGCTGGACACTGGCAAGTGCTTACGGCCACACCACTCTGGACCCGCCCGATCTCGTCCGATCTCGGAAGCCAAACAGGGTTGGGCCTGGTTAGTACCTGGATGGGAGACCGCTTGGGAATACCAGGTGCTGTAAGTTTTCCATCTTTTCCTCCCAACCAGCAGAGGGTGTTCTTCCAAAATCTGCTTCAAAGTTCACCTAAGGTTTTTTTTTTTTAATAAACAACTTTTGCCTCATGTAAAGTAATCAGGTAGCTTCAGAGCAATCAGAATCAAGGTGTCAATGCATAACCTTTAGCCTAATTACACCCACCTGTTACAATGAGCAGATGTTAGCAGTGTTTCTGTTCAGACTTTGTGTGTGTTTAAACCAAGGCTGATTTTGCAGAGGAGAGGTGAAATGGCATGGTTTTTGCAGCAGGTGGGTGTGTCTAGTCAGCAGGTGTGTTAATCAGGAGGACACAATGGCAAGCCTGTAGCTTTAAGCAGGAAAACCTTGAGATTGAGTGATCAAGAGGCTTTGCTGGACACTGGCAAGTGCTTACGGCCACACCACTCTGGACCCGCCCGATCTCGTCCGATCTCGGAAGCCAAACAGGGTTGGGCCTGGTTAGTACCTGGATGGGAGACCGCTTGGGAATACCAGGTGCTGTAAGTTTTCCATCTTTTCCTCCCAACCAGCAGAGGGTGTTCTTCCAAAATCTGCTTCAAAGTTCACCTAAGGTTTTTTTTTTTTTAATAAACAACTTTTGCCTCATGTAAAGTAATCAGGTAGCTTCAGAGCAATCAGAATCAAGGTGTCAATGCATAACCTTTAGCCTAATTACACCCACCTGTTACAATGAGCAGATGTTAGCAGTGTTTCTGTTCAGACTTTGTGTGTGTTTAAACCAAGGCTGATTTTGCAGAGGAGAGGTGAAATGGCATGGTTTTTGCAGCAGGTGGGTGTGTCTAGTCAGCAGGTGTGTTAATCAGGAGGACACAATGGCAAGCCTGTAGCTTTAAGCAGGAAAACCTTGAGATTGAGTGATCAAGAGGCTTTGCTGGACACTGGCAAGTGCTTACGGCCACACCACTCTGGACCCGCCCGATCTCGTCCGATCTCGGAAGCCAAACAGGGTTGGGCCTGGTTAGTACCTGGATGGGAGACCGCTTGGGAATACCAGGTGCTGTAAGTTTTCCATCTTTTCCTCCCAACCAGCAGAGGGTGTTCTTCCAAAATCTGCTTCAAAGTTCACCTAAGGTTTTTTTTTTTTAATAAACAACTTTTGCCTCATGTAAAGTAATCAGGTAGCTTCAGAGCAATCAGAATCAAGGTGTCAATGCATAACCTTTAGCCTAATTACACCCACCTGTTACAATGAGCAGATGTTAGCAGTGTTTCTGTTCAGACTTTGTGTGTGTTTAAACCAAGGCTGATTTTGCAGAGGAGAGGTGAAATGGCATGGTTTTTGCAGCAGGTGGGTGTGTCTAGTCAGCAGGTGTGTTAATCAGGAGGACACAATGGCAAGCCTGTAGCTTTAAGCAGGAAAACCTTGAGATTGAGTGATCAAGAGGCTTTGCTGGACACTGGCAAGTGCTTACGGCCACACCACTCTGGACCCGCCCGATCTCGTCCGATCTCGGAAGCCAAACAGGGTTGGGCCTGGTTAGTACCTGGATGGGAGACCGCTTGGGAATACCAGGTGCTGTAAGTTTTCCATCTTTTCCTCCCAACCAGCAGAGGGTGTTCTTCCAAAATCTGCTTCAAAGTTCACCTAAGGTTTTTTTCTTTTTCTTTTTTTTTTCTTTTTTTTTTTTTTTTAATAAACAACTTTTGCCTCATGTAAAGTAATCAGGTAGCTTCAGAGCAATCAGAATCAAGGTGTCAATGCATAACCTTTAGCCTAATTACACCCACCTGTTACAATGAGCAGATGTTAGCAGTGTTTCTGTTCAGACTTTGTGTGTGTTTAAACCAAGGCTGATTTTGCAGAGGAGAGGTGAAATGGCATGGTTTTTGCAGCAGGTGGGTGTGTCTAGTCAGCAGGTGTGTTAATCAGGAGGACACAATGGCAAGCCTGTAGCTTTAAGCAGGAAAACCTTGAGATTGAGTGATCAAGAGGCTTTGCTGGACACTGGCAAGTGCTTACGGCCACACCACTCTGGACCCGCCCGATCTCGTCCGATCTCGGAAGCCAAACAGGGTTGGGCCTGGTTAGTACCTGGATGGGAGACCGCTTGGGAATACCAGGTGCTGTAAGTTTTCCATCTTTTCCTCCCAACCAGCAGAGGGTGTTCTTCCAAAATCTGCTTCAAAGTTCACCTAAGGTTTTTTTTTTTTAATAAACAACTTTTGCCTCATGTAAAGTAATCAGGTAGCTTCAGAGCAATCAGAATCAAGGTGTCAATGCATAACCTTTAGCCTAATTACACCCACCTGTTACAATGAGCAGATGTTAGCAGTGTTTCTGTTCAGACTTTGTGTGTGTTTAAACCAAGGCTGATTTTGCAGAGGAGAGGTGAAATGGCATGGTTTTTGCAGCAGGTGGGTGTGTCTAGTCAGCAGGTGTGTTAATCAGGAGGACACAATGGCAAGCCTGTAGCTTTAAGCAGGAAAACCTTGAGATTGAGTGATCAAGAGGCTTTGCTGGACACTGGCAAGTGCTTACGGCCACACCACTCTGGACCCGCCCGATCTCGTCCGATCTCGGAAGCCAAACAGGGTTGGGCCTGGTTAGTACCTGGATGGGAGACCGCTTGGGAATACCAGGTGCTGTAAGTTTTCCATCTTTTCCTCCCAACCAGCAGAGGGTGTTCTTCCAAAATCTGCTTCAAAGTTCACCTAAGGTTTTTTTCTTTTTCTTTTTTTTTTCTTTTTTTTTTTTTTTTAATAAACAACTTTTGCCTCATGTAAAGTAATCAGGTAGCTTCAGAGCAATCAGAATCAAGGTGTCAATGCATAACCTTTAGCCTAATTACACCCACCTGTTACAATGAGCAGATGTTAGCAGTGTTTCTGTTCAGACTTTGTGTGTGTTTAAACCAAGGCTGATTTTGCAGAGGAGAGGTGAAATGGCATGGTTTTTGCAGCAGGTGGGTGTGTCTAGTCAGCAGGTGTGTTAATCAGGAGGACACAATGGCAAGCCTGTAGCTTTAAGCAGGAAAACCTTGAGATTGAGTGATCAAGAGGCTTTGCTGGACACTGGCAAGTGCTTACGGCCACACCACTCTGGACCCGCCCGATCTCGTCCGATCTCGGAAGCCAAACAGGGTTGGGCCTGGTTAGTACCTGGATGGGAGACCGCTTGGGAATACCAGGTGCTGTAAGTTTTCCATCTTTTCCTCCCAACCAGCAGAGGGTGTTCTTCCAAAATCTGCTTCAAAGTTCACCTAAGGTTTTTTTTTTTTAATAAACAACTTTTGCCTCATGTAAAGTAATCAGGTAGCTTCAGAGCAATCAGAATCAAGGTGTCAATGCATAACCTTTAGCCTAATTACACCCACCTGTTACAATGAGCAGATGTTAGCAGTGTTTCTGTTCAGACTTTGTGTGTGTTTAAACCAAGGCTGATTTTGCAGAGGAGAGGTGAAATGGCATGGTTTTTGCAGCAGGTGGGTGTGTCTAGTCAGCAGGTGTGTTAATCAGGAGGACACAATGGCAAGCCTGTAGCTTTAAGCAGGAAAACCTTGAGATTGAGTGATCAAGAGGCTTTGCTGGACACTGGCAAGTGCTTACGGCCACACCACTCTGGACCCGCCCGATCTCGTCCGATCTCGGAAGCCAAACAGGGTTGGGCCTGGTTAGTACCTGGATGGGAGACCGCTTGGGAATACCAGGTGCTGTAAGTTTTCCATCTTTTCCTCCCAACCAGCAGAGGGTGTTCTTCCAAAATCTGCTTCAAAGTTCACCTAAGGTTTTTTTTTTTTTAATAAACAACTTTTGCCTCATGTAAAGTAATCAGGTAGCTTCAGAGCAATCAGAATCAAGGTGTCAATGCATAACCTTTAGCCTAATTACACCCACCTGTTACAATGAGCAGATGTTAGCAGTGTTTCTGTTCAGACTTTGTGTGTGTTTAAACCAAGGCTGATTTTGCAGAGGAGAGGTGAAATGGCATGGTTTTTGCAGCAGGTGGGTGTGTCTAGTCAGCAGGTGTGTTAATCAGGAGGACACAATGGCAAGCCTGTAGCTTTAAGCAGGAAAACCTTGAGATTGAGTGGCCAAGAGGCTTTGCTGGACACTGGCAAGTGCTTACGGCCACACCACTCTGGACCCGCCCGATCTCGTCCGATCTCGGAAGCCAAACAGGGTTGGGCCTGGTTAGTACCTGGATGGGAGACCGCTTGGGAATACCAGGTGCTGTAAGTTTTCCATCTTTTCCTCCCAACCAGCAGAGGGTGTTCTTCCAAAATCTGCTTCAAAGTTCACCTAAGGTTTTTTTTTTTTTTTTTTTAATAAACAACTTTTGCCTCATGTAAAGTAATCAGGTAGCTTCAGAGCAATCAGAATCAAGGTGTCAATGCATAACCTTTAGCCTAATTACACCCACCTGTTACAATGAGCAGATGTTAGCAGTGTTTCTGTTCAGACTTTGTGTGTGTTTAAACCAAGGCTGATTTTGCAGAGGAGAGGTGAAATGGCATGGTTTTTGCAGCAGGTGGGTGTGTCTAGTCAGCAGGTGTGTTAATCAGGAGGACACAATGGCAAGCCTGTAGCTTTAAGCAGGAAAACCTTGAGATTGAGTGGCCAAGAGGCTTTGCTGGACACTGGCAAGTGCTTACGGCCACACCACTCTGGACCCGCCCGATCTCGTCCGATCTCGGAAGCCAAACAGGGTTGGGCCTGGTTAGTACCTGGATGGGAGACCGCTTGGGAATACCAGGTGCTGTAAGTTTTCCATCTTTTCCTCCCAACCAGCAGAGGGTGTTCTTCCAAAATCTGCTTCAAAGTTCACCTAAGGTTTTTTTTTTTTTTTTTTTAATAAACAACTTTTGCCTCATGTAAAGTAATCAGGTAGCTTCAGAGCAATCAGAATCAAGGTGTCAATGCATAACCTTTAGCCTAATTACACCCACCTGTTACAATGAGCAGATGTTAGCAGTGTTTCTGTTCAGACTTTGTGTGTGTTTAAACCAAGGCTGATTTTGCAGAGGAGAGGTGAAATGGCATGGTTTTTGCAGCAGGTGGGTGTGTCTAGTCAGCAGGTGTGTTAATCAGGAGGACACAATGGCAAGCCTGTAGCTTTAAGCAGGAAAACCTTGAGATTGAGTGATCAAGATGCTTTGCTGGACACTGGCAAGTGCTTACGGCCACACCACTCTGGACCCGCCCGATCTCGTCCGATCTCGGAAGCCAAACAGGGTTGGGCCTGGTTAGTACCTGGATGGGAGACCGCTTGGGAATACCAGGTGCTGTAAGTTTTCCATCTTTTCCTCCCAACCAGCAGAGGGTGTTCTTCCAAAATCTGCTTCAAAGTTCACCTAAGGTTTTTTTCTTTTTTTTTTTTTTCTTTTTTTTTTTTTAATAAACAACTTTTGCCTCATGTAAAGTAATCAGGTAGCTTCAGAGCAATCAGAATCAAGGTGTCAATGCATAACCTTTAGCCTAATTACACCCACCTGTTACAATGAGCAGATGTTAGCAGTGTTTCTGTTCAGACTTTGTGTGTGTTTAAACCAAGGCTGATTTTGCAGAGGAGAGGTGAAATGGCATGGTTTTTGCAGCAGGTGGGTGTGTCTAGTCAGCAGGTGTTTTAATCAGAAGGACACAATGGCATGCCTGGAGCTTTAAGCAGGAAAACCTTGAGATTCATTGGCCAAGAGGCTTTGCTGGACACTGGCAAGTGCTTACGGCCACACCACTCTGGACCCGCCCGATCTCGTCCGATCTCGGAAGCCAAACAGGGTTGGGCCTGGTTAGTACCTGGATGGGAGACCGCTTGGGAATACCAGGTGCTGTAAGTTTTCCATCTTTTCCTCCCAACCAGCAGAGGGTGTTCTTCCAAAATCTGCTTCAAAGTTCACCTAAGGTTTTTTTTTTTTTTTTTTTTTAATAAACAACTTTTGCCTCATGTAAAGTAATCAGGTAGCTTCAGAGCAATCAGAATCAAGGTGTCAATGCATAACCTTTAGCCTAATTACACCCACCTGTTACAATGAGCAGATGTTAGCAGTGTTTCTGTTCAGACTTTGTGTGTGTTTAAACCAAGGCTGATTTTGCAGAGGAGAGGTGAAATGGCATGGTTTTTGCAGCAGGTGGGTGTGTCTAGTCAGCAGGTGTGTTAATCAGGAGGACACAATGGCAAGCCTGTAGCTTTAAGCAGGAAAACCTTGAGATTGAGTGGCCAAGAGGCTTTGCTGGACACTGGCAAGTGCTTACGGCCACACCACTCTGGACCCGCCCGATCTCGTCCGATCTCGGAAGCCAAACAGGGTTGGGCCTGGTTAGTACCTGGATGGGAGACCGCTTGGGAATACCAGGTGCTGTAAGTTTTCCATCTTTTCCTCCCAACCAGCAGAGGGTGTTCTTCCAAAATCTGCTTCAAAGTTCACCTAAGGTTTTTTTTTTTTTTTTTTTAATAAACAACTTTTGCCTCATGTAAAGTAATCAGGTAGCTTCAGAGCAATCAGAATCAAGGTGTCAATGCATAACCTTTAGCCTAATTACACCCACCTGTTACAATGAGCAGATGTTAGCAGTGTTTCTGTTCAGACTTTGTGTGTGTTTAAACCAAGGCTGATTTTGCAGAGGAGAGGTGAAATGGCATGGTTTTTGCAGCAGGTGGGTGTGTCTAGTCAGCAGGTGTGTTAATCAGGAGGACACAATGGCAAGCCTGTAGCTTTAAGCAGGAAAACCTTGAGATTGAGTGGCCAAGAGGCTTTGCTGGACACTGGCAAGTGCTTACGGCCACACCACTCTGGACCCGCCCGATCTCGTCCGATCTCGGAAGCCAAACAGGGTTGGGCCTGGTTAGTACCTGGATGGGAGACCGCTTGGGAATACCAGGTGCTGTAAGTTTTCCATCTTTTCCTCCCAACCAGCAGAGGGTGTTCTTCCAAAATCTGCTTCAAAGTTCACCTAAGGTTTTTTTTTTTTTTTTTTTAATAAACAACTTTTGCCTCATGTAAAGTAATCAGGTAGCTTCAGAGCAATCAGAATCAAGGTGTCAATGCATAACCTTTAGCCTAATTACACCCACCTGTTACAATGAGCAGATGTTAGCAGTGTTTCTGTTCAGACTTTGTGTGTGTTTAAACCAAGGCTGATTTTGCAGAGGAGAGGTGAAATGGCATGGTTTTTGCAGCAGGTGGGTGTGTCTAGTCAGCAGGTGTGTTAATCAGGAGGACACAATGGCAAGCCTGTAGCTTTAAGCAGGAAAACCTTGAGATTGAGTGATCAAGATGCTTTGCTGGACACTGGCAAGTGCTTACGGCCACACCACTCTGGACCCGCCCGATCTCGTCCGATCTCGGAAGCCAAACAGGGTTGGGCCTGGTTAGTACCTGGATGGGAGACCGCTTGGGAATACCAGGTGCTGTAAGTTTTCCATCTTTTCCTCCCAACCAGCAGAGGGTGTTCTTCCAAAATCTGCTTCAAAGTTCACCTAAGGTTTTTTTCTTTTTTTTTTTTTTCTTTTTTTTTTTTTAATAAACAACTTTTGCCTCATGTAAAGTAATCAGGTAGCTTCAGAGCAATCAGAATCAAGGTGTCAATGCATAACCTTTAGCCTAATTACACCCACCTGTTACAATGAGCAGATGTTAGCAGTGTTTCTGTTCAGACTTTGTGTGTGTTTAAACCAAGGCTGATTTTGCAGAGGAGAGGTGAAATGGCATGGTTTTTGCAGCAGGTGGGTGTGTCTAGTCAGCAGGTGTTTTAATCAGAAGGACACAATGGCATGCCTGGAGCTTTAAGCAGGAAAACCTTGAGATTCATTGGCCAAGAGGCTTTGCTGGACACTGGCAAGTGCTTACGGCCACACCACTCTGGACCCGCCCGATCTCGTCCGATCTCGGAAGCCAAACAGGGTTGGGCCTGGTTAGTACCTGGATGGGAGACCGCTTGGGAATACCAGGTGCTGTAAGTTTTCCATCTTTTCCTCCCAACCAGCAGAGGGTGTTCTTCCAAAATCTGCTTCAAAGTTCACCTAAGGTTTTTTTCTTTTTTTTTTTTTTTTTTTTTTTTTTTTTTAATAAACAACTTTTGCCTCATGTAAAGTAATCAGGTAGCTTCAGAGCAATCAGAATCAAGGTGTCAATGCATAACCTTTAGCCTAATTACACCCACCTGTTACAATGAGCAGATGTTAGCAGTGTTTCTGTTCAGACTTTGTGTGTGTTTAAACCAAGGCTGATTTTGCAGAGGAGAGGTGAAATGGCATGGTTTTTGCAGCAGGTGGGTGTGTCTAGTCAGCAGGTGTGTTAATCAGGAGGACACAATGGCAAGCTTGTAGCTTTAAGCAGGAAAACCTTGAGATTGAGTGATCAAGATGCTTTGCTGGACACTGGCAAGTGCTTACGGCCACACCACTCTGGACCCGCCCGATCTCGTCCGATCTCGGAAGCCAAACAGGGTTGGGCCTGGTTAGTACCTGGATGGGAGACCGCTTGGGAATACCAGGTGCTGTAAGTTTTCCATCTTTTCCTCCCAACCAGCAGAGGGTGTTCTTCCAAAATCTGCTTCAAAGTTCACCTAAGGTTTTTTTCTTTTTTTTTTTTTTCTTTTTTTTTTTTTAATAAACAACTTTTGCCTCATGTAAAGTAATCAGGTAGCTTCAGAGCAATCAGAATCAAGGTGTCAATGCATAACCTTTAGCCTAATTACACCCACCTGTTACAATGAGCAGATGTTAGCAGTGTTTCTGTTCAGACTTTGTGTGTGTTTAAACCAAGGCTGATTTTGCAGAGGAGAGGTGAAATGGCATGGTTTTTGCAGCAGGTGGGTGTGTCTAGTCAGCAGGTGTTTTAATCAGAAGGACACAATGGCATGCCTGGAGCTTTAAGCAGGAAAACCTTGAGATTCATTGGCCAAGAGGCTTTGCTGGACACTGGCAAGTGCTTACGGCCACACCACTCTGGACCCGCCCGATCTCGTCCGATCTCGGAAGCCAAACAGGGTTGGGCCTGGTTAGTACCTGGATGGGAGACCGCTTGGGAATACCAGGTGCTGTAAGTTTTCCATCTTTTCCTCCCAACCAGCAGAGGGTGTTCTTCCAAAATCTGCTTCAAAGTTCACCTAAGGTTTTTTTTTTTTTAATAAACAACTTTTGCCTCATGTAAAGTAATCAGGTAGCTTCAGAGCAATCAGAATCAAGGTGTCAATGCATAACCTTTAGCCTAATTACACCCACCTGTTACAATGAGCAGATGTTAGCAGTGTTTCTGTTCAGACTTTGTGTGTGTTTAAACCAAGGCTGATTTTGCAGAGGAGAGGTGAAATGGCATGGTTTTTGCAGCAGGTGGGTGTGTCTAGTCAGCAGGTGTGTTAATCAGGAGGACACAATGGCAAGCCTGTAGCTTTAAGCAGGAAAACCTTGAGATTGAGTGGCCAAGAGGCTTTGCTGGACACTGGCAAGTGCTTACGGCCACACCACTCTGGACCCGCCCGATCTCGTCCGATCTCGGAAGCCAAACAGGGTTGGGCCTGGTTAGTACCTGGATGGGAGACCGCTTGGGAATACCAGGTGCTGTAAGTTTTCCATCTTTTCCTCCCAACCAGCAGAGGGTGTTCTTCCAAAATCTGCTTCAAAGTTCACCTAAGGTTTTTTTTTTTTTAATAAACAACTTTTGCCTCATGTAAAGTAATCAGGTAGCTTCAGAGCAATCAGAATCAAGGTGTCAATGCATAACCTTTAGCCTAATTACACCCACCTGTTACAATGAGCAGATGTTAGCAGTGTTTCTGTGCAGACTTTGTGTGTGTTTAAACCAAGGCTGATTTTGCAGAGGAGAGGTGAAATGGCATGGTTTTTGCAGCAGGTGGGTGTGTCTAGTCAGCAGGTGTGTTAATCAGGAGGACACAATGGCAAGCCTGTAGCTTTAAGCAGGAAAACCTTGAGATTGAGTGGCCAAGAGGCTTTGCTGGACACTGGCAAGTGCTTACGGCCACAACACTCTGGACCCGCCCGATCTCGTCCGATCTCGGAAGCCAAACAGGGTTGGGCCTGGTTAGTACCTGGATGGGAGACCGCTTGGGAATACCAGGTGCTGTAAGTTTTCCATCTTTTCCTCCCAACCAGCAGAGGGTGTTCTTCCAAAATCTGCTTCAAAGTTCACCTAAGGTTTTTTTTTTTTTAATAAACAACTTTTGCCTCATGTAAAGTAATCAGGTAGCTTCAGAGCAATCAGAATCAAGGTGTCAATGCATAACCTTTAGCCTAATTACACCCACCTGTTACAATGAGCAGATGTTAGCAGTGTTTCTGTTCAGACTTTGTGTGTGTTTAAACCAAGGCTGATTTTGCAGAGGAGAGGTGAAATGGCATGGTTTTTGCAGCAGGTGGGTGTGTCTAGTCAGCAGGTGTGTTAATCAGGAGGACACAATGGCAAGCCTGTAGCTTTAAGCAGGAAAACCTTGAGATTGAGTGGCCAAGAGGCTTTGCTGGACACTGGCAAGTGCTTACGGCCATACCACCCTGAACACGCATGCGCGAGTGCAGGAGGGTGTGACGTTGGCACTTTTGAATCTCGGTGACCGTTGGGCTGATTCTCGGCGTCTTCTGATTTTCTCTTCTTTTTTCCTCTCTTTTTGTGTTTGTTTCTTTGTTTGACTGTTTACGTCTGGACATATTGTGTGTGTGTGTGTGTGTGTGTGTGTGCGTGTGTGTGTGGCTTCTTCCGCTCCCCACAGTCTTTTGACTGCTGGGGAGTTCTCTTTTTTTTCTTTTCTCTCTCTCTTTTGTCACCTTTGGTACGGGGTTTTCACGGTGGTTTTCTTTTACCCCCCCGTCCTGAGAGCATGGCTTCAGCGGGGGGGAGTTCTGTCGGTGTGGGACAGAGGTCTAACTCCGCGAGGAATGCGGGGAATGTCGTTGCGGGTCCGTCAGCTGCAGGTGTGGCGGCGAGACCCGCTTCTGTCACGGTGGGTGGTGGCACAAAATCACGGGGTGTGGATGGAGGGGAGCCTCCTAAGGTAAAATATGAGAGGGATTTGACGATTCACGTTGATTTATTGGGAGAAGACCCCGTGTCTGTCACGGAGCTTCTTCGTTATAGCAGGTTGCTCTGTGGGGGCGTGGTAGCGTGTCGGTCTGTGGGAAGTAAGCGATATGAGTTAACAATGTCTAACGCTGTTGGCAGGGATAAACTATTGGATGGGTTTAAAATTGGGAACACAACAGTACAAGGGAAAAGTATTTCGAATGATGAGCTGGTGGTCTCTTTTCTGGGGCTGCCGGCATACATTACTGATGAGGAGATTCTGGAGAAACTGGAGGGGTGGAAGGTGTCGGCTGTGTCGCCGATTAAACGGAGAATGTGGCCGGGCACCAACGTAGCAGACGGGACTAGGTTTGTAAAAGTTAAATTTAATGAAAGTGTGCAATCGTTGCCATACTCAGCGAAGTTTAATACCGCGACGGGACCAGAGTTCTTCAGGGTAATACACGATAAGCAGGTGAAAGTCTGCAGGATCTGCATCAGACCGGGGCACATTGTTAGAGACTGTCCGGAATTTTTATGCAATAAATGTGGAGTTCAGGGACATTACGCCAGAGAGTGCAAGGTCGCTCTCTCCAAGTGTTCTGTGTGTTTGAACAAAACAGAAAATTGTATTTGTCTGAGTGACAGTGAGAATGACGTGGCCTCCGCTGCGGGTGAGGAGGCGCTGGACAGCATGTCGGAGGAGGAGGAGGACCTGTCTGACTCCGTGCCTGACGCGCGGGTACCTGCGGCGCAGGTGCCTGCTGCGCTCCACGGCGACAGAAGACCGGACGACACGTCAGCGGAGGGGGGAGGCGTCCTCGGTCAACAGGCGGCTCGCAGCGGCTCAGACCTGTTCCGAGCGGCGGGGGATCCAGGTGGGATCCTGCTGTCGACAGCCGATGTTCCCGTGAGGGAGGGTGAGCAGCACCCGACCAATGCCGCTACTCCCATCCGGGCGGGGGGGGCCCACGGAGTTGGCCCTGCCTCGTTAAAATCTGTTCCCGTGAAGGGGGGAGCTCAGCCCCAGAACGCTGGCTCTGCCCCTGGCCGGGCGGGAGAGGCTGCGGACCTCGTCCCGAAAGGAATGTCTGGAATGTGCGACGCTGCTGCCTCAGCTCCGCTGGAGGGAGAAATCCGACGGAGAGAGGAGAGCTGCGGTGAAATGAGCATGACATCCTTTTCTTTACCCCCTCAGGACAAAGTGGACGTGACTGACGACGTGGACGATTCAGACATGGAAGTTGACAGGCTGACGCTCCAACAGCGGAGGACACTCTCTATGAAGCAGACTGGGAAGGCGAAGAAGAAGAAATCGGCGTAATGTCTCTGTGCTTCTGTTTATTTATGGTCCGGCTCCTCAGTTTAAACATTAGAGGAGTGTGTGTGATGGAAAGAATTAAGGGAGTTTTGGGCGAGAGGTGTGACATTCTCTGTTTGCAGGAGGTGCATTGGGAGAATGAAACTCGCGTGCAGGCTGAGAAGCTGTGGGGGGGATCTGCTTTTTATGCGGCGGGCCCGAGGCGCACAGCAGGAGTTGCTGTATTTGTCAGATCGGGAGTCTTTGACAGTGTGACGCTCAGGGGGGTGGATCCTGCAGGACGGTTTTTAATGATAGATTTAGAATGGGCTGGGAAGAAGTTGAGATTGATCAACGTTTATGCTTCTAATGATCAAGTGGAAAGACAGCGTTTTTTTCACTCCCTAAGGCCTTTCATAAATGATTTTTCCCTGCTGGTGGGGGATTTTAACACTGCTCTAGCACCTACGGATTTGTCGGTGAGGAATGTTTTTAAAAATGATGTCGGTAGGAAGGAACTTTTTTCAATTATGTCAGACTATGACATTATTGATGCCTGGAGGGTGTTAAATCACGGAAAGAGGGACTTCTCAAGGCGACAGTTGGTGAAGGGGGTGCTGAAGCAGTCCAGGATAGATCATGTTCTGTCTGCGTGTTCAGTCACCAGGATGTTGAATGGAGTCACGTATATACCACACGCGTGGAGCGATCACGCATGGGTGGAGGTGGTTCTTGACAGGGTCAAAGTTAGGAATGGTGGAGGGATGTGGATTTTAAATAACAGTGTTTTGGGGGAGCTGGATTACCAAAGGAGGATTAAGTCTCTCTTGGCTTATCATAGGGAGCACATGGATGAAGCAGTGGATATTTTTGTTTGGTGGGGGGATTTGAAGGCCAAAATTAAAAGGTCGACTATCGCATATTGTAAAAAGAGGGCGTGGGATGCCAGGGAGGAGGAAAGGGGGGTAAGAGAGGTGCTGATGAGGGAGGCATCTCTGTTGGCGGAGGACCCCAACAGGGATGCAATGATCTACTCAGCTGCCTTAGATCGTTTGAGGCAGTTTGAGGTGGAGAGGTGTAGGGCAGCAGCTATAAGGGCCAGGGTGAGGAATTTTGTGGAAGGGGAGAGATCTTCTGCGTTTTTTCTAGGGCTAGAAAAGAGGAGGAAGGAGAAAACGGTGATAAAGACACTGCATGATGTGGATGGCAAGGTTTGCAATAATTTGGATGACATTCTGGATGCTGTGGAAGTCTATTATAAGAATTTGTTTAAGGAGGGTGTGTGTGATTTCACTGCTGTTGAGGCCTGTGTTGAGGCCATATCTTCTAGGGTGTGTGATGAGGACAGGCGGACATGTGATGCAGACATAGGATTTGAGGAAATAAAGGTAGCCATTGGGGGACAAAACACAAATAAGTCTCCAGGGGTGGATGGTCTGACAGCTGAATTTTACAAGTGCTTTCAGGAGGACCTTCTCCCTATCCTGTTTAAGCTGTTCGGAGCTTTTTTCGCTGGTCATTTGCCATCGCCCTGCTTCTGTATGGGCACTATTAAATTGATTTTTAAAAATAAAGGAGATAGGGCCGACCTGGAGAACTACAGACCAATTACGCTACTGAACATGGACTATAAAATCCTGACAAGGGTTTTTGCTAACAGACTGAAGGAGGTGCTCCCCTCCATCCTGGTTTCAACACAAGCTTATGGGGTGCAGGGCAGGAAAATTTCAGACACAATCTTATCACTTATGTGCACGGTGGATCACATGGAAAAGAGGGGAGGTTTATTTTTGAATTTGGATTTCAGTAAAGCTTTTGACAGGGTTGAACACGGGTTTTTGTGGAGGGTCTTAGAGGGCTTTGGTTTTGGGGCACCTTTCATTTCCAGAATAAAAACATTATATGCAACTGCTGGGAGCAGTGTGCAATGTAATGGGCTTTTGACAGGTGTTGTGAAAATCGGAAGATCAATCCGACAGGGTTGCCCATTGTCTGCAATGCTGTTTAGTATTGCGGTGGAACCCCTGGCAGGCATGATAAAGGCGGATGGCAATATTCGGGGTGTGGTCACGCCTGCCGGGAGGGAAACCAAAATCTTCTCATATGCGGACGACACTAGCCTGGTGCTGACTGATGTGGCTAGTGTCGATGGGGCCCTGCAACATATTAAGACTTTCTGTGAGGCATCAGGAGCAAAGCTCAACGTTGGCAAATCTGAGATTTTGTTTTTGGGCAGCAAGGTCGGGACGACAAACAAGTGGGGTTTCAAAGAGGCTGTGAGAGAAGTTAAAATACTGGGAATCTGGTTGGCTCGATCACGTGGTGAAGCTATTTGTAAAAACTGGACAGAGGTGGTGGGTAAACTTGCACAAATTTTGGGTCTCTGGAAGATGCGCAGGTTGACTCTAAGGGGTAAGGTGATGGTAATAAACACACTGGTCTTTTCAAGGGTGAATTATGTCCTATCAATTCTGCCATTTCCGGAAAACTTTCAACTGACAATTAATAATCTCATTTCAAATTTTCTTTGGGGCTCTAAGGCCAACCAGATTTCCAGGTACACTTTATCGAGAGCCATCCAGAATGGTGGTCTGAATCTGGTGGAGTTGGGCGCCAGGAAGGGGGCTTTACGCCTGAAACTGGCGGCTCGGCTCCTGGACACGGATCAGACCCCATTCTGGAAGGATTATTTTGTAGAGGGTTTTCTCCAGGTTTCTCGTCTCGGCCTTGCTGTCTTCTGTCAAAGAAGACCACTGACGGCTCTTCGGGACTTGGACACTTTCTCAGCAGAGATGCTAACGGCATGGTATAAAGCTGGGGGATACATCACCCAATCTGTATCCACCCCTTACCAGGTGTTGTGCCAACCGATTTTCAATAATCCTGTGCTCATGTGTGGCGGTCTTCCCCTACAATGCAGGCTGTTGGAGGAGCGTGATTGTCTCCTTGTAGGGGACGTCGTGGCTGGAGGGAGACTGCGTGGCATCTCGGACTTGTTATTCAGGTTCTGTCCTGACCTGAACCAGGGTGAGAGGAGGAGGGTGAAGCAGTTTTTTGCAAAGCTCTCCTCCTCTATACCGCTGCGGTGGTTGATCTCTGTGAGGAGGGGTGGTCCTACACTGCAGGACACAGGGTACTCATTTCAGATCTGTCAGGGTGGTGCATCGATGGAGGTGAAGTCGCTCCCAACAAAGGCTTGGTACGCCCTGCTGATTGCCCTGGAGTCGAAGGTTCCTGCAGCAGAGGCTGCCTGGGCATCGGTATTCCCGGGTAAGGACCCAGCGGAGATTTGGTGGAGCCTGAAAGGTAGTATTTTTCCTCATATGGTATGGAATACGGATTTCAGACTGCGCCATAGAAAAATTTATTCCAGTGTAGTCCTACATCAGATCAATAAGGACTTATATGAAAGGACGTGTCCTGTTTGTGGCACAGTCCCTGAGACACTGGAACACATGTTTTTGGACTGTTCGGTGTTGAAGCCGTTTCTGCAAGGGCTCAGAGACATGCTGAGGGACCGGTGCTCTTTTGAGTGGGCGGTGGAGGAAGATTGGAGGTGGGCAACCCTGTTCGGAGTGCACAGGAACCAAAGACGTCCAGGATGGAAGTTGGCGGACCTGGTCCTCGCTCTTGGACGATTTACCATCTACCAGGCCAGGAACTTGGCACTCAAGGAGAGGAGGACTATGGACAGATGGAGCTGTCTTATGAGATTATTGACGGGGCATCTGGAGACTTTGAGACGGATGGAACCTGATGGACGGCTGAAATGTGTTTCAAATGCTGGGCTGTTAGTATAAATATGCACAATGGAGTTTGGCTAAAAGTCTAATTTATTTATGTTTGCTTTGGCAGGATATTTGAAGCTAATTTTGGACTCTGTATGTTATCTATTTTTGTTTTGCTGTGATGAAAAACCTTTGTATATATTTTAATCTCCTTTATTAATAAAAGATAAAAAAAAAAAGACCCGCCCGATCTCGTCCGATCTCGGAAGCCAAACAGGGTTGGGCCTGGTTAGTACCTGGATGGGAGACCGCTTGGGAATACCAGGTGCTGTAAGTTTTCCATCTTTTCCTCCCAACCAGCAGAGGGTGTTCTTCCAAAATCTGCTTCAAAGTTCACCTAAGGTTTTTTTTTTTTTTTTTTTAATAAACAACTTTTGCCTCATGTAAAGTAATCAGGTAGCTTCAGAGCAATCAGAATCAAGGTGTCAATGCATAACCTTTAGCCTAATTACACCCACCTGTTACAATGAGCAGATGTTAGCAGTGTTTCTGTTCAGACTTTGTGTGTGTTTAAACCAAGGCTGATTTTGCAGAGGAGAGGTGAAATGGCATGGTTTTTGCAGCAGGTGGGTGTGTCTAGTCAGCAGGTGTGTTAATCAGGAGGACACAATGGCAAGCCTGTAGCTTTAAGCAGGAAAACCTTGAGATTGAGTGGCCAAGAGGCTTTGCTGGACACTGGCAAGTGCTTACGGCCACACCACTCTGGACCCGCCCGATCTCGTCCGATCTCGGAAGCCAAACAGGGTTGGGCCTGGTTAGTACCTGGATGGGAGACCGCTTGGGAATACCAGGTGCTGTAAGTTTTCCATCTTTTCCTCCCAACCAGCAGAGGGTGTTCTTCCAAAATCTGCTTCAAAGTTCACCTAAGGTTTTTTTTTTTTTTTTTTTAATAAACAACTTTTGCCTCATGTAAAGTAATCAGGTAGCTTCAGAGCAATCAGAATCAAGGTGTCAATGCATAACCTTTAGCCTAATTACACCCACCTGTTACAATGAGCAGATGTTAGCAGTGTTTCTGTTCAGACTTTGTGTGTGTTTAAACCAAGGCTGATTTTGCAGAGGAGAGGTGAAATGGCATGGTTTTTGCAGCAGGTGGGTGTGTCTAGTCAGCAGGTGTGTTAATCAGGAGGACACAATGGCAAGCCTGTAGCTTTAAGCAGGAAAACCTTGAGATTGAGTGGCCAAGAGGCTTTGCTGGACACTGGCAAGTGCTTACGGCCACACCACTCTGGACCCGCCCGATCTCGTCCGATCTCGGAAGCCAAACAGGGTTGGGCCTGGTTAGTACCTGGATGGGAGACCGCTTGGGAATACCAGGTGCTGTAAGTTTTCCATCTTTTCCTCCCAACCAGCAGAGGGTGTTCTTCCAAAATCTGCTTCAAAGTTCACCTAAGGTTTTTTTTTTTTTTTTTTTAATAAACAACTTTTGCCTCATGTAAAGTAATCAGGTAGCTTCAGAGCAATCAGAATCAAGGTGTCAATGCATAACCTTTAGCCTAATTACACCCACCTGTTACAATGAGCAGATGTTAGCAGTGTTTCTGTTCAGACTTTGTGTGTGTTTAAACCAAGGCTGATTTTGCAGAGGAGAGGTGAAATGGCATGGTTTTTGCAGCAGGTGGGTGTGTCTAGTCAGCAGGTGTGTTAATCAGGAGGACACAATGGCAAGCCTGTAGCTTTAAGCAGGAAAACCTTGAGATTGAGTGATCAAGATGCTTTGCTGGACACTGGCAAGTGCTTACGGCCACACCACTCTGGACCCGCCCGATCTCGTCCGATCTCGGAAGCCAAACAGGGTTGGGCCTGGTTAGTACCTGGATGGGAGACCGCTTGGGAATACCAGGTGCTGTAAGTTTTCCATCTTTTCCTCCCAACCAGCAGAGGGTGTTCTTCCAAAATCTGCTTCAAAGTTCACCTAAGGTTTTTTTCTTTTTTTTTTTTTTCTTTTTTTTTTTTTAATAAACAACTTTTGCCTCATGTAAAGTAATCAGGTAGCTTCAGAGCAATCAGAATCAAGGTGTCAATGCATAACCTTTAGCCTAATTACACCCACCTGTTACAATGAGCAGATGTTAGCAGTGTTTCTGTTCAGACTTTGTGTGTGTTTAAACCAAGGCTGATTTTGCAGAGGAGAGGTGAAATGGCATGGTTTTTGCAGCAGGTGGGTGTGTCTAGTCAGCAGGTGTTTTAATCAGAAGGACACAATGGCATGCCTGGAGCTTTAAGCAGGAAAACCTTGAGATTCATTGGCCAAGAGGCTTTGCTGGACACTGGCAAGTGCTTACGGCCACACCACTCTGGACCCGCCCGATCTCGTCCGATCTCGGAAGCCAAACAGGGTTGGGCCTGGTTAGTACCTGGATGGGAGACCGCTTGGGAATACCAGGTGCTGTAAGTTTTCCATCTTTTCCTCCCAACCAGCAGAGGGTGTTCTTCCAAAATCTGCTTCAAAGTTCACCTAAGGTTTTTTTTTTTTTAATAAACAACTTTTGCCTCATGTAAAGTAATCAGGTAGCTTCAGAGCAATCAGAATCAAGGTGTCAATGCATAACCTTTAGCCTAATTACACCCACCTGTTACAATGAGCAGATGTTAGCAGTGTTTCTGTTCAGACTTTGTGTGTGTTTAAACCAAGGCTGATTTTGCAGAGGAGAGGTGAAATGGCATGGTTTTTGCAGCAGGTGGGTGTGTCTAGTCAGCAGGTGTGTTAATCAGGAGGACACAATGGCAAGCCTGTAGCTTTAAGCAGGAAAACCTTGAGATTGAGTGGCCAAGAGGCTTTGCTGGACACTGGCAAGTGCTTACGGCCACACCACTCTGGACCCGCCCGATCTCGTCCGATCTCGGAAGCCAAACAGGGTTGGGCCTGGTTAGTACCTGGATGGGAGACCGCTTGGGAATACCAGGTGCTGTAAGTTTTCCATCTTTTCCTCCCAACCAGCAGAGGGTGTTCTTCCAAAATCTGCTTCAAAGTTCACCTAAGGTTTTTTTTTTTTTTTTTTTAATAAACAACTTTTGCCTCATGTAAAGTAATCAGGTAGCTTCAGAGCAATCAGAATCAAGGTGTCAATGCATAACCTTTAGCCTAATTACACCCACCTGTTACAATGAGCAGATGTTAGCAGTGTTTCTGTTCAGACTTTGTGTGTGTTTAAACCAAGGCTGATTTTGCAGAGGAGAGGTGAAATGGCATGGTTTTTGCAGCAGGTGGGTGTGTCTAGTCAGCAGGTGTGTTAATCAGGAGGACACAATGGCAAGCCTGTAGCTTTAAGCAGGAAAACCTTGAGATTGAGTGGCCAAGAGGCTTTGCTGGACACTGGCAAGTGCTTACGGCCACACCACTCTGGACCCGCCCGATCTCGTCCGATCTCGGAAGCCAAACAGGGTTGGGCCTGGTTAGTACCTGGATGGGAGACCGCTTGGGAATACCAGGTGCTGTAAGTTTTCCATCTTTTCCTCCCAACCAGCAGAGGGTGTTCTTCCAAAATCTGCTTCAAAGTTCACCTAAGGTTTTTTTTTTTTTTTTTTTAATAAACAACTTTTGCCTCATGTAAAGTAATCAGGTAGCTTCAGAGCAATCAGAATCAAGGTGTCAATGCATAACCTTTAGCCTAATTACACCCACCTGTTACAATGAGCAGATGTTAGCAGTGTTTCTGTTCAGACTTTGTGTGTGTTTAAACCAAGGCTGATTTTGCAGAGGAGAGGTGAAATGGCATGGTTTTTGCAGCAGGTGGGTGTGTCTAGTCAGCAGGTGTGTTAATCAGGAGGACACAATGGCAAGCCTGTAGCTTTAAGCAGGAAAACCTTGAGATTGAGTGATCAAGATGCTTTGCTGGACACTGGCAAGTGCTTACGGCCACACCACTCTGGACCCGCCCGATCTCGTCCGATCTCGGAAGCCAAACAGGGTTGGGCCTGGTTAGTACCTGGATGGGAGACCGCTTGGGAATACCAGGTGCTGTAAGTTTTCCATCTTTTCCTCCCAACCAGCAGAGGGTGTTCTTCCAAAATCTGCTTCAAAGTTCACCTAAGGTTTTTTTCTTTTTTTTTTTTTAATAAACAACTTTTGCCTCATGTAAAGTAATCAGGTAGCTTCAGAGCAATCAGAATCAAGGTGTCAATGCATAACCTTTAGCCTAATTACACCCACCTGTTACAATGAGCAGATGTTAGCAGTGTTTCTGTTCAGACTTTGTGTGTGTTTAAACCAAGGCTGATTTTGCAGAGGAGAGGTGAAATGGCATGGTTTTTGCAGCAGGTGGGTGTGTCTAGTCAGCAGGTGTTTTAATCAGAAGGACACAATGGCATGCCTGGAGCTTTAAGCAGGAAAACCTTGAGATTCATTGGCCAAGAGGCTTTGCTGGACACTGGCAAGTGCTTACGGCCACACCACTCTGGACCCGCCCGATCTCGTCCGATCTCGGAAGCCAAACAGGGTTGGGCCTGGTTAGTACCTGGATGGGAGACCGCTTGGGAATACCAGGTGCTGTAAGTTTTCCATCTTTTCCTCCCAACCAGCAGAGGGTGTTCTTCCAAAATCTGCTTCAAAGTTCACCTAAGGTTTTTTTCTTTTTTTTTTTTTTCTTTTTTTTTTTTTAATAAACAACTTTTGCCTCATGTAAAGTAATCAGGTAGCTTCAGAGCAATCAGAATCAAGGTGTCAATGCATAACCTTTAGCCTAATTACACCCACCTGTTACAATGAGCAGATGTTAGCAGTGTTTCTGTTCAGACTTTGTGTGTGTTTAAACCAAGGCTGATTTTGCAGAGGAGAGGTGAAATGGCATGGTTTTTGCAGCAGGTGGGTGTGTCTAGTCAGCAGGTGTGTTAATCAGGAGGACACAATGGCAAGCCTGTAGCTTTAAGCAGGAAAACCTTGAGATTGAGTGGCCAAGAGGCTTTGCTGGACACTGGCAAGTGCTTACGGCCACACCACTCTGGACCCGCCCGATCTCGTCCGATCTCGGAAGCCAAACAGGGTTGGGCCTGGTTAGTACCTGGATGGGAGACCGCTTGGGAATACCAGGTGCTGTAAGTTTTCCATCTTTTCCTCCCAACCAGCAGAGGGTGTTCTTCCAAAATCTGCTTCAAAGTTCACCTAAGGTTTTTTTTTTTTTTTTTTTAATAAACAACTTTTGCCTCATGTAAAGTAATCAGGTAGCTTCAGAGCAATCAGAATCAAGGTGTCAATGCATAACCTTTAGCCTAATTACACCCACCTGTTACAATGAGCAGATGTTAGCAGTGTTTCTGTTCAGACTTTGTGTGTGTTTAAACCAAGGCTGATTTTGCAGAGGAGAGGTGAAATGGCATGGTTTTTGCAGCAGGTGGGTGTGTCTAGTCAGCAGGTGTGTTAATCAGGAGGACACAATGGCAAGCCTGTAGCTTTAAGCAGGAAAACCTTGAGATTGAGTGGCCAAGAGGCTTTGCTGGACACTGGCAAGTGCTTACGGCCACACCACTCTGGACCCGCCCGATCTCGTCCGATCTCGGAAGCCAAACAGGGTTGGGCCTGGTTAGTACCTGGATGGGAGACCGCTTGGGAATACCAGGTGCTGTAAGTTTTCCATCTTTTCCTCCCAACCAGCAGAGGGTGTTCTTCCAAAATCTGCTTCAAAGTTCACCTAAGGTTTTTTTTTTTTTTTTTTTAATAAACAACTTTTGCCTCATGTAAAGTAATCAGGTAGCTTCAGAGCAATCAGAATCAAGGTGTCAATGCATAACCTTTAGCCTAATTACACCCACCTGTTACAATGAGCAGATGTTAGCAGTGTTTCTGTTCAGACTTTGTGTGTGTTTAAACCAAGGCTGATTTTGCAGAGGAGAGGTGAAATGGCATGGTTTTTGCAGCAGGTGGGTGTGTCTAGTCAGCAGGTGTGTTAATCAGGAGGACACAATGGCAAGCCTGTAGCTTTAAGCAGGAAAACCTTGAGATTGAGTGATCAAGATGCTTTGCTGGACACTGGCAAGTGCTTACGGCCACACCACTCTGGACCCGCCCGATCTCGTCCGATCTCGGAAGCCAAACAGGGTTGGGCCTGGTTAGTACCTGGATGGGAGACCGCTTGGGAATACCAGGTGCTGTAAGTTTTCCATCTTTTCCTCCCAACCAGCAGAGGGTGTTCTTCCAAAATCTGCTTCAAAGTTCACCTAAGGTTTTTTTCTTTTTTTTTTTTTTCTTTTTTTTTTTTTAATAAACAACTTTTGCCTCATGTAAAGTAATCAGGTAGCTTCAGAGCAATCAGAATCAAGGTGTCAATGCATAACCTTTAGCCTAATTACACCCACCTGTTACAATGAGCAGATGTTAGCAGTGTTTCTGTTCAGACTTTGTGTGTGTTTAAACCAAGGCTGATTTTGCAGAGGAGAGGTGAAATGGCATGGTTTTTGCAGCAGGTGGGTGTGTCTAGTCAGCAGGTGTTTTAATCAGAAGGACACAATGGCATGCCTGGAGCTTTAAGCAGGAAAACCTTGAGATTCATTGGCCAAGAGGCTTTGCTGGACACTGGCAAGTGCTTACGGCCACACCACTCTGGACCCGCCCGATCTCGTCCGATCTCGGAAGCCAAACAGGGTTGGGCCTGGTTAGTACCTGGATGGGAGACCGCTTGGGAATACCAGGTGCTGTAAGTTTTCCATCTTTTCCTCCCAACCAGCAGAGGGTGTTCTTCCAAAATCTGCTTCAAAGTTCACCTAAGGTTTTTTTCTTTTTTTTTTTTTTCTTTTTTTTTTTTTAATAAACAACTTTTGCCTCATGTAAAGTAATCAGGTAGCTTCAGAGCAATCAGAATCAAGGTGTCAATGCATAACCTTTAGCCTAATTACACCCACCTGTTACAATGAGCAGATGTTAGCAGTGTTTCTGTTCAGACTTTGTGTGTGTTTAAACCAAGGCTGATTTTGCAGAGGAGAGGTGAAATGGCATGGTTTTTGCAGCAGGTGGGTGTGTCTAGTCAGCAGGTGTGTTAATCAGGAGGACACAATGGCAAGCCTGTAGCTTTAAGCAGGAAAACCTTGAGATTGAGTGGCCAAGAGGCTTTGCTGGACACTGGCAAGTGCTTACGGCCACACCACTCTGGACCCGCCCGATCTCGTCCGATCTCGGAAGCCAAACAGGGTTGGGCCTGGTTAGTACCTGGATGGGAGACCGCTTGGGAATACCAGGTGCTGTAAGTTTTCCATCTTTTCCTCCCAACCAGCAGAGGGTGTTCTTCCAAAATCTGCTTCAAAGTTCACCTAAGGTTTTTTTTTTTTTAATAAACAACTTTTGCCTCATGTAAAGTAATCAGGTAGCTTCAGAGCAATCAGAATCAAGGTGTCAATGCATAACCTTTAGCCTAATTACACCCACCTGTTACAATGAGCAGATGTTAGCAGTGTTTCTGTGCAGACTTTGTGTGTGTTTAAACCAAGGCTGATTTTGCAGAGGAGAGGTGAAATGGCATGGTTTTTGCAGCAGGTGGGTGTGTCTAGTCAGCAGGTGTGTTAATCAGGAGGACACAATGGCAAGCCTGTAGCTTTAAGCAGGAAAACCTTGAGATTGAGTGGCCAAGAGGCTTTGCTGGACACTGGCAAGTGCTTACGGCCACAACACTCTGGACCCGCCCGATCTCGTCCGATCTCGGAAGCCAAACAGGGTTGGGCCTGGTTAGTACCTGGATGGGAGACCGCTTGGGAATACCAGGTGCTGTAAGTTTTCCATCTTTTCCTCCCAACCAGCAGAGGGTGTTCTTCCAAAATCTGCTTCAAAGTTCACCTAAGGTTTTTTTTTTTTTAATAAACAACTTTTGCCTCATGTAAAGTAATCAGGTAGCTTCAGAGCAATCAGAATCAAGGTGTCAATGCATAACCTTTAGCCTAATTACACCCACCTGTTACAATGAGCAGATGTTAGCAGTGTTTCTGTTCAGACTTTGTGTGTGTTTAAACCAAGGCTGATTTTGCAGAGGAGAGGTGAAATGGCATGGTTTTTGCAGCAGGTGGGTGTGTCTAGTCAGCAGGTGTGTTAATCAGGAGGACACAATGGCAAGCCTGTAGCTTTAAGCAGGAAAACCTTGAGATTGAGTGGCCAAGAGGCTTTGCTGGACACTGGCAAGTGCTTACGGCCACACCACTCTGGACCCGCCCGATCTCGTCCGATCTCGGAAGCCAAACAGGGTTGGGCCTGGTTAGTACCTGGATGGGAGACCGCTTGGGAATACCAGGTGCTGTAAGTTTTCCATCTTTTCCTCCCAACCAGCAGAGGGTGTTCTTCCAAAATCTGCTTCAAAGTTCACCTAAGGTTTTTTTTTTTTTTTTTTTAATAAACAACTTTTGCCTCATGTAAAGTAATCAGGTAGCTTCAGAGCAATCAGAATCAAGGTGTCAATGCATAACCTTTAGCCTAATTACACCCACCTGTTACAATGAGCAGATGTTAGCAGTGTTTCTGTTCAGACTTTGTGTGTGTTTAAACCAAGGCTGATTTTGCAGAGGAGAGGTGAAATGGCATGGTTTTTGCAGCAGGTGGGTGTGTCTAGTCAGCAGGTGTGTTAATCAGGAGGACACAATGGCAAGCCTGTAGCTTTAAGCAGGAAAACCTTGAGATTGAGTGGCCAAGAGGCTTTGCTGGACACTGGCAAGTGCTTACGGCCACACCACTCTGGACCCGCCCGATCTCGTCCGATCTCGGAAGCCAAACAGGGTTGGGCCTGGTTAGTACCTGGATGGGAGACCGCTTGGGAATACCAGGTGCTGTAAGTTTTCCATCTTTTCCTCCCAACCAGCAGAGGGTGTTCTTCCAAAATCTGCTTCAAAGTTCACCTAAGGTTTTTTTTTTTTTTTTTTTAATAAACAACTTTTGCCTCATGTAAAGTAATCAGGTAGCTTCAGAGCAATCAGAATCAAGGTGTCAATGCATAACCTTTAGCCTAATTACACCCACCTGTTACAATGAGCAGATGTTAGCAGTGTTTCTGTTCAGACTTTGTGTGTGTTTAAACCAAGGCTGATTTTGCAGAGGAGAGGTGAAATGGCATGGTTTTTGCAGCAGGTGGGTGTGTCTAGTCAGCAGGTGTGTTAATCAGGAGGACACAATGGCAAGCCTGTAGCTTTAAGCAGGAAAACCTTGAGATTGAGTGGCCAAGAGGCTTTGCTGGACACTGGCAAGTGCTTACGGCCACACCACTCTGGACCCGCCCGATCTCGTCCGATCTCGGAAGCCAAACAGGGTTGGGCCTGGTTAGTACCTGGATGGGAGACCGCTTGGGAATACCAGGTGCTGTAAGTTTTCCATCTTTTCCTCCCAACCAGCAGAGGGTGTTCTTCCAAAATCTGCTTCAAAGTTCACCTAAGGTTTTTTTTTTTTTTTTTTTTTTCTTTTTTTTTTTTTAATAAACAACTTTTGCCTCATGTAAAGTAATCAGGTAGCTTCAGAGCAATCAGAATCAAGGTGTCAATGCATAACCTTTAGCCTAATTACACCCACCTGTTACAATGAGCAGATGTTAGCAGTGTTTCTGTTCAGACTTTGTGTGTGTTTAAACCAAGGCTGATTTTGCAGAGGAGAGGTGAAATGGCATGGTTTTTGCAGCAGGTGGGTGTGTCTAGTCAGCAGGTGTGTTAATCAGGAGGACACAATGGCAAGCCTGTAGCTTTAAGCAGGAAAACCTTGAGATTGAGTGATCAAGATGCTTTGCTGGACACTGGCAAGTGCTTACGGCCACACCACTCTGGACCCGCCCGATCTCGTCCGATCTCGGAAGCCAAACAGGGTTGGGCCTGGTTAGTACCTGGATGGGAGACCGCTTGGGAATACCAGGTGCTGTAAGTTTTCCATCTTTTCCTCCCAACCAGCAGAGGGTGTTCTTCCAAAATCTGCTTCAAAGTTCACCTAAGGTTTTTTTCTTTTTTTTTTTTTTCTTTTTTTTTTTTTAATAAACAACTTTTGCCTCATGTAAAGTAATCAGGTAGCTTCAGAGCAATCAGAATCAAGGTGTCAATGCATAACCTTTAGCCTAATTACACCCACCTGTTACAATGAGCAGATGTTAGCAGTGTTTCTGTTCAGACTTTGTGTGTGTTTAAACCAAGGCTGATTTTGCAGAGGAGAGGTGAAATGGCATGGTTTTTGCAGCAGGTGGGTGTGTCTAGTCAGCAGGTGTTTTAATCAGAAGGACACAATGGCATGCCTGGAGCTTTAAGCAGGAAAACCTTGAGATTCATTGGCCAAGAGGCTTTGCTGGACACTGGCAAGTGCTTACGGCCACACCACTCTGGACCCGCCCGATCTCGTCCGATCTCGGAAGCCAAACAGGGTTGGGCCTGGTTAGTACCTGGATGGGAGACCGCTTGGGAATACCAGGTGCTGTAAGTTTTCCATCTTTTCCTCCCAACCAGCAGAGGGTGTTCTTCCAAAATCTGCTTCAAAGTTCACCTAAGGTTTTTTTCTTTTTTTTTTTTTTTTTTTTTTTTTTTTTAATAAACAACTTTTGCCTCATGTAAAGTAATCAGGTAGCTTCAGAGCAATCAGAATCAAGGTGTCAATGCATAACCTTTAGCCTAATTACACCCACCTGTTACAATGAGCAGATGTTAGCAGTGTTTCTGTTCAGACTTTGTGTGTGTTTAAACCAAGGCTGATTTTGCAGAGGAGAGGTGAAATGGCATGGTTTTTGCAGCAGGTGGGTGTGTCTAGTCAGCAGGTGTGTTAATCAGGAGGACACAATGGCAAGCCTGTAGCTTTAAGCAGGAAAACCTTGAGATTGAGTGGCCAAGAGGCTTTGCTGGACACTGGCAAGTGCTTACGGCCACACCACTCTGGACCCGCCCGATCTCGTCCGATCTCGGAAGCCAAACAGGGTTGGGCCTGGTTAGTACCTGGATGGGAGACCGCTTGGGAATACCAGGTGCTGTAAGTTTTCCATCTTTTCCTCCCAACCAGCAGAGGGTGTTCTTCCAAAATCTGCTTCAAAGTTCACCTAAGGTTTTTTTTTTTTTTTTTTTAATAAACAACTTTTGCCTCATGTAAAGTAATCAGGTAGCTTCAGAGCAATCAGAATCAAGGTGTCAATGCATAACCTTTAGCCTAATTACACCCACCTGTTACAATGAGCAGATGTTAGCAGTGTTTCTGTTCAGACTTTGTGTGTGTTTAAACCAAGGCTGATTTTGCAGAGGAGAGGTGAAATGGCATGGTTTTTGCAGCAGGTGGGTGTGTCTAGTCAGCAGGTGTGTTAATCAGGAGGACACAATGGCAAGCCTGTAGCTTTAAGCAGGAAAACCTTGAGATTGAGTGGCCAAGAGGCTTTGCTGGACACTGGCAAGTGCTTACGGCCACACCACTCTGGACCCGCCCGATCTCGTCCGATCTCGGAAGCCAAACAGGGTTGGGCCTGGTTAGTACCTGGATGGGAGACCGCTTGGGAATACCAGGTGCTGTAAGTTTTCCATCTTTTCCTCCCAACCAGCAGAGGGTGTTCTTCCAAAATCTGCTTCAAAGTTCACCTAAGGTTTTTTTTTTTTTTTTTTTTTTCTTTTTTTTTTTTTAATAAACAACTTTTGCCTCATGTAAAGTAATCAGGTAGCTTCAGAGCAATCAGAATCAAGGTGTCAATGCATAACCTTTAGCCTAATTACACCCACCTGTTACAATGAGCAGATGTTAGCAGTGTTTCTGTTCAGACTTTGTGTGTGTTTAAACCAAGGCTGATTTTGCAGAGGAGAGGTGAAATGGCATGGTTTTTGCAGCAGGTGGGTGTGTCTAGTCAGCAGGTGTGTTAATCAGGAGGACACAATGGCAAGCCTGTAGCTTTAAGCAGGAAAACCTTGAGATTGAGTGATCAAGATGCTTTGCTGGACACTGGCAAGTGCTTACGGCCACACCACTCTGGACCCGCCCGATCTCGTCCGATCTCGGAAGCCAAACAGGGTTGGGCCTGGTTAGTACCTGGATGGGAGACCGCTTGGGAATACCAGGTGCTGTAAGTTTTCCATCTTTTCCTCCCAACCAGCAGAGGGTGTTCTTCCAAAATCTGCTTCAAAGTTCACCTAAGGTTTTTTTCTTTTTTTTTTTTTTCTTTTTTTTTTTTTAATAAACAACTTTTGCCTCATGTAAAGTAATCAGGTAGCTTCAGAGCAATCAGAATCAAGGTGTCAATGCATAACCTTTAGCCTAATTACACCCACCTGTTACAATGAGCAGATGTTAGCAGTGTTTCTGTTCAGACTTTGTGTGTGTTTAAACCAAGGCTGATTTTGCAGAGGAGAGGTGAAATGGCATGGTTTTTGCAGCAGGTGGGTGTGTCTAGTCAGCAGGTGTTTTAATCAGAAGGACACAATGGCATGCCTGGAGCTTTAAGCAGGAAAACCTTGAGATTCATTGGCCAAGAGGCTTTGCTGGACACTGGCAAGTGCTTACGGCCACACCACTCTGGACCCGCCCGATCTCGTCCGATCTCGGAAGCCAAACAGGGTTGGGCCTGGTTAGTACCTGGATGGGAGACCGCTTGGGAATACCAGGTGCTGTAAGTTTTCCATCTTTTCCTCCCAACCAGCAGAGGGTGTTCTTCCAAAATCTGCTTCAAAGTTCACCTAAGGTTTTTTTCTTTTTTTTTTTTTTTTTTTTTTTTTTTTTTTTAATAAACAACTTTTGCCTCATGTAAAGTAATCAGGTAGCTTCAGAGCAATCAGAATCAAGGTGTCAATGCATAACCTTTAGCCTAATTACACCCACCTGTTACAATGAGCAGATGTTAGCAGTGTTTCTGTTCAGACTTTGTGTGTGTTTAAACCAAGGCTGATTTTGCAGAGGAGAGGTGAAATGGCATGGTTTTTGCAGCAGGTGGGTGTGTCTAGTCAGCAGGTGTGTTAATCAGGAGGACACAATGGCAAGCCTGTAGCTTTAAGCAGGAAAACCTTGAGATTGAGTGGCCAAGAGGCTTTGCTGGACACTGGCAAGTGCTTACGGCCACACCACTCTGGACCCGCCCGATCTCGTCCGATCTCAGAAGCCAAACAGGGTTGGGCCTGGTTAGTACCTGGATGGGAGACCGCTTGGGAATACCAGGTGCTGTAAGTTTTCCATCTTTTCCTCCCAACCAGCAGAGGGTGTTCTTCCAAAATCTGCTTCAAAGTTCACCTAAGGTTTTTTTCTTTTTTTTTTTTTTTTTTTTTTTTTTTTTTTTTTAATAAACAACTTTTGCCTCATGTAAAGTAATCAGGTAGCTTCAGAGCAATCAGAATCAAGGTGTCAATGCATAACCTTTAGCCTAATTACACCCACCTGTTACAATGAGCAGATGTTAGCAGTGTTTCTGTTCAGACTTTGTGTGTGTTTAAACCAAGGCTGATTTTGCAGAGGAGAGGTGAAATGGCATGGTTTTTGCAGCAGGTGGGTGTGTCTAGTCAGCAGGTGTGTTAATCAGGAGGACACAATGGCAAGCCTGTAGCTTTAAGCAGGAAAACCTTGAGATTGAGTGATCAAGAGGCTTTGCTGGACACTGGCAAGTGCTTACGGCCACACCACTCTGGACCCGCCCGATCTCGTCCGATCTCGGAAGCCAAACAGGGTTGGGCCTGGTTAGTACCTGGATGGGAGACCGCTTGGGAATACCAGGTGCTGTAAGTTTTCCATCTTTTCCTCCCAACCAGCAGAGGGTGTTCTTCCAAAATCTGCTTCAAAGTTCACCTAAGGTTTTTTTCTTTTTTTTTTTTTTTTTTTTTTTTTTAATAAACAACTTTTGCCTCATGTAAAGTAATCAGGTAGCTTCAGAGCAATCAGAATCAAGGTGTCAATGCATAACCTTTAGCCTAATTACACCCACCTGTTACAATGAGCAGATGTTAGCAGTGTTTCTGTTCAGACTTTGTGTGTGTTTAAACCAAGGCTGATTTTGCAGAGGAGAGGTGAAATGGCATGGTTTTTGCAGCAGGTGGGTGTGTCTAGTCAGCAGGTGTGTTAATCAGGAGGACACAATGGCAAGCCTGTAGCTTTAAGCAGGAAAACCTTGAGATTGAGTGATCAAGAGGCTTTGCTGGACACTGGCAAGTGCTTACGGCCACACCACTCTGGACCCGCCCGATCTCGTCCGATCTCGGAAGCCAAACAGGGTTGGGCCTGGTTAGTACCTGGATGGGAGACCGCTTGGGAATACCAGGTGCTGTAAGTTTTCCATCTTTTCCTCCCAACCAGCAGAGGGTGTTCTTCCAAAATCTGCTTCAAAGTTCACCTAAGGTTTTTTTCTTTTTTTTTTTTTTTTTTTTTTTTTTAATAAACAACTTTTGCCTCATGTAAAGTAATCAGGTAGCTTCAGAGCAATCAGAATCAAGGTGTCAATGCATAACCTTTAGCCTAATTACACCCACCTGTTACAATGAGCAGATGTTAGCAGTGTTTCTGTTCAGACTTTGTGTGTGTTTAAACCAAGGCTGATTTTGCAGAGGAGAGGTGAAATGGCATGGTTTTTGCAGCAGGTGGGTGTGTCTAGTCAGCAGGTGTGTTAATCAGGAGGACACAATGGCAAGCCTGTAGCTTTAAGCAGGAAAACCTTGAGATTGAGTGATCAAGATGCTTTGCTGGACACTGGCAAGTGCTTACGGCCATACCACCCTGAACACGCATGCGCGAGTGCAGGAGGGTGTGACGTTGGCACTTTTGAATCTCGGTGACCGTTGGGCTGATTCTCGGCGTCTTCTGATTTTCTCTTCTTTTTTCCTCTCTTTTTGTGTTTGTTTCTTTGTTTGACTGTTTACGTCTGGACATATTGTGTGTGTGTGTGTGTGTGTGTGTGTGCGTGTGTGTGTGGCTTCTTCCGCTCCCCACAGTCTTTTGACTGCTGGGGAGTTCTCTTTTTTTTCTTTTCTCTCTCTCTTTTGTCACCTTTGGTACGGGGTTTTCACGGTGGTTTTCTTTTACCCCCCCGTCCTGAGAGCATGGCTTCAGCGGGGGGGAGTTCTGTCGGTGTGGGACAGAGGTCTAACTCCGCGAGGAATGCGGGGAATGTCGTTGCGGGTCCGTCAGCTGCAGGTGTGGCGGCGAGACCCGCTTCTGTCACGGTGGGTGGTGGCACAAAATCACGGGGTGTGGATGGAGGGGAGCCTCCTAAGGTAAAATATGAGAGGGATTTGACGATTCACGTTGATTTATTGGGAGAAGACCCCGTGTCTGTCACGGAGCTTCTTCGTTATAGCAGGTTGCTCTGTGGGGGCGTGGTAGCGTGTCGGTCTGTGGGAAGTAAGCGATATGAGTTAACAATGTCTAACGCTGTTGGCAGGGATAAACTATTGGATGGGTTTAAAATTGGGAACACAACAGTACAAGGGAAAAGTATTTCGAATGATGAGCTGGTGGTCTCTTTTCTGGGGCTGCCGGCATACATTACTGATGAGGAGATTCTGGAGAAACTGGAGGGGTGGAAGGTGTCGGCTGTGTCGCCGATTAAACGGAGAATGTGGCCGGGCACCAACGTAGCAGACGGGACTAGGTTTGTAAAAGTTAAATTTAATGAAAGTGTGCAATCGTTGCCATACTCAGCGAAGTTTAATACCGCGACGGGACCAGAGTTCTTCAGGGTAATACACGATAAGCAGGTGAAAGTCTGCAGGATCTGCATCAGACCGGGGCACATTGTTAGAGACTGTCCGGAATTTTTATGCAATAAATGTGGAGTTCAGGGACATTACGCCAGAGAGTGCAAGGTCGCTCTCTCCAAGTGTTCTGTGTGTTTGAACAAAACAGAAAATTGTATTTGTCTGAGTGACAGTGAGAATGACGTGGCCTCCGCTGCGGGTGAGGAGGCGCTGGACAGCATGTCGGAGGAGGAGGAGGACCTGTCTGACTCCGTGCCTGACGCGCGGGTACCTGCGGCGCAGGTGCCTGCTGCGCTCCACGGCGACAGAAGACCGGACGACACGTCAGCGGAGGGGGGAGGCGTCCTCGGTCAACAGGCGGCTCGCAGCGGCTCAGACCTGTTCCGAGCGGCGGGGGATCCAGGTGGGATCCTGCTGTCGACAGCCGATGTTCCCGTGAGGGAGGGTGAGCAGCACCCGACCAATGCCGCTACTCCCATCCGGGCGGGGGGGGCCCACGGAGTTGGCCCTGCCTCGTTAAAATCTGTTCCCGTGAAGGGGGGAGCTCAGCCCCAGAACGCTGGCTCTGCCCCTGGCCGGGCGGGAGAGGCTGCGGACCTCGTCCCGAAAGGAATGTCTGGAATGTGCGACGCTGCTGCCTCAGCTCCGCTGGAGGGAGAAATCCGACGGAGAGAGGAGAGCTGCGGTGAAATGAGCATGACATCCTTTTCTTTACCCCCTCAGGACAAAGTGGACGTGACTGACGACGTGGACGATTCAGACATGGAAGTTGACAGGCTGACGCTCCAACAGCGGAGGACACTCTCTATGAAGCAGACTGGGAAGGCGAAGAAGAAGAAATCGGCGTAATGTCTCTGTGCTTCTGTTTATTTATGGTCCGGCTCCTCAGTTTAAACATTAGAGGAGTGTGTGTGATGGAAAGAATTAAGGGAGTTTTGGGCGAGAGGTGTGACATTCTCTGTTTGCAGGAGGTGCATTGGGAGAATGAAACTCGCGTGCAGGCTGAGAAGCTGTGGGGGGGATCTGCTTTTTATGCGGCGGGCCCGAGGCGCACAGCAGGAGTTGCTGTATTTGTCAGATCGGGAGTCTTTGACAGTGTGACGCTCAGGGGGGTGGATCCTGCAGGACGGTTTTTAATGATAGATTTAGAATGGGCTGGGAAGAAGTTGAGATTGATCAACGTTTATGCTTCTAATGATCAAGTGGAAAGACAGCGTTTTTTTCACTCCCTAAGGCCTTTCATAAATGATTTTTCCCTGCTGGTGGGGGATTTTAACACTGCTCTAGCACCTACGGATTTGTCGGTGAGGAATGTTTTTAAAAATGATGTCGGTAGGAAGGAACTTTTTTCAATTATGTCAGACTATGACATTATTGATGCCTGGAGGGTGTTAAATCACGGAAAGAGGGACTTCTCAAGGCGACAGTTGGTGAAGGGGGTGCTGAAGCAGTCCAGGATAGATCATGTTCTGTCTGCGTGTTCAGTCACCAGGATGTTGAATGGAGTCACGTATATACCACACGCGTGGAGCGATCACGCATGGGTGGAGGTGGTTCTTGACAGGGTCAAAGTTAGGAATGGTGGAGGGATGTGGATTTTAAATAACAGTGTTTTGGGGGAGCTGGATTACCAAAGGAGGATTAAGTCTCTCTTGGCTTATCATAGGGAGCACATGGATGAAGCAGTGGATATTTTTGTTTGGTGGGGGGATTTGAAGGCCAAAATTAAAAGGTCGACTATCGCATATTGTAAAAAGAGGGCGTGGGATGCCAGGGAGGAGGAAAGGGGGGTAAGAGAGGTGCTGATGAGGGAGGCATCTCTGTTGGCGGAGGACCCCAACAGGGATGCAATGATCTACTCAGCTGCCTTAGATCGTTTGAGGCAGTTTGAGGTGGAGAGGTGTAGGGCAGCAGCTATAAGGGCCAGGGTGAGGAATTTTGTGGAAGGGGAGAGATCTTCTGCGTTTTTTCTAGGGCTAGAAAAGAGGAGGAAGGAGAAAACGGTGATAAAGACACTGCATGATGTGGATGGCAAGGTTTGCAATAATTTGGATGACATTCTGGATGCTGTGGAAGTCTATTATAAGAATTTGTTTAAGGAGGGTGTGTGTGATTTCACTGCTGTTGAGGCCTGTGTTGAGGCCATATCTTCTAGGGTGTGTGATGAGGACAGGCGGACATGTGATGCAGACATAGGATTTGAGGAAATAAAGGTAGCCATTGGGGGACAAAACACAAATAAGTCTCCAGGGGTGGATGGTCTGACAGCTGAATTTTACAAGTGCTTTCAGGAGGACCTTCTCCCTATCCTGTTTAAGCTGTTCGGAGCTTTTTTCGCTGGTCATTTGCCATCGCCCTGCTTCTGTATGGGCACTATTAAATTGATTTTTAAAAATAAAGGAGATAGGGCCGACCTGGAGAACTACAGACCAATTACGCTACTGAACATGGACTATAAAATCCTGACAAGGGTTTTTGCTAACAGACTGAAGGAGGTGCTCCCCTCCATCCTGGTTTCAACACAAGCTTATGGGGTGCAGGGCAGGAAAATTTCAGACACAATCTTATCACTTATGTGCACGGTGGATCACATGGAAAAGAGGGGAGGTTTATTTTTGAATTTGGATTTCAGTAAAGCTTTTGACAGGGTTGAACACGGGTTTTTGTGGAGGGTCTTAGAGGGCTTTGGTTTTGGGGCACCTTTCATTTCCAGAATAAAAACATTATATGCAACTGCTGGGAGCAGTGTGCAATGTAATGGGCTTTTGACAGGTGTTGTGAAAATCGGAAGATCAATCCGACAGGGTTGCCCATTGTCTGCAATGCTGTTTAGTATTGCGGTGGAACCCCTGGCAGGCATGATAAAGGCGGATGGCAATATTCGGGGTGTGGTCACGCCTGCCGGGAGGGAAACCAAAATCTTCTCATATGCGGACGACACTAGCCTGGTGCTGACTGATGTGGCTAGTGTCGATGGGGCCCTGCAACATATTAAGACTTTCTGTGAGGCATCAGGAGCAAAGCTCAACGTTGGCAAATCTGAGATTTTGTTTTTGGGCAGCAAGGTCGGGACGACAAACAAGTGGGGTTTCAAAGAGGCTGTGAGAGAAGTTAAAATACTGGGAATCTGGTTGGCTCGATCACGTGGTGAAGCTATTTGTAAAAACTGGACAGAGGTGGTGGGTAAACTTGCACAAATTTTGGGTCTCTGGAAGATGCGCAGGTTGACTCTAAGGGGTAAGGTGATGGTAATAAACACACTGGTCTTTTCAAGGGTGAATTATGTCCTATCAATTCTGCCATTTCCGGAAAACTTTCAACTGACAATTAATAATCTCATTTCAAATTTTCTTTGGGGCTCTAAGGCCAACCAGATTTCCAGGTACACTTTATCGAGAGCCATCCAGAATGGTGGTCTGAATCTGGTGGAGTTGGGCGCCAGGAAGGGGGCTTTACGCCTGAAACTGGCGGCTCGGCTCCTGGACACGGATCAGACCCCATTCTGGAAGGATTATTTTGTAGAGGGTTTTCTCCAGGTTTCTCGTCTCGGCCTTGCTGTCTTCTGTCAAAGAAGACCACTGACGGCTCTTCGGGACTTGGACACTTTCTCAGCAGAGATGCTAACGGCATGGTATAAAGCTGGGGGATACATCACCCAATCTGTATCCACCCCTTACCAGGTGTTGTGCCAACCGATTTTCAATAATCCTGTGCTCATGTGTGGCGGTCTTCCCCTACAATGCAGGCTGTTGGAGGAGCGTGATTGTCTCCTTGTAGGGGACGTCGTGGCTGGAGGGAGACTGCGTGGCATCTCGGACTTGTTATTCAGGTTCTGTCCTGACCTGAACCAGGGTGAGAGGAGGAGGGTGAAGCAGTTTTTTGCAAAGCTCTCCTCCTCTATACCGCTGCGGTGGTTGATCTCTGTGAGGAGGGGTGGTCCTACACTGCAGGACACAGGGTACTCATTTCAGATCTGTCAGGGTGGTGCATCGATGGAGGTGAAGTCGCTCCCAACAAAGGCTTGGTACGCCCTGCTGATTGCCCTGGAGTCGAAGGTTCCTGCAGCAGAGGCTGCCTGGGCATCGGTATTCCCGGGTAAGGACCCAGCGGAGATTTGGTGGAGCCTGAAAGGTAGTATTTTTCCTCATATGGTATGGAATACGGATTTCAGACTGCGCCATAGAAAAATTTATTCCAGTGTAGTCCTACATCAGATCAATAAGGACTTATATGAAAGGACGTGTCCTGTTTGTGGCACAGTCCCTGAGACACTGGAACACATGTTTTTGGACTGTTCGGTGTTGAAGCCGTTTCTGCAAGGGCTCAGAGACATGCTGAGGGACCGGTGCTCTTTTGAGTGGGCGGTGGAGGAAGATTGGAGGTGGGCAACCCTGTTCGGAGTGCACAGGAACCAAAGACGTCCAGGATGGAAGTTGGCGGACCTGGTCCTCGCTCTTGGACGATTTACCATCTACCAGGCCAGGAACTTGGCACTCAAGGAGAGGAGGACTATGGACAGATGGAGCTGTCTTATGAGATTATTGACGGGGCATCTGGAGACTTTGAGACGGATGGAACCTGATGGACGGCTGAAATGTGTTTCAAATGCTGGGCTGTTAGTATAAATATGCACAATGGAGTTTGGCTAAAAGTCTAATTTATTTATGTTTGCTTTGGCAGGATATTTGAAGCTAATTTTGGACTCTGTATGTTATCTATTTTTGTTTTGCTGTGATGAAAAACCTTTGTATATATTTTAATCTCCTTTATTAATAAAAGATAAAAAAAAAAAAAAAAAAGACCCGCCCGATCTCGTCCGATCTCGGAAGCCAA
Organism: Oryzias latipes; assembly: GCF_053564925.1. Lineage (NCBI taxonomy): Eukaryota > Metazoa > Chordata > Actinopteri > Beloniformes > Adrianichthyidae > Oryzias > Oryzias latipes. Next base: position 8,707,600 of record NC_136252.1, on the reverse strand, counting down.
ACAGGGTTGGGCCTGGTTAGTACCTGGATGGGAGACCGCTTGGGAATACCAGGTGCTGTAAGTTTTCCATATTTTCCTCCCAACCAGCAGAGGGTGTTCTTCCAAAATCTGCTTCAAAGTTCACCTAAGGTTTTTTTCTTTTTTTTTTTTTTTTTTTTTTTTTTTTTTTTTTAATAAACAACTTTTGCCTCATGTAAAGTAATCAGGTAGCTTCAGAGCAATCAGAATCAAGGTGTCAATGCATAACCTTTAGCCTAATTACACCCACCTGTTACAATGAGCAGATGTTAGCAGTGTTTCTGTTCAGACTTTGTGTGTGTTTAAACCAAGGCTGATTTTGCAGAGGAGAGGTGAAATGGCATGGTTTTTGCAGCAGGTGGGTGTGTCTAGTCAGCAGGTGTGTTAATCAGGAGGACACAATGGCAAGCCTGTAGCTTTAAGCAGGAAAACCTTGAGATTGAGTGATCAAGAGGCTTTGCTGGACACTGGCAAGTGCTTACGGCCACACCACTCTGGACCCGCCCGATCTCGTCCGATCTCGGAAGCCAAACAGGGTTGGGCCTGGTTAGTACCTGGATGGGAGACCGCTTGGGAATACCAGGTGCTGTAAGTTTTCCATCTTTTCCTCCCAACCAGCAGAGGGTGTTCTTCCAAAATCTGCTTCAAAGTTCACCTAAGGTTTTTTTCTTTTTTTTTTTTTTTTTTTAATAAACAACTTTTGCCTCATGTAAAGTAATCAGGTAGCTTCAGAGCAATCAGAATCAAGGTGTCAATGCATAACCTTTAGCCTAATTACACCCACCTGTTACAATGAGCAGATGTTAGCAGTGTTTCTGTTCAGACTTTGTGTGTGTTTAAACCAAGGCTGATTTTGCAGAGGAGAGGTGAAATGGCATGGTTTTTGCAGCAGGTGGGTGTGTCTAGTCAGCAGGTGTGTTAATCAGGAGGACACAATGGCAAGCCTGTAGCTTTAAGCAGGAAAACCTTGAGATTGAGTGATCAAGAGGCTTTGCTGGACACTGGCAAGTGCTTACGGCCACACCACTCTGGACCCGCCCGATCTCGTCCGATCTCGGAAGCCAAACAGGGTTGGGCCTGGTTAGTACCTGGATGGGAGACCGCTTGGGAATACCAGGTGCTGTAAGTTTTCCATCTTTTCCTCCCAACCAGCAGAGGGTGTTCTTCCAAAATCTGCTTCAAAGTTCACCTAAGGTTTTTTTTTTTTTAATAAACAACTTTTGCCTCATGTAAAGTAATCAGGTAGCTTCAGAGCAATCAGAATCAAGGTGTCAATGCATAACCTTTAGCCTAATTACACCCACCTGTTACAATGAGCAGATGTTAGCAGTGTTTCTGTTCAGACTTTGTGTGTGTTTAAACCAAGGCTGATTTTGCAGAGGAGAGGTGAAATGGCATGGTTTTTGCAGCAGGTGGGTGTGTCTAGTCAGCAGGTGTGTTAATCAGGAGGACACAATGGCAAGCCTGTAGCTTTAAGCAGGAAAACCTTGAGATTGAGTGATCAAGATGCTTTGCTGGACACTGGCAAGTGCTTACGGCCACACCACTCTGGACCCGCCCGATCTCGTCCGACCTCGGAAGCCAAACAGGGTTGGGCCTGGTTAGTACCTGGATGGGAGACCGCTTGGGAATACCAGGTGCTGTAAGTTTTCCATCTTTTCCTCCCAACCAGCAGAGGGTGTTCTTCCAAAATCTGCTTCAAAGTTCACCTAAGGTTTTTTTTTTTTTTTTTTTAATAAACAACTTTTGCCTCATGTAAAGTAATCAGGTAGCTTCAGAGCAATCAGAATCAAGGTGTCAATGCATAACCTTTAGCCTAATTACACCCACCTGTTACAATGAGCAGATGTTAGCAGTGTTTCTGTTCAGACTTTGTGTGTGTTTAAACCAAGGCTGATTTTGCAGAGGAGAGGTGAAATGGCATGGTTTTTGCAGCAGGTGGGTGTGTCTAGTCAGCAGGTGTGTTAATCAGGAGGACACAATGGCAAGCCTGTAGCTTTAAGCAGGAAAACCTTGAGATTGAGTGATCAAGAGGCTTTGCTGGACACTGGCAAGTGCTTACGGCCACACCACTCTGGACCCGCCCGATCTCGTCCGATCTCGGAAGCCAAACAGGGTTGGGCCTGGTTAGTACCTGGATGGGAGACCGCTTGGGAATACCAGGTGCTGTAAGTTTTCCATCTTTTCCTCCCAACCAGCAGAGGGTGTTCTTCCAAAATCTGCTTCAAAGTTCACCTAAGGTTTTTTTCTTTTTTTTTTTTTTTTTTTAATAAACAACTTTTGCCTCATGTAAAGTAATCAGGTAGCTTCAGAGCAATCAGAATCAAGGTGTCAATGCATAACCTTTAGCCTAATTACACCCACCTGTTACAATGAGCAGATGTTAGCAGTGTTTCTGTTCAGACTTTGTGTGTGTTTAAACCAAGGCTGATTTTGCAGAGGAGAGGTGAAATGGCATGGTTTTTGCAGCAGGTGGGTGTGTCTAGTCAGCAGGTGTGTTAATCAGGAGGACACAATGGCAAGCCTGTAGCTTTAAGCAGGAAAACCTTGAGATTGAGTGATCAAGAGGCTTTGCTGGACACTGGCAAGTGCTTACGGCCACACCACTCTGGACCCGCCCGATCTCGTCCGATCTCGGAAGCCAAACAGGGTTGGGCCTGGTTAGTACCTGGATGGGAGACCGCTTGGGAATACCAGGTGCTGTAAGTTTTCCATCTTTTCCTCCCAACCAGCAGAGGGTGTTCTTCCAAAATCTGCTTCAAAGTTCACCTAAGGTTTTTTTTTTTTTAATAAACAACTTTTGCCTCATGTAAAGTAATCAGGTAGCTTCAGAGCAATCAGAATCAAGGTGTCAATGCATAACCTTTAGCCTAATTACACCCACCTGTTACAATGAGCAGATGTTAGCAGTGTTTCTGTTCAGACTTTGTGTGTGTTTAAACCAAGGCTGATTTTGCAGAGGAGAGGTGAAATGGCATGGTTTTTGCAGCAGGTGGGTGTGTCTAGTCAGCAGGTGTGTTAATCAGGAGGACACAATGGCAAGCCTGTAGCTTTAAGCAGGAAAACCTTGAGATTGAGTGATCAAGATGCTTTGCTGGACACTGGCAAGTGCTTACGGCCACACCACTCTGGACCCGCCCGATCTCGTCCGACCTCGGAAGCCAAACAGGGTTGGGCCTGGTTAGTACCTGGATGGGAGACCGCTTGGGAATACCAGGTGCTGTAAGTTTTCCATCTTTTCCTCCCAACCAGCAGAGGGTGTTCTTCCAAAATCTGCTTCAAAGTTCACCTAAGGTTTTTTTCTTTTTTTTTTTTTTTTTTTTTTTTTTTTTTTTTTAATAAACAACTTTTGCCTCATGTAAAGTAATCAGGTAGCTTCAGAGCAATCAGAATCAAGGTGTCAATGCATAACCTTTAGCCTAATTACACCCACCTGTTACAATGAGCAGATGTTAGCAGTGTTTCTGTTCAGACTTTGTGTGTGTTTAAACCAAGGCTGATTTTGCAGAGGAGAGGTGAAATGGCATGGTTTTTGCAGCAGGTGGGTGTGTCTAGTCAGCAGGTGTGTTAATCAGGAGGACACAATGGCAAGCCTGTAGCTTTAAGCAGGAAAACCTTGAGATTGAGTGATCAAGAGGCTTTGCTGGACACTGGCAAGTGCTTACGGCCACACCACTCTGGACCCGTCCGATCTCGGAAGCCAAACAGGGTTGGGCCTGGTTAGTACCTGGATGGGAGACCGCTTGGGAATACCAGGTGCTGTAAGTTTTCCATCTTTTCCTCCCAACCAGCAGAGGGTGTTCTTCCAAAATCTGCTTCAAAGTTCACCTAAGGTTTTTTTTTTTTTTTTTTTTTTTTTTTTTTTTTTTTTTTAATAAACAACTTTTGCCTCATGTAAAGTAATCAGGTAGCTTCAGAGCAATCAGAATCAAGGTGTCAATGCATAACCTTTAGCCTAATTACACCCACCTGTTACAATGAGCAGATGTTAGCAGTGTTTCTGTTCAGACTTTGTGTGTGTTTAAACCAAGGCTGATTTTGCAGAGGAGAGGTGAAATGGCATGGTTTTTGCAGCAGGTGGGTGTGTCTAGTCAGCAGGTGTGTTAATCAGGAGGACACAATGGCAAGCCTGTAGCTTTAAGCAGGAAAACCTTGAGATTGAGTGGCCAAGAGGCTTTGCTGGACACTGGCAAGTGCTTACGGCCACACCACTCTGGACCCGCCCGATCTCGTCCGATCTCGGAAGCCAAACAGGGTTGGGCCTGGTTAGTACCTGGATGGGAGACCGCTTGGAAATACCAGGTGCTGTAAGTTTTCCATCTTTTCCTCCCAACCAGCAGAGGGTGTTCTTCCAAAATCTGCTTCAAAGTTCACCTAAGGTTTTTTTTTTTTTTTTTTTTTTTTTTTTTTTTTTTTTTTTTTTTTTAATAAACAACTTTTGCCTCATGTAAAGTAATCAGGTAGCTTCAGAGCAATCAGAATCAAGGTGTCAATGCATAACCTTTAGCCTAATTACACCCACCTGTTACAATGAGCAGATGTTAGCAGTGTTTCTGTTCAGACTTTGTGTGTGTTTAAACCAAGGCTGATTTTGCAGAGGAGAGGTGAAATGGCATGGTTTTTGCAGCAGGTGGGTGTGTCTAGTCAGCAGGTGTGTTAATCAGGAGGACACAATGGCAAGCCTGTAGCTTTAAGCAGGAAAACCTTGAGATTGAGTGGCCAAGAGGCTTTGCTGGACACTGGCAAGTGCTTACGGCCACACCACTCTGGACCCGCCCGATCTCGTCCGATCTCGGAAGCCAAACAGGGTTGGGCCTGGTTAGTACCTGGATGGGAGACCGCTTGGGAATACCAGGTGCTGTAAGTTTTCCATCTTTTCCTCCCAACCAGCAGAGGGTGTTCTTCCAAAATCTGCTTCAAAGTTCACCTAAGGTTTTTTTTTTTTTAATAAACAACTTTTGCCTCATGTAAAGTAATCAGGTAGCTTCAGAGCAATCAGAATCAAGGTGTCAATGCATAACCTTTAGCCTAATTACACCCACCTGTTACAATGAGCAGATGTTAGCAGTGTTTCTGTTCAGACTTTGTGTGTGTTTAAACCAAGGCTGATTTTGCAGAGGAGAGGTGAAATGGCATGGTTTTTGCAGCAGGTGGGTGTGTCTAGTCAGCAGGTGTGTTAATCAGGAGGACACAATGGCAAGCCTGTAGCTTTAAGCAGGAAAACCTTGAGATTGAGTGATCAAGATGCTTTGCTGGACACTGGCAAGTGCTTACGGCCACACCACTCTGGACCCGCCCGATCTCGTCCGATCTCGGAAGCCAAACAGGGTTGGGCCTGGTTAGTACCTGGATGGGAGACCGCTTGGGAATACCAGGTGCTGTAAGTTTTCCATCTTTTCCTCCCAACCAGCAGAGGGTGTTCTTCCAAAATCTGCTTCAAAGTTCACCTAAGGTTTTTTTCTTTTTTTTTTTTTTCTTTTTTTTTTTTTAATAAACAACTTTTGCCTCATGTAAAGTAATCAGGTAGCTTCAGAGCAATCAGAATCAAGGTGTCAATGCATAACCTTTAGCCTAATTACACCCACCTGTTACAATGAGCAGATGTTAGCAGTGTTTCTGTTCAGACTTTGTGTGTGTTTAAACCAAGGCTGATTTTGCAGAGGAGAGGTGAAATGGCATGGTTTTTGCAGCAGGTGGGTGTGTCTAGTCAGCAGGTGTTTTAATCAGAAGGACACAATGGCATGCCTGGAGCTTTAAGCAGGAAAACCTTGAGATTCATTGGCCAAGAGGCTTTGCTGGACACTGGCAAGTGCTTACGGCCACACCACTCTGGACCCGCCCGATCTCGTCCGATCTCGGAAGCCAAACAGGGTTGGGCCTGGTTAGTACCTGGATGGGAGACCGCTTGGGAATACCAGGTGCTGTAAGTTTTCCATCTTTTCCTCCCAACCAGCAGAGGGTGTTCTTCCAAAATCTGCTTCAAAGTTCACCTAAGGTTTTTTTTTTTTTAATAAACAACTTTTGCCTCATGTAAAGTAATCAGGTAGCTTCAGAGCAATCAGAATCAAGGTGTCAATGCATAACCTTTAGCCTAATTACACCCACCTGTTACAATGAGCAGATGTTAGCAGTGTTTCTGTTCAGACTTTGTGTGTGTTTAAACCAAGGCTGATTTTGCAGAGGAGAGGTGAAATGGCATGGTTTTTGCAGCAGGTGGGTGTGTCTAGTCAGCAGGTGTGTTAATCAGGAGGACACAATGGCAAGCCTGTAGCTTTAAGCAGGAAAACCTTGAGATTGAGTGGCCAAGAGGCTTTGCTGGACACTGGCAAGTGCTTACGGCCACACCACTCTGGACCCGCCCGATCTCGTCCGATCTCGGAAGCCAAACAGGGTTGGGCCTGGTTAGTACCTGGATGGGAGACCGCTTGGGAATACCAGGTGCTGTAAGTTTTCCATCTTTTCCTCCCAACCAGCAGAGGGTGTTCTTCCAAAATCTGCTTCAAAGTTCACCTAAGGTTTTTTTTTTTTTAATAAACAACTTTTGCCTCATGTAAAGTAATCAGGTAGCTTCAGAGCAATCAGAATCAAGGTGTCAATGCATAACCTTTAGCCTAATTACACCCACCTGTTACAATGAGCAGATGTTAGCAGTGTTTCTGTGCAGACTTTGTGTGTGTTTAAACCAAGGCTGATTTTGCAGAGGAGAGGTGAAATGGCATGGTTTTTGCAGCAGGTGGGTGTGTCTAGTCAGCAGGTGTGTTAATCAGGAGGACACAATGGCAAGCCTGTAGCTTTAAGCAGGAAAACCTTGAGATTGAGTGGCCAAGAGGCTTTGCTGGACACTGGCAAGTGCTTACGGCCACAACACTCTGGACCCGCCCGATCTCGTCTGATCTCGGAAGCCAAACAGGGTTGGGCCTGGTTAGTACCTGGATGGGAGACCGCTTGGGAATACCAGGTGCTGTAAGTTTTCCATCTTTTCCTCCCAACCAGCAGAGGGTGTTCTTCCAAAATCTGCTTCAAAGTTCACCTAAGGTTTTTTTCTTTTTTTTTTTTTTTTTTTTTTTTTTTTTTTTTTTAATAAACAACTTTTGCCTCATGTAAAGTAATCAGGTAGCTTCAGAGCAATCAGAATCAAGGTGTCAATGCATAACCTTTAGCCTAATTACACCCACCTGTTACAATGATCAGATGTTAGCAGTGTTTGTGTTCAGACTTTGTGTGTGTTTAAACCAAGGCTGATTTTGCAGAGGAGAGGTGAAATGGCATGGTTTTTGCAGCAGGTGGGTGTGTCTAGTCAGCAGGTGTGTTAATCAGGAGGACACAATGGCAAGCCTGTAGCTTTAAGCAGGAAAACCTTGAGATTGAGTGGCCAAGAGGCTTTGCTGGACACTGGCAAGTGCTTACGGCCACACCACTCTGGACCCGCCCGATCTCGTCCGATCTCGGAAGCCAAACAGGGTTGGGCCTGGTTAGTACCTGGATGGGAGACCGCTTGGGAATACCAGGTGCTGTAAGTTTTCCATCTTTTCCTCCCAACCAGCAGAGGGTGTTCTTCCAAAATCTGCTTCAAAGTTCACCTAAGGTTTTTTTCTTTTTTTTTTTTTTTTTTTTTTTTTTTAATAAACAACTTTTGCCTCATGTAAAGTAATCAGGTAGCTTCAGAGCAATCAGAATCAAGGTGTCAATGCATAACCTTTAGCCTAATTACACCCACCTGTTACAATGAGCAGATGTTAGCAGTGTTTCTGTTCAGACTTTGTGTGTGTTTAAACCAAGGCTGATTTTGCAGAGGAGAGGTGAAATGGCATGGTTTTTGCAGCAGGTGGGTGTGTCTAGTCAGCAGGTGTGTTAATCAGGAGGACACAATGGCAAGCCTGTAGCTTTAAGCAGGAAAACCTTGAGATTGAGTGATCAAGATGCTTTGCTGGACACTGGCAAGTGCTTACGGCCACACCACTCTGGACCCGCCCGATCTCGTCCGATCTCGGAAGCCAAACAGGGTTGGGCCTGGTTAGTACCTGGATGGGAGACCGCTTGGGAATACCAGGTGCTGTAAGTTTTCCATCTTTTCCTCCCAACCAGCAGAGGGTGTTCTTCCAAAATCTGCTTCAAAGTTCACCTAAGGTTTTTTTCTTTTTTTTTTTTTTTTTTTTTTTTTTTTTTTTAATAAACAACTTTTGCCTCATGTAAAGTAATCAGGTAGCTTCAGAGCAATCAGAATCAAGGTGTCAATGCATAACCTTTAGCCTAATTACACCCACCTGTTACAATGAGCAGATGTTAGCAGTGTTTCTGTTCAGACTTTGTGTGTGTTTAAACCAAGGCTGATTTTGCAGAGGAGAGGTGAAATGGCATGGTTTTTGCAGCAGGTGGGTGTGTCTAGTCAGCAGGTGTGTTAATCAGGAGGACACAATGGCAAGCCTGTAGCTTTAAGCAGGAAAACCTTGAGATTGAGTGGCCAAGAGGCTTTGCTGGACACTGGCAAGTGCTTACGGCCACACCACTCTGGACCCGCCCGATCTCGTCCGATCTCGGAAGCCAAACAGGGTTGGGCCTGGTTAGTACCTGGATGGGAGACCGCTTGGGAATACCAGGTGCTGTAAGTTTTCCATCTTTTCCTCCCAACCAGCAGAGGGTGTTCTTCCAAAATCTGCTTCAAAGTTCACCTAAGGTTTTTTTCTTTTTTTTTTTTTTTTTTTTTTTTTTTTTTTTAATAAACAACTTTTGCCTCATGTAAAGTAATCAGGTAGCTTCAGAGCAATCAGAATCAAGGTGTCAATGCATAACCTTTAGCCTAATTACACCCACCTGTTACAATGAGCAGATGTTAGCAGTGTTTCTGTTCAGACTTTGTGTGTGTTTAAACCAAGGCTGATTTTGCAGAGGAGAGGTGAAATGGCATGGTTTTTGCAGCAGGTGGGTGTGTCTAGTCAGCAGGTGTGTTAATCAGGAGGACACAATGGCAAGCCTGTAGCTTTAAGCAGGAAAACCTTGAGATTGAGTGATCAAGAGGCTTTGCTGGACACTGGCAAGTGCTTACGGCCACACCACTCTGGACCCGCCCGATCTCGTCCGATCTCGGAAGCCAAACAGGGTTGGGCCTGGTTAGTACCTGGATGGGAGACCGCTTGGGAATACCAGGTGCTGTAAGTTTTCCATCTTTTCCTCCCAACCAGCAGAGGGTGTTCTTCCAAAATCTGCTTCAAAGTTCACCTAAGGTTTTTTTCTTTTTTTTTTTTTTTTTTTTTTTTTTAATAAACAACTTTTGCCTCATGTAAAGTAATCAGGTAGCTTCAGAGCAATCAGAATCAAGGTGTCAATGCATAACCTTTAGCCTAATTACACCCACCTGTTACAATGAGCAGATGTTAGCAGTGTTTCTGTTCAGACTTTGTGTGTGTTTAAACCAAGGCTGATTTTGCAGAGGAGAGGTGAAATGGCATGGTTTTTGCAGCAGGTGGGTGTGTCTAGTCAGCAGGTGTGTTAATCAGGAGGACACAATGGCAAGCCTGTAGCTTTAAGCAGGAAAACCTTGAGATTGAGTGATCAAGATGCTTTGCTGGACACTGGCAAGTGCTTACGGCCACACCACTCTGGACCCGCCCGATCTCGTCCGATCTCGGAAGCCAAACAGGGTTGGGCCTGGTTAGTACCTGGATGGGAGACCGCTTGGGAATACCAGGTGCTGTAAGTTTTCCATCTTTTCCTCCCAACCAGCAGAGGGTGTTCTTCCAAAATCTGCTTCAAAGTTCACCTAAGGTTTTTTTCTTTTTTTTTTTTTTTTTTTTTTTTTTTTTTTTTAATAAACAACTTTTGCCTCATGTAAAGTAATCAGGTAGCTTCAGAGCAATCAGAATCAAGGTGTCAATGCATAACCTTTAGCCTAATTACACCCACCTGTTACAATGAGCAGATGTTAGCAGTGTTTCTGTTCAGACTTTGTGTGTGTTTAAACCAAGGCTGATTTTGCAGAGGAGAGGTGAAATGGCATGGTTTTTGCAGCAGGTGGGTGTGTCTAGTCAGCAGGTGTGTTAATCAGGAGGACACAATGGCAAGCCTGTAGCTTTAAGCAGGAAAACCTTGAGATTGAGTGATCAAGAGGCTTTGCTGGACACTGGCAAGTGCTTACGGCCACACCACTCTGGACCCGCCCGATCTCGTCCGATCTCGGAAGCCAAACAGGGTTGGGCCTGGTTAGTACCTGGATGGGAGACCGCTTGGGAATACCAGGTGCTGTAAGTTTTCCATCTTTTCCTCCCAACCAGCAGAGGGTGTTCTTCCAAAATCTGCTTCAAAGTTCACCTAAGGTTTTTTTCTTTTTTTTTTTTTTTTTTTTTTTTTTTTAATAAACAACTTTTGCCTCATGTAAAGTAATCAGGTAGCTTCAGAGCAATCAGAATCAAGGTGTCAATGCATAACCTTTAGCCTAATTACACCCACCTGTTACAATGAGCAGATGTTAGCAGTGTTTCTGTTCAGACTTTGTGTGTGTTTAAACCAAGGCTGATTTTGCAGAGGAGAGGTGAAATGGCATGGTTTTTGCAGCAGGTGGGTGTGTCTAGTCAGCAGGTGTTTTAATCAGAAGGACACAATGGCATGCCTGGAGCTTTAAGCAGGAAAACCTTGAGATTCATTGGCCAAGAGGCTTTGCTGGACACTGGCAAGTGCTTACGGCCACACCACTCTGGACCCGCCCGATCTCGTCCGATCTCGGAAGCCAAACAGGGTTGGGCCTGGTTAGTACCTGGATGGGAGACCGCTTGGGAATACCAGGTGCTGTAAGTTTTCCATCTTTTCCTCCCAACCAGCAGAGGGTGTTCTTCCAAAATCTGCTTCAAAGTTCACCTAAGGTTTTTTTTTTTTTAATAAACAACTTTTGCCTCATGTAAAGTAATCAGGTAGCTTCAGAGCAATCAGAATCAAGGTGTCAATGCATAACCTTTAGCCTAATTACACCCACCTGTTACAATGAGCAGATGTTAGCAGTGTTTCTGTGCAGACTTTGTGTGTGTTTAAACCAAGGCTGATTTTGCAGAGGAGAGGTGAAATGGCATGGTTTTTGCAGCAGGTGGGTGTGTCTAGTCAGCAGGTGTGTTAATCAGGAGGACACAATGGCAAGCCTGTAGCTTTAAGCAGGAAAACCTTGAGATTGAGTGGCCAAGAGGCTTTGCTGGACACTGGCAAGTGCTTACGGCCACACCACTCTGGACCCGCCCGATCTCGTCCGATCTCGGAAGCCAAACAGGGTTGGGCCTGGTTAGTACCTGGATGGGAGACCGCTTGGGAATACCAGGTGCTGTAAGTTTTCCATCTTTTCCTCCCAACCAGCAGAGGGTGTTCTTCCAAAATCTGCTTCAAAGTTCACCTAAGGTTTTTTTCTTTTTTTTTTTTTCTTTTTTTTTTTTTTTTTTTTTTAATAAACAACTTTTGCCTCATGTAAAGTAATCAGGTAGCTTCAGAGCAATCAGAATCAAGGTGTCAATGCATAACCTTTAGCCTAATTACACCCACCTGTTACAATGAGCAGATGTTAGCAGTGTTTCTGTTCAGACTTTGTGTGTGTTTAAACCAAGGCTGATTTTGCAGAGGAGAGGTGAAATGGCATGGTTTTTGCAGCAGGTGGGTGTGTCTAGTCAGCAGGTGTGTTAATCAGGAGGACACAATGGCAAGCCTGTAGCTTTAAGCAGGAAAACCTTGAGATTGAGTGGCCAAGAGGCTTTGCTGGACACTGGCAAGTGCTTACGGCCACACCACTCTGGACCCGCCCGATCTCGTCCGATCTCGGAAGCCAAACAGGGTTGGGCCTGGTTAGTACCTGGATGGGAGACCGCTTGGGAATACCAGGTGCTGTAAGTTTTCCATCTTTTCCTCCCAACCAGCAGAGGGTGTTCTTCCAAAATCTGCTTCAAAGTTCACCTAAGGTTTTTTTCTTTTTTTTTTTTTTTTTTTTTTTTTTAATAAACAACTTTTGCCTCATGTAAAGTAATCAGGTAGCTTCAGAGCAATCAGAATCAAGGTGTCAATGCATAACCTTTAGCCTAATTACACCCACCTGTTACAATGAGCAGATGTTAGCAGTGTTTCTGTTCAGACTTTGTGTGTGTTTAAACCAAGGCTGATTTTGCAGAGGAGAGGTGAAATGGCATGGTTTTTGCAGCAGGTGGGTGTGTCTAGTCAGCAGGTGTGTTAATCAGGAGGACACAATGGCAAGCCTGTAGCTTTAAGCAGGAAAACCTTGAGATTGAGTGATCAAGAGGCTTTGCTGGACACTGGCAAGTGCTTACGGCCACACCACTCTGGACCCGCCCGATCTCGTCCGATCTCGGAAGCCAAACAGGGTTGGGCCTGGTTAGTACCTGGATGGGAGACCGCTTGGGAATACCAGGTGCTGTAAGTTTTCCATCTTTTCCTCCCAACCAGCAGAGGGTGTTCTTCCAAAATCTGCTTCAAAGTTCACCTAAGGTTTTTTTCTTTTTTTTTTTTTTTTTTTTTTTTTTTAATAAACAACTTTTGCCTCATGTAAAGTAATCAGGTAGCTTCAGAGCAATCAGAATCAAGGTGTCAATGCATAACCTTTAGCCTAATTACACCCACCTGTTACAATGAGCAGATGTTAGCAGTGTTTCTGTTCAGACTTTGTGTGTGTTTAAACCAAGGCTGATTTTGCAGAGGAGAGGTGAAATGGCATGGTTTTTGCAGCAGGTGGGTGTGTCTAGTCAGCAGGTGTGTTAATCAGGAGGACACAATGGCAAGCCTGTAGCTTTAAGCAGGAAAACCTTGAGATTGAGTGGCCAAGAGGCTTTGCTGGACACTGGCAAGTGCTTACGGCCATACCACCCTGAACACGCATGCGCGAGTGCAGGAGGGTGTGACGTTGGCACTTTTGAATCTCGGTGACCGTTGGGCTGATTCTCGGCGTCTTCTGATTTTCTCTTCTTTTTTCCTCTCTTTTTGTGTTTGTTTCTTTGTTTGACTGTTTACGTCTGGACATATTGTGTGTGTGTGTGTGTGTGTGTGTGTGTGTGCGTGTGTGTGTGGCTTCTTCCGCTCCCCACAGTCTTTTGACTGCTGGGGAGTTCTCTTTTTTTTCTTTTCTCTCTCTCTTTTGTCACCTTTGGTACGGGGTTTTCACGGTGGTTTTCTTTTACCCCCCCGTCCTGAGAGCATGGCTTCAGCGGGGGGGAGTTCTGTCGGTGTGGGACAGAGGTCTAACTCCGCGAGGAATGCGGGGAATGTCGTTGCGGGTCCGTCAGCTGCAGGTGTGGCGGCGAGACCCGCTTCTGTCACGGTGGGTGGTGGCACAAAATCACGGGGTGTGGATGGAGGGGAGCCTCCTAAGGTAAAATATGAGAGGGATTTGACGATTCACGTTGATTTATTGGGAGAAGACCCCGTGTCTGTCACGGAGCTTCTTCGTTATAGCAGGTTGCTCTGTGGGGGCGTGGTAGCGTGTCGGTCTGTGGGAAGTAAGCGATATGAGTTAACAATGTCTAACGCTGTTGGCAGGGATAAACTATTGGATGGGTTTAAAATTGGGAACACAACAGTACAAGGGAAAAGTATTTCGAATGATGAGCTGGTGGTCTCTTTTCTGGGGCTGCCGGCATACATTACTGATGAGGAGATTCTAGAGAAACTGGAGGGGTGGAAGGTGTCGGCTGTGTCGCCGATTAAACGGAGAATGTGGCCGGGCACCAACGTAGCAGACGGGACTAGGTTTGTAAAAGTAAAATTTAATGAAAGTGTGCAATCGTTGCCATACTCAGCGAAGTTTAATACCGCGACGGGACCAGAGTTCTTCAGGGTAATACACGATAAGCAGGTGAAAGTCTGCAGGATCTGCATCAGACCGGGGCACATTGTTAGAGACTGTCCGGAATTTTTATGCAATAAATGTGGAGTTCAGGGACATTACGCCAGAGAGTGCAAGGTCGCTCTCTCCAAGTGTTCTGTGTGTTTGAACAAAACAGAAAATTGTATTTGTCTGAGTGACAGTGAGAATGACGTGGCCTCCGCTGCGGGTGAGGAGGCGCTGGACAGCATGTCGGAGGAGGAGGAGGAGGACCTGTCTGACTCCGTGCCTGACGCGCGGGTACCTGCGGCGCAGGTGCCTGCTGCGCTCCACGGCGACAGAAGACCGGACGACACGTCAGCTGAGGGGGGAGGCGTCCTCGGTCAACAGGCGGCTCGCAGCGGCTCAGACCTGTTCCGAGCGGCGGGGGATCCAGGTGAGATCCTGCTGTCGACAGCCGATGTTCCCGTGAGGGAGGGTGAGCAGCACCCGACCGATGCCGCTACTCCCATCCGGGCGGGGGGGGCCCACGGAGTTGGCCCTGCCTCGTTAAAATCTGTTCCCGTGAAGGGGGGAGCTCAGCCCCAGAACGCTGGCTCTGCCCCTGGCCGGGCGGGAGAGGCTGCGGACCTCGTCCCGAAAAAAATGTCTGGAATGTGCGACGCTGCTGCCTCAGCTCCGCTGGAGGGAGAAATCCGACGGAGAGAGGAGAGCTGCGGTGAATTGAGCATGACATCCTTTTCTTTACCCCCCTCAGGACAAAGTGGACGTGACTGACGACGTGGACGATTCAGACATGGAAGTTGACAGGCTGACGCTCCAGCAGCGGAGGACACTCTCTATGAAGCAGACTGGGAAGGCGAAGAAGAAGAAATCGGCGTAATGTCTCTGTGCTTCTGTTTACTTATGGTCAGGCTCCTCAGTTTAAACATTAGAGGAGTGTGTGTGATGGAAAGAATTAAGGGAGTTTTGGGCGAGAGGTGTGACATTCTCTGTTTGCAGGAGGTGCATTGGGAGAATGGAACTCGCGTGCAGGCTGAGAAGCTGTGGGGGGGATCTGCTTTTTATGCGGCGGGCCCGAGGCGCACAGCAGGAGTTGCTGTATTTGTCAGATCGGGAGTCTTTGACAGTGTGACGCTCAGGGGGGTGGATCCTGCAGGACGGTTTTTAATGATAGATTTAGAATGGGCTGGGAAGAAGTTGAGATTGATCAACGTTTATGCTTCTAATGATCAAGTGGAAAGACAGAGTTTTTTTCACTCCCTAAGGCCTTTCATAAATGATTTTTCCCTGCTGGTGGGGGATTTTAACACTGCTCTAGCACCTACGGATTTGTCGGTGAGGAATGTTTTTAAAAATGATGTCAGTAGGAAGGAACTTTTTCAATTATGTCAGACTATGACATTATTGATGCCTGGAGGGTGTTAAATCACGGAAAGAGGGACTTCTCAAGGCGACAGTTGGTGAAGGGGGTGCTGAAGCAGTCCAGGATAGATCATGTTCTGTCTGCGTGTTCAGTCACCAGGATGTTGAATGGAGTCACGTATATACCACACGCGTGGAGCGATCACGTATGGGTGGAGGTGGTTCTTGACAGGGTCAAAGTTAGGAATGGTGGAGGGATGTGGATTTTAAATAACAGTGTTTTGGGGGAGCTGGATTACCAAAGGAGGATTAAGTCTCTCTTGGCTTATCATAGGGAGCACATGGATGAAGCAGTGGATATTTTTGTTTGGTGGGGGGATCTGAAGGCCAAAATTAAAAGGTCGACTATCGCATATTGTAAAAAGAGGGCGTGGGATGCCAGGGAGGAGGAAAGGGGGGTTAGAGAGGTGCTGATGAGGGAGGCATCTCTGTTGGCGGAGGACCCCAACAGGGATGCAATGATCTACTCGGCTGCCCTAGATCGTTTGAGGCAGTTTGAGGTGGAGAGGTGTAGGGCAGCAGCTATAAGGGCCAGGGTGAGGAATTTTGTGGAAGGGGAGAGATCTTCTGCGTTTTTTCTAGGGCTAGAAAAGAGGAGGAAGGAGAAAACGGTGATAAAGACACTGCATGATGTGGATGGCAAGGTTTGCAATAATTTGGATGACATTCTGGATGCTGTGGAAGTCTATTATAAGAATTTGTTTAAGGAGGGTGTGTGTGATTTCACTGCTGTTGAGGCCTGTGTTGAGGCCATATCTTCTAGGGTGTGTGATGAGGACAGGCGGACATGTGATGCAGACATAGGATTTGAGGAAATAAAGGTAGCCATTGGGGGACAAAACACAAATAAGTCTCCAGGGGTAGATGGTCTGACAGCTGAATTTTACAAGTGCTTTCAGGAGGACCTTCTCCCTATCCTGTTTAAGCTGTTCGGAGCTTTTTTCGCTGGTCATTTGCCATCGCCCTGCTTCTGTATGGGCACTATTAAATTGATTTTTAAAAATAAAGGAGATAGGGCCGACCTGGAGAACTACAGACCAATTACGCTACTGAACATGGACTATGGGTTATAGGGTTATTTTTGAATTTGGATTTCAGTAAGGCTTTTGACAGGGTTGAACACGGGTTTTTGTGGAGGGTCTTAGAGGGCTTTGGTTTTGGGGCACCTTTCATTTCCAGAATAAAAACATTATATGCAACTGCTGGGAGCAGTGTGCAATGTAATGGGCTTTTGACAGGTGTTGTGAAAATCGGAAGATCAATCCGACAGGGTTGCCCATTGTCTGCAATGCTGTTTAGTATTGCGGTGGAACCCCTGGCAGGCATGATAAAGGCGGATGGCAATATTCGGGGTGTGGTCACGCCTGCCGGGAGGGAAACCAAAATCTTCTCATATGCGGACGACACTAGCCTGGTGCTGACTGATGTGGCTAGTGTCGATGGGGCCCTGCAACATATTAAGACTTTCTGTGAGGCATCAGGAGCAAAGCTCAACGTTGGCAAATCTGAGATTTTGTTTTTGGGCAGCAAGGTCGGGACGACAAACAAGTGGGGTTTCAAAGAGGCTGTGAGAGAAGTTAAAATACTGGGAATCTGGTTGGCTCGATCACGTGGTGAAGCTATTTGTAAAAACTGGACAGAGGTGGTGGGTAAACTTGCACAAATTTTGGGTCTCTGGAAGATGCGCAGGTTGACTCTAAGCGGTAAGGTGATGGTAATAAACACACTGGTCTTTTCAAGGGTGAATTATGTCCTATCAATTCTGCCATTTCCGGAAAACTTTCGACTGACAATTAATAATCTCATTTCAAATTTTCTTTGGGGCTCTAAGGCCAACCAGATTTCCAGGTACACTTTATCGAGAGCCGTCCAGAATGGTGGTCTGAATCTGGTGGAGTTGGGCGCCAGGAAGGGGGCTTTACGCCTGAAACTGGCGGCTCGGCTCCTGGACACGGATCGGACCCCATTCTGGAAGGATTATTTTGTAGAGGGTTTTCTCCAGGTTTCTCGTCTCGGCCTTGCTGTCTTCTGTCATAGAAGACCACTGACGGCTCTTCGGGACTTGGACACTTTCTCAGCAGAGATGCTAACGGCATGGTATAAAGTTGGGGGATACATCACCCAATCTGTATCCACCCCTTACCAGGTGTTGTGCCAACCGATTTTCAATAATCCTGTGCTCATGTGTGGCGGTCTTCCCCTACAATGCAGGCTGTTGGAGGAGCGTGATTGTCTCCTTGTAGGGGACGTCGTGGCTGGAGGGAGACTGCGTGGCATCTCGGACTTGTTATTCAGGTTCACAGAGGGTGGATGGAGGGGAGACTTCTAAAGTCCGGTATGAAAGGGATCTAACGATCCATGTGGAGTTGGTGGGCGAGGATCCTGTGTCCATGAGTGAGCTGCTACGGTACAGCAGGTTACTCTGTGGGGGCGTGGTGGCGTGTCGTTCTGTGGGGCAGAAGAGGTATGAATTAACGATGTCGAATGCGGTGGGGAGGGACAAACTATTGGATGGTTTCAAGATCGGTAACACGACTGTGCAGGGGGGGAGCATTGCTAATGATGAGCTGGTGGTCTCATTTCTGGGGCTGCCGGCGTATGTGACGGATGAGGAGATCCTTGAAAAGTTGGAAGGGTGGAAAGTATCTGCTGTGTCTCCGATTAAACGGAGGATGTGGCCGGGCACCAGTGTGGCTGATGGGACACGCTTTGTCAAGGTTAAATTTAATGAAAGCGTTCAGTCTTTGCCGTATTCGGCGAAATTTAATACGGCCACGGGGCCAGAATTTTTCCGTGTCATCCATGACAAGCAGGTGAAGGTTTGCAGGATCTGCATTAAACCGGGGCACATTGTCAGGGATTGCCCGGACTTTTTATGTAATAAGTGCGGCGTTCAGGGGCATTATGCACGTGAATGTGTGTCTTCGGTCCAGAAGTGTGCTGTCTGCCTCAACACGAAGGAGAACTGTGTGTGTCTGAGTGACGGCGAGGAGACCGCGGCCTCTGACGTGAGCGACAGTGAGCGGGACTGCGCACCGGAGGAGGAAGACCTGTCTGGCTCCGTGTCTGACGGACGCGTGTCCGCCGCGCTCCACAGCGCCACAGCGGCGGGACATTCATCCGCTGAGGGAGGGGACGCTCTCGGACAGCAGGCGGCTCCAGGAAGCCCGGACCTGCTCCGAGCAGCGGAGGTGTCGGAGGTGCACCTGTTGTCGACAGACGCGTTTCCCGTGAGGGAGGGTGAGCAACAACTACCTAATGCCGCTACTCCTATCCGGGCGGGGGGGGCCCACGGAGCTGGTCCTGCCTCGATACCGTCTGGACCCGTGACGGGGGGAGCGCAACACAGCAGCGATGGCTCTGCCCCTGACTGGGCGGGGGGGGCCCGCACGGTTGGTCCTACCCCGTTGACATCCGAGCCCGTGGAGGGGGGAACACGGCGACAGAGCGCTGGCTCTGCACCGGCCCGGGAGGGAGAGGCTGCAGACCTCGTCCCGACGGCCGCCGTTTTATCCCCTCAAGCTGTGGTTACATCTAGGAATGTTGCAGGAGTGACGGAGGATGACATGACAGGTTCTGACATGGAGGTTGACGTGCTTGCGCGTCCGCAGAGGAGGTCGCGGTCTCGTGGGAACAGAAGGGGATCGAAGAAGCAGAAGAACCAGGTGTAATGTCCCTTTTAAGTTTTCTTGTTTATGATCAGACTCCTTAGCCTTAATATCAGGGGAGTTTGCAAGATGGACAAGGTGTCAGAGATTCTGCGTGAGGATTGTGACATTCTTTGTCTGCAGGAGGTGCGCTGGGATGCTGAGACCCGTGCTGCGGCGGAGAAGCTGTGGGGGGGCTCCGTCTTTTATGTGGCGGGTCCGTTGCGCTCAGCGGGGGTTGCTGTCTTCTTCAGGTCCGGGGTTTTTGACAATGTGACCCTTAGGGGGGCGGATCCTGCAGGCCGGATGCTAATTGTTGAATTTGAATGGGCTAGAAAAAAGATGAGACTATTTAATCTGTATGCTTCGAATGATGAGAAAGTAAGGCAGATTTTTTTCCGTTCCCTCCGGCCGTTTGTGACAGAGGATTCGCTCCTGGTCGGAGATTTAAACACGGTTCTGTCACCAGCAGATGTTTCGGTGAGAAACGTTTTCAAGGCAGATCTTGGAAGACGGGAACTTTTCTCTGTAATGACGGACTACAACTTAGTTGATGTGTGGAGGCTGTTGAACCCTGGGAAGAGGGGCTTTTCCAGGAGACAGATGGTGATGGGTCTTCTGAAGCAGTCTAGGATTGACCATGTTTTTTCAGCGGGTGGGGTGACTCGTTTGGTTGACGGCGTTGCATATCGTGCAAATGTGTGGAGCGATCACTCTTGGGTGGAGGTGGTGCTTGACATGGGGGGTGCTAGGAAGGGTGGAGGTCTATGGATTTTGAACAATAGTGTGTTGGATGAGGAAGGGTATCGCAGACGGATTAAATCTATATTGTGGTATTATAGGGATCAGCTGGAGGATGACATGGATTTCTTTTCTTGGTGGGAGGGATTGAAGGTCCAGATCCGGTTTTCTACTGTTGCATATTGCAAGAAAAGGAAGTGGAAGGCTCTGGAGGAAGAGAGGGATATCAGAGCAATTCTGGAGAGAGTGGCGGCTCTGCTAGCAGGTGACCCAGATAGGGATGCCACAGTTTATGAGGCTGCCCTGGCTAAGCTGAAGAGTTTTCAGGTGGAGAAGTGCAGGGCGGCTGCTTTGAGAGCTAGGGTGAGGGACTTTGTGGAGGGTGAGAGGTCCTCAGCTTTCTTTCTGGGTCTGGAGAAGAGAAAACAGGACAAGTCGATCATCAGTTCACTGTGTGATGCTGGAGGGAACATCTGTACAGAGACGGATGAAGTTCTGGCGGTAGTTGAAGATTTTTACAAGGACCTGTTCAGCAGTGGGGGGTGTGATGAACACGCAGTCGAGGCTTGTGTGGAATGTTTAACTGCTAGGGTGGGGGATGAGGATAGGGAAACGTGTGATGCTGATATTACAGTGGATGAGATCAGGAAAGCCATTGATCGACAAAAAAAGAATAAATCTCCTGGTGCTGATGGTCTGACTGCTGAATTTTATCAGTGTTTTCAAGATGACCTGGTGCCTCTTCTGTATAAGGTGTTTAGTTCGTTCTTCCTGGGGCGACTGCCCACACCCTCTTTTTGTTTGGGAACTGTGAAACTATTGTTTAAAAATAAGGGCGACAAGGCGGATCTTGAGAATTACAGGCCAATCACATTGTTGAATATAGACTACAAAATCTTAACATCTGTGTTGGCTGATAGGTTGAAGGAGGTGCTCCCTTCCATTCTGGGGTCTTCCCAAGCGTATGGGGTTCAGGGTAGACCGATAGCGGACACGGTTCTCTCTGTTCTCTGCATGGTGGAGCATATGGAACGGTCGGGGGGGTTTTTCTTGAACGTTGATTTCAGCAAAGCATTTGATCGGGTTGAACATGGTTTTTTGTGGCAGGTGTTAAAGCGTTTTGGTTTCGGGGAGCTGTTTATCTCCCGGATACGGTCGCTTTATGCCACTGCCAGCAGTAGGGTGTTGTGCAATGGGCTTTCTACTGGGGTTTTCAGTATACATCGGTCAATACGACAGGGCTGCCCATTATCGGCTATGTTGTTCAGCATCGCGGTGGAACCCCTGGCGGGAGTGATTACTGCTGATGACAGTATTCGGGGAGTGGCCACGCCTGCTGGGAGGGTGATTAAAATCTTAGCGTATGCGGATGACACTAGCCTAGTGTTAAAAGATGAGACTAGTGTTGACGGGGCCATGCGACAACTTCGGGCGTACTGTGGAGCCTCAGGCGCTAAGGTAAATATAAACAAGTCAGAAATTTTCTTTTTGGGCAGCAGGGTCGCCACGGTGAATCGCTGGGGTTTTAGGGAGGCCACAGATGGGGTTAAGGTGCTGGGGGTCTGGTTGGCCAGAACCCCTAGGGACACCATCCATAACAACTGGACAGCAATGGTGAAGGGACTGGCTCAGGTGTTGGCACTGTGGAAGATGAGGAGGTTGACCTTAAGAGGTAAAGTCACGGTTTTGAATTCCTTGTTTTTTTCGAAGATTAACTACGTGTTGTCTATTCTACCATTGCCAGTGCTTTTCCAGACGCGCATCAATGAAGTCTTGTCTCTTTTTCTGTGGGGGTCAAGAGCTAACCAGATTTCTAGGCTGACGCTATCCCGGACTGTCCAGGAGGGCGGGCTGGGTCTGGTGGAGCTGGGCGCCAGGAAGAAAGCTTTGAAACTGAGACTGGTTGCCCGTCTCCTGGACCCGAGTCAGGCTCCTCACTGGAAGGACTTTCTGGAGGATGGCTTCTCTCAGATTCTTCAACCCGGCCTTGCGGTTTTCTGTCAGAGGCGTCCAATAGCGGCTCTACAGGTTTTGAGTCCTTTCTCCGTAGAGCTATTGTCGGCGTGGTATTCAGCGAGCGGTTTTATAGTTCAATCCATCTCCACCCCGTACCAGGTGTTACATCAGCCGCTGTTCCACAACTCTGTGCTCACGCATGGGAGGCTCCCCCTCCAGTGCAGGCTTCTGGAGGCACGTGGTTGTCTCCTGGTTGGGGATGTCGTGACTGGAGGGAGACTGTGTGCGTTCACGGATGTCCTTTTGAGGTTTTGTGGCGGTCTGACTCAGAGTGAGCAGTGGAGGGTGAAACAGGGGTTCAACAGGATCTCTTCATCTGTACACCTGAGGTGGTTGGTTCTTGTAAGGAGGGGTGGGCCTGTGCTGCAGGAGACCGGGTTCTGTTTTAAATTCTTGCAGGGTGGTGTGCCAGTTGCCGTGCAGTCTGTCACAACAAAGGCCTGGTACCGTGCAATGATCACCCTGGATACCAAGGTGCCTGCAGCCGAAGGAGCCTGGGGAGCAGTGTTTCCGGGTAAGGACCCTGCGGGAATTTGGAGAAGTCTGAAAGGAAACATTTTCCCTCATGCGGTATGGAATATGGACTTCAGACTACGCCATAGAAAAATTTATTCCAGTGTGGTTCTTCATCAGATTGATAAAGAACTGTATGAAAGGACTTGTCCCGTCTGTGGCTCTGTCCCTGAAACACTGGAACACATGTTTTTGGACTGTCTGGTTGTACAGCCTTTCTGGCGGAGACTCAGAGCTGTCCTGAAGGATGGGTGTTCCTTGGAGTGGGATGTGGAGGAAGACTGGCAGTGGGCCTCGCTGTTCGGGATACCGAAGGAGAAGAGAGGACCAGGATGGAAGGTGGCTGATCTACTCTTGGCGCTTGGACGTTTCGCCATTTATCAGGCCAGGAACCTGAGACTTAAAGAGGGGCATATGATGGACCGATGGAGTTGTTTGAAGAGGATGTTGGGGAGTCATCTACTGACTCTCAAGCAAGCGGACGGACTATGGCAGAGTGTTGAAATGACAAGTATTTTTTCATGTGTGTGTACATGATATAGTTTAGTTTATAGTGATATAGTTTAGTTTAGTCAGGGTTGGGCCTGGTTAGTACCTGGATGGGAGACCGCTTGGGAATACCAGGTGCTGTAAGTTTTCCATCTTTTCCTCCCAACCAGCAGAGGGTGTTCTTCCAAAATCTGCTTCAAAGTTCACCTTAGGTTTTTTTCTTTTCTTTTTTTTTTTTTTTTTTTTTTATAATCAACTTTTGCCTCATGTAAAGTAATCAGGTAGCTTCAGAGCCTTCAGTGCCAAGGTGTAAATGCATAACCTTTAGCCTAATTACTCCACCTGTTATAATGAGCAGATGTTAGCAGTGTTTCTGTTCAGACTTTGTGAGTGTAACCAAGGCTGTTTTTGCAGAGGTGAGCTGAAATGGCATGGTTTTTGCAGCAGGTGGGTGTGTCCAATCAGCAGGTGTGTTAATCAGAAGGACACGATGGCATGCTTGGAGGTTTAAGCAGGAAATCTTTGAGATTCACTGGCCAAGAGGCTTTGCTGGACACTGGCAAGTGCTTACGGCCACACCACCCTGAACACGCATGTGCAGGAGGGCGTGGCTTTTGCTGTTTTGAATTCGGTGAATTTTTTTCCTATTCTTCTAATTTTTTCTCTTAATATTTTTTTTTTTCATTGACTGTCAGCATCCTGCTTTTGTGTGTGCGTGTACGTGCGCTTCTCCTCTGCTGTCTCTTTTTCTTTTCACCTCCTCACTTCGGCACAGTTTTCTTCTTCACGGTGGTTTATGGTTTCACCCCCCTCCTGGGAGCAAGGCTTCAGCGGGGGGGGTTCTGTAGGTATGGGACAAAGGTCTAACTCCGCGAGGAATGTGGGGAATGTCGTGGCGGGTCCGTCAGCAGCAGGTGCGTCGGCGAGACCCGCTTCCGTAACGGTGGGTGGTGGTACTAAATCACTGGGTGTGGATGGAGGGGAGCCTCCTAAGGTTAAATATGAGATGGATTTAACAATCCATGTTGATTTATTGGGAGAAGACCCCGTGACTGTCACGGAGCTTCTCAGGTATAGCATATTGCTCTGTGGGGGTGTGGTAGCGTGTCGGTCTGTGGGAAGTAAGCGATATGAGCTCACGATGTCTAATGCTGTTGGTAGGGATAAACTGTTGGATGGGTTTAAAATTGGGAACACAACAGTACAAGGGAAAAGTATTTCTAATGATGAGCTGGTGGTCTCTTTTCTGGGGCTGCCAGCTTACATAACCGATGAGGAAATTCTTCAGAAGCTGGAGGGGTGGAAGGTGTCGGCTGTGTCGCCGATTAAACGGAGAATGTGACTGCCGTCAAATGAGCCGCTCCTTAATTTTCACTGCTCTAGCATTCTCAGCTTTACGGTAACAGAGCAACCACGGCTGAAGTCCGGTTTTCAAAAGAATTTTACAACAGTGAAATGTTAAATGATTGTTTGGAGAAAAAATACACTAGTTACTCTTATCAAATAATAAAATAAAAATTTTAATAAAAAGGCTAAGATAACATTGGGTGTTAATTAGCATACTCCCATATAGCCCATTCATTTATGTTAATAGTAAATATAATTTAAGTTTTCACATATGGACATGTTACGATGTAGATTTTTATCAGAATCAGTACAGACATTTCATATTGAAATATAAAAATGAAGACTTGATCTAAATGTCAATACTGTTTAAGATTTGTCACAACATAGCATCTTATGAGAGAGGTGCAATGTTTGAGACACTGTAGTTTAAGTATTTGCCATAATCCAGGCCATCAACTCCTCTTATTCTATTCAAGACTATGTTGACTAAACATATTAATATTTCCACACACTTTACTGTAGAAATTTTGAGTTATTCATGTTTGAAATCCCAAATATTTTACTACATTCTACATACTACATCTTTGTCAGAAAAAAGACGATTGAATTTGGTGAAAATGTGAAGTATTTGGGATTTCACACATGGATTACTCAAAGTTTCTACAGTAAAAGTGTCTGGAAATATTAGTATGGGTAGTCAACATAGTCCTAAAGAGATTAAAAGGATCTGATGGCCTGGATTATGGCAAATACCTAAACTACAGTGCAGTGGCGGTTCTACCCTGAATTACTCCCCGGGCGAGACCCTCCTCTGGCGCCCCCCCCCCCCCCCCCCCCAATAGAGTCACTTTGTCCATTTATTGTAACTGAAAATACAGTTAGGAAATATTTAATCAAACACAAATAATCTGAAATAAATATTATAAACTACAAATCACACTAATAATACACTAGAATAAATGTAACTGCAGCACTAAGAACAGAAAACACTAACTAAACCTAACCTTTGTGGCCTTCCTGATGCAAGCTTGTCAATAACGTCATCATATGAAATCTGCTCCCCCCCTGAATGATTGATACTAACAACAGCAGGTTAGTGAGTTGCTCCTGAGACATTGGTGATCTCAGGTATGACTTGATCAACTGGAGTTTTGAAAAGCTAACAGCAGCAGCAGCAGCAGCAGCATGCTACCATCACAGCTTATTTAACATTATGAACTAATATACAACAATAAAACACAACAAAAACTTTGTGTTACAGCAGAGCAGACAGACACATGAATCATAACTAATGTTACAAGTTAAGGCAGAACAAACATTTAAGAATAAATATCTTAAAAATGATGTTATTTGCAATATTTGGGCCTACTTCAGTTTTGGTCATGATAGACCAAACAAGAGATTTTTCCTCTGCAACGTTGTTGTTGTTGTAGGGCAGGTAGCATTCGAATTTAGAAAACGTGCATCTAGCTATGCAATAATACCCTTTTCTTTGTCTCTTTTCTCCTCTTCTTCTCTTTTCTTTCTAAATTGGGCACCAGCTTTGACCTTTTTTCTCCATATTTCAGATGTTTCTGCATTTAGCATAAATGTCCTGACATAGGTATCAAGTCTGTCGACTAAACCAACTGTCATCTAAGTGAAGAATTTTTTTTGTTTTCCCATTTTTTTATTTGGGCATTTCACACAAAAATAACCAAAAAAGCATGATTTTTTTTATACCTTTTTTATACCCGCAGCCCCCCGTTCGTCAAACATTTCCAGCAGGAGCGCGTGCAGCTGCACCCAGGGGCGCCAATTTGCTACATGGCGGCGCAATTTTTATTTTTATTTTTTTATCAAGCACTGAGCCGCGACCGTTGCCCCTGGAAGAAGATCCAGCCAGGTTTGCGCATGCGTTTTGTGCTCCGTGCTCACCTCTCAGCCTGCACCCTTCACCCCGCGCCCCCTCCCTTCTCCTTCTCACACACATTTGCGTCTACTTCTCAAAGACAGGAGGGAGCGCAGCTGCGGGGCGGGGGCGCCGCCAGGTTTCAGGCTGTTACAAACTATGTGATATAAGTAAACCAATAGTGGTGCATAGAGCCGCTGGCGCCGCCCCTCCGTCATTTTTCCACCCCGGGCGATCGCCCGTATGGCCCGTGCCTAAAACCGCTACTGCTACAGTGTCTCAATCATTGCATCTTTGTCAGAAAAAGACGTTCAGCACTTGTGATAATTTAAAATATTTGGGATTTCAAACATGAATAACTCAATATTTATACGGTAAAAGTGTATGGAAATATTAGTATGTGTAGTAAACATGGTCTTGAAGAGATTAAGATGATCTGATGGCCTGGATTATGGCAAATACTTAAACTACGGTGTCTCAAACATTGCATCTTTGTCAGAAAAAGACGCTCAGCTCTTGAGAAAATGTGAAATATTTTGGATTTTAAACATGAATAACTCAAAATTTCTACAGTAAAGTGTCTGGAAATATTAGTATGTTTAGTCAACATAGTCTTGAATAGAATAAGAGGAGTTGATGGCCTGGATTATTGCAAATACTTAAACTACAGTGTCTCAAACATTGCACCTCTCTCATAAGATGCTATGTTGTGACAAATCTTAAACAGTATTGACATTTAGATCAAGTCTTCATTTTTATATTTCATTATGAAATGTCTGTACTGATTCTGATAAAATTCTACATCGTAACATGTCCATATGTGAAAACTTAAATTATATTTACTATTAACATAAATGAATGGGCTATATGGGAGTATGCTTATTAACACCCAATGTTATCTTAGCCTTTTTATTAAATTTTTTATTTTATTATTTGATAAGAGTAGCTAGTGTATTTTTTCTCCAAACATTCATTTAACCTTTCACTGTTGTAAAATTCTTTTGAAAACCGGACTTCAGCCGTGGTTGCTCTGTTACCGTAAAGCTGAGAATGCTAGAGCAGTGAAAATTAAGGAGCGGCTCATTTGACACTGCAGTTCCGAATGACGGCTGGCTTGACGGCAGTAGATTGTGGCCGGGCACCAACGTAGCAGACGGGACTAGATTTGTAAAGGTTAAATTTAATGAGACTGTACAATCTTTACCGTATTCTGCAAAATTTAATACCGCGACGGGGCCAGAGTTCTTCAGAGTGATACACGATAAGCAGGTGAAAGTCTGCAGGATCTGCATCAGACCGGGGCACATTGTTAGACTGTCCGGAATTTTTATGCAATAAATGTGGAGTTCAGGGGCATTACGCCAGAGAGTGCACGGTCACTCTCTCTAAATGTTCTGTGTGTTTGAACAAAACGGAAAATTGTGTTTGTTTGATTGGCAGTGAGAATGACGTGGCCTCCGCTGCGGGTGAGGAGGCGCTGGACAGCATGTCTGAGGAGGAGGAGGAGGAGGAGGACCTGTCTGACTCCGTGCCTGACGCGCAGGTACCTGCCGCGCAGGTGTCTGCTGCGCTCCACGGCGACAGAAGACCGGACGACACGTCAGCTGAGGGGGGAGGCGTCCTCGGTCTACAGGCGGCTCGCAGCAGCTCAGACCTGTTCCGAGCGGCGGGGGATCCAGGTGAGATCCTGCTGTCGACAGCCGCTGTTCCCGTGAGGGAGGGTGAGCAGCACCCGACCAATGCCGCTACTCCCATCCGGGCGGGGGGGGCCCACGGAGTTGGACCTGCCTTGTTAATATCTGTTCCTGTGAAGGGGGGAGCTCAGCCCCAGAACGCTGGTTCTGCCCCTGGCCGGGCGGGAGAGGCTGCAGACCTCGTCCCGAAGGAGGTGTCTGAGGAGCACGGCGCTGCTACCTCTGCTCCGAGGGAGTTAGATCTCCGGGGGAGAGAGGGGAGCGGCGGTGACGTGACTCTAACACGACGTTCTATCCCTTTACCCCCTCAAGTGACAGTGAAACCTGTAAATATGGCTGGAGTGGAAACGGCAGACGTGGAAAGTTCGGATATGGAGATTGAAGTGCTTACACGTCAGCTGAGGAGGTCGCGGTATCTGAGGAGCAGTGAGAAGTCAAAGAAACCGAAGCAGGTGTAATGTCCCTGTTAGTTATATTATCTATGATCCAACTCCTCAGTCTCAATATCAGAGGAGTTTGCAGGATGGATAGGGTGACGGAAATTTTAAATGAGACATGTGACATTCTTTGTCTGCAGGAGGTACGCTGGGACGCTGAGACCCGTGCTGCAGCTAGGAGGCTGTGGGTGGGATCCGCTTTTTATGCGGCGGGTCAGGAGCGCTCAGCGGGGGTTGTTATTTTCATAAAATCTTCAGTCTTTGACAGGGTGACCCTTCGGGAGGCGGATCCTGCAGGCCGGAAGCTGATTGTTGATTTAGAATGGGCAAAAAAGATGAGGTTATTTTAATCGTTATGCTTCAAACGAGCAGGTGGAAAGGAGAGTTTTTTTTTACGGCCCCTCAGGCCGCATATAACAGAAGAATCACTCCTGGTGGGTGACTTTAACACAGTCATGTCACCAGTCGATATATCTGTCAGAAATGTTTTTAAGAACGATGTTGGAAGACGGGGAACTTTTCTCCATTATGGCAGATCATAACATAGTAGACGTCTGGAGGCTGTTGAACCCTGGGAAGAGGGGTTTCTCCAGGAGACAGTTGGTGGTGGGTGTTTTAAAACAATCTAGGATTGACCATGTTTTTTCTGCGGGTGTAATGACTCATATGGTGGACAGCGTTTCTTACCATGCACATGTGAAGTGGTTTTTGACAGGGTTGGTATTGGGAAGGGTGGCGGTCAGTGGATTTAAATAAGTGTATTCGGTGAGGTGGGGTATCAAAGACGGATAAAAGCTTTGTTACAATATTTTAGGGAGCAAATGGATGATGCTGCAGACATATTTTCCTGGTGGGAGGACTTGAAGGACAGGATCAGGAAATCAACCATTGCATATTGCAAGAAGAGGATGTGGAAAGCTCGGGAGGCTGAACGGGACGTCAGGGCCATTTTGGGGAGGGAGGCATCTCTATTGGAGGGTGACCCCGATAGAGACGCCACAGTCTATGCAGCTGCACTAGATCGGCTGAAGCGTTTCCAGGTGGAGAAGTCCAGGGCGGCAGCTTTGAGGGCAAGGGTGAGGGATTACGTAGAGGGAGAGTGGTCTTCAGCCTTCTTCCTGGGTCTGGAGAAAAAGAGGCAGGAGAAGACTGTGATCAGATCCCTCTATGATGCCAAGGGAAATCTGTGCACAGAAATAGAGGACATGCTGGAAACAGTGGAAGTATTCTACAAAGATCTTTTTAGCGGGAGTGGATGTGATAAGGATGCTATTGAGACATGTGTGGAGAGTTTATCTACTCAGGTAGGTGAGGAGGATAGGGCAGCTTGTGATGCAGACATCACGGTGGATGAAATAAGACAGGCAATTGCAAGACAAGAATAAAAATAAATCTTCCGGAGCTGATGGTCTTACAGCAGAATTCTATAGGTGTTTTCAGGACGACCTGGTGCCTCTGCTGTTCAGAGTGTTCAGTGCATTTTTTCGGGGAAAATCGCCTTCAACTTCTTTCTGTCTAGGCACTGTTAAGCTGTTATTTAAAAATAAAGGTGATAGGGATGATCTGGACAGCTACAGGCCAATCATGCTTTTGAATATAGATTATAAGATCTTGACATCTGTGTTAACAAGCAGTCTGAAAGAGGTTCTCCCCTCCATCCTGGTGTCTTCACAGGCGTATGGGGTTAAAGGTAGAACAATATCAGACACGATTCTGCCCCCTATGTACACGGTAGAGCACATGGAAAAGGTGTTTTTTTTTTTTTTTTTCTTGAATATTGATTTCAGTAAAGCGTTCGATCGCGTTGAGCACAAGTTTTTGTGGAGGGTGTTGGCACGTTTTGGTTTTGGGGAACTTTTTATCTCCAGGATTAAGTCACTATATACATCTGCTGTGAGTGAAGTGCTGGGTAATGGGTTGTCGACAGGTGTGTTTAGTATCGGTAGATCAGACAGGGCTGCCCATTGTCTGCCATGCTATTTAGTATCGCGGTGGAACCCCTGGCGGGCATGATCAATGCTGATGGCAGTCTTCGAGGTGTAGTCACGCCTGCCGGGAGGGAAACAAAGATCTTGGCATACGCAGATGACACTAGCCTGGTACTGACCGATGTGGCTAGTGTCGACGGGGCCCTGCGACATTTTAGGACTTTCTGTGATGCCTCGGGTGCCAAGGTGAACATACACAAATCGAGATTTTATTTCTGGGCAGCAAAATTGGGACGACGAATCGATGGTGTTTTCAGGAAGCGACGGATGGAGTTAGAGTACTGGGAGTCTGGTTGGCTATAACACCTAGGGAGACTGTCCATCTGAACTGGCTCAGGTTTTAGCAATTTGGAAAATGAGGAGATTAACTCTTAAAGGCAAAGTCACAGTTATGAACGCACTGTTTTCTCAAAGGTAAATAACATCTTGTCGATTCTGCCACTGCCAGTTCAGTTTCAGACAAGAATAAACAAACTTCTCTCTGGATTCCTTTGGGGGTCAAGGGCCAACCAGATTTCCAGGATAACTCTATCCAGGGCCGTTCAGAGAGGTGGTCTGAATCTGGTGGAGTTGGGTGCCCGGAAGAAGGCATTGCACCTGAGACTGGTCGCTCGTCTCCTAGACCCGGATCAGACCCCTTTCTGGAAGGACTATTTGGTAGATGGCTTCTCACGGTTCTTTCGTCCCTGCCTTGCTGTCTTCTGCCAAAGGCGCCCGATGACAGCTTTTCCGGATCTGAGTCAGTTCTCTGTGGAGCTGTTATCGGCATGGCATACAGTTAACAGTAACATTTTTCAATCCATCTCCGCTCCTGACCAGGTTCTACATCAACCGATATTCCACAATCCTGTGCTCAAGCATGGCAGCCAGTGCAGGCTTCTGGAGGCCTGTGGCTGTCTCCTTGTTGGGGATGTCATGACTGGAGGGAGACTATGCAGTGTTATGGAGGTTTTAACGGGGTTTTGTGGTGGCCTGAACCAGGGGGAACAGAGGAGGGTGAAGCAGGCATATACGCGAATCTCTTCCTCTGTCCCCCTGAGGTGGCTGGTCCTCGTCAGGAGGGGCGGTCCCGTGCTGCGGAATGCGGGTTTTTGTTTTAAGATCCTACAGGGTGGAGTGCCAGTGGATGTGAAGACCATCTCGACAAAGGCCTGGTATCGCCTGTTGGTCACCCTGGAGACCAAAATTCCTGCAGCCGAGAGAACCTGGGGTTCAGTGTTTCCAGGTATGGACCCGGCAGAAATTTGGTGGAGTCTGAAAGGTAGCATTTTTCCGCATGCGGTATGGAATATGGAATTTAGACTGCGCCATAGAAAAATTTATTCCATTGTGGTCCTGCATCAGATTAATAAGGACCTGTATGACAGGACATGCCCGTCTGTGGCACTGTCCCTGAGACACTGGAACACATGTTTTTGGAATGTCCGGTTGTGAAACCTTATTCGCAGAAACTCGGGGATGTGCTGAGGAGAGAATTTGCAGTTAAATGGGACCTGGAGGTGGACTGGCAGTGGGCCTCGCTTTTCGGGGTGCGGCGGGGAAAGAGAGGCCCAGGATGGAGAATGGTGGACCTGCTTCTGGCCATAGGCCGTTTCGCAATTTACCAAGCAAGAAACCTGAAGCTCAAGGAGGGGAGGACGATGGACAGATGGGGTTGCCTGGAGAGGGTTTTGAAAGAGCATCTGATGACTCTGATGAGCATCTGACTTTGAAAGTGTTGGTGACGGAGTTTTAGTTTGGATTTTGAGTTAAAATTGTATCTATATCTTTTGCTTTTGCTGGTCTGATGTAGTTTTTGGTTTTTGTTAGAACTTTTTTCCATTGCTGTATTGCGAAACTGTTTACCTTTGTAAATATTTTAAATTTCCTTTATAAATAAAATAAAAAAAGACCCGCCCGATCTCGTCTGATCTCGGAAGCCAAACAGGGTTGGGCCTGGTTAGTACCTGGATGGGAGACCGCTTGGGAATACCAGGTGCTGTAAGTTTTCCATCTTTTTCTCCCAACCAGCACAGGGTGTTCTTCCAAAATCTGTCTGAGAGGCTTTGCTGGATAGAAAAGAAGAAACACAATCTTGAAGAGACTTACCACCAGCAGCCTTACTTTTTGCTAACAACCTTTCAAAATTTTGCACCAACTTTTCAGTCATCCCTTTAAATGCAGGATGATAAGCTTGACTTTTAAAGTGTTTCACTGCATTTGGGGTCAATGGTGACTCAAATTCACTGGATGCAGACTTCGGATCATTATCTGACACCATTTCCTTTGGTAACCTGTGGATTAAAATATAACTCACAATACTTCCATTTTCTTGTTAGCAGTAGTAGTTTTCATGTTTATCATCCCTGGTCAGCGTGCATAAGCATCCATAACAACCAGAAATGTCTCCTTATGAACCTCTGCAAAATCAACATGTATTCTTTCCCACAGAGCTGTAGCACCCCTCCACGTGTGAACCGGGACAGTAGCTGGAATGTTACGCTGACTCTAAAATATATCAGACTGGTTTGTTTACCTTTCAATGTCTTCGTCTAGCTTTGGCCACCAAAACAAACTTCTAGATAGGAACTTCATTTTGACTATTCCCCAGTTACTTTCATTTCTGACAATAGCCTTTTTTGCAGTTTTTTTTTGGAACAACTACTCTGAAACCCCAGTGTGTACAATCTTGTTCCACTGTCAAGTCAAACTTCCATTTCACATTAGGCTGTAATGTTTCATCTGGAACGTGCTTAGGCCAACCTTCTGTCACATAATATCTCACTCTTGAGAGTACTGTATTTTCACGACCACAGGGCACACTGGATTATAGAGTGCAGTTTCAGCTATGGGTTCTTTCTCTGTATTACAGACATACAAAAGGCGCACCAGGTTTTAGGGCGCGGTCACATTAAAACATACCGGTCAAACATGCATCCTATTGTGTATTTTTAAAAAAAGGCAGCTGAAGCAAAACTGAGTTGGTTGGGATTTATTTTTTTTAGTCATCAATCAGCATCCAAAAATCCATCAAAATGAACAGCTGGTTGCATATCCCTGACTCATTGTTAGAGTCCGTTGCTGTGCGGCTCCTCATGAAGGATGCCAGCTTTTGCGAAAGCTCGAAGAACAGTCTAAGCAGCAGGTGGCAGTTTAGCTCAGGCGGTAGAGCAGGTCATCCAATAACCACAGGGTTGGCAGATCAATCCCCACTTTCCCCAGCTAGCCATCACCCCCCCCAAGCACAGCCAGCCTGCAGCTCACCGCTCCCCCCAGGGGATCTGTCAAAGTGTGGAAAACAATTTCCCCATTGTGGGATGTAACTTAAAATAAAATAAAAAGCAGACACATTAACCTAAGCATCTGCAATCCATTCACAAATTGGGGTGTAACTTGCCTGGCACTGCCTCCCAGTCTTACTAAAAGACTTAGTGGAAGATGGACAACTTTCATTGTAATAATAATAATAAGTTAGCATTGGGAGACCTGAGAGACAAAATTCTTTCCAAGTTACTTGAAGTCAGAAAGATTTAAACTTACAAATATATAACATGATTAAAGTCCTAATAATTTATTTAATATTTATGTTTTTTGTAAATATTTTTTGACCATGGTATGAGCGGGATAATTCCCTTCCCCATGTGCATTATCAGACATGACTAGACTAACACAAAAGAAACCATCCGAAGCAAAAATTATAACGAATGTGCTTCAACTAACCTGTCATGAAGAAAAGGGAAGGGATGCCTGGTGAATTGAAAATGTTTTTATTTTTTTTTTTTGTTAAGGGGAAGGTGGAGGAATCCACTACTGGTTGAAAATATCAAACAAACTGCATACTACTTTTAAACCTCTCTAGGTTTTACAAAGCTCTCTAGAAACATATATAGAAACTCATCAGAAACTCATAAATACACAAAACACTTTTCCATTACACACAACACACACTGATGAAGTGAACAACACATTGTGACTCTACCTCAAAGACATACTTGAATCCCTGATCTTTCCTCTAAAGTTGATCTCTCCACCAAAGCCCAAAATGAACACAAGCAAGCATGATGACGACGGTAACAGTGGAATTTTCCCCATCCTCAGTGTGCTGACTTGTCTCTTGGAGAATAAGGCGTCCTCACTTGACTGCAAGGGTTGCTTTGTGGCCAATGCTGTTAAACTGTAACCCATAGCGCATCTACGGGCACACATGCATGAGCACATGGAGAGCGCTGTTTGTGTTGTTTATATTTGAAGGCTTTTTTTTCTTCCTAAATCCTCACAAAACAGCATGCCTGTGATAATGCTGCGATATCCCTGGAGCATGCAACTGCCTCTCTTTCAGGAAGAGTTGTCAGCCACTGGGAGAGATTAATATTTTACTGCAGTGGATTGGTTGTCTGCGCCGCATCAGTCCAGACAACTTTTCTCATCCATTAGTGTATTACGAAAAACAAGACACATTGGAGAGACAAAGATGCATGCGCTGGTGAGATAAGCGCACGCACAGGGCTTAGGAATACCTAACCTTCACAGTTGCAATAAACAATAACATGTGACTTAAGAGGATTTACATAAGATGAGGGGAATAATCAGAGGGAGTGAAAAACCAATGAGGCAGCAATGGCATCTCCTCAAAAGTCTCTGAAAGAGGAAAGTTGCCTTTCAGCAGGATTTAGAAGAAGGGTGTTGTTATCAATTCATTTCCTCTACGAGTACTGCAAGCCAACAAAAATGTCACTTCTTTATTGCCTCACTTACTTAAAATTTGACAAGAAAAGCTTTCAATGTTGATACTGTAAAACTCAGGCTTTGGAAGGGCAGAGCGTGCTCTAAAAAGTGACATGGGATGATTCTCACACAGACGCTGAACACGTCTTTACCCAAAGGCATGCCATGTGATGCACGTGCGCAAAAGCTGAAGGCTCTGCAGAAGAAAAGAGAGGCAATTGCATGGCAGTTTTGTCAGTTACTGTGGGAAACCCTAATTTTTCTTTGTTTTTTAATAAATATTACTCCTCATTTTCCCTTATATGTTTACATTTTAAAATCCTCTAGAAAAAATCCTCTTATACATCTCCATTCCTACGATGTTTGTTTTCTGAGTATAGATGTCATCAAGCTGAATAGATGGAACACTGCAGTCAGAAATCACAAGTCCTTGTTTACTTCTTGTTCAGTTATTCTTTTTATTTAAACCCTTGTGCTATCTTAGATGACCCCAGGGGGGCCTCCTCTGTGCCTGGCAGGGTGGGTGGGCGGTCTCTCCCCACTGGGGCTGCATGGGTCCCGCCACTGGGGATGCTGTCGGGGTGGGGGTGTCCCCCTCTCTCCTGGTCTGGCTGGTCGGGCTGGGGAGGATCTGGTTCCCCTTGTGATCACATGGTCTATTTTGGCAGCGTGCATGTAGCTCCACCCCCACATGCACATGCACACTGCTCCCTGTCTGCTTTATCCCTCCTCCTAACCCAAAGAGTATTGATGTGGACGGATATTTTCCACTTGTCTTAGTGTCAGAATTTCATGTTTGAATGTAATATTTGCCTTTCTGCAGATCTAGCATAAATGTTTCACAGCTTAAAATAATAACCTATTCAAATTAGCTACTCAGCACTTGTATCCCCTCACTTTCTCCCCCTCCATCTTTATTTCTTTTTCTTCTACCCACAAACTCACACTTTCCCCCTCTCCCTCCCCTTTACTAACAAGAATATGTATAAATACTTAAAACACAACATGTAACAAATGAATAAAAAAAACAAAAAGGGGTTTATACAAATTTACATCCTGGCTGTCCGAAGATTCATAACCCCTTTTTTGTAATAGCATAACCTGTCCAACACAAAGAGCCTTCAGTGCTCATCTGTTTGCTCAGTTGCTGGACAGAACAAGTTTAAGAAAAAAAAGGATATCTCCTAGGAAACCGCTGCTAAAGAAAGGCAACAAGCAGAAGAGACTTGTTTGGGCCAAAGAACACAAGGAATGGACATGAGACCAGTGGAAATCTGTGCTTTGGTCTGATGAGTCCAAATTGGAGATTTTTGGCTCCAACCACCGTGTTTTGTGCGACGCAGAAAAGGTGAACGGATAGACTCTACATGCCTGGTTCCCACCGTGAAGCATGGAGGAGGAGGTGTGATGGTGTGGGGGTGCTTTCCTCATGACACTGCTGGGTATTTATTCAAAATCGAAGGCATACTTAACCACCATCGCTACCACAGCAACTTGCAGCCGCTGTCAAAAAATCACAAAGGAAGCGATCCGGTGACAAGTGAGGAGGCACAAAAGGTACATATACACAACAGCGATTGAAAACAGGTGAGTAGACAGGTGCTGGTGATGAATGAAGTCAAGTTAACAAAAGCACAATGGAACACAGAACAGGAACTTAACAAAATAAAAGCCCCAACCCGGAAGTGAAGACAAACATAACCGCCCTGGCCCTGGTACCCGACATCCGCATGCTATTCCATCCGGGTGGCGCTTGGTTGGACTATCATGAATTCTTAAACAGAACAATGAGCCCAAACACATCTCCAGGCTGTGTAAGATCTATTAAACCAAGAAGGAGAGTGATGGGGTGCTGCGCCAGATGACCTGGGCTCCACAGTCACTTGACCTGAACCCAATCGAGGTGGTTTGGGGTGAGGGCAAACAACTGCTAAGCATCTCTGGGAACTCCTTCAAGACTGTTAGAAGACCAATTCAGGTGAGTACCTATTGATGCTCATCAAGAGAATGCCAAGAGTGTGCAAAGCAGTAATCAAAGCGAAAGGTGGCTACTTTGACATATTTTCAGTTGTTTCACACTTTTTTGTTATGCATACAATTCCACATGTGTTAATTCATAGTTTTGATGCTTTCAGTTGGACTCTACAATTTTCATGGTCATGGAAATAAAGGAAACTCTGAAAGAGAAGTTGTGTCCAAACTTTTGGTCTGTACTGCATAGAAAAAAAGAATACATTTAAAAGTGTGTTCCTATGTTGAGAACAAAAAAGTAGAGGTTAAATCTTTTGGATAATTTGTTAGGTCTAAATTGTTTTGACAGGTCTTCAAGAGTTCTCAATGCTGCATCTTGCTTTACCCTCAGGAACGTGAATGTTGTTGAAGAACACTAATAATTTGTCACCCACTCCACTCAAATCAAAATGTCTGATCCAACTGAGCCCGTTGTGGGAAGAATGGGCTTGTCTACTTTGTCTGTTTGTCCACACAGAAATTTGGAAAGAGTTCAGTAGTTTTTACATAATTCCTATCCTCAGAGATCTCTCCCTGAGAGAATCTCTCCTTAACGTCTGGATCCGGTCCTTCCTTTCTGAAGCACGCTATAATAAATCCTGTGCTTAAAAAACCTAACTTGGACCACTCTGATCAAAATAATTTCCGTCCCATTTCAAAACTTCCTTTTATTGCTAAGATCTTGGAGAAGGTTGTAGCAGAGCAAATAAGGTCATTCTTAGAACAAAACAATATTTGTGACGTTTTCCAATCTGGCTTTAAAAAGAACCACTCAACTGAAACAGCTCTTTTAAAAGTTTCTAATGATGTGCTCATGGCGGCAGATTCTGGTTAATTTACCGTTCTCGTTCTTTTAGACCTAAAATCTGCATTTGATACTGTAAACCATGTCATCATGCTCGAACGTCTTCACAACGACTACGGTTTATCTGGTTCTGTCCTAAGCTGGTTTTTCTCCTATTTCAGTGGTAGATCTTATAAGGTCTGTGTTGACTCTCTTTCTTCAGAAACAAAAATCCTGTCTTGTGGCGTTCCCCAAGGTTCTGTATTGGGACCCATTCTATTCACTCTCTACATGATTCCCCTTGGGAGACTCATCAGCAAATTTTCAAATATTTCTTATCATTTTTACGCTGATGACATTCAACTTTATTGCTCCTTTGGTAAAAATAATTACACAAATCTACCAAATCTCCTAAACTGCTTGGCCAGCATTAGAGTTTGGTTAAATGACAACCACTTACTCCTGAACCCAAACAAGACAGAGACAATAATTTTTGCTCCTGATGACAAAATTCCCTCCATCAAAAGACACCTTGGTTCACTGAGCTCTTCTGTCCAGCCCAGTCTCAGGAATCTTGGTGTCTGGTTTGACAAAGCTATGTCTCTAGACTCTCATTCGAAGCGCTTGGTCAAAAACTGTTTTTACAACCTGAGGAATGTGGCTAAACTGAAGCAGATGTTGACCAGGTCTGGCCTTGAGCTGATCATCCATGCTTTTATTTCCTCTCGTTTAGACTATTGTAATTCTCTTTTTACTTGTTTTAACAAAAAGTCTCTTAAACGTCTCCAACTGGTCCAGAACTCTGCTGCAAGGCTTTTAACTGGAACCAATAAGCGCACTCATGCCACCCCTCTGCTTTTATCTCTACATTGGCTTCCTGTTAAATTTAGAATAGATTTTAAGATTCTGATTTTAGTTTTTAGAGCCCTGCACGGACAAACCCCGATCTATATTTCTGCCCTTTTAACTCCCTACACTCCTGCACGTCCTTTGAGGTCCACTGAAAAAAATCTCTTGTGTTCCAAAAACTCATTTTAAAACAAGAGGAGACCTCGCCTTTCAGGCAGTCGCTCCCCGACTTTGGAACGACCTCCCCCTGTCTCTGCGCCAGATTGACTCAGTCGAGTGTTTTAAAGCTCAAGTTAAGACCTTTTTATTTAGGAAAGCTTTTAGCTGACTTTTACTTGTGTTCACTTTTGCCTGTT
This sequence comes from Oryzias latipes, assembly GCF_053564925.1. NCBI lineage: Eukaryota > Metazoa > Chordata > Actinopteri > Beloniformes > Adrianichthyidae > Oryzias > Oryzias latipes. The sequence goes on along the minus strand of NC_136252.1, from coordinate 8,668,896 downwards.
TGTTTATTTCTATGCCTGTATGCGTTTTATTGGGTATCGCTACTGATTTTATATTGTTTTTACTTTTTGAAGCACTTTGTGAGTCGCTCTCTGTGAGAAGTGCTATATAAATAAAGATTACTTACTTACTTACTTACTACTTACTTACATACTGAGAAGAATTCTCATCTCAGGGATGTTGCTTTGTTTTTTCAGGATCTCAAAAAAAAAAAAATTAATTAAATTAAATTATATACAATATGACATATTTTCAGTTGTTTCACACTTTTTTGTTATGCATACAATTCCACATGTGTTAATTCATAGTTTTAATGCTTTCAGTTGGACTCTACAATTTTCATGGTCATGGAAATAAAGGAAACATTTTGAATGAGATGTTGTGTCCAAACTTTTGGTCTGTACTGCATAGAAAAAAAAATCCATTTAAAAGTGTGTTCCTATGTTGAGACAGAAAAAGTAGGTTAAATCTTTTGGATCATTTGTGAGGTCTAAATTGTTTTGACAGGTCTTCAAGATTTCTCAATGCTGCATATTGCTTTACCCTCAGGAACCTGAATGTTGTTGAAGAACACTGATAATTTGTCACCCACTCCACTCAAATCAAAATGTCTGATCCAACTGAGCCCGTTGTGGGAAGAATCGGCTTGTCTACTTTGTCTGTTTGTCCACACAGAAATTTGGAAGGATTCAGTAGTTTTTACATAATTCCTATCCTCAGAGATCTCTCCCTGAGATGAAAAATGTGTTGCTTTGTTTTTTCAGAATCTCAAAAAAAAAAAATGATTTTAAGTAATGTATTAATTCTTCTGGCAACATTTTACAAACATAAATTTAAATGTAAAAATAAAACATCATATTTTCCACAATCCATTAAAGATTAATTTTTTTTTACATAAATCTAATGTAATATTCCACCAACATAAATGCTCTCAAAACTATTAAAATCTGTAATTCATGGCATATTTTTATGTAATTAACCCCCCTGTTTTTTTAAGCAGAAAATGCGTCAAACTCTGATGACATCGCGTCATGTGATGACATGTGATGACATGTGACATCATCTGATGACATCACATGTCATCAGATGATGTCACGTCTCATCATATGAAGTCACATTGTCGTATCTGAAAAACTAATAAATACACCTGCCTTCTTCTCCATCTGCCATTTCAAGATTTCCAAGTTTGCTTCCTTAAAGATTAGATAAGAAAACAAATCTCATCAAAAATGACCAACAAAGTGTGCAAGCTTTTCATCGGTGGACTCTGTGTGAACACGAACGACGATGGGCTGCGCAAGCATTTTGAGCAGTTCGGCACCCTCACTGACTTCGTTGTCCTTCAAAACAAGAATGCACAACGATCTCGCTGTTTTGGCTTTGTGACCTACTCTACACCAGAGGAGGCCAACGCAGCCATGGCAGCAGCCCCGCACACAGTGGAAGGGAACAGTGTTGAAGTTAAACGAGCTATTCCAAAAGCAAAGGACAATAAGTCTGAAGCTTTTGCCAAGGGGGAGAAAATCTTTGTTGGTGGCTTAAGAAATGACATTAAAGAGTCTCACCTCACCGACTACTTCTCTTGGTATGGTCAAGTCGAAAAGTCTGAAATCCTCTTAGAGAAGGAGACAGGGAAAAAAAGAGGATTCGGCTTTGTGCACTTCACGCATCACAATTCGGCAGACTTGGCCTTGGTTGTAAAGTACCACACAGTGAATGGACACTTAGTTGAAGTGAAGAAAGCTGTTGCCAAGCAAGAGATGCAGGCAGGTAACCGAACGGAAACAACAACAAGACACAGGCCAGGCCCGGGAATGATGGAAAACCAAACTGGATACGGCGGCTTCGGCTTTGGGACCTACTATACACCGGAGGAGACCAACACAGCCATGGCAGCAGCGCCGCACACAGTCCAAAGGAACAGTGTCAAAGTTAAAGTAGCTGTTCCTAAAAGAAAGGCCAATGGGTCTGCAGCTCCTGCCAAGGGAGAGAAAATCTTTGTTGGTGGCTTGAAAAACAACATTGAAGAGTATCACCTCACCGACTACTTTTCTCGGTACGGTCAAGTCGAAAAGTCTGAAATCCTCTTAGAGAAGGAGACTGGAAAAAAAAGAGGATTCGGCTTTGTGCACTTCACGCATCACAAAACGGCAGACTTGGCCTTGGTTGAAAAGTACCACACAGTGAATGGACACTTAGTTGAAGTGAAGAAAGCTGTTGCCAGGCAAGAGATGCAGGCAGGTAACAGAACTGAAACAACGCCAAGACACAGGCCAGGCCAATGCATGATGGAAAGCCAAAATGGCTACTGCGGCTTGGCTTATGGGGAGTGTTGCTGCCCTTGCCACCTCTCCTACTCGAAAAATGGCAACAGAGGCTATTCCTACCCACAAAATCGTTACAGAGGCAGTGGCTATTCCTACCAGGAAAATGAGTAAAAGAAGATTTAGGCATAGAGGAACCCCCCTTTTAGGAATCCACACTTGTAGTGTGTGGATATAGTGTAGAGTTGGGATTTATATTGTCTCTGCATTTTATTTAGTTTTTAGTTTTTATTTATGTTAGAAAATGTAATGCATTATATTGTGAGTAGGACATGCAAAAAGAAGATTTAAACATACAGGAACCCCCTTTAGGAATCCACACTAGTAGTGTGTGGATATAGTGTGGGGATGGGATTTAGATTTAATCTTTTTTTCTTATTATTATTATATATTTTTTTATGTCTGAAACTTTATGCCTCATATCGTGAGTGAAGATTATCAAAAAATGAATCTAAGAGATTAAACAACTCTATCAAAATTGGACTTTTTTTTGCATTTTTATTTTTAATTTGTTGTTGAATTTTTAAAAGTAATTTAGAGTAATGTAAAAAGCTAATTATGTGAGGCTTCACAGTCATGAATTTTTATTTGTGAACAAAATGTTTTTGAAATGCAAATCAATGTATTTATTATATAAAATAAATTGTTTAATGTTGTATTTTTACCTGTCAACCACTTAAGAAAAGAGGACAAGAACAGTTAACCATGTATACAATCAAAAAACAAATGTTCTAGAGTTTCAACCTCATTTTCACAGAAAACATAAACAAACAAAATATGTTTATCACAAGAGGCACTCAGCCAGAGGAATTTTTGGATTAGAATAAAGGAGTTATTCTCAATTTGGGAACCACATTTATGACTGAAAACGATCAGGGGAGATTGTGACCAGGGAAGTAATACTTAAACCACGACAAACAGGAAACTTTCCAAATAAAACAGGAAGCAGAACTTAAATCATGACAGAAACCAAATGGAAGCAAAAACCAAGGCAAAAAACCCAAACCAAGACACAGAAATTGTTCTTGTGTTCCTTTGTGCATTAGTGGGTTCTCTCCGGGTGCTCCGGCTTTCCCTAGATTCTAAAAAAGACTTTTTTCAAAGTAAATTAGAGGCTAAGAGCACTACTTTCCCTCGTCCTCACCTCTACGCACCACCCACCCTCACTGTTCGCATCTACGCCCTTCTCTTTATGTAAGGCTGTCTGACCTGTATGTGACTGCATGTGGCTAAAAGTGTTAGCATTTCTATCAGCATCATTAACTGTCTGAAAAAAAGGTTTGCTAAAGGTGCAGACATTTTTCCAACTGTGAAAACAATACGGTCCTTGCAGTCAGTGACTACTACTGCTAATAATAATATTAATAATTAAAGATTTAAAATATATTAAATTGAGTTTATAATAAAGTATTAATAATAATACATTATGATAAAAATGAAAAAAACAAAAACATCAGTCACCAAAATGTATAGAAAATTAACCAAATCAAAAACAGTTTCCCCACAGTAATTGTTAGCAATTGGCTAGTGACTGATAAATATCCCCTCCCTGAATCGCCACCTTATCGTGGTGGAGGGGTTTGCGTGCCCGAATGATCCCAGGAGCCGCTAGCTGGTTGGTGTACCACCTCAAACTGGTCCTGGGAGACGGGCCAGACTAAGAGCGATTCAGACAAAATCCTTTTCCTTTCTAGATTTATTTACTCCCCCCAATGAGAGTTGCCAGTGCCCCATCCTGGAGCCAGACTTGTTAGTTTATGTCTGGTGGCTTTGAATTGCTCTGGGTCAGTGGACAGCAAGCATGTTGTCCCAAAGGCCCCCCAACGCAAAGGAACGTCTTCTGTAGTTCCTCTTGTGGCTTTGGTTTGTTGTTGGTGATAGATGTTGGGCCAGGCTTCATCAGGTCCTCAGCACCACAGGAACCTGCAGTGATCCGGCTGTGGTAACTGTAGACGAACCGCTGCACAGGATAAAACAGGTAAATGTCAACAGAGAGGCCTTCCAGCTGAGAGACTCCTTCATGATCCACTTTCTTGCAGAGGGAGCAGACCCATGACACCTCCAGAATCGTGTTTTCTGTCCTCCAAGGACTGACCCAAAACGGCTCTTTTTAGAGCCACCCACAAAACCTTTAAGAAAGTGATTCTCTCTTTTTCACTGTTTTTACTCCAAACTTTTAAAGTAATGCATTGTAGAAAAGGTAAGAGATTAAAACAGGTTAAACAGAATATTTGGACTTGAGCACAACTGCCCCCTCCTTGTGAAATCACAATGGATTTCCATCAGATATAAATACGTGCCAATAACATCACCTTACTTTTGATTTTTGACAAGTAAATATTTGTTTCGTTATTCAATAAAAAAAAAACTGCGTTTTTTCGTTTCACAGAGTCAGCACAGTGTTTTGCGACAGTTTTTGCTTACCACACCCACATTCATATGTAGATACACAAATATACACTCAAACACAGACATATACACACACACACGCTTACAAACACACATACATTACCGGCAGCCCACACCACAATACACAGGTGGGATTGGGGAGGGGCGGCCGGTCTTCACTCGCCTGGCCTGGTGTGTTGGGACCCTGTTATACCAGGTGGTGGCCAGGCATGCGGTGCTGGGGGGGTCGGTGGCCTGGAGGGGGTTACTGTGTAGCGACAAGGGACGGGGGACGGGGGGGGGGGGGGGGGGGACTAGAAGAATACCTGTGTCTGAAGGTGCATGGGTGGGGACAAGCCTGGGGGCTACTTCCCCAGCACCCTCTGGGGCTCACCCTCCCTTTTGCAGAGTGGGAAGGGCACCGGGTGTGTAAGGGAGGAGGGGTTGAGGAACGTGTTGGGTGATGGGGGCTGCAGAGGGTAGTGCAATGTGGGGGGAGGTAGGGGTGGAGCTGTAATTGTGTCGTGATCTTTGGGCTGCTTGGGTCGGGCGCCGGGGCTGGGCTGCGTTGACGAGGCACCGGCTGGGTGGTGGGCTGCTCCTTGGCCCTCTGGGCCCTGCATGGCCTTACCCTTGGCCTGGGTCTCTGTGTCCGCCAGAGACGTACAGTAGAGTGCGCCTGTCCTGTGGCCTGGGGGTCCTGACGCTGGGCTAGCCAAAAAGGGGTTTATATAAATTTACATCCTGGCTATCCGAAGATTCATAACCCCTTTTTGTAATAGCAAAACCTGTCCAACACAAAAGGCCTTCAGTGCTCATCTGTTTGCTCAGTTGCTGGACGGAAGGGGGATCTAAGGGCAGGGATGCCAGTATAGCTTAGTCAGTTTGTTAGTTCATTTTAGTATTTTTCTATTGAACTCTTTGTATTCGTGATCCTTTTGATTTCATGTTTTACTTCGAAGCCCATCGAGACGACTGTTGTTGTGATTTTGGGCTATACAAATAAAATTGAATTGAATTGAATTGAATTGAATTGGACAGAACAAGTTTAAGACAAAAAAAGAATATATGCTAGGAAACCGCTGCTAAAGAAAGGCAACAGGCAGAAGAGACTTGTTTGGGCTAAAGAACACAAGGAATGGAGATGAGACAGGTGGAAATCTGTGCTTTGGTCTAATGAGTCCAAATTGGAGATTTCAGGTGACTACCTCTTGATGTTCATTAAGAGAATGCCAAGAGTGTGCAAAGCAGTAATCAAAGCGAAAGGTGGCTACTTTGAAGAAACTACAATATGACATATTTTCAGTTGTTTCACACTTTTTTGTTATGCATACAATTCCACATGTGTTAATTCATAGTTTTAATGCTTTCAGTTGGACTCTACAATTTTCATGGTCATGGAAATAAAGGAAACATTTTGAATGAGATGTTGTGTCCAAACTTTTGGTCTGTACTGCATAGAAAAAAAAATCCATTTAAAAGTGTGTTCCTATGTTGAGACAGAAAAAGTAGGTTAAATCTTTTGGATCATTTGTGAGGTCTAAATTGTTTTGACAGGTCTTCAAGATTTCTCAATGCTGCATATTGCTTTACCCTCAGGAACCTGAATGTTGTTGAAGAACACTGATAATTTGTCACCCACTCCACTCAAATCAAAATGTCTGATCCAACTGAGCCCGTTGTGGGAAGAATCGGCTTGTCTACTTTGTCTGTTTGTCCACACAGAAATTTGGAAGGATTCAGTAGTTTTTACATAATTCCTATCCTCAGAGATCTCTCCCTGAGATGAAAAATGTGTTGCTTTGTTTTTTCAGAATCTCAAAAAAAAAAAATGATTTTAAGTAATGTATTAATTCTTCTGGCAACATTTTACAAACATAAATTTAAATGTAAAAATAAAACATCATATTTTCCACAATCCATTAAAGATTAATTTTTTTTTACATAAATCTAATGTAATATTCCACCAACATAAATGCTCTCAAAACTATTAAAATCTGTAATTCATGGCATATTTTTATGTAATTAACCCCCCTGTTTTTTTTAAGCAGAAAATGCGTCAAACTCTGATGACATCGCGTCATGTGATGACATGTGATGACATGTGACATCATCTGATGACATCACATGTCATGAGATGATGTCACGTCTCATCATATGAAGTCACATTGTCGTATCTGAAAAACTAATAAATACACCTGCCTTCTTCTCCATCTGCCATTTCAAGATTTCCAAGTTTGCTTCCTTAAAGATTAGATAAGAAAACAAATCTCATCAAAAATGACCAACAAAGTGTGCAAGCTTTTCATCGGTGGACTCTGTGTGAACACGAACGACGATGGGCTGCGCAAGCATTTTGAGCAGTTCGGCACCCTCACTGACTTCGTTGTCCTTCAAAACAAGAATGCACAACGATCTCGCTGTTTTGGCTTTGTGACCTACTCTACACCAGAGGAGGCCAACGCAGCCATGGCAGCAGCCCCGCACACAGTGGAAGGGAACAGTGTTGAAGTTAAACGAGCTATTCCAAAAGCAAAGGACAATAAGTCTGAAGCTTTTGCCAAGGGGGAGAAAATCTTTGTTGGTGGCTTAAGAAATGACATTAAAGAGTCTCACCTCACCGACTACTTCTCTTGGTATGGTCAAGTCGAAAAGTCTGAAATCCTCTTAGAGAAGGAGACAGGGAAAAAAAGAGGATTCGGCTTTGTGCACTTCACGCATCACAATTCGGCAGACTTGGCCTTGGTTGTAAAGTACCACACAGTGAATGGACACTTAGTTGAAGTGAAGAAAGCTGTTGCCAAGCAAGAGATGCAGGCAGGTAACCGAACGGAAACAACAACAAGACACAGGCCAGGCCCGGGAATGATGGAAAACCAAACTGGATACGGCGGCTTCGGCTTTGGGACCTACTATACACCGGAGGAGACCAACACAGCCATGGCAGCAGCGCCGCACACAGTCCAAAGGAACAGTGTCAAAGTTAAAGTAGCTGTTCCTAAAAGAAAGGCCAATGGGTCTGCAGCTCCTGCCAAGGGAGAGAAAATCTTTGTTGGTGGCTTGAAAAACAACATTGAAGAGTATCACCTCACCGACTACTTTTCTCGGTACGGTCAAGTCGAAAAGTCTGAAATCCTCTTAGAGAAGGAGACTGGAAAAAAAAGAGGATTCGGCTTTGTGCACTTCACGCATCACAAAACGGCAGACTTGGCCTTGGTTGAAAAGTACCACACAGTGAATGGACACTTAGTTGAAGTGAAGAAAGCTGTTGCCAGGCAAGAGATGCAGGCAGGTAACAGAACTGAAACAACGCCAAGACACAGGCCAGGCCAATGCATGATGGAAAGCCAAAATGGCTACTGCGGCTTGGCTTATGGGGAGTGTTGCTGCCCTTGCCACCTCTCCTACTCGAAAAATGGCAACAGAGGCTATTCCTACCCACAAAATCGTTACAGAGGCAGTGGCTATTCCTACCAGGAAAATGAGTAAAAGAAGATTTAGGCATAGAGGAACCCCCCTTTTAGGAATCCACACTTGTAGTGTGTGGATATAGTGTAGAGTTGGGATTTATATTGTCTCTGCATTTTATTTAGTTTTTAGTTTTTATTTATGTAAGAAAATGTAATGCATTATATTGTGAGTAGGACATGCAAAAAGAAGATTTAAACATACAGGAACCCCCTTTAGGAATCCACACTAGTAGTGTGTGGATATAGTGTGGGGATGGGATTTAGATTTAATCTTTTTTTCTTATTATTATTATATATTTTTTTATGTCTGAAACTTTATGCCTCATATCGTGAGTGAAGATTATCAAAAAATGAATCTAAGAGATTAAACAACTCTATCAAAATTGGACTTTTTTTTGCATTTTTATTTTTAATTTGTTGTTGAATTTTTAAAAGTAATTTAGAGTAATGTAAAAAGCTAATTATGTGAGGCTTCACAGTCATGAATTTTTATTTGTGAACAAAATGTTTTTGAAATGCAAATCAATGTATTTATTATATAAAATAAATTGTTTAATGTTGTATTTTTACCTGTCAACCACTTAAGAAAAGAGGACAAGAACAGTTAACCATGTATACAATCAAAAAACAAATGTTCTAGAGTTTCAACCTCATTTTCACAGAAAACATAAACAAACAAAATATGTTTATCACAAGAGGCACTCAGCCAGAGGAATTTTTGGATTAGAATAAAGGAGTTATTCTCAATTTGGGAACCACATTTATGACTGAAAACGATCAGGGGAGATTGTGACCAGGGAAGTAATACTTAAAACCACGACAAACAGGAAACCTTCCAAATAAAACAGGAAGCAGAACTTAAATCGTGACAGAAACCAAATGGAAGCAAAAACCAAGGCAAAAAACCCAAACCAAGACACAGAAATTGTTCTTGTGTTCCTTTGTGCATTAGTGGGTTCTCTCCGGGTGCTCCGGCTTTCCCTAGATTCTAAAAAAGACTTTTTTCAAAGTAAATTAGAGGCTAAGAGCACTACTTTCCCTCGTCCTCACCTCTACGCACCACCCACCCTCACTGTTCGCATCTACGCCCTTCTCTTTATGTAAGGCTGTCTGACCTGTATGTGACTGCATGTGGCTAAAAGTGTTAGCATTTCAATCAGCATCATTAACTGTCTGAAAAAAAGGTTTGCTAAAGGTGCAGACATTTTTCCAACTGTGAAAACAATACGGTCCTTGCAGTCAGTGACTACTACTGCTAATAATAATATTAATAATTAAAGATTTAAAATATATTAAATTGAGTTTATAATAAAGTATTAATAATAATACATTATGATAAAAATGAAAAAAACAAAAACATCAGTCACCAAAATGTATAGAAAATTAACCAAATCAAAAACAGTTTCCCCACAGTAATTGTTAGCAATTGGCTAGTGACTGATAAATATCCCCTCCCTGAATCGCCACCTTATCGTGGTGGAGGGGTTTGCGTGCCCGAATGATCCCAGGAGCCGCTAGCTGGTTGGTGTACCACCTCAAACTGGTCCTGGGAGACGGGCCAGACTAAGAGCGATTCAGACAAAATCCTTTTCCTTTCTAGATTTATTTACTCCCCCCAATGAGAGTTGCCAGTGCCCCATCCTGGAGCCAGACTTGTTAATTTATGTCTGGTGGCTTTGAATTGCTCTGGGTCAGTGGACAGCAAGCATGTTGTCCCAAAGGCCCCCCAACGCAAAGGAACGTCTTCTGTAGTTCCTCTTGTGGCTTTGGTTTGTTGTTGGTGATAGATGTTGGGCCAGGCTTCATCAGGTCCTCAGCACCACAGGAACCTGCAGTGATCCGGCTGTGGTAACTGTAGACGAACCGCTGCACAGGATAAAACAGGTAAATGTCAACAGAGAGGCCTTCCAGCTGAGAGACTCCTTCATGATCCACTTTCTTGCAGAGGGAGCAGACCCATGACACCTCCAGAATCGTGTTTTCTGTCCTCCAAGGACTGACCCAAAACGGCTCTTTTTAGAGCCACCCACAAAACCTTTAAGAGCTTGATTCTCTCTTTTTCACTGTTTTTACTCCAAACTTTTAAAGTAATGCATTGTAGAAAAGGTAAGAGATTAAAACAGGTTAAACAGAATATTTGGACTTGAGCACAACTGCCCCCTCCTTGTGAAATCACAATGGATTTCCATCAGATATAAATACGTGCCAATAACATCACCTTACTTTTGATTTTTGACAAGTAAATATTTGTTTCGTTATTCAATAAAAAAAAAAAACTGCGTTTTTTCGCTTCACAGAGTCAGCACAGTGTTTTGCGACAGTTTTTGCTTACCACACCCACATTCATATGTAGATACACAAATATACACTCAAACACAGACATATACACACACACACGCTTACAAACACACATACATTACCGGCAGCCCACACCACAATACACAGGTGGGATTGGGGAGGGGCGGCCGGTCTTCACTCGCCTGGCCTGGTGTGTTGGGACCCTGTTATACCAGGTGGTGGCCAGGCATGCGGTGCTGGGGGGGTCGGTGGCCTGGAGGGGGTTACTGTGTAGCGACAAGGGACGGGGGACGGGGGGGGGGGGGGGGGGGGGGACTAGAAGAATACCTGTGTCTGAAGGTGCATGGGTGGGGACAAGCCTGGGGGCTACTTCCCCAGCACCCTCTGGGGCTCACCCTCCCTTTTGCAGAGTGGGAAGGGCACCGGGTGTGTAAGGGAGGAGGGGTTGAGGAACGTGTTGGGTGATGGGGGGCTGCAGAGGGTAGTGCAATGTGGGGGGAGGTAGGGGTGGAGCTGTAATTGTGTCGTGATCTTTGGGCTGCTTGGGTCGGGCGCCGGGGCTGGGCTGCGTTGACGAGTGGTGGGCTGCTCCTTGGCCCTCTGGGCCCTGCATGGCCTTACCCTTGGCCTGGGTCTCTGTGTCCGCCAGAGACGTACAGTAGAGTGCGCCTGTCCTGTGGCCTGGGGGTCCTGACGCTGGGCTAGCCAAAAAGGGGTTTATATAAATTTACATCCTGGCTATCCGAAGATTCATAACTCCTTTTTGTAATAGCAAAACCTGTCCAACACAAAAGGCCTTCAGTGCTCATCTGTTTGCTCAGTTGCTGGACGGAAGGGGGGTCTAAGGGCAGGGATGCCAGTATAGCTTAGTCAGTTTGTTAGTTCATTTTAGTATTTTTCTATTGAACTCTTTGTATTCGTGATCCTTTTGATTTCATGTTTTACTTTGAAGCCCATCGAGACGACTGTTGTTGTGATTTTGGGCTATACAAATAAAATTGAATTGAATTGAATTGAATTGAATTGGACAGAACAAGTTTAAGACAAAAAAAGAATATATGCTAGGAAACCGCTGCTAAAGAAAGGCAACAGGCAGAAGAGACTTGTTTGGGCTAAAGAACACAAGGAATGGAGATGAGACAGGTGGAAATCTGTGCTTTGGTCTAATGAGTCCAAATTGGAGATTTCAGGTGACTACCTCTTGATGTTCATTAAGAGAATGCCAAGAGTGTGCAAAGCAGTAATCAAAGCGAAAGGTGGCTACTTTGAAGAAACTACAATATGACATATTTTCAGTTGTTTCACACTTTTTTGTTATGCATACAATTCCACATGTGTTAATTCATAGTTTTAATGCTTTCAGTTGGACTCTACAATTTTCATGGTCATGGAAATAAAGGAAACATTTTGAATGAGATGTTGTGTCCAAACTTTTGGTCTGTACTGCATAGAAAAAAAAATCCATTTAAAAGTGTGTTCCTATGTTGAGACAGAAAAAGTAGGTTAAATCTTTTGGATCATTTGTGAGGTCTAAATTGTTTTGACAGGTCTTCAAGATTTCTCAATGCTGCATATTGCTTTACCCTCAGGAACCTGAATGTTGTTGAAGAACACTGATAATTTGTCACCCACTCCACTCAAATCAAAATGTCTGATCCAACTGAGCCCGTTGTGGGAAGAATCGGCTTGTCTACTTTGTCTGTTTGTCCACACAGAAATTTGGAAGGATTCAGTAGTTTTTACATAATTCCTATCCTCAGAGATCTCTCCCTGAGATGAAAAATGTGTTGCTTTGTTTTTTCAGAATCTCAAAAAAAAAATGATTTTAAGTAATGTATTAATTCTTCTGGCAACATTTTACAAACATAAATTTAAATGTAAAAATAAAACATCATATTTTCCACAATCCATTAAAGATTTTTTTTTTTTTTACATAAATCTAATGTAATATTCCACCAACATAAATGCTCTCAAAACTATTAAAATCTGTAATTCATGGCATATTTTTATGTAATTAACCCCCCTGTTTTTTTTAAGCAGAAAATGCGTCAAACTCTGATGACATCGCGTCATGTGATGACATGTGATGACATGTGACATCATCTGATGACATCACATGTCATCAGATGATGTCACGTCTCATCATATGAAGTCACATTGTCGTATCTGAAAAACTAATAAATACACCTGCCTTCTTCTCCATCTGCCATTTCAAGATTTCCAAGTTTGCTTCCTTAAAGATTAGATAAGAAAAAAAATCTCATCAAAAATGACCAACAAAGTGTGCAAGCTTTTCATCGGTGGACTCTGTGTGAACACGAACGACGATGGGCTGCGCAAGCATTTTGAGCAGTTCGGCACCCTCACTGACTTCGTTGTCCTTCAAAACAAGAATGCACAACGATCTCGCTGTTTTGGCTTTGTGACCTACTCTACACCAGAGGAGGCCAACGCAGCCATGGCAGCAGCCCCGCACACAGTGGAAGGGAACAGTGTTGAAGTTAAACGAGCTATTCCAAAAGCAAAGGACAATAAGTCTGAAGCTTTTGCCAAGGGGGAGAAAATCTTTGTTGGTGGCTTAAGAAATGACATTAAAGAGTCTCACCTCACCGACTACTTCTCTTGGTATGGTCAAGTCGAAAAGTCTGAAATCCTCTTAGAGAAGGAGACAGGGAAAAAAAGAGGATTCGGCTTTGTGCACTTCACGCATCACAATTCGGCAGACTTGGCCTTGGTTGTAAAGTACCACACAGTGAATGGACACTTAGTTGAAGTGAAGAAAGCTGTTGCCAAGCAAGAGATGCAGGCAGGTAACCGAACGGAAACAACAACAAGACACAGGCCAGGCCCGGGAATGATGGAAAACCAAACTGGATACGGCGGCTTCGGCTTTGGGACCTACTATACACCGGAGGAGACCAACACAGCCATGGCAGCAGCGCCGCACACAGTCCAAAGGAACAGTGTCAAAGTTAAAGTAGCTGTTCCTAAAAGAAAGGCCAATGGGTCTGCAGCTCCTGCCAAGGGAGAGAAAATCTTTGTTGGTGGCTTGAAAAACAACATTGAAGAGTATCACCTCACCGACTACTTTTCTCGGTACGGTCAAGTCGAAAAGTCTGAAATCCTCTTAGAGAAGGAGACTGGAAAAAAAAGAGGATTCGGCTTTGTGCACTTCACGCATCACAAAACGGCAGACTTGGCCTTGGTTGAAAAGTACCACACAGTGAATGGACACTTAGTTGAAGTGAAGAAAGCTGTTGCCAGGCAAGAGATGCAGGCAGGTAACAGAACTGAAACAACGCCAAGACACAGGCCAGGCCAATGCATGATGGAAAGCCAAAATGGCTACTGCGGCTTGGCTTATGGGGAGTGTTGCTGCCCTTGCCACCTCTCCTACTCGAAAAATGGCAACAGAGGCTATTCCTACCCACAAAATCGTTACAGAGGCAGTGGCTATTCCTACCAGGAAAATGAGTAAAAGAAGATTTAGGCATAGAGGAACCCCCCTTTTAGGAATCCACACTTGTAGTGTGTGGATATAGTGTAGAGTTGGGATTTATATTGTCTCTGCATTTTATTTAGTTTTTAGTTTTTATTTATGTTAGAAAATGTAATGCATTATATTGTGAGTAGGACATGCAAAAAGAAGATTTAAACATACAGGAACCCCCTTTAGGAATCCACACTAGTAGTGTGTGGATATAGTGTGGGGATGGGATTTAGATTTAATCTTTTTTTCTTATTATTATTTTATATTTTTTTATGTCTGAAACTTTATGCCTCATATCGTGAGTGAAGATTATCAAAAAATGAATCTAAGAGATTAAACAACTCTATCAAAATTGGACTTTTTTTTGCATTTTTATTTTTAATTTGTTGTTGAATTTTTAAAAGTAATTTAGAGTAATGTAAAAAGCTAATTATGTGAGGCTTCACAGTCATGAATTTGTATTTGTGAACAAAATGTTTTTGAAATGCAAATCAATGTATTTATTATATAAAATAAATTGTTTAATGTTGTATTTTTACCTGTCAACCACTTAAGAAAAGAGGACAAGAACAGTTAACCATGTATACAATCAAAAAACAAATGTTCTAGAGTTTCAACCTCATTTTCACAGAAAACATAAACAAACAAAATATGTTTATCACAAGAGGCACTCAGCCAGAGGAATTTTTGGATTAGAATAAAGGAGTTATTCTCAATTTGGGAACCACATTTATGACTGAAAACGATCAGGGGAGATTGTGACCAGGGAAGTAATACTTAAAACCACGACAAACAGGAAACCTTCCAAATAAAACAGGAAGCAGAACTTAAATCGTGACAGAAACCAAATGGAAGCAAAAACCAAGGCAAAAAACCCAAACCAAGACACAGAAATTGTTCTTGTGTTCCTTTGTGCATTAGTGGGTTCTCTCCGGGTGCTCCGGCTTTCCCTAGATTCTAAAAAAGACTTTTTTCAAAGTAAATTAGAGGCTAAGAGCACTACTTTCCCTCGTCCTCACCTCTACGCACCACCCACCCTCACTGTTCGCATCTACGCCCTTCTCTTTATGTAAGGCTGTCTGACCTGTATGTGACTGCATGTGGCTAAAAGTGTTAGCATTTCAATCAGCATCATTAACTGTCTGAAAAAAAGGTTTGCTAAAGGTGCAGACATTTTTCCAACTGTGAAAACAATACGGTCCTTGCAGTCAGTGACTACTACTGCTAATAATAATATTAATAATTAAAGATTTAAAATATATTAAATTGAGTTTATAATAAAGTATTAATAATAATACATTATGATAAAAATGAAAAAAACAAAAACATCAGTCACCAAAATGTATAGAAAATTAACCAAATCAAAAACAGTTTCCCCACAGTAATTGTTAGCAATTGGCTAGTGACTGATAAATATCCCCTCCCTGAATCGCCACCTTATCGTGGTGGAGGGGTTTGCGTGCCCGAATGATCCCAGGAGCCGCTAGCTGGTTGGTGTACCACCTCAAACTGGTCCTGGGAGACGGGCCAGACTAAGAGCGATTCAGACAAAATCCTTTTCCTTTCTAGATTTATTTACTCCCCCCAATGAGAGTTGCCAGTGCCCCATCCTGGAGCCAGACTTGTTAGTTTATGTCTGGTGGCTTTGAATTGCTCTGGGTCAGTGGACAGCAAGCATGTTGTCCCAAAGGCCCCCCAACGCAAAGGAACGTCTTCTGTAGTTCCTCTTGTGGCTTTGGTTTGTTGTTGGTGATAGATGTTGGGCCAGGCTTCATCAGGTCCTCAGCACCACAGGAACCTGCAGTGATCCGGCTGTGGTAACTGTAGACGAACCGCTGCACAGGATAAAACAGGTAAATGTCAACAGAGAGGCCTTCCAGCTGAGAGACTCCTTCATGATCCACTTTCTTGCAGAGGGAGCAGACCCATGACACCTCCAGAATCGTGTTTTCTGTCCTCCAAGGACTGACCCAAAACGGCTCTTTTTAGAGCCACCCACAAAACCTTTAAGAGCTTGATTCTCTCTTTTTCACTGTTTTTACTCCAAACTTTTAAAGTAATGCATTGTAGAAAAGGTAAGAGATTAAAACAGGTTAAACAGAATATTTGGACTTGAGCACAACTGCCCCCTCCTTGTGAAATCACAATGGATTTCCATCAGATATAAATACGTGCCAATAACATCACCTTACTTTTGATTTTTGACAAGTAAATATTTGTTTCGTTATTCAATAAAAAAAAAACTGCGTTTTTTCGTTTCACAGAGTCAGCACAGTGTTTTGCGACAGTTTTTGCTTACCACACCCACATTCATATGTAGATACACAAATATACACTCAAACACAGACATATACACACACACACGCTTACAAACACACATACATTACCGGCAGCCCACACCACAATACACAGGTGGGATTGGGGAGGGGCGGCCGGTCTTCACTCGCCTGGCCTGGTGTGTTGGGACCCTGTTATACCAGGTGGTGGCCAGGCATGCGGTGCTGGGGGGGTCGGTGGCCTGGAGGGGGTTACTGTGTAGCGACAAGGGACGGGGGACGGGGGGGGGGGGGGGGGGGGGACTAGAAGAATACCTGTGTCTGAAGGTGCATGGGTGGGGACAAGCCTGGGGGCTACTTCCCCAGCACCCTCTGGGGCTCACCCTCCCTTTTGCAGAGTGGGAAGGGCACCGGGTGTGTAAGGGAGGAGGGGTTGAGGAACGTGTTGGGTGATGGGGGGCTGCAGAGGGTAGTGCAATGTGGGGGGAGGTAGGGGTGGAGCTGTAATTGTGTCGTGATCTTTGGGCTGCTTGGGTCGGGCGCCGGGGCTGGGCTGCGTTGACGAGGCACCGGCTGGGTGGTGGGCTGCTCCTTGGCCCTCTGGGCCCTGCATGGCCTTACCCTTGGCCTGGGTCTCTGTGTCCGCCAGAGACGTACAGTAGAGTGCGCCTGTCCTGTGGCCTGGGGGTCCTGACGCTGGGCTAGCCAAAAAGGGGTTTATATAAATTTACATCCTGGCTATCCGAAGATTCATAACTCCTTTTTGTAATAGCAAAACCTGTCCAACACAAAAGGCCTTCAGTGCTCATCTGTTTGCTCAGTTGCTGGACGGAAGGGGGGTCTAAGGGCAGGGATGCCAGTATAGCTTAGTCAGTTTGTTAGTTCATTTTAGTATTTTTCTATTGAACTCTTTGTATTCGTGATCCTTTTGATTTCATGTTTTACTTTGAAGCCCATCGAGACGACTGTTGTTGTGATTTTGGGCTATACAAATAAAATTGAATTGAATTGAATTGAATTGAATTGGACAGAACAAGTTTAAGACAAAAAAAGAATATATGCTAGGAAACCGCTGCTAAAGAAAGGCAACAGGCAGAAGAGACTTGTTTGGGCTAAAGAACACAAGGAATGGAGATGAGACTGGTGGAAATCTGTGCTTTGGTCTAATGAGTCCAAATTGGAGATTTCAGGTGACTACCTCTTGATGTTCATTAAGAGAATGCCAAGAGTGTGCAAAGCAGTAATCAAAGCGAAAGGTGGCTACTTTGAAGAAACTACAATATGACATATTTTCAGTTGTTTCACACTTTTTTGTTATGCATACAATTCCACATGTGTTAATTCATAGTTTTAATGCTTTCAGTTGGACTCTACAATTTTCATGGTCATGGAAATAAAGGAAACATTTTGAATGAGATGTTGTGTCCAAACTTTTGGTCTGTACTGCATAGAAAAAAAAATCCATTTAAAAGTGTGTTCCTATGTTGAGACAGAAAAAGTAGGTTAAATCTTTTGGATCATTTGTGAGGTCTAAATTGTTTTGACAGGTCTTCAAGATTTCTCAATGCTGCATATTGCTTTACCCTCAGGAACCTGAATGTTGTTGAAGAACACTGATAATTTGTCACCCACTCCACTCAAATCAAAATGTCTGATCCAACTGAGCCCGTTGTGGGAAGAATCGGCTTGTCTACTTTGTCTGTTTGTCCACACAGAAATTTGGAAGGATTCAGTAGTTTTTACATAATTCCTATCCTCAGAGATCTCTCCCTGAGATGAAAAATGTGTTGCTTTGTTTTTTCAGAATCTCAAAAAAAAAATGATTTTAAGTAATGTATTAATTCTTCTGGCAACATTTTACAAACATAAATTTAAATGTAAAAATAAAACATCATATTTTCCACAATCCATTAAAGATTTTTTTTTTTTTTACATAAATCTAATGTAATATTCCACCAACATAAATGCTCTCAAAACTATTAAAATCTGTAATTCATGGCATATTTTTATGTAATTAACCCCCCTGTTTTTTTTAAGCAGAAAATGCGTCAAACTCTGATGACATCGCGTCATGTGATGACATGTGATGACATGTGACATCATCTGATGACATCACATGTCATCAGATGATGTCACGTCTCATCATATGAAGTCACATTGTCGTATCTGAAAAACTAATAAATACACCTGCCTTCTTCTCCATCTGCCATTTCAAGATTTCCAAGTTTGCTTCCTTAAAGATTAGATAAGAAAAAAAATCTCATCAAAAATGACCAACAAAGTGTGCAAGCTTTTCATCGGTGGACTCTGTGTGAACACGAACGACGATGGGCTGCGCAAGCATTTTGAGCAGTTCGGCACCCTCACTGACTTCGTTGTCCTTCAAAACAAGAATGCACAACGATCTCGCTGTTTTGGCTTTGTGACCTACTCTACACCAGAGGAGGCCAACGCAGCCATGGCAGCAGCCCCGCACACAGTGGAAGGGAACAGTGTTGAAGTTAAACGAGCTATTCCAAAAGCAAAGGACAATAAGTCTGAAGCTTTTGCCAAGGGGGAGAAAATCTTTGTTGGTGGCTTAAGAAATGACATTAAAGAGTCTCACCTCACCGACTACTTCTCTTGGTATGGTCAAGTCGAAAAGTCTGAAATCCTCTTAGAGAAGGAGACAGGGAAAAAAAGAGGATTCGGCTTTGTGCACTTCACGCATCACAATTCGGCAGACTTGGCCTTGGTTGTAAAGTACCACACAGTGAATGGACACTTAGTTGAAGTGAAGAAAGCTGTTGCCAAGCAAGAGATGCAGGCAGGTAACCGAACGGAAACAACAACAAGACACAGGCCAGGCCCGGGAATGATGGAAAACCAAACTGGATACGGCGGCTTCGGCTTTGGGACCTACTATACACCGGAGGAGACCAACACAGCCATGGCAGCAGCGCCGCACACAGTCCAAAGGAACAGTGTCAAAGTTAAAGTAGCTGTTCCTAAAAGAAAGGCCAATGGGTCTGCAGCTCCTGCCAAGGGAGAGAAAATCTTTGTTGGTGGCTTGAAAAACAACATTGAAGAGTATCACCTCACCGACTACTTTTCTCGGTACGGTCAAGTCGAAAAGTCTGAAATCCTCTTAGAGAAGGAGACTGGAAAAAAAAGAGGATTCGGCTTTGTGCACTTCACGCATCACAAAACGGCAGACTTGGCCTTGGTTGAAAAGTACCACACAGTGAATGGACACTTAGTTGAAGTGAAGAAAGCTGTTGCCAGGCAAGAGATGCAGGCAGGTAACAGAACTGAAACAACGCCAAGACACAGGCCAGGCCAATGCATGATGGAAAGCCAAAATGGCTACTGCGGCTTGGCTTATGGGGAGTGTTGCTGCCCTTGCCACCTCTCCTACTCGAAAAATGGCAACAGAGGCTATTCCTACCCACAAAATCGTTACAGAGGCAGTGGCTATTCCTACCAGGAAAATGAGTAAAAGAAGATTTAGGCATAGAGGAACCCCCCTTTTAGGAATCCACACTTGTAGTGTGTGGATATAGTGTAGAGTTGGGATTTATATTGTCTCTGCATTTTATTTAGTTTTTAGTTTTTATTTATGTTAGAAAATGTAATGCATTATATTGTGAGTAGGACATGCAAAAAGAAGATTTAAACATACAGGAACCCCCTTTAGGAATCCACACTAGTAGTGTGTGGATATAGTGTGGGGATGGGATTTAGATTTAATCTTTTTTTCTTATTATTATTTTATATTTTTTTATGTCTGAAACTTTATGCCTCATATCGTGAGTGAAGATTATCAAAAAATGAATCTAAGAGATTAAACAACTCTATCAAAATTGGACTTTTTTTTGCATTTTTATTTTTAATTTGTTGTTGAATTTTTAAAAGTAATTTAGAGTAATGTAAAAAGCTAATTATGTGAGGCTTCACAGTCATGAATTTGTATTTGTGAACAAAATGTTTTTGAAATGCAAATCAATGTATTTATTATATAAAATAAATTGTTTAATGTTGTATTTTTACCTGTCAACCACTTAAGAAAAGAGGACAAGAACAGTTAACCATGTATACAATCAAAAAACAAATGTTCTAGAGTTTCAACCTCATTTTCACAGAAAACATAAACAAACAAAATATGTTTATCACAAGAGGCACTCAGCCAGAGGAATTTTTGGATTAGAATAAAGGAGTTATTCTCAATTTGGGAACCACATTTATGACTGAAAACGATCAGGGGAGATTGTGACCAGGGAAGTAATACTTAAAACCACGACAAACAGGAAACCTTCCAAATAAAACAGGAAGCAGAACTTAAATCGTGACAGAAACCAAATGGAAGCAAAAACCAAGGCAAAAAACCCAAACCAAGACACAGAAATTGTTCTTGTGTTCCTTTGTGCATTAGTGGGTTCTCTCCGGGTGCTCCGGCTTTCCCTAGATTCTAAAAAAGACTTTTTTCAAAGTAAATTAGAGGCTAAGAGCACTACTTTCCCTCGTCCTCACCTCTACGCACCACCCACCCTCACTGTTCGCATCTACGCCCTTCTCTTTATGTAAGGCTGTCTGACCTGTATGTGACTGCATGTGGCTAAAAGTGTTAGCATTTCAATCAGCATCATTAACTGTCTGAAAAAAAGGTTTGCTAAAGGTGCAGACATTTTTCCAACTGTGAAAACAATACGGTCCTTGCAGTCAGTGACTACTACTGCTAATAATAATATTAATAATTAAAGATTTAAAATATATTAAATTGAGTTTATAATAAAGTATTAATAATAATACATTATGATAAAAATGAAAAAAACAAAAACATCAGTCACCAAAATGTATAGAAAATTAACCAAATCAAAAACAGTTTCCCCACAGTAATTGTTAGCAATTGGCTAGTGACTGATAAATATCCCCTCCCTGAATCGCCACCTTATCGTGGTGGAGGGGTTTGCGTGCCCGAATGATCCCAGGAGCCGCTAGCTGGTTGGTGTACCACCTCAAACTGGTCCTGGGAGACGGGCCAGACTAAGAGCGATTCAGACAAAATCCTTTTCCTTTCTAGATTTATTTACTCCCCCCAATGAGAGTTGCCAGTGCCCCATCCTGGAGCCAGACTTGTTAGTTTATGTCTGGTGGCTTTGAATTGCTCTGGGTCAGTGGACAGCAAGCATGTTGTCCCAAAGGCCCCCCAACGCAAAGGAACGTCTTCTGTAGTTCCTCTTGTGGCTTTGGTTTGTTGTTGGTGATAGATGTTGGGCCAGGCTTCATCAGGTCCTCAGCACCACAGGAACCTGCAGTGATCCGGCTGTGGTAACTGTAGACGAACCGCTGCACAGGATAAAACAGGTAAATGTCAACAGAGAGGCCTTCCAGCTGAGAGACTCCTTCATGATCCACTTTCTTGCAGAGGGAGCAGACCCATGACACCTCCAGAATCGTGTTTTCTGTCCTCCAAGGACTGACCCAAAACGGCTCTTTTTAGAGCCACCCACAAAACCTTTAAGAGCTTGATTCTCTCTTTTTCACTGTTTTTACTCCAAACTTTTAAAGTAATGCATTGTAGAAAAGGTAAGAGATTAAAACAGGTTAAACAGAATATTTGGACTTGAGCACAACTGCCCCCTCCTTGTGAAATCACAATGGATTTCCATCAGATATAAATACGTGCCAATAACATCACCTTACTTTTGATTTTTGACAAGTAAATATTTGTTTCGTTATTCAATAAAAAAAAAACTGCGTTTTTTCGTTTCACAGAGTCAGCACAGTGTTTTGCGACAGTTTTTGCTTACCACACCCACATTCATATGTAGATACACAAATATACACTCAAACACAGACATATACACACACACACGCTTACAAACACACATACATTACCGGCAGCCCACACCACAATACACAGGTGGGATTGGGGAGGGGCGGCCGGTCTTCACTCGCCTGGCCTGGTGTGTTGGGACCCTGTTATACCAGGTGGTGGCCAGGCATGCGGTGCTGGGGGGGTCGGTGGCCTGGAGGGGGTTACTGTGTAGCGACAAGGGACGGGGGACGGGGGGGGGGGGGGGGGGGGACTAGAAGAATACCTGTGTCTGAAGGTGCATGGGTGGGGACAAGCCTGGGGGCTACTTCCCCAGCACCCTCTGGGGCTCACCCTCCCTTTTGCAGAGTGGGAAGGGCACCGGGTGTGTAAGGGAGGAGGGGTTGAGGAACGTGTTGGGTGATGGGGGGCTGCAGAGGGTAGTGCAATGTGGGGGGAGGTAGGGGTGGAGCTGTAATTGTGTCGTGATCTTTGGGCTGCTTGGGTCGGGCGCCGGGGCTGGGCTGCGTTGACGAGGCACCGGCTGGGTGGTGGGCTGCTCCTTGGCCCTCTGGGCCCTGCATGGCCTTACCCTTGGCCTGGGTCTCTGTGTCCGCCAGAGACGTACAGTAGAGTGCGCCTGTCCTGTGGCCTGGGGGTCCTGACGCTGGGCTAGCCAAAAAGGGGTTTATATAAATTTACATCCTGGCTATCCGAAGATTCATAACTCCTTTTTGTAATAGCAAAACCTGTCCAACACAAAAGGCCTTCAGTGCTCATCTGTTTGCTCAGTTGCTGGACGGAAGGGGGGTCTAAGGGCAGGGATGCCAGTATAGCTTAGTCAGTTTGTTAGTTCATTTTAGTATTTTTCTATTGAACTCTTTGTATTCGTGATCCTTTTGATTTCATGTTTTACTTTGAAGCCCATCGAGACGACTGTTGTTGTGATTTTGGGCTATACAAATAAAATTGAATTGAATTGAATTGAATTGAATTGGACAGAACAAGTTTAAGACAAAAAAAGAATATATGCTAGGAAACCGCTGCTAAAGAAAGGCAACAGGCAGAAGAGACTTGTTTGGGCTAAAGAACACAAGGAATGGAGATGAGACTGGTGGAAATCTGTGCTTTGGTCTAATGAGTCCAAATTGGAGATTTCAGGTGACTACCTCTTGATGTTCATTAAGAGAATGCCAAGAGTGTGCAAAGCAGTAATCAAAGCGAAAGGTGGCTACTTTGAAGAAACTACAATATGACATATTTTCAGTTGTTTCACACTTTTTTGTTATGCATACAATTCCACATGTGTTAATTCATAGTTTTAATGCTTTCAGTTGGACTCTACAATTTTCATGGTCATGGAAATAAAGGAAACATTTTGAATGAGATGTTGTGTCCAAACTTTTGGTCTGTACTGCATAGAAAAAAAAATCCATTTAAAAGTGTGTTCCTATGTTGAGACAGAAAAAGTAGGTTAAATCTTTTGGATCATTTGTGAGGTCTAAATTGTTTTGACAGGTCTTCAAGATTTCTCAATGCTGCATATTGCTTTACCCTCAGGAACGTGAATGTTGTTGAAGAACACTGATAATTTGTCACCCACTCCACTCAAATCAAAATGTCTGATCCAACTGAGCCCGTTGTGGGAAGAATCGGCTTGTCTACTTTGTCTGTTTGTCCACACAGAAATTTGGAAGGATTCAGTAGTTTTTACATAATTCCTATCCTCAGAGATCTCTCCCTGAGATGAAAAATGTGTTGCTTTGTTTTTTCAGAATCTCAAAAAAAAAAATGATTTTAAGTAATGTATTAATTCTTCTGGCAACATTTTACAAACATAAATTTAAATGTAAAAATAAAACATCATATTTTCCACAATCCATTAAAGATTTTTTTTTTTACATAAATCTAATGTAATATTCCACCAACATAAATGCTCTCAAAACTATTAAAATCTGTAATTCATGGCATATTTTTATGTAATTAACCCCCCTGTTTTTTTTAAGCAGAAAATGCGTCAAACTCTGATGACATCGCGTCATGTGATGACATGTGATGACATGTGACATCATCTGATGACATCACATGTCATCAGATGATGTCACGTCTCATCATATGAAGTCACATTGTCGTATCTAAAAAACTAATAAATACACCTGCCTTCTTCTCCATCTGCCATTTCAAGATTTCCAAGTTGGCTTCCTTAAAGATTAGATAAGAAAAAAAATCTCATCAAAAATGACCAACAAAGTGTGCAAGCTTTTCATCGGTGGACTCTGTGTGAACACGAACGACGATGGGCTGCGCAAGCATTTTGAGCAGTTCGGCACCCTCACTGACTTCGTTGTCCTTCAAAACAAGAATGCACAACGATCTCGCTGTTTTGGCTTTGTGACCTACTCTACACCAGAGGAGGCCAACGCAGCCATGGCAGCAGCCCCGCACACAGTGGAAGGGAACAGTGTTGAAGTTAAACGAGCTATTCCAAAAGCAAAGGACAATAAGTCTGAAGCTTTTGCCAAGGGGGAGAAAATCTTTGTTGGTGGCTTAAGAAATGACATTAAAGAGTCTCACCTCACCGACTACTTCTCTTGGTATGGTCAAGTCGAAAAGTCTGAAATCCTCTTAGAGAAGGAGACAGGGAAAAAAAGAGGATTCGGCTTTGTGCACTTCACGCATCACAATTCGGCAGACTTGGCCTTGGTTGTAAAGTACCACACAGTGAATGGACACTTAGTTGAAGTGAAGAAAGCTGTTGCCAAGCAAGAGATGCAGGCAGGTAACCGAACGGAAACAACAACAAGACACAGGCCAGGCCCGGGAATGATGGAAAACCAAACTGGATACGGCGGCTTCGGCTTTGGGACCTACTATACACCGGAGGAGACCAACACAGCCATGGCAGCAGCGCCGCACACAGTCCAAAGGAACAGTGTCAAAGTTAAAGTAGCTGTTCCTAAAAGAAAGGCCAATGGGTCTGCAGCTCCTGCCAAGGGAGAGAAAATCTTTGTTGGTGGCTTGAAAAACAACATTGAAGAGTATCACCTCACCGACTACTTTTCTCGGTACGGTCAAGTCGAAAAGTCTGAAATCCTCTTAAATAAGGAGACTGGAAAAAAAAGAGGATTCGGCTTTGTGCACTTCACGCATCACAAAACGGCAGACTTGGCCTTGGTTGAAAAGTACCACACAGTGAATGGACACTTAGTTGAAGTGAAGAAAGCTGTTGCCAGGCAAGAGATGCAGGCAGGTAACAGAACTGAAACAACGCCAAGACACAGGCCAGGCCAATGCATGATGGAAAGCCAAAATGGCTACTGCGGCTTGGCTTATGGGGAGTGTTGCTGCCCTTGCCACCTCTCCTACTCGAAAAATGGCAACAGAGGCTATTCCTACCCACAAAATCGTTACAGAGGCAGTGGCTATTCCTACCAGGAAAATGAGTAAAAGAAGATTTAGGCATAGAGGAACCCCCCTTTTAGGAATCCACACTTGTAGTGTGTGGATATAGTGTAGAGTTGGGATTTATATTGTCTCTGCATTTTATTTAGTTTTTAGTTTTTATTTATGTAAGAAAATGTAATGCATTATATTGTGAGTAGGACATGCAAAAAGAAGATTTAAACATACAGGAACCCCCTTTAGGAATCCACACTAGTAGTGTGTGGATATAGTGTGGGGATGGGATTTAGATTTAATCTTTTTTTCTTATTATTATTATATATTTTTTTATGTCTGAAACTTTATGCCTCATATCGTGAGTGAAGATTATCAAAAAATGAATCTAAGAGATTAAACAACTCTATCAAAATTGGACTTTTTTTTGCATTTTTATTTTTAATTTGTTGTTGAATTTTTAAAAGTAATTTAGAGTAATGTAAAAAGCTAATTATGTGAGGCTTCACAGTCATAAATTTGTATTTGTGAACAAAATGTTTTTGAAATGCAAATCAATGTATTTATTATATAAAATAAATTGTTTAATGTTGTATTTTTACCTGTCAACCACGTAAGAAAAGAGGACAAGAACAGTTAACCATGTATACAATCAAAAAACAAATGTTCTAGAGTTTCAACCTCATTTTCACAGAAAACATAAACAAACAAAATATGTTTATCACAAGAGGCACTCAGCCAGAGGAATTTTTGGATTAGAATAAAGGAGTTATTCTCAATTTGGGAACCACATTTATGACTGAAAACGATCAGGGGAGATTGTGACCAGGGAAGTAATACTTAAAACCACGACAAACAGGAAACCTTCCAAATAAAACAGGAAGCAGAACTTAAATCATGACAGAAACCAAATGGAAGCAAAAACCAAGGCAAAAAACCCAAACCAAGACACAGAAATTGTTCTTGTGTTCCTTTGTGCATTAGTGGGTTCTCTCCGGGTGCTCCGGCTTTCCCTAGATTCTAAAAAAGACTTTTTTCAAAGTAAATTAGAGGCTAAGAGCACTACCTTCCCTCGTCCTCACCTCTACGCACCACCCACCCTCACTGTTCGCATCTACGCCCTTCTCTTTATGTAAGGCTGTCTGACCTGTATGTGACTGCATGTGGCTAAAAGTGTTAGCATTTCTATCAGCATCATTAACTGTCTGAAAAAAAGGTTTGCTAAAGGTGCAGACATTTTTCCAACTGTGAAAACAATACGGTCCTTGCAGTCAGTGACTACTACTGCTAATAATAATATTAATAATTAAAGATTTAAAATATATTAAATTGAGTTTATAATAAAGTATTAATAATAATACATTATGATAAAAATGAAAAAAACAAAAACATCAGTCACCAAAATGTATAGAAAATTAACCAAATCAAAAACAGTTTCCCCACAGTAATTGTTAGCAATTGGCTAGTGACTGATAAATATCCCCTCCCTGAATCGCCACCTTATCGTGGTGGAGGGGTTTGCGTGCCCGAATGATCCCAGGAGCCGCTAGCTGGTTGGTGTACCACCTCAAACTGGTCCTGGGAGACGGGCCAGACTAAGAGCGATTCAGACAAAATCCTTTTACTTTCTAGATTTATTTACTCCCCCCAATGAGAGTTGCCAGTGCCCCATCCTGGAGCCAGACTTGTTAGTTTATGTCTGGTGGCTTTGAATTGCTCTGGGTCAGTGGACAGCAAGCATGTTGTCCCAAAGGCCCCCCAACGCAAAGGAACGTCTTCTGTAGTTCCTCTTGTGGCTTTGGTTTGTTGTTGGTGATAGATGTTGGGCCAGGCTTCATCAGGTCCTCAGCACCACAGGAACCTGCAGTGATCCGGCTGTGGTAACTGTAGACGAACCGCTGCACAGGATAAAACAGGTAAATGTCAACAGAGAGGCCTTCCAGCTGAGAGACTCCTTCATGATCCACTTTCTTGCAGAGGGAGCAGACCCATGACACCTCCAGAATCGTGTTTTCTGTCCTCCAAGGACTGACCCAAAACGGCTCTTTTTAGAGCCACCCACAAAACCTTTAAGAGCTTGATTCTCTCTTTTTCACTGTTTTTACTCCAAACTTTTAAAGTAATGCATTGTAGAAAAGGTAAGAGATTAAAACAGGTTAAACAGAATATTTGGACTTGAGCACAACTGCCCCCTCCTTGTGAAATCACAATGGATTTCCATCAGATATAAATACGTGCCAATAACATCACCTTACTTTTGATTTTTGACAAGTAAATATTTGTTTCGTTATTCAATAAAAAAAAAAAACTGCGTTTTTTCGCTTCACAGAGTCAGCACAGTGTTTTGCGACAGTTTTTGCTTACCACACCCACATTCATATGTAGATACACAAATATACACTCAAACACAGACATATACACACACACACGCTTACAAACACACATACATTACCGGCAGCCCACACCACAATACACAGGTGGGATTGGGGAGGGGCGGCCGGTCTTCACTCGCCTGGCCTGGTGTGTTGGGACCCTGTTATACCAGGTGGTGGCCAGGCATGCGGTGCTGGGGGGGTCGGTGGCCTGGAGGGGGTTACTGTGTAGCGACAAGGGACGGGGGACGGGGGGGGGGGGGGGGGACTAGAAGAATACCTGTGTCTGAAGGTGCATGGGTGGGGACAAGCCTGGGGGCTACTTCCCCAGCACCCTCTGGGGCTCACCCTCCCTTTTGCAGAGTGGGAAGGGCACCGGGTGTGTAAGGGAGGAGGGGTTGAGGAACGTGTTGGGTGATGGGGGGCTGCAGAGGGTAGTGCAATGTGGGGGGAGGTAGGGGTGGAGCTGTAATTGTGTCGTGATCTTTGGGCTGCTTGGGTCGGGCGCCGGGGCTGGGCTGCGTTGACGAGGCACCGGCTGGGTGGTGGGCTGCTCCTTGGCCCTCTGGGCCCTGCATGGCCTTACCCTTGGCCTGGGTCTCTGTGTCCGCCAGAGACGTACAGTAGAGTGCGCCTGTCCTGTGGCCTGGGGGTCCTGACGCTGGGCTAGCCAAAAAGGGGTTTATATAAATTTACATCCTGGCTATCCGAAGATTCATAACTCCTTTTTGTAATAGCAAAACCTGTCCAACACAAAAGGCCTTCAGTGCTCATCTGTTTGCTCAGTTGCTGGACGGAAGGGGGGTCTAAGGGCAGGGATGCCAGTATAGCTTAGTCAGTTTGTTAGTTCATTTTAGTATTTTTCTATTGAACTCTTTGTATTCGTGATCCTTTTGATTTCATGTTTTACTTCGAAGCCCATCGAGACGACTGTTGTTGTGATTTTGGGCTATACAAATAAAATTGAATTGAATTGAATTGAATTGAATTGGACAGAACAAGTTTAAGACAAAAAAAGAATATATGCTAGGAAACCGCTGCTAAAGAAAGGCAACAGGCAGAAGAGACTTGTTTGGGCTAAAGAACACAAGGAATGGAGATGAGACAGGTGGAAATCTGTGCTTTGGTCTAATGAGTCCAAATTGGAGATTTCAGGTGACTACCTCTTGATGTTCATTAAGAGAATGCCAAGAGTGTGCAAAGCTGTAATCAAAGCGAAAGGTGGCTACTTTGAAGAAACTACAATATGACATATTTTCAGTTGTTTCACACTTTTTTGTTATGCATACAATTCCACATGTGTTAATTCATAGTTTTAATGCTTTCAGTTGGACTCTACAATTTTCATGGTCATGGAAATAAAGGAAACATTTTGAATGAGATGTTGTGTCCAAACTTTTGGTCTGTACTGCATAGAAAAAAAAATCCATTTAAAAGTGTGTTCCTATGTTGAGACAGAAAAAGTAGGTTAAATCTTTTGGATCATTTGTGAGGTCTAAATTGTTTTGACAGGTCTTCAAGATTTCTCAATGCTGCATATTGCTTTACCCTCAGGAACCTGAATGTTGTTGAAGAACACTGATAATTTGTCACCCACTCCACTCAAATCAAAATGTCTGATCCAACTGAGCCCGTTGTGGGAAGAATCGGCTTGTCTACTTTGTCTGTTTGTCCACACAGAAATTTGGAAGGATTCAGTAGTTTTTACATAATTCCTATCCTCAGAGATCTCTCCCTGAGATGAAAAATGTGTTGCTTTGTTTTTTCAGAATCTCAAAAAAAAAAATGATTTTAAGTAATGTATTAATTCTTCTGGCAACATTTTACAAACATAAATTTAAATGTAAAAATAAAACATCATATTTTCCACAATCCATTAAAGATTTTTTTTTTTTTTACATAAATCTAATGTAATATTCCACCAACATAAATGCTCTCAAAACTATTAAAATCTGTAATTCATGGCATATTTTTATGTAATTAACCCCCCTGTTTTTTTTAAGCAGAAAATGCGTCAAACTCTGATGACATCGCGTCATGTGATGACATGTGATGACATGTGACATCATCTGATGACATCACATGTCATCAGATGATGTCACGTCTCATCATATGAAGTCACATTGTCGTATCTGAAAAACTAATAAATACACCTGCCTTCTTCTCCATCTGCCATTTCAAGATTTCCAAGTTTGCTTCCTTAAAGATTAGATAAGAAAAAAAATCTCATCAAAAATGACCAACAAAGTGTGCAAGCTTTTCATCGGTGGACTCTGTGTGAACACGAACGACGATGGGCTGCGCAAGCATTTTGAGCAGTTCGGCACCCTCACTGACTTCGTTGTCCTTCAAAACAAGAATGCACAACGATCTCGCTGTTTTGGCTTTGTGACCTACTCTACACCAGAGGAGGCCAACGCAGCCATGGCAGCAGCCCCGCACACAGTGGAAGGGAACAGTGTTGAAGTTAAACGAGCTATTCCAAAAGCAAAGGACAATAAGTCTGAAGCTTTTGCCAAGGGGGAGAAAATCTTTGTTGGTGGCTTAAGAAATGACATTAAAGAGTCTCACCTCACCGACTACTTCTCTTGGTATGGTCAAGTCGAAAAGTCTGAAATCCTCTTAGAGAAGGAGACAGGGAAAAAAAGAGGATTCGGCTTTGTGCACTTCACGCATCACAATTCGGCAGACTTGGCCTTGGTTGTAAAGTACCACACAGTGAATGGACACTTAGTTGAAGTGAAGAAAGCTGTTGCCAAGCAAGAGATGCAGGCAGGTAACCGAACGGAAACAACAACAAGACACAGGCCAGGCCCGGGAATGATGGAAAACCAAACTGGATACGGCGGCTTCGGCTTTGGGACCTACTATACACCGGAGGAGACCAACACAGCCATGGCAGCAGCGCCGCACACAGTCCAAAGGAACAGTGTCAAAGTTAAAGTAGCTGTTCCTAAAAGAAAGGCCAATGGGTCTGCAGCTCCTGCCAAGGGAGAGAAAATCTTTGTTGGTGGCTTGAAAAACAACATTGAAGAGTATCACCTCACCGACTACTTTTCTCGGTACGGTCAAGTCGAAAAGTCTGAAATCCTCTTAGAGAAGGAGACTGGAAAAAAAAGAGGATTCGGCTTTGTGCACTTCACGCATCACAAAACGGCAGACTTGGCCTTGGTTGAAAAGTACCACACAGTGAATGGACACTTAGTTGAAGTGAAGAAAGCTGTTGCCAGGCAAGAGATGCAGGCAGGTAACAGAACTGAAACAACGCCAAGACACAGGCCAGGCCAATGCATGATGGAAAGCCAAAATGGCTACTGCGGCTTGGCTTATGGGGAGTGTTGCTGCCCTTGCCACCTCTCCTACTCGAAAAATGGCAACAGAGGCTATTCCTACCCACAAAATCGTTACAGAGGCAGTGGCTATTCCTACCAGGAAAATGAGTAAAAGAAGATTTAGGCATAGAGGAACCCCCCTTTTAGGAATCCACACTTGTAGTGTGTGGATATAGTGTAGAGTTGGGATTTATATTGTCTCTGCATTTTATTTAGTTTTTAGTTTTTATTTATGTTAGAAAATGTAATGCATTATATTGTGAGTAGGACATGCAAAAAGAAGATTTAAACATACAGGAACCCCCTTTAGGAATCCACACTAGTAGTGTGTGGATATAGTGTGGGGATGGGATTTAGATTTAATCTTTTTTTCTTATTATTATTTTATATTTTTTTATGTCTGAAACTTTATGCCTCATATCGTGAGTGAAGATTATCAAAAAATGAATCTAAGAGATTAAACAACTCTATCAAAATTGGACTTTTTTTTGCATTTTTATTTTTAATTTGTTGTTGAATTTTTAAAAGTAATTTAGAGTAATGTAAAAAGCTAATTATGTGAGGCTTCACAGTCATGAATTTGTATTTGTGAACAAAATGTTTTTGAAATGCAAATCAATGTATTTATTATATAAAATAAATTGTTTAATGTTGTATTTTTACCTGTCAACCACTTAAGAAAAGAGGACAAGAACAGTTAACCATGTATACAATCAAAAAACAAATGTTCTAGAGTTTCAACCTCATTTTCACAGAAAACATAAACAAACAAAATATGTTTATCACAAGAGGCACTCAGCCAGAGGAATTTTTGGATTAGAATAAAGGAGTTATTCTCAATTTGGGAACCACATTTATGACTGAAAACGATCAGGGGAGATTGTGACCAGGGAAGTAATACTTAAAACCACGACAAACAGGAAACCTTCCAAATAAAACAGGAAGCAGAACTTAAATCATGACAGAAACCAAATGGAAGCAAAAACCAAGGCAAAAAACCCAAACCAAGACACAGAAATTGTTCTTGTGTTCCTTTGTGCATTAGTGGGTTCTCTCCGGGTGCTCCGGCTTTCCCTAGATTCTAAAAAAGACTTTTTTCAAAGTAAATTAGAGGCTAAGAGCACTACCTTCCCTCGTCCTCACCTCTACGCACCACCCACCCTCACTGTTCGCATCTACGCCCTTCTCTTTATGTAAGGCTGTCTGACCTGTATGTGACTGCATGTGGCTAAAAGTGTTAGCATTTCTATCAGCATCATTAACTGTCTGAAAAAAAGGTTTGCTAAAGGTGCAGACATTTTTCCAACTGTGAAAACAATACGGTCCTTGCAGTCAGTGACTACTACTGCTAATAATAATATTAATAATTAAAGATTTAAAATATATTAAATTGAGTTTATAATAAAGTATTAATAATAATACATTATGATAAAAATGAAAAAAACAAAAACATCAGTCACCAAAATGTATAGAAAATTAACCAAATCAAAAACAGTTTCCCCACAGTAATTGTTAGCAATTGGCTAGTGACTGATAAATATCCCCTCCCTGAATCGCCACCTTATCGTGGTGGAGGGGTTTGCGTGCCCGAATGATCCCAGGAGCCGCTAGCTGGTTGGTGTACCACCTCAAACTGGTCCTGGGAGACGGGCCAGACTAAGAGCGATTCAGACAAAATCCTTTTACTTTCTAGATTTATTTACTCCCCCCAATGAGAGTTGCCAGTGCCCCATCCTGGAGCCAGACTTGTTAGTTTATGTCTGGTGGCTTTGAATTGCTCTGGGTCAGTGGACAGCAAGCATGTTGTCCCAAAGGCCCCCCAACGCAAAGGAACGTCTTCTGTAGTTCCTCTTGTGGCTTTGGTTTGTTGTTGGTGATAGATGTTGGGCCAGGCTTCATCAGGTCCTCAGCACCACAGGAACCTGCAGTGATCCGGCTGTGGTAACTGTAGACGAACCGCTGCACAGGATAAAACAGGTAAATGTCAACAGAGAGGCCTTCCAGCTGAGAGACTCCTTCATGATCCACTTTCTTGCAGAGGGAGCAGACCCATGACACCTCCAGAATCGTGTTTTCTGTCCTCCAAGGACTGACCCAAAACGGCTCTTTTTAGAGCCACCCACAAAACCTTTAAGAGCTTGATTCTCTCTTTTTCACTGTTTTTACTCCAAACTTTTAAAGTAATGCATTGTAGAAAAGGTAAGAGATTAAAACAGGTTAAACAGAATATTTGGACTTGAGCACAACTGCCCCCTCCTTGTGAAATCACAATGGATTTCCATCAGATATAAATACGTGCCAATAACATCACCTTACTTTTGATTTTTGACAAGTAAATATTTGTTTCGTTATTCAATAAAAAAAAAAAACTGCGTTTTTTCGCTTCACAGAGTCAGCACAGTGTTTTGCGACAGTTTTTGCTTACCACACCCACATTCATATGTAGATACACAAATATACACTCAAACACAGACATATACACACACACACGCTTACAAACACACATACATTACCGGCAGCCCACACCACAATACACAGGTGGGATTGGGGAGGGGCGGCCGGTCTTCACTCGCCTGGCCTGGTGTGTTGGGACCCTGTTATACCAGGTGGTGGCCAGGCATGCGGTGCTGGGGGGGTCGGTGGCCTGGAGGGGGTTACTGTGTAGCGACAAGGGACGGGGGACGGGGGGGGGGGGGGGGACTAGAAGAATACCTGTGTCTGAAGGTGCATGGGTGGGGACAAGCCTGGGGGCTACTTCCCCAGCACCCTCTGGGGCTCACCCTCCCTTTTGCAGAGTGGGAAGGGCACCGGGTGTGTAAGGGAGGAGGGGTTGAGGAACGTGTTGGGTGATGGGGGGCTGCAGAGGGTAGTGCAATGTGGGGGGAGGTAGGGGTGGAGCTGTAATTGTGTCGTGATCTTTGGGCTGCTTGGGTCGGGCGCCGGGGCTGGGCTGCGTTGACGAGGCACCGGCTGGGTGGTGGGCTGCTCCTTGGCCCTCTGGGCCCTGCATGGCCTTACCCTTGGCCTGGGTCTCTGTGTCCGCCAGAGACGTACAGTAGAGTGCGCCTGTCCTGTGGCCTGGGGGTCCTGACGCTGGGCTAGCCAAAAAGGGGTTTATATAAATTTACATCCTGGCTATCCGAAGATTCATAACTCCTTTTTGTAATAGCAAAACCTGTCCAACACAAAAGGCCTTCAGTGCTCATCTGTTTGCTCAGTTGCTGGACGGAAGGGGGGTCTAAGGGCAGGGATGCCAGTATAGCTTAGTCAGTTTGTTAGTTCATTTTAGTATTTTTCTATTGAACTCTTTGTATTCGTGATCCTTTTGATTTCATGTTTTACTTCGAAGCCCATCGAGACGACTGTTGTTGTGATTTTGGGCTATACAAATAAAATTGAATTGAATTGAATTGAATTGAATTGGACAGAACAAGTTTAAGACAAAAAAAGAATATATGCTAGGAAACCGCTGCTAAAGAAAGGCAACAGGCAGAAGAGACTTGTTTGGGCTAAAGAACACAAGGAATGGAGATGAGACAGGTGGAAATCTGTGCTTTGGTCTAATGAGTCCAAATTGGAGATTTCAGGTGACTACCTCTTGATGTTCATTAAGAGAATGCCAAGAGTGTGCAAAGCTGTAATCAAAGCGAAAGGTGGCTACTTTGAAGAAACTACAATATGACATATTTTCAGTTGTTTCACACTTTTTTGTTATGCATACAATTCCACATGTGTTAATTCATAGTTTTAATGCTTTCAGTTGGACTCTACAATTTTCATGGTCATGGAAATAAAGGAAACATTTTGAATGAGATGTTGTGTCCAAACTTTTGGTCTGTACTGCATAGAAAAAAAAATCCATTTAAAAGTGTGTTCCTATGTTGAGACAGAAAAAGTAGGTTAAATCTTTTGGATCATTTGTGAGGTCTAAATTGTTTTGACAGGTCTTCAAGATTTCTCAATGCTGCATATTGCTTTACCCTCAGGAACCTGAATGTTGTTGAAGAACACTGATAATTTGTCACCCACTCCACTCAAATCAAAATGTCTGATCCAACTGAGCCCGTTGTGGGAAGAATCGGCTTGTCTACTTTGTCTGTTTGTCCACACAGAAATTTGGAAGGATTCAGTAGTTTTTACATAATTCCTATCCTCAGAGATCTCTCCCTGAGATGAAAAATGTGTTGCTTTGTTTTTTCAGAATCTCAAAAAAAAAATGATTTTAAGTAATGTATTAATTCTTCTGGCAACATTTTACAAACATAAATTTAAATGTAAAAATAAAACATCATATTTTCCACAATCCATTAAAGATTTTTTTTTTTTTTACATAAATCTAATGTAATATTCCACCAACATAAATGCTCTCAAAACTATTAAAATCTGTAATTCATGGCATATTTTTATGTAATTAACCCCCCTGTTTTTTTTAAGCAGAAAATGCGTCAAACTCTGATGACATCGCGTCATGTGATGACATGTGATGACATGTGACATCATCTGATGACATCACATGTCATCAGATGATGTCACGTCTCATCATATGAAGTCACATTGTCGTATCTGAAAAACTAATAAATACACCTGCCTTCTTCTCCATCTGCCATTTCAAGATTTCCAAGTTTGCTTCCTTAAAGATTAGATAAGAAAAAAAATCTCATCAAAAATGACCAACAAAGTGTGCAAGCTTTTCATCGGTGGACTCTGTGTGAACACGAACGACGATGGGCTGCGCAAGCATTTTGAGCAGTTCGGCACCCTCACTGACTTCGTTGTCCTTCAAAACAAGAATGCACAACGATCTCGCTGTTTTGGCTTTGTGACCTACTCTACACCAGAGGAGGCCAACGCAGCCATGGCAGCAGCCCCGCACACAGTGGAAGGGAACAGTGTTGAAGTTAAACGAGCTATTCCAAAAGCAAAGGACAATAAGTCTGAAGCTTTTGCCAAGGGGGAGAAAATCTTTGTTGGTGGCTTAAGAAATGACATTAAAGAGTCTCACCTCACCGACTACTTCTCTTGGTATGGTCAAGTCGAAAAGTCTGAAATCCTCTTAGAGAAGGAGACAGGGAAAAAAAGAGGATTCGGCTTTGTGCACTTCACGCATCACAATTCGGCAGACTTGGCCTTGGTTGTAAAGTACCACACAGTGAATGGACACTTAGTTGAAGTGAAGAAAGCTGTTGCCAAGCAAGAGATGCAGGCAGGTAACCGAACGGAAACAACAACAAGACACAGGCCAGGCCCGGGAATGATGGAAAACCAAACTGGATACGGCGGCTTCGGCTTTGGGACCTACTATACACCGGAGGAGACCAACACAGCCATGGCAGCAGCGCCGCACACAGTCCAAAGGAACAGTGTCAAAGTTAAAGTAGCTGTTCCTAAAAGAAAGGCCAATGAGTCTGCAGCTCCTGCCAA
The DNA here is from genome assembly GCF_053564925.1 of Oryzias latipes. Classification (NCBI taxonomy): domain Eukaryota; kingdom Metazoa; phylum Chordata; class Actinopteri; order Beloniformes; family Adrianichthyidae; genus Oryzias; species Oryzias latipes. The sequence goes on along the minus strand of NC_136252.1, from coordinate 8,632,337 downwards.
GGGAGAGAAAATCTTTGTTGGTGGCTTGAAAAACAACATTGAAGAGTATCACCTCACCGACTACTTTTCTCGGTACGGTCAAGTCGAAAAGTCTGAAATCCTCTTAGAGAAGGAGACTGGAAAAAAAAGAGGATTCGGCTTTGTGCACTTCACGCATCACAAAACGGCAGACTTGGCCTTGGTTGAAAAGTACCACACAGTGAATGGACACTTAGTTGAAGTGAAGAAAGCTGTTGCCAGGCAAGAGATGCAGGCAGGTAACAGAACTGAAACAACGCCAAGACACAGGCCAGGCCAATGCATGATGGAAAGCCAAAATGGCTACTGCGGCTTGGCTTATGGGGAGTGTTGCTGCCCTTGCCACCTCTCCTACTCGAAAAATGGCAACAGAGGCTATTCCTACCCACAAAATCGTTACAGAGGCAGTGGCTATTCCTACCAGGAAAATGAGTAAAAGAAGATTTAGGCATAGAGGAACCCCCCTTTTAGGAATCCACACTTGTAGTGTGTGGATATAGTGTAGAGTTGGGATTTATATTGTCTCTGCATTTTATTTAGTTTTTAGTTTTTATTTATGTTAGAAAATGTAATGCATTATATTGTGAGTAGGACATGCAAAAAGAAGATTTAAACATACAGGAACCCCCTTTAGGAATCCACACTAGTAGTGTGTGGATATAGTGTGGGGATGGGATTTAGATTTAATCTTTTTTTCTTATTATTATTATATATTTTTTTATGTCTGAAACTTTATGCCTCATATCGTGAGTGAAGATTATCAAAAAATGAATCTAAGAGATTAAACAACTCTATCAAAATTGGACTTTTTTTTGCATTTTTATTTTTAATTTGTTGTTGAATTTTTAAAAGTAATTTAGAGTAATGTAAAAAGCTAATTATGTGAGGCTTCACAGTCATGAATTTGTATTTGTGAACAAAATGTTTTTGAAATGCAAATCAATGTATTTATTATATAAAATAAATTGTTTAATGTTGTATTTTTACCTGTCAACCACTTAAGAAAAGAGGACAAGAACAGTTAACCATGTATACAATCAAAAAACAAATGTTCTAGAGTTTCAACCTCATTTTCACAGAAAACATAAACAAACAAAATATGTTTATCACAAGAGGCACTCAGCCAGAGGAATTTTTGGATTATAATAAAGGAGTTATTCTCAATTTGGGAACCACATTTATGACTGAAAACGATCAGGGGAGATTGTGACCAGGGAAGTAATACTTAAAACCACGACAAACAGGAAACCTTCCAAATAAAACAGGAAGCAGAACTTAAATCATGACAGAAACCAAATGGAAGCAAAAACCAAGGCAAAAAACCCAAACCAAGACACAGAAATTGTTCTTGTGTTCCTTTGTGCATTAGTGGGTTCTCTCCGGGTGCTCCGGCTTTCCCTAGATTCTAAAAAAGACTTTTTTCAAAGTAAATTAGAGGCTAAGAGCACTACTTTCCCTCGTCCTCACCTCTACGCACCACCCACCCTCACTGTTCGCATCAACGCCCTTCTTTTTATGTAAGGCTGTCTGACCTGTATGTGACTGCATGTGGCTAAAAGTGTTAGCATTTCTATCAGCATCATTAACTGTCTGAAAAAAAGGTTTGCTAAAGGTGCAGACATTTTTCCAACTGTGAAAACAATACGGTCCTTGCAGTCAGTGACTACTACTGCTAATAATAATATTAATAATTAAAGATTTAAAATATATTAAATTGAGTTTATAATAAAGTATTAATAATAAAACATTATAATAAAAATGAAAAAAATAAAAATATCAGTCACCAAAATGTATAGAAAATTCACCAAATCAAAGACGGACAGTCCTGTTGGTTTTCTCAGAGTACTACGATTTCCACACAGTAATTGTTATCAATTGACTAGTAACTGATAAATATCCCCTCCCTGAATCGCCACCTTATCGTGGTGGAGGGGTTTGCGTGTCCGAATGATCCCAGGAGCCGCTAGCTGGTTGGTGTACCACCTCAAACTGGTCCTGGGAGACGGGCCAGACTAAGAGCGATTCAGACAAAAACATTTTCATTTCTAGATTAATTTACTCCCCCCGATAAGAGTTACCAGTTCCCCATCCTGGAGCCAGTCTAGTGAGTTCTTGTCTGGTGGCTTTGAATTGCTTTGAGTCAGTGGACCGATAGAGCTGCATCTTTAACTACGACCTCTCCCCAACCTGCCTGCTTGTGAAGAAGGCCTTCTGGATGTTCTCTCCACAGTGGGGTCTGTATTGACGCCTGACTGAAGATCCAGAGCAGAGTGTGAAGTTCTCGTGTTCTGCACTGCTTCATCAGGTCCTCAGCACCACAGGAACCTGCAGTGATCCGGCTGTGGTAACTGTAGACAAATACAGGATAAAATAGGTTGCTGCCAACAGAGGCCTTCCAGCTGAGAGACTCCTTCATGATCCACTTTCTTGTAGAGGGAGCAGACCCATGACACCTCCAGAATCGTGTTTTCTGTACTCAAAGGGCTGACCAAAAACGGTTCTTTTGAGAGCCACCCACAAAACCTTTTAGAGCTTGATTCTCTCTTTTTTTTACTGTTTTTACTGTTTTATTTATATCTGTTTTATATATATCTGATTTCCATCAGATATAAATACGTTCCAATAATTTCAGCTTTCTTTTGATATTTGAAAAGGATATATTGGTTTTGTTATTCGATTAAAAAATTGAATTTTTTTCGTTTTGCAGAGTCAGCACAGTGTTTTTGTGACGGGGTAAGCCAGGGGGGAAACCCAATAGCAGGAAGGAACGACTCGAAACCAGTTTCCAAAAAGAGAAGGGTTTTAATGCCAAAACCACAAGAGTAAACTGGAGCATAGACAGAAGATGCTTCGGCACAGAATCAAAAACATACATGGCTTAAGTAGACCCAAACATAATTAACACTGGGCCTGCACAATATACCTCAAATTTATCGTTATCGCAACATCAAGCTGTGCAATATGCATACCGCAAAACATGCCAAAAATCGCAATAAGTGGTTACCTTAAATGTGCTAAAACAAACTCCTGGCAGCTTGAAATATTGAACAAATGAAATAAATCCCTTTATGCATTTAACCAATAGGAAGGACCCATTTACGTTGTTGATCAATCAGATGAGCCCTTTTATGTTTGATGTTTGCCGCCTACGTTGACAAGGGTCATTTGGAGTATAATTTTTAAACTGCTGCAGTGAAATGGAAATTTTTTTTGTTTTGCTATTTGTTTATATACCGCAAATTATATCGTTATCGCAATATTAATCATCAATATCGCATATCGCGAGTTATCCTCATTTTGTGCAGCCCTAATTAACACAGAATTAAAACACCTGTGACACTTGCAGGAAACCTCAGGAAGGAGGAGGAGGGACTCCAGGAGGGATCCCACAGAGAAAGTCAAGCCTTTTCATGACAGAACCCCACCCCCTACGTCCGGCTACCAGACGGACGACGAGGTTGATCAGGGTGATCACGATGGAAACGGGCAACCAGGGATCGGTCAACAACGAAACGGTCAGGAACCCACTGTCGATCCGCCGGACCGTAACCCTCCCAGTCAACCAGATATTGCAAACCACGACCCACCCTTCTGGAACCAAGGAGAGTCTTGACCGTATAAATGGGACCTCCATCCACGATACGGGGGGCTGGAGGAGATGCTGGCACGGGTTGAAGAGGGAAGACTCTGGCAGGTTTCAGCTTGCTCACATGAAACACAGAATGGATGCGTAGGGTGCGAGGAAGATCCAATCTAACAGCAACGGGATTGATGATTCTCGAGATAGAGTAAGGACCAGTGTAGCGTGGATGTAACTTTTTGGAACCCCCCTTTAGCGGAACATCTGCTGAGGAGAGCCAAACTCTGTCTCCCACCTTATACTCCGGAGCTCTTGTTCTCCTGCGATTGGCCACCACCGTGATACGCTCCTAGTTACGCAAGAGTTCGAGCCTGTATCTGCTCCAGGTTCGGCGACAACGTCTCACGAAGGCAGCAGGTCCAGAAGAGGAGGCCTGTTTTTCCTGACGAGGAAACAGAGGTGGCTGATAACCATAGGCAGCCTGGAAAGGGGAGTATCCGAATGAGTTGACTAGAGAGTTATGGGAGTACTCCGCCCATGGGAGCTGAGAAGACCAGGTTTTGGGGCTTCTGCTGCACATAGCTCGTAACGTGGTCTCCAAGTCCTGGTAGTACCTCTCTACCTGGCCGTTAGTCTGAGGATGGAAGCCAGAACTCAGACTGACCTTGATCCCAAGGAGGCTGCAGAACTCCCTCCAGAAAGCAGCAATGAACTGGGGACCACGGTCTGAGGTGATGTTCTGAGGAAGTCCATGTAAATGAAACAGGTGTTGACTGACGAGCACAGCCAATTCCTTAGATGACGGGAAATGGCGTGTACCAGCTTGGAAAAATGATCAATGATGGTAAGAATGACCGTCTTACCTCGTGAGTTGGGTAGACCAGTGATAAAGTCCATGGCAACATGGGACCAAGGTCTAGACGGCACAGGTAGAGGGTGAAGCAATCCAGCAGGTGGGGTCCGGGGTGTTTTGACACTGGAACATATTGGACAAGCAGCCACAAAGGTCTTAATGTCAGAGTACATAGAGGGCCACCATGAAAAAACACGCCATGAAAAGAAAAATGGCCATTACTCAGCCATGCATAATCCAATCTGATCCAAAATTGGGCCACCAGAAAACTGGTTCTGGTCACTCCGGGATGACAGGCCAGTCGGGAGGAATGACCCCACTTTAATACCAGGGTGCGTAGGGATGGAGGTACAAACAGGCACCCTTCCGGACAGCCGGCAGGTATGGCCAGGTATGGCGGCAGGATCAGGAACCGAAGCCTTTACCTTGCGCTCCAGCGACCAGCGAGTGGTTCCCAACGCCAAGTGAGGAGGGATAATGGCTGTGGTGGCTGCAGGTATTGCAGACCCTTCCTCCGTCTGGAACTGCCGTTAAAGGGTGTCAGGCTTGATGTTTTTGCTCCCCGGACGGTAGGATATAGAAAAATTGAACCTGTCGAAGAACAGAGCCCACGTCGCTTGGCGAGGGTTCAGACGCTTGGCAGTTCGGATATATTCTAAATTTTTATGATCGGTCCATACTAAAAATGGTTGTTCAGCCCCCTCCAACCAGTGACGCCACTCCTCCAAGGCAAGTTTGACCGCTAGCAGCTCCCTGTTCCCAATGTCGTAGTTTCTCTCTGCAGGAGTGAGCTTGCAGGAGAAATACGCGCAGGGATGGACTTTATTATCAGCCGCTCTCTGTGACAAAACAGCTCCTACCCCAGACTCAGACGCATCCACCTCCACAATGAATTGTTTGGAGGAGTCAGGCTGAGTCAGAATAGGAGCTGTAGAGAAACGACTCTTCAGCTCGGTAAACGCCTTATCGGCCCCCTCATTCCAGACAAAACGTACCTTAGCTGATGTGAGTTTATGGAGGGGTGCAGCAACGCCACTGAAACCTCTGATGAAAAGTCTGTAAATTGGCAAACCCGAGAAAGCGCTGGAGTGGTTTGAGTCCAGAAGGAACAGGCCATTCTAGAACAGCTTTAACCTTAAAACCATCCATCTGGACACTCCCAGGAGAAACCACATGACCCAGGAACCGAGTTTGCGTGGTGTGAAACTCGCACTTCTCGGCCTTACAGTAGAGCTGGTTCTCCAGCAGGCCCTGGAGTACGGCTCTGACGTGCTGCACATGAGTGTCGAAGTCTGAGGAGAAAATCAATATCTCGTCAAGATAAACAAAGACAAACTTGTTTATCATATCTTTCAGAACGTCATTGATTAGACTTTGGAAAACTTCTGGGGCATTTGTGAGGCCAAATGGCATAACCAAATACTCAAAATGTCCATTAGGAGTATTAAAGGCCGTCTTCCACTCATCCCCCTCTCTGATGCGGACCAGATGACATGCGTTCCTGAGGTCTAGTTTAGAAAAAACCTGGGCTCCGCTCCACAGGTCAAAAACAGTCTGTAACAGAGGTAGGGGATAAGTATTGCGAACTGTAATACTGTTCAGACCTCTGTAATCAATACAAGGGCGTAGTCCTCCATCACACTTCCCCACAAAAAAGAATCCCGCTCCAGCAGGAGAGGAGGACGGTTGAATGACCCCTGCTTGAAGACACTCCTTTTTTTTTTTTTTTTTTTTTTTTTTTTTACTTGTCCTGTCCAACAGCTGGGCAGACAGATGAGAGCTGAGGGCCTCTTGTGTTGGACATATTTTGCTTTAACAAGAGGGGTTATTAATCTTCAGACAAACCAAAGGTATCTCTGAATAAACCCCTTTTGTAATTAAGGCCAAACTTTATTAATTTCAATCATGTCTGAAAATCTTTGGTGTTGGACCGGACGGAAAAGGAAAGAGGGGAAGAAGAGAGAGGGACGCTAGAGAGAGGGGGGGTAGGGGGGTGATAATAGGAGGGGAAGGGGGATAAGACCATGAAGCAGCATACAGCAACAAGTTTACTGGTTGTTAATCATTATGGTAAGGTTCAAATGCAGTACAAAAAGGGCGGGGCCCGTCCACACACACACTCAAATTTTATAAACACACCTGCTAGCTGCAAAAATGTCCACCTGTCGACATGTACACAAAACAGATAGTGTTCACACACGCATACTTATGCCTTAAAACCAACTAGTGTGAAATATTTCAGTCATTCAGTTATGCAAACTGTTAGTGCAAAGGTGAGCTAACACCAGTGCTCAGGTGAGTGTTTATGTTCTTCTAAAATGGATGGTGGAACGTGAAAAGAAGGAGGGAGAGTGCCCAGCCATCCCCACTGCTTGAAGACACTCCTGTAGGTAACTGTCCATAGCTTCCCGTTCAGGTGGTGACAGGTGGTAAATGTGACCCCTAGATGGTTGCGTACCTGGCAAGAGGTCAATAGCACAGTCATACGGACAGTGGGGAGGAAGAGACCCAGCTCGAACCTTACAGAAAACAGTGCTTAAGTCACGATATACAGAAGGATATCAGGGGGGGCAGCAGGCCGTTGACCTTTAACAACATTACGAACAGCAGCAGAAGAGAGACAGTTAAGCAAGCAAAAAGAACTCCAAGATAATACCCGTCCTGTGGACCAGGCTATGTGAGGGGTATGTTGACACAACCAAGGAAAACCCAAAATTATAGGTGGATTCAACGACTCCAAAACATAAAAACTTAGGAGTTCAGAGTGGTTACCAGACACAGAAACAGAGACATTGACGGTGCGGAAAGACACTTTGTGGATAACAGAGCCATTTATGGCTTTGATAACTAAGGCAGGAGACAAAGGTTCCTCAGGAATCTTAAGTATGTCTACTACCTCCCGGGAGATTAGATCTCCATCAGAACCAGAGTCTATCAGGGTCTCAAATTCCTCTGCTGCTCCTGCATGAGACACTAAGACCTTGTTTGACGGTCGTGGATGAGAAGAAAAAGAGGATGTGCAGCTTACCAGTTCCCTCTTAGCTGGTAAACCCTGACGTTTACTAGGGCAGTGGCACAAAAAGTGTCCAGACTGTCCACAGGACAAACAAAGTCTGTCCCTCATGCGGCGCCGTCGCTCAGCAGAAGTGAGACGGCCTGTTCCTAGCTCCATGGGCTCCGGGGGAAGAGCAGTTACCTGCCGAGAAATGTTGGAAAGGGGCGGGGTCTCCCCTTCAGAAAGCAGTGGATGGAGATCTTTGTTGCTGCGTAGTTCACGACCCCGTTCCCTCATCCTCCGGTCGTTACACACGGCGAGATTGATCAGCTCTTCCAGATCTTCAAGGATCTCCCTTGCCGCCAGCTCGTCCTTGAGGGCATCGGAGAGCCCCTGGAGGAAGACGTCCACCAAGGCTTTGTTCGACCAGCGGGTGCCGGCAGCCAAAATCCAGAAATTCACACACACAAAATATGAAAGATGGCGGCCTTTTCCTGACATCAAATATCAATGAAACTCCATAAGTGATTGTAGACTTGCGCCAGTGACATGTGTGTCAGATTTCTTGAATATCGTTTTAAAAAAAGTTTATTTTTCCATATTGTGAAAAAGCGCATAAATTGCGAAATAGCAGATTTTGACACAAAATGGCTTGCCAAACCATAGGTCATGTAACCGACCTGTTAAGATTTTAAATCTTTGTTTGGATAAACCTGACAATGTTATATCGGTTTCATTCTCCAATCAAAAAAAATTCTGATTTGTTTTATTTTTTCCCCTAGAGTCAGCACTTTTTTGAGACCATTTTTTGTTTACCATGTCTACATTCCTTTATCGATCTTGCCGTATGTTACATTGTTTTGTTCAGCGTGGGACAGGGAATCGCATATTTGATTTTCATGATATCCAAATAAAAAATGTGACCCTGGAAAATTACCAGAAATAGTTACTGAGGGTCAAAATTAAATGTGTGCTGAACACATTTGTTATCTTTAATTTGTTTACATTAAGAAAATAAATTATACTCATAAAGAGTGTTATATCCATGTCTTTAAAAAAAATATGCTGTAGGACAAATATCTTCTTCTGTGTATCTTATATGCTGTTACCAGCTGTTGGATGAATGGTGAAATTATAAATCTGAGTTGGAGCCTCACCAGCCATCAACCTCACCGCACGTCACTGGGCCACGCCAACAATTTTTTTAAGTTTGGCAGCTGCATGAAATCTTAAAGATTTGCCTGTCTCCCCATCGCCTGATGGCAGTTATATTTCTGCCCGTAGTATTAGAGAGATGGTTTCATTCAAAAAAATCTATATCTGATTTGTTCAGTGCCAATGTAACCCAGGCAGTGTGAGCCCACTCTGAGGTTTATTTAGTACTTGGAGGTAGCCTACTGTTGTTGGTTCTTTTGTTTGTAACAGTAAAAAAATGTTTTTTTCCTAACAAAATTAATGTCAAAAACTTTTTGTTAACTAAGAGTGGTCATCTTAACTGCCTACCATCTTTGTCCGAATGGCATTTTTGGCGCCCAAATTTTTAGCTCAGAGTTATGAGGTGCCGTGTAGGACATAATTCAGAATTAGCATTCACAAACACATATGAAATCTCTCACACACACTAGTGAAATGCTTGTATACATACAACTGAAAATGTATTCATTCACATACACATGTGAAATCTCTCACATACACATGTGAAAATGCTCTCACATACACATGTGAAAATCCTCTCACATACACTACTGAAAATGCTCTCACATACACTACTGAAAATGCTCTCACATACACTACTGAAAATGCTCTCACATACACTATCGAAAATGCTCTCACATACACATGTGAAAATGCTCTTACACACACTACTGAAAATGCTCTCACATACACTACTGAAAATCCTCTCACATACACATGTGAAAATCCTCTCACATACACATGTGAAAATCCTCTCACATACACATGTGAAAATGCTCTTACACACACTACTGAAAATGCTCTCACATTGATACACTACTGAAAATGCTCTCACATACACATGTGAAAATCCTCTCACATACACATGTGAAAATCCTCTCACATACACATGTGAAAATCCTCTCACATACACATGTGAAAATGCTCTCACATACACTATCCAAAATGCTCTCACATACACTACTGAAATTTTCGACAGAAACGGAAGGCATTTCAGTAGAAACGGAAGTTGGCTGATTATCGCGAGATAATCATTCGTCTGAATCATTCGAAAATGGCAGCCGGTTGCGCAAGGAAAACCACCGAAACGTGTAAGTATATTAAAAAATATCCAGTATCTGTTGTAAAATATATTTGTAAATACTTAAGATGATGTGTTTAATATGTTATATTCCTCAATCAACAACCTAGATTGTTTTGAAGCTCATCAATTTCAGTAATGCTAAAGCTAACGCTAACGCGAATTAGCGCCGAAGGCTAAAAACAAACGCTAGATATTACATCAAAAAGCAGTGACTTCTAACCGTAGTCACAAGTTATTAACACATGTTTTAAATGTGTTCATATATGTAGGGACAGACGAGGATGAGGAAAATCCGATCCATTTGCGGATGGAGAAAGATAGCCTGTTTGTTTTCAAGCTAGCTCGTGCCAGATGGGTAGAGACATATGATCAGATTTGACTTCATTTTAATAAACGGTTAATCGTTGTCGTACTGGGTTAAAGGTTTATGTTAAAGACCCAGAAGAGAGAGGAGGAAAGGGCTAGAAGGGAGGAACAGCGACAGGAGAGTCTGTTAAGTTTACTTGAGTTGAAATTATTGTTCTAAATGTAATGCAGCCATTGTTTTTCCAATTTGTTTAATAAATGTATGAACAAAAATGAATAATTTACATGTATTATTTAAATCTGAGCTATTTTTAACAATCTTAAAAGGATTTTCATATAAATATCAGATGTACATATTTAGAATTTCGTTTTATATGTTAATATTTATTTTTATACATGTTAACAATAATCCTGGTCTTCTAGAGTCATGTGTGTCACAGTTGGAGCTGAAAGGAAAGCAAAGATTTGTCCTTGCAGACAGACGTGACTCTGCTCGTCCTGCATGTTCCTGGTTTTGTCCTGCTGTGGCTCAACATCTGTGGCTAAGCAGTCGCCTTTGCTGATGCACAGAATGTGCAGAATTGAACTGCAGGCAATGATTTTCATTGCAAAGGTTGGTTTTACTTCCAGTGCCCCCAGAAATATTGCTCTCCTCCTCATCTTTATCATGCCAAATGCTCTCTTCACAACAGAGCGTGTTCTGGAGTGGTTCTGGTTGTAACTGCCTCAATGGCATTCCTCATGGGTTCCCTGTAGGGTGTCAGCAGCATGATGGGATGTGCAATGCAGGGATACCCACCATCACCCAAAAGGATCCTTCAGGTGGGTTTGTTTGATTTACATAAATTGGGCTTTTACGTAGAACCCGTGAATCATGGATTGATCCTGGATTCCCAACAAAAATATCTATAAATTTGGCATTAGAGTCACATACAGCATGCATTTTAATGGAATAAAAAAGCTTCCTGTTAAAATAACAAGCTGCATTTTCTTTTAGGGCCTTTATTCTTATGTGGCAGCCATCAATGCTCCTTGTGACCCTTTGGAAGGAGAAAGACCAAGCGAGCTGCTAAAATCCAGAGGCGACTTATGGTAGTTCATTCCCACTGGGAAGCTGGGTGACCCTGCTCATCAGCTGGAGGATGCGGTCTGCCGTCCTGTGGACAACATCGCTCACGGTGGACCGTGTCATGTCAAAGACTCTGGCTACCACACTGTAAGATGTGCCACACGCCAGCCAGAAAAGAAACACCAGGACGTCAGTCTCCTGTGACCCCCCAGAGTGTGAGGAACCCGAAGCTGATGCTTCAGGACCATCGACCCAGATGCTCGATGGTCCTGCGGGTCAACCGAAAATCCAGTCTTGTGTCGGACTGACCGTCAGCGTAAAGGGCCAGGACAGACACCTTTGTGTTGGTAAAGCAGTAGAGACGTGGAAGACCCTGGAAAATGCAACATTAATTATTTCATTGAGGAAATTAAATCACATTTTTTTAATGTTTCTATTTATTTTGATGTCTTACATTTTAGATTATGAAGTATTTATTAATTCTGGAAAATCTCGTGGTTTTTATTTGGCTGGGTCTTTTGGATTTTCATTTAAACTTTTAAAAATGAAAGTTTTTGTTTTGTTTTTGTTTAAAACAAGTGATATGGTTTGACTCTGAATAAAAAATTCTAAACTTTGAACTCACAAGTGTTTCATGTAATTGGACTACACAACTCACTTGAAAAAGAATGTTAAACTCTTACCCAGCAGACTGTGTAACCTTGAGCATGATTAGTAACAAAGTTTAAGTTAAAGTTTAAGTTTAACTAAAAAAAAAGCTTTAAATTTAACTCACAAGTTATTCTGTCTGGTCAGGGCATCCAGAGGAAATCTTCTGAGATGTCTGCTTGTCCTTGCCGTCCTGTGATGCTGCATATCTGCTCGTTTTCAGTTTGATCTCACGAAAAACGGTTGAATTATTGCCAGGAACACGGACAGATTCATTTTCAAAGCCATTTTCAGTAAGGTGTAAGAAAACTACAGAAAAAAATGCCTCCTTGCAAGAGCCCGTTAATCGTTCAGCGGCACAAAAACAAAATAAATATTGGCATGAAAAAATAACTTGGGGGTTTATTTATGAACAAATACATTAAATCAACACCAAAGTGTTTGTAATTTAATTATTTATAAATCAGTCACGTTTTCCATGATCAGAACACAGCAGATTCATAAATAGTCTTTGTAAAATGTTCATATTTATTATGTTTTTACTCTGACAAATAAGTGTCATTCTCCGCGTTAAATAGGAGTAGTTCGCCTCCACACCAGGTGGTGGCGGTAATGCGCCACTTTGTTTCCGTGTCAAGCGCGTTATGAACAACACCCAAAAGAAAAAAGTACTGAGCACGGGTGTCTGAATTGCTTTTAAATTCAGAGAACTATATATAGTTCTGCACTATATAGGGTTTTAGTAGTTAGGGATCAGGGCAGGAATTCGGACACAGGTTCATTTCCACTGAAATGCCTTCAGTCGACCAACTTCGTTTCTAACAATAAAGTTAAAAAAAAAACGTTGTTTCTACTGAAATGCCTTCCGTTTCTATTGAAATTTTCACATGTGTATGTGAGATCATTTTGGATAGTGTATGTGAGAGCATTTTCAGTAGTGTGTGTGAGAGCATTTTCAGTAGTGTGTGTGAGAGCATTTGACATGTGTATGTGAGAGCATTTTCAGTAGTGTGTGTGAGAGCATTTTCAGTAGTGTGTGTGAGAGCATTTTCAGTAGTGTGTGTGAGAGCATTTCACATGTGTATGTGAGAGCATTTTCACATGTGTATGTGAGAGCATTTTCAGTAGTGTGTGTGAGAGCATTTTCAGTAGTGTATGTGAGAGCATTTTCACATGTGTATGTGAGAGCATTTTCAGTAGTGTGTGTGAGAGCATTTTCAGTAGTGTGTGTGAGAGCATTTCACATGTGTATGTGAGAGCATTTTCAGTAGTGTGTGTGAGAGCATTTTCAGTAGTGTGTGTGAGAGCATTTCACATGTGTATGTGAGAACATTTTCAGTAGTGTTTTTGAGAGCATTTTCAGTAGTGTGTGTGAGAGCATTTCACATGTGTATGTGAGAGCATTTTCAGTAGTGTGTGTGAGAGCATTTCACACGTGTATGTGAGAGCATTTTCAGTAGTGTGTGTGAGAGCATTTCACATGTGTATGTGAGAGCATTTTCAGTAGTGTGTGTGAGAGCATTTTCAGTAGTGTATGTGAGAGCATTTTCACATGTGTATGTGAGAGCATTTTCAGTAGTGTGTGTGAGAGCATTTTCAGTAGTGTGTGTGAGAGCATTTCACATGTGTATGTGAGAGCATTTTCAGTAGTGTGTGTGAGAGCATTTTCAGTAGTGTGTGTGAGAGCATTTCACATGTGTATGTGAGAACATTTTCAGTAGTGTTTGTGAGAGCATTTTCAGTAGTGTGTGTGAGAGCATTTCACATGTGTATGTGAGAGCATTTTCAGTAGTGTGTGTGAGAGCATTTCACACGTGTATGTGAGAGCATTTTCAGTAGTGTGTGTGAGAGCATTTCACACGTGTATGTGAGAGCATTTTCAGTAGTGTGTGTGAGAGCATTTCACATGTGTATGTGAGAGCATTTTCAGTAGTGTGTGTGAGAGCATTTCACATGTGTATGTGAGAGCATTTTCAGTAGTGTGTGTGAGAGCATTTCACATGTGTATGTGAGAGCATTTTCAGTAGTGTGTGTGAGAGCATTTCACATGTGTATGTGAGAGATTTCACATGTGTATGTGAATGAATACATTTTCAGTTTTATGTATACAAGCATTTCACTAGTGTGTGTGAGAGATTTCACATGTGTTTATGAATGCTAATTCTGAATAATGTCCTACACGGCACCTCATATCATCACAAGATCATCTTGCTCCTACTGAGATCTTTGTGTGATTGCGTTTTTTTTGCAACACCGTGTGTGCAGAGTCACAGAGAAGGAAACGGAACGTGGGAGCGAATAACCAAATTGATATTGTAGTTTAAAGAAAGAAAACCCTAGAAAGCTATTTGATTTGTCCTGGAGCTGTGCTTTGTTGAAACTCCACTGAACATGTTTTGATACTTTGTACAACGGATAACCTGGTAAGTTATTACAGCTATTCAAATAGCTGTTAGGATGCTAAACCAAGTTGCCGCGTGCACAATATTAAATTAAAAAAAAAAAAGTCGTGATAACTTTTTTTTTTTTATTGGAATTTGTCAGTTGTTTTAGAATCAGTCACATTGTCAATTATAACCTGGTTATGCAGTTAATAAATGTGAAAGACCATTGTATGTCGTTGCTATGCTGTGAAAAGGCAAAAAAAGAAAAAACTTTTTGAGCTGTTTTATTTAAATTTCTAATGAATAAGAGTTTATATGAATAATATTTCTACACGTTGTGCAGGCTTTTTTTTGGTATTTTTTTTGTATGTGACATTCCGGAGGAGCTTTCGTTGTCTGCCGTCTTCTGTTCCCGCCTCCAGCTTGGATCATTTCCCTCCTGAAGTGAAAAGACCGTTGGTCCCATCCAATCATCCCCTTTCAGGGGTGTCAAACATACGGCCCGCGGGCCGTATCCGACCCGCCAGGTGGTTTAGTCCGGCCAACAGATGAAGAGTAAAAATCACAAGGAAGTTTAAAAAAGAAAGCAAGTTTTTAGTCCATTCCTGTGGCGAGTTATGATTTTTTAAAGAAATAACCGAAATGCGCAATTCTGCCACTAGGGGGAGCAAAGGGAAAACTTAACAGGTGAAACAACAAAACTCTGCATGTGCCAAAAACTAAACCTAACAGCTCTATGTCTGGGTAGGCAGTAGTTTGGTTCCCTGTGAGCTTCATCACTGAAGGATGATCAGTAGTGACACCCTAATGACCAAAATGTTGTCAAAAAGAAAAAAAAGGTTGAAGTGAAGTCCTGAGCTTTCCAGGAAAATGGAAAGCGTTTTATTTGTTCACGGAGCTGAATGCAAACCTGCAAGCTTGATATGTCATCAACAAGTTATCCAAGAACATAACATTCAGCACCACTATGAGACTCTCCACAAAGAAAAGTTTCACCATTTGCAGTTAAAAAAAAGATTTAGCAACTATTAGCTGGACTGATAAATAACCATCTGGATTTACTGCAGCCGTGACGTCAGTGATGGAGCAGTGGCACCTAGCTACCTTATTGCAAACAAGTTGGACCCAACATCCAATCCATTTTCTGATGGTGAACTTATGGAAAAATGCTGAAGGCTGCAGAAGTCTTGTGCCCCAAAAAGCAGTTGACCTTAAACATGAGTCTGTCAAGAATTATGATCAGATCCAACATCTCTGGGGAAACATGGGCAGCCATATGAAGGAATCCAGTCATTTATTGTATTTTCAGTCACTATTGATGAAAGCACCAACATCACAGATATGTACAGCTGTGCATAGTTATTAGAGGTGTTTCAGAGATGTCACAGTGGAGTTTCTGGAGTTGATGGACACAAAACAACTGATGACATAGTCAGCTTTCTAGTTACTGTGCTGGACAATGTAGGAGTGAACTGGTCACATTAAGTAATTCTGGTCACTGATGGCGCTCCATCAAAGGTCAGGAAGAAGGCAGGTGTTGCCACAAAATTCAGGCAGAAACCAGGAAAAGATTCTTATAATAATGAATGATAATAATAATGGACATTTCATTGTGTTTTGCTCACTTGAATGACAGTAAATGTGTTTTTGCACAGGATTTAAATCCTGATATCTATGGACGGGTGAATTTTCAGGAGAGAAAGGAGGTTAACTCCAAACTCTTATGTTCACAAATGCTTGCAAGTTTAATTTAGTGTAATTTTGTCATCGTTTGGACGTTTACATTTAAGGAAGGTGTTTCATTTTTTTATGTAGCCACTCTTGAATTCATTATCAGGATTGCTCTAGTGTCAGTTTTAAAATATTCAGTCTGTATAAAATTGAATAAACCAATATTTTTTAAAAGTGAAATTAATTTTATTTAAGATCCATTGGCCTCTGTGAATGAATGTGTAATAAGAAATGATAAGGCTACCATGTTGGTTGAGGCATGTTTTCCAATTGGGTAAAAAGCTTTATTTTCCCTTTACGCTACTGGTCCGGCCCACTTGAGATCAGACGGGTTGAATGTGGCCCCCGAACCAAAAAGAGTTAGACACCCATGCCTTAGATCCAAACCAACTCTGTGAACTGCATTCCTGGACATTAGAGGGCGGTAGGACTGTTGAGTGCACTCATTTGAGGGTATTTTTGTGGGTTTTTTTGGAGCTCCAAATTGCAATTTTCCCTGAGATCTCAAGTGTTTTTATTTATTTCTTTTTTTAAATCTTTTTTTTTTTTTTGCTTCTGAAGTGGGGGAAAAAGGAAAGAAAAAATATCTGTAAATTGACAGAATTCAAGAATCCATGCAGTTTAGGGGCGGCCGTGGTGCAGCGGTAGGGCGGTCGACCCATGATTATAAGGTTGCAGTCTCGATTCCCGCCTTGTACGCCCATGTGTCAAAGTGTCCTTGGGCAAGACACTGAACCCCACCTTGCCCCTGGTGGTAGGCAGGCACCTGTGTTTGGCAGTGGAGCAACCACCAGTGTGTGAATGGGTCTGTGACTGTAAAGCCCTTTGTCCTTGTAGGTAGAAAAGCACTATATAAGTATACAGCATATATGTCTGAACAATTTTTTTGAAACTGTTGAGTATAATTCTGTGTTATTAATACATTTGTTATCATTTTCAGTACTTGTCGTGTGAAATTCTTGGGGTGGATAGTATAAACCTTCATAGGTAAAATTTGACCCAACCAAGAGTAAAGATTTCCCCTCTACCACAGTGGACAGCCCGCCTGTGGAGCAATAGGAGCAAAGAGAGGGATTACACGTCCCTATTATTTAAAATGCTCCTTCTTCTAGCTACTTTTTGTCATTCATTTTACAACTTTGGATTTCTCCGTTGCCGTTGTCACTTGGTGCAGCGAAGTTTGGGGAATCAAAGATTTTCATTTGTGCCTAATTCAAGGAAAAGAAAAAATCATTGACTGTACATGAGAACTGGATGGATGAGTGTGATTTCACTCATAGAAAACGGTTTACTTCTGGCTCCAACCAAGTTAAGATTTCTTTAGAAATCATCAGTAAGCAATGATTGGTACTAGTCGGTCTGAGTCAATATTTCTATGGCAACTACTCTCACCAACCAGAAGTGAGCTTCTTGGGAGACTAATATTCAGGCATCTGATTGGTCAGTTTAAAATTTAAATAACTTGCACTACAGCAAAAAATATGACAAAAATTGGGATTATCAAGAACATGTTTTTTTTTTTTCTTTTTTTTTTTCTTTTTTTTTTTATTTTATTTTTTATTTTATTTTTTTATTTTTTTAACTTGTCCTGTCCAACAGCTAGGCAGACAGATGAGAGCTGAGGGCCTCTTGTGTTGGACATATTTTACTTTAACAAGAGGGGTTATTAATCTTCAGACAAACCAAAGGTATGTCTGAATAAACCCCTTTTGTAATTGAGGCCAAACTTTATTAATTTCAATCATGTTTGAAAATCTTTGGCGTTGGACCGGACGGAGAGAAAACGGGGGAAGAAGAGAGAGGGACGTTAGAGAGGGGGGGGTAGG
This sequence comes from Oryzias latipes, assembly GCF_053564925.1. NCBI lineage: Eukaryota > Metazoa > Chordata > Actinopteri > Beloniformes > Adrianichthyidae > Oryzias > Oryzias latipes. The sequence goes on along the minus strand of NC_136252.1, from coordinate 8,614,649 downwards.
AGGGTGATAATAGGAGGGGAAGGGGGGTAAGACCATGAAGCAGCATAAAGCAACATGTTTACTGGTTGTTAATCATTATGGTAAGGTTCAAATGTGGTACAAAAAGGGCGGGGCCTATCCACACACACACTCAAATGTTATAAACACACCTGCTAGCTGCAAAAATGTCCACCTGTCGACATGTACACAAAACAGATAGTGTTCACACGCATACTTATGCCTTAAAACCAACTAGTGTGAAATATTTCAGTCATTCAATCATGCAAACTGTTAGTGCAAAGGTGAGCTAACACCTGTGCTCAGGTGAGTGTTTATGTTCTTCTAAAATGGATGGTGGAACGCATGGTGGAGGCACGGAGGGAAAGAGAGCGCCGCCCCAGCCCAACCAGGAGAGCAGCCCCCCCGCCGCGCCGGGAGCGCCCAACGCAGGGCCCCACCGGAGAAGGACGCCCACAGCCCCAGACGAACACCCCACCACCACCCAGGAGTTCCGGGCATCCCCCCGCCCCTACCCCAGGTATGAGCCAGGGCCCCCCAAGGGAGACCCGCTCCGCACTCCAGGCAGCCATCCGCCCGGCCCACGGTTTGTCCAGGGAGGAGCGAGGCAGGGGCCCGCCGCCCCCGCCCAGGAGGGGGGGAACCCCGGGAAAAAAGAGGGCCCACAAGGGGTGTTATAAATATGGCCCGGCCAGGCTCGGCCATGTTGGAAGTTTGGCGGGGCCCAGGGCTCAGGGGCAAGGACCAGGACCCACCCCCCAGGGAGACGAACACCCCCGACTCAGGTGTAATATGAACCCCCCCACCGTGCGGAGAGAGCACCGCCGGGCCCAGGGAGCCAGCACCCAAGGGACACGGCCGCCATCGCCAAGGGGCCCGCACCCCCCACCAGGGAAGGGGTAGGGGACAGATGGACCCAGGTCCCACCTTCCTTGCAAAATGTGTGTGCGTGTATGTGTGTTTGAAGGGGTGTGTGTGTGCATGTGTGTGTGTTTATGTTGGAATGTATATATTGAAGGGGGAGGGGTGTGTGTACTAAGGGGGGTGCAGTTAAAATTGGCGAGTAGGGCACTAAGGGGACATCTCCTGATTACTCACAGTGATGTCCCCTCACCCTCCCCACCAAGGGGCCCTAAATGTCTAAGGTGCGGTTAAAATTGGCGGGTAGGGTGCCAGGAGGACATCTGCTGCTTGCTGGCAGTGATGTCCAAGCACCCCCCCTACCAAGGACCCTACATGTCTAAGGTGCAAATAAAACCGAAAGAGGGGGGGCCCACTCCATACGGCAACCATAGGAGGGGGGCCACTGCCAAGTAGCCCCCCCCAAGGCGCATCGCAGGCTAGACCCCCCACCCCCTCACCCTAATATGAGGTTATATGAGGAAGGGCGTGAGTTGGGGACAGCTGGTAGACTGTCCCCCGGTGGTCAAACAGCTGTCCCCCAGCCCCCCCCCCCCCCCAGCAAAGGGGCCAGGGCCACCCAGCCCAGGGGCCCCACCCCCGGAGGCGCCGACACCCCAGGCCCAGCACCACCCACCCCACACAGAGAGAGAGGAGCCAGAAAGCGCCGCCCCCCCCGGAGCAAGCCCAGGCCCCCACCCCCAAACGCCGGCCCTAGAAGAGCCCTGGTCAGGCCTCGACGGGACCGAGGCAGCCAACCGGCCGGGGAAACCGCCGATGGCCTCAGCGGAGACCCCGACCCGTCAACCCCCCCTGCCCCGTACCAATAGTGCCCCCCCCTCCCCCAGAATGCCCCCCCACAGGACAGGGCCGACAAGACCCCCCACCCCACCCCAGACCCCGCAGCCGAAGCGGATGACACCCAGAGCGACCGGGGGCCCCAAGAGGGTTGTCCCGTCCCGCCCCAGAGCCAGGGAAGGGCCGATCCCAGCCCCAGGTGCAGATGGGCAGCCCATCCGGCGCCGCTGGCCCCCCCCCCGAGCAGGGCCCCCCGCCAGCCCCCCCAGCAAAGGCAAAGGGACCACCCCCCCAAGCCAAACCAGACCACCACCCCACCCCCCCACCACGCACCCCCACACCGAAGCCCAGAGGACAACGCAGCACCCCAGCCCGCCCCACCCGGGCGCCGGACCCGACCCCCCGACCAACAGAGCCCCCACCACCCCCCGCCAGGCACCGGAGGCCCCGACCCCCACCCCAGCCCACGGCAGAAGGGCAAGGAGCAACGACGACCAGGCCCCCCCACCCCCTAAGTCATGGAGTTAGCTATGGGAGACCAGAGAGACCGAATTCTTTCAAAGTTACTTGAACTTTGGGCTGACATTTTTTCCAAGCTGATATGATCAAGCAGCAGATTTCTGTGTTGACTTATATTTATATTTTTCTTGCTTTTCCAATTTATTAAAATAGTTTTTTTAGCAATGCAAAGAGTTATGAAAATGATAGAGCCTAATCCTCCTTCTACATCGATGGCACTCATGTCACCAAGCACACAAAGTGACGGTGAAGCTGTGATTGAAACCTTAAGCCAGACTGATAGATCGGCACATACCTGCTGCCAGAGAGCCTGGACAGGCGTGCAGAACCATAGTGCATGCATGTAATTGTCGGGCAGATTACCGTCACAGTGCTGACAAATGTCTGAGTTGCTGAGACCCATCTTGAACATCCTTTGTCCAGTGTAGTAAATTCTGTGTAGAGTTTTAAAATGGATTAGCTGCAGATTTGGACTTTTTGTCAGTTTAAAGGTGTTTAGACAAAGTTCTGACCAAAAGCTTTCATCTGTGCTGATGCTCAAATCCGCATCCCATTTTGTTGTCGGAAGCGAAATATTATTATCTAAATTACATAAAAGTTTGTATATTTTGGAGAGAGTTTTATTCATTGAGAATTTGATCAGAGTGGTAACTACATCTGGTAGCTTTAAATCGTTGTCTCTGTATTTAAACTTTTTAGTAATAATTGATTTAAGTTGCTGATATTCCAAGAAGTTATTTATTCCATGTTTGTCTTGAAGTTCCTGGGGAGTTATGAATCTTCTATCAATAATTATGTGCTCTAGTTGTTTTATGCCCCCTGCTTGCCAAGCTGGATCCTGATAATTTTTTTGTTTATGAGGATGTCTGGGTTGTTCCAGATGGGTGTCATTTTGCACGGTTGAATTGATGATTTTGATATTTTGAGAAATTCCCACCAGGCTGTTAAAGTGGCATTTATATTAATACTTTTGAAACAATCCTGTTTTTTAACTGTTTGGCTAATAAATGGAAGATCTGATAGGTTGATCTTTCCACATAACGCCTGTTCCAAGTCTAACCATGAGTTGGTTTCTGGATTATTTTTTTAACCATTTTAAGATGTATTGTAATCTATTTGCAAGAAAGTAATTGTGGAAGTTAGGTAATTCTAATCCTCCACAGCTTTTTGCAGATTTTAAAGTTTTTAGACTAATTCTTGCAGGTTTATTGTTCCATAAAAAGCTTGACATGGATGAGTCTAATGTTTTGAACCATTTTAATGGCGGTTGTGTGGGAATCATTGAGAAGAGATAATTAACTTTGGGTACGATTTTCATTTTTACTGTGGCTACCTTGCCCATAAGGGACAGAGGCAGGTTGGTCCAGCGTGTTAGATCGTCCTGTATGTTTTTCAGTAATGGGGTGTAGTTTAGCTGCACCAGTTCTGATAGTTTGGGGGAAAAATTGATACCTAGATATTTGATATATCCTGATTTAACTGGTATTGTGAGTCTTTGCTCCGCATTATTGTTCAGTGGTAATAAAACAGACTTATTCCAATTAATGGAATAGTCTGATATAGAGGAGAATTCCTTAATGATTGTTGCCGTTTCATTTACAGAATGTAAATTACTTAAAAACAGTAATATGTCATCTGCATAGAGACTAATTTTATGATGGCTGTGTTTGGTTTTAATTCCTTTAATGCTCTCATTCTGTCTTATTGCTGCAGCTAGAGGCTCAATAAATATAGCAAAAAGAGAAGGAGAGAGTGGGCAACCCCGTCTGGTTCCTCTTCCAAGAAAAAACCTGTTGGAAGTCTGTTTATTAGTTCTAACTAATGCATTGGGGTTGTGGTATAATATTTTGATCCAATTGATGAAGGATTCTCCAAACCCAAACTTATGGAGGGCAGCAATAAGGAACTTCCAATTTACTCTATCAAAGGCTTTTTCAGCATCCAGTGATAGTATAGTCATTTCCTGTTTTTTGATGGTGGCAAAGTCTATTATGTTAACGAGTCTGCGGACATTGTCATCCGAGTGTCTGCCTTTGATGAATCCAGTTTGATCAAAGTCAATTATGTGAGGAGTGACTTTTTCTATTCTCTGTGCTAGTGCTTTGCAGATAATTTTTACATCTGCATTAATTAAAGAAATGGGGCGATAGCTTGAAGGACTAGTGGGGTCTTTGTCTGGTTTTAGAAGAAGGATAATGTTGGCGGAGTTCATGTTAGGTGGTAGAGATTGGCTTTCATTGATAAATTTTACCGTTTTATAAAATGTTGGTGCCAGTTGTTCCCAGAATTCCTTATAAAACTCTGCAGGAAAGCCGTCAGGCCCTGGTGCTTTACCATTAGGCATAAGTAACAGAGCTTCATGAAGCTCAGACAACGAGAGCGGAGAGTCTAAATTTGTGATTTGATCTTCGTTTAACCTGGGCAGGTTTACATTGTTGAGAAATGAGTTGATGCTTTGTTCTGATGGATTGATCTGTGGAGTGTATAAGTTTTGATAAAAGTCTTTAAACGCATTATTAATTTTTACCGGGTCATGGGTGACATTCCCTGTTTGGTCCATAATAGAAGTGATTGTTGATTTTTCTTTATTAATTTTAAGCTGATTAGCTAGAAATTTGCCAGATTTATTTGAGTTTTCATATCTTTCCAGTCGAAGCCTTTGTATCTGGAATTGTGTTTGTTTATTGATGATGTCATTTAACTGCAGTTTTAAATTTTTCAGGTCGCCCAGTATGTGTTCCTGTGCAGAAGCAGCATAAGCAGTCTCCAGGGTTTTGATTTTATTTTCTAGTTCTAATAAATCTGCTTTCTCTTTGCGTTTTTTATGCGTTGAATAAGAACATGTCAACATATCATATCAAGAACATGTTAAAAAGGTATCAGAGCAAGAATATTTTTTCTGACTAATAGAATGAGTAGCAGCTGTTTATTTCTCTATAATATAATGGATCAAATATTTATGCTCACAAGAAAAATGCTTAAGGTTGCAGTACCGCCAATCACAGCCCAGATGGCAGTGTTCTCCTCAGGCTGAAAGAGATTGTGTGTGGATCCTACAGTAACTGACAATTATGCCAATTTTATGATGAGCAAATGATCTTAAAAATACAATTCTGAAATGAATCGTTACACTAAAATACTGCTCATGCATTTAAATGGGATTTGAGTGCATCACCTAAGTTAATGTGAAAACAAATAAACCCTCTTTTTTTAGAAGGATTTTATTGAAATACATATGGTTTAGGATAAAAACAGAAAATGTATGTGTTAAAACAACCAAAATCTAAAACAGTGTTTGCATTTCTATTTTTGCTTTTCAAGAAAACAAAATGAGTGACACATTTCTTCTGGTTTCCAGCCTTGCATAAAAAAGCATGTAACAAGGCTTCAAACGTGACAAAAGTAATGTAACTTTGTCTGAGTCGTTGCCAATAAAGACACAAGCAAGTCTGCAGCTACTTCAAAACATTTGTCAGTCACATTGTTGCAGCTCAAGCATCACAAGGCAGCTGTTAAGCAGACTCCAAAAATGTTAAGCTTCCAACAATGGGAGGCAGAAAATGTGAAGGGAAACAATTAAATTACGCCTTGCATGAAGTTTGCTTTTCATTTTGTGAGGCAAATTTAGCGCCGTGGTTAATCATTATGCTGTTGAACACGATTTGCAAAAATATTCAAGAGCTTTATGTGCCTCAGTGCTCCTTCTGTATTGAAAAATAATGGGCCTCTATCCAATTAAAAACTGCATTAAATCTCTAAAGTATTACATGCACTTTACTGGTATCTCTCTGATTAGGCTTTTCTGCATGTGCAGATGGTGACAGCACTCTGAGAAAGAGAGCTTTGGCTAACTGTTCCCTCAAAAAACTGCTTCACTGGTCCTGGTTTTTAATGGTTAAAGAAGGTGCATGCATTTATTTCCAGAAAAAAGAACACCCTTCAATAAAAATGTGAATCTGGATGATATCACAGTTCAATTAAACCAGCTATTGTTAAAAGAAAAAAAGCTCACGTTTTATCAATATTTTATGTTTTCATGCCTCTCACAGTTTTTTGGGATCTTCGTTTCCATATTCTGATATTTTCTAGAAAAAAAACAACAAGGCAAAAAAGTTTGAGTTTCATCTCAGCTCTCGTGTTTTCCTTTTTAACTTTGGAGAGCAGCTGAGGCATCACTCCAACATGTGAATAAATGATTTATGTGGCCATCTGTTTTGTTTTGATCTAAAATTGATTATCTGTTTTTGTGGAACAACTTTCTTTGTCAGGAGTCATGCTGTTGAACAAACACTCTCTCCATGAGTGAAGCAAACTTTGGAATGATTCTGCTTCTTCTCTGCCTCTGTCTCACATAGTCTCCCATTTCCCCGAACAGCTAACCAAATTATGATTACAGCCAGCAGACACTTCAACAGCCAGCTCACTTCCTTCTTTCTATGTGTGTTAATTAAAAGATTTGCAACAACATGTCTGCAGATAATCAAAATATCTCGTGCAGAGGCTTTCCCAGATGCATCATCACTCCAGAGCTCATTTGTTTGCTTCGATCTCATGTTTGTTTAGAAATTATCAATCTACCCACAATTGAGTTAATTAATTACTGTTTTAATGCTGCTCTTTATAATTGCAGTCAGATGAGTCTGCAGACAAAGCAATCACATTAATGCAAATACAACAGATAATTGTAATCCAAAGTTCGTCAGCAGAAGCAGAGCTGAGCTTCTACTGGCATGTGGGGCTCATGGCCTTCAGGGGACACTAGATGGCACCATTGAGCAGGCTTGCTCTTCCATCCTGCTGTCACTTCTTGGATGTTGAATTTTGTTGTCTTGTATCGCCCTAACTGAGTGGCTGCACACATGCATTGATGGATGGAAGACAAAAGGGTACCCTTGATACACTCACTTGTAGACGAGTGTCTATTACTGCAGCAGCGGCGAGATGAAAGGTCAGCCGGTTCAACAAGTGCAACCCGGACCGCAAAATGTGATCACTTCTGTGTATCAGCTGTGTATCTACGGAGACCTGGTCTGTGTCGTCTCACAACAGTTTACCTATCAGGACCTTTGAGGCTCCTTTTGACTAATATCTGTGTTTTCCGTTTATAACGTCTCCTACAAATGTTGTTCAGCCTCGGAATGCTGAAGAAAATGAAAATGTCCTAAATAGCTGTTGCTTTTTGGGGAAGGGGGGGGGGTAAAATAACTGATCGATGGACGCAAATGTAAACATTTGAAATTCCTTTTCAGAGTATTCTTCATCTGTGGCAAAAGTTTGACTTTCTTTGAATTTTGAGTCTATAAAAAATTCTACTGTTCAATGTTCTTCAGAGAATCTTCCTCATCGCTCTTGCTGCCATCATCACCATCAGTTAGCAGGTATCATTTTGGAATGCGAGGCTTTGTACAGTATCTTTCTGTTTACCCGGATCCTGGTGTTTTTCAGGAATGTGCTGGAATCATCCTGCTGCCTCTCAGCGAGAGCCATTATTCCCTCATCTCCTTAGCTTATCTCCTCTGATGATCTGCTCTGATAGATATGACAGCTGAATAAATATGCAAACGTGCAGCACAGCCCTGCAGTTCTTCTCACAATTTCTTTTCCGCTCTGCGATTTTGAGAGGAACTGTATATTGAGATAACAATGGGAGTCTTTGGGGATTTGGATGAATGATTTTCTTCTTTACTTTCCCATCTTGTGATAAAAATGCAGATTTCAGCTTAAATAAGAAATACATAGACATATTTCTCATTCACTCCTTAATTAAAAATCTGTTTTGACAAATCAACAATTGATACTCTGAGAGATCTTTGACAATCAGAGAATATAATGGTATTCATAAAATCTTTTTTAATTAACTTTAGTCAGTGGAGTCGTGTCCTCTCTTCGCTGTGTCCTTCAAATCTGTTCTGTTTGAACCAAGGATGAAGGAATCACATCACAAATGTTTCCACTGCTGTGACCTGTGAGTTTCACACCAAAGGCAATTACATTAGATTATTAGAAAGTTTGATTTTGACTAAAAAGACAAAATCTTTTCTGGTGAAAAATCTCCTGTTCCTCTTCCTGTATGAGAAGAATTGGTAACATTTCCCTTTTGTCTCGGAGTCAAAATCACAAAACCATTTTAAAAAGCATTCATTACTTCTGAATCACAGTGTGCATCAGTGCTGGAGCATATGCCGTCTTTTTATAGCATACTAGTGACTTCTTAATACTTTGGGTTTTCGCCTGGGCCCCAGTTCCCTGCATGCTTTGAAACATGTGAGGCTCTTTTCAATCAGTTTTGAGCATGGCATCTATACTGGCTGCAGTTGTGGCAGTGGAGGCGCTTTGGCAGCTCCGCCTGAAAAGAATCGCCTAGGGAGGGGTCGGCCTGACCCAGCTTTAACACAAAACTGAAAAGAAAGAGGAAACAAGGACCACAAAAAACCCCCACTATATTTAACCAAATCTGCAGCTTACTTAGAAAACACATGATAATGATATCCTCTTAACACTCCTCGCTGCAGAATTACAGCCCTCATGGCTGCGGGGGCCAACATTCAAGACCAGAGAGACGACACAGTTATTACACAGCACAATCATTGTGTTGTGTCTGTGTTTCTGGCCTCTCTCACCTTCCTTGGTCAGAAGACCAACGCTGCAAAATTAGCAATTAACAATGCAGCACGGACCCATCTCTCACAGAAGACTGCATTACCCCGTCAATATTCAAAGTGATTAATTTTTTGTAGTCTCTGTGGTTCAGGGGATTTGCCTCTGCACTACAGCTGTGTTAATTGAAGCACAAATGCAGCACTTTGACAAGGTTTGTTTTTCTAGAGGAATGGAAACTTTTCTGCATCCACTCCTTCCACAAAATCCTCTAAAAATACTCAATTCCTCCAGAAGGTTTCTTGTTTTTTTTTTGTGTAAATCTTAATTAGTGATTAGTTAGAATAATTCTCAAAGTGCTTCCTTTTTTTCTCAGTGGAGGGTTGTCTGTTATTTTAATTAAGCAGAGGTCAGATTTATTAACTCAGCAGGAGTGTGTTGTGTGAAAACGAGAAAATCAGCAACAATAATAGACGTCATGCCACTCACACACTGATGAGCGTTTTGTCTGTTCTTCTCCACCTAACTGTGAAACGAGGCAGGAGGGGAGTCTTCAGGAGGGGAAGGGGGCTTCCATTCCCATTATGTTGCTCGATGATTCCTTCTTGCTTCCTTTTTTGAATCTTTTCAGTACTTTCCTCTGTTTTTTAGATGATAATGGGAGTTTAGAAGACGAGCTGACAGCAGGATCACAGGAAAAAAGACAAACCGAGAGAAAAAAAGGAGGGTTCACGAAGACTTTTAATCAAATCATGCACTCTTACAACGGATGCCACAAAAAGATCAAAACAACTTTTTTTAAGGATTGCAACACCCCAAAACATCCTCACTAAATGTAAACCTAAAAGTTTGGAAAATGTTTTGTTAGAGATGCACAAAATTTGTAAACTGTACATTTTAAATTAATTGCTAGGTTTAGAGGCAAACATTAGTTTTTATTTTGGTTATTCATGTGTTATGATTCATTAAAAAAAAGGTTAATTCTGTCAGTGGCCTTGCAAACATGAATGCCAGCAAGGTTTTGACTCCTTCTGTTTATGTGAAGCCTTTCAAAAATACCAGATTTTACATCACATGCTGAGCATACCTCAGCTACAGTTTGGAGCCTCACAAGAAAATCTCGACATTTACGTACACCCCCCCCACACACACACGCACACACCCCTGCTTCCACTATGGGCTTTATTTGCCTGTTAGGGCGATGAAAGACAAACACAAGGGAAACTGCTTCCATTCCATGCTCGGCGCTGCAAAAAATATCCTTCCTAATAAGTCATTTCGTGCAGTCTTGATTTATGAAAGCAATTTGTCACAGCATAAAGATGAGCTTGTGAATGATGTGTTTCTGTATGAACCATACTGATGTTATCACAGGGATGAAAACACTTATCTTTATTTCTTTTTTATTCTTTGACAAAAACGACTAATTAAGATTTAAGAAATACTTTTTAAAAATAATCTAAAACTGTCTATTTTTGAACATCCTTTAGTTTAATTCCTGGAATAAATTGGGATAAATAAAAACTCACATTTGGTCCATTCACTATTTTCCACACAGGAAACAGTCAATATAGTTTAGATCAAAACAGAAAGGACAGTTGAGGTGTGTCTACAGTGGATTTTTTACTTTTACATTTTTAACTATGACATAAAATATTTAAGAGACTTTCGTCAGTTGGAACCTGCTCACCAAGTGCGTGACTTCAAACTTTTGATGCAACTCATCACTTGTAATTCCCCTACCATTTTCTATGGCCCACGTTATGGCACACAGCAATGAGGTGTTGCAAATAAAAATGACACATGCAGAATATTTCCAGCCCTCCCATAAAAAAAGGTACAAACATTCAGATTCTCTTTCATCAGTGTCACATATTGAGTGGGTAAGGAAGGATTTGTGGCATTTTATAATTTTGGCATAAGGTCCTGTAAGACACACACTTCTCTCTCAGCTCTCAAAATCCATTCATGTTTTTTTTAAATTAATCTTTACATAAAAACTGGAGTATTCAATCTATTGAAAACTTTAGGCGATTTAATGAATGTTGCACATACTATGAAAATGAATCAATCCTCATCAGAATAATCATCAATATATTATTTATGTGGTTTTATTCAAGCAAAGAAGCTATTGCATTTCTGAAGACTGAGACAGATATTTCTGTGTTGATCATCAGAATACATATTAAAATTTATTCTCCAACACAAAAAATCTACCGCAACCATGCTGGATAGTTCCTGAGTAAAATAACTGTCTTTAATGACTGGTTTAAGTTTCATCAGCCAAAGGTAAAAAAGGATGCATGGATGGATGGATAAGTGGATGGATGAACAGCTGGATTGATGAATGATAATAAATGGATAGATGGAAGATAATAAATGTGTGGATGAATAGATGGATGGATTTGCAGAGCAGTCTCATTGAGATTTTTCTATACAAGGCATCAGTACCACAGTCAGCCTGAACCTGGCCAGATACTTAAAACCTGAATCAGAATTCTCAAGAGCCATCCAATTAGAGGCTTGTACCTCTTGTAAGAAAGAAATTGTCATAATTAAAACCAGTTGGACCAAGAAAACATTGAAGAAGTCCCAATTCCTCATGAAATATTCCAGATTTTCCTTTTTCTGTAAATACAAAAGTACAGCCCAACTAAAAAAGCAATGAACAAAAGATGGAGGCGTATGAACAGAAATACATTTGTTAGCTGCATCTAATGAAAGAGATTGCTAATACCTGGATTGAAACTAAAAATTCATTTACTGTCTCCAGTCAGCGCCTCAGTCAATGACATTGTGTGACAATTCTGAAGACTTAAAATCAGTTCAGTGGTTTTAATTGTGCCTCATTTCTTTTCCTGGAGGTGACTCTTATCAGATGCTTGGTGCTGAGCCACAGTAAGCTGGACCCTTTTCGCAGGGTGCTCCAGAGGCGTTCAGGTTGCAGCAACGTCAGCCAGGGGCCTCCACTCTGACTGACACTCAGTGAGTGATAGTGAAATCTAGCAGGTGCGTTTGGCTTGCATACCTCTGATCAGAACACCACTGCGCTTGTCTTCTTAGCTTGCTCTGTAATAAGCTCCTTCAAAGATCAGTATGTACACCCGCAACCCCCCTCACATCCCTCCAGATAAGATCTGGAGTATGTAGTTCTCTCTTTCCCTTTATTCCCAACTCTTTTCGTTTTCTTAAGAAAATGTCAGTTTAATCATATTTTAATGCTTTGATAATGGGGTTCTTTTACACGGGCAAAGAACAGTCACTTCAGTGTCTTAAAGCCCAGGATGTGGAGGGTGGAAGAGAATGTCTCTAAATTAAATTTAGTCGGGCCCTGCCTCAGCACTCTGTGTTTGTCTGAGTGTGAGAGCGTGTGTGCAACTGCAGGAACTGAGGCTTTTTTTTCACCCCTCTTGACAAAGACACAAAACATGTAATTGTTTCTCGTGCGAAAGTGAAGACTATTAATATTCAAATATCAGCTTGCTTCAATGGAATAACTGTGAAGGTTTAAGTGGAGGCTAAACATGAGAATCTGTTTGGGTTAAAAACTGCAGTTTTCAGGATTTTTTTTATAATTCTTAAAATGATTTGGCTGTTAATAGGTTTTGAAACAAAATTATTTAAAGAACCACTCAGATGAAAATTGTTTGGGGAATTTTTTTTAACATGTTTATTGTTATAATGCTGGAGGACATATAAAAAGAAAATTAAGATCAAAATTGCATTTTTAAGTATTTCTTTGTTCACATTGTTGTGAATCACACTCAAAAAAAGGAAATTACCAGCCAATTAAGTTAACGAAAAAGTAACTTGTCATTTCAACCAGAAAATGTTATGTTTGTAAATCTTACGTGAATGAATCATGTCGATTGTACATAAAAATAATCCATTTAAAAGTTACTAATTTCAATCATGTTGATCCAACGTGATACCATTAAATTGGATGCATTAGTAATCGCAAGGAATTGTGGGATACCATTTTCTTTGTCTATCTGGGCAGATTGGGGTTTAAGTGTGAGTTTTTGTCCCTGGGTTTTATTGTCTAGCTGTTTTACTCTGTTTTAACTAGTGATTTAAACTGTTATGTTTATTTTTTTTTTGCACCATGAGTTAAAGTTTGGTAGAGGATGATGACCAACCCCCTTGTGTGGTAAAATGTTAATGTTCCAATACTTAACACAGAGTTCGTGGTAATTGAGCTCTTGGCTTGTGATGTGGGACTTTGCTGGGTAATTCATGTCTTTGATGTGAAAATTAAAAGACCCATTGGTTGTAACATTGGAACAATGTACCAATTACAGATGTGTAAATAAAATTAAAGAAAAAAAAAGAAATTTAAGTTAAATAAACTTAATTTTCTTATGTGTGACCAATTGAAGTGATTCAATTAAATTGGATCAACTTTATTCTTTTTAGAGTGAGCAACAATATCAATTTAAAGTTGGGTGCAACTGCTCTATTTAAATTGAATCAACTTAAATTTATTAGTTTGAACCTAAATACATTAAGTTGACCCAACCTAAATATATTAAGTTGAGCCAACCTAAATACATTAAGTAGGACCAACATGATTCATTTTTGTTAAAGTAACGCAATCTAATCATGTGGAAATCCTTTCCATAATTTTTTTATGTTCATTCAAAGTGAACGTTTTTTGAGTGCAGGAGCCGATGAAAAAAATGCTGTTTAACAAAGATCGTATATGTGATGTAGAAAATACGTTGGGTGGGCCACAAGCTTCCTGCTCCGCTCCATTCTGATGCATCCACTTGCAGACAAGTAGATCCATGAACGTCTTTGTTTTCCTCGTCTGAGCTGGAATCTGGATTTAAACTCTACAGCTTGATAGCTCCAACATTGGTTGCCATTTTGTTGCACCAGTAATGTTAGGTTGGGGGTGTGAGGGGCGATAAGCTAACAAGAGAGCATGTAAACAAAGAGCTCTCAGCAAAGGGGAGGGAAGAGGTTGCATCACGCTAACTGTGCGTCAACACATTTCTAATGAACTCCTGCGGCTCTGCAGAAACTATGTCATAGAAGACGGCACAGATTTTTTTGATTTTGGCGAAAAACAGCACCATAATCAAAAGACCACTGGGAAAATTTTGAAAATAGTTCAAAAGATGATTGGAGGCGATCTTTAAGCTCAGAAACATTACAAACATAACAATGAATATGTGTAACAGAAACAAAATCCACACTTAAGAAGCAATTTGTAAAAACCTTTGGCATCTTCACTTCTTCCTTTGTAGAAAACAACTGTACCAGTATATTTAAGAACTAGCAGGTTTTTTTGTTTTTGTTTTTTTGTCTGGACTGCTACACTTAAACTCAACAATAATCCCTAAAATAAATCCTATGTGCATAAGTGGCTTTTGAAAACATTTGGAATAGTACAGGTCTAATTTAGGACAAAAAGGAAAACAAAACATAAATGCTGTATTTCATTTAAAGCGCATGAATGGAGGATCAATAGTTTGGGCTATTTTGTTTTCCGTGAACGGGGCTGCTTATCTTTTTAAAAGGGCTGCCTCATAGTTTAAAATAATGAGCAATGTGCACATAACACACATTATAAGGCTAAATTGTTCTTCCTTAGTTTAAAACAGAACTAACTAATGAACAGCAGATTTGGAATTGGTTTGTTTTAAAAAAATCAACACAAAAATACAAAAACAGACATCAAAATAAATATATATTTATACATGAATATATCAAACTTTAGGTAATTATTGTAACTTTATTAGAAAAAGAAAAAAAAGAAAAATACATTTCCATGTACATCCACATATACATGTCAATGATACATTTTTTATCAATATAAAACCATTAATAGAAGTTTTTTATTTTTTATTTTGTAAATCATTATGTGATTTTTATCTGAGAAAGTGATATAGAAATATACATTTATTGCAGTTTGTATTTATACACTTAACCCTTGTGCTATCTTAGATGACCCCACCCTTACATTGACGTGTTCTCCCTACCATGACAAAGGTGGATAAAGGTGGAAAGATGTCATGTAATCCATGGACACCAGTGAAGATCACAAATCATTGAAGAAAAAAGGTTCAGAGCACTGTCTATTGGGTCTAGATGACCCAACTCCCAATGTTAAAGTGCCTAGGATAGCACAAGGGTTAATGCATGACATGACGCACTAAATCCATTAAATGTGAAGTTTGTTAAAAAGAGTTTATTAATTTCTTGAAGGTCTCAATTAAATTGATATAATCCCACCCTTATAATGTTTTTGCTTAAATACATATATACATATCACAGGCCAAGTATCAAAATTGAGCGCTTAATAATTGTGTATTGTTACAATATTCCAAACTTATTATTACAATTACAGATCACATATCCAATGGCTGTATGATAATGACTACTTGATCATCTAAAGTCACTGAGATAATCAGGGATTTTTTTTTTTTAAATTGTGGGGGGAAAATCTTGAATTTGAAATTTCCTTTGATAATTTAAAAAAAAATACTTAAAACTGTTTTTAATTGTTTTGGTCAGTAAATTTATGAAGAAAAAAAAATGGTTAAGAAATTGCCATTATCAAAAATATACATGCTTAAATTTCAAAGCAAAGAAAGCTTTTATCTCAATGAGCAATGTTTATTTATGAAAGAAACTTAAGAGGTTAAATAAATTCTATCAAATAATGTATTTAGAAAAATAACTAAAACGATTGTCTTGACAGAACATGTGTGAGCACGAAGAGATACAAAATACATTTGTGTTTATCTGAATAACTGTACGATTTGTAGGAAATACAAATGTACCTTCATCTGCGCCTCTTCATTCACTTGCAATGTTCTCTTTTTTTTATATATATATAAATTATTAAAATCACTAAACAAACAAACAAATAGCTTTCTACAATAAAGAACCATGTCTGGTGGATGAAAATATCAGATATCTCTCAAAATGTGGTTTTCTGTTGTTTTTTTTTTTATTATTGAATCCAGAGTCTGGTGCAGAGCTCGGCAGAGGGTGACAAGTAAAGACTTCCGAATGGACCATCAATAATCTGGCAGTGGGTGAACCAACTTTATAAAGTGCTAATGGTGATGGGTGATGTAGCTACAACAGTTCTTGCACAAAGAAAGGAGGAGACACAAGGAAAAGAGAGGAAACCTTTTGCTAGGGTCAATTCGAACCTAAAGTATAGTTAGTTTAATAGTTTTCATTCTATACTTGAGCACAGAATACATAGTCTGATTGCAAAGATGAGCCACAGCACTATTTTCTGGGCTCAGTAATGACATACATTACAACATCTGCAATGGGACTGAATATTGGGACCCATCAGTTGAATTTAGGAAAAACACAGGTTTTGTGAGGCCTTGTGGGCTGAAAGGAACTTTACCAAAAGGACAGCAAAGGGATCTTAATGTCCTGGAGCCGATGCTGAGGATCTGTATGGACTCAATACAGACCTCAAATAGAAACACAGTAGCTCCATGTTAGCAAGGTGAAACACCCATTACGGTGCAGGTGTACATAGTAACTGTAACTGTGCTTAAAAACAAATATGCAAAAACTGAATTTTAAGTGTTGCCAGGGGAGCAGTGCCATCGACTGTTGCATTTTCGTCACAATTCTGTCCAGATGGTGTGCTACAAGCAAGCGCCGGTGCAAAACAGGACAGATACCAAGCAGTGAAAAGAAACGAAACGGGGTTAAGCTGAATAGCAGCCTGTGTAGATTCTCATTCATTCAGCTAAAGTCCATCAAAGTGTTAAACAGTCAACTGGACTTGGTTTGTATCACACACACAAGTAATATGTACATAGCATGTGAATGACAATCGTAGTGATTAATAAAGGAAAAAAAAGGAAAAAGGAAAAAGTGAACAAAACACAAGGATCCAGAAAAGAAATGACAAAGGTCTAAAGTCTATCTCCAATCATTATTTTAACTGTTTTTAAAGCATTCCCAGTGGTTTTTTAAATTATGATTGTTTTTTTTAGTCCCCCCAAAAAACTGTGTTGTTTTCTAGGACTTAGTTTCTGCAGAGTAGCAGGATTTCGTTTGAAATTCACCCCTTACTGTCACTCATAACTAAGAACTGTTTACTCCCTCCCCTGTGTGAGGGGCTTATGGCCCTGCCTCCTCCCAAACTAACTTGACTTGAGCAGCGTAAATGGTGAGAAATATTGAAGCTATCCAGCCGAACAGTTTTATCCAGATTCTAGCTCTGATGAGGAAAACAAAGACTTGCATGGATCTGTTTCAAGTGGATGCATCAAAATGGAGCGGAGCAGGGAGCTTGAGACCCGCCCAGCTAATTTTCCACGTCACAGATCATTTTTCAAACAACGTTTTTTCTTCTGCTGCTGACTCACATCTATTTGGATAAAGAAATACTCAGAAAATGCCATTTTAATATTAATTTTCTTTATAAATGTCTTCCATCATCAGAAAATGCCACAAAAGCCTGTTAAAAATACCAAACACACCATTTTCAGTGGAGTGGGTCTTAATGAATATCAAAGTTCAGACCTCAAACTAAAAAATTCCTATTTGTAATTTTCAAGACTAATTATGTGATGCAGAATTTTTTTAATTTAGGTTTTACTTCTCCTTTTCAAGTGATCTGTGTTACCCCCCCCCCCCCCCCCCAAGCTGGTGGGAAGCTGGTGTTTTTCATCGACTGTTCTTTCAGGAAAACAGCTGTTTGCTTCTGAGCTTGCTCTTCTTCTCTTCTTACATTTACACCCCCCCCGACCCCCCGTCCTCTCTTCGCACACATCCATCCCGATCCACAGATCCATGTAAGCCAGGGATTTGTTATTTGTCTCCAAAAATATCCAACTTCGCTCTAATATCCTGATGTCTGATCCTGTCTGTCCTCATTACACCACAGACAGCATTTCTTGCTTTGCTATTTCCAGCTCTGTTGCCTGCCTGTCAGCTCTCTGTCTTCAAATCATATAGTTTTACCATCACTGTTATTTCAAACACTTCCTGACTGGATTTCAATATATAACATTAAATCCACAGATTGGTGTCAAAAGCAATATTTTTAATATTAAGAAAAAACAAATTAACAGGTCACATAGGATTTCTTTCTAAATTCAACTTCCATTGAAACAAGCAAAAAATAAATAATACATGTGCTTAAACAAGGAAGGGGGAACAAATAAATTATTTGTGAAGTTTCTATGCTTGCAAACAAAAAAGTGGAACATGGACCCGAATGGAAGTGTAGCTGTGCAGGTGTGACGCCAGCTGCTGGGCTCTTGAACAGCCCCCACCCTCCCCTGTCAGTCATGTTGACAGGCAGGTGAGACAGCAAGCGCAAACTTGTGCATTCCCCTTGAATCAACGACAGAAGCGCAACTGTTAAGGTGTGTTTTTCTCAATTGGCATTCGGAAACCGGCGCTGAACTTGTGCCACTCAGAGTAAGAGAACGGGCAGGAGAAAGTTTTTCACGTCAGGGAAAGACTGTACAAGTCAAACGAACCCTGAAATTGGTTTGCACTGCGGAGGTGGAAAACTTTAGCAGATCCTTGCTGCCACCCACTTTAAGCCATTTAGACAGCGCGAGAGGAAAGACCAGAGGGCATATTTAAACAGCCCTCTGGCTCTTCCATGTCGCTGTCAGTCTCTGAGACTGAGACACTGCTGGCTGCAGCGTCGTGTTGACCTACTTGTGACTCGTTATTGCTCTGAATTACAGGGATGTCTGACAAAAACAGCTCAACAAAGGGAGGCGGGGGGAAAACAGCTTAAGAACAAATAGCCATTTCTGGTGGAGTTCTAATCAGTGAGGCAGAATCCAGCGCAGAGCATGGGAGCCCGCGTGCACAAACATTATCTGTGTCTCAAGATGGATCCTTGACTAATCCTGCTGTCTGAGCTCAATGCTCCCAAGATGCTCCAAGAGGAGAGACGGAAGGCTGGTGGAAAAGAGGTGGTGAGGGGGAGGAGAGGGAACCACAGATTTATAAAAAAAAGAAGCCAGTTTAGTCTTCCCACAGGCCAGTGTCAGCTAAGGGACAACACTCTGGCCCTAATTGCACCTCGCCAGCAGCAGAAGATTACAGTTGGGAACACCTGAATCAGACCGTTAGCTCCTCAAGATTCCTATTAACGTCATGCTCACTTTAGCAAAGTTTTCAACACACTGGTGTTTGCATTTAGAAAAAAATCGAGGTCAAAATTGTATGAAGACATTCCCCTTTCAAGCTTTAATTAGTAACCTTGCATTGGCTGCAAATGTAAGCCAGGGATTTGTTATTTACTTGCAGAATCACAGGCTGCCATATTATTGTGCGGCTCTTAGCAGGCCTGTGTCCTCTTTGATTCAAGCCAGTGGAGTTCCACCAAGCTACATCATATGCACAGTGTGAAAAGCTGTTAATTGCAAATCATCTTAAAGGAGTGAGGCGTGCAGCAAAGAGCAGTTTCTTCAGAATGACACCCAAACACAAAAGAGAGGTTAAAATAAAGAGGAAATACAACACAGGAACTCCTTTGGATTTTTTCTAGACTTTAAGCCAATTTAGTTCATGTGACCATTTTGCAGCGTTCACAGTAACGGGGGTGAGGGGGCACATTGATTTCTGGCACAAACGCAGCACATCAAATAACAAAATAAAAATTAGGATTCAGCCTTCACACTGACAGTCTACTCAGTAATACTCCAAGAATTGCTGTGTCTTATGTGCATTACATTTAAGTCACTTTTTCCAAAGCAGGAAACAGCCAAAATCACACTGTCCTGATGGACAGAGTTGCCCTGTGAACAGCTTAGATTCTCATTTTACTTTCCTTAATGTTGAATTTAGTATATTCTCTTTAAAATCATTCGCTGCAAAAAGTGAAGATTGTTGACAAAGCTTCTGCTTTTACAAAAAACATGAATTGAAAATGGAATGCACACCATCGGCTTTAGTCATTTAATTCATATTGTATAAACTTAAGAGGTCCATACACTGCAAAAACTGAAACTGAAGTAAAAAAAACTGTTTTGCAATCCTAAAAAAAAGAAAAAAAAGAAAGACAGATCGAAATTATTTCTACATCGATGAGACAGATATATTGGTTCTATGAAACTATTAGGCTGGGAATCACATTTCAATCATGACATCAAGTTTCATTCTACAAGGCCAGTCAGGAATTACAACGCAAAGGTCAGTTGAAAAGAGACTTACAATGGACCATTTTCATTCATCTATTTTCTGCATTTCCTTCAGGAACGGGATGTTTTCAGAGTTTCTGAAGCCTTTTAAAGCATTTGAAGCATTTTTGAATTCATGATTATCTCATGATGTTGCAGTATTTTTCATTAAAAAATTTGGAGGAAATACTTAAAGAACATCAAAAGGGATCTTTTGCTGTGATGCAATTGTAATACATTAATCCTGTTTGATGAAAAATACTGCAGGATTCTCAGTACTACTTGTAACAGAGCTTACAATAAACCTTCAGTGCCCTATAATTATGCTCTAATTTTCAACTACAGGAAGGAGATTTCTTGAGGATCCCAGGGAGAGACCTGTGAACAGTGTTTAAGCTGCTGCCAGTCGCTGCTGCTTAGCAGGACTCTGTCACAGGCACTCTGCAGAACTGTCAGGGTTACCATTGAGATGAATCTAAAAACTGGCCACAGGGCTATTTTTAGACTTGGCTGCAGGATAGAAAGTTTCTGAGCCTCATAAGTAGGTCAGCTCAAGTGGTGTTCACATTGCAGTTGTGTACAATTACTGAAAAGTAGCAACTCCGCTCCAGAGCAACTTTTAATCCATTCTCCAGTGAACCAGCAAGTCTCTCTCTCTCTAAAAAATCTGCCCTAATCCATGAGACAGTTTGTTTTACAAGTCGAGGACACACCTTAACAAATGTGGACAAATACATTTCTGTTTCCTTCCTTAAAAGTGAGTGTGATGTAGGTGTGAATGCTGCAAAAATTCCCACACATTAAAAACCATGCAAAAATTAATTTATATAGAAATACTTAGTTTCAAACAATGACAACAAAAAAGAGTCAAATAATATTTAATCTTATATTTAGATTTCCAATCATTCAGTTCTGAATACAAATGGATCAGTTTTGATCCAAATGCAGCGAAAATCCTAAATTACAGCAGGTTGTGTGTGCTATTTTCAAAGCCTAAATTGAGATAAACACTTTCATGCCAAAAATGAAAAAAAGTAGATATATTAAACACGTTTTCTGTTTTATGATTATATATTTTTTCAATCATTCCGTCTCTGCATTTACATGCATTGTCTCACAACCTTTAATGTGTAGTAACCAGGGGTGTAATGATTTATCAACTTAATAGATGCATCAATTTCATTCGTATGATCCAGCAAGATGGATCTGTCTGATTTGTGTTGTTGATCAAATCATCCTATACCAAAAGAAATCACAAATCGAGTATATCAGTTTTTTACTACAACATAAAAAAGACCATCACAGAAGACAACACACCTGTGAGCAAAAACTGATCAACCATCATTCCAGTCCAATGTGTGGAAACACTGAATTTAGCAAATACATGCGACCATACAGTGTGCTACAATGTTCTAAGAATGTTCCCTTTGGAGTCTTTGGATGTAGAGAAACAACAGTGGGCTGAACTTTAGGAAACTAAAATGTGAATGGATTTGACATTCATTCTTCTTTACTTGTTTGTTTGGACAGATATTTATTTCACACTGGAATATCTTGCAATGAGGAATCTGGAAAACTTCACCTGCACTGTTCAGTAGCAGGTATTTCTCTCTGAGTCACACTGGTTGAAGTTTTGGATAAAGATGTCCAGAATCCATTTTAGGTCAGTGAATCGGATTGTTCAAAATGAACCGATATCTACTGAATCACATCGTCAACCACAAATTATGATATGAATTAAATTATTAAAAGACACCCCTAGTCATGCCCCAGCACGTTTCCTTTAACCCTTGTGCTATCTTAGATGACCCCACCCTTACATTGACGTGTTCTCCCTACAATGACAAAGGTGGATAAAGGTAGAAAGATTTCATGTAATCCATGTACACAGATGAAGATCACAAATCATTGAAGAAAAAAGGTTTAACGCACTGTCTAGTGGATCTAGATGACCCAACTCCCAATGTTAAAGTGCCTAGGATAGCACAAGGGTTAAACAGCTTTATCATTGTTTATTGTTTATTGTTGATGTTGTTTCTTACGGAGCCTGTGTCCTGACATGGAAAAAATAAAATGTATCTCGTTCCCACAAATTAATATCTTGTTCCTGTCATGATATCACTTGGCTTGGCAGACCCAGAGGCTGTATCCCTGAAGAAAACCCAGGAGAGCGTGGCTTGAACTGGATCCCAGGTGAAGATGAGGAGCATGGAATGGTGACGGTAACCAGGTGAGCACTCGTGGATTTCTTTTCCATAGAGAAACACTGAACTAGCGATGAATACTGGAACTGGAACTCCGTAACCCTTGTGCTATCTTAGATGACCCCACCCTTACATTGACGTGTTTTCCCTCCCATTGCAAAGGCGGATAAAGGTGGAAAGATTTCATGGAATCCATGGACACCAGTGAGGTTCACAAATCATTGAAGAAAAAAGTTCAGCGCACTGTCTAGTGGATCTAGATGACTTATGTCATGGAGGGGAATGTTAAAGTGCCAAGGATAGCACAAGGGCTACGAGGGCTGCAGGCTGAAGAGGTGAGTGGTTACAGCTGGTCACGTCAGGAACAGAGCAGAGAGGGGAGGGGGAGGGAGAGGAGAGCTGCCAGAGGCACCATGACAGCACCCCCGCCCCCCCCTCAACGACTGCCACCTGGCGGTCCAGGACGCCAGTCCAGGTGGGCACGCAGGGCTCCAGACTGCGACCAATTGGTCGCATTTTGCGAGCAAAATTTAAGAGTGTGCGACTGAATTTTACATCCAGTCGATCGACCAGTAAATTTGCCTGACCCACCCTCTGTATTTTTTATACATAAAACTTGGAAGGGGCACATCAATGAGCAGTGAAAAAATCAATGAGACGCGAGCGCACACGCACGCAGGCAGACACACACACTCGCGCACATACTCATGAAACGCGAGCACACACTCACGTGATGTCCGTCTGTGAGTCGGCCACTGCGTGTGAAAAGAAAGGGAAAGCCACTGTAAGTGGCTAAAATGCGTGGAGGGGGCGGGGCCTAGAGATAATCGAGCGCGCGTAAACATCTGTGGGACGGAAACGGAGACAAATATCACAACCTGATATGTGCGTCTGAGCTATGAGGAAGTGAACTATTGATTCATTCTTCCGACCTGCGGCTAGTGTACCAGTGACAGAACTTCAGCAGGGGTCTCAAACTCTTGGCCCGCGGGCTATTTGCGGTCTCCAAGATGATATTTTGCGGCCCCCGCCTTAATATGAAGGTTTAATGTTAGTGCAGGCCTCCAGTTTTAATGAATGACACTTTTTCATCGTCGTGCAAGGAGATGACCAACCAATCACAGCGGGGTAAATGACTCTTGGGGAAGTGACAATGACAGGGCTTGAAAGCAGGAAACCTGACAGCCCCCTCCCCGGACCACATTAAGGAGTTCCTTACTTTCTTTTCTAGAACGGTTCCTTACTTTCCTCTTTAGAACGTATCTATTCACTCGTAATTTTCTAAATACATGCAGTCCATGCTGAACTTTTCTCTGGGTCACACAGACCCGGAGGAAGGTTTAGGTTTTGGTTACGGTTACGGCGGCGCATCAAACGGGTTACGGCAGCACACCGCTCCCGTCCCGCAGGAGTCGGGTCAGCTGAGGAGAATAAATGTCCCTCACCTACATGCGTGACAGCTAACGGGGCTTGAACATTAAACACTCTCGAGAAACAACAACATTAGTTTTAGACACACTGAAAATACGTGGGGAAAATGCAACGATAGACGTGTTTGAGATGAACTGGCACCTCGCCTGGATCATTAGGGAGACCAGGCCGGGGGGGGTGAGTTCACCTGGGTGATCTCAAACACGCTTATTGTGCATCTTGGCTGCACCTATTTGGTGTCACAAAGATAAATTTCCATCTGTTTTCTTTACTATTTGTACTGTCATGACAGCGATAGTGCTGTCAGTTTACCTGTCGTTGTTGCATCTTCAAAAGTGCAGAATAAAATGTGACACTGAATTTGAAACAGCACATTTTAATTTCTGCATCTAATATTAAAGTATTTATTAGTAATACAGTGGAAATTAATGGATTTGGTTAGCATGTTGATTTACGGCATGCGCCCCTAAATTTTCTGCTTGTGCCCCTAGAATTTTCAGTTAGGGGCCACAGTGCTCCTAGTGAAAAAAGTTAGTCGGGAGCCCTGGCACGATAGAAATCGTCTATAAGGTATGGTCCAGGATGAGGGAACGGGAGATCCAGGAATGTTCCTCTGGATCATAACCCTCCCAGTCCACCGGGAACTGGAGGCCGTGACCACGGCGCCGGACGTCCAACACCTGGCTAACGGTAAAGGCCGGGGTGCCGTCACTGACACGGGCGGGTGGAGGGGAAGCACACGGCGGGCACAAAGGGCTTTCGTTAACTGGCTTAACTTGAGAGACATGGAAGGAGGAGGGGACCTTGAGGGCAGCTGGTAACCAGAGGCGGACACACGAAGGACTGATGATGCGGTCGATGACATAGGGACCAATGTAGCGGGGGCCAACTTACGGGAGGTAGCCTGGATGGGGATGTTCCGCAACAAAAGCCATACCCTTTGTCCAGGTTGGTAAGTGGGTCCCACCACCCTGTGGCGATTAGCAATCTGGCAGTTGCTCTCCTTGGTGCGGAGGAAAGAGGCCCTGGTCTGGTGCCAAATCTGTCGGCACTGCTTGAGATGGAGTTGGACCGAGGGCACTGCCAGATGGAGTTCCTGTGACGGAAACAGAGGTAGTGAGTACCATAGGGAGGCTTCGAAGGGAGACATCCCCGTGGCGGTAGAGGAGTGAGTATTGTGAGCATGCTCTACCCACATCAGGAACTCGGACCAGTCTATTTTGGGCAGCCAGACACCTTAGAGCAGCTTCCAGCTACTGGTTGGCCCTATCCGCCTGGCCATTGGGTGGTATCCTTACGAGATTAACTAGGGCTCCGAGGGCAGAGCAGAATGCCTTCCATGGCTGTGAGATGAATTGAGGACTGCTGTCTGAAACAATGTCAGAGGGAATGCCATGATGGTGGAATACTTGATTGACCAGAATGTCGGCGGTCTCGGTAGCGGTGGGTAGCTGGGGAAGGGGAATGAATTGGACAGATTTAGAGAAACGATCTATGATGGTAAAAATAACAGTATTGCCTTGAGGAGGTGGTAATCCCGTCACGAAGTCCAATGCTATGTGAGACCAAGGGCGACTGGGAGTGGGCAGAGGAAGCGGATGACCAGCGGGTGGAGAATTGGATGCTTTGGAGCGAGTACAGGTGGTACAGGCCGCAACATATTCGCGAACATTGTTTTCCATAGCGGGCCAAAAAATGCATCTCTTGAGGAGATTGACAGTTCTACGTACCCCTCCATGGCAGGCAATTCGGGACCTATGCCCCCAAGTGAGGAAATCAGACCTAAGAGTGGTGGGTACAAAGAGAGTTCCTGGAGAAAATGGCAAATGATCGGGTTCCTCACCTTGGGCCTGTTGGACCCTGGTTTCAATGTCCCATGTGAGGTTACCCACAAAACAAAAAGCCACTAAAGGTCGGAATAATGGTGTATTTGGTAGTGGTTTCAGAGGTGTGGTATTTTCTGGAGGGTGCATCAGGCTTGATGTTACGGCTTCCGGGACGATAGGTGATGGTAAAATTGAACCGATCAAAAAACAGGCACCAGCGAGCCTGAGGAGAGTTGAGTCGCTTAGCAGATCGTAATTATGCCTGGTTCTTGTGATCCGTCCAGACTATAAATGGTTGTTCTGCCCCCTCCAGCCAATGACTATATACTTCTAATGCGAGTTTTATAGCCAGAAGCCCATGATTCCCAACATAATTTTGCTCTGCGGAGGAAAGTTTGTGGGAGAAAAAGGTGCATGGCTTGAGTTTTCCAGAGGTTTTCTCATGTTGGGAGAGAATGGCCCCTACTCCAGAGTCGGAGACGTCGACTTCAACAATGAATTGTTTTCGAACATCAGGTTGGATGAGTATTGGGGAGGAAACATAAGGTTCTTTAAGCTTAGCAAAATCGTTATTTGCTGCAGGATTCCAAACATAGGGTCTGTTGATCGAGGTGAGTTGAGTTAGGGGTGTGGCTAAACTGCTGTAATTGCGGATGAAACATCTACAGAAATTGGAAAAACCCAGGAATTGTTTTTTGCGTGTCTCCGGGATCTCCCAATTTGTGACAATTTCTATCTTTCAAGGGTCAGGTCGGATGCTACCTGCCTTAGTGATATACCCCAGAAAGGGGACAGTGGACACATGGAATTCACATTTTTCGGACTTGACATATAACTGATTTTCGAGTAGTCTCTCTAGAACGAGGCGGATGTGGTGTTCATGTTGAGCAAGGTTATTAGAATAGATGAGGATATTGTCGAGATAAACAAAGACGAAGCGGTTGAGAAAATCCCGGAGGACGAGATTATCAAGTCTTTGGAATACCCCAGGAACGAGGTACTTATAGTGACGCAAAGATGTGTTGAAGGTCGTTTTCCACTCATCACCTTCTCGGATTCGAACCAGTTGATACGCATTGCGGAGATCAAGCTTAGAAAAAATAGGAGCTTCTGGGACAGAATCAAAAACAGAATTTATGAGCGGAACAGAATACTTGTCTTTAACGGTAATTTGGTTCAATTCACGATAATCGATGCAGGGTCTTGAGGACTTGTCTTTCTTCTCAACGAAAATAACGACCGGACAGATTAAATAATTTACCCTTAGGAAGAGTAGTGCCACTAAAGAGTTCAATAGAACAGTCTTAGGGCCTGTGGGGAGGTAAAGCACTGGCTTTAGCCTTACAAAACATAGTCTTAAGATCATGGTAACAAGGAGGTACTTTGGATAGATCTATGTTTTCCTCAATATTGGAGACGGGAGTAATGTAATGGTGGAAGGAATAGGAGAATGACGTGGCAGAAGTAGAGGCCGGAATGTTGCTGGAAGATGGTGGCAAAGCTGAAACAGTAGGATTAGAGATTTGTCCGGTTAATTCCATGACAGTCTGAGTTATACCGTCCAGGCGGCGAAAAAGAGGACATCTGGGTGAGAGCATCCGCTTGACAGTTGAGGACTATTCCTTGTTGGGATATGGTGAGGCGGAGTCCTTCCGGGTCAGCTGGGTCAGGAGTTTGGCCAGTTCGTTCTGTCATGATATCACTTGACTTGGCAGAAAACCCAGGAGAGCGTGGCTTGAACTGGATCCCAGGTGAAGAGGAGGAGCATGGAATGGTGACGGTAACCAGGTGAGCACTTGTGGATTTCTTTTCCGTAGAGGAACAACGAACTGGCGATGAATACTGGAACTGGAACTCCTTAAGAGGGCTGTAGGCTGAAGAAGTGAGTGGTTACAGCTGGTCACATCAGGAACAGAGCAGAGAGGGGAGGGGGAGGAGAGCTGCCAGAGGCACCATGACAGTTCCCACAAATTAATATTCCGTTCCCACGAAATAAAATTCCATTTCCACAAAATACTATTTGTATAGTATATGAAATAATTAATTCGTGCTAACGAAATAATTATTCACATCATAAGTCATTCATAAACACAGATATGCTCTCCGTCCTGCCGCAAAAGCCGCATTTCTGCGGTAACTACCGTGTCTCTGTGACCCACATTCGTTCAAGAAAGGAATAAAAAATAGAAAGAATACTCAATTTATTATTGTCTCAATGAATATAAGAAAAATATAAGATTTAAGACACCGAAGCTTGCTGTTTCACCATACCCCAGCGACTCTCCGGACGCAGCTCCTAGCTCCGCCCCAGAGCTTTTTTATCTTGTGATGTCAGCATTCGGGCAGCTTTTCGGATGTAAAGCGATTGCTAACGAGTATGTTAATAAAAGACAAGTCCTGAATATTATTATTCCTATTCGACCCTAAACTACAATATCCCATACCGCAGCTGCCCGACAAATTAACTATTTCGAGGGAAAGAAATAGTATTTCGTGCGAATGGAACATTATTTCATGGAAACGGAATAATTATGTGTGGGAACAAGATATATTTTATTTTTTCCATGTAAGGCCACGGGCTCCGTAGTTTCTGAATGTCTTAAAAGAAGTGTTCAAGACTCTTAAAGTTATGTTTTTTGTTGGATTCATATTCAGGTTTAGTACAGAAATCCACAGCGCCAGAAAAGCCCTGCTGTACATTCAGCGGCATTCATTTCATTCATATCATCATCAACAGTAGGAGAGCAGGTGACTGTGCTGCAGCAAAGATGATGAGCGACCGCTGGTGGCATGGCCTCCTTTGCAACTTTGACAGGTAAACAGCCTAATTGATTTTCCACGGCGCCTCACCGGACAATTCGCTCCCATATTTTCAGTCTAAACGGCTACCATTCGCAGTGTTTGCAGAACAGACAAGCCCGTCATCTGTAGCACTGACAACATGTCAAGTTAGAACGAGTAATTTGTGGTGATGAGTGACAAGTGCAGGCTCCTGTTCAGCAGTCGGAGCGCTCATTAGAAAACACATTTTCAGATGTCACCAGGCTCCTGCTTTTTTGTAATTTTGGGGTAGAATAAACAAATATCGCTTGAATGCTGCAGTGTCAAAGAAATGAGCAGAAGGAACTTAAACCTCAATTGACATGTCTCAGGCAGCCGACTTTTTTTGAACGTTGACAGCCATCTGTGAGGATTCCTTTCACTCTCCACTAATGAGCTGTGGGTTGAGGAGACCCAATCTACACAGGGCTGTCCCTGGGGCCCTGTGCAGCTGCTGGGCACACATACTCATGTGCATACACGTATCCTCCACACACACAGTCAACAACATCCCCCTTGTGTTTGAAGGCATACTTTGGCCAGATCTAAAGTTTCACAACTTTACAAGAACTACAACTTTAAAAAAATATTAAAATATGATATTGCACATCATCCCCTGCACTTCTTTTAAATAGGGCATAGATTATTTAGTTTATACCATCTAAATGTGTGTTTTTGCAAAACTGTATGCATTTGTTTTAAAAATAAGCACTGCGGTGTATGTGAAAGAGACACTGGACCTTCGATGTTAGAACATTGAAAGTTTTCATGACTGCTGCTTCCAGCCTGAACACGGCGTGACAATGTGAGAAACCCTTTATGATCCGTATCGTGCACAAAAGCAGATAAGCTGGAATGTCACTGATGGAGCGTGTGAATGCAGTGCGATAGGAAGAGTCTAATCAATGTCCTGCAAGACTGGCAGTACATAGTCTTCTTTTTTTTTCTTTTTGTAAATACGAGCCTCTTTAACATCACAATATGAGCCATTATCTCGCCTGGCAAGGTAAATACTGGAAGGGGGGGCTGCACAAAAACACACATTTTCTTCAGCTTGGAGCAGATCAGAGGGATGAGATCTTAAGTCATGCAAATGTTACAGCAGGAAAATATTGGCAAAACTCATTCTAATTATTCCATATCAGCACATTTGCATGGATTGGATTTTTTTAAGAAGAGAGGAGTTAATGATCTGCGGAGCTCCGGTGTGGGGGCTGTTTAGGAATTCACTGCATTTTGATCTAATCACAAAATCAAAATATTCATGAAACACAATGATATCTCCCAGAAGCAGGCGGCTGGCCATTAATTTTCAAATTCAGGTAATTTATTAGCACTTATCAGAGGCTGAAAAGCCTTGCTCTGTGTTTGTAAAGTGTGCGAGAGGGAGAAGAGGAGTTTGAGAAAACTGATTCCAGATGATTTATAAGGGTGTGCTGGCTGCATTTTCAACCAGGTATTCAATTAGGATGCATGTCCAATTTTCCATTCTAGATCTACAGTTAAAAACTCTATTAAAGCCCCAATTTCCTTCACATACATATCTATTATCAGCGTTCACAGCAAATTTGATAACTTTGGCTGTGGCTTTGTTATTGTGTTCTTTTTATGTTCATTGCTTGCTTTCCCCTGCTAATTAAAGCCAGCCTCACAATAGCTTACAACATGTTACCTGGGCATATTGGTTATGCTTTTAACAGCCTGCCGTAGTTCACACTTTCATACTTCTGCAAAGTCCATGCAAAATGACCGCCATAAACAAGAAGCTTTACTTCTACTCGCTTTACTGCGCATTTCCAGATTATAATAACCTCAACAGATTTTTCCTTCTAAATTTGTAAAACTTTTCAAAGTTTTCTTTTAATTCACACAAAAGAAAAGCTGTTATTCCTTGCGGCAGCAGGTGTATGTTTAGTCAGTTATCTCAAGTGAACTTTCACCAGCCGCCACCAGCATTTTAAGATGGTTCTTATGCAAACTCTCATGTTCTTACTATTTACTGTACACTTTTTCCATGTACTTTAAGTTTACAAATGATTGTGAATGGTTAAAGTTCAACCTGTTTTAACCTTCAATGTATGCAGAGCCCAAAAATGGCTATGGAAATTTGCGTAGCAACGCGTGAACACATGAGTTTTGAACGTGGAAGCCCAAAAATATGCGGTCACATAGACTTTATATTGGGGTGATGCGTAGAGCGGTGTGAACGTAGTGTTTATGTTTTGTGAAAAGCTCAGAATTTCGAACTTCCAGGTCAACCTTTAATTGATTTATCAAATAAATTATTCATGAAATTATTATTTAAACCTCTACAACCCTCTGCACTGGAGCAGCTTCATCCGATCGGATGAAGGCATTTTTGATAGTTTTTCCAGGGATGTTTTTAGCTAAACACAAAGAATGACTTACAGAGACAGAGAAACCTCTTACAGAAACACAAATTATTGACAGTTTAAACAAATCAAATTATAAAAACTTTCAAGATAGAAATAAAGCAGATAGATTTGAATGAATCATTAAGGCACATTTAATGTTATGTGTTGACTTTTTAATGTGGAGCTCTACAACTCCTCCCTGTTAGGTACTGCACTAAAGTTCAGTGTTAGGGGTGTAACGATAAATCAACTTAATCAATGAATCGATTTATATTCTTTCTATCAGAGTATAGTTTTTGTGAATACCTTCAGATATCCTACAAATACTTATGATGCACAAGTGGACGTGCACACATATAGAAAAGATTTTCACCTATGTGAAAATCCTGACGATTCGTTTAATCCGTTTTAAAACTTACAAACTTGTTTGGACTTGATTGATAAGTGTCACCAGTACATCATAAGTGCATGTAACCTATATTAGTCTTGCAAATACTTCACAATAAAGTTATCACAGGCCTGAAAATGGTACATTTTAGTTTTATGACATCCCTTCAGGTGGCAGTACAAACTGCTTCCTACAGGCCTGGACAACCCAAAACCCCCCCTATGGTGCATGTGACACAACCCACATCATGGCGGTGAGAGGTGTGCTTGGGCATATTTTTATGATGTACAGGTGATGCCTTCACATCGTTAGAAGTTATTAAGTTGTTAATCAAGTACCTTTCCATTTAACAGCACTGAAGGGTTCCCTGCGCAGTATGCAGGATTCAGGTGGGTAGAAAAAAGGAAATATGTGTACTGCCTGCTTCACACCTGCTTACTAACTTACCCTTTCGTGTTGTTTATATGTTTGCTATGAGCTGTCGCCAGAAGCATACTGGTAAAAAAAAAATGTGTTTGAAGACTTTTGCCTTACAGCCTCACCAGGCGGTCTACTGTCTTGATATGTCATGTGTTTCCCCCAACCTACGTGCCTCTTACAGGTCTGCCCATTTTTCACCTGCAGACAGCCTGTATCCACTTGTAAGGGTAGTTGTGATGAAGGCCTGAGGCTTCACTGTTGTTGCTTCATTTTGAATCTTCCGGATAGCTTGTCTACATGGACAACACTGGTGAACCCATCGTATTCATTTGCAAGTAAACATAGTGCTGGGTTTTCAAGTAGACTTCATATGTTTGGTCCGCATTGAAGTCCAATTAGGTATGTGACTTTTAATGCTTATTAAACAAAGGAAGCTCTTATAAAAAACTGTAATATGAATCGTCAGGACTTTTTCGCAACATCTATAAGGCTTAAGCTACACACAAACTGGGCCACATAAAGACTTGAGAACAGGAGAAAAATGACCAGCCCTCCTGGTTTGCATAGCTTTATTTTGAAGAAACTGTCTGAAGAGCATGAAAATATCAAGGATTGAAACATTTTCAGTAAATCTGAAATCCTATTTTGTCTGTATATTTAAACACATCTGCACGCACGCATATCTATGGAGTTCTCTGCATGTTTAGCCTTTTCTCTTTGTTTCTCAGGATTTCATTAATAAGCTGCTGTGGTAGGGTGTTATTTATAATTTTATTACTTATCATTCCACTCCCTGTGCACACATATGCTCACAGATGATATCTTGTGCTTCTCATTGTGTATGTAGTCATCTCAAGGAGACCAGCAGAGAGAGCAGTCTGTCTGGGGAGAAGGATGGCCCAAGGACAGGTCTTACAAAACCAGCGGGGCTGCCCCTCTTTGTCTCTCTGCATTATTGTGGGATGGATTCAAATGGCCCCTGAAGCTGAGCTGAGCCGAGCTCTGAGAAGTGATCCCAGGCTGATAACAGCAAATGGATCAATACATGTGTTGTAAAGGTTAAATGATGTTGTGTTGTTCGTTGTTATTGGACATGCCGTGTCACACTTCATGATACTGTCGCCTCTTTCTGCCTCTGTTTTTTCTTCGCTCCAGGTGGGGGTAAGGCTGAGGACTTCATAAGCGTCTTCATAACAGGGTCAAACACACACAACTCGATCTCCTCAGCAATGCAGCAGTCCAGGCTATAGCTAAACTGACAGACAATTGAAGAATTTTTCAAATAATGTTTAACAATCTGATAAGTAAATTATATGCAAGATTAGGATACACAGACTTGTTTAAACCTATGGGAAGCATTAGAAGCATGAGTCCTTCTGTTCTATTCAATCGGTGTCCCGTCTATAGATGTGGGCGTGTGTCATGATGCTCAGGAGCACAAAGTAAAAACTTGATAAACTGAAGCTGTCATGATTAGGGTATTTTTGCTTTTGTTATTGCTTCCGTTTTGTTTCTGTCATGATTAAAGTTCTGCTTCCTGTTTTATTTTCATCATCATCATTCTGATCATCTTGGGGTTGTTGAAACCAAGAAATAAACTGTCAGGGTACACGGGCAGACAGGGAAGCAGAGGATATGGACCAGCACAAGAGGAAGGCAGAGACAAGACATATATAAAAACACACGAGACACAGGTGAAATCGATCAGGAGAGATTGGGACCAGAGAAGTAAAATTCAAAACTAAGACATACAGGAAACCTTCAAAATAAAACAGGAAGCAGAACTCTAATCATGACCGAAGCAATATTGTGAAAAAGTGTAAACAAAACAAAAAAATCATATTTAGATTTTTGAAAGCCACAAAAACCAAACATTACAGATCACTGAAAAAAAAAATGTCTGTTTAGTATGATGAAGAAGAATGAGGTGTATTTGGTTTTCCAGCGGAATTGTGATGTGTTTTGGCTAAAAAAAACATGACTTTGTTCATTTGTCATTAATACGACTGTATATCGGTGGTTGCCTCGGCCGGTTGGCTGCCTCGGTCCCATCAAGGCCTGACCAGAGCTCTTCTAGTTGGCGTTTGGGGGTGGGGGCCTAGGCTTGCTCCGGGGGAGGCAGCACTTTCTGGCTCCCCTCTCTCTGTGTGGGGTGGGTGGTGCCGGGCCTGGGGTGTCGGCGCCTCCGGGGGTGGGGTCCCTGGGCTGGGTGGGCCTGGCCCCTTTGCTGGGGGAGGGGGGGGGGGGGGGGGGGGGGGCTGGGGGACAGTTGTTTGACCACCGGGGGACAGTCTACCAGCTGTCCCCAACTTACCCCCTTCCTCATATAACCTCATATTAGGGTGAGGGGGTGGGGGGTCTAGCCTGCGAGGTGCCTTGGGGGGGAGCTACTTGGCAGTGGCCCCCCTCCTATGGTTGCCATATGGAGGGGGGCTTCGGTTTTATTTGCACCTTAGACATGTAGGGTCCTTGGTAGGGGGGGTGCTTGGACATCACTGCCAGCAAGCAGCAGATGTCCTCCTGGCACCCTACCCGCCAATTTTAACCGCACCTTAGACATTTAGGGCCCCTTGGTGGGGAGGGTGAGGGGACATCACTGTGAGTAATCAGGAGATGTCCCCTTAGTACCCTACTCGCCAATTTTAACTGCACCCCCCTTAGTACACACACCCCTCCCCCTTCAATATATACATTCCGACATAAACACACACACATGCACACACACACCCTGTCAAACACACATACACGCACACACATTTTGCAAGGAAGGTGGGACCTGGGTCCATCTGTCCCCTACCCCTTCCCTGGTGGGGGGTACGGGCCCCTTGGCGACGGCAGCCGTGTCCCCTGGGTGCCGGCTTCCTGGGCCCGGCGGTGCTCTCTCCGCACGGTGGGGGGGGTTCACATTACACCTGAGCTGGGGGTGTTCGTGTCCCTGGGGGGTGGGTCCTGGTCCTTGCCCCTGAGCGCTGGGCCCCGCCAAACTTGCAACAGTGGCCGAGCCTGGTCGGGCCATATTTACAACACCCGTTGTGGGCCCCCTTTTTTCCCCGGGGTTCCCCCCTCCTGGGCGGGGGCGGCGGGCCCCTGCCTTGCTCCTCCCTGGACCAACTGTGGGCCGGGTGGGTGGCTGCCTGGAGTGCGGAGCGGGTCTCCCTTGGGGGGTCCTGGCTCGTACCTGGGGTTGGGGCGGGGGGATGCCCGGAACTCCTGGGTGGTGGTGGGGTGCTCGTCTGGGGCTGTGGGCGTCCTTCTCCGGTGGGGCCCTGCGTTGGGCTCTCCCGGCGCGGCGGGGGGGCTGCTTTCCTGGTCGGGCTGGGGCGGCGCTCTCTTTTCCTCCGCGCCTCCCTGCTCTCTGGCTCTGGGGGCCTCGCGGTGGTCCTGCTGGCCCTGGCCTGGGTGGCGGTCTTGGTCGCCCGGGGGGCGGTTGTTCCCTGCCTGTTCCCGTGTGGCGTTGGGGGGATTCCGGCTGCCGCTGCTGCTGCGGCGGGGGTCTGGGTGTGGAGGTGGCTGGGCGCTCCCCCTCCTTCTTTCACATTCCACCATCCATTTTAGAAGAACATTAAAAACTCACCTGAGCACAGGTGTTAGCTCACCTTTGCACTAATAGTTTGCATGATTGAATGAATGAAAGATTTCACACTAGTTGGTTTAAAGGTATAGGTATGCGTTTGTGAACACTATTTTGTGTACATGTTGACATGTGGACATTTTTGCAGCTAGCAGGTGTGTTGATAACATTTGAGTGTGTGTGGACAGGCCCCGCCCTTTTTGTACCACATTTGAACCTTACCGTAATGATAAACAACCAGTAAACCTGTCTGCTCTATGCTGCTTCATGTTCTTACCCCCCCCCCCTCTCACTATCACCCCCCCTCTCTAACATCCCTCTCTCTTCTTCCCTTCTTTCATTTTCCGTCCGGTCCAACACCAAAGATTTACAAACATGATTGAAATTAATAAAGTTTGGCCTCAATTACAAAAGGGGTTTGTTCAGTCATACCTTTGGTTTGTCTGAAGATTAATAACCCCTCTTGTTAAAGTAAAATATGTCCAACACAAGAGGCCCTCAGCTCTCATCTGTCTGCCTAGCTGTTGGACAGGACAAGTTAAAAAAAAAAAAAAAAAAAAAAAAAAAAAAAAAAATTAATACGACTGTATAACTAACAGATTAAGAAACCTAACATTATGACTTATATGGTTTTAAGAATGCCATTTTTTTACTGTGTTTTCTGGCTGAAGGTGCCCATCCTGTTAGCTGCCTGCAGTTTGAAAAGGGTTGGTCCTGCTGGTGTTTCAAAGTTTTCTCGCCCTTCCCTTCCTGCTGCTGATCATCTTTGGATCAGATGTGTTTTTAGGGATTGTAAAAAGCAAACCAGACAAGAGAATCCTCGACACAAACTTTTGAAACATTCGAGAGTTGAATTTTATATGAAACTTCATAAAAAATACATGAACACATAAAGGGCAAGTAAATACAATCAATGGCAAAACAATGACTTGCGAGTGGATTGTAATTGTGTGTGGTTGTATTGAATAGGTGTTTTGTTTTTTGGATGAGTGTCTGGAGCCAGACATTGTATTTAGACAATAGCATTTCTTCCTCGGTCCAAAAAAATGCTCCTTTGAGTCTAGTCTTGATATGAAAATGATGGTTTTCACATGAACAAGAACAGCTTAAAGCTTCAGGAGACTCAAGGAGGTCATGATCAGGCTAAAGTGAAACTCTCTCTTCACTGCTCATTTTTCATTTTCTTTCATTAATTTCCCTTTCAACAGCTGGAATCCATGCAGCAGATATAATGTGTCACTTACCCGTTGCACTGCAGTGCTTACTCTTAATACCATAGAGGACTGTAGCTTATATTACCAGTCACATTACCAGAGCCACCAATTAGCAGCTTAGCCTGTACTTGGCTGCATGTTGACAACTCAGACTCTTGTTTCTGAGGTGTGCAACTTGGCAGTCCTGGAGGATTATCAGTGCTCCAAATTACATAACTGAACTAATGAGATACATACTCACTCAGTCTCCACCCGTATTCCCACCGGGTGCCTCGCTGGCGGAATGAAATATTCCACCGCTCCCTGTGGACTCCTCACACATCCCTGCTTGTCTGGGGAGAGAGCAGCAGAGGGAGAAACTGTGGAGAGGAAATAAATTGAGATGTATCGCCTCCTAAAGGTCTGACTGACAAGAAGTTAATATGCTGTAATTGTTCTTGTGAGTGGATTGGAGCTTTTTGCTACATTAAACCAAGGTGACAGTGACTCCCTGCACTGTTTTGCTGGAGATTCTTCAGCTCACGACGCCTCCTTTAAACAAGACTAAAGTGCAATCTAACTGCCACGAAGGATTCATCTTTATTAAAGACCCACTCTGATTTAAAAAAAAAAGGTGTTTATAGTGTGTAGACAACTGTTGTTGTGAATTTGGGCTAGATAAATTGAATTGTTTACAACATTTGTCTCATGATGAGGGATATATACAAAGAAAATTAAGCTTAAAATTTCATTTCTGAATATTTCCTTATTTAAATTGCTGTGAATCAGGAGCAGACAAAAAAAATGCAGTTTGAAAAATATGCCATTTGTGACGTGCTGCTCAAATCGTTCCGCTGGACCTCTTATTGTGACTTAACATTGAAACTTACCGCCCCTGATTTCCAACATCTGCTGAATCGCGTTCGGTGTGAACGTAGCTTAACACTGGCACCAATCTATAACCCTTGCGCTATCTTAGATGACCCCACCCTTCCAATGACGTGTTCTCCCTACCATGACAAAGGTGGATAAAGGTGGAAAGATTTCATGTAATCCATAGACACCAGTGAAGATCATAAATCATTGAAGAAAAATGGTTCAGTGCACTGTCTAGTGGGCCTAGATGACCCAACTCCCACTGTTATATTGTCTAGGACAGTGTTTTTCAACCAGTGTGCCGCGGCACACTAGTGTGCCGTGGGAGATGGTCAAGTGCGCCGTGGAGAAATTGCCCTCATTAACTGATCTAAAAATATTTTCCATCTCCAGGAAATCAGCTCTTTGTTCATCCAAACAGGCCCTGATAAAACACTGAGTAGTTAGGAATATAAAAGATCTTAAAATTACTTTTTCTTTGTGTTTATTTAATTCTATTAAAGACATTTTGATAAGAATCACGGTACCGCGATTTAGCTGCAGCTATAACTGTGTAAGGAAAAGTCCCGCCCCTTTAACTGTCTCCGCCAATCATTCTTGAAGACTTAATCACATGTCATCAGTCTGACCAATCAGAAGTGGTTAAAGTCTTCACTTCCTTGTTCTTAATTCTGCTGATAAAGTCGCTCAGTTCTAACAAAAATACCAGCTAAAGCTCGTCTTTAGCTGGTGGTTCATCTCTTAGAAAAAAACAGCCGCAACTTCCTGCTTTTTCTGCCACAATTATCACAAAAATCCACGTGAGATTGCGCGCGCGGGGGGGGGGGGCTGTCGATCAATACAGACCATGAATTTTCTTCTTTTTTTTTTTTGGGGTGCTGGTGTGCCGCGGGATTTTTGTCAGGGTTAAGTGTGCCGTGGCTCAAAAAAGGTTGAAAAACACTGGTCTAGGATAGCACAAGGGATAACCACCAAGAGCAATGTGGGGTTTAGTGTCTTGCCCAAGGACATTTTGATGCATGGGCAGGTAAGGCGGGAACCAAACCCAAGATCTTCCGAGATCTTTAGAGATCGGCCACTCTACCTCTGCTCTATGGCCGCCCCATAAAAATTTGTTATAAGTGAAAGAGAATTTATACTCTTGTCGGAAAATACGAACCACTTTAAATCCAGGTCATGAGTTTTTTATATAAAGGAAAAAAAGTCTCATTTGGCATCAGTGATTTGTTCTGGTTTAAACCAGAGAAGCGTCATTAACATGCTTTAGTGCTACTTTTCCATTCAGGTCCATGAACACCAAGTTTGTAAAACACTGGTAACACGTTCTTTAACTTATTACCTGTTAGGTTTGCTGCATGTCACACTTTGAGCTTGGAAATCCAAACAAAAAGACTTTCCTCCAGCTCTTTTGCCATAAAAGTTATCGTTGCACAAAAAACATGAGACATATGCTTTCAAATGGGCAGATTTATGCTGCAGAAGACACAAATAAAGTGTGTCTGCTTTATCACACTGTAGACTCAACATACTTGAGCTGTTAAACTATAAAAGTCCACTGCAATCAAAAAGAAGAGAAACCCTAGCTGGAGGGGACAAATTCCGGGCATTATTTATCAATTTACAATGAGCTTATCCCTTAATTACAACATGGTAATTTCCCAATACATGTCAACTACTCCTCTTCTCTCACTACATGTAAAGGGAAGTATTCTCTGCTTTTTTATTACTTTGACTAGTATATCAGTGCTAATGCTAACATGGAGGCATTTTAAAGACACATACCTCTAAACGCTGATTGTTTTTGTTTGATTTTGGAGCCACTTTATCAAGGCTGGCTCTTAATTAACAGCAATTATACATTAACTATTAAAGGAGGCACCTTATTAATTAATAGCCTCAGATGAAATTAAATTACAGATGCACACATCAATTTAGCAACCAACTTTCCTTAATCCTGTGTAATTTCAAAGGGAATTTAAAAAGGGGAAAACCATTCTATTATGGCTGTAGTAGGTATTAATTAAGAAGTAACTAGGGGGTGCATCTAATATGGAGGCTGTGTTGGGGTGGGGGTGGGTGCATGCAGCAGGAAGCATGGTGTTCATGCTGGATATTTAGGAAGAATAGACATGATCATGTGTGATCTTGATGCTGCAGCTTCAATTGCTGCTGTTTCCTTCATCACTTGATTTGGAACATTTCATCTTGTTCTGAGGTTTAGTGTCCATTTCTGCTTTAAGGGACTGGATGAGAAGAGCTAACAGTCTGAAGCTGGGCGGCTTTTTCACAAAATAAAGTAAACAGCACCGCATGTTCCGGTTAATTTTAGTTTTAAATATGTGACATATTGGGTTTGTGAGCCTCTGATAACTGTCTGAACAAAGAGAGACAAAGAGCAGCTCATGGGACCGGGTCTTCCTTCAGCATCTTCTTTGAGATTTAGAGGACCAGCATGTTTCTTTGGGGAATATCCAGGGCAACATGTCCAATTATGTTAATAGTAAATCCAATTATGTAGTCCTAGCATTATGCTGAGAAGTAAACCAGGCTTGTTGCCCATGGGGTCCTTGAGAAGGGGGACCACATTGTAGAAGAGATGTAATATCTTAAATGTTGTTCATTTTCATGATGAGGTGACAATGAATACATTAATTTTCTGTGTTTTTTGCATCAGTATCATGTGTCTTAATTGCATTAATCTCATCTGTGGACCGTTGAGAGTTTGGAAATCGCAGAAAGCAGTTTAGAAGTGAAACAAACGGTGATTAAATGACAAGCCGACTAACTTTATCTGTTGTTGTGCTGACATATAACAGACAAACACAGCCGTTTTTATTTGATAAAATTACACAAAAACTGTTTTATGAAGAGTCTGCTGTTTGTCTGCTCCTATAAATATTTCTTCCCTGTTGGCTGAGTGCAGCAGGCTGTGAGATTTCAGACAACCAAGCGGTTTAACTTTCTTTAAAAAAAAGATTACAAGTTATGATCTCATTACACTAGATTCTTTTCCTGATGTTTTATTTTTTTCCTGGCTGGCTTCGTAGAGTTTTTTTGTGCTCTTTCTTTAGCCTTTTTCCCATTTTTCAGTTTTTAGCATTAAAATATGTGCGCACAGCTCAAGCAGCCTTGATCTGTGTGATTTAGACATTTGCTGTTTATGTTGCACATGAAACGCCCTCTAAAACACCCAAATGCCTGTGTCCATGCTAATTAATGTTTGCTAAACTTGAAAGCCAGTATAGGCTACACTGGGAACCATAATTACAAATGTGCCTTCAACAGCAATTTGTTTCTTGGGTGATTGAGAACATTAACAGTCTGCCTTAAATGAGAGTACAAAGCTAACGAACACATGTATTTAAAGTGTTTCAAGCCCATTTGATCCCTCCCCAAGACATACTATCAGTGACATTTCCCCGATCGGAGAGGAAACTGCACAACACATTCAAACCAGCAATTAGTGCAAATTAACAGGCATTTTCAAAAATGTCTTTGCTTACAAAATGCTTGCTTTGTAGTTCAAAAAATTCCCACTTTGGCCTTAGAGTGGGAGTGTTTCCAACAAATGCTTAAATCCTAAAATAAGTACTGCAATCTTCTGGCACAGACACACTGTAATGCTTTAAAAACAATTTAGCAACTGTCATCGCCGTAATTACAGTAACTAATTAGCATCCTCAGCAAACAAATAGCTTAACATAATACACAGGCCCAATCAATTTTGAAGAAATGCAAATTCCAAAAGCAAAAAAGGACATTTGGCAAACCTGAAAGACTTACGGGGAAATAATACACTTTGTTTTATCCCAACATAATTCCCAGGGAATATCATATCATAAATATTTGCATTCAGTTCTTATCAGGACATTTGCATTTGCCTCTTATCAGTCAGCAAGCCAGGCACTGGCAGATAGGGAGAGCTGCCTTCTCGCCATACACACATTTCTAATGAGTCACGTCGCAGGCTGATATCATATTTTGGCTAGAACTTTATCACCAAAACGAGGAGGTCATTTTCTCCAGGAGTTGGCTCATCTTGGAACTGTCTTTGAGTTTTTTTCCTCTGATGTGATTCAACTGAGATTCATTTTTTAAGGCCCACAAAAAAGGATTATTTCCTCTCCTCCCCCAGCAGAAACAGCCCCCATATCAGTGGCACGTATGCTTGCAATGATTATCATTCTGTCATAAAATATTTCAGTTTTATCACAGTATTATTTTATTTGCCACAGCATCCCGCGGAACAGAGACTCTGGGGAAGGGGGGAAGAAAAAGGAAAGGAGAAAAAAAAAGGAAAGAGCTCATCTGCATGAACAGCAGTGGATGACAGGCAGGAGCCTCGGCAGCACCATCTCATTTTAGGAAGAACATGTGCAACAGTTTCCAGGGGGAAAAATTAAAGTAATTGTTTGATAATATTTTTCAAAATGGTATTCCACAATAACTATTTCATGGTGCACTGCAGAGTATAATTATAAATCAGACTTCGGACAGCCAAGGAATATGGCGGTCAAGTAAAGAATCCTCGTCAAATTCTGTTCTCATTAGTGCAATCGCTTCTCTCTGCTAATTATTTCCTCCCTCTCTCTCGGCCAACCATTTCTGCCTCTCACTGGATTATTCTGAGCTACACCGTTAGGCCATGTGATGAATTAATACATTTTTGACTAAAATAGGAATTTTTTTTGTCCAACATGTTCTAAATTAATTAGGCTTTTTTTTTGATAAAAATGACAAAATGCATTTATTTGCAGGCTGCATGTTTCATGTTATCGGCTAGTTGACTTTTATTTTTAGGTTGTTTTTTTTTTTTTTGCAATTAAAAAACAAGTCGCATTTTCCAGAACAGAGGGAGATGAGAAATGATTAAAAAGCAGTAATTATTAAAATGCGCTTTAAGGGTTTTTCATGCGACAAACAAATGATTTAGGTCGTTCCAAATGCAAAACAGAAATACCAGCTTAACACCGACACTTGTAAGCAGTGACTTCTTCCACTAAAACAGCCTTACCTTACATGCTTTTTTTTTCCTAATCTTTTGTTTCTTCTTTAGCACTTGGAAAAGAAAGTGTAAGAGGAAATGTATTCTGCTGCCCAGCCTCCTGGAGGTGGGTCTCTGATCCTTTTTTTCCGTCTTCATTACAGCTCTGTGCCTTGTGAAGCCTGGAAGAGGGCAGCTGGATCACCTTTAAGATTCTCCTTAAATCTTATCTTAAGCTTTGTTTAAACAGAGGAGGGGAAACATTCCTCCAAGCCCAGCTCTAAAACTCCATCAAGCAGTGTTCATGGTGTCTCCTTTTCAAGTTGTAGATCTGGACATTTCTAGTACAGTTGTCACGCTCACGTCTACGTTTTCAAATCTCTACAAAAACTCCTAATTTGTTGCAGGTCGGGGTTTTCCACAACTCAGGCCAGAGTCTGGATGGAACCATTTACTGTTTACTTGGGTGTTTCTTTGTGTCTGTTTGTTGTATTGCAGCCCCACTGCTCAGTCACATCCTCTACTTTAAAAGGTTTGCATTAAAAAGCAGGAAGTCTTTTGAACCTAAATAAGTTTTATTGAAACGACAGCAACGTGGATTTTCTGAACGCTATAGCTAAAAAGCATAAATCTTGATGCATCAACATGAAGTCATGAAATGTCTCAATTTTGTTAAATTCACGTTGAGTCTAGAAGCCTCTGCTATGCGCATCATTTGAAAGACTGGAGTTCATGCGTTTGTATGCATGTATGAATGTGAGGCTCATGCAGCAGTTACAGTATTTAAAGCACATTTCCTAAACAAAAATATATAAAAAAAATGTTGATCTAAATGTATGTTTTTGATGTTAACAAAGCATACTTTAGAGTTATTTCCCATTTTTGAAACATTTTCTGCTTGAAAAAGAGATAAAACTTTCTTCTTTGAGCCTTTTTTCTCACACTAAATCGACTCACAAATGACAAAACTCACTCCAATGAAAATGGATGTTTTTGGTGTTTTAACATGTTCTTGGGACATGTATAAAGAAAATTAAGATTGAAATTGCATTTCTGAGTATTTTTTATTCAAATGGTTGTGAATCAAGAGCAGATAAAAAAAAAAAAAACGCTGTTTGAAAATTGTCATATATGTGACGCTGGGTGGGTCACAAACTCACCAATGGTCCTGCCCACAACTCAGAGGTGAATTATTAATAAACTCCTGCAGCTCTGCAGAAACTATGTCCTAGAAACACCATACAGGTTTTTGGATTCTGTCAAAAAACTGCATCATCATAATTTAAAGACCACTGAAAAATAGATCAAAGTAGGCCTGCACAATATACCGCAAATTTATCGTTATCGCGACATTAAGCTGTGCAATATGCATACCGCAAAAGATGGCGAAAATTGCAATAAATGGTTACCTTAAATGTGCTAAAACAAACTCATGGCAGCTTGAAATATTGAACAAATGAAATAAATCCCTTTATGCATTTAACCAATCAGAGGGACCCGTTTACGTTTTTGATCAATCAGATGAGCCCTTTTATGTTTGATGTTTGCCTCCTACCTCGACAAGGGTCATTAGGAGTATAATTTTTAAACTGTTGCAGTGAAATGGAAATAATGTTTTTAGTTGTTTTGCAAATTGTTTATATACCGCGAATTATATCGTTATCGCAATATTAATCACCAATATCGCATATCGCGAGTTTTCCTCATATCGTGCAGCCCTAGATCAAAGGATGATCGGAGTGGGACTTTCAAGTGTTTTTAACAACTTACATTGCTTTATTAAGCAAACTTAATAAATCAAGTCTTGTTTTGGTTGGAATTTTAATCACAAAGTCCGTCTTTACCCTATTATCAGACTGCGACTAACTTTTATTCTGTAGTTTGTTTTTTTAGATCAGAGAAAGATGACATAAAAGTACCGGTACAATGCATGCTCATCAACTGTTAGAGATTTATTTTTCACATTAAAATACAAAGCACATTTCCTTCACTCACAGACTTACCCAATATAAGGACAGCAACACAACAAGATTTGTCGATAAGAAAATGTTTTCATGGATTATCTGCTACTTTTGTGCAGCTGTGAACGCTCATCTGACCTCTGTTCTGAACCAAAGCAGTGAATTCTGGTCTCAGATTACTTGCATGGAAACACAGATGCGGTTCACTGAAGTGTGAACATCCAGAGGATCATAGAGAGGAAGTAAACCAAAGACATTTAGTGATGTAATAACAGCCAAGCGTTGAGGCAGCAGCATGCATTGCGTGATGTTAGAGAAGAAAGGAAAAGACAGAGAAAGGTTTGAAAACGTCTTCTCGTAAAATGAGGAATAGGAAGCATTAACTGATAGATGTGAGGACTGTGCAGTTTAGTCTGGTGTTTCAGTGATGTTTTGGGTCATGTTGTCCCCTGTCAGTCACACCTGGTTAAGGTTGATGATCATCCACAGCTGTTTTCATTTCTGTTAATTACCCTCAGTGTATTTAATTATATATATTATATTCAGACTGGAAAGGTTCTTTAGTCCTGACTGAGTCTGAAACCTTGCATTTGGTCAGCGTTCAGACTGCCTTTAAACCAGACATTTTTGCTACGAACCAAAGCTTCTAAACAAAACCAGGCGACTAAAGATCTTTTCAGAGGGGGCGGGGCAAAGCAACAAGAAAAAGAATAATAGAAGTCCTACGCTTTGCAGTCCATATCAGGATGCATTTTATATTTTGCCCACCAATT
Organism: Oryzias latipes; assembly: GCF_053564925.1. Classification (NCBI taxonomy): domain Eukaryota; kingdom Metazoa; phylum Chordata; class Actinopteri; order Beloniformes; family Adrianichthyidae; genus Oryzias; species Oryzias latipes. The sequence goes on along the minus strand of NC_136252.1, from coordinate 8,569,878 downwards.
TTAAACAACTGTATCGTCAGGCTCAACACTTTTTACTGCTACTGTGGTCCAGTGGAGGCGTGCTGCAAGGCGGTTACTGAGGAGACAACGGCCAAGAAGGTATGCCGATAAGTGTTACTGACATATAGATTGTTGGGAAAAACCCTGAGGAGCAATGTGTGTAACGTTAAAAGTTGTTTTTATGAGCCTGCATTCATCCAATCATATTTTAACCCTTGAGCTCTCTTAGATGACCCCACCCTTACATTGACGTGTTCTCCCTACCATGACAAAGGTGGATAAAGGTGGAAAGATTTCATGTAATCCATGGACACCAGTGAAGATCACAAATCATTGAAGAAAAAAGGTTCAGAGCACTGTCTAGTGGGTCTAGATGACCCAACTCCCAATGTTAAAATGCCTAGGGTAGCACAAGGGTTAATGAGTTGTGTCTTATCCAAGCTCCGTTACTCTGTTTACATCCCATAATGCCCGGCTACAGTGGCTGTTTTGGTTTAGTTGTTCCTCTCTGAGCATGGGACTAAGGAATCTCAGAGCAAACAGAAGCTCAGTCCGATTGGAAACAAACCAAGACCACCTCCAAAGATGGGTCAGAAAGCGGTTCCTGGTCCTGGACCTGTGTCAGCCTGGGTCTATTCAGACTGAAAATGTGTTTTTTCGAGGGAAATGAATTCTTGTTCACTTTAAGTAAACATTAAACATAGAGGAATTATTATAAACAGTTAATAGTTGTGGGTAACATTGCTGAAAAGGTTGAAAACGTTGTGAGTTGATCCAGATAAAGGATTCATTCAGGTACAGTATTTTCATGGGTATTCTGCTGGAGACTGCTGCCACAGTCAGGTCCCGTGGCATTAAAGAGTCAGATTCACCAGCGTGCATCAGAAAAGGTCTCTGTTCATGCTGACCCGAACAACTGATGAGCAGCCATCACGCCAGAGCGCTGCTGATCAGCTATAGAGCAGCTAAAGGCTCTGCAAATGAGCACAGAGATGGTGTTCTAGTGTTTGCAAGCATAGCGACCACATGGCCGTCCACATCAGGAGTTTTGGGGCAGTCTTTGTCTGAGGATCTGGGCTTTGCCAGCGGTCTGGCCCCAGCAGGGACCAGGATTTGAGCGGGGCTTCAGCAGCTTTTACTAATAAGCTTGTTGGAGAGAAGATACTGTTCGGCGTTGAGGTTGAACACAGGAAATGGATAAACAGTTGCCTCAGAACAGAGACGTTTTGTGGCTGCTCTGTCTGCATTAGTTACTCTGTACTTGACACCTCGATAAGCTGGGCCTCATGAATAATACTGAACCTCACTTGTTCTGTTCATGGTGTGCATGAGGCCCTCAGTTTGCAGCCTGCTAAGAAAGGGCAAATGTTTGTGTTTTTGTTGGAAACTTAATAAATAAAATAATAAAGCATTTTGAAATCTCCAAGACATTTTTCTCAGTTTATTAAGCAAATGTTGTTTAGGCCCCTCAAAACTATTCTTAGATAAAATACACTTTAAAGTGACACACAGGAGCACAGATTTTCTGATGCATTGTTCCTCTGCTGTGTTCTGCATCACGTTGTTCTCAGATCTGTGGTAAAACCTGAAAAGTGTTTTATGTTCTGTTAATGAACTATAGTGCAAGAGCAGCTTGGGTTTGAAAAACGACACATGTAGCCGATTCTGCTCTCAGTCTAGTCTTCAAGATGTTTTTGGGTCGTGTAGAAGCCAAAGTCTGTAGGTTTGGTAACACAGCTCCTCAATCCTTTTTGGCAAAGCCCTCAACAAGTTCCCAAACTCTTTCCCGCTGGTGCTGGCTGACTCACCAACTGAGAATTGACTGTGTGGCTCAGAGGAAATCACATGTGATGGAAGACAAGGACAGTGCAGGGTGGAGTCAAGCTGATTAAGTGATTGTGGTCATCCTGCTGCTGAAATGCGTTCTTCAATCCTGCAGATAACATCATCCTTGCTTTTATCTTTGTTCTGGAACTTATTTTAAACATTCCCCTCTGCCTTCCTGTCATTGAATACTGTCCTCTCCTTTTGACATCCACTTTCATTACTGCTGATTTATCTCTGGCATCCTTCTTTTCAGTCGCTCGGCTTACTGTGAACCAATTTCAAGATGGTTGTTTCACTAAAGTAACACAATGGCATCACTAGGATTTGATGCAGTGACACAATTCTGACCTTTTTTCAGCTCAGAGGAGGGACGGTGTATTTACTTACTGCTGCGAAAATGTTATCAAATAATCTGGAAAAAGAAACCACATGAAGATAAAATATGAAAAGAATAATATTTAAATCCATAATCCTAAAATTAAAATGGATTCAAATGTGCTGAAACAGGAAATACTTATCAGTTACAAGTGCAAATTTGACTTACATTTCTTTTTATGAAATTCTAGCATATTATCTGAATTTGCAATGCAGAAAAATGTCATAAAGAAGAAAGAGAAGATTATTTATTATCTTTTGACTACTTTTTTTTAAACAAAAACAGAAAAACTTTATTCTTTTAAGTTGAAGAAATGTATCTTTTCTTTTTTATAATAAACTGTTCTGTTTGCTCTGTACAGAAGAGGATTAGGGCCATGGAGAAGAAGAAAAAAGGACATAGAAAATTCTGATTGTAATATCAGAATTCTGACTTTATTCTCAGATTTCTGACTTTAAAGTCAGAATTCTGACTTTAATCTCAGAATTCTGAATTTATTCTCAGAATTCTGACTTTAATCTCAGAATCATGCGCTACAGGCGCATGTGAGCCACATCCTTCAGCACTGCAGGGTCCAAGGAGCTGCAGGAGTGAAACCAGCAAAATTGACGTTTCAGTCAGACAAAAACTCTTGCAGTAGAATACATTTATTTCACATAGTTAATTTACATCTTAGTTGGCATTAACAAACTTTGATTGGCATAAGGCTCCGTGCAATTCCATGAGATAATTTCCATAAACTTTAGGGTAAGAAACCCCGAACGGATCCCACAGGTGGAAGCGGGGAGGAGGGTGGGGCGACGAATGTAGCGCTGTGGTAAGAAAGAGAATGAACGGCTGCACACCTGGACTTAAATAGAACGCTGAACAGGTGAGTTAATTAACTACCGCCCTACAGGGGGGTGGGAGAGACTGCAGAGTTTTTGGCTGCCTGAAAGACGAACTCGTTCGCTGTTTTGTAAGTGTCTTTTTGTACGCTCAAGGCTTACCAGAGGAGGTCATTTCGCTAATGGAAGAACAGAGGGTAAGTAAAAAAGAAATAGTTTTAAACTGGATCTTGTGAATGAACAACCAGCAGGCTATACTAGTATTTTGCATCAGTCATGTAGGGCTTTGCATAGCTGGTGCAAACAAGGCTTTGTGATATGTTAGCACCCCCATGTCGTGCCCGTTTATATCAACAACTACCTTATATTGACCTATATTGTCAAACAAACACTCTGCAGACGACGGTCCCCCATCACAGTATCATCCCTTTCATAACATTTAAAACAATATAATAGTTTTTGTTATTCTGTATCTGCGCGAGTTTAAATAAAGTTCAGGTGGTGGTAGTCACTTGACATCTCAGAGTAGCGTTGCGTATCCACGGCAACCGCCGATTCTTCTTCGTGAAACCGAGAACAGCAGCACTGTGTTTACTATTTAGCACATTAGCACCCACATTAAGCTATCGGCACCGCTTTTTTTATTTTATTTTTATTGGATGGGGTTTTTTGAGACACCGGGAAGCCTGAACGTTACGCCATTTTTTACGTAGTTCTGCAGAATCAGATGATTGACTCTGTCTGTCTGTATTCTGCTATTTCTCAGCTGCATTTTCAAAGTCTGTTTAGATTAACCGGAAACAACCACATTTGTCCAGTTTTAGTGGGCTCATAAATGGCCAACAAGTACATTTATGTCAAATGTTTGCACACAGCAAGAAAGAAAGAAGCTCCATTTATCACTTTTTTTTTTACGCTTCTGAAAATACAACTGGATTTGTTTTTTTCCTATATGTTCCCTGTGACATCAATTAAAACTCATTTATTTTTTAAAACTAATGTATTTTTCTTTTGTGCAGATTGACAGTGATGTCATCAGTTTGGAGGATCCAGAAATGACACTTCACATCCCTGACAGTGGAGTCTGCAACACGTCATTGTAGAAAAGAATTCCTTTTGCTGAGATTTCTTCCCATCAGATGCTAGACTCTACTTTGCTTCTTAGACACTGGAGCCTTGTTTTTGTTATTATTTTTAAGCACATTTATTTATTTATCTGTCATTTTTATTGGAGCTATGGTAACAAAGTAATTTAACTGTTCTGGAATCAATCTGTTCAATTCTGTTCTATTTTCTTCTGTTCCAACTTTTTTGTTTGGTGCTATCGCTGCTGTCAAGTGATCTTGATTTCTTTATTTATTTTGTCATTTTTTCTTATTTATATGTGCGAGATCTCAAGATCTCTGCAGGTATCTGAGAATACCTGCAGATAACTGACATACCTTTTCCTTCTAATTTGAATTGATTTCTTATTTTTTATTCATCTTCTAAACCAGTTTTGTCCCTTTTGGGGTCACGGGGCTGCTGGAGCCTATCCCGGCCTCTTATTTCTTCTGTGAAATTTAAAGAAATATGTATAATTAAACACATTTTTTTTCTCATTATTTTGTTACTTACTTTTACTTTTCAGTATTTCCATAACAGATGCATCAAATTATAGTAACCTAAGATCAAAAATCAACTAAATTTCCATTATATGATTTGTTTGTATCCTTTTGAAATATTTAGTCACTTGCATTACATGTGTTAGTTCTGCCCTTGTAAATAATGTTGGCAACTCCTGTTTAACTCACTCATGTGGTAAAAAAGGGGTTATGGTTCCAATAAATTCATACAAAAACATTTCAGAAGAAAAACCTTTATTTGTACATTTTTATAGAAACATGTTAAGTTATGCATATTATAATAGGGAAGGGATTAAATAAGTTTGCTTCTTCCCTTCCCATTTCAAGCATTAACTGTTTAGTTTGTATTATGAAAAGTAAGATACAAGGATGTATACTCACAGATTGTGACTTATTTTTGTTTCTTTATATATGTGCTGTTCCTGTGTTGAAGGAAGCATGTTCCAATTGACCATGCTTGAAACAATAAACCCAAATTAATATTGTTTCTAATAACTGCTTCAAACTTAGAATAGTCTATTTTAAAAATAAACTTCTCACAGCTGCACAGTGATGCACTGGTTAGCAGGCATGCCTCATAGCAAGAGGGCTCTGGTTCAAATCCCAAAAGGGTCCTTATTAAACTCAGAATTCTGAGATAAAAGTCAGAATTTTCTATGCCCTTTTTTTTTTCTTTGTTCATGGCCCTAATCCTCTTCGGTAGCTCTGTGCTTCATCTGTAAAATCAAAACATTTTCAAACTTTAACAATAAACAGATGATGAAGTGATCTTTATCGACTGATTAACATTCGTTCTTCCCTTTCCAAGACTTCAGCGCATTCCTTTGAACATGGAATAAACATTAAAGTGTATGTGAGGAGTTCTTACTTAGATTATGTTTTACTTCATGTGATAAGCACATACTTTGCATTTTTCATCAACCTATGCCTTTGAATTAGGATAGATTCTTTAAACAAACCACTTTTTTTCATGTTTGAAGTTTCCAGGTAAAAATTCTATACACTTTTTCTGTCAAAACATCTTTGAACTTTTTAAAAGTTTTCATTTGCCCGCAATGAAGATTTTTCTTTACATTTCAGATCATTACAAAAACCAGAATGTCCCTGCTTGGGTCGCTTAAATATGTTAAGTTAAGGTTAGTTAAGTTTAGTCTAAACTCTCCTACTGAATTCATCTTCATCTCACTTTTGTTTTAACTCCTCTGATGTCATACATGTTTACAAATGGATGTAGATAATAGAGCATTGTTTCTTATCAATTATCAATTAGGAAATGCAAATGTATCATTATTTTATTATGCACATATCCTTCATCTGAATTTAGCAGCTCAAAGTTGTTAAGATCATATTGAGACAGAAGGAAGTTGTATTCGAGGAACCTTCATTGAGTCCATCTGTGAGGTTTTAGGAAAAGCAGAGAGTCAGGTGGAATGTGCTGATCTCAGGTTCATCCTCTGATCTGATTCAAGGTAACTTAAGCAGCTGTTCAGCACAGGATGTTGTTTTACGCTCACAGAAAGCTCTCATTGCTTTTGTTTTTATTCTTAAAGTGATTCTTTATTTACAACGTGCTTCCTTTAAAAAAAATGTTTTTTTCACATAAGAACCAAAAAAAGGTAACATCTCTAATGTCTTAAATGGCAGCAACCATTTTATTAAATGCCAAACAATATAAAGACATTTAAGCTGTTTTCCAGTTTTTTTAATGTTGATTCAAAAAAACTATTTTGGCATTTAAATCCCAAAATGCATTCCAAAACAAATTCCTGTTTTATGTAAGACCAAGACAATATGAAGATGAGTAAAGGAGGAGGAATGTGAGTTTTTAAGAAGTTTCAACATGCAAATTTTGTCGATCTACCTAAGATTACCGGTATTCATCTTAAAATTAGTAGTAAAATCTTATCCATCTTGATTTTAGACTAAAACAACAGCATGTGTAAGATTATTAAACTTGTTTTAAGAAAAATATCCCTTACCTTTCTTACTTAGTTTGTAAATCTAAGAATTAGTCCTTTTACATGCAAAACAAGAAGAAAAACACTGCAGGCCGGATTTAAGGACAGGAAAAGGTCTTAATTTAAGTTTATTTTAGATGTTACCACATTTTATCTGATATCCAAAAATGAATTTGAAAATTGATACTCAACAGCTCATACAATATTAACAGGATACGATGAATGTTTTAAATTTTTACTGCAATAACATCCTCAACATTATATTTTATCAAAACATAGAAACTGATTTTGAAATTGACTGGATAGAGTATGATGTGTAATCAAGCATGTTTTCAGCATTTATCAACTCAGTGACTTGAACAAGATTAGGTATAGCCGTTTCATAAGCATGAAGGTCTCTGTTAAAACAGTGTTTCATAAACCTGTTCAATACATTGTTGTCTGTAATGTCAACAATACATTGTTTTTTAAAAAAAAGTTTTTTATAAGTCCAAAAGTAAGTATTGTTGTATTTGCAGAAATGTTGACATATTTGTTACCATTGAGAACATGCCACTTCACTCTAACAGCATGGTGATCTGATTAAAATTAAACAGTAACTTTGCAATCCACAGATGACGCAATAATAATTCTGCCGCGCTTGGCTTGGGCAAAACCTACTCAAGATTTTGTGCTCTATCTAGATATATTTTTAAACGAAAGATTAAACAAATCAAACAATGATTATATATTAAAAAAATAAGTTATTTGTTATATTCACCAAGGTTGACATAGAATATTTAATCTTTTAAAATATGTATTTTTCATGTAATTTCGTAAATTCTTTTCAATGGAACCTTCCGGCGGGCACAAGCAAGAATGGAAAAGTCCATCGTGACCAGTTGAAGGGGGATAAATATGATCAGAAGACTCGCTTTAGCTAAACTGGTAAAGCAAACACGTTATTTGCAGTTTTATAACGTAAATATTTTCATAGTGATAGCATAATGAAGTATAACACACACAAAAAATTAATTTTATTTATTGCATTTTTGGGATATCCTTTGAGTATTTTCATATTGTGACCGACCTAGCACCATCTTGTCACATTTTCCACGTACATCTGATGAACACGGCGAGGACGAAGAGGAAAAACGAATTAGGAATGTAATATTCAACGGACAAGATAAAAGAAGGTGGTAAGCCATATTCATGTATATCACATGAAATAAATCACCAATACGCCCCACGCAGCTGGTAGGAGATTATAAAATGGGTTTAAACGTCTTGAGAAACAGGCTAACGGAGCAACCAAAGCTAGCTTGCGCTAGCTTAGCAACTGCGTCATTTTTATTGTACATGTTTTATACATCAAAAATATACTTTAAAATACAATTAATGAGATTTTGTTTCTGTTAAAACATGTTACATTTAATTTTTGTTTAGTTAAAAATGTATTTCAGTGTTTAAGAAGTAGGCTATTGTAGTAAGCTAACTTGAGTAATTGCCAGCCCTAAACTGCTCAACCTGTATCTCCATTTTATGCTAGTGTTGCCAGATTGGGCAGTTTCCCACCCAAATTGGCCAGTTTTAGAGTCTTTGTGGATTAAAAAAAATCCACATTGCTTGTCATCAAGCATACAAGACTGTTTGTCCTATATGCTTGATGATCTTAATGTTTGAATGAAAACTGGCTGTTAATAAAATTTGTGTCTTTAATAGATTTTTAAGTTTGTGAGTTACTTGTTAGCAGAAATTAAAACACAAGTTTGATCACTTTTAGTGAACAAGGGATAGTCTGCAAGGAAATGTTTTAAAAAGTAGAAGCCCAACCAAGATGATGTTGGGACCACAAGGCACAAATTCCTAAGGTCCAGAGATAAATGTTAGTGGTCACAAATGATAGAGTTGGTGGGGGAGGGTGCTTGGACATCACTGTATGCAAGCAGAAGATGTCCTCTTAGTGCCCCCCCCGCCAATTTTAACCACACCCTTTAGTACACACACCCCCTTTACATAACAAATACACACTCCAACACACAACTATACACACACACACACGCTCACTAACACACATACACCACACAAGGAAGAGGAACTTCTGATCTTCTGTCCCCCGCCCCATCGTTGGCGGAGGGAACCGGGGCCCTCTGTCACGGCGGCCCTGTCCCTGGGGTGCTGGCTTCCTGGGCCCGGCGGACCTCTCTCCATGCAGGGAGAGGGATCCCTGAGCTCTCTGGCAATACCAGGAGCCGGGGATCATATCACATCTGAGCCTGGGGGTGTCAGTGTCCCGGTGGTGTGGGTTCTGGTCCTGGCCCCTGGGCGCCGGCCTTTTTCATACACTGACCAAAAATCTAAAGGCAACACTTTTGTTATGGCTCCCATTTTTTATGGTATGAACACAAAGATGTGAAACATTTTCCACATACACAAAATAACCAGTTCTCTGAAATATTGTTCACAAATCTGTCTAAATCTGTGATATTGAGCACTTCTCCTTTGCCAAGACGATCCATCCCACCTCGCAGGTGTGCCATATCAAGATGCTGATTAGACATCATCATTATTGCACAGGTGTGCCTTAAACTGGCCACAAGAAAAGCCCACTTTGAAATCTTCAGTTGTATTACACAGCACAATGCCACAGATGTCGCAAGTTTTGAGGGAGCGTGCAATTGGCATGCTGATAGCAGGACTGTCCACCAGAGCTGATGCAAGGGGATTGAATGTCCATTTCTCCACCATAAGCCGTCTCCAAAGGCGTTTCCGAGAATTTGGCAGCACATCCAACCGGCCTCACAACCGCAGACCACGTGTAACCACACCAGCCCAAGACTTCCACATCCAGCATGTCCACCTCCAAGATCGTCTAAGACCAGCCACTCGGACAGCTGCTGAAACAATCGGTTTGCATAACCACAGAATTTCTGCACAAACTGTCAGAAACCGTCTCAGGGAAGCTCATCTGCATGCTCGTCGTCCTCATCGAGGTCTCAACCTCACTCCAGTTCGTCGTCGTAACCGACTTGAGTGGGCAAATGCTCACATGCGATGGCGTCTGGCACGTTGGAGAGGTGTTCTCTTCACGGATGAATCCCGGTTTACACTGTTCAGGGCAGATGGCAGACAGCGTGTGTGGCGTCGTGTGGGTGAGCGGTTTTCCGATGTCAATGTTGTAGATCGAGTAACCCATGGTGGTGGTGGGGTTATGGTATGGGCAGGCGTATGTTTTGGGCGAAGAACACAGGTGCATTTCAGTGATGGCATTTTGAATGCACAGAGATACCGTGACGAGATCCTGGGGCCCATTGTTGTGCCCTGCCTTGCTCTCTCCTGGACTAACCGTGGCCTGGGGAGGGCTGTCTGGAGTGTAGGGGCGGATCTTCCCAGGGAGGCCCTGACTTGCGCCTGGGGCTGGGGCGGGGGGATGCTTAGGACTCCTGGGTGGTTGCGGGCCGCCTGGGGCTTGGGGTGCCCCCCTGGGGCGGGGCCCCTCGTTGGGCCCCTCTGGGTGCAGTGGGGAGGCTGCTCTATGGTTCGGGGTGGGGCTTGCACTCTCTGCCCCTGCACCCCCCTGCTCTCTGGCATTGCGGCCCCGCTGGCCCTGCGGGCCCTGCGGTGGCGGATGTGGTTGCCTGGCTCTCTATCTGCTGTACTGTGCGGGTGTTGGGGGGGTCCTGGCTGCCACCGCTGCTGCGGTAGGGGCCTTGGTGGGGGGGCGGCTGGGTTCTCTCCCTCTTTTTTACATTCCATCATCCACCCCAGAGGATCATAGACACTCACCCGAGCACACGTGCTATCTCACCTTTGCACAAACAGTTTGACTGAATGGAATGTTTCACATGTGTTAGTCTGAATGCTTAAGTAGGCCTGTGTGAATGTTAGTGGTAGTACGTCTATGTAGACTTGTTTGTGTGTGAATACTTCTGGAGTCAACAGTTGTGTTTGTAACTTTTGAGTGTGTGTGTGTGTGTGTGTGTGTGTGTGTGTGGGTGTGGACAGGCCCCGCCCATTTAGATTTTTCCTGCATCTTAACCTGTCAGTTGTGATTATAAAGCTCTAGCAACTTGTTGCTTTCTGACGCTTCATGATCTTACCCTCGCTACTATAATCACCCCTCTAACCGCCCCACCTTATCTGTCATCCCGCTCTCTTCGCTGAAATTACAAAAGGGGTTTATTCAAATATACATTTCGTGTACCATAAGATTCATAACCCCTGTTATAAAAGTAAAATATGTCCAACACATCTGTTTGCTTAGCTGTTGGACAGGACAAGTTAGAGAAAAAAAACAAATGATAGAATTTCCAATTTCGAACACAGAAATACAGAAACTATTTTGTTTGATTTTGATTTAAGCTCCCATATCCTAGTTTTAGTTTTTAGTTTTTTTTTGTCTTAAATTACTGCTCAAAATAAGTGTTTTTGCCTAATTTCAAGATTTAACCTATTTACTAAGGGTTAGATATTTTTTCCTAAATCAAGACATCTTGTTAAGTAAAATTTACTAGCTGTACTGGCAGATAATTTGACTTATTTCTAGTCAATTTCTACTAAAAACAAATACTTTTTTCTAGAATTAAGATAGTCTTTTTTGCAGTGAACAACAGCTTGTTTTCTGGTTTGCAAGATTTTCAACAAAAGTCTGAGAAAAATAGAAAAGTCGTTTAAAACAGGAAAATGCTGACAAATTTCTCCAGGGGCAGGACTTCCTGTCATTTCTGCAGTTAAACGCCTGAAAAAGTAAACATGCAAAAAAAACAAATAATACAACAACTAAAAAACAGCTACTAACTCCTGTTCTTTTTAAGAATCACAAGTGACTGATGAAACCAAACTAAATAAACACTCATCGAGCAGTTGATGAGAACTAGACCAACATGGGACGTCCATGGGACGTTTAAAGAGACCTCCCATGGAGTGATTTAAAATTTGAAGTAAAATGGTTAAAGTGACATTCCATTTATAAAAACCTTAATATGAAATTACGGAATCAACTTATATGTTTTAATTTTAAAAAGTGATTGAATTCATATGATGAAACATTTTAATGTAAGTTAATAAACTTGAAATCTTTTGGTTGTGTAAAGTTGGATCTTTGGGATCATCTGTGATGTTTTATATGGGGTTGCATGCCGGTGCACGCCGGTGTGTGGAGTTTGCATGTTCTCATCGTGCATGTGTGGGTTTTCTCCAGAATCCTTCCAAAATCATGCTTCATAGGGTAATTGGTGATATGAACTGTTGTTACGCCCCCTATGTGTCTAGGGGCACCGAGGCGGCATAACATAAAAAAAGTAAAGTTTTGGCTACTAATTTAACTGTAACAAAAAACACCAAACGAATGTCTCCATAAAAATATGACAATTTTTTTTTACAAATAAACAATCAACAAGAACTAAAAGTGAAGCTAAAAGGCTTCAGGGTGAACCCAGGCCAAAATAACAAACAAAACCCCAACTAACTGAAACATGTAATCTTACCTGTACAAAGGAAAAGGAAAATAAATGACAAAACTCTAACCTCCCTAACCTAACAAAAACAGGAGAAAACATGTACTAAACAAAATGGCGGTTCACCCCTACAGCTTCACTTAAACAAAATTATCAACCAAAGGACTAAACAGAGTGGCCACAAACATACAAACTACAAAGAACTACAAATACAAAATACTAAAGTGCAACGCACAATTTACAAGAGGTGAAGACAAAAACAAGAGGTGAAGACAAAGACAAAAACAAAATGGAGAAGACAAAAACAAAATGGAGAAGACAAAAACAAAGCGGCAAAGAGGGCCAAGCTGCAGTGAAGACTGCTGCAGCAAGACTCCCTTCCCACAGGCTGGATGTCCAAATGGTGGCTTTAAAGGCTGCCTCCACCAGCTGGTCCAATGGGAGGCCACACCCTTTCCACCACACCTGAAAATAATCAGACAAATACAGACACACAAAGATCCACAAAAAACACAAGTCCCACTCTGATACAGAAATCATACACAAAACACAGAACAAAACCAAACAAAACCAAATACGGCCACAGCCGTAACAACTGTCCCTTAGACATGACTGTGAGGGAGTGAGGTTGTGTGACCCTGTGACCCTAGGCTCATAACCTTGTTTGTGTTTCAGGATGTATTTAAAAAAACTATACAATAAATTTAACTTTTTTATAACTATACAATAAATATACCTTTTTTCTACAAAAAAACTTGAAATTAAAAAAGACCATCAGAGATCTTTTTTCAGAGACAACAGGAATGTCTGAGAACTAATGTTCTCACATTGGCTAGGTTCACACTGCTGGGCTAAATGCTCAATTCCGATTTTTCGAAAAAATTGCAAGGCTGTTCCAATTAAATGCCAACTTTTGTGATCTCCTGTGTGACCGTGAAATGACCCAGAAGTGACCCGCATGCGCAGAATAATACTCAACGGGAAACGACATCACTAGTTGTTTGTGGAAGTAGCCAACATTAACAATGGATGTCAACAACAGTGTTGTCAACAGCGGAGTTCTTTTTGCATTATTAAATTCATTTTCACAAAGTAGCCAGCACAATTACAATCTTCTCATTTTAAGAAGGCATTGGAGCTGGGATCATCTGTAACCACTGTTGTGGAATGGGGATGTGTATGTGCTGGGGCCGCGCGCGCAGTGTTATTTCAATCCAGCCGGGCACAAAATGCAATAATTTATTCCTCTTTCGTGGTTGTGTTTACAACAGTTGGTACTTCATTGTTTTAAAAAGGACGCTACCTTCACGTTACTACCAAATCTGAGTCCCTGTTTTGTCACAGTGATGGATTTCCGTGACTAAGCGTAAAAAAGTTCAACCGTTTGAACTTTCAACGCGCAATCAATGAACGTCTGATTAGTACCTAAAGCCTGCCATGGGACATAAAAACTTGCGTAGCAATGCACCATCACAAGGATTCCGGACTTGAAGGCCCGTAATTCTGGTCTACATGCATTTGCATTTTATTTAAAGTGGCCGCTTGAGTGCGAGTCGACGCAGCTTGTGTGTAAGCACCTTGAGTCACATACATCTGTGCAGGGCATTGATCCATACAGGTGATGTAGGCTTTTGGGTTTTCCGAGCCATGGAGGGCCGTAGAGAAGAGCAGCCATATCTTAAGCAGAGCAGGTGTGACCTACAGTTCCCTTGAGGCACATGCGAGTCACCTTTGTGCCCCATACAGGTTTGCCCGTAACTATGGCGTGACATGGGGGCCATTAATTGAACGAGTGTAAAGATGACTGAGCGAGTGTATTTAGGAAGTGAGCGAACCCTGCAACCGCGCAAGCGCAATGCCAACTGAGCGACCCCGCATTTTACAACTCACTCAGTTTCTGAATACACTTGCTCAGTTATCTTTGCGCTCGTTCAATTAATAGCAACCATGAAACACCATACGTATCCCCCCATTGGGGCAGTTGTGGCTAAGGCATAACCTGCTACCGTGTCACTAAAGTGTGTTTATCTGTAAAATACAAAAATTGTGACAAATCTGTAGTTTTTTGTTTTTTTTGGTAAGAACTTAAATCCCAGTTTGAGTTTGCTCCTTCCGCCCTCTCTGAAGAAGTAGAGCCTCATTGTTTCTTAGTGACAGAGCTGATGTTGCCTGATAACCATCAGAACTTCATCACAACCTGATAACATCACACCCTCCATTCGCTGGATGCCGTCCAGCCTCCACTTAAACTCATCAAGTGTCGTGCTCATCTACATCATATCAAAGTTTGTGTGCAGCACCGAGATAAAACGGCATCACTCAACAAGCAGGTTAAGTGATGAGGTTGAAGAAATTAACATTTTTATACCGTCGATTTCCCTGGTTGTTTTAATAACCCATCTCCAACCTGCGATCTAATCTACAAGAACAGTGGAAGTAATTAAAGTTGAAATTAATTACTGTCTGTGTCTGATATTCTAATAATGGCTTTGAGTTTTGTAGCAGGAAGTTGATATTTTCTCGCTCGTGTTTCATCTCTGGCGGCCGCGTGCGATTCTCTGCTCTTACAGATTATTAATGTAGCCAGGAAGCGAGCAGGAAATGGCAGATAAAGGCGAGAGACTTTCATTCCTAGCACTTCTCCTGACCACTCTGGCCCCCTCTTGACAGCTCTGCACCCCCCCATCCCTGCCCCCCTCCCGCCTTTCTTTTAACAGTCACTTTATCATGACAGTATTTAGAGGAGATACGATTAAGACTGAGCAGGCCTCATGACTGCTTTTGATAGAAATTATACAATTGTTCATTAGTGGCTAACACTGTGCTCTGGCTCTGCCCCCCTCCACCCCCACCCCCCGCTCTGTTTTCCCACTGGGATCTCATTTAAGACCCGCAGCACTCAGCGGTGCATACTGTAGGGGATATATGGATGTGAGACGCTGGCCCGGTCGCAGACGGTGCAGCTGTAAATGTCAAGTTAAGTGAAGGAAACTGTGCGGCCGGCACACTCTGGTGAGCAGGTTATGCACCTCCCCGTGCATATGGGGGGTGATGTATCAGTGAGTGTATGCTCCCCTTTCCTGGGTCTGTCACTTTTACAGTGGCTATCGTGTTTTTAATGAAAAACGGTCAGCTAAAATCAAATATTAAGCTTTGATAAGCGTGCTGGAGGAGCAGTGGCCTCTGAAGTGGAAAAAACCTTTCAGCTCTCTTTGTACTCTGTCACCTCTCCCCAAGTCAGGAGCTTCACTTCAGAGTCCTGGGCGCTCAATGTGACCCCCCCAGTTTATGCTCCTCTGTGCATCCGAGTGGCCTCTGTCCACAAAATTCATTCTTCTGTCGTCTCGGTCTTGTTTTGAATGTCACAGGTGTTTGAATCTTTCTCATGAAGATCCCCGAGAGTGACAGCATTTTCACCAACATAGAAATAGCTCGTTGTTGGTCCATAGCACGTGAGATTGACATAGTAAGACAGTCACTTTTTCCCCCCTGTGTTTTTATTTTGTTTTACCTTCACATTTCTGTCTGTGTGTGTCTCATTACATTGCATGGAAGACACTGAGGATGTTTGGAAATCAGATTTATTTATTTTAAAAAGCTGTCATGCTCGGCTTAGACGAGAACAGACCCAAGTGCTGAAACCCAGAATGACAAACACAGGAAGTGGCGAGAAAGGATTTATTCAAAGTCTTTGGTTGCTGGTGGGCAGACAGCGGAAACGTCACTGGAGATGGAAACCGTGAGGCGATGAGAAGATGGTAAATTTCCTTCTGCGATAATGTTGAGAGGAGGTGTTTGACTAGGCAAACGTTAGCAGAGCTTTTGTTCCCAGCAGGACGGAGAGCATATCCGTGTTTATGAATGACTTATGAAGTAAATAATTATTTCGTTCGCACAAATTAATTATTTCGAGGGAGCGTAATAGTATTTCGTGGGAACGTAATTTTATTTTGTGGAAACGAGATATTATATTATGGGAACAAGATATTAATTTGTGGGAACGAGATATATTTTATTTTCTCCATGTCAGGACATGGGCTCCGTACAACAACCCACTTTTGAGATTATTTTTTTATTTAATTTATTTGTTCTGTCAGTACTTTAGACCTAAACAAACAGTTGACCAAGGCCAAAAAAGATTCGCAAATTTCTATGAATATTATTTTCAAAAAATGGACTGAAATTTTAATTTGTACATAAAATTAAGAAAGATCATCAAGATAGATATTTTGTACATTTTACAAAAGTAGTTTACTCTGTTGCTATTTATTAGAAAAAATCACCACAGGAAATTCATACAGTTTATTACTGTTAGTTATTTTTTTAATGCCAAACTATAAATAAAAATTAATAAAAAATTTTAGCATAATATTTTGTTGTGTGATAAAATTTAATGTAGCATTTAAAGTTTTTGATAAAACAGAACAATTTATGTTGGTCTTTCTTTGATTTATTTGATTATTTTGTGTAATTGACTGCTTCTCACTGTGGTTGTCATGGTGAAATAACTTGCTCAGTGATTTGGCCAGTACTTTACACCAGATATCTTTTTTGACACAACCAAACTGGTCTCAAACCTGCAACTTGCAAGAAGAAAATCCAGTAAGGTGCCCACTGTTCCACAGTCAGATGATTAAGAGATAACAGAAATAATGTGTTTAAAAAAACCCAGAGTGAACGCATATTTGTAGTTTGTTTTCAATTTCTTCTGTTAGTTACCTTAGATAGATAGATAGATAGATAGATAGATAGATAGATAGATAGATAGATAGATAGATAGATAGATAGATAGATAGATAGATAGATAGATAGATAGATAGATAGATAGATAGATAGATAGATAGATAGATAGATAGATAGATAGATAGATAGATAGATAGATAGATAGATAGATAGATAGATAGATAGATAGATAGATAGATAGATAGATAGATAGATAGATAGATAGATAGATAGATAGATAGATAGATAATTTGTTGTTTTTCCTGAAACCGCAAAACAAATGGAGCCCAGAATTATAGCATTTGATCAGTTCCGCATGTTTGAGGACTGGCTCTTATCAGACGGTTATGACTGAGGTGCTCAAAAAAAAAAAAATAAAAAAATAAAAAAATCAATAGTAGAATAAAAACTTTAAAAACACAGACAAACAGCAAACTGACCAGACATTGGAAGGAAACAGCAGAGGTTTTCTGCCAACAGCATTGAATGACAGTATTTTTCCCCCCTGTCTCCTGGCCCTGTCTCTGCAGCTATGAGACGATTTCAATGACATGCAAAAGATGAACTACGGGGAGAGGGAGGACTCTAAGAGTGGGGCTTAGAACCACAACTGGATCAGAACAAGATGAACATACAATCAGAGAGGAAACCACACGGGCTTATCTGCCCTTTCATGATGGCTGTCACCATTTGAGAGTTCCCTCGGCTGCTTTGCTGCCAAAGATGAGAAGGCTTTCTGGCAGAGTCGGAAAGTTTCTCTCTTTTAGCTTCGGGAAAACTTCTACAAGAAACTTTGCAGTGGCCAACAAAAGAACACAGGAAAGTTATAAAGAGGGGGTAAAGCATGAAATGAGAAGTTAGGAGATGTCAGTCTGGGTGGAAAAAGCTGAATCAAATGGTGTGATATCAAGCCGCAGGGCACAATGTCTAACAATAAACAATACATATATCTATGAAGGCTGATTCACAACAATTTGAATAAAGAAATACTCATAAATGCAAATGCAATCTTAATTTTCTTTTATATATGTCCTCTATCATCAGAAATATGCCACAAGAACATGTTAAAAACATTGAAAAGCAATTTTATTCATGGTGGGTATTAAGATCCTCCCTTTCCTAACCCTCCACCAAGGTATTCCATACGTACAGAGTGTAGCTTAATGCAAACATGGCAAATTCAGACGGTAAAGATCAAACATGCCATATTCCTCTAAGGACAGATCTTCATCCTCTAAGTGCCATTTTGATGTGAGCTACTGATGGACCGTCTGTGCTCTGGGCACATGTCACAAATACTTTATACAAAACCCTGTTTGGCATCAGTGTTGTCAGGCTGTGTGGGTGATCTGTAACATGAAATGGCTCCATTTCAGCCCACATCACTAAACATATCCCATACAAGACTGTGGCCAGTGTTTATAGCTTACCCCCTGTGAGGGATTGGCATCCAGTAGCGGCTCTATATCTGAGAGAGTATTGTGTCGGGTGTAGTCTTTTCCCATGCGAGCCCTGCAATGCAAGGTGATTATAGCATCTCTGAGAGAGGCTGAGGGGACAGATGGAGCAACAGAGGACTTTCTTGGGAGGCTATGGTAATTAGAAGTGAAAGGAGAGAATATGGCAGCGTTGGAGCAACTGGGTTAGGGGAAAAGCTTAAAACAACAACATTCAAGTGGTGCAGAGAGTTAGAGGGCTGCTGGCCAGTCAGCATGGCATTGTAGTGTTCATGTTAACATGTTTGCACATGCTGTGGGCTTCTCCCTGCAGAATATCTGCTTCATTCCACAGAGTTTACTACAAAATACGGAAAATTCCAAAAGCTTCTCTTCCACTGATAGTTCAAAGCTCTAAGCTGAAACTTTGGAATAAACTATTTATTTTATGAGCTTCACCAATACTAAAAGTATTTTCTTTTTAACTGTCTCCATAGAAGAACAAAGTCCGCACACATCGGTTTCTCCCTTTCCGTTGACTGTCATGTTCTTTCTGTGTGGCACCAAAAAGACAACAAACACTTTACATATCCTGAAACCAAAACGTTAAAAGTCAGCCTTTCTTTTAGACTATTCTCTAACCCTGTTTGTTTCTCTCCATGGGGTTAAACCCTTTCTAACTTGAGTTTTGCTTTTGTCGATGTTGACTATTTTAACCTTTCTATAGCATTTTCATGACACTAAACCTCTTCAACTGTCAGATCTGGGAGTGTTAATGTTTAAGCAGCTTCTAATATCTGTGAATATCCAGGTCAGGGGAAACCCAAGTTCTGTTCTTCAGGACAACTGGTCTGTAAATGTTGGAAGAGGAGTCACTGCTCTCTCATCTACAATGCTGTTTTCACATGATTGTTGGGAGATCAGGGTCCCATTCATACTCACAACACACTGACAATGGTAAATGGGGTATACTTGTATAGAACTTTCTACCTTCTTTGAAGGCCCAAAGCGCTTTACAGTCACAAAAGCATTCACCCACACAGTCACCCACTGGTGGCAGCTCCGCTGCCGAACACTGGCGCCAACCTTCCACCAGAAGCAAAGTGTGGGACACTTCAGCACATGGGGGGGGCGGTAATTGAACCTGCAATCTTCTGATCAGAGGTCGACTGCTCTACCACTTTCCCACGGCCGCCCCACAATAATTGCCTGAAGAGTGCCCCACCTCTTAGCCACACACCAAGACCCCCACCAAGAACATTAGACCAACCGTTCCTAGAAGCAGTGGATGTGCAGCACACAAAAACCCTGAATTCTCATCTGCAACAGGAGAAGAAGAAAAAACGAGGAGAAAACACATCTTTGAGATCGATCATGAAAGTCCAGCAGCTGGAGGCTGCATTCCAGAAACGCTGAAGTTGGTTGTTGGCTCCGGCCCAAGCAGCTGTGGTCTCAGAAAGACAAACATGCAATAGAGACATCGCTGGGAAGTGTAAGACAGAAACACAAATACATGAAGCGGTGACAGTTTCTCAAAGATCTGTTCTTATTTGCATGAGTGTAATGGTACAGACACCTGTATGCTTGGTGATTGGATTCCCACTACGTGTGTTGAACCAATGACTGTTGCTGTGAAGTTGACTGTTGACATAAGTGAAGACCATCTTCACAAATCAGTCAGTGGAGATTCTGGGTGAGAACATTGCATGTGTCATTGGCACTGAGAGCTTTGTCTCTGTCCTGGCAAAACCAGAAGGAACTTTTTTTTCCCCCAAGACGTACTAATGGGCCGTCTCTCACAGTCTTTGTTCACCAATTCTGAGCAGCTACGAAATCTTTTATAAATCCCAATTTTCACCTATATTTTCACCTAACCTAAAGTTTTGGACAATTCTTTGGCTGATTACATTTAAAATGTCCAGCTACACTTTTGCACAAACAGAATTCATCAGCACATCTTTGTCCCACAATTTAAAATTTGTTTTTTACCTTTAATGTGGCACAGAGACGTTACAGAGGCGGAGCACAGCAGGTGTGTGTATGGGATTCATCTGACTTAATCACTACATTTAAACCCCTCACGTTTTCAAAAAGATGCCAGAATCAACGACAGTAGCCTTTTTATTCCTGTCACAACAGCTCACAGAAGGAATTCTGTTCAGTCATATAAGCCAACATGATATCTTGCCAGATTCAGCTTGCCCATTGTTCTTTCTCTGTGTCCTTTACTTACATTCACTACATTCCAAATCAGTGGAAGAAAATTAAACCTGATAAAATGTTCCTGTTTTCTTTTCAGCTTTGTTTCAGTTGTGTGTTTTTTTCACATAACAAAAATAGTTTCATTTAGCATTGAACATTTTTGTATAATTTAGTGTCATCCATGTTTTATAGCATTCTTTTCTGCATTTAGTCTAATGTCAAGTTCAAGCTAAATATAAAGCATGCAGTTTCTTGGATTTTGTTATTTTGTGTAATTTAAAATGGAATCTAATGTGAGATTTATCATAAAATGTAATAGTAGAATAGTAAAATGTGGTGGTATTTTTTTTCTTGGTTGGATTATTCATCAATGATAATTAAACACAAACATTTTGATAACACAACATAAATGAATTGGATTTTTTTTAATGTTTTTGTTTGTGTGAATTGGTAACACACACTTTTCGAGCCACAAAAAAATCCGACCAAAGAAAATGGTCTGATAGACGGCGTTAGCTCCTCACTTAAGAATTTAAAGAGTCCTTTGTCCTGCTGCTGTTCACACACCCACAGAAAGGCCTGTCCTCCATGCGATTAATTGCTTTGTCAACCATCAATCTCCAGCACCATAAAACAGCCTGCAGACCTGCAGGCAGCAGGTTGCTGGTGAGGCAGTGACATTAAAATCCCCATGGGGCACATATTAATGAGACTACAGTGAGAGTTAACAATTCCCCATTAAAACGTAATGCATTCTTTAATTAATTAAGCTCTCATTTACCAACATGCCCCTTTTTTCTCAGACTCTAATTCTGACCTGCACAATAGAGTATTAAATGTTTAATGGCAGGGCTATACCATCTTTAAATGTTATTACTGCGTGAACAACTGAAGTCAAATACCTCATTTTCAGTGATAGTTGCTGCTTTCATCCAGAGTTTCTCAATGAATCTCATTGTTTTAATTATGAAATTGTTGTAAAAAATGATATTTTCCAGATGACTTGCAGTGGTTTGGTTTAATTTTACACAAGAAAAGTGTTGTGAATATTTTTATCCTGAGTAGCATGAACATATCAGTTGGAACACACATGACATCAAACGATTATCATCCAACTCTACTAGATAGGGACTAACTGAGAATCTAATTTCAAATCCCATCCATCCCGTGTACTTGAAAAAAATCAAATTGGCTTCTAAATTGGTTGGTCACTCCAACATTGAAAAATGGGTCAAGGTTTTTCCAGTCCAAAGTATCGGCTAGGCTCTGTGATTTCACATTGATATGTGAAGTAGATTTTATTTTTTCAACGCCTGGCAAGGCCGGAGTGAGAAATCCTGGACTCAGAGGGGGCAAAGCTTTGTTTTTAGCAAGCTTCAGAGGAAAGTGGACTCAGAAAAGGAGAAACTGGCAAAAGTAATTGTTGGTTTGATGTTGAAAATTAATTTTTTGGAGTAAAATATTGTTTTAAAATGTCTCCCTTGAGTTGCTTTGTGTAAAATAATTCCAACTGAAAGTTTCTTTGTGCCAGCAGAATTTCTGTCAACAGAGAAAAAAATTAAACCAAGGCCAGGCAGAGACTCTCCAACAATGTTTCTGAAATTCAGAAAGTCGCTTTCCTGAATTAGTTAGGTTCATATGAGGAAAACTGTTCTGCCATAATCAATTAACGGTGTCTGCAGACCTTCAGCCTCACCCCTGTGATTTAATCAAACCTAATCTGGGTCAGTCCATTTTGGCTGCAGCATCTCACCTCAACATCATCATTTCACTCCTTCGACCCAACCTCTGCACTCACTTTGCCTCCCCGGACTCACAGCTGAGCCTGCCAAGCAGCAAACAGCTGCTCATCCTCTGTCTTGTCACAGCTTGTCCCGCTTTTGGACAGCAGCTCATGTTTTCTGTGATTTTGGTTCTGAATTTCACCACGATTCAAATCAGAAATGAGACTTTGTGTTTAAGATTTTACTTCCCAGCTCTCTCTGCCTGTGGGACGTGCTCCTTGGGCTTTTCATCAGCTGCCATTTTCGACGGCATGCAGTAATTTCATGGCTCATTGCAAGCGCTGAAAACCTTTGAAACTGCAAATGTTAACTTTGCCTGGCCTGCAGCCATTTAGGAAGCGATTAATTTAGCAAACAGAAGTGAGCCACTTTCTCCTCCTAGCCTGCACATAATTTTGGGGGGCTTCTATCTGTATTTGAGTAAGAGTGAGCGATGTAATGACGGTTCCTGTAATTGTGGAAGTGTGAAAACGGTTCCTTACCTCATCCCCGTATCTACCTCATCTCTCCTGGCTGAGCTTTGACAGCTGTGTACAGTCAGAGCACATGCTGACTGAAGAAACCAGGGATCACTTACAACATGTTTGACCTTTTTTCTTGTTGTGAGTTGTCAAATCATTTTGAAATAACACCCTTTTCTTGCAAATTCATTACTTCAGGACTGATGCAATGCTTCACAAGCATTTTCAGATCCTGAATGTTCTCTATCTTTGACTCAGGATGGGAGCGACTATTCCATTAGGAAAAGGGAGAGGAGACAGCGTTGGAAGTATGAAGCTTTTTGGCTACGGTTCCTGCAGGAAATAGTGTGGATCCCAGTGCGAGTCTCAGTGTTTGCCCAGTATTCCTGGAGGCTTGTTTTGTCACAGACTCTGTGCAGCAAGGCATGGGAGAGGCAGAAGGCAGCGGGTCGGCCAGCCTTCCCCCACAGCTGTCCTTCTCCATCCTGGCACCCAGCTACACCACGCCAATATGAAAACAAATTCTCAGTCCTCTTCGCAATTAATTTTCCTTTGCAGCCGGAAAAAAAAAAAATCACAGTCTTGACAGCATAACATATAGCAGGTTGTGTACAGAAAATCTGGCTGTACACAGAAGCAGAACAACCTCATAAAAATCTGTTTGTTCCCCAAGAGTAATTTTTCACTCTGCTGGGAGCAGTTGTCTTGCACATATTCCTCCTCATGTGCATATAGATCAGTGTAGACAACCAAAGTGGTAGCAAATGGAACAAAGACAAGAGGCTTAATATTTTATATCTACAATGACAATTTTTCCATTTTAGAAGATTATTTTTGTCCGCAAAATAAAGTCTCTGTGAATAAAAAAAATCCCATAATGCTATTAAATTTCTCTCAGCCAAAAAGTCTGATTACACTTTAAAACACTGCACTGGCATTGTGTGAAGAGCATGTCTGTTTTAAAAAAATCAACACATTTTGTTCAACGTAAAGTGGGTCAAAATACATAAATAACAAAAAAGAGAGCCGTGGGAGTGCTGTGAGCACACAATGACAATGCTCCAAATTCCTATTTCGCCTCGTGCGTTTCCAGCTCGGCAGCGTGTGCGTGTGCGTGCATGAGCTCTGTGTGAAGGAAATGACTGCTTCCTATACCTGGATGCCCTGTAACCACATCTGCATCCTGTTTCACCACGGCCACACTGCCATCTCCCCCACACCATTAATTTTACTGAAAGCCATTCACAATAACTGTGAGAGATTGGGCAGCAGTGTTCAAAAGCTTTCTCCTCTCCTCTTATCATAAAGGTCCCACATGTCTTGGCAATATCCTCAAAATAAAAAAAATAAATAAATAAAGGGGGAGAAGATAATTTTGTCCTAATTACGTCCCTTGGACAATGTTGTTTGACGGCCAAAGACATCAAATTAAATACCATTTTGATTCTGCTAAAGTGGTGTCAAGGTCTTATATTTTCATTGCAGGTACACTGACTGATAAATATGAGGGAGAGAAGAGTAATTATAGGGTGGAAATGACATCAGAAATTAAGAAAATTGTGAAAGGGTTTCTGTTTAAATGGGTTTGAGCCGTGAATTAAAAAGACCATTAACTAGGGGAAGGCAGGTGTTCTCCTTTCTGCCCAAAACAAAACAAACAGATATGTGGAGATGGCGGCGTGTGTCTGTGTGTGTGCTGTTATCTCTGAATAATCCCACGTCGTCACACATTAATGGTTTTTTCTGCTAATTTGCTTTTAGTATTGTCATTTTTCATAACTGGTTCCGTAGTTTTACTACTTAATGCTTAAATAATTTAAGATCCACTGATGTTTTGTTATTTTTATTTTGACATTGCACTGACTTTTTCTGTATTATTTCTATCAAAAAGTTGAGGATGTGAGTTGCACTCCGCCCGAGTTTAAATTTTTCCTTTCATTTTTGTTCAGGTCTTTTCATGAGCTGAAAGAAATTTGAAGGTGATGAGAGGTCTTCTGCCTGATAGGACCAGAAGTCGGGTGATCAGACAAAATTACACAAAGTTTTTTCCCCCTTGATAATACTTGTCTCTCTTCTTTTTCTTCTCGTTTAATCAAAGTTCCTGCAGCCCGACGCTGCCCTCTCTCTTGGCCAGGTGTCAAACGCTTTCCATTGATGTCAGTGTGCTGATAATCACAAAGTTTTTCCACAGATGCCAGCGTGCACCGGCGTTTCACTGGGGCATCGCATTCTCCTCGCTGCGCCTCTGAGGCATGTAAGATTATTTCTTCAATCTGAAAGAGGGAATAACCTCTCGGAAGAAACTAAATCACAACATAAAGTAATTAAGCACATTATCAACGAGGAGGTTAATTAGAGAGGACCTTCTACGGCAGCACCATTTGTGGCATTGCAAACAGACAAATTCTTTCCCTTTTTTTGGACCTCACTCATTTCCACACACAGTAACTGCAGGAGGTGGATTGTCATTGTTTGGGGCTCTGAAATTGATTACACAACTTGCAATCCAGTTTAATTATTGGAAACTATCTGTAGTTCAAACCTTTTAACTGGATGTTGCGTCTTGGCACTGCCCTCGCATCTCATTTTACTTAAACAATGGTGGAAATTAATTGAATTCTTCCCCTACTGTAAGGAGTAACCTTTAAAGTATCCGCCGTACACGCCTGACCAAGATGTAGCAGGTTTAGAAAATGAATGCGAGTATCTGTGAAGTTAAAGAAAACATTCAAAGGAAGACAAAACCTGAGGGTTGAGTTTTGTTAGTTCATGTGTTTATCCACCAGCAAAGAAGAACTTCGCAAAGCTATAGTATCACAATACAGGGACGACAGCGTGCCCAGCCTCTATATCTCTGAAGTGCAGCCGAGTCCAAAATGGCACATTGACAACAACATACATAGTGGCGGCACAGAAACAAAAGATGAGGCATTCCTAATTATTGACATGCAACATATATTTACTTTTCCTCATTTCAAAATGATAAGTCCTTGAAGCTCCACTCAGTGTCTGCAGCGTGAAGATGTCCCTATCAAAAAAACACAGGCATACCTGTTTGTTCAGGAAGACTTGGCATGAAAATGCATCCCCCTCTGTTCCAGCTCTGGGTGAAGCCAGTAACCAACTTCACTTTTTTAAATGCATCAAAATTTTGATTGCTCCTTTTGTGCTCCATATCTCATTTCGTTGCACAAGAGGGGGAAGAAACACAAACAGGTTTTAGGCTCCAAAC
Organism: Oryzias latipes; assembly: GCF_053564925.1. Taxonomy (NCBI): domain Eukaryota; kingdom Metazoa; phylum Chordata; class Actinopteri; order Beloniformes; family Adrianichthyidae; genus Oryzias; species Oryzias latipes. Next base: position 8,543,993 of record NC_136252.1, on the reverse strand, counting down.
TTTGAATGTGCATCTCATTAAATTAGTTGGAGCAGTTTTCACAGGCCCAGCCCTCTAAAGCAGGGAACTCATACCCAGGAGCAAAGGCAGAGACCAAGAAGCAGACTGCTGCAGACGGCTCCTTTTATTAATTCAAATCAACTGAAATTCCCTTACTGAAGGACTACTGCTGCTGGGAGGTTTTACACACATATAGTACTCACACGGCACATTCTAACCCTACAACAAATCTAAGAGGGTTCGACAGCAAAGACTGTGAGGAGGCTGACTGTCAGACGCATGTGACATAGGTTACACTTCCTGTTAGGATCCAACAGCTGACCTGATCAGTGTTTTTGATGCAAAAGTTGATGACTTCTTTGAAATTCTGTCTACATCTATAAGACATGAATTTGTTTTAATACAAATAATCAAGTTTTTCTTTGACCTGCAGTCTAAAATAATTAATAGATGGTTAAAAATGTCATTCTTGCCTTCTGTCTAATGCTGAGAATGCTATGGTTGAACTGCGAAAGCCAAAAATGTGCTGTTTCAACAAATATATCAAAACAACATTCAAACTTTACAAAGATGGATGTGCATACTGTGCATAGAACAGGAAACAGTTTAGCTGATCACCACTAGCCCATGGGCGGAGCTGGCTGCACAGACTCTTCCTGGAAGGGGCTGGTTCTCACTTTGTGATGTCACAGTATGAGAACCTTCTGGTTTTTGTGGGTTGAGAGGGGCTGATGCTCAGAGAGCAAGTTTTTAGAGGAATACTCATCTGAAATGCGCGAATGGTTCCGTATTTTTACTACTTTTAATGCTTAAATGATTTTTAACGATCAAAATACCACCTCAGAGTTTTTTTTCTTGAGGAACGGACATTACAATACACTTAAAAGCTCAAAAAATTCACTTTACCTGGTGTATGTCCTTTAAAATGTAATTTACAATGAAAATGTTTAATTTAGGAGACAAGAAAAACTGTGCTGCTGTTTGATAGTTACCGAAAAGAAGATTTTAGCCAAAAATTCCATAAGAAACAATTTATTAAAGTAATATTATAAAGAGGGCTCTCAATTAACACCTGCCAAATACGGGTCAAACTTCAATTTGGTAGGTAGAAAAACAATGTCACTAGCCCCTTTGGCAGGTGAGGCATTGTTCATCATCTCTGACAGGGGGCTCAAACTCACAACCAAGACACACGCACTTGGCTACCACAAACATCCATCCCAGAGTTCGTCCAAACTTTTAATAACACTGCGCAGATTTAATAGTCACATTTGCTGCAGCAAGAGGTGCATTCAGGGGCTGCATGGAATTTCCGTACTTATGTGCTTTCACTAAGAGCTTCAGTCAAGGGTGCTGGAATTTCTAGGATTTGCTGACACTGACCTCAGCCAACACAAACACACACTCACTCGTTGCTTCATGGCATTGAAATGATTAAGACTCACCACTACAACACACTGATCTGTAAGAACACACAACAATGCAAAATGTTGCACATATTTCATTATATGCATGTTTTGTCTATGGATGACATTTCTGAAAAGAAAAACAACCTTTAAAGTAATTATTGTATTTCTTAACACTTTTTTTTATCTTCATGGAAGCATATTGAATTCAATTAAAAGAAAAGGATTGTCTTCTTTTTTGTAATTGAATGCAATCTACTTCCATAAAAACTTATGTCATAAATCATACAGAAAATATCTTTGAAAATGGACTGGAAGCCACAAAGTTGACCACACCTACAACAACAGCAGGTAACCCACGGTGTTTGTGCACAAAGTCGGGATAGATTCACAAACAAAAAACAAATACACAATTCATACTGGTCAATGTTTAATACTTCCCCAAAACTTTGTAATGTATGTGGATAAAGTGAGTTAATGCTTTAAAAAAAGGTATGTATAAAAAGGTTTAGAGATTAAAAGTGTCTTTTGTTAAAATAACATTACATTTCTGTAATGTTAAAACTGACACAAGACTATACTTCCAATTGTTAGTTTTCTTTTTATAAGAGAATAATCCTCAACTGAAATTTTAAAGATAAAGGGAATAACTGTTTTGATTTCAAATACTAAAATAATTTTTCCAGATAAAAGTTTAGCTACTAGTAATCTAATTTGGTTGTTAGACTTTGGACATTACCAGCCATCCCAGCTAGTACCCCAAAAGGTTCATTTAGAGCCCTGATTATAAATAATAATAAAAAATAGTCCATGAAAAATTTATGTTGTGTAAACAACAATATTCATGATGATGATAAAAGCAGATTTAAGGAAACAACAGTTAAATGTCACAAGAAATTGTTTTATCAAACAATTGTTCAAAGGTAGTGCTGCTGAGATTTCATGTGCTTAGTTTTCAACTGAAATTTGTGATTCAAATGTTTGACACAAGCTGACTAAATGGGAGCGTTCAAAAATGTGCCACAGCTGTCTCCATCCATTTACAAAGCTTTGATGTCCCACTCCCATCATCTTTTGTGTCATTTCCTATGCAGCAACAAACCTGATCCGGTCTAAGAGCGGACTGGAGGAATTTCTGACCAATAAGCATCAACATTCCTGTCCATGTCTGTGATAGGCTGGCATTTGTGGAACATTTGTAACACGGTGGTGTGCTCTGTTTTGAGCGCAAAAGAGAGAGAATTTCTCTAAAGTAAAAATTGTTTTGAGTTTCAAGTGCATTTTTCTGTTTCAAATACACAATATGTTTTTGAGCACATATAATATTTTAACGTTTTATGCTCAAAACAGTCAGTAGCTGCGGTTACATGTGCAAAATATCTTTGATCGGATCAAAGATCGTATAAGAATTGAAATGTGTACATTGTCCAACTATAAGAAACATTTACATACGCCACACTTTTGGTCAAAATAAATCATTTTGACAGAACTATCTAAAATACTGGAAACAGCCGCAGAAGAAGAATTATTGAGTTCCTTTGTAAACAAACAAAGCTGAGGCACAGAGCGAGACGATCTTCTAAATGTGCTTTTATTATTGTTATGATTATTATTAAGTGCTTGTTCGCTCATAAATTTCTAAATCTGTGTGGTCAGTGCTTTATTACTGAATAAGAGTTTGGATTAGCCTAATTAGCCGCAGCAACAATTAGCCGTGGATGAACTAAAAATCCATGCGGGCAATGCCACAATCTGCATCTTGGCTATGAGGGAATAACATCAGCGTTTATTTTGTCTGGACACGACTTGTAACACAAACTCACGTGATTGTTTGGACGTGGAACGTCCTTCTGCATTCAAAAGCCGCCTCCGCCAGCTCAAACACCGTCCTATGCCGCTCCTCTGCTCAGAGACACGGTTCTTCCAGGAGACACGGTTCTCTGGAGACTGGTAGCTGACCCACGTAGAGCAGCCTGATGGACTGCGGTCCAAACCCTCCTCCGGACTGCACACTGTAGCAAAACAACCTTCCCTGCCTGCAAACATGAAGTTAAGAGTCCAGCTGCACTGCTCAGACATGCTTTGCTCGTGCGGGGAGCAGGCCGGTCCTGTTTGCGCTCCAAAGCCAGAGCAGTAGTGACCCACTATCATAATAAATTGTTTATATGCACCACGATCAGATGAACAATCGGCATAACCTACTTATCTCGATCGCAAAGAAATTTTGATCCAAATGAGTCTGATCGGGTCAGAGTATTCCGAACAGCGATCTATTCTGATTAGGCGTTTATTACGATTACTCTTGTCCATGTAACCGCAGCTATTGTTGCGCTTGGAAAAAGGGCACAAAAATTCCTACATTGTTTTCTTGGACATAGTTTCTGCAGAGTGGCAGGAGTTCATATTCACCTCTGAATTGTGAGGGGGACTACTGTTGGTACAGAGTAGGTAGCCACATGATGCACATCATGCCTTTGTTTACGCTCTCCCGCTATCTTACAGCTCCTCACTCGCCCAACCTAACATTAGTGGTACAACAAAAATGGTGAGCAAAATTGGATCTATCCAGCCGTACAGTTTAGATCCAGATTTCAGCTCAGATGGGGAAAAAAAATACGTACATGGATCTATTTGTCTGCAAGCGGATGCATCAGAATGGAGGTTTTCATGTAGCTGCAAGCAATTTCCGACAGTATTTTTTAATCTGTTCCCAATTAACAACAATTTAAATAAAGAAATACCCAGCAATACAATTTAAATCTTAATGTTCTTTATATATTTCCTCTATTATCAAAAAAATGCCACAAGAACAAATTAAAAACACCAAAATCACCCTTTTCATTTGAGTGGGTTTTAATAGTTATTGAAAAAAGTTGTTTTCACAGTAGCTCTCCTCAAAGAAACCATTTCCCTGTCATTTGAGTTGTCTTGTTCGTGTCGTCTCATAAGGAAATGTCAGAGTAATCCATGAAAAACTGAGGTGTCTGGATGTAAATTTTGGTCTAAATTAGATGTGCAGAAACACATAAGCTGCCTTAAAACTGAAAGACCAGATAAGACTGTCTTCTTCACCCCCACCCCTCCTCTACCTCCTCCTCTTTTCTTTCCACCCTGCCCCCACACACACACACTTTTTTTTCTTAAATGGCATGAAGGTTGCGATGGCTGGAGTCCAAGATCATCACGCCTGAGACCGCACAGATGGGGAGAGATAAAAGTTCTCTGTGAGCCGCTCAGTGCTGCCATTTTACACAGAAGCAAGAGGGGCGCAAGGAGGAGGTGGGGGAGAAGGGAGCCACCTGCAGCCGTGACATCACCGCCTTATCGCATATCATGTATCACCTGCAGCTCCACGTCAAGCCCAAAGAGACAGATTTCATCTGTCATCTCTGCGAGGATCTCAATATAATTTACTCTGCTGATCTGACATCCAGAGGAGAGGAGTGGAGTTGCCAAACCTAATCTTACAGATGAGGACTCTCTTTTTTCTGCCCAGTCATGTCCTTGTGTGCTGTTTCGTAGGGGGGAGAGGGGCTGGCATATCAGATTTAACTGTTATTTGAAAGCAGCATGTTGGGTTAAGTGGCTCTAGTGGTTTCATTCCTCCGTGAGCATGTTCAAGTCAACCTGCTGTTCCCTTTGTTCTGAACAGAGCCTGTGGGACTGAAAAAGCTCCAAAGAAATGCCAAACATTTTTAAGGAATCACGTTTAGGATATGCGTTACACCCACAACTTTCCCAGCTTCCATGAGGCCAGTATAATGAAAAAAAAGATACAAAAGGATTATCACACAGAAATGCCAGGAGCAAAAAAATCACTATTGGTATCAAAAAGCATAACCTAATTAGAAAGACTAATCAACTTTAATGTCTTCACATTTAAGGGAGAAGAGAGGATAATTAGTTTTGGGGTTCAGACTCCATTCCTTTACAGTCATGCCACTAACAAGAGTCAACGCAGTCTGGAATAGCCAGCCTCGTATAGCAGTTAATTGCAGGTTTTTGCCCTCGAGCACCCTTCTAGACAAGGAGACAACAGCAAAGTTGGCCATTTCGGTTGTGCTGGCTGTCATTAACAATTAATGTCACTTTCATGAGTCAGTGTGTCCCCAGAAAACTTGAGCCAAAAATATTTTGTTTGCTGTGTCTTTCACTCTTGTCAAATTATGTTTCAGTATACATGGGAGGATAGCCAAAGCTCTTATGAAGAATTTAAAGGTAAATCTTTCAACCTATATGCTTTTATGTATTTGTAAAAACACATTTTATGCATAAGAAAGGGATTTTGTTCTGCAGAGTTTACGCATCCATCTCGTCAGTTTGAACTTTCCCAATTTGAAACAAGCTGACCCAAGCAGTCACAGAAACTACATGCAAGCATGATCCAAAACCAATGCAAGTGAGTTCTAATGTTCTAAAAGGGGGTGGGCTAACTTTTTGACTCGTGGGCCACAAAGGGTTCTAAAATGTATTAATCCTCCTCATAGAGAAAAGATATAGTGAAATCTCGATGAAAACATGCTTGTGGCTACTTGCACCTCTGAATGGATGTCCATCAGGGAAAAACACAAAATGAAGAAATGCTGCATTCAAGCAGTTTTGGAATGATCAAAAAAATACCTGTCTGACTTGCAAAGCACAAAAACAGAGACGGTTTTCTTTATCATTCCTTATCATCAGTGTATACGTTTTAATGAACTTCCAGAAGCGTCTAGACTTGCTTCAGATGTTGAAGCCACGGCTCCAAAGCAGCCAGCGGTTGGGAGAGGAGATAGCACGGACCGGAGATTTGTGACAGAGCAGCGCATGAAACCCATCAGTTGATGAGTGGAAATCCCTACTTTCTAATTAATAGAGGTACACAGGCCAGGGGGATAAGGAGGATCAGGAAAATGAAATCAGCAAAAAGATAGCATCACTTATTTCTGAGGTCCATTGTCACACTTGAGAATCTTCTGTAATGAATCACTCAAGCATTCTGCAGATACATTTGAATGGCGGGGAAATTCATTGTCCAGCGGAGAGCATTCGATAAGGATCTTTTCTCTTGCCTCTGCCTCTTTTCCAGCTTCTTCTTTCCTTCCTTTGTCAAAAAGGACGACTGATCAAAAAGCAAAATCGAGGCTCAAGCATCAGGTGTGTGGTGTGAAAGGCTGCCATAATCTGCAAGTGAAGTGGAAAGCTTTCTCTGATTTAAAAGGAAAAAAGCTTTATTGGAGGAGTTTCGAAGAATTTGTTTCTTGAGATGAAATGCACAAGTCCGTAGAGGGAAATATCTTTAAAGACCCACTCCAAAATAAAGCGTTATTTTGGTGTTTTTAACATGTTCTTGTATCATTTATCTCAAGATGGCGGAAAATAATTTAAGCTTAAAATTGCATTTTTGAGAATTTATTTACTCAAATCATTGAGAATTAGGAGCAGATGAAAAAATACCCAATTGAAAAAGTTCTCAATGTGACGTAGAAACTGCGATTGGTGGGCCAGGTCTGCCTGCTACAGTCTAATGCATGTACTTGCAGACAAATAGATCCATTGCACCGCTAATGTTAGCTTGGGGTTTGAGGGGCTGTAAGCTAGCGAAAGAGAGTGTAAACAAAGGGATCATGGGAAGTAAGCCTTGGGTAACTTCTGCACCAAGAGTCCCGCCCAAAATTTCAGATAAACTTCTGCTACTCTGCAGAAACTATGTCCTAGAAATCTGCAGATTTATTTTTATTTTGGCTAGAAATTGCATAATTTTAATTAACCCTTGTGCTACCCTAGGCATTTTAACATTGGGAGTTGGGTCATCTAGACCCACTAGACAGTGCTCTGAACCTTTTTTCTTCAATGATTTGTGATCTTCACTGGTGTCCATGGATTACATGAAATCTTTCCACCTTTATCCACCTTTGTCATGGTAGGGAGAACACGTCAATGTAAGGGTGGGGTCATCTAAGATAGCACAAGGGTTAAGAGACCACTGGTAATGCTTTGTAAATAGATCTTAAGGAGGATTGGAGTGGGACATTAGGTCTGACGTGAGTTTTGCTTCATAAACATATATTTTTTTCCCCCTTCGATCCTAAAATGCACAGATGTATACGTGCAGTGGACATTTCTGCCATTTAAGTAAAGACCAAGAATACTTTTCTGCTTTTACTTGCCTCATTTTAACGTTGTAAAAGTTGCATATCGACACAAAGCGGCCTTTCTCTGCGACAGAATCAGCTGATTTATGTTGATTGTGTAAACACTACACTATTGTAAAGGTTTTATCAACACAAAGCTGCTTTTTTTCTACTTCAGAATCTGTTTGAATTTTGTTAATTGAGTAAGCGGTTCAGGAGTTATAGTACCGGTAGTTTAAAGAACACTGGAGCTAAAGCTGGTGTTTAAAGTCCCTCTCCGATCATCTTGTGATCTATTGTAAAAGTGTTCCCAGTGGTCTTTAATTATAATTATGCTGTTATTGCCTACATTAAATAATCTGCGTCATTTTCTAGGACATAGTTTCTGCAAAGCAGCAGGGATTCATTAGAAATTCACCTCTGAGTGGCTGAAAGCCCCGAGAAGGGAGATTGTAGCTAACCCAGCGTATTTTCTACGTCACAAATACGCTTTTTTTCAAAAGCTATTATTTATCTGCTCATGATTCACATTCATTTGACAAATGAAATACTCAGAAATGCATATTTAAGTTCAATTTTCTTTCTATATGCCCTGCATGATCAGAAAATGTCACAAGAACATGTTAAAAACATCAAAAACACTATTTTCATACTAGATTTGTTTTATACACAGAACGTATTTCCTTCACACCTCAGCATCTGTGCAACTATGGATACCTGCAAACAAGCGTAACTTCCGAATCATAAAGTTCCTCTGTAAGCTTTGCAAGATGAAGCAACAAATCATCAGTGTGCCCTACAGAGCTTGAAATGAACAGACGTCAGAGCACAGCAGATGCTTTTGGTCTGAAAGCCAAAGTTCTGAATCCGCATACATATAGATATGACTTTATTTCCTCAGGCTCTGAGTCTTCATTTTGACTCATGTTTGTTGATTACTAAATTCATAACATTTTAGGAATAAAACAAAATGTCTTATATTTTAAATCAAATTTTAAAAGGGTGATTAGAAGTTCAGACATTCAAGGATTCCATTATTACATTTTTTTGTAAAAGGGTCTAGTTATGGCTTTAGTTCATAGTAAACAACCTAATTTAAGGTGTTAAATTGGTTTTATGTTAACTTTAAGAATACAGTTTGTTCATCAAATGGATTATATGTTTGGTTCATTTTATAGCAGTTATAGTTTTGAATTGTTCTTTAGTTGCATCCAGTCTTTTATCCCTTAGATAAAAGCTCACACAACCAATATGTAAGTTTTCACCCTGATCTTGCATGTGAGGGCTACAATAACCGTCTTTCCATTACGCATATGCGCAAAACTTTATCCAAATTTTAGAAATGTCAAAAAAAAAATATTTAAGAACTACACTGTTTTATTAAATCAAAATTAATCAAATAAACTCAAACCAACTCAAACGATAAGTCATTCAAAAACATGGCGACGGATGTGAACAATATTTTGATTGACAGCAGATACATTCAGATTTCTGCCATGGCACTAGCGCTCATCATCATCTGTTCAGGCCATGGAGCGGCGAGCTCCTTAAACGTGGGAGGGGCTATGGATGAAGTCATTTTGGGAAATTTTGGTTGTTGATTTTACAGAGGAGCTGTGGATCCAACAATCCCACATGACACGCTCAACTGTTGATGAGCTGTGAGATGCTGTGGGACCTCTGGTGGCGCCCGCTGTGCAGCCAGTTCCTACCAAGACGCGCATCACCATCCAGCTGTTGGTCACATTAAATTCTAAAAAGTGTAACTTACAGTACTGCGACAGACTGGAAGCCTGTCCAGGATGTCCTCTGCCTTTGCCCACAAGTGGCCGGGATTGGCTCCAGCAGCCCCAATGACCACGAAAGTGACAAAACAGATATAGAAGATGAATTAATGAATAAATGTTTGCATTCCAGTTTTCAGATATATGTTCATTTTGATACGTCTCAAAAACCACCTCTTCCAAGCGCAAAAAAGTTTTTTGGATAAATGCGAGTTTTTTTCAAAATTGTTGTGTTTCCACTAAGCAAATTTATTATCGCAAACCCAATTTGCGCAACTTCATAGTCAATGGAAATGCAGCTACTGACTGCTATGCTTCTCACCTTTACAATTTAACATATACAATTTATTTGGATTTCATGATACTTCATCTGGGGCAGAAAAAGAATCAACCAATAACAGTTTGTCCCTGAGAAAAGATGATTTATTTAACCTCTCATGTGTCTCACTATCAACAGTGGCTCCTTAAGGAATAAAGAAAATGCAAGCCTAAAACTCAACACGTATTAGCTGCATGCATAAAGCTTCTAGGCTTTTTAAAATGTTCGTCCATATAAATTAGGTGGTAAAATCTGAAGATACAAGATTATGAAAAAGCAGCATCCTGCTCATATGATGCATTCTTGGAGCTTCTCTTCTTTATAGCAAATTGCGCCATAAACACGTTTGAAAAAGAAAGGTATGTGAAAAAATCTTGACTTGTGCATTAACTCTGGCTTTTAAAAGAAGCTCCTTCCGCTTTGCGGTGGTTTAATCAAACCAGAAACAAGGTACTCTTTTTTTTTAAAGAAGAGGGGTTTAAACTTCCTTTTCCTTCCTTTTTTTTTTTTTACTTCCACCCTTATATCCCAATACAATTATTTAATACACCCACTCATAGTCTGCATATGAGATATGAATATAATTGTATGTTACTTTTTAATTACAGGAAAAATCTAACTTGTAAGATGATGGGCTGGAAGGTGCCATTGCATTGTTATTTTTTTTTTTTTCATCCTCGTTTTCTGATTATGTGAGCTGGTCTCCTTTGCTAAGCGATGATAAGCAGAATTTCCATGTTCTCTGCATAATTAATCCATCTTTGCCTCTCTTCATGCCAACTCTGCCGTTATCGCGGGCACATGCCTGAATTGCAAAAGAATCCTCTCTTCAATTGGAACTTATTGATATTCCTAAAAAAAAAAGAAAAAGGAAAACTGAAAATCCTCAAATTTAAGCCACAGATTGTTAAATGGATTAATTTCGCGGCAATCGCAATCATCTAAGGCAGGGAGACAGGCAACGCAAATTGAAAGTGTCTCCTGTTTGTGGAGTTTTAGTCCCAAATGATAGGGCTTATTGGCATGTATTTTCTCCCTCCATAGTCAAAAATTACCATTTATTTGCATGCCATAAAATACTTTTATACGGTTGAAAATTCACAGAATTTTCTTTCAATGTCTGTCTTCTTGATAACAACTTCAGCTTCCCACATCTGGACGCTTTTGATACTGGCTGAAAGGAATGTCTGAATATTTAATATTTTTATCTGCTCTCATCAATAGTTTCACCATTAAGGATGGCTCTGCTGTTTGCATGAAGCCTGGCAGATGTAGATTTATTTTCTGAGCTGTCCACAGTCTGCCTTTCTGTGAATATATTGATGCATTTTTTCCATTTTGCTGTGCACTGATGCCTCTGCATATGTAATAAACCAGCAGACACACTTATAAAACACATCAACAGACTGTATTATAATGCTGCATTTAGATGGGGCTCTTCAGTTACTCATGCACAAATTCGGAACGGAGGAGAAACTGACTACTAACATCAAATATCATTTACTTGACCTCCTAAAAATGAGGAACACTAAATTACAAGATGTTGAAACACAGGAGTTGCTCATGTATAAATCAGCTAAAAGGTTATTTAGACACTTGACATATGATACACTGGGAGAGGAGCATTACAGTGAGCTATGCTGACATTTGGAGTGAGATGTGCACAGTTACCCCTGTTTAAAATTTAGCTAAAATCTGAATTAGAAATGTAGTTTTGTCTGAGGGTTTAAGACTAGCCGTTTGGCTCAGAGGTGTCTCTTCTTCTCTGACCAGATTATTGAATGTTAAGAGTTCCAGAGAATTTTGTGATCTTAATAATGATTCTTTTCAGGTGGACATAAACTTGAATTATGAATTTAATTGGTTGCAGTACTGGCTACTACTATTATTGCACAATCCTTTCAGTTCCCAAACATTTGTTGGATTTTTTTTTTATGTTAAAGCATCAAAATAATGTATAATTAAGTCTCCTCGGCCTTCACTCAGAGCATTTTGTCTTCTCACTTAGATTTTAGAGACTCCACTATTGAAATTGACCTCCTTGAAATGAGAGGGGATATTTATGATTTTAATCCATGCAAAGCTCGCTGGTTATCCCCTAGAGGTTGCACAATCTCAGCTTTTGACCACATAAAAAAAGAAAGTCAGATTAGTGGGAGGAATATACTGCCCCATAGTTCTTTCCTTTTCTTCTCTTTCCTTCTTCTAAAAAAAAGGGCCTTTATTTTCAGATTTACTCATTCCCAATGGGAGGGGCATAGTTTGTTCATCCCGCCTTCTTTTGGTATTTTAATCTCTCTCTTCGACTTTAATGTTTTTGGTGTCATCTTAAGATGCTTTAGGGTTGTGTGGCATTTTGATTACTGCTTTTGTGCTTTCTTCAGCTCACTTGTACATGGCAGAGACGGGAAAGGATGAGAAAAGAGGGGTATACTGGATAGTGGTGGTGAAGCCTCTCTGGATGGAGCTGGCACTGAGGCCTGCGGGGCTGCGGGTGGTTTTGGCAGCTCGGCCAGCGGAATGGGCACTCTCTCAGACATCTGTTTGCTCGCTGCTGCTGGAGCGGCTGCCTGGCTGGATGCTGGGAAGATGCTCGAAAGGTGGAGCATTCAGCCACAACCAGCACAGCTACCAGCCGCTTTCTCAGATAGAAAACATTTAGCTGCTTTTTAAAAAAATAAATACTGCATCTATAACGTTTAAAATCATGTTCCATATTTTAATATCTTTAGGATAATATCAGATTTTTGAATCAAATAAAAAATGTAAAAGTTGAGAAAGGATTTTAGATCTTTTTTTTAACTGTAACTTCTGAGGACGTGTTTCTTCAGTCCACCCTTTCAGAAAAAACATTTCATTCGACCCAAAAGAGTTTTAGATGTGCCACCCATAGCCTATCCTTTCCTACACTCACGTGCACACACACACACACGCACATGCACGGATCTCACTTCCTCATGAGACAAACCAATCCTGAACAGCCAGAGGGTGACATCGCAGCAGGCAAACTCATAACACCGGTGCCCAAGTTGAGCTGCTGAGGCTGCTCTTTAAGGAGCCAGTTGCTGTCCACGCCACGGCTGTCACTCCCAGCGCCACTGGACATGTGTGATCCCTTGAAGAAATCAACCTAGTAATTTGTCACGCTAGCCCCCCCCCATGATATGACAAAGTCAGCACGGCAGCTCAAATCAACAGAGTAGCAGGAAAGCTGCAGCTGTTATTTAAACTATACATCAATTGGGGTTTGTTAAAAAAAAACCAACAATAACATTTAATCAGTTAAGACATTTGGAGACAATATGAAAGTATATAATAATTGGAGGTCACTTTATCTGAAAGGAGCCTGCTGTCTTTACTACTTTTTAAATCTATTTTTACAATTGCACATCCTGGTAAGTTTGGTTTTTGTAAGTAAAACTGCAGAATAAATGCTCCTATCTTTACCTTTGTGTATATGTCAGCCACACCCCGTGTGTTTACAGGAAATGTGTCAAAAATATGTACATTCAAGAAATCATGTTGTGTGCTTCTGACTTTAATTAGAAAAATATGGCTTAAACAGTCATTATTTTAGAAAAATAGTCAAATCCTTTACTGATTATTTTTCTTATAATTATTTCTGTTCTTTTCAGAGATGAGTGCAATTTTGGTGTGATTTATTTTCCTTTTACATAATAAAATATTCTAAACTGATTTGGGACTGTCTGTTTTTTTAATTTTTATTAGAACCTTTGCAAAATTTACTAAAAAGAACTAAATTATATTTTAAAAATTATTTTAAAATCAAATGTGCATTTTAAAAAAAAGTTTGGATCCTTTTTCATCAATATACATTTAATGTTTGTCCTTTTTGACCTCTCTGTGCTTGTTTTTACAGGTTATTTATTTATTCCAACTAATTGTACTTTTCAAATTAAATGTAAGTGCCCTGGACATCAAATGTATAATTTTCTTGAGAATAACATTGAGGGTCTGATGCACCCACACCACTCTGCTGAGGTGACAAGCTAAAAACAATGCTGTGCATTTCAGCTGAATGTTTGACTTTTTTTCATCTGAACCAACATCTCAACCGCTCCTGATGGGACAGGAGACAAATCGACTGATGAGGAAACATAAGGTTTTTCAGAAAGAACAGGAAGAAGCAGCAGCCAGCTGAGCTCCTCTGCCCCGATACTCAAGTCCGTTACCCAAATGTGACTTGGCAGTTCTAATCAAATGATTTAGCACATTAAATCAACCTTTCCCCTCATAATCAGATTATGAGCACACAACACAGCATCTCCGCTGCATACAGTATACCTTAACCTCTTAATATGTGCAACCTTGTGTCAGTGATTTCCCCAGCGATGGACACAGTATCATGTTAATTATCACTGCCATCTGGTTTGAGCAGAGGAAAAAAAAAGCTTTCTCTTCCTCTTGCAGATTTGTACCTGCCAATCAAAGTCGGCTTCAAACGAGCCACCGGGGCTCAGGAGGAGCACAGAAGAAGCACGCTCCAGTCTCAGAGGATTTAGGAGTGGCGTTAAATTAATCTTGAGCTGGCAATTTGACTCTTCTCTCGCACTGTTTTGTTGCTTCTAACACACATCATTATTGATTTTGGTGTTGAGCTCCTAATAAGGCCAGTAAAAGCTGTTTGTGGCTGGTTAACATGGTCATTTTAGAGGCTGTGTCGGGAAGGGACACTGGCAAACCTTTAATAGGTTTCTTGGGATTTTTTTTTTATGTTAGGAGAGTATTAGCAGCTATTTTGGGATAATTAACACTCTTTTTTTTTAACTGTGACACCTTTAGGCCTCCCTTCTGACTGCAGCCCAAAAAATCTGGATGTTTGAATCCTGGCCAAAGCTGCATATGCAAAGCAATACAGAGAGAAGAGGGCAGGTGAACGGACGATAGAAGGACCAAAGAGACGAATCCAGGACCCTCTTGGTGCAAACGCTCTCCTCAAGGTGAACGCCTGCTGACCCGTCTGCCACAGAAATTATTCCGTAGTTTCAGACTCCATTCCAAACTTGTGGAATTGGGTTACAAGATAATTTCACAGGCCACTTGCTTGTCTTCCTTGGTAGTCCAACTGGCTAATTGAAGAGAGTGATTTCCAGTTTGGGCAACTATTCAGAAAATAGCAGTCAAAATCTGAATTATTTGAATTGCTCTCTGCTTTTCTGTCTGTCTGACCAATTTTTTTTTAAATATACAGTCTGAATATTTCTTTTTTTCTTCCCCAGGTTGCCTTATTGCCAGCAAGAAACTCTTGTTACTTCCTGACAGTTTATCAATTATTAATAGATAAATAAAAACTTACCCCCCCCCCCCCCAAAGATTTATTGTTTTTTATTAGTATAAATTAAAAACCAACTAATTCCCTAAAAATTATAATATTATGTTAAACTGAGTTAGAAAAATACATTCAAAAATATATTCTTAAAGTATGAGGTCAATACTTTTTTAGTCAAACTAATCCCCAAAGTGCATTCTGGGAAAGTAGTGGTCAAATTGCAGATAAGCTCTTTTACTTTGGCAGGATAAATAAGTAAAATGGATTATTTTTATTTTATTAAAAATAAATGAGAATAACCTTGTTGTGAGAAAGTCATTTGAGAAGTAAAATGTGAGAATGTTTTCAGCTTTTTCTCTTTTTTTCAACAGTTGTTTGCGTGAACCTTCATGCGTTTCTGCGGTCAGAGCTTAGCTCGCCACAATTTACCCCCAAACAAAAACGGGCGCTAATGAAGGGCGCCGCTAATTAAAAGAAGGGTGTAAAAGCGATCAAGTAAGTTCATGGTGCCGCGGCTACGGCGCCCGGGGAGGAACAAACCTTATCTTCAAACAAAAGCGCGAAACGCTTTCACCTCCCCAGTCAGTCCGTGCGGATCGCGGCGAAGCGCAGCCTCATCACGGAGACCGGTGCTGAGGAAAGAGGAAGGGAGGACGCCACGGAGAGAGGGAGGGCTGCGGGCGTGCGTTCGCGCGCGAGCGCGTGTGTTCGTGTGTGTGAAGGAGAGAAAGTCAGAGCCAGAGCCAGAGACGAGAAAGATAAAGGAAAGACAGACGGAACGATAGATCCGTGCGTAAAAAGCGCCCCTTCTTCTTTTTCTTCCCCACTTTTCATTAGAAAAATAATAAAAGTAACAAAAACAGAGAGAAAGACAGAGCGTGGATGAAGCAAAACCTATCGATCAGTCAGTACTACACCTGGATTCACTGACCGCCGCCGCAGCAGGCATGTCCCGAAGGAAGCAGAGCAACCCCAGGCAGATCAAACGTAAGTTTCTCTCCTTTACTCGCCGTTGCGCCGCATTTTCAGCCTGCTCGGAGTTTGCGGGATATTGGAGCGACAGTGACCCCGTGGAGGCTGAGCTGTCGGCGCTCGTGCGCTGCCTGTCACGGTCCTCGGGTCTCCCTCCGCGCGCTCCTGTTTTCTGGAGATGATTTACAGTCCAGACCCCGGTGCTGCTGCAAAACTTTCCCCTCTGCGTCCAAGTTCCAGAAAGGACAAAAAAAGATTCGGTTTTTATCCCGGTATGCTGCTCAGTCAGTCGTTGTTTAAATCCTCCTAAAGTTTTTTGATCGCCTATATCCAACTGGATTTTTAAGCTCCATTATTTATAGTGTTAAAAACGCACAAAAAATCTGAGCAACGACAGAAGCAAAAGCAATATTTAAAAAAAAAAACTTTATATTTTAATCATTAAATTTGTATTATTTGTAACAGACTCTAATAGGGGTGTTTTTCCAACTTTCCAACAGTATTCTAGTCTTGGCTTCCCCTTTCCCTTCATGCATTTCTTCTTTCAGATGTTTGAATAAATACTTACATAGATCTCCTGAAAAATCTCACTGCAGTGTTTAAATGTTGAGCTCCTGTGTCAAAACTGTGGATCCCAAAGACAAAAAAAACAACAACAAAAAACACACTAAAACAAGTTACATTGTTATTTATTTTCATTAAAATAAAAAGGGGGAAAATAACATGATGAGAAAACAAAAACTCCTGATATTTTGAACCTTTTATGACAATCTTATTGTTTCATCTTTGGTTGTGTAAAGTTGATGTTCATTTTGTTAAAGTAGATCTGGAGCGAGATGCTGATCAGCCTGGATCAAATTGGATGATATTTTACACCTGAATTTGTATTTTCTTAAGGACTTTTCTGACATTTTGTGGATTCCAGAACCTGCAGACGTTTAGTAAATTCTGAAGTCATTCCTCAGATGCAGCTGACAGTGTGTGTTGGGTGTGTGTGTGTGTGTGTTTACTTCCACCGCTGTGTGTGGCTGCTGAGAGCAGCGTGGATTACCATTTTTTGCTCTGACAATCATCAGAACTTCAAAGATGAAGTGATTTGGATGTTTCTGGATGGGTTTGTGTTTGTTGATGCTGCCATGGATGCACAGATGTGTGTGAACTAATGAGGATATCAAGTTTATATTTCTCAAACCATTAGAGAATTGTATGAAAATGTTTTAAAACATATTTTTCATTTAATTTTTTTGGTTTTCTTAGAGACAAAAAAAAGCTGGAATTAAGTATTATTTTTCTTTTTTTTAAATTTGTATTAAAAAATTAAAAAGTTATTTTTTTATGTAGTTACAGAACTATTTGGAATTTGATCATAACCATGCGTTTACATTTTTAATTTATTTTCTTTTTCACTAAAATGAAACAGTTTAACAAAACATATTATTATTACTTTATTTAGGTTCCTTCTGAATGTTTGTGCTTTTAGCATCCTCTACAAACTGTTTCCACAACAACGTATGACGTGACAGCGCCTCTCATTCTGCGGACCAATCCTGTGGTGGGATCCAAATTTTAGTTGCCGTGTGAAAGTAATGTATCGTTTGTGTTCTTTTTCAGCCACTGTGACCCAGCCCTTTGTGAATTAGCATGTCACGTGTAAGAGCTTGTTAATATGGAGTTAGTGTGCAGCCGGATAATCAAGCACTGGTTGGAAACAAAAAGGTCACCAAGAGCCTAGATCCTCTCTTCTTCCCCGGGAACTCTGGGTTAAAAAAAAAAAAAGTCAGCACAGACAGTCGTTCTAAAGGACAAAAAGGTTGTTGGGCTCTGTGCTCCCTCTCCCCCGCCCCCCCACCTTCCTCCTGCATACATTGGACCGTTATCTAAAATTGTGATTTATGCAGTATTTTAATATTTTGCTTATTCTTTCCCCTTGGGTGCTCTCTGAGCGGTGATAAAAAGGCAATGCTGAAAGAGCACCATTAATTTGCTCCGATGACTGGGGAGATAAGGCCAGATAATGGGAAAGATAAGAGGAGAAGATATACCATCAGAGCCCCGATTATTACCATTAAAATTCCAGCCCAGCAATCTGCAGCTGGCTGATAATTTCTTCTCCGTTTCCACCACTTCGGATGATAAGGCAAAAAATAGTCAGTCATTGCTCCTTGATTACGCTGCCTGGATATCCCGATAATACTCTGATAAATTATGTATTTCCCCCCTTGTTGTTTCTTTTCTCTGTATGTTGCATCCATAAGAATATATATATAAATATATGAAGTGTAAAGTGGTGCCCCATTCCCATCTTGTTTTTCTAGGGAAGTAAGAGATCCCAAAGCTTTTCTATTGTAATAAGAGTTTGATAGAAAGAGGAGATAATGGAGGTGTTTTGTGCAGAAGCACATATCAATGTTATCAGCTCATCTGTGTGGGCCAGCTGCTAGCTGCTGTTGTTTTTAGCCTTATCACCTCATGCCAATATGCCAATAAAAGGTTTTTGCTGGTGTGGAGGAGAGGGGAAAGCGTGCGACGGAGGAAGCTGACTGCAAAGATGAAAATATGGCCGATGCTCGGCGGATTGCGATTAGCTGCCGCACGGTGATGAGTGAATTCAACCGAGCTCCTCTCTAACAGCTCTTCCTCCTCCTCTTCTCCCTCCTCCTCCTTTATTTGGGGGGTATCCATACCTCCACTCGCTCTGAGAGGAGAACATTTTGATACTTAATAGGATGGGAAGATATGAACAGGGACCGAATTGAAACCCGGCTCCCTGTGGGTAATTTTTCTGGAGAATTGCCCCCAAAGTTTTGCACCGTAAAGGGGAATCTGGATGATGTAGAGAGCCTACCTTCTCCTGCGTGTATGGGAGCTTATTGAAGAGGCCTGGCGAGGCCAGGCCTGGATGTCTAATGTCAAATGTGCTTATTAAACTGACTTAGTGCTCTCCTTGTTTTGCTGTTGTCTTGCCCATATGGGAGAATGCATGCTGCCTCTCCTGTGTTGAACTAAGTGAGGGAACGGAGGCCTGCACTGTAGTCCTGCCTGTGAGTTTGTATAGCAGCAGAGTGGCACATCTCCAGAGTAAATGTCATCTTATCCAAATATATCATCTGCTCTGCTTGTACAAGAGTTTTCATTTTACAAAATTTCAAATTCCACTATGAAACAAGAAAAAAAAAAATCAAAATTCATTTTCCAAAATTCAAATAATTAAGAGGAGATTTTTTTTTTTAATGAAGCTGCTATTTGACTTTAATCTCTGCATACTCTGACCTATACGTAACCTTAACTTGGACGCAGTGAGAAACAGCAGGAGCAGAGCGTCACAGCAGACCAGGGCTGTCTGTTCAAGCTAGAAGTCGTTTTTTTTATCACAGCAACCATTTTTTCCATCTCCGCTCTACAGTTAATCTCTCAGCTCCTTAGCATAAGGCCACTTTATGTAACGTCAGCACGCTGTTTATCATATCAGGTGACATTTCTATCTTTGAGGGGCATTTATCAGAGGCAGATTACACTAGTAAGGGATAAGGGGGAGTGTTTACTGAATTGACTGCCAACATCCTGTCTGATTGTGTGTTTGCTGGAGTATACGTTGGTGCCTGTACAGTAGGCATGGAGAGCATGGGCTGGTGTGGCTTTTTCACAGAGCTGTTAGCTTGTTGTGCTTTCTATTTTGTGCGTTTCACCAATCTTTCCTGCAGTTGAGCCTCTGTCTTGAAAACAGTCGTGGAAGTTGTATACTGTACGTTCACCTTTGGCCTGCAAGTGCTGGCAACTTTAGTAGTCAGATGTTTTGGGGGTGGAGACTAAAAAAAGAAACAGCCCTATTGCTCGCCAGCTTCCCTGTGTAGTTAAGGGTCTTCCTTTCATTTGGTGACAATCTCGGCATGTCTCCTGTGTTTCTCTTGTTGATTTCTGTCAGAAGAAGAATGGTTGTTGAATGCCAACTTTCCCTCAAACATCTGTTCCCTGCCAATAACAGCTTGTGCCGTTGCTTCGTCTTAGCGGAAGGATCCCCAGTTGCCTCCTCACTTTTGACACAAAACAACAATGCGGATGAATGTCATCTCCTTTCAGTTTTTTTGTCTGTGTCACAAATAAAATGCTTTCTGCAGAGGGAAAGTCTTTGAGCTTTCGTCGCTGACGACATGAGAGCTGCTATAGGGGAAGAATGCAGCTGCTGCCTCCTTTCCGTTGAAAGCAGTGTTGTGTAAAGTGTTTGATGGTGTGGGGTTGGCAGCCCGCGCACCGACGGGGCTTGACTCTGCCCTCGGTGTCGCCGTGGCCCGCGGCGCCCGGACGGCAGAGTGAAATGTGGGCAGGGTTGCTGCAAAGGTGGAGGTCACTTCCTCTCACAGCTTCCTCTTTATCTTCCTCTTTCCTGAATTCCACTGCTATTATTCCAATAACGGCTGCTTCAAGCTGCGGTTGCTGTGTTTTCCACACAATGGTTGTTTTTGGCACTGAAACCAAAATGCAAAATTCTTAAATTCATCATTACTCTCCTTGCTCATTTTCTTCCGCTTTATTCAGATTTGATATTAATGGTGTCCACGGAGCCCAAGGCAACAATTGACTTTCAGCCTGCTTTAAGTTAATAGCCTTGTCTCTTCCCATGTAGGGATCAATACTGGTATTAATTAATCACCATTATCAGGAGCAGGATCTAGTTCCATTTGTTGTTACATCAGCAAAATATCAATAAAGAAAGTGTACTCCCTGATCGTCATGGCAACTTCATCTCTTAGGTCAAAGAGAGTTTATCTTATCTTGCTTCTGAGAGTGGCAAACTGCTTAGGAATCTGGTTTAGACTCACAGATGATCGATTTAAGCTTTATTTCGCCCCCAACCTTGTTGTTTTGCAAGAGAGGGGGTGAAAAAAAAATGCGAGAGGCAGTAATCTAATCACAGGTAAGATGTAAGATTTAAATATTGATGTGCAAATGCCATTACAGCAAAGAGGGCGTCTGGTGTCTCTGCTGTTCAAGTACGTCCTTTTAACACCCAGACAAAGCTTTGATTATCAAAGGTGTCACAGTAGAGTTTGGATGTAAAGCGGACAGTGTGGGACTGCAGAGGAGATGAGTTTCCTGCTGCCACCAGCTCTGAAGGCTCACAGAACACAGTCCACATCCTGCAGGCCTCCGCCTGAGCAACAATAGGTTTGTGCACTTCAAATCCACGATGCACTGATGTGTTCAAGACCCGAAAGTCTTTCAGGTGTTGCGTTATATTCCAACAGATGAAGGCAGATGCTGTGATATACGGAAAAAGAAAAAGTTTACCTCACAAAATGCTTCTGATGTCATATTTCTGGTTTCTTTAGAAGCGGAGCAGTGAGGGGTTACCCTAGATATGCTTGAGATTAACAGCATTCTTCTTGATCTCAGTGGTTTATGGTTTCTTTCTCAATTATTTTTTTATTGTTATCTAGATTTTCAGTTTAAACTAAGAGTTGCAAAATGTACCTGATTTATTGATCACCATTTATTGATCATCATTTGGGTTTTAAACATTTTAATACTTTCAAAATTTTGTGGGAAGACAGAAATCTTAGCAGTAAAGGGTTGAATAAAATGATAAAAAATTATGTGACAGTAAAAACAAGTGTTTTGTATAAAAATATTAGCAGAGATTTTTTAGAGGTTGTAAAGTAAGGTTGCATGTGGTTCATGCAGAGGGTTGGTGAGAAAGATTCTAGTTTTTTTTTTGTCATTTGCTTTCTTTGCAATAGCATGATTGAATAAGACAATTGAGCGTCGAGCTGCAGAAACACTAAAATTATTTTTTACGGTCACTTTTTTTTCTCAGTTTTTACATTTTTCAGATCAGTTTTGCTTTGCACAGAGCAGAAGTGCATACTTTTTAACATCTTCTGGCACGGTGAGACACAGAGTTGTGTGATTGAAGTTTTCAGTGTTTCAGAGAGTGCAGCAAAGTATTTTGTGCTTGATGGAGGCAGGGCTGGGTGCCTGGATGTACCGCATCATGCAGCAGAATGCCCCTCAGGGTGGGAGCAGGGAGCACGGGGCCTTTTTTTCCCTCGTTTTGCCTCCTGGACACAATTGCTTCATTTAACATTCTCTATTTGGCCCCTGCCAAGAGGGCAAATAGCCAGGGTGAGTAAGAGAGGCTTCCACACATCATGAATTCTTCTTTCATTTGACTTGCACAGTCCCTTTTCACCTTGGAGATGCACATGGATGTGGAATGAAGATATTGCTCAATTAAGGGGATTTCTAAGGTGGCTCCTGAGCTATTGCGGTTATTTTTCTGTGCCATACAGAGGTTTGGATGTATCATGGATATGGATATTGAGTTCATCACATTTGTGTGATGCTTTGACATCTCCATCTTTATAGCCCAAGAGAGACTCTGCTCTTTTCTCCATCACATTCAAGAAATAAAAGTCCAGGGGTTGGAAATCTGTCAGTCTTCTATTGCTGGCTTATAAATAACTTTTGTGTGTCTTTTTTTTGTCTCTTTCAATCAAATTAAGCATGGTTGATCATAACATTTTCACGGGATGTGTCAAAACTGCTCAGACGGTTTTGACTGAATCTTGGATGAGACACGAGGGAGAGGGACTGCTTGGAAACATGACTCATGTCTTGCAGACGGCACATTGTGTTGTCAGCAAAATACAGTGAAACGAGCTCCGAGTACGATGGGTAGAAATTGTTTCAGCAAATTAAAAACAAAAAAAAAAACAACTACTGAGCTGATTAAAAGAAAGATAGCAATAAACAGGGGGAGTTGGCTGACAGCAGCAGAGCGGGATGGTAGCTGGCACGCAGGAAAGTGACGCCCTAATAGATGTTCGGTCTAAATCTCAGGCTTGGCAGGAATTACTGCGGATGGGCTTGCAGGGATGTGGTGCACAACTTTGCACGGGGCTGAAGTGCACCAGGCTGCATAGTTCAGGGAACGTTAGCAACAGAGGATTAAGTAACAAGCTTTTCAGTTCAATTTGTACATCAGCATTTCCCTCCTCAAAACACACAGCGTCTCAAGGGTTCAGTGGAAAATCACTAATGACAAAGCTCTGTAAATAGATAAACAATTCGTGTCAAATATGTTGAAAATATAAAGCAAACTTCAAAACAAGTTAATACTTTAAAGAGGCTGTGTTTTGATGTGCACCACTGCAAAGCTGGTAAAGCTGTTGACAGCGCAGCTTACACGTGATGTGATCAGAGGCCGTATCTGCGCGCATGTGATTAGCACGGAGAGCTGCAACAGAGTCATAACAGAGCCATTTTCCAGCAGGAGCACGTTGATGAAGATCACGTCCGTGTAAACTGTGCACATCGGATGGGTTCAAGAGTGGAGGAAAGAGACCGGATGGAGTTTAAGAGAGATCCTCTCAAAGCAGGTTTTTAGGAAGTCGTAGGGGAAAATGCTGCTGGCGTTTTTTCAGAATCAGCCAGCTTTCTCTTTTTGTGTGTTTCAAAGAAAGCTTATCTAGTAATTACTAAAAACTGTTGACACTGAGCAAATGCCGTAGCCGACTAAAATGCCTTTTTGTCTTATGATATCAGATTGGATTTTTATCTGAGGTCCATGCAGTCATGCATCCCTGAAAATGGAAGATAAGAGACTCCAATTCATTATTTTAGCATGACTTTAGAATTAAGAGGCTCATTTCGAAAGAAGTCATTACACTTTCTGTTTTTTAGAAGGAGGGGGCTGTAAAAATAACAGATTGGATGTTTTTATACTTCTGTTTGAGCTGAGGACGTGTCTGGGAATCCCAAAGATGTGAATTTAACCATAATCAAGTTTTTTTAAGCTTCAGAAAGGGGATAACAACTGGGTCAGATGATAAGCTCTGGCAAAACAGGGGAAAAAAATTCCTGTGGCAGACGAGGAGAAAATCTGATTGATTGATGTCTGCTGGATTTGCTAGCATCACAAGCCAGTTGACAGTTAGTTTGGGATCAGATGATTTCACTCTTCAGATTGAGGCTGAGGGGGTGCTAGGCAAATATGAAGGACACAAAGGTCAATGGCTTTTCTCCTCCTCTCTGTATCTATCTCTCTCTGGCAATAGCTTGCTTTGACAAACTCTAATATGTTGCTAAGCTTTGTGGCGGCGGGACACATGGTCATAGTTTGTACTGTAATATCCTATAGCTGTAATCTCACCAGGCGTGATTGAAAGTGCTGCTGCGAGCAGGGACCCGCTGACATCATCAGCCGGACTGGCACCCCCCCCACTAGTTTGGACTGAGTTTCCTTGTGGGATCGAATAAGTTAAACAACAGCTTCAGCTCAAAGGGAATCTGTTATTGTAAGCAGGATCTGATAAAGAGGGTTTGTGCGCTGAAGAGTTCAAACTGGAATCTGCAGCGAGTGTGCCTCTGGTTACAGAAATCGCTGAACATGGAGCCAGGGCAAGAGGATGATGGGAGGCAGATTGTAAATAAACACCCAAAGTTTTCAGGGCTTCTTCCTCGCTCTCAGCTGTTTTGCATACGTTTCCCAAGCAGCATTTGAGCCTCAGCTGCTGCTGAAACTGTGTGCAGCAGAGCCTGCTCTGGAGTCGGCCAGTCTTGGATGAAATCTATTATAAAAACAAAAAGCCTTTCATGGTCGACCTATTGTTGTCAAGAAAAAAACACAATTAAAATTAATAAGACAGGACGCAAATGCCCAAGTTGATATTTATTCTGCTGCAGGTCTTGGGTCCTCTGAGGGTTCATCTCTAAGAAACATAACAGACACATCCATTAGCTTTATGCTGGGCTGCTTTTAAGATCAAGGTCTCACTTGTAATGAAGTGGCTATGCAAATCCAAGTCCAATTCTACTGTTATGAATCACTTGTTTTAATCAAGTTTCCACTGAAAGAAATGTAGCCTTCATTCAGAGGCACTAACCAAACAATAAAAACGGATAATCCGGAGACAATTCCCGTCCAAATGGAACCGGACATCATTTAGAGGAAGAGACAACAACTCTTTGTTTGTTTGAAGTGGTTGATATGACAACCTCCTTGTCAAAGACTCAGGACGAATAAAAGGGATTTGTAATTACCATAATTATCTCTTATATGTTTTCACCTAATGATGTCCATTAACTGCCTAAGGCTTCATTATGGACTGCCTCACTGTAGGTTGGCATGCACTGGTAATGCAGCATGTTACATTACACGGCAGGCAAGTAATGAACTTCTTTCATCGAAGATGTTTATCGAGCAGCGCGTCTGGGGGGAAAAGCCAATACACTTCAGCTTTTTGTTACAGTTGGATTATAACAATTCTCAGAGTTCCCACTTATCTTTTGAATTTTCTCCACATGTGATATCAACCCAATTGGCTTCATGTCTAAACAGGATGGCGCTCTAATCTAGACCACTGTTCGTTTCATGTAAAACATCTCATTTTGTGGCTTAGGCTGGTGGCTGTCTTATCGTTACATAATTGGCTGCCCTCTCCCTGATTTTCTTTGTGGCAATTTATTTAAATTCCCCCATGTTTATATACTCGCTGTCTCCTTTCATTCACAGTGATTGCCTTTTGTAAGTTCAAAGACTCATCTTTAAGACTTTTGGCAACTTTTTAGATATGAACTCACTTTGGGGAGAAAGAGTTTTGTGGATTTGAAGGTTGTCTAACCCCATCAGTGATGCAGATGTCGGGTTTTTAGCAGTCCACACCTCGGCTGGTGCAGCGTTTAGGGGGCAGGAGCTGAATGCACGCCTGCTGTTGGGGTCTTGGGTGCTGCATGTGGCTCTGCTGTTGTTGTTGCTTCGGTTTTGGGGTCTTTGTCCGCCACACATCAGCATATCAGCAGTGTCTCTGAAGCCTGCCTGTATAATGCACCATTTACGGCTTTGTGGCGGGAGATGGCGGCCTGGCGGTGGAATAGCTCCAGGCCTTCCCTTCAGTGAGTGGATTAACAGCGGCCTGCTTTAGCGCTCTCTGCCGCGGTGTGAAATCGGCCCTGCTTCAGCGCCGACGATGAGACTCCTTACCCCCCCCCCCCACCCCCCCACTCTGTTTCCTCACCTCATGCAAAGCCTCTCCCAGCCATCTGTGAAATGTGGAAACTCTGTCTAAGTTGAGTTCAGATCCCATCCCCTCCGTCGAGCTGCGGCCAGGAAGCAAATGGGAAGGCAGTCGGCATGGGGGGGTGGGGGGTGCAGCGGAGGAGGGTGGCGATTGGGGATCAGCTCACTGATGTCGTGCCGCGTGTGCAGGAACCCTGCCTGTTCTCCGCGGGCGAATTGGAGGAGGGTCCAGGCCTGGGTGCCGGCCGAGAGATCCCTGGTTCCTGCTTGCGGGTCCAAATCCCCTCTCTGTGTGTGTCTGCGTGGAGGCGAGGCGGTGGCACGGCTCCCATGAGCCCCTGCCCAGTCCTTTGAAGATAAGATGGTGATACAGACTCCCTTTCGGTACGACGCTAACCGATGGTCTTTGTGTGACACACATGCCTCTCTCCGCTGGAGCCTGCAGCTGAAACACCTATGGTCTTCACTGAAACGAATTGCCTGCATGGCCTCTGGT
Organism: Oryzias latipes; assembly: GCF_053564925.1. Classification (NCBI taxonomy): domain Eukaryota; kingdom Metazoa; phylum Chordata; class Actinopteri; order Beloniformes; family Adrianichthyidae; genus Oryzias; species Oryzias latipes. The sequence goes on along the minus strand of NC_136252.1, from coordinate 8,517,598 downwards.
CAAATTAGATTATGAATGGGTGACAAAATCTAGATCGCATGTTTGGGATATTCCTTTTCTCCAGACACCATTTCATGCTGATAACGTGGAGTTGTGCTCTGGCTGATGCAGTAGTTCCATTTGATTTTCCTCCACTAAGAATCACTCAGGAGTCTCACCGCTGACTTCATATCTTTTTTTTTTTTCATTTTTCCACTGCAACTAGTTGTCATCACGGCTCTGCTGATTTCTCTGCTATCTGCACCAAGCTGCTCTTGATCATGACAGCTTTTCAAACACAATTCTCCTCTGTATTTATATCCATATTTTGTGGCACTCTCAGGCAAATTTTCCCACTTCTGGCACTTCACATAAGCTTTTCAAAAGAGCAGCCATCACAATCAAGCTTTTAAATGATGAACTCAGCTTTGCCTTAACTGCGTTTCAACCTTCCCCCCATCCTGTGGCTTTTGGGGCTCAGATTTGTGCATAATGTCTTGTGATTGCGCTGCATTATGGTGGTTTGGAAAGGCCAGGCGAGGTCCAGCCACACATCGATTTTCCATAGACAGTGGATCCGTGTGTCTCTGTGAGCTCATCAGGGATGGGGCGTTGATTGCTTTTTGATACCCCTCCAATGTGGACGAGGTCCTGCATACATCAGCTAATTAGAATGTACTTAAAGTGTTTGTCTGCGACAGACCCCACACTTTCCATCAGATCCTCAGCCCGAGTGCTCCAACGGCACTCACCGAAGGCTTTGTCAAATTCAAAAGAAAAGAAAAGGTCTGGCTTGGGTATGGTGGTGGGGGCTCTGTGTGTGGGTGTTGATGCAGGGGTTGGGGGTGGCACTTAAACTGAAAAGGAATAGTAGAAATGACTGGAGTTATTTCAGTAAATGGAAGACAACATGCACATTTAACAAAATATAGCAGTTATTGTCTATAATTGAATGATTCCACTGATCCACCTTATGCTTCTGTTCCATGCAGTAGAAGGGAAGCAGAAGCCTGGAGTGAATGACACAGCAGCAGGAAGGGAAGTTGCTGCGAGTAATTAGGCAGCACAAACGAGTGAGCGCTATCGTCCTGTGCACCTTGATGATTTTACAGCTGTGGAGCATCTGACAGGGACCAGCAGCCCCCACACTTTGGACATGTCCCTGCCTTTACTGCAGCTGCCTCACACACACAGTGAGTGTTCTGGGGTGCCCCTTTATATTTCATAGAGTCATTATATTACAGCTCCACAGTTTTGTGGGGGGCTGTCTAGCCCCCCAGACAGCTGGGAATAAAGTGGGACATGGCTCTACACCAGAAATCTAACCGCTGTTTCTTCACTTTATCTTGACTTGAATCTTAATTCCAATAAAGAGTTCTTTCTTTTTTCTTCTCACAGGATAAGCCAAGCAGGAGCACTCTGTGTGTTTCAGCTGTTATGCTCTATTCAATATCATTTCAGATAAGAGGTGTAATCCTTTTTTGGGGGGGGGTGGGGGGGGGGTATATTGACCAAACTCTGATATGAAAGCAGTAAAATAACGATTTGTGCCGTTGGCTGAGTGAAATGCTGAGGAATATTGAATACTATCCTTATTGTTGTCAGCTTTGATGGAGTGAGGCTGATTATTCAAAGGTGTCACAGCTGTGGACTCGACCACCACAGGACTTATTTTAGTGTTGGGGAGTGAGTTCATCAAAAAAAGCAGGTAAAACCGGCACCTGTGCTGCTTTATGTAAGGGTTTGTTCAGTCGTTCAGTCTGTTGTTGATTTTACTTGTATTAGTTACAGTTGACAGCATAAATGATGTTTACAGAGTTTTGTTAAAATGTCAGTTATATAGTTATTTCCTTAATGCAACACAACAATTCATAAAATCAATAAAAGTTGTGTCTTTGTACTGCCAAAAGTGGCCGGCCCATCTGGATCAGGCACAGGGCAGAAGTCAGCCAGGGAGAAAGAACCAATGAGGGCGCCACCTGTCTGCCAGATGGATGTCAAGTAATACGGACAAGCAGAAAAACACTGAGACGCCTAAAAAGAATGACATTACATAAATGTTGATGTCTTTCATCTGACATATTTGGCTGAAAGTTCATTCTGAACACGTACAGCAAAACATTAAATCTGGCTTTTTATCATAACTACCACAAACAGTTGGCCTTATTTAACAAAGCCACATCCAAAATGTAAAATAAAACAAAATATGAATGCATAAATGCACAAACATCACAGGTGTAATCCAATGTTCAGATAAAATAAAAGAAAAACACGTGAAAATAAGTCAAAAGGTGCTTTCTTTAATTAAAAAAACCCTCAGTTAATTAAAAAAGCTAGTCTATAATAGGCAGCTATATCAAAGCCTATTACAGAAAGACATCAAATCAAGTGATCAATGTTAAAAATCTCTGATAATACTTTACATTTACATTAAAATCTGGAAATTCATATTTCCATGGCAATTTAGACATTTATAACATCAGCTGAACAGAATAATTTGTTCAGGGAAAGCCAAAGAAATGAATGAAATACTTTAAAACTTAATCTTCTTATCACATTTTGGATCAGAATGTTCAAACATACCAAATTGTAAAATTAAAAACAGAGCAAATGTTCCAAATGCACAAAGCTGCACGGGAAGTATTGGTTCTGGCTGTCAGAGCGGCGTGAGTGGAGGCGTCCTGTTTAGACAGGAGTGTTGCAGAGAGTAGAGGAGTTCAAGCAGAGAGCCACAGCGCTCAGGTCAATACCTCACTGCTGCAGTCTCACCTTTCAGACTCACCAGCTTTCTTCCATCAGCAGAGAGCAGCTCTCTTTGCTCCCTCATGGTTCATTTCATCAGGGTTTCTTTTATCTTGACTGGCCAGACCCATGACCCCTGAGCACTGATAGTCCAATAAGACTGCAAGGGAGCATCATTGGGGCATTGTGAAGACTCAAACAGAACCTAACTGGGCTAAGTCTGCCCCATTATACTTTTATGTCAACTGTTTGCAAAGAAACTTGTTTGAATGTGGTTTACAGAAATAAAAAATACATGAATGAACAGATTATGGGCGAAAAGAAAATGTGCATTGGGCCATCGTCTTTTCTGACTTTGTCCTGTGCAGGTTCATGGGCAGTAAAAATTTATGTTTTAAGTATTTGTTTTTGTTCTAATGTTGAATTTTACTAATCTTCAGTGGAGTTTGCGCATCTAATTTTAAGAAAGGACTGCACGTTACTGTCAGAGCTGTCGGATTTCATGAGCCTGCAGAGAGTGTGGTGTTTACTTTTCTTAGAAGACAAATGGATGCTCTGGGTTCCACATGAAGACAAACATGAAAGAAATCACCAAGAGTTCTTAAGGCCTCTCCTTTTGTGCTCGGCCTCTTTTCAGCCTGTGCAGCCTTTTCCATCTGACTGCTGTTTGAAGTCGGACGTGGGCAATATTTGCTTTTCAGCAATTCCTGCCCACTGTGTCTCTCCGTTGCTTTTGAAGAGTGTAACCAGTGTGGGGTCTTTATCAGCTCACTTCTTGGAAGAAATTGCTCAAATTGGGTGTTTGGTTCATTGGTGTGTTTGACGAGGAGGTTTGTTGTCTCCTGGTGGATGTGATGGACAGTTTGAGCAGGTGTTGGTGGAGCTGGAGGGTGTGAGCAACCAGCCTGGGCCATGGGGGAGCAAAAGGCCTGCAGTGGAGTGAAATCCACAAAAAGTGAAGCATCGGTTGAACCTTAAAGACAAAGTAGCGAGTGGATGAGATAAGGACAGGCAGAAGGGGGAGAGGTGGGGTCTGGGTTACAGAATGAAATGTAGTTTTTCGCTCATTCCTGATGAGTTTTTTTCAATCGCAGATGTTTGATGCCAAAGTTCCTGTTTAAAAAAAAAAAAAAGAAACACTTCCTGGTTTGTTTTAAACCAGGCTTAAAATGAGCTTTGTCACAAGTTAAAGGAAAGAATTTGCCATTATGAAAGCAGACATTTCTAAGATTGTGTAAGAACAAAAACCAAACATCTGTTGATTAGTTTAGACCATTTTTCGTACAAATAATATTGCTTCCTTGTCTTTAGTGATTGGTTTAGAACCTTCAGGGTTTTTTTTCTTGCAATACTTTGGAGCCATGCCATTAGGGCATAGAATTAAGAGGCAAAGCTCAAGCTATTTCAGAAATACTGTATAACACGCTTTCCTTCCTGAGCGAGCGCATCTTTGCGGATTTGCATCACAGAATGCTGTTTCTTTTGGCATTATCTGGTGAGTGTGTGTGCAGAGAGCTGCTGCTTTTCTCTGTGGAAGTGTGTGTTTGTGTGTTTTTGTGTTGTGTGGGTGGGTGGGTTAGAGGGGAGGCTGCAAGGCTGCTGAGACCCCAGCGTTATCAGCACCAGATGCAGGTTGACTTCAGACTTTCAATGGAAGGTAAAGAGAGAGGGGAGGGGAAATTAATGAGAGCCATAAAACCAGCAGGATAAATAATTAGCCGACCGGTTCTGAGATCCGTCACTTCACTCGCCACCAAAAATAAATCCTCCCTAGAAAGTTTCTCTTTTCTAAACGGAGGCTGCCGGCTCTCAGCACGTTTGAACATGTGTTTGAGTTGCTTTTTCCTCCATTTCTGCTGTCATGTGCCTGAGTGACAGGTTTCTGTGCTGCCACTGAAACTCGGACGGACCAGCATTCTCCTCATACTAACTTGTGCAGCACAGATGACTAAAAAGTACTTTTAAGCTATCATGATGCAGCGCTAAGTCATCAGAATTAAAAGAGTGTCCTATTAGTCTTCTTTTGGCTCGAATAATCCCATGAAATGTGGCTAGTTGCTCAGCCTGCAGACAGCGTGTGGGCTATAAAATGTTGTTTTCGTGCACATACTAGACCCTACGTGGATGAAACCCCATGCATGTGTCCTACAAGCGTTGTAATTTCTCTGAGCTGTGCCCTCTTCTGGATCAAAGCTCATTTTTGATGCATTAAAGGACACTGTGTGTCAGTATCCAGAGTACTTACATGTGGTTTGCTCCCTGGGGATTTCTGCACCATTGTTGTCACGCTGTATGGAGCCCAGCCACTTGTATTGTTCTAATGCTCTGCCGGTAGAATGGAAAAAATAAAGCTGAGCAATCACGGAAGGACTTACATTATCCTGCAGTCTTTGAACACTGTTCATACATGTGAGCTAAGTAATCTTACCTGATAATCTCATGCACAGATATAAACAGATAAACTACGCTCTGACTGACAGCGAGCACACAAGTGAACATCCACGGGCTTATTGGGACTAGAAATCTGATTGCTGACTGACTGTGCTCTAAAGACTTCACTGTATTTGTCCCATAAAAGTTTGTCAGATTTGTAAATTCTAATGTTGACACCTGAGTAAGCTCTTAGTTTGTAGTGTAAAGAAAATCCAAAAGTCTGAGCCACATGTGGATCAAGTGGCCCACACCCCTGATTGATTTTTTTGGACTTTGCCCTTCTTTTCTAATCTGCTCCAACTTGACATTTGGAAAGTCAGAAATCAATTATGTCTCCTTCCAAAATGAAAGGCTTAAAAATCTGGTATATGACTTTAAAGTCAACCCAGCTCGCCTTTGACACGGCGCATTACAAAGGAAAAGGAAAATCACACTGCATACCTGATCCATAAAAAAGCCTTTGAAATGGATTGCTGGGTGGGATCCAGTCTGGCACAAGTCATGGCATTGATGGCACAGCCCCTGGGTGTGCGCATGCTTGGCCTGGACGAGATGGTTGCCGGGTCCGTATCAGTGGGCACTGGCCCGTCCTGCGGGACCACCTAAGCCATGCTGTCTGAAGCAGAAGTGGTGAAGCTGGCAGGACATTTGGACTTTTATGCTGATTTTATTTGAGTCAAAAAAAGCCACAATGTTATCGTCTTCAGCTTCCTGCTCAACAGCCCCTCTGAAGCTGCCTGGGATCTTTTCAAAATAAAACTTTTGGTCATCCATTGTCTGCTGCACCTGTATAGATGTTCACCTCTAATTGCAAACTTATACTTTCATCTTTCCCTGATGAGTTTCCAGCTGAATGAAAGCGTCGGTTTCGCTGTCTGTCTGCGAAACATCCGCATGTCGTGAATGACGTGAAATTGATGAGCGTGGATTCTGCCTACCGCCTAGCCAGCAGACAGGAAGTTGACAGCTGCAGCAGTTTTCAGAAATCATTGATAACCGTCCGCGAGGTAATGAAATGCACACCTTTGATCAGAAGTTCAAAAAAAGAGCGTTGGCTTTGCAGAATTTTAGAGCTGGCTGCAGGCGGGCAGAGGCCAACGAGGGATCGAGTTGATTTAATAGGGCTCATACAGAGGTTGACGAGAGTACCAAACCCACTAAACTGGAGGTGCAAGCCAGGGCTGCCAGTACATATCTTTTGTCTTTCATTATCTTTACTCCCTTATTATTTTAAATGGCCGGTGTGTGAGTGAGTGTTTTTTTTTCTGACTCTGGAAGCTTTTTTGATATCCATTTAGATTGGGGCTTCATTAAAAAACCTCAGACAATGGAGTGACTTCTAATTAAGAAGCACTGCATCTGGCCCCTGGCACCCTATCCCGTTGTTCCATCTATTTTGCTGGGGAGAATTCATTTGTTTCTTAATTAAGAAAAACACCAATAGCGTGAAAAATCTGCTTATGGTACCTGAATCCTAATTAGCTAAATAGTGAGGGGAAGGGGAAATCACATTCCAGTAGCCCTAGAAATGAACTCAGAGCTGATAAAAATGAACTAACTAGCCTTGCATAAATCGAAGCTGGGGAGAAAGTGTACCATCATTATGGCTAAGACAATATGCAAACTATCTTCAAAGAAATCAAATTGCTGGAATGTTTTCATTTGCATGTATTAACCATTAACATAATGAGGAGAAGTGACATTGGACCCGGATTGTGTGTCTGTTCGGATTGATAACTCTGCTGCATCTGCAAATAGTCTCCTCTGCAAAATTATGCCAGCAGTCAAATCAGTGCTGAACTGTGGAGGGAGAGTGATGGAGGGAAACACAGAGAGGGAGCGAGGAGAGTGGAGGATTTTGCTTTTTTCCCGTTTTATCGGGGAGCTGTGTGCAAACCTGCTGCAGTGTTGAATCAGAGCCATCATCCTCTGACAGCTATCCTTAAACGGCAAGGTGGCGCGAGTCGTTGTCTCTGGAAGCTTCTGCGCGTGTTTGGGGTCGGGGGCGCACACACCACCGCGCCCATGTGGCTGCTAGCCCTACAAAGACCTCGAGTGGGCACACTTTACCCCCCCCTCCCACATATCGGACAGTTACACGCACACGCGTGGGTCATCCCTGTTCGCCCTCCCCGGCCCGACACATCAAAGTGCTTCCAGGATACCAGAGGCTCACTATCTGTTCCGTAAAGACTCACCATGTCCCACGTTGGCGATTGGTGGGCACGCAGCCAAACACAGTGTGTCTTCTTCACTGCAGGCATCATGCAAAACACTGAACTGTCTTCAATTTTCAAAATAATTTTTCCGGCATGCTATTTCCCAGGATCAGCCTCTTAGGTCAAATTATTCAATTAAGTGTCTGTTTATTACTGATACCAAAGCTGGGTGGCGGTCCCACTTATCACCTTTTTTGCAGATTGGTGTTCTCACAGAATACCACCATAAAGATTGCCTTGGCTTGTAATTAAAATGGCACAGGGACAAATTTGGCACAGGGCTAAGACGCGGGGAGGTAAGGGAAGCTGGGGGAAATCTAAGGGAGCTGCATTCTGCTGAAAAGTTGAGGCTGTAAAATTATTGCCAGCACACCACAAAGGCCCAAACAGGAAGGCGGAAAAGGGCAGTGTCGGCGTGTTGACATTGTCAGCCATTATGGAGAAGATGGTCAGAAAAGCAGAGTTTTTTTTGCGGGTCTGACTTAAGCAAGGATGAGTGTCAAGAGATGCTGTTTAGACATCCGGTGTGCCAGTCAGGCATGCATCTATCTACAGGCGTGTGCGGTGATCAGCTACTGGCAAGCTTTGGGGACACGCCGTGTGGCAAACATACCTTTGAGTGTCTTTGACTCCCCAAGCCTGTGTGTGACTTCTCAGAAAAAAATAGGAAAGGAATCAAAGCGCCAATAAGCTGATGGTGTTAAGCCAGAGAAGGGAGGAAGAAAAGAAAGACCCCAGCGTCTTTGGATTTTGACAGAATCTCCATGTGCTCACTGACAAAAATTTGCATTGTTATCACAGATAACTGGTGATGTTTTTACTTGGTCGTACATTTTTGTGAAGTATGTAAAATGCAGAGCGAGCCCCTAACGATTCCCTTAATGACGCGGATCTTGCTTTTCTTCCCCGAATCGCGTCTTAGCGGGCTTCGCAGTGCGGGATGTCTGATATCTGAATATTAAAAGGAGTTTCAAGCTCATCTGCAAATGTGATTTGCACATATCACACTTGTGCAGTCGTCAGGCTGCTTCATCGTCAGGCTTCTAAGCAAAGAAGGCTCGGGAGGGGAGGGAGGAGGAAGAAAAAAGAAAGATGCACATATGGGTTGCTATTGATGTATTCCATTTCTGACCTAATTTAAATCCCTGCCAACAAGCTCATATGCATACTGTACATTTGCTAAATTACAGAGTGCAAACCTCACTTTCTCATAGAGACAGGTGTAAACACCAATGTTGCCATAGTGCACCAGTAGTAAATATGATAATCGCATCGTGCTGCAATAGCACAAAATAATTTGGACATCATTTCGATGTCTGATGGGCCCGGGGGAATGCCCTCCAGAACGAAAGTGGCCCATTGACATGCTCTACACGCCAAGATATAATTATGGCTGCCTGTCTTTGTTCCTCCCAAGCTTCCTCTCAGAGCTCTCGTAATTTGCTTGTGATATTTTGGTATTCTTTACGAGTGACTTATTCTCTGTGGACTGGAGCATTACATGGGTGTGAATGAGGATGCGAATAAGCTGCCAAATCCCAAAGTTCAGAAATTCCAAGTGCAACATCACAGCAAAAAGTTGATGCAGTTTAATGAGGACGAAGGCAAAGCCTGTTTTGAAATTGTGTTTTGAGTCCTGACATGTGATGACTCGTATTCCTCTGGATTTTGGGCGCCTGCTCTCTGTGTCATCTCTGGCTATCTGTGTGGGACTTTGGTGATAATAAGGGGGCAGTGCCAGAATATCTTTAGGGTGTGCAGCGTGTTGAGCTGCGGTTTGTTGTCATGATAATCCCTTCATTTGTAATGTCGGGATCAGCAGGTTACGGCTCTCCGCCTGCCTGCCGTGTCAAGACTTGGGACTGGCTAGGTGGATTGTCATTTCTGAAGCAATATTTTGACAGCGCCTTCACTTTGCTCGTATGCTGCAGCTCAAAGGTCAGAGCTGTGCCACTTCCATTTACTGTGTGTGAACACTCAATCCCTGAGGAGCACTTTACAGTTCCCCCCTTGCCTGAGTCAGCCTTGCTTCTGCCTCTCACCATTTAGCTCACTCGTTTAGGAGATAGATGTCAGAGCTGGTCCCACACAGAGCTTTACTGCCCGAAGCTCGCAAAATCACAGGTAATTGGAACTTCTTTAAAATAGTCCAAACAAAAACATGTCTGATTTCCATTCCTGAAGAATTTGTTGCAACAGCACAATGCCGTCATGGTGTAGCTGTCATCCATTTTCCCGTGTGCTCAGTGCCCCCCACACACACACACACATGCGTTCCGGCAGGTTATGTCAACCAAATAAGGCACTTGTCAGTAACACAAAAAGACATTGTTGCTGCTCCATTGTTACCTGCTCTGCCAGCTCTGGTATAGAAAGTGATGGAGTGACGGTGTTTTTGGAGCGCCGTGCAGCTCCAGAGCCCCAGGGGTGTTATGGGTGTAAATCTCCCTCACACAGCTCTGCTCCGGGCCAGAGAGAGCATCATCATTAGCCACAGCAGATGGAGGGGCTTCAGCACTGTTTTCCTCCCTCTTTCTCTCTGTGCTGTCAGGCTATACTGCTGGAATCTGGGGTGATAAAGTGGAAGGGAGCAACAGCAGAGCCCAGACACTGAATGATGAAATCCATGTGAAATTGGATGAAAGCTGCTCGCGCCCCAAAAGACCGATGCATTTTTTATTTGTGACCTGATGACAGTGGAGGTTTAGTTAAGTGATGGGTCTGTTCCCATGTTTGACTGCTCCTGCTCTGGTGGTAGATGAAGCAGTCGGAGTTTGATTGCTAATGTCTAGAAATGTTTACGGGGTTTAAAAATGTAACGTTAGTCTTCTTCAACCAAAAAAAAAGGGAACATTTTAACTTGTCAGATTGTGGGGTGAACCTCTTTGTGACAGTACAACAATTATATGTTAGCAAATACAAAAAAATTGTTGCTAGATTCCAGGTAGTTTTTTAAAGGAGGAAAACAAAACCTACAGAAAATAAATCCCCCAAAATGGAGTAGATCTTCCTCTAAATAAAAGGAACGGTGGCCCTGAAGGGCAAATCACACCAACAAATCACTCAAAACAAAAAATATTTTAACATCCCTATGAACGTTTAAAACAGCAACGCAATTAATAAAATAGCGTTACATTTTAGAAATGAAAAAAAATTCTAAAAACTAAAATGTAATTCCAAAAAACGAAACACAATTCTAAAAAGAAAAAAGAAAAAAAGGAAGCAAAATTAATTTCAAGAAATCAAAATGAAATGAAACAAGATAAGAAACCGGAAAAAGGTAGTACAATGGGACACGGCTTACTGGATGATGACGTTTGTTCACCTTTTTCAACCAGATGTTATTTTTCATGGTGACATCTTCTGACAGAAAATATTTCCTTAAGCTTCTACAACCACTGCATGAGTTTTGTAATCAACTCTTTACCACCATTTAGCCAACACATCCTTCTGCATTTCCCCTTCTTTAAAACTCAAATGTCATCATCCGATGCTGCAGTATTTCACAGGTCTTCTGTCCAGGGAGCATCGACGGTGTCTGAATGTGTGTGCTTAGATTTGTTATTTCTGGAATAATTACCTTTTATGAAGCACTCGCCTGCAATGGAGGAGAAATTTGGCGGGCTAAGCTGTAAATGGAGGTCAGGCTAAAGGGTTACTGTAATGTCCTCATAAGGATGGCTGTGTGGCTCGTGGTCGTCCAGTAGGAAGCGGCACATGCCCAGATCAAGAATTGTGAGGGAGGCAGAGTCGGGGAAGGGGTGTTGGAAAAAAAAAAACCCCGTCTCTCTGTGTGTTTTAAAGGACAGTGCTTTGAATGTCATTTGACAATTTCCTTTTAATTAGAACTAATTTACAGAAAGATGCCCACCAGCTAATCTTTACAGGATAATTAACTTCTATTTTCTTTACTTTTAATTAAAAAGTGGAAAAGATTTAGTTGATCCATAAAGAATTGTTCTTTTGAAATGTTCATCAGACTTCACACTTCTTTTGGCATTGGTAATATTTAGATGCTATCTACTGCTCACAGTCTCCACTGAGTTATTGCAGTGATTTCTTTCTCCCCCTTATCCCGGGTATTAAGTAGTGGAACTATCAATAGTAGAAATAGGAGCCAAAGGCAAATTAGAATTGAATTAATGAAGAATTTATTGCAAAAAGAGCCCCTCCCCACCCTCCATAAGACTGAATGAAATTGGAATCTTAGATATATCCATTTCATAGAAATTCCTTGATGTGAAAATATTGTTTTATCTACATTATTTGATACATTAATCAGTTTTCTCATTCAAAAAGAACCCTGGAAACTCTTTTAAATGATTCACGACTGAAAGCCAAATGTTGCAGAGTTTTGGATTTATAAATGTTCTTTTTGTGGGCCCTGAACACCCAAAAAACAGCAACATGGTAACTGCTGAAGACGAGTTCCTGACGGCTCTGCAGAATGAGAGCCGCCACAAAACAGCTGGTTAAGAAAAGTATTTTCTGGCCACTGTTAGCACCTTCCAAAAGACTTTACTTAGTGGAGATAAAGTGAGCCAATATGAGGTGAGCGCGCTGCAGACAGCGCCTCCACTCATCTGCAAACGAGCCAGTGGCTGAAGATGGATGCCCCCACTTAACCATGATAGCTCCCTGGAGGAGCCTCACTCAATGGCTTCATTAAAACTGAATGTTCTAGTGAAAAGCTTGCTTATAAACCAGTAATTAAGACCACACATATTTTACCTGCTTTGTTTCAGCTGTCAGCTCCAGTGTACAGGCATGTAGTTAAGTTACATTTCCATATAAGTAACAGGACGACACTCATAAATCAGAGCCAGAGGAGAAGAAGAAGAAGAAGAAGAAGAAGAGTGCAACATCTCTACTATGTTTTACTTCCTTCATGCTGGGATACAGACAGGTAAATATAAGAGAACAGGTATCATGGTCAGCGTGGACTCAGTCTGCTACCAGTGTCCATTGGACGTCCTGTGTGTCTTTGTCCAAACTCAAGAGGAGAGGACAGTCATCCGGGGAGAAGTAGGACCTGGTGATGTCCAGAGAGAAAGTGGTTGGCATCCACCGAAGCCCTCGGGCATGCTCAGAGGAGCCTCCAGCATTTTAATGGCATAGTCAAATGCCAACAAGTTTTCCTGCCATCCCATTTCAAATTCATTGGATAAAGAATTGTGAGCATGTTATTCCCCTTCAACAGTCCTGACAGAAAGACTGGGCGCCACAACACAGAACTTAGCAGCTCTGCATACTCGCTGGGATCCAACACTGTGCCTGATTGGAATATTCAACCATCACTTTTCGCGTTTTTTTTAAACTGGGATTAAATAAATCGATAAAATTGTTCTTTTTGTTTAGATCGGGCAAGAACGTCCTGTCTAAATTTCATCTAAACATCTTAATGTATGCTTTTGTCAACTTGTATCGTGGTCCTATGTCATCGTCATGGTTGCAGGCTCAGAAGAAGGTTGTGTGTTTGTGCACGTATGAGCGTTCAAGCAGACGTGAACACTTTTATTCAGCCCACAACAAGCCCACCCTCCCTCCTTTATCCTGCATAATTTCCACACAAGTGTCACCGCTGAGTTTTCAAGCATTTTGTTGACTGTTGATTGTAAGTGCCCGAATTTAGCAAGGCAGCCATTGCTAATCATGAGAATTACATTGCTTAGCAACCGGAAAATCAAGTTAAACAACACCATTGCTTATTCTTGGTCACAGACTGCAGCTCCAAAAACACATCGGTCTCCACTGAAGCTGCTCCACGCTCCTCCCAGCGCACACACATTTACCCACAAGCAGCCATTCACAGACAAAACACAAGTGCTAATTTACTTTTGACTTGTGTTACAGCATTAGCTCCACATTTAGTCTGATCACAGAGAGAACAGCTGGAAAAAAGGCTCTTCTTTTCTGTAGCATTTAATCGGTTTGAAAAGGGCCGTTTGAAACCAAACATTCCTTTGAGGGCTCCTGTGGCATATTAGGCCATTAAGAGTTGTGGAAATGGTATCTATTTCATTACGGTGATCAAGGATTAAATGAGCAGCTTGAGCCCTGTAACATATACACTGAGGCTGCTCCATAGCTGTGGGAGCCCTCTGCTTCCCAAAGGTCATTAGAGCTGTGGAGAAAGAATGGCCCCCAGTCTATACTTGTCTTTTTACACCACACCAGCTCTGTCTCTTTACTTTCAGCCTTCCTGACCCATCTTTTTTCCACTTTCAGAGTTTAAGTCTTTGTTTCTGACGTCCGAGTGTACCTGGTTGAGGGCCTGAAGTATTTTCAGCATCGTATGACAAAATCTGCTTTCTTTCTAAAGTCTCATCTTTCCTCACCCAGACGTGAGGAAGGTGGAGTATCAGGACTGGCACAAAGGGCCAGTCACTGAGAGCAGAGCATGCAGGGGTTGAGCCACATGGCCCTGTTGGATTTTCAGGATGCATAATGCATTCATGTTTGGTCTCAGGTGCTGCTATTTATACACAGGCCAGCTTGGCCACATTTTCAATGGGGCTGTTGGATGAAAAACTGTAAAGGTGGGAGCAAAAATGATTTCCATGCTTATAGAGATCTGCTGCTTTGTTCTGTCAGATTCAATTACCTCACCTCTAATTAGAGAGCTATAGAGGAGGCTAGGTTTGTGATCCACACATCACACTGTGGAGCCTGCTGATAATGTGAGGTATCGCTATCGCAGTCCGGCCACAAGCTCCCCGTGTTGCAGACAACTGAAAAAGCACGGCATGAAATCAGCCGTCACTCATAGAGTTTGGTGCAGGCACACATATTCCTTCAGGTCTCCTCTTCCTTTTTTAACTATGAGCTTTTGGTGGGAAGCTTTGGCACATTCCTGTTATGTTTCTTTTTTCTTTTTCTGTTTTAGTCCTCTGAAGCAGACTCCACAACTGAGTATTTTCTTGAAAGATGGGCTTATTCCTCCACCTCTGTCCATGCTCCTCTTCCCTGCTCCCCTTCCTTGGTGACTCATTAATCCTCTGTCCATCATATGGGCTCCGAGTATCACCCCATTTTATAGACTCAGTGGGGGCATTACCATATCCCTCGCTGCAGCTCCACTCCGCGTGGCCGATCCCTATCAGACAGAGGCCATGCCACGAACAAAAGAGCTGCTGTGATCAAGTCTGCATTCAGCCGCCAATGTCTCTATTAGCATTAGCTGCTCCTGCCCGCTGCAGCACGACTGTTTGAACAGGGCTTAGATTTGTCTCTGCAGTCATCTCAGGAAGGGTCTGACCGCTGTGGGTGATAGAGACCAGGGTGTGGACGGCCAAACTCTCACTGAAAAGGCTCAAATGCCAAGCTGCCACACTCCAAAGTACAAATAATTATTGTGGGACGGCTTTGACTAATTATTTTAAGGATTATTTTTCATGACGGGCTCTAATTATTTGGTCGAGTGTTTCCTCGTCAAGGCTGCAGATTGTCCCTCCGAGGCGGTTATAACCAGGGCAGCGGCGAAAGCAAGCTGGGTGGAAAGCAGATTCTCCCTCCACAGTGTCGTTGGCCATCTGAACTCCAGAGGAGGCTCGATAAGAGCGAGAAACAGCAGACTTGTCCTCTGGCCCAGTTCATCAGCACACCCAATAGAAATGCACCAACAAGCGTGGGTCACACAGGGAATGTGACAGGATTTTAAACAGTACACAACTAAATATAGCAGGAACACCACTATCAGAAAATGAGTTCGGAGTGTGGTGCTGGTCGTTTAGAAAGTCATTATTCTTATCATTGCTGTCTCTGAAATAATTTCAGGTCTCTCCATGCAATGAATACTGTATAATAAACTAAACATGTGGGAATGCGAAGAAATTTTAGTCATCTATGTGGTCCTCAAGAAGAAGCCATCAGGCCCCCTGTAAAGTCTCTGACAGCGTGGAATACTTTATTTCTCCATATTCAGGACGAGCTCCAGTGTCTCTGTTAGACTCATACTGCTTTCCCACTATCTGCCAGAGTGGGAAAGTGAGATAGCCTTTTTCTAAGTCTATTAAACCTCAATTCTATCTCATCTTATCTAACTAATCTTTGGTGTCTTGTTGACCATGACGTTTATCTGAAATCTCCTTTTTCCTTTATCATCACACAACACTGTACTTCTATTTTGTGTGGTGCAACATTGCAGCTGTACTTGCGGCAACAGAGGAAGAATCATTTTGTCGTACAAACGGTTCTCATTCAGCTGTGTAATGGAATGTGTACAGACTGTGTGTATAGAAATGTATTTCCTCGCTCGCTTTCACACTGTCTTCATTTGCCTTGGCAGGAGCTTTTAACGCCAGTCATACAGGCTCCCCTTGATACTGCGATATTTATCTCTCGGTATCATCTTAAGCGATGGTAGACTCATCGAGTCACTTCACGCCTCACTTCCCTCCTCTGCGAATCAGCAGAAGGCATCAGATAAGATCATAAAACTGTATCCTAATTTAAAGGCAGCACTCGGCCTCTGCAGTGTCTATTAGAGATCCGTGTGCTAATTCTTTTCATGTCCGGGGCTCCTGCAGATGCTGGCTTCTACAAAGGAGTAATTTGTAAGACTAATGAAAAAGAGCATGCGGTTTGTGGACATCGGGGGGGTCTTTTATGAGCCTCAATGCTAGAAGAAAAAGAGGACCACACCAGCCCCACTTTATGAGGAGAAATTATTGCTTTGTTAAAGATGAGGGGGGTTCACCCTGGCCACAATGGAACAAACACACCAAAAAGGTGGGCATGAGTGCACTCGCCGGGTTCCACAACAATGCACAACGGCTCTCATTGTAGAATGAAATAAATGTTAGTTTTCTCAAGTCAGAAGCTTCTCTCCAGGATTTATTGAAATGGTTTCACTAAAACAACCACTGAGACATTTAAACAGAGCAAAAATGAAATGTAAATGTAAAGCTGATTTATAGTATTAATAACTACAATTGCTTTCATTAAGCATTCTTCTTCACATTTTTTCACAAGTTTTCAGACTGAGGTTCACAGGTGTACCACAATAGGACAAAGTGGGCTTATAAAATGGATGGATGGATGGATGGATGGATGGATGGATGGATGGATGGATGGATGGATAGGGGTAAAGGACTGACTCGATGACTGATTCAGCTCCTTTAGTTCAAAAAAGATTCAAAAAATTGCTTTTGTGCATTCTTGTCAATGTTTGTTACTCCCATTTCCATAACAAGTTGCTCCAAATTTCTGGAGACTCGTTCAGATGTATCTTTGCTGCTACGATCACTTTTTTCCCTCCTATCATCTGTTGATCTATTTTCAAAGCGTTCCCATTGGCCTTTTAATTATGATTATGCTGCTTTTAGCCAAAGAAAACAACAACAAAAATCAACCTGTGTCGTTTTCCATGACATCGTTTCTGCAGAGCAGCAGGAGTTCATTAGAAATTCACCTCTGAGTTGTGGGCGGGATCATCGGCACAGAGCAACTGCCTCCCCCCCTCCCTGTTACTGTTGAGAGATCTCTGTTTACACTCTCCCACTAGCTTACAGCACCTTAGACCCCCAACTTTAAACTAGCGGTGCAACAAAAATGGTGAGCAGAATTGGAGCTATCCAGTCATGCAGTTTAGATCCAGATTCCAGCTCAGACGAGGAAACCAAAGACATACATGCATCAGAATGGAGCAGAACATGGAGCCCAGCGTATTTTCTATATAACAAATAAGATCTTTGTTAAACAGTTTCATTACGTCTCTTCCTTATTCACAGCGGATTGAAGAAATACTCAGAAATGCAGTTTTAATCTTAATCTTCTTTAAAATGTCCTCCATCATCAGAGAAATGCCACAAGAACATGTTAAACACACCAAAACACTATTTTCACTGGAGTGGCTCTTTAAATAAATAACTTCACATTCACTTTTGGCTGAACCTGCAGGGAAAACTTTTCCTAACAGTTTACTGGAGGTTCTTTTCAACTTTCCACTTTTTGATGTGCACCACTTTCCACTAAGAACTTTGCTGATGTCGTTCTCTTTTGACGTTACTCCCACATCTAAGAAGCAGCAAACTGACTAAACCTCAGCATCTCTGACGATCAAGTCTGGCAGATAACTGGACTTTTTAGCAACATCTGACAGCTGTTATGATCATTACTAATCTTGCAAAGATGATGTCAAATCTGTGCCCACGATCAGCATTTTTACTATTTTTGGTGAAAAGATTAGAATAACCAATTATGTGCCTCATAGTTCTGCCCTCTAGTTTACCTAGCCTTATAACCTTTGAATTTTTCTTTTTCCAGAACAAAGCTACATCTCTTTTTGGTTTGTTTTCCATTCTCGTGATTTTTGGGCAGCCATGGAGTAGAGGTAGAGTGCTCAATCTATGATTGCAAGATAGCGTGTTAAGGTCCCGCCTTACCTGACCCTGTGTCAGAGTGTCCTTGGGCATTTCCACATTGCTCCTGGTGGTGATAGGTTGGCGCCAGTGTTTGGCAGCAGTGTGTAGATGTGTGTGTGCATTGGAGAATGGGACTGTAACTGTAAAGCGCTTTGGGAAGGTAGGAAAATGCAACACCATTCTTTTTTTGTGTGTGTCTAAACCTGGAGTGTTTGTCATTTTGGTGCAGCGTGTGCAGACGCTGCAGACTTATTTGGGCAAGACAGAGAGGTGTGCAAAGGCAGAATAATCTTAATAACATTCAAAAGCTGGGTGAGACGTTTTTCAGACTAATACAATTCAGGTAGCAGTACAGTAATTGCATCAACACCCTTGATTGAAGCAAAAATTGTAATATGCAAATACCAAAAGAGATGTACAGCTACAAGCAAAACTGAAATCATTTAGATTTAAAGAAATAATATTGCACAGAAGGGGGAAAAAATTAATCACACGGAAAAGTGTCTCCTTTAAGATTGCACTGGTGTATTACCCCAAGGCATGGAATGTAAATGGAAAATCAACATTGTACCCTGTGATAAGGCTAACAAATTAATAAAAGTATTTTCTTTCCACCTTCCATGCCGATGCCTGTACGAAAAGTCCGGAAAGGATTTTTTTTCTCCCTCCTTCCATGTGAGGTTTGGTTTAACAGGGAGCAGGATTTGGATCGTTCACCTTGGCTGCATGTCAGACTTCAGAAGCAGAAGGGCACAGATGACATTTTCCAGAAATGTTTTGGAAAAATGATGGCAAAATAAAATGTTAATGACACAACTTTGTCTGTGCCTTAATTGTACCCTGATCGTGCTTTGTTCTGAACTGCATCCGGATTTGTAGTTTAGAAAGAAAAGTCGTGCTGATTTTTTTTTTTTTTTTTTTTGTCTGTAGAGCCCGAAGGGTGTGATGAAAGCAGCTGAACATCTCCATTGTGTGCTGTGTGTGTGTGTCTTTGTGTTCAAATGTGCGTATTTGTCCTCAGGTCCTCTGGAAGATGGCCTGGAGGAGGAAGAAGAGGAATGCGTCTCCGAGGAGAACGAGATGTTGGCCAAAGACGAGTTTTCTGCGGAGGAGAACTTTACGGCTGAGTTTGAGAGCGGGAACATGAGCTGCGAAGACATGGACTACTTTTGCAACAAAGGTGAGGGTTCTTCCCCGACGCTACGGTGAATCTACAACTGTTCTCTACAGCACCGCCATAGTTTCAACACCTCAAATGAGACAATATGCTTAGCCAAACTGGGGCCAAGCTTGAAAAAAGCAGCCAAAACTCCTGCCAAAAGCATTTAATAAAATTCCTCAGCATGTTCAAATCAAGCCTGGCTGAGCTTCAGTCTGTTTGTGAATATTTCCGGCATCACTGCTCTGAGTAAAAACTGTCCGTTTTTTACATTTGATCCCAGAGCAGTGGTTTGATCTGAGACGATGGCATGGACAGTGCTGGCTCTGGCTCTGTGATAGCACTATTGAAGGTGTGCTACACCAATGCACTGGGGACGGTGGCAGCCACCTTTGAGCCAGTGCTGAGGCTCTGTGAACGCTCGGCTGCACCTGCTCCCGCTCGGAGGTCCAGCACAAGAAAGTGCCTCAGCGTTGCCAAACTCGCTCGAGTCCTCTTTGAACTCCAGTTCAATTAGTTTGCCTCTTTTGTCTGTTTGTTTCATTTCACTCACACCTTGCCATCACAGGAGCTAATTTGCGGTCTGCTTCAGGTTACAGTGTGAAGATGACAGACTTGTCCCTCTCCCTCCCCCGGATGCCACTCGTCTTCCCCTCTGGTAGTGTGGCATTTGTTACCCCAGGTGTTCCTGCTCTAACCGGTGCACGGATGCCATAAATTTGACTTGTTAATGAAGAACTAGTGCTTTGAATTCCTGCCTCTTTTTGTCCCTTTCAAACTGAAATTTGTTGAGAATTATTTCTTCACACTTCTAAACTGATGTGCCTCGTGGGACTGCAATATTCAAGCGGGAAAATCTTTTATGTTTTTGGCAGGCTATGCCCCAGTAATCATATCAATAATGTTTTTCTTTTGTTCTAGGGAAAAAAGCTGAATGGCACAATTGTTCAGAAATTGCAATTACCGGCAATGCCTTAGCTGTTTTACCCTTTTGTCTGTACATCCTTACTTAAACTTCAAAGTACAAGTCACGGTCTTTAAATAACCCAGTGGCTATGAAGTAGATGGTGCAGTATATAATGGTTGTTGCAGGGAAGGGAAAGTACAACTTCTGAAAATCTTCAAAGAACCTTGTCACAGCCTTTTGAGACTTTTTGTTTTGGCTAAAGCCTTGTGAGAAACTCCAGTCTTCTTTTCGTGTTTGCGAATAAAAAGTCAACACGCCACACGAATCCTAAGTGTCAAAAAATATACTTTTCCTCGGCAGTCCTAATCTATTTGGTGTCACACACAAGCTTTAGCAGCCAGATTTTTTGTATTACTCTCCTATCTAAGCTTACAGTAGCTAAGTCTTCCATTGCCTTTTAAGACCCAAATGATGTAGTATCCATGTTTCTTTTTATGTGTTGCAGAGTCTGTGCAATCTTCAGGTGTAGCCATTTTCCCCATGATCCCTTCCTCAATTAGATCTGGTTCAAACTAACGTCATAGTGGCTTAAATTTACCCCACTTCTGTGAATTAAACAGGACGCAATCCTTGAAGCTTTAAATGGTTTAAGTGTGTTATTCCTCGACTATAGAAGGAAAAAGAGAGCCCCCCCCTTGATTAACTAAACCCTCTCAAATGTGATGGCATACTGTAATTAGCCCTGTGCGGACTTGAACGTGGGTTTTAAAGCAGCCACTCATCCCATGGCCTTTATCTTCTGCTGCTTCCCCGAGAATAAGGTCTCCCGTGTGAGGTTCCTCCACTGAGCAGCGACTCTCCGGTCTTAGCTTAGCCTTGTATCTGTGTAGTCACTCTCTGAAATGGGCTTGTCAGGGGGACCTAAAACCTCCATTAAAAGTTTCAGTCCATAATAGGTATTAAAAAGCTGTAGGAACACAAAGAAGAGTACCAATTTTCATTAACATATGAAGCACTTATTAACTTTGATCAGAGTGCGGTGAAGTAGCAAAGCCGCTTAAAGGCGCAAAGGTCAAGAAGTTGAATGCCACCAAAGACTCAGCCATTTGGCTTACCCTTGCAGAAAAGGAACTCCCCAGATAAGTGCATGAAGCACCTTGACGACCCACCGTGGTCTGAGGCTGAGGAACCTTACAGTTTGGTCATGTCAGACTCCACGCTTGCAGGATGATGACGCTGATGGGCTTTTTTGTCACATCTCTAACCGTCCCGGGTAGAAACAGACTACTGCAATGACCGCATAACATGGGTTTGCTTCTTTTTACATAAAAGTTGACCTTAACTGACACTGAAGATGTGCATAATTTCAGTGACATTACACCTGTCAGCAACAACGACACGCTGTAGTCCCACTCTAACACAGTCGGGGCATTATTTCGGCTGTATGATCATTTATTTTTGTAAGCTCATTCATTGCATTACAATAAAAATCTGACAATAGTTGAACTATTACAATGAAGAAAATCTAACTATATAAAGCATAAAAGAGCTTTTTTTTTTTGCAGATTAGCAACTCATACATTCCCATTAGTGCTTGCACTCTGACCTACAGCCGTTCTTTCTTGAAGCCCCGATGTTCCTTTGACTCACTGAAGAAGCTTCTTGATCTTTTAACTCGTTGTGCTAAAAAATGAAGCGTCAAACAACCTTTTGTTTTGTTGTTGCAGAATTGGAGGAATAAAATGGGGAACTAGTTTTATGAGAAAGAGAAAAAATATATATATATATATATATATATATATATATATATATATATATATATATATATATATATATATATATATATATATATATATATATATTTTATGTATAGATTTTCCAACAAAGATTTGTGCTAGAAACATACTACAAAATGTAATCCAACCTACGCTGTGTGCTTTCTAAAATGGACCTCAGATTCAGAAATGAACAGTTTCTAATAAATGCATTCATTTTCTGCAGGTGTACCTTTGAGAAGCTCGAGGGAGAAAAGAATCAACGTTATCAGAAAAACAAATCTGCTTTGTGATTAAAGAAGAATCCCACCTCAAACACCTTTTCCTCACTTTTACTTTTATTGGGTCTCTTCTTCGGAAGAAGCCAGAAAACACACTGACTTCACAGAGAGGATTTATTCCCTACTAACACACCTGACTCCATATTTGTGAGAAAATACCTTTTTCAGTGGTGTGTTTTATTTTTTTTACTGAAACTGTGAAATTTCACCTTGTTTTACTCGCTGTTTTATTGTTGGCTGCCTGTGAAGGTCAGCGCGGGATGTTGCCACAAGCTGTTGCCTTTGAATGCTCCAACTGATGTCCCGTGAGGAAGGACTGATGTCCTTAAAGGTGACATGTGCATGTCAGGTGTTTGTTAAGGCAGTTTTGAAATGAGTATGGGATGGACACACGACCTACAGCTTGGCATCCATTTTGTGGCAAAGTGTTTTTGTTTTCCCATATTTGTATATTTTTTAGTACCAGCTACAAATTAAACCTTTCCTAAGTTCTCGGGCATTATTGCAAAGCAATTGGGGAAAAATTTGGGGAATTAGAGGTTGTAGATTTTGAACAGTGTGCGCATGGCGAGCTTGTTCTCCTTTTAATTGCACATATTTTAGCAGAATATTATGAAAATGTTATGCATGGATCCCTGGCTAGAGGTGAACAAAATGATATAACATAGGATATGAAAATATTCAGCGGGGCAAACAAGTATTTAGTCAGACACCAATTGTGCAAGTTCTCCCACTTAAAAAGATCAAAGAGGCCTGTAATTTTCATCATACAAAATGAGAAAAAAAAATCCAGAAAATGACATTGTCTGACTTTTAAAGAATTCATTTGTAAATTACGGTGGAAAATAAGTCTTTGGTCAACCCACAAACCAGCAAGATTTCTGTCTCTCACAGACCTGTAACTTCTTCTGTAAGAGGATCCTCTGTCCGTCACTCGTTACCTGTATTAATGGCACCTGTTTGAACTGATTATCTATATAAAAGACAGCTGTCCACAACCTCAAACAGTCACACTCCAAACTCCACTATGGCTGTCTAAAGACACCAGAAACCAAATAGTTGATCTGCACCAGGCTGGGAAGACTTTATCTGCAATAGGTAAGAAGCTTGGTGTGAAGACATCATCAAAGTAGCAAAGGCTACCATCAGTAACACACTATGCCGCCAGGGAACTCAAATTCTGGAGTGCCAGACGTGTCCCCCCTGCTAAAGCCAGTACATGTACAGGCCTGTTTCAAGTTTGCTAGAGAGCATTTGGATGATCCTGAAGAGGATTGGGAGAATGTCCTGTGGTCAGTTAAAACCAAAATAGAACTTTTTAGTAAGAACTCTGCTTGTCGTTTTTGGAGGAGAAAGAATGTTGAGTTGCATCCAAAGAACAGGATACCTACTGTAAAGCATGGGGGTGGAAACATCATGCTTTGGGACTGTTTTTCAGCAAAGGGACCAGGACGACTGATCTGTTTAAAAGCGAATAAATGGGGCCATGTATCGTCAGATTTTGAGAGACTACCTCCATCCATTTGCAAGGGCATTGAAGATAAAACATGGCTGGATCTTTCAGCATGACAACAATCCCAAACACACTGCCCAAGTAACTAAGGAGTGGCTTCGTAAGAAGAATTTCAAGGTCCTGGAGTGACCTAGGCAGTCTCCAGATCTCAGCCCCCATCGAAAATCTTTGGAGGGAGTTGAAAGTCAGTGTTGCCCAGCAACAGCCCCCAAAACATCACTGCTCTAGAGGAGATCTGCATGGAGGAATGGACCAAAATACCAAGCAACTCATACATTGGGTGGGTCATTTGTGAAAACCTTGTGAAGACTTACAGAAAGTATTTGACTGTTATTGCTAGCAACGAGTATAAAACAAAGTATTGGGTCAAACTTTGGTTGTTGAACAAAAATATGTGTTTTTCTGTTTTTTTCTTCTCATTTTGTCTCTCATAGTTGAGCATTTTCATCATAGTTGAGGTCTACATATGATGAAAATTACAGGCCTCTCTCATCTTTTTAAGTGGGAGAATGTGGACAATAGGTGGCTGACTAAATACTTGTTTGCCCCACTGTAAGAAATGTGGGCGTGGTTAGCAAATAACCTCAATTGCTAAGGAAATACAAAAGTTTACTTTTCCGATTCTTCTGACACTTACATAGATCTGTTCGTTATCCCCATGCAACCAAGACATAAAATGGCTACTATGGAAATAAAACCAACAGAAAAGCTGCCATTTTGATTTTACATCAATTTGTAAAATTGGATGCACTCCACAGCTACACAGCAAGTGGGGCCGAGTAAAAGGCGGGCAGCGAGGGCAAGTAGACGAGGGTCTGCAGGCCACACAACTCTGCTTGCAGTTTTAATTTGTCTTATATTTAAAGTCTTTATTGCAACATAAACATAATTATAAATGTGAGTCATCCTCCTTAAAAAGAGAAATTATTTGGTGACAGAAATATATTAACCCTGTAAAAGGAGGGAGGGAGGCAAGGGCTGCATTCCCAGAACCTAAGATAGCAGATGAAAACCCCACCTTGACCCTCTAAACAGCCTCCCAGTGAGAAATCTGACCTGCTTCAGTCAAAGCCACACAATTACAAGCATAATCTATTCGTCTTTGTGCAACACAGAAGCAATCAGAATCTCCAGCAACACAGGACCGAGATCTCCTGGCTCTTTCACTACAGCTGCCTGTGCCCAGAATAGTCGACGTGGAATTTTAATGCACAGCTGAAGCTGGAGAATATGGGGAAATGCTAATTTGGGGTGCGATAAGATGAATCAAGTCATCCCTTTAGCCCCATTTGACTCAGTGGAGGAAATTAATCATTAATGTTTGTTAAGTATGACAATCTAACTGGGCCAGATCTACATGCTCAGAGACGAAGGCAGAGTGAGATAAAGACCCAGGCTGCAGACAGGGAGGAAAACTGCCAGATTCTGTAACGATGGGAATTTATTGGCGTTTAAAGAGACAGTGGCAAAGCATTTCTATTACAGCCCCCTCCCGCCGTTAAGAGCGCTGTGCCTGCCACAAATTGTGTGCAATTCAAAGCTAGTTTTCAGATAGCAGAGAAGTCTTACAGCTACGCTTGACTTTGGTTGGAAAGGTTGCTTCCTGGAATAGACCACATCTGTTAAAGCAGCACAATCTGCATCAACAAACAAATATTTAGTATCAGCTGACGAGCACGATTGCTGCTGGAGGGGGTGGCGGGCAGGGCAAGCTCCGGGAAGGAGCCATGGCTTTCGTAGTGGGGCTGCAGGTTCTTGTCCTTGTACCTAGAATTTGGTATAAAAACAAACCGGTGTTACTCAGAAATACTTTAGTAGAAAGCGGAGTTTGGCAGTCAGGATTATAGCGCTCTGAGCTTCTTAAAGTCTCGCACGAGAGATTGACATTTTCAAGGGCTTTCTTTGCAGAGACAATGCTAAAAGGGGGGGAAAACGCCAATATGACTTTGTTGCTACCTTGCTGGAGGAATTGTTTTGTGTAAATCGCCTATAAGCTTATTGACCTGAATGTGCGGCGCTCTGCATGTGACTGTGATTTGGCTAGAGAGCTGTCCTTTGATAGAGCGGCGATAGGGCTGATTTTAACAGCTCACTTGCTCCTCTTGCATGCCCGCCAAGCCAGAGCCCAGCAGGCCTCCCCCATCCCTCCCCACTCCTCCTGTTCCCTTCAGTCTTCTCACACTCAACCTTAAATACATCTTTTTGATTGCACAGGGAAGGGAAGCTTAGCCAGATGAAAATTATGATCGAGCTGATAATGTGGAGGATGATCATTGACAATCTGTCTCCTTTGATAAGCCTGCTGAGGTTTTCATTTCAAATGATAGAACAAGGTAATCTCCATTACTTAGAGTACTTAAAGAGGACCTGTGTGAATATAACATAGCAGCACGATCAGTTTATTTCTTTTGTTGTGTAAAATTAAGTCGACATATTTGTCTGCATGCTGGCTTTATCAGCAGCATGGCAAGCAAAGAAGTGCTGGAGCAGCACTCCTTTTTCCTGACAAATGTGCAGGAAACTTCTCCAAAGCCCTGTGACATTGTTCCCTGTGAGGTTGCCGGGGTGATTGTATTTAAAATGCACTGCAAACTGCGTTAGATGGAAGGCAGAAAATCCTTAATCACTGCTTAATTAAGGAATCATCTTGTAGCTTCATTTCCTGGGCTGTAATTAAACACTTCCAATACATTTCGTTACAGGGCTTAACATGTTCGCCTGAGATCAAGGTAGTGCCTTTAATGTTATCTCGCCAGCTTTTTTTTTTTTTTTCAAACTGCGCTTCATTGGAAGGAACTGTTGATACACGCCTTTGTTATCCTTGTCATAATACGAGACTGGTATGCTAAAGAGGTTCTCTGGGCCAAACAATAAATAGTGTGGGAATTTAGTTGAGGGGGCTCCTTGATAATATGCTGGGAGACAGGAGGATCGCGGGGGGGGGGGGGACTGACAGCCCAGGCAGACACTTGCATAAGCAAAACTGGGTCATAATGACCTCATGTGCTTTAAGTAGGACATTTCTGAAGACTTCCTTTCGCTATCACTTCTTTCTTCATGTGCATCTCCTATTTTAGTGTGAGGCTGAAAGCAGACATCCTTTTGGTAATCTTTGTTTCCTTCTTTGAAGTGTGCCATGTCAGGAAAAACAATGACCCCAGCATTGTGTGTTTGGAGGTGAACGACTGTTTGTTGTGGTAAAAAAACGGTATAAAAAAAAATCATATCCAAAACAGAGAAACAATATCTCACTCTGAATCAACTGATTTCATATATTTTGCATGAGCCAGACTTCTACACTTTAATATATTCACATGAAAATCTACATATCCTTCCCTTTTTCTTCCTTGTGAAGTGTATGAAGTGTAATAATCCATCTTGGTAATCCTGGCCTGTCCTTGACCATTCACTATTGGGTTTATAACATCAAAGGAATGAAAAAGATGTGGTGACAAAAGTGAGAGTAATGTTCCTCTACAAACCATCAACCGGCGCTACATGCCTCTGGCAGGTTTGCTCTCTCTTGCTGGAGTTTGAAGACACACTGTGAAACCCCTGTGTAGATTTATTCGGAGTGCCACAGTAAAAGCACCTACCAAGCACTGCTGGGCCTATAAACTGCAGTTTTAAACTGCCCTGGCTGTAAATATGCAACAACAAATTTCATGTTAAAGCGCTGAGTTTCCTGAACAAGTACTCCTGTTTGTGCAGACGAGGAAGCAGAGTCTGTCTAACTGTGGATTCAAAGGCTTACATCCTGGAAAGAGATGCCCAAATATCCTATAGCATTGTCTGTGTCAGCCACAAGACTGTAAATCAGCTCTACATCCTATAGCACACATTCTAGCTCACTCTACAATAGATCAAACAGTAATAAATAGCCACCTCGCTCCCACACATTGCTTTCCTTCCTGCTTCATGGGGCTTCCTCCCATCCTCATGGGATCTCCTTTTACACAAATGTGGACAGCTGGGCCTGGTGGGCTCACCGCCTGTGCACACGTTCAGAGATTTACATTCAACACTCTGAAGCAGTACTATTACAGGAAAAAAGTATATAACTTAGTCATTTTTTTCGGGAAACCATCCAGAATCTATTAGAAGCAGCTCTTTAGGCGGGCAGCACAGTCTATAACGCAGTGTTTAATTAAATTAGCTGTCTGAACATTCATTTAAAAGTACAGCTCGCCTTGCTCCCTGTGATTTGTTGGACTTAGAATATTTCTGCCTTGCAGGAGAGGAAGACGGCAACCGAGAGGCAGGGGAAGGGGAGACGGAGGGTCAAGGCGAGAACGGCAGGCACGCCACTGTTGGGCCAGACGAATGGGATGGACCAAGTAAGAAACTCAAACTAAACTGTTACACCTCATCAGAACTGGGTTTTTCTACCTCCACATCATGCATGTCGCACCATGTGATCAAAAGAGCAACAATTAAAATAAAATAAAAAATTGTGTCATAAAAAAAGAATCCCACAGCTCAATGTTCCAACCAAACCCAATGCAAATGTGTTTTTTTTAAGAGTTTACTCCAGTAAAAGGAAAGATAATAAATCAAAGAAAAACCCTGCACACACACTGCTGAACACACTACATATGATTCTCTTTAATGCATGAAATGACCTCAAGAATTTATTGCAGGAACATGACTTTGTAAAAAAAAAAAAAAAAGGAAATAGAGACAGAGAGGGAAAAAAAGCAAAGATAGAAAAGGGAGAAAAAAGTGGATTTGGGCAAGTTGTGCTTGCTAGCTCAAAGCCCCCCAGGGTGTGTATTTTATACTGACAGTGAATCAGTGTTATCGCACCTATCAGATAATGCATTTATCATTAAATTTCACATTTGCATTTAAATCTGGGGAAGGAAATGAGCATTGCTGGCTAAAGATAAGAGCGCTGGGACGACAGTAATAAACCATCACTGTGATCAGTCAGGAGACAGGGCTGAGGGGGTCAGCTCCGAACTATGGGGGCCGTGACAAAAAGAAGGCATCACACGTGGAGAAAAAAAAAGCCTTTGAGTGAGAAAACGCTGAGCTTCCAAATACTCCAGTGAAAAGGACAGGATAGATGTAGCATGACTAGATGTATGACGGACTGTAATTATGCTTCTTCCTTCCACTCGGATGAGAGTCAGGGCCTCAGAAACACGCTGATGCTTGGGCTGGATGGACTTGACTTCAAGGAAGGTGAAGTGTGTCAACTTTTTATCTTGAGAAATGTACCAAATTTAGTTCGTAAGAAAAAGGAGTTTTTAAAATTGATCATAATAAATTATTTATTTCGCACATTTTTTAATTAAATGATTCAAAGAAAACGCTGTTTGATCCCTTGAATATTAAGGAAAATCATCAAACTGATTTTTGAAGGAGGATTTTACATGAACAGTTTTTAGTTGCAACCTTTATTAGTACTTTTTTTATCATAGAAAAGTATAGAAATATGTAGTTGTTCCCATAAGCAAGAACCCACCCTCTACTTAGTGTCTATGATGTAGACTGCTTCATGCTGCCTTCCTGGGTCTTTATTTAAATTTGAACAGATTCATTCGGCATCTCCAGGCTTCACAAGCCTTCAAAGTCCCACTCTGATCATCTTTGGATCTTTTTTAAAGTGGTCTTTTAATTATGATTATGCTGTTTTTAGCCAAAATGGAAAAACCTGTGACGTTTTCTAGGACATAGTTTTTACAGAGCAGCAGTAGTTTGTTAGAAATTCGCCTCTGAGTTATGGGTGGGACTGTTGGTGAAAAGCAACCCGCCACCCCTTTTTCCGTCTGTTGCTGAGAGCTTGGAGCAGGGAGCTCGTGGTCCGCCCAGTATATTTTATGTCAAACGGCACAAATTTATCTTTGCTCCCAAATCACAAAGACTTGAAGAAATGATAAATACTCAGAGAACATTTTATTCTTAATTTTTTTCATATATGTCCTCCATTGTGACGATAACGCCACAGGATTATGTTAAAAACCCAATTTTCATCAGAGTTGGTCTGTAAAAGAGGCTCAGTGTGTCTACAGCTACAATCAAGTCTGTCAAAAATGTTGCCATTTCAGAAGCACTGTTTTTTGTTTTTTATGATCCGATAATCATCTGACCTTGGCACAGATAATCCGTGTCTCATATCAAGTCAATGTTCGTGGTTTTTATCAACAGAAGAATCTTAAAGTATCTAAAAACCGTGGAAAGCACCTGAACTGGAAGTAACTCCTCACATTTATTTTCCAGTCTGATGACAGTGTTCTGTGTGACAATAAGGTCAAGAGAACCCCATTTTTAGAAGTCAGATTATCAATTTAGAATCAGCCTTCAACCCTAACCTCCTTGTTTTCCCACATTTATGTGATAAACCAGCAAATTAGTGAGTGACTTACACAGAAGCATTCATGTCCCCACTCTGTTTTCTCAATGGGCAGTGTAGAGTGGGCAGAAATTAATCTTGGCACACAATATTGCCATTCATTCCCTCATCATAGCTGCCATGAAAGGTCATTTCCCTTTTTAATTTTTCCCATTGTGCTGAAAAAGTCAGATGGGCATGTTATAATTTGAATAAAGGGGGGAATCAGACAATCAGATAGGAGCATTGGAAATGACATGACTTCCTGTTGAAAGCGATTAAAATGAATTTATTTAGGTAGAGACTGTCTACCCTTTAATCTCTCTATAAATGTCCCGATAGTTCAGCGTTCAGAAGTTCTTTGTTATTCTTTGGCTTAAGTTTAAGCAGCTGTGATTATGATCACCAACAGATAATTTTTAATCACTGCGCGCGTGCATCTGAATGAGATGTGTAATGGACGTGGCATAAAAAGAGAGTGAAGGCTTTTAATGAGGTGGGCTGGATCAGAACATGCCCACCTGCTTTGGTGATTCAATTGAAGTTCAATCCATGCCATTTCCCCTTTGCCAAGTAACAACAAAAGCCTTTACAATCTTCCTCCTGTAGTTTCACTTCTTTTTGTCCCTGCGTTTCTTCTCCACTTGAGTAACTCATGTCAAGTCCACGATTGCCCCCGTTTGTCCGATTGTCTTTGGGTGTGAAGCAGCGAGCAGCCGCACGGAGTGACTGCCCGGTAATCTGATGGCGGGCTCTGATGGCGGGCTCTGCTGTGCGCGGAGAGCTGGCTGTCTGTCGCGGAACACCCAGCGAGTTTCCTTTTCCCCACGTATGTCCTTAAGCAAATCAGCGCACCCATCTCCCGTCTCATGTTCATTTCTCGTCATGGATGTTTCCCAATCAGCCGCTGATTTGAGAGATAGCGTGCCATGCTACTCTCTTCATTTTCAGAGACTTGCAGCGATAGGAATCTGATTCTGTCTCTCTCATTCTCTCCCAGTTGTTTCCTCTAGGCTAATTAGAAATGGGGTGTGTTAGCCAGCTAAC
The DNA here is from genome assembly GCF_053564925.1 of Oryzias latipes. NCBI lineage: Eukaryota > Metazoa > Chordata > Actinopteri > Beloniformes > Adrianichthyidae > Oryzias > Oryzias latipes. The sequence continues at coordinate 8,486,842 of NC_136252.1, read as the reverse complement.
TCTGCTAATGAACTTGTTCACAGTCTTATCTAAGTGCTCACTCATGTACACCACTCCCATTTGTGAAAATCATTGAAGGCTAGGGTTTGTTAACAATCCTCTAACCAGGATCTCTGCCAGTTCAGCTTTAACTGTCTGTAAAAAGAGTTCTCTGGTCAAATCGCTCCTTTTGTGTTCCAACTTCAATGAAGAACCCAAAGAAACAAAAATAGAAAAGTTAATACAGACATTCCTTCATTAGTTTTAAAGGAAATCTGTGTCCAAAGTAAGATTTACTCGAATATCCATACTCTCCTGAAATGCACGTAAATCCCACAATAAAATTACAGTTTGGCTATAACCTAGTCTTGAATGAGTTTGCCTTTTCATTTTTGGAGAGCTGAGAAAAATCTCAAACCAAAACTCTAAGATAATTTTACGAGTACTGATGTGATTTTTGACCAAACCTTTGTTACTTAGTTTTTTGTTGTACTTGAATAGAAATCCGTGTTACATCACCGCGACGCAGGGTCTAAGGGCAGGGATGCCATTTTAGTTTAGTCTGTTTCGTTAGTTCAGTTTAGAATTTTCCACACCCCTTCCATCTCATCACATACTGTTACTTCCTGTTAACACTGTTAGCATAAGACTGTGAGCTGTATCAGGCTCTTTTCAGAACCGCTGTATTCATTTAAAGCCTAAAAGTCAAACAAATGTAGGGTCTCCTGTTGTTAATGACATAACACTTGGTATTTGGACTCCAAGAAGAGATTAACGGATTGTTCATTAGTCCCTCATAGGACACAAATGATGTTTGGGACAAATAGTAGATGGTTTAAAAAAAAACGGAGCCAAAAGATTCCTTGTGTTCATGGGATAGGATCATTTAAAATTTAATGTGTGGAAAAATGGAAAGTGCTTTTTAGTCAAATGACTGGGTTATTGACAACTTCCATACAACTATCGTTACCTTTACAGAAAACATGTGGTATGAAATGTCCTGAGGCTAATGGACAGACCTGTAAACCTGAGAAATGGCCTTGTTAAGGAAACACATTTTAATCAGAAAGTCTGTCTAATACACTGAGGCCCCACAACTTGTGGGCCGTAGAAGACACTCACAGCTTGGATGGAGGTTTTCAGGAGACCAACATTAATAGTCAGGTCAAATCTCCATTGCCTTCAGTTCCTTTATTCCCTTTTGCAGCTTTTTTTAAAATAAAGTGTAAAGTTGGACACTTTTTAGAAACGCTTCTCTAACATAGATGAACGATCTGGCTAACAGAAACAAAGAACACAGTCTACTTTAAAAAGACACAACTGACTACTGTTCAATACCAAATGTATTTTTCTGCAAAGCCAGCTTGCACTGCACGTTTAGAATCGCGTCACTCCACACACCCTTAAAGAGAGAGACAGACCACAAAAAAAAAAAAAAAAAAAAAAACACAGCACAGATGGAGTGGGTGTGTGACAGAGGGGCAAAAGAAGACACATGATTGCCTCGTACACAAATCTCCTTTTTTGGCCGTCTATGACAGCCAGCCCAGGGCTCGGCTCGTGGTGCCAGCTGGGTACCAGCCAGGGCAAGACAAGGGTCACCTGAAAGAGAGGCCATCTGAATTCACCTGACCATCGAACACAGATGGAGCATGAGTGCATCAACCTGAAACACAAAATCCACACCAAACCCCCAATTTCCCCTCTGCCCACATGCAGCAGCCGCTTGCTGAACATGCAGTTTCACTCGGATGTAAAAATTCCAAACTCTCATGTTTGACTCCAGCGTACGGGGAAAGATCTGTGGCCGTTCCGTCTTCTCCAGACTCGAAAGAAAGACAATAACCATTTCAGGTGTAATGCGCACATGTCAGGAGAGCTGGAGGACCAGATGGCCACAATATTGTGGCAGGTGCCTCGACAAATGTTTGCAGCTGCCCCTGCTGCTATTTATATCATGCTGAAACACAGACATGCAAATATTTACAAAAGGACAGCGGGCCCTTCATGTTGGGAGTCAAAGTGATCCCCACAAGCAGCCGAGGTTCAAACCCGGAGGGCAGCAGTCACCAGCACTTTTGCCATTCTCTCAGCTCAGCCTTGCAAACTCACTTGGGTTACGTTGATTTTATGCTGAAGAAAATGGGCCGGTAAAATGGCCTGTCCACAACTCTACACTGCAGTTTCAAAACCCAGCAATTAAATTATAAACTCACACAAAAAAGGATAGAAAAATAAGGTAAATAGGCTTGTTAAAACAGTTTAGTGGAGTTTTCCAACTTCAACACCCAAGTCCATTACTAAGTCAGGGTGTCGTCAAGGAAGGAGGGGCGAGGCAAAATGAGGAGAGACAAACGGAGCACCCAGATGCAGATTAGGCTCCAGAAGATGAGGGGTGTAAAAGGGATTTAATGGTAGGATGGATTAGAGAAATCCTTGTAACAATGTTAAATAATTATGGTTCCAGCCGAGATCAAAGCGCCATTGATTGAACCCCTCAAGCCTTCAGCACACAGAGTCTTGGAAAGCAAAGATTGGTAAACTTACGCTCAGACCACTCTGGCTGCTCCAGTTAAATTGGATTGGAAATATTAGGATACAGATGAATCCTTCAGGAGGCTTTCGGAAAGCTTTTGTCACCAGAAATGTAGCTTGGGAACGCTATGAAAGGTTTGATAGTGTACTGTCTCGGCTGAATCTTAAGACGAGGGTGTCGCGGCTGTCTCCGCTGATACCTAAGCGTTTTAAGTAGACTTATAGGCACACTTGACTGTTATATCAGCAAAGTGAAAACTTTCAGGCTTTCAGTCAGGGTTTTATTTTTTTCTTCCTCCTCCGTCTTCTTGTAATCAAGAAATTTGTACGTGAATCTTGGCAATTCCCCCCAAAAGAGGAGTTTTTTTTTTTTTTTATCTGGCGCATACAGAGGTTTATTCAAAGTCCTCTGACATGTGTCACAAAACATGAGTGACACTGTGATCGCTGATACCGATGACGAAAGCCCATCATCGGCTTCCCTGCGAGCTCTGGGCCCTGGCTGATATGAAAATTACATTCCAATCAAAGTGCTAAGTTTGTCCACCTTTTGCCAAATATATTTGTCTCTTAAGAGACGGGTGATTAAGGCTTCACGCCGTGTGCATCACCTGTGTGCTCAGTGAACACGCACACACACACACACACACACACTGATGACTGAGAAAATATGCAACAAGAGATTAGACAAATCACTGTACTCCTGTGCTGCATCGGCTTGATGCAAATTTAGTCACTGATCCGCAGTGCTAAGAGGCTTTATGAGGGAACTTCATGGTTGTTAGTTATATAATCTAAAATAGGGCCAAATGCAATCACTGTTCTTATCATCTGAGGAAGATGTCACTATATTCGGTTTTAGTTCTGTGTGTGGGATGTGGCACACTGAGAATGCCTTAATAAGATAATTCACTTCCAAGCATTTTGTCCACATTTCAGCTGAATATCTGTCCACTAACAATGCCACCCTTTAACCATAATTACTACACTATTTCACAGGAACAAGTCAAAGGCTTAAACACAAACACACACACACGCACTTGCAGAAAAAAAGAGGGAGCTGTTGCTAAATATGACCGCTTTAAAGCGTGGCTGGAGGTACTGTTCTGCCCCCAGGGACTTGACACCCATTGCGTCTTTCTTTAGCTGCCTTGAACGTGTTTGTTCTGCAGTGCTTACCCTCCCAGGCGCTGTAGCTGCACACGGTTTTCTAAGAGGTATCATTGTAATTGGCTGAATATTTGATGTGTGAGTTTAGCATTAACATGGAGACACCAGCGCAGGCTGCGCTGGAGGATATAACGCAGAGCAAATTCTGGATTGTTCAACTGAAACTTACTCATATGTGGACTTCTTCAATTTCTCCTGGCGTTTCTTAATAAAGACCGACTCTGGTTTCCAGTTATTTTATGCTTGGATTGTTACTAAATCTAGGTGGCTCTTCTTTTGCGTGCGTGTAATTTGGCTTTGATTCATGATGTCTTCACTCAGCGATTTGGTGCACCTGAGCTGTGTGGTTCATCCAATGAGACCCCACCTTCCCCTGTGTCAACCACACACACAGTCTCAACACCGTGAGGTATTGATATCAAAACAACGCCTCCAGCCCGTGAGAGCCTTCCATTGTTGGTGCACGTGGTAGTTCTCACTATCGTCTTTGCTTTTTCAGAGAAGAGGGTGGGAGCACGGGGAGCTGCTTGTCAAGAGAATTAAAATAGCAAATAAAAACAATAATAGTGATACCGAAAAGTTAATAAAAAATGGCATGTTCCTCCCTGATTGTGCGAGTGTTGCGGTATTCAATTATGCAATTTTCATTGGCATATTAATCATCTTTTCAACAAACAAGCCGCCGTTAATTAAAGCAAAGCATGGATAAAGACGTGTTGCCGGATCATCACTCCGTTTATCGCCGCACGCACACCCGCAGTTAAGTAAATTCAAGCTGTGAGATGAATTTCAATGGTCTGCCTGTAACTTTCTCTGCGTGTTTGTGCCCTCATTCATGGGAATTGTGGTAGAGGCAGGATAAGTTCAATCAAATGTATTCATTTGACATTTTTTGGAAAGATCATCAAGTGAGGACCAGTTTTTCTTTTAATCTCTTCCCTTTCATCTTTTTTTTTCACATCTATTTAAAATTCTCTTTAGCCACTTCTCAGATTAGGCCAACTGGGGGTGAGGGATGTAGATTTTGCTGCACCTCCTCAGGTTCGGCAGTCTTGTGTAGAGTAAAACCAGCGGAGCCGCATGACATCTCTGTACACACAGGACAGCTCTGCCAATTCTCTGCCCCTTTTTCTCTGGCTTTTTGTGCCGCCTCTGTGCCTTGCTCATTGGTGGGAGGGGATGGAGATTATTCAGGATCTGGGAAGATATGGGCCTCTCTAATCATAGCCCACTGCCTCTACTGTCATTCAGCCACTAAATAGAAGTGGAGAAAGCGTCTTGGTGAGGGGAGCAGCTAGACAGCCATGTCTGTACTTCAGTTCTGCCGGCAGAAAAAGAATTCAAGGCACCTGCAGACATGTCGCTTGTCCCTGTCCCTCATTGAGGAGCAACTTTATCAGCACCAGCTGCTCACCCACTTGCTGAAGTGGAGGGCCAGCCGCCTCTTAACTTAAACATAAGATCTTTGTGGTTTGAAGCACTCGGCTGCTCTGCGCCCAATGTGGATCTGAAAGGCAAACACAACCCCAGCGCCGCCGTCTCCCATCAGAAAACCACACCTCGTGGAAAACTTGCTGGTGCTCGCTCGAATCTAAATGCACTCAAACAGACTGTTGCACTGGAGCGAGATCCACCACCCTCAAAAGAAAACAGGGAGACGATGGAGAGAGAAAGAGGGAGGGAGGGAGTTGGGGAGAAAGATGGAGATGGCGAAAAAAAGGAGGAGGAGGAGGAGTGAGAAAGGGGGAGAGAAAAGTCAAAAACCTCCACATAACAATGCCGGAGAAAAATCAGAACATTTTCCACCGAAAGATGGGCCATTTCCAAATCCTTGTGCCCTATCAGACAAATTAAAGTAAATCAAGCATGAAATGAAGCAGAAGAGCCCGGAGATAAGGCTCCTTTAAGTCGTTTACAGATTAGGACAGAGGGAGAGAGGGAGAGGAAGAGAGGTGCATCTGGTCTCTGCCAGTGAAGGAGGCTAGTTTCTCATTTCACAATAGCAGCCTGTGTATAGGATTACTCTCCCCTGTCACCGACATGAGGAGCAGTGGGAGAAAAGACGTCCACAAAATGTGTCTGAATGTGTCCCCTCAGAGATATTTTAAACCAAAAAACCTCCCAGCACTGACCAGATGTGACACGAGATAGGTAAAGACTTTACACGCGGCGTTTGACCTGCCGAATCCATCTGATTTGTTTGTTATTTCTGCCGCCCCTTCACCTTTTCTTTTGCTCAAGTGGCTCCATCTCCGCGCAGCTTAAAAATTCAAATGAACCCGGTATTGGCTGAGCGCCGTCACGTGATTGTATGGCTGTCAGCTCCTATGTGCGAGGATCAGGTCTGGGGGAGGGGGGGGGGGGGGTGCTGGAGGAAAAAAGGGGACTGTTAAATTAATATTTTCAATATTGTTATAATGTTTGGTTGATTTTATAAATTGGGTCGTTCAATTTGTGCTTTCCGTCTTACGTCAACGGATTAATTGTTTGTTTTATTTTTGCCCCTGCTAATAATCATAATTATAGAACGATATTTCACAGTGTTCAAACATCCCCGTATGTATGCATGCAAGAACCAACCCCCTCCCTCCATCTCTGCTCTCACACACTCAGTCACCCACACAAGGCAAGGGTGCGCTGCTCTTTGATGCCGCCCGTCGAGCTCCCGCTGGATTTGGTTTCACTTTTTCTGTGAGTCTTTTCTAGCAGTGTTGAGAGGTGGGCTCGGCTCCGGCACTCAGCCCCGCTCCGAGAGAGACGAAATCTGCCTCGTGTCTCTGGGAGCTGCTCTCCAAAGCCACAACCTTGACCTTCCCGGCCCGAACCTTAGGTTTACTTCCTTTATCGCACCATCTCCAGGCATTTAAAAATACTCCTGAAACCCAATGATTTAACCCGCTTTCACGCTGTTCACATCAAAACTGGAAGAAAAAAAAAGCTTAATCCATCTTATCTGTTGACTGTCAAACTGCTCCGGCTAAAACCTACTCACAAAACACAACTAGGTCACCCACGGAAGAAAAAACATCAATTCCTTGTTGCAGCCTGGTAATTGACTGTGGGAAGAAAACGTAAAAAATCTGCACCTCCTGAATAATACCAAGACGGTAAATTTGTTTTCCAGTCAGGACACAGAACACATTATTTCTATACTCAGTTTAGTACATTTAATGAGGCTTCTTAAAGCTCAGCTTTGAGATCCAGCTGTCCCTGAAACATGGACTTCTCCACTCCAAACTCACTCTTCAATCTGTCACACTCAGGTAGACTAATGTCCTTTTGATGGTTTTGAAATTTTAAAGAAAACCATTTAAAATAATCAGATTCCAACCAGACTGGTGCGTGTCCTCTAGATGCAGCGTGTGATACCTCTGTGCGAGGACAGTCATTCTTTAAGTTTTGCTGTCTCTCTTCATATGCTATCAGCTGAAACTGCTTTGCTTTGCTAAAGATGGATGTCTCACAGATTGTTGTCAGCCAGCCTGCTGCTAACTTCTCCTTGCTTTCGATGAGGCAGAACTCTTGACAGCTAATACACTTGAATTGTTCAATGACATCAGACAGCAGTCTGTGTGTTGATAATGTACTGCAGGACTGGAGCCTGTGACTGAAATTACATTGGTTTTATTTGCTCGGATGCTGCAGTTCAAACAATAAAGTCACAAGTTACACACACAACCTTTTGTGTGTAACTTTGGTTGTATTTTCTCACTTGGAGCAGCTAAGCCTTACTCACATGCACGCATTATTGGTACCTGTACAGAGGGCTGCAGGTTTTATGGGCAAAGAGGTTCATAGAGAAGAGTGGCTGCATTTTAACCCTTGTGCTATCCTAGGCACTTTAACATTGGGAGTTGGGTCATCTAGACCCACTAGACAGTGCTCTGAACCTTTTGTCTTCAATGATTTGTGATCTTCACTGGTGTCCATGGATTACATGAAATCTTTCCACCTTTATCCACCTTTGTCATGGTAGGGAGAACACGTCAATGTAAGGGTGGGGTCATCTAAGATAGCACAAGGGTTAACCCTAGAAATGCAGGGGTGTTGGAGTTCCTTTGATGCTCAAACAGCCACCTGAAGGAACTTCATGAAAATGGTACGTACCATTGTTGTGCGTGTGGGAAGTGTATCGTGTATGTAAGGATAATGTAAGTTACGTTGTCGTACGTAAAGAGCACTCTAGTCATTAGTAAGGTGTGTGTATACTGGTTCCTTACTGATCGCGCACAAATGCTTCATGCACTGCAAAAAAGAGGTAGCCTGAAAATAGGAAAGACTCCTGATCTTAAAAAGAAAATCCTTAGTTGTAAAATTATTTGTTGACATGTCAAGAAATTTTAACTTAACAAAAAATCTTATCCAGGAGTTCCACGCAGGCATTAAAAAAGGGTAAGGTTAAGCTAAAAAAAAGTGAACTGCTAGAATTACTTTGAATTGAATGTCATAAAACCCAACAAGATTTTTGTTGCTAGTTATAAGCACATGGAATGTATTTTTAAAGATTTTATGTACTAATTGTTGTTCATTTTGATAACAGGGACAAAAAAGTAGTGTAAAAGGTGGAAATGACTCATTTCAAAACAAAAATGTGAACAAAATGAGAATCTTAGTACAAGTTGTCCCATCTTAAGAAATCCTTCTAAAAAATTAAAACTTGCACTGATTGTTCAAACATAAATCTAAATATTTGTTTCTGAAATAATGACAATGATTGTCCGTCTAACTTAACATTTATTAAACTTTAAAAATGAAATCCTTAAATTTGAACAAAAAAAATTACAGCGCAGCTTAAGTTTTGTTTTAATCTTAAATGAAGTTTTTCTATTGTCGAGTTTAGAGCAAAAGGATTTGGACTCATTTTAGAATAGTTTCCTTCTTCTTAGATCCTAGATCTTGATGAGACAAAAAAATATCAACTGTGCTAATCTTGAGAAAAGTTTGGAAAGATGTAGAGCAAAAAGAATTTAAAACAACTAACCCCTAACCCTATTTTTCATTCACAGACCCCGTAAGGGCAGTTGTGACTCAGGTTTCAATGTCTTCTGCTGGTTACTAGCGGTTACTATTAGTTGCTCAGGCATTTGCTGCATTCAGCTCAAAGAGGAGAGCCAGGGGACGTTCCATACTCTCCAACTTTCTGCAGAACTCAGACATCAATCCCTATTAAAAACTAGAGTTTAATGGGTCTCTGGTCTATGGCCAAGTTGCAGTGTCTGCAGAATTTGGCAGATGGGAAAATACCAGAAACTGGATGACCAAAACTTTCCTCTTAGCTTTAGTCTTTGCTGCTGTAGGAGATGCTGTACTATATGTAAACCGTAGCCTCTTTTGTTAGGTTTTCATCACACACTGATGTTACAATACAAGTTTTATATATAAGACTTGACTCTAAAAGAGACACTGCCATTTTAAGATCACTTTAAAGGCTGTCCTAGGTGACTAATACAGCCTTAGAAAGAGCTCCTTCCCTTCAATGAGCGTGGTCACAGCTGTGCATGGAAGACAGCTGTGTGCAGACTGTCTGTTCCAGTACATAACCAGCTCAGTGGTGGAGTGTCCACCCTGACACTAGGAGCTATAAGGTTCAAATCCATGTTTTTAACATGCTTTTGTGGTTTTTCACAAAAAAACAAAAGAAATAGGACTAAAATGGGGTTTTCCAAGTATTTACCTTATTCATATTATTGTGAATCAGAAGTAGTTGTGGAATGTGGCTGTGACTCCCAGGAGAGCATCGAGGGGATGGAAGGACAACCCACAACTCACAACTCACGTGTGTGACAAGCTTTCATTTGAACATGACTAAGGTCCACTGGGTGGGATGCCTTCTTAGGAGAAAACCTAACACACTCATTTGCTCAAATTTCCATCAAAAGGCTTCAGGTAAAGATGTACTTTTCTCAAATTTTGATGATTTGCTGAGGTTTTGTGTTACTCAGAGTGAATAGTAATTAGGATATAACAGATCCACATACACTATTAACTGTGACTAACGCATGTGGGCCTCAACAGGTTCATGTTCACAACAAGTAATAACTATCACCAGGTACAAAGAGTTTTTGATCTTTTTGCAACACACTTGGCTGTTTAATAGAGAACGCTTCAGCAGTCAGTGCTTAAAAGTATGGCTGCTCAGACAGAGCACACAATTTTGCTGTGCTTTTGTGTGTGTGTGTGTGTGTGTGTGTGTGTGTGTGTGTGTGTGTGTGTGTGTGTGTGTGTGTGTGTGTGGGGGTGTGTGTGTGTGTGTGTGTGGGGGTGTGTGTGGGGGTGTGTGTGTGTGTGTGTGTGTGTGTGTGTGTGTGTGTGTGTGTGTGTGTGTGTGTGTGAGGTTATGTGTCCTGAGGTATAATGTGGGAGCAAACGTGTCATTGTTATTGAGCGAAATAAACAGCTTTTTGATTGAAAACACCAACATTTAAAGGTATCCTCTTAAAAGCAAAATGTTATCACGAAGAATGCTCCCCAACAAGAGTCTTCCATCCAACGATCCTCCACAACCATTCCAGCCCCCTGCTTAGCCTGTGTGGGGTATCACAGCTGAAATACCCTAATCCCTTTGGCTTATTTAACTCTTCACCCCCAAGCCACTGAGAGCCTGAAAACATGTCTGACCTGAAGGGGTGAATCCCCTCACCAAGCAACCGCCTGCTTGTGCAGCCAAACTCATATGTTTACCCGCCTGCAAACCTGTTCTCCTCTAACGCTCCCACTACTGCTTCCTGCTGTGTCAGAAAAAACGGCATCTAGGCCAGAGGCCTGTTGGAAGAGATGGGTAAAAAAAAAAGTCAGGGGGAGATGATGAGGTGCTGCTGGTCCGCCAAGCGTCTTAAAACAAAGATAATAGTGTGGGCTGTGGGTTATAAATGATGCATTTTGCTCACGGAGACCTGATGATAGCAATTTGGGTGGGAGGGAGAGAAAGTTCATCGCTCTCTTATCAAAGCTCTGTGACATTTCTCCTTCAGCTGTAAAATTTCATCTCACATATCTGCTTTAAAGATGTGGCACCTTTTGTTGAACCGATACAGTGCATTCCATTTCACCCAATATGCTTCTGTGCTGGTATATTAATTTATAGCCCATTTGCTGGCTCCATAACACCACCTATCAGTGGAGATGACTGGGATTCAGTGGGACATCTGTGAATTGCCACACACAGGTTATTGAACTTTGAACAGCAGTAATTTATTTGCTTTGAATCAAAGGCACTGCTTGATATGAAGATGGATGGTGTGCTGTGGGAATCTCAAGCACATTTTCCCTCTTGCCTGCACTCTCTCGTTCTTTGTTTTTCCTTCAAGATCAGCCCTTACCGTTAATATGGCATGAAAACTGGTTAAAGGTGAAGCAAACCAAAGGCAGGTCTGGCAATCAGAGACTATTTTGTGCCGCAGGCAATTTCTTTTCCTTGAAGTGGGTTCTTTGAACACGTTAGACAAGTTAAATTTATGTTGAAAGCCTCTTGAGCGGATCTATTGATATAGCAAAATGCTATTATAGCATTATAAACCAATAATGGTGCCATTTTTTGACTAGGATCATTACTCACATTTGAAGAATTTTAAGGGTATTTTTATATTTTCCAGCATTTTTTTCTTCCATTTTTTCCAGTATAGTGATAGAAATCATCAAATCCTGGGTTTGTATGACCAACAAGCTTTGGCAGCATATTTTCTGTTTGCATTGATTCAAGCAAAAACATTCAAATTGAAATCAGGCAAATGTGTGATAAATGGTTATAGACATACACATTGATTTGTCCATTCACCTGTCCAATCACATTAATTTTAATATTATAAAGCTCGCTACAGGTTCAGGTTTTTGGGACATTTAAGGGGGAGAAGACGGGGCTCCTTGTTTCTGACCTGCGCTCACCGCAGCAGAACATAACACACCAAAAAAATGAAAGGATAAAGACAAAACAGAAGCCAAAGTGGTGCATGTTGGATGTTATCTGAAAAGGATCTCTCCACACTAAAAAAAGCACTCAGTGGTCTGCCAACTATGTGTTGAGTGCAAGACTCATGCGACACATGATGACCTTATGGAAAGTGTGGATTTGGGGCAGATGTTAAGTAGGATGGAGCTGATTTTGGTTGGGGCTTTGAAGTTCAGTCTTTTAGTCGTGTGTAGGTTTAGGAGTGATAACATTTTGTTTGTAATTATTTTCTCGTCTAGAAAATGCTTAGCGACGCTTAATAGCGCTTAAACCTGTCCTCTTCCCAATGCAACTATTTCTATTAGTTTTTACCAAGTCATTCAGATCTTAATGCATGCCAATGTGCAACCTTTACTTTAATGAAAAGTGCTTTAACATGGATGGTTTTTCTACATCATTGTAATTTCTTATTCTCAAGTTTTCATCAAAACATATACGTGAACAGAGGGTTAAATTAAATCTGACACGTAGTGTCTTTAGTTCTGTAGTTATTGCTATCTTTTCCAAATGGGCACATTTTATTCAATTTTTCTCTTAAATTAGTGCTAATAAAATCCATTGACCATTGTTTGAGCACACTTTTAAATATAATATAATAAAAATAAAAATAAAGGAATAAATAACACAAAAAGCATCTCCGACAATCCAATAGACAGAGGCAAAAATGGTTTTCATTTATGACTCCAGGTTTCTGGGTCTTTTGATAATGGACTTTGTTATTACATTGGAGTAAAAATGAACTAACTAAGAAATTCACCTAAGAGTTGTGGGGGACTGTCGGCGTAGAGCAACCCCACCCTCCTCCCATCCCAATTGCTGCTAAGAGATCTCTGTTTTCACTCTCTCCCACTATCTTACAGCCCCCTCACCACCTAAGCCGTACAGTTTTGATCCAGATTCCAGCTAAGACGAGGAAAACAAAGACCTACATGCATCAGAATGGAGCGTAACAGGGAATTTGTGGCCATACCAATTGTTGCTTCCATTTATAAAATACAATCTTTTTGAAAATGGATTTTTTGTTTTCTTAAGTTAAGCCTAATTTTTTTCAGAATTATCCTCCATCGTCAGAAAAATGCCACAAGAACATGTTAAAAACACCAAAAACACAATTTTCCTCAGAGTGTTTCTTAATGAAGAAAAATCCTATACAGTGATAAACAATATTTGAATAATATCTGAATTTTTTAACTTAAGGGTTACCTTTATTAAAAAGTAGGCTATGCTCTAGGAACCCTAGATATATAAAGACTCTCAGCAATAAAAAATGTCTCAGATTCTCTAAAATAATTGAAAGTTAAGATGACAAACCAGAAAGGATGTCCTTGTCCTGAGTTCACAATTTACACCCCTTATAACGTACAAACTGTGCATGGCCGTGTCCCTGTCTTTTTTGTATAATAAATGTAATAAGTCTGTAAACATGCAGATAGTCACTGAAGGGACCTCATTATTCATCCCTGGATATGTTGGAGATCTTCAACCAGTATTTGCAACAGATGTGACAAGCCATCTGTGAGCCGAGGTCCTCAGGCAACATTTGGTGTGAGATGCATATAGGCTGGCATCTCATCATGCTGGACAACAAACGGCTCAAATTCAGTGCTAGCCTCTTTTTACCAGCCTCCTCCCTCACACCTAGCACCATGCGTCCGTTCTTACTCCAGAAGTCCCGCCTTCATTTGAGTGATGAGATAGGAGTGCGAGTTGCTGGCTGGGGGAGGCTTGAGCTGAGCGTCAGGCAGGGCTAAACAGGAACTTGCATCCAAGCGGTTAAAGGCCGTGGGTCTTATCTGAGGACAAACAGAATGCATGAAGCGATGGCTGTTGCTCTCGGTGATGACAGCCAGCTGTGCACCCGTGTTTAATTATTTCTCTGTAATGAGCTTACCCACCTCCCACTGCAGCACCAGAACAGAGAAGCAGCAGAGGAAGACTAATATCGAAGAAAAAAGTCTAACAATTTCTTTAAACTAGCAATAAACGTTCAGATAAAATGCGAACGTTTCCCTGATTTAGGATCTATATCTAACAAAGGTTCGGTCTGACAAGCCCGCTTTTATGTCAGGTGACATTTAGCTTTTTATTGTTGCCGGCCTGGCCTCCGCCAATGAGTAAATGATCAGCACAGTGTCATTTGTAGCAGCTGGTAACATTAGACCTGGCCTGTTTAAACATGCAAAGCAGCACATAAGTACAAATTTCCATACCATCACAACAGATGAGCACAATAGCGCATGCCAGATACACGAGTGATATTTAGAAAGTAAAGTGGAGCTGAATACCTCAGTGTAGCATCACAAAGTTCAGTGATCGCTGCAGCCCATTCAGGCGCCCTGAAAAGCCGGTAAGCTTACATGCTAACAAACAGGTTAGAAGACACGGTGGCAACAAGAGAAGAGAGTTATTACCAGAATTTTAAAAATCAGTACTGTGGCATTCTGGGAGGCATGCCAGAACAATAACCAGCTTCTGCTGCTAACTCGTGTCTTTGAACACCAAAAGAGGAGCATCAAGTGGAGCTTCCAAACACAACTCTCCTATTTTACATTCATTCATCTGATTTGACGTCTTAGTAAAAGTGGAGTCACAAATGTCTGAATCCCCAGTCTTCCTAAGACAAGATTTTTCAGTGTTGTCAAGGCAACCAGCCAGTCAGACTGCATAGTTTTCTTTTGGGACCCCCCTCTCCACCCACCCACACACACACACACACACACACACACAAGGGAAACATCATCTTCTGTAAACTATGTCACAGCCTGCCATGAGGTTTATCATAACTATTTGATTAATCACCATCCTGGAAAAGGCCACTGAATCTAAGAGATCAAATAGATGCGTGGGTGTCAGGGCGGTGAGCACCGGTAGTACTAACATTGCTGTCTCCTCTCTGTGTTAATTAACTGAAGCTCTGCTCTAACAAGAGCCTTGCCTTCTTTAGAACATCAGAAATAGGCCTGTCACTCGAGCCTGCACTGTCTCACAGAGATTATCTCTTCACAGGACACCTTTCAAGTCCAGTTAGCAAACCACGTGTGTGAGGAAGTCCATCAGATGGACGCAGACTTGATATGAGCATCTGCCTCCAGCGTTCGCTGTCTAATAAGGGGCTTAGGAAGCGAGGATAAGATTTCAGGTGTAAGGTTAACGGGTCACGGTGAAAGCCTGAGTCAAACTGCAGACCTGACCAGTGGTGGTTCTGCTGTGCTCTTAGGAGAGCTGGACGCATTCCTAAAGGATGGCGAGCGGCGGATTCACAGCCGGCAGCAGCTCCCTGTGGGAACCACGTGGGGACCCTTCGAGGGCAAGATTGAGATGAGCACTGACACCACGGCACTGGTATGTCCTCAGTCAAATACTTTAGTAAGTCTCTTCTATTGTGATAAGAGTTTGTAATAAAGGCTAAAATCAAGAGTTAACTTTTTGGCTCTTTTAAAACAAATGTCAAGTTTATATTTGATTTTTCAGGAGGATCGAATCTCAGGTAAGCAAAAGCAATCATACTCATGCATTTTTTCCACAAATTGTTGTCAGTTTCAGAAGCTAATTGTTATTTCTGTTTGTAAATGTTTGGTTCTTATTTGTTTTAAAAGTATCTCCTGAACTCTGATGTGTTAAAGACCTCTGCAACAAAAAGTGGAGCCATTACAGATGATAGAATCAACATATTAACAACAAAACTGATAAGATATGATAACATGTGCATGTTTTATTAAGTCTTGTTCCAGTCTCCTTCATCGTTGGGGATGAAATTCACATTTACACCCATGTGTCTATCTGTTTAGTATATTTTGTCTGCAAATTTAATGACAAACCACTTTAACTGGTGGATTTAGACACTTCAATAGAACAAAGTCATTATTTCTGATGTTACTCTGAAGGCAGCAGCTTTACGGGTCTTGTTTCCGAGATCCCAGCAGAGGCTTGTGCTGACCTGCTGCTCTGCTGGAGTGGTGAATCTTTCACGGGTTTGATATTCCATTCAGAATTTGGATTAATTAAGAATGTCCTATTAAAGTCGCGAGCAGCCTCACATTCATCCCAGCGAGACTGGTACATTGAAAAAAAAAAGTCATCAGGGATTTCCGACTCAGATGCCACACCCTCAGTTTTTCCAGATTTCTTAGAGGCAGAACTTTATTAAATCATTTCCAGGCCACTTTGGAGTGTTGACTAAGCTCCCCTCATGGTTTTGAAGTCATCAGTGGCTTTAAATAACTCAGGCTGTATTATAACCCTGAAATGTGGCTTTTCTTAGAGTAAAGCCATTTATCCTGGGGTGGAAAACTGATTTGACAACGCAACACCTCAAGTTGCCTTTCAAAGTAATGTAGCCCTCCAGAAATCTCCACATACACTTTTTAAGGAAGGCTTTAGAGAAAACCTGCTCTCAACCTCCCATCAGACCCCCAGACATGCATTATGAGTTACTTTAGTCTTCCCAGCTCCAACTGACACTTAGAGTTTATCACTGAGCGATGCACAAGGTGATTGTTGCTCTTGGCAAGAGTGGTAAGTTCTTAACTAACTGCCGTCTGAGGAATTCATCAGTTTTGGGTTTCTTGTAAATGTGCGCAGGTGCCGGACATCACCTGTAACAGGCTGTGGAGGGGTTACAGGATATGCCAAAACTCCCGCGCAATTAAAAGTACATGCAGCGTCTTTGCCTTTAAGGGTCTCACGTGTGTCTGTTCTCATGGGGGCCCGTTCCTGCCCGGCCTCCTCCACCCTCTGGTTTTATCTCTCACATGGAACGTAAGCAGCGTCTAACTATCTCCCAATAAAGACTAGGTCAAGTCAGCTGCTATGTTTTACTTTGCTTTTAAAGAGGCGGAATTAGGTAGAAACTCACAAACGTTGTTTTGTGTGCATCGCAAGGGATTCGTCTCATTTACAGCCGCATAGTTTTATTCCTCTCTCTTTTAATCAGGTCTCTGGTTATGGAGCTGATGCCTTGTTAGACATGCAGCCGTTGGCAACATCCCTAATGTAGAGCAGCCTTTATCTGAGAAATTTCAGGGGGAGGTGAGGGGGTTGTGCAACTCTTCAAAACCCATCCTTCCAGGCAAGAACAAACCCTGAACGCCACACCTGGAAAAGCTGAAATAACAAATGCGAGTGTCAAGAGAAGGAGAGACAATATAAAGCCGGGGTAGTTTTGATGCATGTCAGAGTAAGAAAGGTACAGGCTTCATGGGTCTGCACCCCTCCACGGAGGCTTCTTAGTCATCTCTAGGAGGTGAGACCCCCACAGACTATCACGTCCTTTCTATCTATATTTAGTTTTTTTTTTATCCATGAAGGTGAATAAGTATTCCAACCATAATCAGCTGTGAGATATTGATACTTCTCTCTCCAGTCAAACCCCTTTTTCTCCCTCCATCCAGACCCATTACTAAAGATAGGACTCTTCAGAGGTCATGCTGTCTTGTGGAGCCATGGTGCACAGGTCCAACTTCCATCCCTGGCATGATGCCCAGAGGCGTTGAGGGCAGCCAAGCGCAACCATTCTTTAAAGTGGTGCACAGTAAATAACGAAATGACTGTAAATTTAAGCAGCGTTTGCGTTAAGCCAGACAGAAGAGGTGCTTTGGCACACACACTCAGGAGGAGAGTGTGTGGGGTTGGACTGGTGTCTGGGGAGGAGGACTGTCGAGGTACTCCCATCTGCTGGCTCCCCAGAGAAGGCAAACTGGCTCTGGTGTCCGCTGTGGCCCGTGGGTTTGTCTGCTGGTGGACAACAGGCCACAGCAGTGGAGCGGGGAGTGATGGATGATGCCGAGGAGGAACGGCGAATGGAGCGTTTCCTGCAGTTGTCCAGGCGGGCCTTTAAAGAGAGGTGGAAAGCTTGAAAAGAGGATGAAAAGTCACAGAGAGGAAAATAGCAGAAAAAAACAGAAGGGAAAAAGCATGACAGGAAATCTGGGCATCTGCAGGACAGAGATAGGGTCACATCTCAACCGCTTATCAAAGAGGAAAGCAGATTTCACAGCTGATGGGTCGCTGTGGCAGGTCTGCAGACCCCAGGGGCTCTGCTCGGCATGAGGGACTGGAGTTGTGTTATTGCTGCTGTAAAACCTGTTAACACAATCACACTGCACCGTCAGCTCACATGCATCGCCATGTTAAGGTGATACGCTCTGCAACATTCTTAGATCACCGGCCGACTATGTGAATTTCCATCCAAGTAAGACCCACTGATTTCAAAGTTTTTCAAAAGATGACTTGGTTGGGGGGTGTCTTGATGGAGTTTCTATGGGAGTTTAGGTGTCCATCCTGAAGAGAGGAAAGAGGAAGTTCCCAACTACACAGACAGATACTAAAACAAGGACGGGAAACTGAAACTTTTGTTCAGGTCAGAGCAATTCACAGAGTGAGGGGAGACTGGAAATCGGGGTCAAAGAAGTAGCAGACCTGAGCAGAAAGGTGGAGAAGACATGAACGGAAGGGTTGGATCTCTGAAACATGAAGGGTTGGCAGTGATTTTTCGGCTTCTGCTTCCGTTCTTCTCATCTCTGACTCTCCTTTCTGGGTGAGTGATGAAGCTGCCAGCGCTCCGTCTCATCCTTCACTTCTCTCTCTGATCAATCAGACTATTAGACTCCAATTACAGTCGAAGGCTGAGCGCAGGTGAGCGACGACCGCATTCAACCAGCCGCCGTTTGACGCCTTTGCCCGGCTTCTTTGCACCTTCCAAATTAACGCAAATTAACAGCGACACGCAGACATAAATGTCTGCAATGGAAAGGCTAAATTAAGATTCTGGGTCACAGCTATTGAGTAGCAGGTGTCTTTAAGAGCAGTAATTACCTGGGCTGGACAGAACCAGGAGGGGAAGGTGGCCTGTGGTTTGCCTGGAGTAACAGGCCTGGCCCCGGTGAGCCTGGTTTCTATTGTAGGTGTTAATAATTGATTGGGAGGCAAGCTATTAATGAGCAGCAGATTTAGAGCAGGGTTGTAAATGTGTGTTGATGAGGGTGTTGCCGCCTCTCGTACAATGCCTTACCGGTGCTAATTACTGGGGCTTAGTCAAGGTGCAACTGTAATGAGTCTGGATTCAATAGAATTCTGTTTGTTATGTGTTTTCAGGGCCTTTTAGTGCTAATTACACAGCAATTGAAATGCATAAAGCTTTCCTAATTCCTGATTAGCATCTTTCAGGCAGCGTTTTTATTTAATCTTTTCTATCTTAATATTGTTGTAATAAGTCAACTGGCTGGGAGCAAAGATTTACGATTAAAACAAATCAGCTTCTGTATTCTGTGTTGCACAAAGGCCCTGACATGAAAAGTTCACAAGGACATAATAAAAGTCAAAAGACGCTGTTGGATAATTTATCGGCCTCCACACGTTTACCTTTAAATTGTTTATTGCATCCCAGGGCTAAGAACAATGTTACAAAGGGTTTTAAAAGGTCAGAAAGGCTGAAGTTCCCCTTGGGCATGGGTTACAGGTGGAGATTTTTTTGTTTAATTTTGTAATTTGTGATAGATTAGCATAAAAGCAAAGTCTTATTTAGCAAGCTGACACTTGCTGAAGTTCAGGTAATATGGTGGAGAAACTGCTGGTTTGCCTAACTGTGCACCAGAAAGTGCTGCAGTGGTTCCAAGCCTGTGTCAGTGCACGTGCAGCTCGTGTTTAATGTCTTGGAGTGTGCGTGAACTTCAGAGTGTGTTGTAGGTCTTAGTGTTTGTGAAGGTGCTGATGTGTGGGAGGGAGCGTGGAGACAGCATGCTGCTTTTGGCCAGGAACAGAGAGCTTGAGCTTGTAGACTACAGAAGAGCAAAAATGTCAAGATACTGTCCTAATTTTCACCTGGGACAGAGAAAGAGGCAGGGGCTGTCAGCCGATGGAGCGTGATTATTGTGTAATTCAGTACAAGGGTAAGAATATGGGCCTGTGCAAACCAAAAATTGCTCTAGAAATTATTCAGCCCATCACTCAAGCCATTTATCTCACCCCTTTTGCCCACCCTCCCCCTTCACTGTGTTTATTGTTAGCTACCCCCTAAACTTTAACAAGTGGTGGCGGATTTTTCTGTTTCAGAAATGATATTTTTCTTCTTGTCATTGCTTCATTAATCAAGAGGAGGCATTCTGAAAAATGTTTTGTTTTGGAGGCTGCAATCTATTTTGTGTGTGTGTGAGTGTGTGTGTGTGTGTTGTAGTTAATCTGCGCCCGTGGCAGGTTTCCCCTCCGAAACGCAGCGCTAAGCAGCGGTATCGCAGGCCTATTGTTGTAGCCTCTGTCATAGCAAGGAGAGCCTGATGCAGGCCTGGGCTCGCCTGATAAGGAAAAGAGGATTCAACATGGCTGGAAAGGAGAATCAGTGGGACTTGAGAGTGGAGTACGGATGGGGCAGATGCGCTCACACACATACGCACACAAACACACCAACACAACATACAGATGCACGCATGTTCTGCACACACGCATGAGCCGACACACACACAAATCATCACCATCATCACACTGGCACATGCCCAGGCAATTATTTACAGTAACATCCAATTACAAATGCAAGAAAGCACACCAGGATAGGACCTCTCTGTAGCATAGCCGCTAAATCATACACACGTACGGCATGCAAACAACAAACAAACAAACAAACCATTAAATTAAAGTAGCAAAGAACATCTGAACATTTTTTATGTTGCATGTAAAGGTGGCCTCTTTACCCGTCTGAGACCCACGCTGGATATGCCTGAAATTGCCCAGCATTATCAGAACTACTAGGATTTGGATTTCTGTGTTGGACACACAAATAATTTTGGCACCAAGAACGTGGATTCATCTAATGAAATAATAGGCTCAAATTTTAGGCGGAGAACCAATTTGTGATTGCACGCATCAATTATTTCTTGGGTCTAAACCAATATCAGAGCGAGGGTCTGTTCAGATGTGTAAAACGGTCATTATCTGGGCTCTGTGTCATCCATATATTTATTGGGGGACGTTTTCATGCCCTTGCACGACAAAACGCAAACGTCTTTCAAGGCGCAAGATTTTTGTAATCTGGGCCCACCAACTCAAATCCACTATTTACTTATGATTCAGAGGCAAACTAAGAATAGAAAAGAACCACAAAGAATGGAATTTCTACTTTTTTTAATCTCCCATTATGTATTTTAAAATGTAGCTGGTCACTGCCACCCCCCAGCTCTATGCATTAACCATGGACAGTCAGTCAGCTAGTCAGAACCACTATGGCTGCAGCTAAGCTCCACTGTTTGAGAGATAATACATGGTTGACTTGATCTACAAGTGAACCTGACATTTCGCTGTCCTTACATCACAACACCACTACCCAAACTGATATGGCAGCTCCCCCGATAAGCAGAGCAGGACTCACTGATTTGCTTTGTGGTCAATTTATAGTAATGTCTGCATGGTTTCCTCAAACATGGCCAGGACACAGAAAGTCCATCCAAGCACAAACAAAAAGAAGGAGCTGATCGTTTTCTGCACACTTCATAGGCACTGTTAATATTTCTGACCCGTTCATTTCAGCCCAAGTCCACCATTCGGTAGTAAAATTCTAAAAAGGACATGCAAGGCTAGACAGTGACTGGAATGGATCAAAATAACTTCATAGGCACAGTTACTTTATCGAGGTAGAATGACTAAAAACACCTTTGCGTAATATTCTTTCAGATGTTAGGATTTGAATATGATCATGTCATACTCACTATAAATAAACACATCTTTGGTAAGGAATAAACTCTTTGCTAAAGAAACAAGTCAACACACAAGTGGAAAGGATTTCCAAGACAAGAAGAAACCTGGTGAAACAAGAATAAAGCAGTTTGATCAGGCATTCAATGTCAGTTTTACCAAATCAAAAACATTTTTTTTACTTTTATGCAAGTAAACAAATGTTTTAAAAAACTCAAATCAAATGACAAAAACAGTATTTGAATGTACAGATTCCAGGATTGGTAACTGCTCACTATTATAGAACAACGATCTGTGATGTCACAAAAACAACAGATTAATTGTTTTCTTTGCCATAAACACTTTGCCACCGGTGATTAGGTGTTCTACAGATACTTCTGCCTTAATGCTCTTGCAGCATGATCCTCAGTTTTCTGATCTCACACAGATGAAAGAAGAGGAAAGAGGTGGATGTTAGAGGAATTGAACAAATCGTGTCTGCTGCTTCACGCTGTTTCTGCCGTCATTTCAAAGTTACAAATGTGAAAAAGGTTTACAGTTTGAATTAAGTTAAATAGTTACTATTTAATTCAATTTTTTAATGGTATGTTTAAATATGATTTAGTTTTGATGAAGTTGCATAAATACATGACAAAATTGAATTAAGGCTTTGAATGAGTGAAAATATTGTGGTTACATTCATTTATTTATCCTAATCTCCCTTTTTAGGCTCCTGACGGAATTTACTGACAGAAAAACCATTTAAATAAAAATGTCTTATTCACCTAAAAACAACTTTTAGAAAAAATAAAATGTAACCCATTGACCTTAGTAATGACACAAACCTAGATCATGATACTGCCTCCTCAGCCTAGGTCAGTTAAAGCCGGTCATGATCATTGATCTCATCTTGCTGTTTGATAATCACTGACGCAGAATTAATTAATAAGAAATCTTACGTGACCTTTGTCTGTTTCTTCACAGGCTAATCTTTATTATCTCAGTGATAAGTGTTAAAACTACAGACTTCAATCAGGTATACCAAAATGTCCCTCAAATGTTGGTTTATGTGTTATGGCATCCAACAGTTTTAAATTTAATCTTTTCTTAATTAACTGTTCGATGTGTTTAAAAACAGACTGCAACCATTCCGTGTTTGCCTGGGGAGGGACAGGCTGCATCATCAGGGAGAAAGGCACTGCATGCTGTAGCCAAACCCCTATTCTTTGTAAACCATGATTATTAATGCAGGAAAATAATGTAGAAAACTGCATATGAGCTGGAATATTAAAAACTGCATACAATCTTTCTTCAGTGACATTTCTGTGCTTTGCGTTTACTATTAAAAGCAGCAACATCAAATGAAACGATTCCTAAAGCACCAGAGAAACTCCAAATGTCCAGCTTCCCTCTTGTGGCTCCACCTTCACATCCCTCACCATGTCCTCTGTCCTCTGGAAACCTATCAAGGAAAACAAACTGTCCAACCAAGGAGATGATCTATCGTTCAGGAACGTTTCAGCACCATCAAGTATCTCCATGTGAATATTCCCATTCATTAACAAGTGCATGTGGGATAGATCATATCACTAAATACTCACCTCAAGAGTTTTATTGATTGAAATGGCTTGTGACCAATGTTGGGAAGATGCATCTTTAGTTTAAAGGAAACCAAAAATAAAGAATTAGATCAGTTTCAGTCCACACATGATGTCAGTTGGACTGTCCCTGGCTGCACAGCCGTCACCTCCTTTTACAACCCAAAATCCCCTTTGATTAACCAAAGCTACGACATGTGACATGCATTCAAGAACACTGTAAACGTGGTTCTTGTACATGCATTTAGCCCGTGGTATTCACACTGGACGAGAAGGGAGGGGGTTCTTTTTTCTTTTTCCACTGTTCACTAGCGCATGTGCACTACCTACAGCCGGTAGTGGCTTGACGTGGAATGTTGAAGTGGTGCAAATCTGGTGATTCTTGCTCCAGGCTTTTTCTTTCACAGCTCTTTTCCACTAAATGAAAGATTTGGTGTTGTGGGATTCCAGCCGGGCACAAACAGCAATTACTGTATTCATTTCTCCCTATGATCAATTTTGCAACAGTCTGCACTACCATGATCTGAAAGGGACACCATCCATTCATCCATCAAGTCCCTGATTAGTCAAAGCTCAACTGGTTGAACATTTTTAATGGCTGCGCGTTTTCTGTGTTAGTCCGAAAAATATGCCAAGTTACGCATGAATGCGAGAGTTTGGAACTCGGAAACCCAACGAACGCGTTTAAATAAACTTTACAGGCATTTACATAGACCTTTCATTGGAAGTGGTCCTTGAACGCACGTTGCCGAGGCCCGTGTGAACGTAGCTTCACATGTACATTACAACATATACACAACACGACTTAAATGCAGCAAAGTTTATGCGAAAGCACCATGAAGGAGGAGGAGAAATAAAGTGAAACAAAGTTGAGTGGTGCCAGCTGCTTTGCCATCTGTCACTGTCATGGCTGTAATTTGTGATAGCATGTTGAAACAAGTTCCTTGAGAAGTGCTGGAGATAATCCCGGACTGTTTTCATTCTGTTTTTAAGATAGTACTGTTGGGGTTTGAGCACAAAGACAGCTCTGAAAAAAGGTCCCATCAAAAAGATGGCTGAGCTGACTCCACAGGAATTATCATAGGAACACAAACTCTTTATTTGTTGCACTTCTTTTAATCTTCAGTTCAAAGTTCTTGTGATAATTCTAATCTGGCGAGGCATCTGGAAAACAAGAGCAACATGCTTGGCACATGAGAATCAAAGCTTCTTTATTAACCTGCAGTCTGCTGATGGGTGTTGTGACCAGGGAAGCGGAACGGCAGGAACCCGGTTGCTTCTGCTGGAAGAATGCAGACCTTTGCCAGGAGACCTGGGACCAGATCTTCTGGTCTGAGTCCTCTGATCTTTAACCTGACTGGCCCTGGACCTACTTAAGAGAAACCCTGTCAGAATGACTGGATGGATGATCAACCAAGCAGAGAAAAACACTCATCTAACAAAAGAAAAGGAAAGTTTGCTTTGACGATGAGAAAGCCGATAGGCACTAAAGAGAAATGAAGGTCTGAACGATGACCGCTCTCTCCCCGGTGGTCCAGCAGCACCTCATTAGATAGATGTATATGAGGCTGTCAAAGCGGGAATATTATACCACAGGGTCGTCAGCAGACTAATTGGGTAACAAAGACCATTTCCAGCTCAGGAAACCCATCTTTTAGCAGCCTGTGTGCTCTGCCTCTGATAAGAAAGTTCACGTCTAATGCATTTAGTGCGGGGCAAGTTCACCATCTTTATCTTATTTACTTAAGTTGGTGTAAATATTTTTGCACTTTTACAGTGGAGTTAGAAAGACCCCGTTACCCCAAAGTGCATGCCAGGATCAAACCATCCAACGGCGTGAGGGTGATCAGGGGTTTTGGGCCACTCATCAGATTTCAACATTTCCTTTTTTTATTTGTCAACTGCTTTCCTGATGCATTTCTAATTATTATGAAAGCGAGAGCCAGCTCCGTCAATCAGCAAGTGGCTGTGGGAAGTGTGAGAATCTCCTGAAATATAAATTCATATAAAGCAGATGCCATTTTAATACATCACAAAATGTTTCACTCCCTCACAGAAGAGCAGGGAGTTCAAAAGAATATGAAAATCCAATACCTAAAGGGGGGGCACCAAGGTTTATCTTAAGTCAGGGACTTTCTTCAAGCATTGTGCCTTCCACTTTATTGTTTGTCCTTATTTACCGCCTCTGACTGATCCTAGTCTTGCCTGTGTGCTTATGAGAGAAGGGATTTGTTGTGACCCCATTGACTGATTGACTCCTGAGTTTCCATTTCTTCCTCTCTGAGGAAACCCCTCAGAGAGGAATCTGCATGTTTATTTCACACAGAGAAAAAGCAGGATCTGTCCAGAGAATATGCCACCTGCCACCCTGACCCCCAGGGGCCACGGTAATATCCATACAGGTGAACATTACAGGCTCAGGGTTCCCTATTATGTTTCACTCGCACACGTTATGCTGCTCCAGGACTCAGACTTGACTTACATGCAAAAGATCAAACAACTTTCTTGAATTCAAATGTGAAATTTTGTGTAATTCATATCGTGAGCAGAAATGCGACAGCGCCGCTCTGTTCCTGACCAAAGCCCAACGCGGGACGAGCACGCCTCTGCCCCCAAGACCAGATCCTGGAGACACGCATCACAAATACAGCTTTCTGCTGTTTACAACTTCAAAACGCTCTGTGGGAAAAGGCCTTTTATAAACTGTTAGGAGCAGAAAATATCTAGTTGTGATTGACTTAAACATTTTATGGCATAAAGAAAGTGAGGTGTCCTGAAGCTTAAGGGTGGTTTATGTACAGTTGAGTGCCAAAGGAACCCAAATTATAATGGAAATTAAAGGAAGATGATAAGACACAGGAGAAATGAACTGAAACAAACTTATGCAGAGGAAGTTTGGTAAAGAATGAAAGAAGATGGAGGGAGTAGGGTGGAGAAAAGGGATTGCTTGTCTTCAGGGCAGTTGCAGCTTAAACTAAATTGTTTGGGTTTAGAGTTGGAGCACCTTGAAGTGCCTGAAGGTCTTTGAGAACGGAGCATGGAGCACAGATAGTGTTCCCCATTCTTAATCTTTATTCTTTCCCCCCATTTTTCTCTTATTTAGTAAACTGGAGATTCATTTTAAGACAGGAAATTATGCCGCGGTGCACTTTTTATTATGGGATGTGGCTTTTTGATCAAAATCCCAAATGGCTCGTCATTTTTCTGCTTTCTAATGCCCTGAAAAGGGACGTGAACATGCAGTAATCATGCAGCACCTCCCATATGCAGCATTAATACAAGCACTGTGAGCATTTCATCTGAAATAAGTAATAGCTAATGCAGCACATGAACTTTGAGGCTTACAGTCCAGTCAGCAGGATAAAAGCTGATTTAAATGAGAAAATATTTATTCCTCATAGCGGCGCCATGATAGCAGCTGCCAAATAAAGGCACATGCGCACAGGGATGGGTGTCCCTTTAAAGATTCTGGGAACAGCAGTGACTCTCTCAATTTAATCGATTTTAAAATGAAAAGTCAATTTAAGCAAGTTGAAAAGAGAAAGATGGGCAAAGGACAGAAAAAAGCATTCTCTTGCACTCAAGCAGTAAACTAACTGCCGCACAGAGCAGGCAGAGATTTCAGCTGAATTATCTCCCACCTCACATTTGCTCTTAGGCAAGCAGTTTAAAAGCCAAGCGATTGAGCCAGTGATCCAATTTGAAATGCAGAAATGATTAGAGCAGCTTGCCTCATTTCATATCGAAATTCTCTGATTTATGACAGGGCACAAGCCAAGATCTATCTCTAAAGGGAATTAGTGTGCAATTCCTGCATATTTCTGTTATTTAGTCTCCCAAAAGCAGATGCAGTAGCCTTCAAGAGGGTGATGGGGAGGGGGGGGGGGGGGGGGGGGGGTGGCGGCATGAAGGTATCTTTTCATTTCAGCAGATGTAACCGCGGCCATTTAGAGGAGGAGAAAATGACACAAAGGCAGTCTTGAGAGATGGAGGCATTTCCCACTTTATGTAGGATGTTGACATAAACTGTTATTTCAGGATGCAGAAGAAAATCAAATGTGGAGCACCTGGTTCAGCATGGAAAAAGCATGGACTGACTGCGGGGTTGACTTCTTTATTAAACAAAAAAACTCATCCATCCTTGAGGCTAAGAAAATATTAATACGCAGAGCGATAACGAGGGCTGGAGGAAAATCTCCCTTAATGAAATTTCCAGTTGACCACATGCAATTTGTTTCATCGCAGTGAACAACTAATTGCAATGGACGTTATCAAGGTGTGAGTGTGCTGTCTGCTGTAAACTGACTGGTAAAACAGGTACAAATCCTTTATCCTCACTCCCGCGTTGGAAACAGAGGATATAAACTTGACATAACCTGTATGTTTGTGCGCGTTTTATCAGTCAAAATTATTGGAGGCACGCTGACAGGCCAACAACTCCGAAATCCTCTATGACCAAAAAGAGCGAAAAGGCAGTACTTTCACAGCAAGTGGACATTGAAAGCTGAATGTAAAAACCGCGGGAATGTCCTGATATATTCCGACAGAGCTGGTTTGATCTCTCAGTTGTCTAAATCCCGCAGCTGTGGGATCAAGACGGATACAGTGCCAGTCAGTGACCTTGGCGGCGGGGTGTGTGTGTCTGTGTGCGATGAGGAAAATAATCATTCCCACCCAAGGTCTGTATCGATTTCACCTGCCCTGACCATGAAGCGGGTTAAGAGTAGCCAGTGGTGGTGAAATGGTCAGCGGTGATATCATTAGCTTGTTGTTTACACAGGGAGGCAGGGAGTTGGAAGAAGGCTGAGTGTCACAAGCCACTTTCTTCTTCACCTCCTTCAGCTGATCAGAGGATCATGGTATCAAGGAGGGATTAGTAGCGACTTGGGATTTGTGTGATTGGTTAATTTATTGCGGTGATGGCAGGTCTTTCATCTATGGCAACATTTAATCAGCGCAGCCACAGAGGCTATTACAGGTTAGCTCCTTTCTGAGTCGGTCCGGCTGTGCCATCAGCTCTATCACAATTCCCCTGAAATTTCCAAATTATCTGGAACAGGCTTTAGCTTCTCAGTAATAAAAATTAGAACAGATTCCTGATAGAAGCTTTTGCTCACACAGGACCAATTATAAATAGCACAGCCCTGGCTTGGAAGAGGGAAAAGGGGAAGGCGAACAAAAAAATATATAATCCAAGTCTGAGAGATGTGCACGGAACTTATCGTTCCGCCCCGGCTCTGCTCTGATCCAAATCCGCTGGGCTGAAAATTTATATTAGATTTTATCGGAGAGGCCTAAGTCTAGAAAAATCAATGAAGGTTATCTTTTATGTTACAGCAACTTGTGGAAATATTGATTTTCATTTTATAGTGAATTTGGAGCATCAGTTTGTAATCACTCCTGCGCTGACTACACTGTTTTGGTCACTGTATCTCTTACAGGAGGAACGGTAACAGAGCTCAGAGGATAAAAAGTAGAAATAAAAATACCAACAGAGTATTGGAACCACTGGAGTGAAGGCAGAAGGTAGATAAACCCAGAGGAGAAGGCTGGGGGAGCTTTATAGGCCCTGACACAGATGATAATCTGCACACTGAGATATTACAGAGTGCATTCATTTAAATCGAAGCATAAATAAATATGTTTTATCCTTATTTTAGTAGATTAATCAAAGCAACCAACAGGGGTCAGCATACCATACTTGTTCTGATTCTAATGGAAGAGGCCTCGGAAACGTCACAGTAGCCGTTAGTTTTCCTTAAAACCGAATGGTTGGGCCCTCCCCTCTCTCTCTCTCTGGACAAACTGCAGTTTCCGGCCTGTCACTCTGCATTTCTCCAGGCCTCCGCCATTTTGTTTGACTGGAGCAGCAAACGTTCCTTCATGTGCAGCAGTGTCGCCCGGCGTCTTAATCCTTCCGATGCCGTGTGCCGCCGCCGCTCGCACGCTTCTTTGTCTTTGCGTGTGCTGCAACACGCAGCGTGCTTACAAAGCACATATTGTAACTGGAGGTGTTTATGTAAATTGGTGCTGGGGGAGTGTCGTCGGTTATTCACTTTCCAAGAAAAAGACGGCAACGAAAAATAGAAGAAACTGACATTTAAGTGACACGCGATAAATTTTGAAAGGTTTCCACCGCCCCAGCTCCAGCGAGCAAAGAAAGAGCGGTGGTTGCTATTAATGTAATATTTTGTGTCCGTTGACTACATTCAGAGGAACTCTAATATCATGAAATCCCTCGGGCACGGGGGGGTGGGGGGGTGGGGGTGGAAGAGAAGCCCCTCGCCTCTGAACAAGAGGTGGCTCCAGTCTGGAGATCTGAGAAAGGGTTAATCTGATTCCCATTTGAGATAGTCGCTCATGGCAACAATCGGCCGGTCTGCTCTGCTCTTTTGACAGGGGTGTGAGATTTTCAGGTTAGCCAGATAGAAGACTTCATTGTGGGGCTAATTTAAAATGTGAAATCGCGGATGACTTAAAATACGGAGGTCCTCTCCGTCTCATCTGCTGCCAGCACGGCATGAGAAGATGCCAGGAGGAGGAATAAGAAAACCAACACTCAATTCCCCTGTCTGTGTTTGATCAGTTTGGAGGTGCCAATGTGCAAAGCTACATATGTATATTTAGTATATTTAAAAATGTGCCTTTATATGTGTCTGAATTAGTCTTCTTCAGTTTGCCCGCAGAAAAAGATTCATATCAGCCTCTGAGAGGCATTTGTTATTTGTAAATAATTCTCCCTAAAAAAAAAAAAAAAATCAGCCTCCAAGTGGATAGAGTTCATGGAAAGAGAGATGGGTAGGTGGGTGGAGGAGGAGGAGGGGGCATGCAGGCACATTGCCGGAGCACAGTGCTCATCTTTTGTGCATATCTGTGCCAATTCAGACCTTTAACATGCTCAAGTGACATTTGCATTTATCCTTGAAGGTTGTTGCCTTTTGCGGGGGAGAAATAAGTGAGAAGCGCGGGAGAGGGCTGGTATTTCTCTGCTGCCTTCAGACAGATGGACAGTATCCTGTCCCTCACTGCCCGAGACGGAGGAAGAAATGAAGTGTCAAGATTGCAAACCAACCCATTTTCTCTTAGCCAAACTATTTCTGCAACATCCTAATGAAGGGTGGGGGCGAGTTCAAAAGCAGTGGCCTGGAAACACTGACACTGTAGCTTTGAGGAATGTACAGCACCATAAGATATACCCCCCCCCCCAAACATACAGACACCACCAACGCATGTTTTACAAGAAGCAAAGGAACAGCAAAATGAAAGAAAAGAGAACAGAAAACCATCTGAGGATAAGCAGGGGGACACGGCAGCGGGTGAATACATTACGCTGAATGCCGCTCTCTGTATCACTGTTTCATTTTTTTTCTTTCTGAGGAACAAAACTCCACGTTTGACCTCTGACCGAGAAGAAAAACGACCTTGCACATTCAGAATAATTTTCCGGCATATTATAAAAACTCTAACCTCAATCGGCCTTTGAAACGGATACTGATTCTTTAAATTCTTTCCCGCTTGTTTCAGGAAATAGTGAGATCCTGGCGATAGCGAAGCACAATGTGTCCAAAGTTCACAGCAGAACACTCACTTCCTTTTCTCTGAAAGTCACCATCCCATTCCTTTTCTTTTTTCTACAATTCCCGGACACCTGGGATATTCCTCTTAATCTGAACGATCAGATGCTGGACCACTCGCCCCGATGCTTCGATTTTGATCCAGCGCAGCCATTTGTCACCACTCCAAATGCAGCTTTCTCCTGCAGGCCATCTTCAGCACGCACATGCACACTCACTAAGCCGAACGCCATTGTCACATCTTCACAGTAACACCCAATAAGTGGAACCAGGCCGGACATGAGCTGCATGCTGTTTAGTTTCCCGAATTGTCTTTTTGTGGCCATTCAGAGAAGCAGAAGAGCGGAACTCGCTGGTTATTAATATTTCTTTAATCGCCAAAATAAGCAAATGATTAGTGTTTGTTATCTGTCCTCGACCAGAAGACGAAGAGCACGGTCCCGGTGGTGCTGAGCGCCGGCCCCAGGTGGCTGCTGGATGTGACTTGGCAGGGAGCGGAGGACAACAAAAACAACTGCGTGGTGTACAGCAAAGGTAAGCGGGCAGCTCTGGCATCCTGTTATCTCTCTGCAGAGCAGAGCAGCACGCCAGTCCTCCATCCACCCCTCTTCTGCTTCCCTTCCTCAGCCTCTTTCTCTCCGTTTCCTCTTTTGTTTCCCCTCTCCTCACATTTCAAAGTCACAAACATTCGCAAGTAATTGCGTCTACACAGCTGCAAGGACACGCACAAAAAGGCGTGCGAAGCCCGCTCTCACTCAAAGGGTAATTTATATCACTAAAACTCTGATTAAGAGCTGAGAAACATCACTTGACACACAAAGTTAATGGTCTTTAGATTTCACAAGGTAATTAATGCTCTGTTATACCAAGTGAATCCCTATCGCAGGGAAGATAACGAGGAAAGCAGGAGATGAGATGGCTTTGCCTCCTTCATTTGCTAACTCAGTCATATATCTTTAATGAATCACTGCTGAAAGGAGGATTTGTATGAATATTTGGGATGAAAAAAAAACGTGAATTTTGTTTACGCAAAAGTGACAGCAAAGCAAAAACTCCGATGACCCCCCCAGTCATTCAGATAAACTCCTCAATCTGCGGCATTGTGTCGTGCAAACTCTCATTAAAAGTCTGCTCTGCAGATCAGAGGAGGGCTCCGTTTGCTGCAGATGGTGTGGGGAGATGCTTGAACTGTCACTTCTCATCAAAGTGCACGGCTCCCACAGCTATAATTGGGTCCTGAAAGGCGTTCACCAGAGAGAAAGAGCCCAATAAAAAAAGTTGTGTTTCGGATTCTAAAGGGTGAAGGAAAGGGGGGCTTCATTTATCACTTTTCAAAAATGATTACAGCGTGACAATACCCCCAAAGCTGAAATGGAGCCTCTTCTCCCTCAAAGTGAATGTGGCAGGAGTGGGATTTGCAACCCGGATTTTCGGTCTCCCAATTCTCATCTGCTAATCACTAGACTGCACTGGGGAGTTATCCTCTTAACCGGCTACTTAACTTTGTGCTCTTTATCACCAGATCGCTAAAGTTTTGATAAGCTGTTAAAGCAGATTACGCACTTCTTTAAAATCTTCTAATCTTTTTGCACAGAGAGCGACTGTATGAAACAAAAAAGGGCAATAACAGGATTGTTTTCGCCTTTTCAAGGGGAGCGAATGTCCCCCGCTATTCGTGGAGCGGGTGTTCCGCAGATAGCATCATGTGAGGCTAGCATCTTTCACCTCAGTGGGGTGTTGCTGATGGTTCCTTTGTTTGTCGCTTCTAGCTTGACCTTATTAAATTAAACACAAGCTCATCTCCCGACGACCCCTTGTGAGAATTGTTTGTTGTTGCGCTGTCTGAGTTCTTGACTCTAAATCCTCCTCAAGTATTGTTGCACACAGATAATGCAAAGAATTCATTCAAATCTCAAAGTAAAACATTTGCATCTCCTGTCATCTCAGCAGCTGTGAGACAAAAGCTAAGTCAGGATTTATTATATGTGTACTAAACGATGTCAAACATTGAAGATGTAGGACTTGTAGCAACTTAGCTGAGGAGTGTTGGCATAAATTGGATGGTCAACATTATTCTTTTGACTTTTCTTCTGAATAAATTGTCCCACATTTTTGCTCCTGGCCAGGTTTTTTCCCCCCTCTGCTGGAATCTGGAGTGAGTTCAGAACGTGTTGTGACGTTTGAAGCAGTCCAGCTGCCTGACTCTTTCACTCTTGAGTGTGACGCAATCTATGCCTCTCATTCTTCTCCGCTGGCTTCTTTTTAATGTTCCGATCTCCGTGTCTGTCCACCCTCTGGATTGAAGTTTGGGTGCCAAAACTGTCAAATCTTTGTCAGATTCTATGCTGAATTCAGCCTCTTTGCTATAGTTTAGAAGCTGGAACCGTGTTCCTCTGACTGTAAGAGGAACGTTCTTTCCACCTGGAGAGGTCCAGAGCGCTCCTTCGGTGCTGGTTCCCTCTGCTGGCTTCCTCGTTGATCTTTGAAAAGTGTTATTTATGGAAAACAGTGAATATCTAAATGCACAGTATGCTTGCAGAATGCGTTTTCCCTCACGTTTCAGTGGTCTCGACTTTTTGTAAAGCTGCCTCCAAAGATAGTGGCGGTTCACTTTGGAGGCTTGCCAGTGTGAATCTATGAGGGAGTGTCTTCCAGGCCTGGTGATTGGTCTGACGGGCTGTAGTGCAGGGATGGACGCGGTGTCCTGTGATTTCTGCTTTTCCACTCATCCACTTTCTCTGAAACTTTTCAGGAAGTGAGGAAGATAGGACTCTGCAGAATGATTTATCTGAAAATTGCAGTGTATGATGTAGAGCGTGTGCTTCAGAGCAGCAGGTTCCCCACAGATTTCTTTACAGTAACCTTCTTTAAATTAAGCTAAAAGGAGTTTTTTTTTTCAGCTTAATTTGGTGATTCAACGAATCATTTTGCTTTAAAAAAAATAAAGCTGTTCAATCTGACAGTGTTACATACTGTCGTCCTGCTTTTTTCTTTTCTTTTTCAAAATACACTAGCGTTTAAAAAAATAAGCCATGAGTAATGTTTGAGTCACTCAAATGACACAAATTTGGATTCCAAAGCCATTTCATTAATTTAAATTGTTCTTAGAATTCCCTTTCTTGGAACAGGAGGCGGCGAGAGCCCTGAAGTGGAAGCAGCAAAGACACAATATCTGTTTTCCCAGGCTGTCAGCCCGGCCCTGTTTGTTTTACATTAAACTCCCAGGAAGAGCTTTAGCAGCCAGCCATTACTAAAACCCTCAACTCTACTACAGCGCGAACTCATTATCAAGAAATCCACCTGGAACTCCCACAATGATCTCCTCCACACTCCGACAGTCACTTTGAACCGCTGGAGTTATAGAAAAAGGCAGCAAGGCTGCAGAGTAATTATATGTTACAGTAACACCGGAGGCCGCCGAGAGAGGGAGAGAACGACAGCCAGGAAGACAGAGAGAAACCTCCGGAGACTCTCCTGCACTGATAAACAACACACGGATAAACAATGCAGCTGGAAAGTGGGCAACATTTACCAGAGGAAACAGATTCTGAGACAGCTTTTGGAGATTTTTGCACCAAAACTGTCGAGAATCTGCCGAAATGCTGCTAACCTGACAAACAGGTTTTGTCCATTGATAGGGAAATGATTGACACTCAGATCAAAGTTTAACAGTAAAAAGACATTTTTGCCACCTAAATGAAATATTCATCTCAGTTTACCGTTGGTGCCAGTTGTTTTGCTGAGTAATTTTTTACCGACAAGAAATGTGTGAGCCAATGAGATCTGCACATTCAGTGTGTCCACATAATGTGGCGCTACGCAGAGGTCACCTAAACTTTTCAACTTTAAGCCTCTTAAGTCGGGCCACATTCAGATACGGCATGTCCAATAAGTCTGCCGAGCGACGGAGCCCATTGTTCACGCCGGAATTGACCAATGTAGCTGTGGCGTTTTACACCAGCCCGGACAGAGCCGAATTAGCTTCCTCTCAGTGTCTTTGAATCGGCTCACATTCTGCAGCCGCTCTTATAATCACATCCTCTTTATGCCTTCA
This sequence comes from Oryzias latipes, assembly GCF_053564925.1. Taxonomy (NCBI): domain Eukaryota; kingdom Metazoa; phylum Chordata; class Actinopteri; order Beloniformes; family Adrianichthyidae; genus Oryzias; species Oryzias latipes. Next base: position 8,452,330 of record NC_136252.1, on the reverse strand, counting down.
TTTGCTCTTTTCATTGATCCACATTTGCAGACCTCTGAGGCGTTCAGTGAACTGCCTTGAACTGATGTATTATCTATCCGTGTTTTTTCTGCTCGCTCTTTAACTAACAGGCCTTTTCATGTCCTCTGGAAACACTTTTTAGACATTTCTTTTTCATTTTTCGACGGCACTGAAAGCCCTCTTTCCTTTCCCTAGCAACATGCGGCGCTAATCTGAGAGAGGAGGGGACTCTTCCAGATCCAAATTTAATTGTTCATTTCAACCCTCCTCCTTTAAAAACGACTGCCGCGAACAGGAGGTGCGATGGTTATTATCTGTTATCAGGGAACATAGTAAAACACTGTGACGGAATAATAACTAAACAACTGACTCATTGTAAAAAATTCATTATCAGTGTATTAAAACAAAATTGTACCCTAAAGGAGTCCCCACCACAGCTCAGAGCAGCCGACTAATTATGTTTAATTAAAAGACAACAGAGATCAACAGAATCACTTTCATTAGGAAATTATTAATGATTTGACTGCAACAATAATTGATTGCACTGAGCCACGCGATAACTTGGTACGGTCAGGGTGGAGAGGAGCCGCTGGTGGGGGCATTTGCCACTTGTTTGGTGAAGTGTCTCATAGCTGAGGTTTCCACAAAAGCATTTTCAGAGGAAAGTTATGAAGCTGTATTCATGAAGAGGAGGTGTGGAAAGTGAGGAGTAGGTTAAAGAGAGGAAAATCCAGATCATTCAGCAATCTGGGAGGACTTAGCTATCCCACATGGAGGGATTTCACACACACACACACACACACACACACACACACACACACACACACATACATATTCAAAGTATTTTCTGTTGTCTTTGTCTGCAAACATCTTAAAGGGAGCATTTTTTCCCTATCCCACTCGTTATCATCTAAACTCTACGCAGAAGCAGCTGCTGCTGCATTCTGATCCACATGAAGGACGTCAGCTCCAGACGCTTCCTCCGTCAGCCTTTCACGGGCATTGTTCCCTCGCTGCGGAGGCAGTTTCTCTGTGCGAGACAGCTGAGCGCAGCCACCAGACACATCGGCAGAATGCAGACAAGGGCCATTACAGGAACGCTGCATTCTGGCTGCCGGCACATATGTGTCCATCTGCATTCAGCGCAGACAAAGCCCGCAGACAAAACCTGCAATTCAGAGGAAAATGTTAAAGGCGTGATGGGCACTGATGAGGAACAAGAAGACTCTGCTTTGCAGACGCTGCTGTTGCTGGGTCTCAGTGTATTTTTGGAGGGTGTGCTTGTGGTTTGTTTTGTGTAAGCCTGCCTCAGAGCACAGCCAGTCGCCTTTGTATCAGTGCCTTGGAGGATGTCAGGCTAATGAGCGTGGGCCGTCCTTAGAGCAGGAGGGTTTGGGTTGTGCCATTCACTCTGCATATTTAAACGCCTTGTAGAGCTTAAGTAGGCCCACTTTTCCATGTCAGGGCAGCGTTCAATCCTGCTGCGACCATTAATTATGATACCATTGTGCTCCTCTGTGGCTAATATGTGCTGCACCCTCATGGCATTATAATCATCTGAGTGAAGTACCTGGACCACACAGAGCTGGCTTTAAGCACCACATTTTAAAGGGAATATAAGAAAAAAAAGGGTTTGAAGAGAAAGGGTCTCCACTCTTCAACAAGAAAGCACGGGGCAGGTTTAATGTGTGCAAAACGGCAAAATCAACAAAAAGTTCCAAAAGGAAAGTTGACTATTTGTTGGAGGAAGAGATCCTCACAATGTACATGTCCAAAGTGATTGCAACCTTTTGTTAATCCATAAAAATGCCCAGTGGTTAATATTGCGCAGGCTCTGCAGACGTCTCTACTCACAGATAAGTGGATTCTGATCTTCATTTTTGGAACATGTCGTACCACTACTGCATGTATTCAATCAGAAAAATTATGGCATTAATCACATTATATGTGATTAGTTCACTTTATATTTCTCGTCTTAACTTCTCTCTGTTAACCACACAATCAATGACCGTTTTATATTCATTGAAAAATTCTCCGGATATGAAAATAAGCCTCTACGGCTTCCTATTTAATCTACAGCAGGATCTTGAATCAGTAATTAAAGGGTCTGTTCTGTGTGTGTGTCTTCAAAAAAGCCCTTAGCCTGCTTTTAGGCCTGGGCATGATCCAGCCCACCACCCCCATCTCTGCTGTGGTAAGTAGGTGTGAAAAGCATTGTCAGTGTGCTTGAGGATAAAGCTCTGCTCCTGGATGCCATTGGTCAGAGTGGAGCCCCCCCCCCCAACTCTCCAAAACACAGAGGCGCAGGTTGAGAAACTGTGCGCGCATGTGTGTGCGTGCACGTGTGTGTGCGTGGAGATAATCAGAGACAAAAGCTGCAGGCAGGAAAGAAGGTCCATTCTGCCCTTATTTCTGGTTTTTGGGAAGGGGGGGGTGGGACTGGAGTGGGGTCACTGTGTGTGCATGTGTGTGCATGTGTGTGCAGAGATGGAGGAGCAGAGATAGAGGAATCGCTGAGGTGGAGGGTTGTGCAGATTGTCAGTCAGTCAGTGTGATGGAAAAGCGGCTGCTTTAAGTCCCTGTGAGCGTTGACACAGGACTGCAGTGGAACCAAACTCTGATGCGCACACAGAGCAGATGATCATAGTGGGCAAAAACAACCGTAAAGGTGGAAGAAAAACAAAGAAACCAAATTTCACCTAGTGTAACACGGATGCAGCAGGCTGGTGCTGCAGGAGCCATTTCTCCTTTGATAATGTATACACCTGCAAATCGATTTCCAGGTTAAGCTAAACATAATCAGATTTTCTCTGAGGAAATAGCTCAAGATATTACAAAATTGTTTTGCAGGGTCTCCACTAGGTTCATACAGAAGAACTCAGAGATAACCTTTATACATACCTTTGCAGCTAATCCATTTTATTGATTGTACATCCACCTGCATGAAATAAAACACACCACCTTATAGTCTTAGGAGTATCAGTGCAATATCCCAGTTTTTCTTTTCTCATTGCAGCACACACAAAACACGAGTTTCTTATCAGTAGGTCGTTTTATCGAGCGATCTGGTCAAAGGATTTCAGCGATTCTGGCCCTCTAAAAGTCCGATGAAATCGGTAAGGACACCTGGATGCATGTGCTGGATTCAGTTATAAGCTCTGCAGGGGAGATATGCAATATGGGAATGTTCAACTTGGTAAACTTGTGAGTCTGGGATGAGATAAGGCGTTATCGAGGGTTTCGATTATCAAACACAGTTTATTTGGTCCACAATTGAGGTATAAAAAAACAACAACAGAAAACTGGTTTAAATTGAGTTAGAGGGGAAAAAGGTTTTGGATCCTCAGGCTGTTACTCTACAGAGACAGCATTTCACCCTTTTACCCTTAAAGAAGTTAAAAAACCATTTCTAAATTCTAAGTAACTTTTGTCAAACAGTACTATGTTTACTGTGGCTTTGGAGCAGGAATGTTATTTAATCTCATTACGGTAAGCATTTTATAACAGTTCTGATTTATGTTTATGGTATTTTTAACATGTTCTTGAGTCATTTTTCTGATGATGGAAAACATTTACAAAGAAAGTTAAGCTTTAAATTGCATTTTCAAGTATTTTTCTATTCAAATAGAGAATCAGAAACCGATAATAAAATGCCATTTGAAAATGATCGTATTTCTAGGGCTGGGTATCACCAATAATTTCCAGAATTGATTCGATTGAAATTTTTTTCAATTCTTTCGATCCCCCCCCGATTAGATTGATCTCGGCAAATCTCACAAAATCTCACGCGAGTGGCGTTAGGTCACTGGAAAAGGAAAGGCGTAAAAGATTGATCTTTACTTTTATGGATCGATTATTGATTTATTAAGCTTGGATCAATTCAGATCAATTAATCTCTTATATCAACCCAGCCCTCCGTATTTGTGACAGAAAATACGCTGGGGGGGGGGGGGGGGGGGCACGGGACACAAGCTCTCTTCTCTAAGCTCTCAGCAACAGGATGGGAAAAGGGGGGCGGGGGTGCTCTTCACCAATGGTCCCTCCCACATCTCACAGGTGAATTTCTAATAAACCTCTGTCACTCTGTACAAACTATGTTCTAGATATAGATTTTGCCTATAAATGGCATAATAATAATTGTACAGCAACATTTCTGCATTTTTAGTAGCTTTTGCCATAGTCTACTATGTTTTTTGTATAATAATGTTTAACAAAATAAAGTTTTTGAGCAGGGATGTTATTTAACCTTAACAACAGTTATAATTTATTCTCGTGGAACAGAAAAAGTTTTATTTATTTGATGTTATTTAACTCTTGATTGCTTTTTTATGTAGTCTCCTTTAAACAAAAGCTTTAAGCTGTATTGACTGGATTTACTTCTATTTTTATAATTTGTACATGTTTAAACAGTTTTAATTCTAACTATTGCTTTCTTTCCATGTTTAGTCTGCTGAGACAGAAGGTCAATTTGAAGCTTGTAGGGGCGGGTTGTGTTACTGCTGCTCTGCATAAAGACAAAAATGATTACTTTTTGTCTAAATCCATCTGATGTCAGCCTCTGGAATTTCATGGTGCACATAACATTTAACTTGTCACAATAACAATATTCTATTCTGTTAATAGTGGAATATGATCTTGAATTTAGTGTCCTGGCGTTGCACTGCCTTACTTTAAATGTGTCGTATTTAGGTGAAGTACAGGTATTAAAGCAGGAACTGGGTGATGGAGGTGCTTGCCAAGGTGGTGCCATGAGGGTGTTACACCATAGAATCTGACACACACATGCAGCTTCTGTTCATTTCAACGGGTCAGTCTGTTGCTCAGGGGTTTCGAGTTGAGTTTGACGCCTAACATAACAAATCTGATTTGTTTCGTTTGAATGATTCATGTGTGTTGATTTTGACACTTCATCAACTGACTGGAAATCTTTTTAGCCCACAAAGTAAGTCTTTGGTAACAGTTTTTGACAAAAAAAACTGTTAAAAGAATTCTAATGGAGATCATGTTTTGTTTATTGCTTTGATCGTGATAAGTGAGGGTAAAAAAGTAAAAGTATGATGCGTTACATTTTGATTAGTCAGCAAAGCCAGAATCCTCAGAGTTAGGAACTTGGGATGAAGCCGTCCCACTGTCTCCATATTAGCTGAATTTAGATGAAAGCCTGCAGGTTGCTGCAGAGTCTGAGCTCTGCTGACCTCTGCCTGTCGGCGGGGGGTGACAGAGATGGGTGCCCCCGCTCTTTGCAAGTGTGTGTTTGAGGAGAAAGAGCGGAGCAGACAGCCGTGCTGTAGGTACAGCAGCGTGGAGGACCAGGCATCAGTGTCGTTCAGGTCAGACAGGGCCATCCATTCTGTAGGCCCAAGGGAAGAGGGGACGGGAGGAAGAGGCAGCGGTGCTAACATGCGTGCATGTGTGCGTGGAAGGAGAAAGCGAGATGGGAGGGTGTTGATGCACTGTTTCTCTTAACTCTGTCAAAGCGGCTCCATTGTGCTGCCTCGTGCAGTGAGTGGAAGCCAATCTGTCATCGCTCCACTAGCCAGCACACTCCAAGAGGGCTAGACCGCTGGAAACACAAGTCTATTCAACGTGAAATGTAACTGGAATCCAAGCCCTCGGATAGCTGGATTAAAAAAGAAGTGATGTAAGATTTCCTGAACCCCGCTCTCCCACACACTGTGAAATGAGGCCTGTGAGCTCAGTATTTGGGTCTGAGCGCGATAGGTTTCAGTCTCATATCTGCTCCTTTTTTCACGGAGGGGCGATTGACGTGCTTCCTGATTGAACTGCATCCAGACTCCATCCGCTTTGCATAGACATGAAGGGTTCAGTTGAAACCTTCATGCACGCTATCAGTGAACAAAGTTGTCTTCTTTGTTCAAAGATTGGACTTTTCTCTCCGGCGCTGACATTCTTCAGGCTGCCACAGTCACAAAGTAGCTCCAAGGCGTGCGTCTTTGTGAGACTCCTTTGCATCTTGTTTTCCTCAACACCTGTCACCCCTCGCCTGATGCCTGAACTTACTAAGCCTGCATGCTGTTGAATAGTGGCCACTAATGCTCTGTTCCAATGCCATTTGGAGTCACTGCCTTCCCTCTCCTCATGGGAATCCTCCTTCCCCCATTTTTCTCCTGTAATCTCCCACTCCTCTCTGTTATGGGGTGGCTTGCCCGCTGCTAACCTCCTCTATTTCCCATCCCCTCTTCTTCATACAACCATCACCTCCACCATTTTAATCCTTTTGACCCAAACCCCGCGTGTTTCCCTGTATCAACAGCTCCTGGAGATTACATCCTGCTTGCCTCCTTAGTGCTCTGTACTTCAGTCACTGGGGCTGCAGCTGGTCACCGCATAGCAGCCTCTTAGTCAGACACTGCTGGGTGTGATAGCTACAGTGGCTAGTTAGCTCGGTCAGGGTTGTAGCTAGGGAGAAAGCAGCTGGAGGAGAGGAGAATGAGAGAAATGCAGCAGGTACAAAGCAGCAGGTGAAATGAGGGAAGCTGTGGTTTCAAAAGAAACTTTGCTTCAGATGTTGGGCAGCTTGACTAAATGACTTTAGAGTGTTGTGTGCACATATTTCCTCACTAGTGTATCCTGCAGCAAAGAAATAGATTTACTGCTGCTTAAAACCAGAGCTTTGTTTATTTCTGAGTTATAATTGATGAGCTGAGGTGCATGAATGCATCAATCGTTGCACACGTTTCATTTTTCCCGACACACCGCCAGAATAGGTCTGAACATTTCAAGTTTATTAAAAATTACTAGGAAAGACTCGAGCATTATTTAAATTATCTGTCTAATCAAAACCCACATAAAATCAACTCTCTTTTCTGTAACTGTGCACCAATTATTGAAGGGTTGTTGTGATTAATATTCTTTAAAAGTATCTGTATGACGGTTTAATGCATTGATTAATGATCCACACCAACTTTCATTAAGCTCAGATGACAGCAAAGAGCTATAATTTTCCTCTTAAACTAATTTTTCTCAAAGCTTATGCTGGGAAAAACCTGAAATTATAATCTAGGTTAGACGCTCAATGCCTTAGTCTCACAATAGCTTGGACTTCATTTATTGTCCTCAAAGGCTTCCATGAAATTAGTTTTCCCATTTTTCTGAACACTAACGTTGAAGCAGCTATGCTGACCAAACACTCATCAACCAGGTGAGCTGAAATAATTTCAGTGTGACCTAGTTTCACTCAATTTGGGATTGTGTAAACCCAATACAGTATATAATCTTAACTCTTTATATACCTGCTTAACCAAACAGTAGAGCAACACAAAAAACATATTATTAAAGACCGACTCCAATGGAAGGGTGTTTTTGGTGTTTTTAACATGTTTTTGTGGCATTTTTCTCATGTTGGAGGACATAAACAAAGGAAATTCAAATGAAAGTAGCATTTTCTTAACATTTCTTTATTCAAACTGTTGTGAATCACGAACAAACAGACAATGCTATTTGAAAATTGACTCTTGTGATCTCCCAAATACACTGTGCGGGCCACAAGCCCCCTGCTCCACTCCATTCTGATGCATTCACTTGCAGACAAATAGATCCATGAACATGTTTTGTTTTTTTGTCTAAGCTGGAATCTGGATCAGAACTGTACGGCTGGATAGCTCAGATATTGCTCACCATTTTTTTGTTGCACAAAATGATAAGATGGGTTTGTTGGTGAAATCTAGCAGGAGGCGTGTAAACAAAGGGTTGATGGGAAATCAGTGCAGGCTTTCGTAACAGTCCCTCCAACAACGTTTTTTGATTTTGCCTAAAAACAACCTAATCATAATTAAAAGACCACTGGTAAAGCTTTAAAAGTAGATTAAAAGATGATCAGAGTGGGACTTTGAAAACGTTATCTTTGTGTTTTACTCTACAAATGCAAAAGGCGGCAGAAAAAACATTTTTCTGTGATTTTGTCTTGATTGGGTAGTTAAAGGGTTAAGGCCCGTACACACCGGGACGAATATTCGCCAGGCGTTATTCGCCAGCGTTTTTCGCCACGTTTTTTGTGTTCACTCCCAGGTGATTTTCGCTGATGATGAGCCGAGTGAACATGTAATTTCATTCCCTGACATTAGATGGCGCTTAATGTAAACAGAAATACTCCTGTACACAAGGTGGCGCTGCGCAACTTTACGCTTGTTAAAGTCGCTTTTCACTCAGAAGAAGAGAGCAAGTATTTACGCGCTTGTCAGAATCATACAAAGAAAACATGAATATTTCAAGCACCAGTAGCTCCAACTGGTGCTTGGTTCGGGGATATTTTAGAATGTCCGTCATTATTTCTTCGCGGCAGTGTAGACGCTACTTGGCGTCTATCTTCTTCGCTGGTATGTGTGCTCAGCAAGGGAGTTTTGTGTTTGAGTGCCCCCAAGTTGTGTTTTACTGTAACTTCAGAAGCTCCAGACACGTGTGCAAAAGCGGCGTTCTCATTGGTCGAATAGATTTCGACGCAAAGCGTCGAAAAAAAAAAAACGAACCCGAGGTGTTTCTTTTTTTTGACGCTTTGACGCGTGGCGTTTTTTCGCGTCGGTGTGCACACTCTCATTGGTGCCCTTTGTTTAGTCACGAGGCGTTTCGCCGACGAAATTCGTCCCGGTGTGAACGGGCCTTTAAAATGAGTTCAGTTTCTCTAACGCTTTGACGCGTGGCGTTTTTTCGCGTCGGTGTGCACACTCACATTGGTGCCCTTTGTTTAGTCACGAGGCGTTAAACGTCGGCGAAAATCGCCGGCGAAATTCGTCCCGGTGTGAACGGGCCTTTAAAATGAGTTCAGTTTCTCTAACCGAAGTCTCAAATGTTTCTAGCGGCTTCAGTCTTCCCTCCTGATGGTCAGAGGGACAGCCATGCTTCCCGTCTCCCCACTGACACACAAACTGTCAGGAGCACATACACATACCAAAGCCTTCAGGTTTGCCTTCTTCTTTGTTTTGTTTTTTATGAGGCAGCTGATAATCCGGTGGGTGGGTTAGCACCACCCTGTGGCCACCAGAGCACATTACAACTAAGAAGGCAGAGAAGAGAGAGCTACGACTCACCTGCATTTCTAGGATTTGATGCATTTTTTAATGATTAAAATAATTTTGCCGCCTTTAAGTAGATTAGAAACCGAGAGTCTTTCTTTCAATGCTTTTGTAAAGAAGGAGCAGCGAACATTTTGGATGGTGAAAGCCGGAGCTGGAGGGGCTAACAGTGTTATCTGGGTGCCGTCTATCTGCATGCTGTTGTGTTTCATCTGCATAGCTTGTTAGAAAAGTGAAGCAGCCGTCAGGAAAGTTGAAGCCTCCTGTGTGGTATACAGTCCACTGAGGAGCAGCCATGCTGGCTCAGGGCCCCTCCCCTTTCATGTAGTGTTTCTGGTAATGGGCTCAGGCTTTATTGATGTGAACTTATGTGATCATTGCATAAAACGCTGACACGTCTGTCTCTCTTCCTCTCTCTCAGTGTTCCTGTGGGTCACATTAAATCAAGCTTTCGACCTAGACTCCAGTTAAATTAAACCCTATCAGGATGTTGCCCCCTCGTATCGCAGAACAGGCCTTTATATAGTTGGCCTGTAAATGGTGATTAGTGAGTGTTTTGATTAAAATTCAACCACGTCTGAGACTCTGGAGCCACTCACCTCCTCCTTTCCCTTCTTCCTCTTTCCGTCTGTGTGCACAAACATCCACTGAGAACACACACATCTCTGTCTGGGCCGTTCTCAGGGCTCAGCGCAGAGCCAGGCTGATTTAAGGCCCCCTTACAAACGGGAAGGTTACAAGTGAAGACAAAAAGCAGAGACAAATCACAGCACAGCAGCTTCAAGGTTTCTGCTTATGCTTTTCAACCGGAGGGAAGAGGCTGAACACGGAAAAATATATACACACACTCCACCCTGTCAGAATGCTTTTGCCTTATCTTGAGTGACTGTCAAGACTGGGAATATCAGGGAATGGACAGAAATATATAAAATTAATAAGCCGCAGAAGTTGTCGGGAGTTATGATGCTTCATAAATCCTGATTTGATCATGGCGGACACGGCTTAAACCCACAGCTTGCTAATGCGCACAGCAGTGTTTTGGGCTTGATTTCTTATTCTTCTTGGAAGATAGAAGGCCTTAGCTGGCAAAAGTAAGATTTATCATCTACCAACCCCCCCTCCCCTTTTTTTCATGAGTGACAAATATTAAAAAGAAGGCCTGAGGGAGCCTGGCAGCCATTACTACCTTTAATACAAGGGCACAGGCGTAGCAAGGTGAAACGGGGGCCAAAGGCAGAGAAATGCTTTTCAAAGGAAAGCCAGAGGAGCAGGAGGAGGGAGAAATTGCCACGAACTTATCAGTTGTACTTCCTCTGTGGGGTCAGGGGTCTTGGAGCTTTTGTTTGTTTGTTTGTGTCTCATACTGAAGGGATGGATGCTATCTCTCACACCATCCAAGCAGGTGGGCTCTGTCGAGTGGGGCCGGTAATATTTCATGTCAAGAATTAAGCAAGTCTTCCCACCGACTCCTTTCTACAGTTCCCTGGCCCGCCCATCCATCACTGTTGGCTGGTAAACTGAGAGCATCTACTCAAAAACCGCTCTAACTACAATACTCCTTTTTTTATTATTATTTCCTTCCCTAACATTTCATGTTTGCAAAAACGTTTCAATTAATCTAAGATTTTTTTCAAAGATGTGATGAACTTTTGAAGAAAAGAAGCAACTTGATCTGTATAAAACATGCAGATTCAAAAGAACGTTAAAAATAGAGATGCATGTTCTTTTTCATTAGTTTTACTTTTCCAATATATAAAGGCGAAACTGTTGGACATTAGAGATGCCTGGAGGATTTAAGCAATACATTTAAATGAAGTAAAAAGTTTCTGAAATTTGTTTTTCACTGCTTTGTACACTGAACACATAAAAAACGACCATGAAAATATTCATTAGCTTGAAAGGAAAAAACATTGTTCCCGAGTGTGGGATTAAAATGAAAGTTAAAAAACAACACCTGTTCCTGTAATCGGTGCTATAATACAGCACATCCCCAGATATACTGAAACACCCAGAGGAGGCAATTATCCATTCAAATTATTGATTACGGTTCCATTGTTGAGCTCAATGTAACAATGTAGTAAATCTTTTGTAGAGTAGCTATACTTTTATCTATATTTGTACATATAACTGTGAGTGAAGACCCTTCTTCATCTCCGGAGCTTTACCTGTCGATAAAAAAAAGTTGTCATTTGGGCTTTGGAGCCTTCACTTGAATAACTTTAGAAATGTAAAACACATGTCACAGTGTTTCAGTCACTTTCTTCCAGATGAGACAGGCTGTCAACAAAAGTTGAGTCTCTGCTGGACCAAATCAGCATAATGATGCTCTCCATGAAGGCACTCCTCTCCTCCCTTGTTCTATTTAGGAGAGGTCATGCTTTTTGAACACAAGCTGCAGTAAGGAAAATTATTCCACTTATTTCTTGTAACTGAAGAAAAAAAAACAACCTAATGAGGTGCTGGAGATAAAGGTTTGCAGACAATAAAGCGTGCGGGGCTGCTTTTGGCTGGCTGGTGCTGCATCTCAGTTTGCAGCCGCTGTGTTCACACGCCTGCTTTGTGTGTTTCCGTGGGCATCGCATGCTGCATCTGTGGGCCCTAATCTATAACACTTTATCCTGCACCGATGCCTATGGCCCTCACCATGAATTATTCAAAAGCACAGACAGGAGGAAAGAGCACGCTTCCTGAGTAAACAGATGTTCTGCTCAGGATCCCCACATACCTGAAGAGCGGGACACTGAAAGTGCTGAATAATTACATAGTGGCCTTTTGGCCTCTCGTCTTGGGGTTACCGTTCCTTTAGAAAACACATTTGTACCAGAATCTCAGCTTTTGGAGGAGCTGGAGCTGTAAAAAACCCTATTTTAGGCTTTATTTACACTTCTTGCTCTTCTTTTTCATCTCATCAAACACATTTGCTACAGCAAATAACAGGCCTGGACTTGGATTCTGGCTATAAATAATCACCTTAGTTCCTCGCTGACTTCTGTGCTCTAAAATAGAAACTATGAATATTACATGGGTTTTAAATCCCTGATTTGTATTCTTCGCAGAACAAGAAAATTGTCATATCCATTGCATTACTGCAGCACTCATCTTTGGCTAATGGAGATTTCACATTATAGCGCGCCCGCTGTAGCACCATGAAATGCACTCAGGATTTAGGAAAAATTAACTTTTCCGACATTCCAAGGCGGACAAGAAGTGGGTTTAAGAGATTCTCCTTGTCTCTTCTGTGCTGCGCGGATCTGCCCTGACCTTGAACTGCTGGGGCGGCCCGGTGCCGATCCGGGCCTGTGACACATGTCACGTGTCGGAGGGGATCTTGGAGGAAGCAGAGGTGGCGAGAGGGGGTGATCTTGGTCTGACGCCCAGTCCGAGTCGGAGTCTGCCCTCGGGTCAGTGGACGGACATGTTTGGCCCAAAACACAGACGGTACCTCAAAGACTCATCCCAGCACGAGAGCACCTTTGGGTGTTTGATTGGGGAGGGGGGAGGATGACGAGCAGAGAAAGAGTTCAGAGCCATCGCTAGAAGAAAAAAAAAGAGGAGAAAGAAAGCCCATCTCATAGAGGGAGACCCAACGTTTGTCCTCGCTCTTCAAAAGACGTGTCATTAAAAGAACACCTTTGGCACACTTAGGTGCTTGTTGAAGAACATCTGGGAATAAAGTCCAAGTTCCTCAGAGGATTAACTGTCTGACAAAGATGACAAAAACCTGTTTCTGCACCAGTCCTTTCATCGGAAGCTAAGCGTTGCCTGAACTCTTGCAGCGTATCAATTAGACGCAGGTTTTGATGTGTGTGGAAATAAATAAATCAAAAAGTTTTGTTTTCCCCTGAGTCAAAAAAAAAATGTTGTTGGCCTCTTTTGCGCTGACATGAGGCCAAAACCCAAAAGGCTGCAAGACTTAGAAGAGCACCTAACCAGCAGCGCTGAAGCCAGGTTGGAGCTTTGTCATAACGCTTGAAGAATTTCCCTTTAATGTACTGTAATGTGAAATTCAGCGGGGACAAGTTTAATTGAGTTTTACACGAACCAGTTGGGAGTAGCGCTGGAAGGTAGGTGATGTTGAGGTTTTTAATCTCTGGCTCCGGAGAGGCTTGTTGACGGAGTGGTTCTTTCTCTTTGTGGAGAAAAAAAGAGGAAGCCTAAGAAATGATACATCCGTGGATAAAACCAATTGGCAACCCTCAAAGGGACAGGGGGGGGTGTGATAAGGCAAATCCAGCACTTGTAGAGAAATAAAAGAATCCAACTGTTCATTAAAATGGGAAACAAAACAGGCGATTGAGAAGGAAGACAGACTGCTCGGTGGAGGAGTGAGTGAGACAGAAAAACAGAGCCAGAGATATCAGAGGAAAGGATTGGAAAATAATCAAGGATTTGTGAGGAGAATTAATAGGAAAGATAGGCACAAATAAGCATGTTTTTTCCGATCCTCTGCAAAATCATGAAGGATGGACCACAATTATCAAACGGGGAAATGGCATAAGCTACACAGACACCTAATTATAAAGAAAAACCCAGATATGAAGGCTGCTGTCTTTATGCTCTGCACACTTTGACTGTGAGGCAGAGGGCCCTTTTGTGTTCAGATGCTCACTGGATAGAAAATATTCAGACTCTGTTTAGTTCCTAAGTATTCTCTCTTTCTCTGCCAGCGGCCTGCATTTTGTAACAATCCACGGAGAAAAGACAGGATTCCAACCCTACACAAACGCGGTTCTGCAACACTATGTCATGAGCAAACCTAGGCTAGCAAGCAATCGCCAGAGACGGGAAAGAACTGTCAATCCTAGTCATAGTCACCAAGGCTGGGGTCTTTACACAAAGACAAACGGCCTAAAGTCTAAGGAATTGCTGCGTTTTAAAAGGTGACAGTGGTTAACCTGCTAATTGAAATAAAAAGTCCAGCAACAGTTGACACAAACCTAGCATTGAAGGCCTTTTGAAACCCTCTGCTGTGGTCTGCTGTGCCCACAAAGGGGGGCAGATGTCTCTGCAGAACCGGCAGATGTTGGAGTTGCTGCTGGACATCTCGGACAATGATTGCCTCCTGGAGGTTGGCTGTGTCTTCCAGTTGACCTCTGTAATGAGTTTTGGAGTCAGGGACTTAAGGTGATCCAAACAAAGGGCTAATGAAAGGCGCAGGAGAGGGGCTGGAAGGGGGAGCGGGCTGGGAAGCGAACAGGGGTGAAGGCACGCAGCCTTGAAATAATCAGCACTTGTTTGATCCGCCGCTGAGACATTCCATTGGTGTTTGGTGTGAAAGAGGGTCATTCATCAACATATCAATAAAAATATGGGGCAGATTATTATTGTGTTTGCTTACCAAGCTCCCTCCCCCCCATCATAAATAATAGGACTGCTGCTGCTGCTTGTATTAATTATAATTAGAATGCTGATAATGTGGGTGCTCTTTTATTACAGGAACTGAATCAATTTTACAGGCTTATTCAGTCCCACAAGGTCGCACAAAGTTGCCAGGCCGAGAGATGGATCCTTATAAAGCTGGGCGGAGGCAGGAGAGGCAGGCAAAGACTGACCCAAAAGGCTCACAGATGTCTCGGCACCTTCATGTAGCATTGACAAAATACACTTTTCCAGGAAGGTGTCAAACATTCATTATTGAATAGAAGCTTTTGGAAAAAAGGACTTTCTCATTTTCCTGTTAAAATTAGATTAACCTCTTGATATTCACTCTTCCTGTAATTTTAATCAAGCTTTTAAATTACAAAGAAGTCTCTGGCTAACGGACAAAACACAAGAACACCCTCCAGGTCAGAGAGACTTCCAGGGCCTTTTTCTTCTTTTCCATCATTAAAAGCAGCTCCTAATGACACAAACACGCTTCATTCCAAACAGCACAGCTGAAGGTTCATATAGTTTGTTCACCACAAATTTGTCCTTCATAAAAAAATTAAGTAGAGCTTGAATATTGAAAGAATGGCCAGATAATGACTGCCTTTTACTATTAAACACAAAAGTTAGTGAAGCCAAAGTTGATGCTGCTGCATTAGTCAGGGAATGTAAGCGGTGCCCCAGAGCAGTGTTTGCTCTGCTGGTGTGATCTCCCTGCTTTGTGCCCAGACACGATGACGTTTGCAAACGCAGGTCAGTTCTCTGGACCGTGGCACAGTATGGATCTGGTGTGGACGCCACACGCTCAGAGACGTGAAGACATTTTTTTGTGTGTCGATCACTTTAACGGCAGGTGCGAAACCTCAACATGGACTAAACGGGGATGAAAAGACAGAACAGAGCAAATGAAGCATACATTTAGCTCTACAAGGCCTTTTTGTATCCAGCAGTGTATAGAATGGGAAACAGAGGGCTAAACGGGACAAATTTAACCCTTTAACACTGGAGCTTTAGCTCAAATGTTTACGCAATTAAGGTAATTCCACTGGATTCTGACGTGAAGAAAAGCAGCTTTGTGCGGATCTGCTACATTTACAGTAGTGAACAGTTTATGCAGTGAGCCTAAATCAACTGATTTGTGTCGCGGAGAAAGGCAGGTTTGCACCGCTATGCAACACTTTGCATTAGTAATGTGTTGCTTGTCGACGCAGAGCCGCTTCTTTTCTGTGTCTAAATCAGCTGATTAATCGTGTAAACGGTCAGAGGTACGGTATGTCAACGAACAAGTGTTATTTCGGTGTCTCTGGTGTTAAAGGGTTAATGAGTTCACCCACCTGCCAGTCCACCCCACCCAGACACAAACAAACACACAACTTTATTGATCCCACTGAAGAGCTTCGCTGTTATCGGCAGCATTTACAGAAAAAGAAGGAGAAGAGAATACAGCACAATACTATTTAAGGTTTACTAACTTGGATTGATTTCTGGGGCAGTCGTGCAAAAATGCACAAGAAAATAAAAGAAATGTTCAAGACAGGGAATCATTTTACATTCCTACGATTCAACCAGATCGATCTGTTTGAGGCGGGTTGTTAATCAAAGAGACCGATACCATTATATCATAATTTTTTTAATGAATTAAATCGATTATATCGATCACCGACAACACATGCGATGACAGCAAAAATGGATCAGTCCATCATTCCAGTCCAATTTAGCAAAGACATGTGACCTCACGTGGTGGAATGTTTTTAATAATGTTCCCTTTGGATGATTTTCATGCAGAAATAATTGCTGTCTTGTCTTTTCTGTTGTTGGGGCTAAGAATGAGCCAGTTTGACAAAAAATTCCTGCCTGGAAATTTAGCATTTTAAAATAAGATGACAAATGAAAACCATGCTGAATCTTGTTCATGTGTTTTTGGTTAGATGTAACGGTCCTTTTTTAAATTCTTCTTTATCACTTAAAACCTAACTTTTGTCTTTTTGAGAATTGGTTCTGACCATGCAGCATCCAATACGATGATCAGCCCCTCGGTTTAACCCTTGTGCTATCTTAGATGACCCCACCCTTACATTGACGTGTTCTCCCTACCATGACAAAGGTGGATAAAGGTGGAAAGATTTCATGTAATCCATGGACACCAGTGAAGATCACAAATCATTGAAGAAAAAAGGTTCAGCGCACTGTCTAGTGCAGGGGTCGGCAACCTTTTTTACTCAAAGAGCCATTTGGGACCGCCCCTAATAAAAAAGAAAGCACCCGGAGCCACAACCCGTTTTGACATCATTATATATATTATGCATGTATATATTATTCAAAGGTGCTCATCACGTCGATCTTCAATGAGTGTAAGTCGCGGGCCAGAAAAGATACGGGACTTGATTGACATGTAGATTGGCCAATCGGACATCGTCTGAAGCATACGTCGCTGCAAATGCACATTATGTTCTTTAAAGGATGATACGGTGGCCGCGTGTGGGAGGAGCTACTGGTTCTGGTCTGATCACTGCATGGAGCGATGTGTTTGTCAATGCATGGTAGAAACTGAGAATGTGGAGAGATCAGGTTTATTATTTTGAAGAGTTCTACTTGGTAATCATGTTTCCATGTTTGAGTTCATAAAATCATCCCAGGGAAAAGTCTCTGCTTCAACTCCCGCAGGGAAAGCTGCGTCTCAATCTGACGACCGTGTTTGCATCTCTCTGACAGAGTTTGAAGCCAAAGCCCCTCTTCCGCCTCTTCACCTGCTTTTCCTCTCTACCTGTTCACCTGTTCACATCCTCTGCAGCTGAGAGTTGGTTTCCCCCGCGCTCCTCCAGTGTATCCTACACAGAGAACGCAAAATACGATAGTCGGGTCGCTCCAGCGCCGCACAAGGATGAAAGAGCCGGACGCAGGTTATAGCGGGGATAGAGCGGGTTAAGCAAATGAATGGAAGAAGGCGGCCCGCTGACTAAATATTCAATATTGTACACATTTTATTATTAGTCAGAACTATTTTTTATTTAGAAAAATCTTTTATTTTATCAGTCCAGTACGGAAAAAAACATCAACAAAAGCTGTTTTGGGCGGTTTTTGGCTGGGTCTGGCGGTTTTCAGATGACTTTTCGGCTGGAAAACTGTGACTCTATCTGGCAACGCTGGCGTGAACTCTCAGTCTGTCATCAGTCTCTGTCCCGCAGCACGTCAAGTTCCCGGCAGAAGATCGGATTGTTTATTGAAGCCGCCCCGCGTGCCTCTCCCTGCTATCGCCTCTGCAGGTCTCGCCCGATAAATACGAGCTCATTACGAAGCTGTTTTTTACGTGGCTTGCACTTCGTACAGAGCCATCAGCGCCTTTGAAATGCCATGAAAAATGAACAAACTAAAATAAAATTTAATTATTATAAAATACTCATTATTTTACAGGGAGCCACAACAGATGGATGAAAGAGCCACATGTGGCTCCGGAGCCATGGGTTGCCGACCCCTGGTCTAGTGGGTCTAGATGACCCAACTCCCAATGGTAAAGTGCCTAGGATAGCACAAGGGTAACGAGAGCTGATGACCCAAAGTCAAGACTGAATGAGCCTAATGAAACAACTGCTGAATTGTGAGCCAGCTGTAAAACTGTTTCTGCTTTCATTGAGTCAGACCGATCCTGGCACGTGTTGCAAAGTGGTCTGCATGTAAATCCCCATGACAGATTACAGAGATGCTGGCAAAGTGTGTTTTCACCAGGAGCCCTTTTGTTGTGTTTAGTTTGCATTTGTTGGCAGTTCACAGGAGAGAGAGGGGTGTTTTGGTAAAATGTTGAATCTCAACTTAGTCTAAATTCATAAGGCACCCCACTGGTCTGTTCCTCTGTTTCCCTCTTCCTCACGTGTTGGACTGTCAGATGGCCCAACAACAATGCATCTCACCAGCCTATCATCCGCTACCTACCTTTAAAGCCCGCTGTGGAGCTTTAAAGACTGGATTTAGCATGGCTGGGCAGGGTTGAAAACTAACAATCAATGCCACAGATGTTTTTCTTTTTTTTTTCATTATTTATTTATTGGGAGGTAAATCTACATATCTGTTCACCCCTGCTTTCACATTTTAAATGCTTTGTGTCCAAGTTGCAACGCAGAAAATTGGTCTGCTCCCAATATGAGCCGAGACCTCAAAGCCGGTCTATAATGTGACTTTAATACCTGCCAGACCCAACTCTGTAATCTGAACAATAAACACAAGCCTAATTGGGGCTGAATTTACAGAAAGGATGTGACCAGAAAGAGATGCATACCTTTTTTCATAGCTGGGGTTTACACTTTGAAGTTGAGATTTCCATTTATGATACTTACTCAGCTCTCAGTGAATATTTATCCTCGTATATTTCTTGTAAAAATGTCTTCCCTGTGAATGCCTGCATCTGTCATGAAATTATTCATCCCATCAGGCCTCATTGAACTGGGCATGGACTTTGTGCTGCACGCTCCTGAATCTTGATTATGGAGGATACTGTGATATAGTAAATGATTGAGATCCCTCTGAATGTTTCGGATTAATCAGTTTGGGCAGATGCGCTTCCCATTTTTGCTGGTCGCCGTAATGAACTGTTGCTTTTTTTCCTCTCCGTCTTCACATTCTGCATATAAAGCAGATTTGCAGATTGGTAATCCTTGTGGGTTTTTTTTTTCAAAAGCAGGTTATTTGAAGAGAGGGGGGGGGCTGTCAGTCTTTGCATCAATGTGTGATTTTTCAATGACAGTGACAAAGAGCTTTGTTTAAAGGCAGAAGACATAACCAACCTTTTTTCCTTCTCCTCAAACAACATCTATTCTCCTTAAAAAAATGAGCACACACCAGGTACCCACATTCACAGTCTGCACCTGCTCCCTCTGCTCCACCACCCAGAAAGCTCTGAAACGCCCGAGGCTAAAAAGCTGGTTACTCTCCCCTGGCTTGCAGCTCACAGCTCCAGATTATTTCTGAGTGCCAGGCCTGGTCTCCCTTCATCATCCTGCACAGCCAACACCAGCATCCCCCACCAGCCCAACACCGTCTGAATCCAGTCTCTACCTGTCACCTGTCACATGCACCCCACCTTTAAGTGGCCAGTTATTTTCCATTGGTTTTAGATGTCTTTCATATCATGGCTCATTAAAGCGCAGCGCAGTAGGCAGCATATTTACATAGGCTACTGGGAAGGTTTTAATTTGCGTCGGTACAGAGCATAACCGGAACTGAAGAAAGCAACACCAAAATGACTTCTTCACATGGCAACCCCCCCCTTCTCCGTCCACCGCCTGCCTCTCCTCCCTCATCTTATTCCCATATGAAAACATGGAGCTGGGCGTAATTGCTTGAGTCGGGGCACAAAGTCTGAGACAGAGCCGTCACTGAGGGGGACCGAGGTTTTTCCCAAGCGACAGAGCGGGAGGCCAATCAAAGCCGGCAATGAACAGCCTGTGGTTGGGATCATTCTGCTGCATATATACTATTAGTCTCTCCTGAAAGTCCCAGCTCTTTCAACCAGCCTTCAACTTCCTAACACGTATTCACTTTGCCTGGCTGCTGTTTGTGCGACTCAGTCCAGCATCACATCACTCCGCCATCTGCAGCTCCACTGTCATCCCAGCAATGGCTATGTTTATGTTGATTTGCTTGATTAAAGGCCATTTTTCACTTCAATTAATGCAGCAGAGCTTTGGGGGAGAATTTAGTTTTATACTCCTATTTTGCATCATCGCATCTTTTTTTAGTTTGGAATTTAAAAAAAACATCAATGATCGTTTTCCGTACAAAAAAACTGCGAGTAATCAGTTCTCTTTCAATTATTAACATGGGATGTCTATTGTGTTTTTCAGATTTATATAAAAAGACAGTGTCGCAAACTGGTAGCGTGGGCCCCAAATGTCAGGTTTGGTGGTAGAAACTTAAATATTTAATAAACTTGAACAGGACCAGAAACAAAAAGGGGAGAAAGCAAAGCAGATGACCTGACAATGACAAACGGAAAACTAGATGCTTCTATATTCTGAGGACAATTAAAAGAAATGAAAACACATCGACAGGGAACAACTCAATACATGACCAAAAACATCCCCCAAAAACCCAAACTGAACTGCATAATCCTCACAGATGCAGAGTTCTGGGGTTGTATTCACTTCAGTTTTTTACACTAAAAATTCTCTCAGCAGAGATTCCCCCGAAACAGTCCAGGTTTCCCAGCAGCAGAGGGTCCCACATCAGTTACCATCATGGGCTCTTTGAGAATCTAATGGAAAAGATAAAAAGGCATAGAGGTTAATATTGTCACAAGAAGCTCTGTACCGTTTTCCCAAAATACTCGGAACGCTGGGAGATGCAGCAGTTGCAGAATCTGCTCCTCAAACATTTGCTCTCCTCCCACATCCCTCTGAGGACTCTGCGCTCCATGCCGGCTCCTGCAGATGCACTCCAAATCGGAGGCTGTTCATCATGCATTGTCATAGAACAAGCTCGTTCCTTCACCCACAGCAACCCCCCCGCACCCACCCCATCCTTCCTGCCGGCGTTAACCCCCTCCCTCTCCCTGCTTGCTGGCCTTACATCCCATCGCAGCTCTCCAGTATCAATCAACAGCAATGAGGCGGGCTCCAGCTTCCCAACATTTCCAGCAGGGATTGCCACACCCAAGTGAAGATGGGCCGGGCCACACGGGACAGACTGACGGATGGGTGGGAGAATAGACAGGAAGACAGGCGCGCAGACAGACATGCAGCCGTGTGATTTCAGTGTAATTTTGGAAAGCATATTGTCTAATTTTGCCATCTGTCTGGGAGGGAGCGATGGCAGCGTGGAGCTCATTTGCCGTCTGCTTGCTTTATTGCGGCTCTACAGAACAAGTTTTTGGAGCGGGATGCAGGCCCGGGTGTGCGGCCCACTGGAGCTGAGAGGCCTGTCGATGCGAGCGCCATGTTCCCACCACTCCATCATTGCAGAAGCATGGAGAAGGCTCACAGACCCGAGCGCTGTTCAGTCTGGGCTTGTAGTAGAAATGGAACAAAGAGAATATGATTCTAGCTGCTGGTGCTCAACTTTCTCAGGACGAGTTTTTGCTTCACACTCTGTCAGGAATTGGGTCCAGTTTGCTGGGAATGGGCATACACACACATGCACACGCGCGCACGTGCGCATCACTGTCACACATTGTGGATCACGTCTGGTTCAGCTGCTCCTTGGCTCTGACATTAATACAGAGCAGATTGGTTGAGATCTGCAGCCCTTGTTGTTTGATCTTTCCTCCTCTTGCCACATTTCCTGGCACTGCCCCCCTGCCACACCGCGTGGCGCAGGCAGGACTGGCATGGCCTCAACGTGCCTGCCAGGTTTGTTCTCTGTCTTCTTCCCCGTCCAACTTATTCCCTTATGCCTGCTCCATGGATTCAGTTCTGCAAATTACAAGAGCTCCCCTACCCCCAGCGACAGACTGGATTCAAGAGACCTTCAATCTACCAGTTTGTCTCCTTCAGAGAGGAGCGATGCTACCACGGCCTGCGATGTGTCACTCACTTCGCTTTTTTCCATCATGACTGGCCTCTGCAGTAAATTAGGTCATCTTCCTCACTCTCCTCTCCAAGTTTAGTTAAGAGTCTCCTCCGAAAATCTCGTTTTTGCTCTAATTAGGTACACTATCAAATATTAGAAGCATTAGGCTGTAGGGCCACCACTAAACATAGGATCCAGGCCAAGCTCCACCTGAGAACAAAAGGCGTTCCTGAGCCAGCAGTAGCCTCAACTTGAGCAAACACGGCATTTTCTTATCGAGTCCCCATCCCCTTTTTTTCTCTGTTTATTCAGGGCTGTAATTTAGCAGGTGATGCCGCTAGTCTCAATAGGGAAATTGTTTCAAATGTCCCAATCCAACCTATGAATGAAAAGCAAATACATTTTGAAGGTAATGGCGGCATCAGGGCCACTAAAGTATTACTTCAAAGGAATGAGCGCTTCCCTATAGTGCCTTTTTTTTTCTCCTATTTCTCAGGAGGTTGGGATCAGAAAGACGGAAAGAAAAAAAAAAAACACATGCAAATTTTGTAGGAGCGCAGCCCCATGATGTCGGCACCCAATTTGCACGGTCTAGCTGCCATTTTACAACAATCTGCCTTCTGGTTTATGGATCAGAATCGGATCTGAGCTCCATCTTCGCCCGTTTCTGCATTAACCACTTTATTTGTGTCTAATGGCACGTGCACGATTGTTATCGCTCTCATTTATTCTGGGTTTCAAATGAAGGGATGGATAAGGTGCATGAAACAATGAGCTGAAAAAGTCAGTGTGGTGCCTCAGTTAATGAGGCATGTCTATTTTTCTCCTCCGTCTCCTTTTCTTTTCTGTGCCGCCGGGGTCAAAAGCAGAACGCGCTCAGATTGAGACTGAATGGAAGGAAACGGAGATGGCACATCAGAAGAGAAAGAGCAGAGGGAGGGGGAGTCGGGGCTTTCTTTGCTGAAAATCAGCTTTTGAAGGAAAGATATAAGATCATCTGAGCTTTGAAACATAACCTGAAGTACAGGCAGATGACTATGGCCCAGAGGAAGACCCAGCCCTGTTAAACCCTTTTCTTACTGGATTCAAGACTGCATGAGATGACCTGGATGGATCTACGCTGGAACCGTGATATCAACCTGTCACATTCTCAGAAGGTCTGAAAAAAAGGATTGCTGATGCTAAATTGTGTCTGTTTCTAAAGGAAACACTGAACCAGTATTTCTGGAGGAAAAAAGTAGACCAGTCACAATTCATTGCAGCTGTTTATCAATCAGCTGTTATATTGGAGCAGCATATGTAAATCACTTTTGTTGGCTTTTTTATGCTTTTTTTATTGTTACATTTGTGATGAAGGGATATTTACCATGAACATATAATTATCATTATATGATAAAATCTCCTCTGTGAAACAAAAAGACACACGCTTCTATCATCAGTTCTCTTTGGGGTTTTCATTTTTTATTTTTTTAAGGAAAAATAAAAATGTTTCAAGAGATTAAGAATTATTTTCTGACCCTTTAAACGTGTCATGATGCGTCTGCAGCTTTAAACGTACGGGTTTCAGATCTACAATTCATTTTTTTTGTATTAGAAATGCGATCAAATATTGTTCATTTTTATTACAAAGATAAGAGTGAACAAAATCTAAGGAAATCAAGCAGATTAGATCGATATTTACAAGCAGTTCTGTGATCTGTCTTTTCAGTGCTGCACTTTCTTTGGACTTTCTGCAGTGAAATCCAAACTTTTTTTGCACGTGGTTGAAAAAAAGGGATTTTTGTAATCTAAACTAAAATCTCGATATAAACAGACTTTTCTTTGATGTCTTAGACTCGGTTTGTTCTGAAGCCACTTGTCTTGCCCAAAACTGTAAAGCTACCTAAAACTTTAATGACTCCTCTCACAGAACGGCGAGAACATGTAGAAACATGCTTAACTGGAGACAACCACCTTTTACTGATTTGGCAGCTAGATTGAAAGAATATAAAGCTGCTTTTAGGAATGAACACAGTGTCTCCTAATGTGAACATGCAGGATCAGATAGTCTCTGAAGCCTCCTGGGCAACATATGGAGGCCCTCAAGTTGGTGTTCAACTTCCGAACGGCTATTGTGGGAAGTGGCGCACTAAATGCAGCCCTCAGAGAGCTAATTAGAAACCCTTGTGCATAAACCTTGCTTGGAAGTTGCTGTGGGCTTCACAGGCTTTAACCAAGGCAGGATCTAATAAACAGGAATTTGCATATAATGTCAAAGTCTGGCTTCCGTCCACGATGGCCAAGTGTCTCCCGTGGCTGCCTTTTGAGATATTGATCAAAAAATGTGTGGAAAACATTTGATCTATTACAGACTTCTGTAATGAATCTGGATTCATTCCTCACAAATCGTCACTCCCACCGTCTGGTCCTCCAAACTTCAGAAAAATGTTTTGTTTTGTTTTAAATCCTGCGAATAAATATTTACTTGAGAGTAATGAGGCTGTATTTGACTTCATTCATACCTGCATAAGTGTGACACTGCAGCGATGCACGCTGACGCTTTCCGTTAATGAAACCGTCTAAAGCAGCATCCATGACTGTGCAGGGTCTAGCTCCTCTGGTATTTGTCATGCAGCGTAAGCCAACACAATTACACAGGCCTAGCAGTAATTGCAAAGATGCTCCTGCAGTGATAGAAATCGAATTATCTCAACAGAAAACACTAGTGGATCCAGTGGATCATGCAGGAAGGGGAGCCAAGCAGAAAAAAGGAAAAGAACCTCAACCTTTCACCAGCCGTAAATCGTGTTTCACTTTTAAGAGGTGGGGAAATAAATAATGTCCAAAAGTGCAACGATTTCAGTGATTTAGGGGGGCTTTTGAGAAGCGTATTACTAGAGGTGACAGCTTGCGGGAGATAGGCAGGTTGTGTTAAGAGGAAAGGATAAGAGGCTATGACATTATGTCTGCAGGGTGAAGGTGTCAGAGTCAAAGAGTGAACCACTATTAATGGATCAATACTTCTCAGTTTTGCACTTATCTCTGGGGCTGATGGTTAGCAGCAGCGTTTCTGGGTACACACAGGGACTAAATGCCACTACTGAGAGACCTGCTTCATTTTTCTACAGCTGGAGAGGAGCATTGTAACAGGAAATGTTAAACACCTTTGGCTCTTTTCTTTGCCTTTCTTCCTTATTTTTTTCTCCAGGAAATGTTGAACTTCATTTTGAAAATGTATTTTTGAGGTCATTCTTTCTTTTCACGGTGTAGCTTCACAGTAGATTTTAATACCGCAGTGGATTTATGGAAAAAAGTATTTTTCTTTGTGCTTTTTTTTTTGACAGTACGAGATTCATTTGAACGGACTCCCACTAGTAAACCATAGTTTGTTAACATCTGACATCATATCAGACTAAAGTCCTTAAAACAGTACGTTCTACATCAAATTTCAAATTAAGCTGCATTTGGTTGAAGCTCCAGAAAATGATTATTTTCTTTATCATTATTATATTTAAAACAATATTTTCAATATGTTTCCTTAAAGACCCACTCTAATAAAAAGTTCTTTTGGCGTTTTTAACATGTTCTTGCTGCATTTTTTTCATGATGGAGCACATGTAACAAGAAAATTAAGCTTAAAATTGCATGTCTGAGAATTTACGCATTCAAATCGCTGTAAATCAGGAGCAGATGAAAAGATGCTGTTTGTAAAAGCTGGTATTTGACTATAAACTGCACGGCTGGAAGGCTCAAATATTCCCACCATTTTTGTTGCACCGGTAATGTTAGGTTGGGGTTGTGAGAGGCTGTAAACTAGTAGGCGAGAATGGAAACAGATCTCATGGCAGCAACGGGGAGGGGGAGAGGGGTGGGATTGCTCTGAGCCGACAGAAGCTAATTTGGAATGAACTTGTGCTGCTCTGCAGAAATTATGTCTTAGAAAATGGCAAAGGTTTTTTTTCATTTAGCTGAAAACAAAAGTTTATCTTTTTGCTTAAAAAACTAAAAACGGCACCCATGTGTACTCCTGCACAAGGGAAGAAACTGTGAGAAACAAGAAAAAGCGTGTACTTTCAAGTCTTTCATTAAAACTTCTGAAGCCCCTGAGTTAATCCTTGCTGTACGCAGAACAAAAAAAAAAGCAGAACTCAACAACTTAAAAAAGCAAAGAAAGGAGAAAGGCAGGAGGAGAGGCACAGGGATGGGGAGGATGGGTTTGTGGTGTTGGTGGTGGTGGGGTTCTACTGGCCTGATCGCTACATATTCATATTCCTATGCAGGTCTTATCACTTAAAAGGCTTTCTAATTACAACGACAAGACAAAAACTCCTTGGATTCCTTCCAGACCCGCTAAATGATAAAATAAGCTTGCACTCCCTCTCCTTCTTAATCTCTGTAAAGCACCTTGGAGCCTCATCTCCCAAATACAGGCGAATGAATGTGAAAATGCCATTTAGAGATGCAGGTGTGACATTTGATAAGAAACTTCTGGATTAAATATGTTCTGCTAATGAGGAACCCAGCTTCCCCATCAGGGCAAACTATTGGTGGGATTGTGTGCGTGCTGATAACGTTCCACGCGCAAACATCCAAATTCATTATTAATAAACAGCCGCAGTCTCTCTATCACACAGAAAGTCGGGATCCTTCAGTGGAGAGACAGGCATGTTGCGTCTCATTAGGAGGAGGCGACGGGAAAGAAGGGGGAGGTTCGACGGGGGATGTGGCAGGGAGGGGGTATCAAATGTTTTCATATTTTGTTGTTTGGAGCTTTTTTTTGCGGGAGGGGGAGAAAGGCCCCATTTCAAAGAGTATGTTAATGGCGTATTGAACGTTGGAACAAAAGGGTGGAAAGTTTCAGGGGATCTGGCAGCGAGTGTAATGCTCTGGCTGCAGCTAATACGGAAAAAGACGGGATGGCGGGCTAAGCCACTGGTGCAGTAGACTGGGAAGTCCCTGGCCCCGGCTTGACATTTATAACGATTTGGAGAAGATTAAAGCCGTATTACTGCTGTAGTCCGTAATGTGGCTCTGTAATGAGGTGTGAGTGCATTACCGTCCCGCCAAAGCCAGAACTTTATAGCAAAGAGACGGTTGCTGGCTGGATTGTGACCGTCTTCAGTGGAAACACAGGCCGGGAAGCAGGGTGAAGAAAGACTCCAGAGTCTGGCCTCTGGAAGCCGAGGCTGCCGAAGACTCATCAGTCTAAACCAGCTTAGTTCAGCCAGCTAGCAGAGTGTCTCCGACTGACAGGCAGCGCTTTGTTATTCGGACCAGGAAGCGGAGGTCCGTGTCCGCCGCGTGGAAGGGTTTTGCATTCAAATAGAAATTAGGAAAACGGAAGTGTTATTTCCGGTGCATTTTTAAACTCAGAGAAGAGAAAAACGAAGCTTCAGAAGCCGTGCCAGGACTTTGTTTTGACAATTATTATTTTTGGCCTTGTGGTTTTTTCTTTTTTTTTCCACAGCGCATTGTAAAATGGATGGAGGAGCTAAATCTGACGCCAACCGCAGCAAAATGAATATTCAAAAGAGGGCCTGAAAAATGCTGGCGTTATCTGCCAAAATAAAAACACAGGTATTCCTGCCTTAGCATGTGCAAATGAAGGTTGCAGGTGTCGTCTGTCCGCTTAAGCGCCCTTTGTGATGTTAATTGGTTTTTAGCGTAATTTTCGAGCCTCCGCCATCAACCATGAGAAGTTCAGAGACCTGCTGTTAACTGCGAGTCAATGCCATGGCACCGTTTCAAGAGCTCCCAAACAGGACGGCCAGTGATAACGAACAGGTGATGGGGCCTGATGCCTGCATGGCAGCAGGATATTGCAAAGACAATTGAATTTGTCGGGAGAAATGAATCTTGTGGACAGCGTATCGCATGTTAAAACAACACACACTGCATGCAATTTGCTTATGCAGGAGGGTGATAAAGTGTGCTTATTTAAAAGATAAACAAAGGGGGAATCTAGTGCAGTAAATTGTGTATGTGTGTTTATTTCTGATGAGTAACGCCAGAGGTTTATAGTCCCAGACATGGGCAGCAGTGCTTTATGACGACTCTGCTGTTGTGATAGCAATATTTATGATAGTGGAATTTATGTGGAGTTGTGTTGGCTGTGTCTGGCTGCATGTGCTGATCTGTGTTTAAACGTCCTCACGTAGATTTGGTGTTTGTCTCCTGTTTGAGTGAATGCTTTCGGATGATGCTGCTGCTGCTGCTGCTGCTGCTGCTGCTGCAACAAGCTTTCCGATTTGCTGCTTCTGACAGGAATCCGGACTCCCAAGGTCAAATTCAAACATTCCAAGTTTTTCTCCACAAATGAAAGCTATTCAAATAGAGAGGAGTCTCATCTCTCCTCGCCCCTGCTACAGCTAATCTTCACCCCTCGCAATAACATTTCCACTCCGCTTCCTCCGACTCCAGACATATTTGCTCCCCCTTGCTGCTCGTGTCCTGTTAGGATTTAAACAGCAAACACAAAATGCGGAAGATAACCTGCGAAAAAAAAAAGCTTTGGAGAGACTCGGCGCCGAACATTATTTTAAAGACCAGATCTGAGAGGCACGGCGCGGCAGTTCCGAGCGATTATCTGCTGTGATCCCTCTCCGATGCACCAGAGTCACTCATCTGCTGATCCTCCAGCCTTCCCCGCGCACACACGCAGCCCCTATGCAAAAGGCAGACCCCTAATCATGTCGACACTGTGTGTCAGTGCGGTGGATGAGCGAGGCCTAGAGATGAGAGCGGCTCTGTAAACACGGCAGGCAGCAGGGAGCTCCCCCACACGCTGCTCCGAATAAGCAAAAGGCAAGATTTAGGGATTTTACGGGGCCCAACTTTGTCGCATCAGCTCAGAGGCTTTTTCAGCGTTTTTGTGGGTGTGGCCTATGGGATATTGTTCTTTGCTTCTAAAGTGCCGTCCGCTTGTTTGAAGCCGTGTCTTTTGTGAATAGAATTACAACTTTTGGGCTGAATTGACCTCTTTTTTTCTCTCTCTTTCTTTCCCTGCCTTGGATTTAACTCTTGTGTATCTGCCGAGGGCCACATATTGTCTGCATCTCCTGCTGTTGACCTTTACTGTTGGCCCCCGACGCTCAGATAAAGCGGCTGCATCTTTACGAGGAACTCTTATTACACTGCCGGCGCCATTTTTCATTTGACCTCTAGATTCAACTTTTTTTCTTCCACCTCAGTGGGCTATGAACTATCAGGACAGAGCAGTAAATCTTGTGGGCATCAACTGTGTGTATTCCATAAACAGGCTAATGCAATTGGCTGCATCAAATGGGACGTATATTAAGAAGAGTCAGCTGTGCTGTCAGGATTCTATTATGGAGCGGGCTCCCGCCCCTTGTTTTGATACAGCAGTAATTTAAAGAGGGATCTTAATTGACTTATTTTTTCCGCATGTCTGTCGGAGCTTGTGCATGCACTCCAATAGGAGTCTTGTTTCTTTATTGGGCCACACACAATGTACTGAGTTCAATTTTACCATTCATAATGAATGCAGCCTCGCCATTCAAACGCAGCCATAAGCACACAGCAGATAAGAATTTAATTAAATGTAGATTAAAACCAAACAGGAAAACACACTGGCTGATAATTTTTTATCAAGTCCCCTGGTCATATTTTTTTCTCTCGTACTTTCGACTTGTTCTTCCTTGGGCTACATCTTTTCAGCTTGCCAAAAGTGGCGAAACACCTCACACATCCATGGCGCCGTGAGATTGTGTAAAATGCAAAGCGAGGGGCGGTCACACGATTAATCAGAATCCCAGCGTCTAGTGAGGATGGAGGCTGGCAGAGGGGGGGGTGGGGGGTGTAGAAAGGGGGCTTACAGGGGTGTGAGGAAGGAATTAGTTGCTTCATCCTAAATTTGCATCAAATTCCAAAGGACAATCCCAGCACTGTAGGCAAGGGGAAACATATCTCGCTCTCTGCAGGAACAATTAAATATTTTCCACAATGCAGAATAAATGTCACCTTCAGTATCAAATTGTCCATACTTGCTAAACATGTTGTTACAGCGAGTGCCTGGAAAGCATGCCCGAGCGGGGAGAAGGCGAATTTTCCATGTGGACCTCGGCCTCGGCTAACACGCTGGAACACACATTCAGGAGCTGCTCACCTCGGGCGCTAATACTGAGCTGAACTCCACTGGGGATACAGTCTTGTCAAGGATTTCTCACTGGTGAAACCTTAAAACCTGCACGCTCAGCTACATGTTCAACACGCATTGTTTGGAAAGATTTCTCACTGTTTGAATCCCTTCCCTGTTTAATTATCATGAAAGCTGACAGCTCTGTAGTTAATTATAAAGTTGCCTTTTTTTTTTACCCACAGACACGAGCTTTGTTTGATTTCCTGCCATTTCTAACATTTATGTAAATATTTTTTGTCAAATGAACACATTGACAATATTCTCTTGGAGTATTCGGAGGAACTGCTGTTGGTGTATCTTTGGGAGAAAGGCTGGAAACACGGTACCCGCTGGTGACGTGGTGACGCCCGCCTGGCTGTGCCCGCCTGCCCAGCGCGCCGCCGCCACATCTCAGTTCCACTCTATTACCCTCGCACAGGCGATTGGCCTTTTCTGCGGGGAAGAGAGCAATTTCCTGTCGCAGTCTGTTTGATCAAGTGCTAAACCCTTGTGATCAATAGAGAGACAGATGTCGGCTCCAGATGGCCGCGTGGTGATACCTGGGGCACCGCGGGGGCTTGCCAGGACGACAGAATGGCAATGAGGAAGGGGCAGCGGCTGTGCTCCCGATGCACCAGCCACAGAGACACAAAGTGACAAATGCAATTAGGCATTTTAGCTGCAGATTATTTATTTCTCCTGCAGACCCACAGAACATTTAATTAGCGCATACTTTCAGCAATATGCAGAGCTACAAGGGTGCAGAGGCAGAGGGCATGCTGGGATGATGCACCTGCGAGTGTGTTTCTAATCTGTTTCATTTTTCAAACAAAGCACATTTTCAGAAAGCGCTGCGCAAAACTTCATCTGTTCCATTCCTCGGGACTAGATCACTGATTTCTGAAATCCAAAATGGATGACAGGTGCATCTCTCTGGCTCGCTGTCCTTCTGGAGAGGAAGAAAATAAACGCCAGCACCAGAAGGCGAAAATAAACCTTTCCAAAAGAGGGGAGAGTGAGGAGGAGAGAGCCTCCCATCTTTAAACGGCGTGCATTTGCATTAGGGCTGGCATTCAGCACACGCCCCAAACACACACATACACGCCCAGGACACACACCCACAGACTCGCCAGCCAGCCCATGTGGTGCAGGGCTGGAGCCATGTTGGAGGAACCACTGAGGCGCGCGGCGCTGCTCTCTCTCAGAAGAACCCAGCCCTCCGCCATTGGCTCCACGCCGTTCACCTGCTCCCATCCAGCGAAGCACGATGGGAAGGGGACACGGGCCATGGGGCCACAGCTGGAGGCCAGGGAGGGGGCAGGGCTCGCCACTCTGTTCTGTCACGAGGGGTCTGCTGGTCCCATTAGCAGGGCTTGGTCAGGACGGGCCCCCAACCAGCCTGCCGCCGCAGCGGGGGCCACGGTAAACACATGTCGACTGGCCACAACCAGGACACCGGCAGCACTGCCCGCAGAGAGGGGAGCTAATAGAGTGCTCAGAGGGACAAACCTGTCCAAATAAAGCAGGGAGAGGAGAGAGGAGCCGGGCAGGGCTTTCCTTTATTAGTCTCCTCCACTTCAGTGAGGAGAGGGAGGAGCTGACGGAGGCTTCTAATGAGGCACAGCAGCTCCACACCGGAGGAATGTGGCGTTTCACAGATCTGCAAACTCTACGGGAATCGCTAAATGTTCCTCTTATTCGCTGTCTGCGGGGAGATCCTCATTTGATTGACGAAATTAAAATATGTAATCAACGCACATCTCTGCTGCTTAGAACCCCTCCCTGATCAGCTAATGTGTAAAGTGTAACTCAGTCCCCATCTGACCCAAAATAAACTCATTAGTAGCTGGAATACTTGGGCTTCCACTGGATCCTAATGGAGCAAAAATAGCTGCTAATTCGCATTTCTGTTTTCTTCCCCCTTCAGAATGATTACAACAGCATTAGCAGGCAGCCCCCCCCCTCACTGCCAGCCTCGCTCTCACACTGCAGAAAAAACCTCCAGAGACCAGCCAGAGAAACGGCTTTAATTGAAAGAAAAACATTTCATTTTCAGTCAGAGAAACATTTGCTGAATCAGTCTTTTGCTTTGGTTTATTCCAAAAACGAGTTGGATGAGATTCATCCAGCGAGGCTGGTGTTTAATGTCTTTGTTGCCTCTGATTACACACCGTAGAGCAGCGGGCTCCCCTGGGAGGACTTTTTTCATTGGTGGATCCTGACCTGCGTGCCATTTGCTCAAGGCCACGAGCTCTCTGCACCCACTGCATCTGCAAAGACGCCCCATCCTAAATTTAGCCTGGAAATGAGAGAAGGCAGGAGCCAGGTCCCAACCACAAAAGTCCAAATGAAGACAGTTCTTACTTTTTTTAATTCCTAAAACAGTTTGATCCCTTTGAACAACTGAAATAAAGCTAAATTTTAGGAAAAGTGTTTTACATTCTCATTGTTTTTTACATGCAGCGATCAGGGGAAATGAGGTCAAAAAGCTTTCATCTGAGCCCAGAACCTTCTGCACCTCCCTGCAGAAATGCACTTGCAGGCTGGTGTTTGCTGCTCTGCCACGTTCAAGGCAACTGCATCCTGGCAGCTTGAGCATGAGAAGAGTGCCTCCTAGTGGCCGAGACAAAGAATGAGACGGAGAAGGAGAGGAAGGCAGTGTGTGTTAGAGCTTTGGTGAAATAACAGTAGAGTCAGCTAATTCTAGTGTAGTGTAGCGTCAGTAATAACAGGCTTGTTTGACCCTTCGGATGATGCTCCTGCTTGAGTGTACGTCAGCGTTTTCCTTTCAGGACTGAGGGTCTGACAGCTGTGACTCATCCTAATGTTTCTATGATGATCCAGAAACATTCACAGCCATTCAGGAGGAGGAGTTCCTCCTCCTGTTGCACCAGCAGAGCCGTCGTCATGCTCTGATGCAGGTGATCATACACTCTTCTTCCATGACTCATATTTTCACAAGAAGGAGCTGCTGGTCGCGTCAGGTGATCAGACTTTGTTAAGGAAGCTAGTGTGGCTGTTAACAGCGTGCAGCTACTTGATATTCGGAGGTGCGAGCAGCTTGTTCCCATTTGACCAGGAGGAGCTGGAGCTGATTTGAAGACAAGGAGAGTAGAGGTCTTTAATTACAACCCTCTTTGTGGCTTAAGGCACCGCTGGCCACACTTCACAATTAAGACCACCACTTATTAAAAAAAAAGAAGTCTATGTAAAGTGAAGCTTGAAAAAATAAGTTTTTGGACTTTTTTTTTCCCTCCACAAATGCAATCTCATGCTTTCTCATGGAGGTTTAGAAGACCCTGCGGTGCATTCAAAGCATGCCAAGGGGCCACTGTTAGTGTCCCCAGATGCCCCATTTAACCTCATAATATGCGACTGCGGTGCAGAGAGACTGCACTCGGGAGCCGTAACGGCCTCTGCAACGGTAATGTGTTTGGACAGATGGGAGAGGCAAGTGCTGATGTGCTTAACTACGCATTTTACAGCTGAACTATTAAAGAGTTGTGCTGTTTACACACCAACATTTGAATACCTGTCTTCAGGCCAGTTTAATTATCCGGGCCCTTCTGTTATTTCTGCTTCTTTGTTGTCTCTCTGCTTTTTTTTTTTTTTTTTTTTTTGCATGAGGCATGAGAGATTTGTTTGCAGCTTCATTAAGATACGGTTGTGGTTTTGCAGGGAGCAGAAAAATAAATAAAAAAAACTGCTGGAGTATCTCATACTTTATTCTGACAGCCTCCCCCGTACAAACTCAGATACTGTACACATGCATTTTCTCATAAAGTCAGTTTAAAGTGAGAAAATTAAAAAATGCCCTGTGATGCCTGCACTTTGAAATCTCTCGGGGCTTTAGGCAAAGGGGAGGAGACACGCGCCTGGTTCCTGCGATTCATCCTGAGACGTTTGATTAGTTTATGAGTATTTATGGTGGGGGAGTGAGTTTGCATTATAATTTTGTTTCATGAATTCCTTCATATGTTCATCTTCAACTACATGTTCAAATGAACCATTAATCAAAGAGAAGAGAGGGAAGAGGGCATTCAGCCAGCAGAGCCATAGTCTCAAGGCCTCATTGAGCTGGTGGATATGGTATTAAGAGACGGTAGGAAGCAATGCTTTTTAATTATCTGGACTACGTACAGGATGCCGTTTTTGATTGTTTTAATGAGGCAGCTGGCCTATTGTCTCCTTTTAATTCCTCCATTGTTTTTAGAATATGTCATAGTTCTTTATTCTTTTATCAGGTGCTCTGCAGGAGGATTTAAACAATAGACTTCATTCCAACTGCATTGGCCACTGCACAAAGGCAGCTCACTCTGTCGACAGTTTGCAGGCAAACAAGTGCAAATCACACTCTGCACTTTCCCCAGCCTCTTCCCCAGTTTTACAGTTTAGCAATCCTGGCCCTGCACCCTGCCTCCTGACACCCCCCCCCCCTCGTTCTCATTCATGCCCATCATGCCACTGTCATGGGAAGCTCACCTGCATTTATCAGATTAAATCATCTGCCATGAAAAGGCTGTCAGAGGCAAATAGCCATGACAAATGACGCTGAAGAACTCCTTCATGGGATATTTGGTTGTGCCTGATGCCCAGCTGGCGCCTCCGTCCGGGCGCCAAGCGTCTCCATAGGTGAATAAAGAGGACGTGTTGCTCATAAGGCTTGAGCTGTGCAAAGAATCCACTTGCATTATTTAAAAGATGACGTTGCTGTGACTCCTGCAGCAAAGCTGGTTCTCGTTGTGATGGCAGGAAAAGTGCAGTGTGGACGATAACCCTGCAGCCTGGACACCACACTGGGCTGTGTTGGGAGGGCGAGCGACTGTAACAAGCAGACTGCTGCAACAGTGTTTTGTCAGAGGATCTGGGACATCCAGTCCCACACCTCACTTCTGCAGATGGATCTATGGTTTTCTTGGCTAAAAAGATGCAATACGAGAGTTCCTAGTTTGCTGTCAAAAAGCAGTCAAATATTTTCATCAGACTCCACATAATCTGAGCTGAGGAGTGCATGCAGTATCTTTGATTAGGGATCCAAACTACACAGATTCTTATCGATGCGCCAAGCTGTTGTTCATTATTCTCATTGTGAGCCGAGTGTGTCTGAACTGCAGGAAGAGATCCTTCCAGAGGAGAGAAGAACTTTTGTGGCTGTGACTGCGATATATTCCTAGCCATTGTCGGTGGCAGTTTGTATCTACCTTGATGGCAACTCGGGCAGACAGTGAAGAGGAGTTTTGTTATTTTAATTAGGAGATAAAAATTCAAAGGGTCTCTTCAGGCAGTGTGGTATGACAGAATCAAAACGATGAAGTGGAGCGGCCTGAAGTGTGCGTCTCGTCACGGCAGATCAGCCGACAGATAGGCAGTGCTCTTTAAAGTCGAGCTGACGTGCACGCACCCGCGCAGGTGCACACACACCCCGACAGGCAGCAAGTCCGCAGACAAACGGGACTGAGAAAGATAGCATATTTTAATGACATTCCACTCCTTCCACACGTTTATGCAGCTCTAATTTTATCCCACAGGAAACGTTCTAATCAGAAATATGAAACTTTTTCCATCAGGCGATTCATTTAAAACTCTTTCTTTCATGAAGGAACACTAAAGTATGGTCATTTCTAAGAACCAGACATTTTGTTTTCATTTGGAGCCTCATTATCACGTCTGCAGGAAAGTCTGAAAATTCACAGATTGTGTGTAAACATGTCTCATCCGTGCTTCTTCACGTGTGCGGCAGCGTCCCTCTGGCTTCACCTCTCCTCAGGATTCTCTCCATCCCACGTCAGCCGGGCCTCAAACTCGCTGCGCGTTTGTTTGCACATCTCTGAAGGCCAACAGCGTGCTTTAATTAATTGTCCAGCTTTCCCAGAGAAACAATGTTCTAATTCTGCTGTTTAGTGCAATCATATCATAGTTTGTTGTTATCGTCCTCGCCAGATTTCTGTAAATAGTCCTATTAAAAACTTTAATCTCTTCAATGGAAAATGAAGTGCAGTTGAAAAGCCTGTCATGGGCTGAGATAAATATTATCTGAGCTAAAACCTTCTGCCTCTCCCTTTACCCCCTCCTTCCTCCTGTGCCCCCCCCCCCCCACCCGCTCTGCCTTAATGAATATGTTCAGAAGATTTCAGAGGAATGCTTAATCCCCAAAACACAACAATCTGACATTGTAGAGGACCTGTCGGGGTTAAAGCTGACGGCAGCTCTCTGTGCTGCAGTTTACTTGAGATCAGGTGGATGCAAACAGA
The DNA here is from genome assembly GCF_053564925.1 of Oryzias latipes. NCBI lineage: Eukaryota > Metazoa > Chordata > Actinopteri > Beloniformes > Adrianichthyidae > Oryzias > Oryzias latipes. The sequence continues at coordinate 8,416,070 of NC_136252.1, read as the reverse complement.
ACCGACAGTAGAATAGAAGGAAAGGAAAGAGTTATGTGATGGAATGGAATTTGTTGCATAACAAACATGCTACTTTGCTACCAATAAATAAATAATAATAATAGGTATATGGAGCTCAGGCTATTTCCACAGACATGTCATTGCAAAAAGAGCATCAGTGTAGAAGCACACGGATGTCGTTCCTAAAACAAAATGAATTATTTTTGCCCAGGTTTTACTTTTATGAAACTTGTTTTGGGGATTCTGACTCTTTGGGAAATGTCTTGTGTGTCCAGCACTCAGAAAGCACCTGTATTCTTTTCTCTCCTTGCCTCATCCAGGAGGACAACTGTGGTGCACCACCACCAAGAACATGATGGAGGGCGAGGAGCTGGTGGCGTTTGCGGTGGACTTTGACTCGCGCCTGCAGGCGGTGAACCACATGTCTCTGAGCGAGGGCATGTACCCCGCCCGGCTGCTGGACAGCATCCAGCTCCTGCCTCAGCAGGCCGCCATGGCTTCCATCCTCCCCACCGCCATCGTTAACAGTGAGTGTCCGGACACGCACAAACGCAGGTCCGCTTTCAGCGCGAGGTGCCTGCTCGACGAGAGGCAGCGTCTCCGGCGGGCGTAGATTAACCCAGATGAGTCTCTGCGCTGGAGATAAGAACCATCGACCTTCAAGTTTGGGGTCAACACACTGAGGCTCCAACCAACGTGTTAATTGCAAAATACACGGCTGGAGCAAATAGTGTGTTTGTGTGCTTAGTGAGGGCTATCTGGGTTCAGCTCAACAGTGAGGCTTCTGTAAGCAGATGGTCCAGTGTTCTTGTTTGCCCTTGAGAAGGGGCAGCAACACACTGCAGCTGAGGATTTAGTGGAAAAGCCTTTACACAGGCCTTAAAAGTCAGAACTGTCCAAGTACAGAAGGGAAAAAAACTTTTTGTGATGTCTTTTTGTCCACTTCCGTGTCTTTCCAGAGGACATCTTTCCCTGTAAGGCATGCGGGATCTGGTTTCGGAGTGAAAGGAACCTGCAGGCACATCTCATGTACTACTGCAGCGGACGGCAGAGAGAGCCGGAGACGGTGGTGGAGGACAGTGACAGTGGACCCCACCAGAGTCCCAGCATCTGTCCCTTTCCACAGTGCAATAAGAGCTTCTCTGGAGCCAGAGCCCTGGAAATGCACCTGAGCACCTCCCACAGTGGTGAGTAGCAAAGTTTCCCAAAACAGCAGACTTTGGGTGTCTCAAACATGGCATCTTTCAGTTTGAAAGGGGAAAAAATGCTTCAGATATTCACACACAATCTGTTGTTTTTTTCACACACACTGGGGAAAACAGCCATCAATTCAGAGAAATATACCTATCTCGCTGTCAGCTAGCACAGCTGTCAGTTTATCCTTGAGCAAAAAGAGATGTATTGGAGCCTGGCATAATGCATGAGTGTGTGATGGTTTCTACAGTTAACTCTAAAGGAGAAGTGGGAGGCAAGATTCTGAGCATTTCTCCCTTTTATCTCCCTCACAGGTGTCAAAATGGAAGAGAGCCTCCCTCCTGGCACTAGCTTGAAATGCACAATCTGTAACTACACGGCGGATTCTCTTATTACATTCCAGCATCACATCATGTCTCACCTGTCACAGGCGGCCTTCAGATGCAATCACTGCCATATCAGCTTCCAGAGCCACAGGGAACTCTTACAGCATCAGGACTTACATGGGCACGGCAGCAAACTTCACAGGGAAGGCGACGGCACCGAGCATTCCCCCAGGGGGCCGGAGGACAGCCTCCAGCAGCAGCAGCCCCGCGCCGAGCTGGCCAACAGGAAGGACGCTCTGATGGGAAGTCCCAAAGGAGCCCTCAGCAAAGAGACCAGCACCGACGGGGAGACTGACAAGGCTGAGAAGAAGCCCCTGCTGTCTGCGCAGAAGGGTGAGGCCCACCCAGGCAGCAAAGCCAGTTTCTCCTACACCAGGATCAAGTCTGAGCCCTCCAGCCCCAGACTGGCCTCCTCCCCCGTGCAGCATAACATGCCTACATTTCCCATGGGGCCATTCTTGTCTCAGTTTGCTTTCTCCCAAGACATTTCTGTTGTCCCACAGGCTTCAGAGATTTTGGCTAAAATGTCAGAGCTGGTGCACCGGAGGCTGCGCCATGGAGGAAACAGCTACCCCCCTGTCATCTATAGTCCTCTCATGCCCAAAGGAGCAACCTGTTTTGAATGCAATATCACCTTCAGCAACCTGGACAACTACTTGGTCCACAAAAAGCATTATTGCAACAGTCGCTGGCAACACATGACAAAGTCCCCCGACTTTTCCGCCCTCGCAGATAAGGTGTCAGAGGCTGTAAGCCCCAACAGCGGTCACACTTCGGTCAGCATGCTGGCTGGCTGCCACCCCGCAGAGGCCGACAGCCACCTCATGCAGTCAGCTTGCCTCAGTTCCAACATGCTGGACATGATCAACGCTGGCGCCAAAGGGCCCGAGAAGGACCTCTCAGGTCAGGTGAAGAAGGGCTCGACCCCCACCGGGACTGAGGACAGGCTCAACGGCAAGCAAATGGAGGGGAAAAGCCCCACTACAGGTTTGGGGGATGCAGAAAATGATCCAACCAAGACAACTTGCGACGCCTGCAATATCACCTTTAGTCGTCACGAAACGTACATGGTCCACAAGCAGTACTACTGCGCCACGCGCCACGACCCCCCCATGAAACGCATGTCTAACAACAAGGTGCCCTCTGTGCAGAGAACCATGAGGACCCGCAAGCGCAGGAAGATGTACGAGATGTGCCTCCCTGATCAGGACCACCAGAGGCCCCCCATGGGTCAACCGGGTTTCCTTGGAGTTCCTCCCATGAACCCTTGTACGTCTCAGGAGGCCGTGGAGAGCCTTGCTGACCGTTTTCAACCCCGCTGTGATATCTTCCCAGGTATGGTGCCCAAACACCTGGAGGCCTCCCTGACTGTCACTAAGTCTATTCTGGCCCCTAAATGCAACACAGTGGAACAGCAGGAGCTGGATGCACCCATTGATCTCAGCAAAAAATGTTCGCCAGTCCCTGACAAGACGTGTAGCTCTCCAAAAAGACTTTTGGACTATCACGAATGTGCAGTGTGCAAAATAAGTTTTAACAAAGTGGAAAACTACCTGGCACACAAACAGAACTTTTGCCCTGCGACAGCGGCTGCTGCTGCTGCCGCCGTTGCTCAACAGCAACAACCCCAACAGCAGCAGCAGCAGGGTGAGAGCGGCAACCTGGAGGCTACTGCCTTTCCAGATGTGAAGAGTGACGGCAACAACAACCCCGATGACGGCTACAAGAGCCCTGGCAAATGTGAAAAGAATGGCAATGGGAAGGTGACAGTGCAGAATGGGGGAATGTTCCCTCCTCACCTGGGGCCTGTACCTGGACTCAAACCTTTCACAGAGCCCCAGATCGTCCCTTCAAAAGAAGAAAACAAGAACATGTTTCTGCCCCACTGCCTTTATCCCGGAGCAATAAAGAAGATGAAAGGTCCCGAGCAAATATCACCATATTTCGGAATAAAGCCGACTGATTATGTGTCTGGGGCTCCAGCGGGGCAGGGAGAGGCGGGCGAGCCGGAGCCCAGCGTTAATGGGGGAGGAGGAGCTGGAAAGACTGGAACGACCAGAGAGCAGACACCACAGACAGCTCCAAACGGCTGCCCCCACCCTGGCAAAGAACCCCTACCTTTGCTACCTAAGAACCGGGGCATGGTCATTGTCAACGGGGGGCACAAACCGGACGAGCGCTCAGGCACCGCTGCACCACAGCAGGAGAACCAGCCCCAGCCGGACACCCAACCCTCCAATCCCTCGCCCACGTGGGCCATGGAAAACCAGGCCGACTCCAACGAGAACATGTCCCCTTCCTCCAAGTCCCCCAGCGAGGAGGCGGCCCCCGCTGCAATCAAAGGAGTGAACGGCTCTGGAAGCGGCAAATACTGCCGCCTCTGTGACATCCAGTTCAACAACCTATCAAACTTTATTACTCATAAGAAGTTTTACTGTTCATCACACGCTGCGGAGCATGTGAAATAAGACCCTTCTCAGAACGTTCCTCCTGACTTTTGCTCCTTTTTCCTCCTTTGTTTGGGTACACTGTTGTGTCTAAAATAGTGCATCACGCAGTGCTGAACGCTGCTTGTGGACAATCAAGAGAAGCTTCTTCTTTCATCGTTTTCAGACTTTAAAATGCAAAAAGCATTGGTTTAAAAAACAAAAACAAAAAAATCAAGAAGAACATTGGTGCCACGTTCACTTTAATTTATTTTACAATCAGTATTAATAGGAGTAGTGATCTTAATTTAAATTCAAAATGAAATTTATATCAGAGTTGTTTGTAATGTTATTGTATAGTCATTCTTGTGTAGCACACATTGTTTACACTGTAACGTAGGCTCAACGAAACAATAGACAATACAAAAACGAGAAGCATTTTAGACACAAAAATAGCTACTGAGACACTTGTGTATTCTTATTTGCTGTATCAGTTTCTCTATATGTTCAAAATGTCTCTTGCAGATTGCTCCTGATGACTCGACAGCCTTACAAGTCACCGTCTGGGGGGGGGGGGGGGGGGGGTTCCCAGGCCCGGCCCTGCATTTCACATTTTGGCATATGTATCCATGGCTTTGCATACATCTGTGGCTGTTTGTCTGTGTCTCTTTTCTTCATCAGATGTGGATGTTTTCATGAGGATGACGACATTCTTGTATAGTACTCGTATTTCTGTTTGATGATACACTTTGTTCTCCCTTTTTGAAATTTGCTCTCAATGCAATACTTTGTAAATGAGGGAACATTACTGAGGCAGTATTATGAAATGGGGAGTGTGCATATAATTATTTGTAACCCCCGAAGGGGGAGGGGGGAGGGGTGAATCTCTACAAGAATTAAGTTTATTGCGGATGAACAAGTTGGGTGGGAGGTCAGTGGGAATACTGATGTAAAATGATCATTCCAATGTCCTGATTATGGGAGAAAATGTTTCTTAAAACGTTGTTGCTATGCATGTATATGGATGGAATTCAATTCCAGATCTGTTGGAAATTTTTATTTTGATGTGGTGTCATAATTAAACTTAAATCCTCAGGATAAACCGGTGGTCTTTGTTCTTTTTTGCACACTTGGGTCAGCGGCACACTGATGCGTTCGGCGTCTGCGATTCGACGGAGGCCCATTTATGGCCCAATCAGTTCAATCAAACAAACATTTTCAGTGACCAGTTGTGTTTGCAGCTTTAACATTTAATGGAAAAACATTCTGGGCCTTGAAAAATATGAAGACACAATTAGATATTTCAGCTTTTTAATCAAGAAGCTGTTCAGAAATGTCTCAAACAAATTTTCGGACTGTTTAGAACATATTCATCATTCAGCTTCTGCTGCGTTTTTTTTTGGCCACTGGTCACTCACTCTGCTGTCTGGCTTGTCGCTGGTTGACCAGCCTCTTCAGGTGCTGGCTGATGGCAGATGGCTTCTTGTAGATCATTCGCCTGTCTGCTCCTTTTATGTGAATGTGATTGGCTGATGGGTAGGACTCCTTTAGAAACCTTGTTTGAAGTTTAGCTACCATCTGGTGATGTAGGAGGGGTTGGGGGGGTTATTGGAGCATTGTTTGGCCATTTTTCTAGACTTCATAAAGCAGCAGGAAGTTATGCGTCACATTAAACACTCACCTGGTTTAGATGTTCCGGCATTTGTTGGTCGAATAAATCCCCCGTCAGCACGCTGACGGATATCATACTAGAAAGAGGCTTAAACTTTGTGATGTCCCTTTAAAACAAGACAGCGGGTCAAAGTGAAACACTGACGCCTGTTTCCAATAAATGTGCAGGGATGTCTTCAGGCGCACCTCACTTGAGCAGCACTTTCATTCATGAAGTAATGCTCGTCTACAGCACTGCTTTGGTGGACGGGGTTACTCAGGAGGTACTTCTGTCAGAAAGGGAAACAGGAGGATCTTTTTTATTATTTAAGGCAACAACCACTAAATGTTAGTTGGCATCCACACTCATCCATTCGTGTTCTCCTCTGGTGTCGCTTTTCCACTCTTCTCGTCTCATTATTGTTTCTTCTAGTACCCCCTTCCTTCATGCACTCATTGAATGGATCAAACTCTGTAGTTTTGCTCAACAAACCCCATGACCCCTGAACTCTCCTGAGGTTAAACACGTGGCTTAAGCAGACAAGGTGACTTTTCTGAAGCTTCAGTGGATTCATCATTTTTCAGACGTGGTTTTCTTGATTGACAGAGTTAAAAAGGGAAACAGGTGATAGATGCAAAACTTTAAAAAAAACAACAACTTATGTGTACAGATAAAATAAAACTGTTAATTTTAAGATCAGTTTTATTGAAAAAGAGTAAAATACAATAATTTGCCCCAAAACAGATTCCATAACTCAGACTTAGACTAGTATTTACTTGAAAGTCATATTTGATCTTTAGTAAAATCATTCCCAGTGGTCTTTCAATAATGAACACGCCTTTTTTAGCCATAATCCAAAAAACCTGGGTTGTTTTCTACGACATAGCTTCTGCAGAGCAGCAGGAGTCTATCAGAGATTTGCCTCCGACTTGCAGACAGAACTGTTGGCGCGGGGTAAGCCCGGCCCCATTTCCCATCATCCATCTGTTTACATGCCTTCTTGCTAGCCTACAGCGCCTCACACTTCCAGCCTAACATGCTACAAGAACATGTTAAAAACATCAAAAACCCCATTTTCATTGGAGTGGGTCTTTGATCGTATGTCATATTCTGAATCCAGATCACATTCTGGACCAACAATCCCGAATAAGAACGTAACATGTGATCTGGCAAAAACCCATGACATGCTAACATGCTAATGGGTCTTTTCCTACCATAGAAATGATCCCTTTTGTTGTGTATGACTCATTATTTAAAATGTTTGTATTATTTTTCAAAAATATAGACAGGAAAAAAATGTATGTGAAGGAGAAATCCATGAAAGTAGAAAGTATGGCATTTGCTCCCACGTCTCTTCTATCTGTTTTTTTCTGCTGACTCACTAGAATTTTTCAAAAATGATTAATCAGCCTCACATTTCATCCCCCATGTGACCTTTATTCCTGCTTAAATAAAAGGGAAAACACATTTCTGTTGTATTCTGCATGTAACTGCATTCATGTGTAACTGTACACAGCTCTTGATGACATGCTGTTTGGGATTTTCCACAGTTTAAACAGTTTTTTCTTATGTTGTCCTAATAATTTCACCTTTACTCATGACAGACAGTTTGGGCAACTTCAGCAAAAGTTTTCCTTAAGTCTGCAACCACTGACTTGGCTCTCACTCCTCCACACGAGTGTGTTTGGATCAGTTCTTATGTGCAATCACACAAACAACTGATCACTTTGTGATTACTCACAATCACCCCAAATCCCTGCGGAATCCTTCAATCTGGACTGAACAAATCCCAACTTCAACTCTTCAACTTCCTAATTCCATCTAAACATTTGCACAGCTGCTTTTTAAAGATAGGGAAATGGAAAGAACAGAAGTCACCTTCCACTGCTGGGAATGCCGTGTAAAGGAGCAGAAACACTGCTTTCACATTTGAATTCTCCCTCTCTCAAACTTGGAGAACCAGAATAGATGGGAATTCTCAAATTTGCAGAATTCCCCTTTCACTGTATCTATCGGGCCCATGCTACACGAGGCCGGGCAGCTTTAAAACTGTGGCAAACAATTCTGCTCCAGTTCAATTAGGCAATGGTTACAGAACATGCCCTTGAGAATGGACTGCATGCTCTGTTGAGCTCCTAGGCCTGCAGCTGTGCGTGCGTGCGTGCGTGCACATACGTGTGTGCGCTTCATAACCTTCACTAGCCTGCAGACAAAACCTTTTTTCCGTCCTTGGAGAATTCCGCCACAATGATGTCCTTATCTCCTTGGCAACAACTGTAATACTTGAAAAGCTGAAATGGGTCCCTCATCGCGGCTGCCATCAAACCGTGGGTGGCTGGCAGCGGAGAACAAGGCGTCTTAAGGAACTGCTCGCATTTATGCGTGAGCAGGCGTCAGAGCACCGTATCGTCAGACCGAAACCGCTAGAAAAAGATCCCCAACGGACATTTAAAGGGTCACTTCTATTGGAACAATGAAGAAAAAAAGATGTTCTTCGGTTTGAGTGTCTACATCCCAGCATGCACTGTTTTTTAAGATACTGATTGGTGTCCATCACGAAGATCTACTCCTTCCTTAATGATTGTTTTCAGGGAAGACAGTGAGAGCTGGCTTTAGGATTTCATGTCATGCAGAAGTCAAACATGATATGTGATTCATTGGAGATCTAAAAAAAAAAACCCTCCCCAGGAGGAAAACCTCATCTGCTCCATGCTTGCAGTTTCTATTAACAGCTGTCTCCCCACAAAGCGTTTGGCCTGTCAAAAGACGGCGCTCCACGATGCTGCGAGCGTCAGAAGACACACAGCATGTTTTCTGCATGACGGCGGCGCCTGCAAACGCGTCCCATTTTCATTTGTTCAGAAATGACGTCTGGTGTCACATCGTGCCAAACTGACAGCCTCTGACGGCGCGATGACAAATGCAACTGCAATCATCACCCGGCCGTATCTCTGCTGAGGAGTGGCCTGGATTGTCTCACACTAGCACCATCATGCGGCTGCACAGGAAGATGGGAGGAAAGTCATTTAACGCCCCCCCTCCCCTCCCCTCTTTGTTAACACATTTTCATTTTGATACAGAAACAGCGCGAGCAGCAGAGCAAAGCCGTGGAAGGCAGCGCTCAGGGTGTGGGGGGACATGCACGCTGCAGGGTGTCTACATGCACGAGCCTGACCTGACGCTGGACGACCTCCTCTGAGACGTTCTCTCCTTTTATTGACGGCTCCAGCACCCCCAGAATGATGAGTATCCGGCTGAGCCCTGCAGCTGCTGAGAGCTGCTGTGCGTGGAGCGATGGCAGCAGCTTCCCATACCTGGCATAGGAGGAGAAACAGAAAACGCTGCGTTATTTCTGTGTACGTCCACCTGAAACCCCTTCAATTTATCCAGACTTTGCATTAACAGAATCAGAAGTGAAGTCTAAAGTCTGCTTAAAACTACAACTCTGACTTTTGATCAATAATGGCAGTTACAGACACCGGTTTAATTAAAAAATGTCATATGTGCCCACCTTTCTAACCCCAATTTTCAAACTTTGCCTAAAAATACAATTGCCCGAGGAGGGAGGAATACTTTTTGGGCAGATGAGAGAGGAAGAGTTGGGGGGGGGTTGTAACTCAGGAGGCCCAATCGGTCTCAGCTCACTGATGCTCTGAATTGGCAGGTCTCAGCCTGTGGAGCCCAATCAACACTGCTGTATGCCCGCTGCTGCCGGCGCCGCGCCGCGCCGCGCCACGCTGCCTGCCGGCACACGCAGCTGCCGCACTTCAGATGTGATCCGATGGGCGGGTGGAGCCTCGTCCTTTCACCGCACTTACACCTCCGCCAGGTTCTGGCTTTTCAGTTTGAGGATCTGATAAACAAACATCCACAGGTCCAAACCCGGTCAATGCCAGGTCACCAAGCAACATTTCTGATGTGTCATCTCATCAGTCAAACCGGGTTGAATCCTCACATCTAAGAAGATTTTAAACCTGGTTTACCTTCAGTCCAATCGGAAGTTAGCATATGAATCAACATCTATTTATGCTGCTTCAAATGGTAGATGTGAGCTAATGTTAGTCCTCACACAAAAACTTAGGATGTCCTTGACCTCATTGCTTAACTTTATCTCAGGTTAAAAAAAACACTTTGAAAATCAAAACAGAGATTTTTCTTCCAATTTAGTCCAATATTCATGTAGCTCATTTAAACACTATCCTGGGTAAAAAAAAAAGAATCAAACTTTGTAACTTTGTTGATGATAAACCATTATGGTTGCTGCAGACAGGAGCCTGGCAGAGTGATGCGTGCTGTTCTGGAACTGTTTGTGAATGAGTTGAATAAAGTTTGATTTAACAGTAGTTTCCTTTTATTTTACTTCATTACCGTAATTTCCGGACTATAAGTCGCCCTTTTTTTCAAAGTTTGGCAAGGGGTGCGACTTATATTAGAACTAAATTGAAATAAATACATTGTTAACCCTCCTGTTATGTTCATTTGTGAGGAACAGAGATGATGTTCCTGGGTCAATTTGATGTATGAGGTATGTTAAGTGTTAAGAGGATGTTAAGTGACTCAGAGAATCAGCAAACTTTTATTTTACAATAAGACGTTGAAGGCTAAAAACATAATATTCTATTTTCCAATGATTTCATAGATTCAGAAATGCAATAAAAATGACAACTGTTGCTAAAAATACAGGATGAAAACAGAGTATTAGTTGGCCAATGATGCTTCATGAAAGGAATAAATAAATAAATAAGTATGAGAAAGAATTACTGTGAAATTATGAGATAAACAGTCTGCTATGATTGTGTCATATGAGGTTGTGGAACTTATTAGTTCTTGGTCTCAGATTTTGTCAAATAAATTTCCCGTCAAAATGCGAGTTATAGTCCAGTGCGACTGATCTGTGTTTTTTTCTACTTTATAATGCATTTTTGGGCTGATGCGACTTATACTCCAGAGCGACTTATAGTCCGGAAAATACGGTAGTTACTTTTTACGGTACTTTACAGTTACTTCTAAAAATTAAAACCTTTTTCTTTTTCCTCAGGTTGCACACTCCTGCTGTAGACCGTGGGTCACAGAAGGCCTCTTTTCTCTCTTCATAGCTCAGTATGGTGTTACATAAAGTGACTACGTAAAGCTCTTTTAACTGTCTGCAGGATTCTTCATCAACTTCTGAAAAGCCTCCAGACGTCCTTCCAGAGTTATTGTCGATTGTGTTCAATGATGACTTTGATTGATGAGGTCTGTTTAAAATCCCTTCAGTGACCATTGTGGATTTTGTTTTATGAATGACTTTAGATTCTCTCTCAGGGATTGAGCGGGTCGGCCAGTGTTTGAAGGGTTGGCGGCTCCATCCCCGCTCCCAACAGTCACCTGTTGTGTCCTTGGGCAAAACACTTCCCCCTCCCTCCCTGCAGGGGTGTGTGTGAATGTGTACGAATGTCCCGGTGATGGTCAGAGGGGCCGTGGGCGTGCACTGGCAGCCACACCCCTGTCAGTCTGCCCCAGGGCAGCTGAGGCTACATCAGTAGGGAAGGAATTACGGATACACATTGTAAGAACTTTGAGCATCTGGCTGGAAAAAGCGCAGAAAAATCCAATCCATTATGATTAAAAGCCTTTTTTTCTAGTATCTCTGATAAAATAGTCTTTTATTCTGACTATTTTACTCAGAACCCCTTTTGTTTCACATGTACATCTAAATTACAAAAAATAACTATCTGCAGTTTTTATACCAATAGCAATAAATAAAGGAGTAAGAGCTTCCCGGCCAAAGGAAGCTGCCCCCTTGGCTACACAGATCAAACTGAACTAACCCACCTCACCTGTGGCTGATGTGTGAGCGCTGCTCTAACAAAGCGTGTCGGCTCTGATTGGTCAGATAGGGAAGTGAATGGGTGTTCAAGAGGAGATACAGGCAGAGGTGAAAAGGAAACAAGAGGACTGTTTTGATTCTCTTTTTTTTATTATTCCAGCAGACTGCGTCAACTTTTCATGGCAGACCTCTGCACTGCTGCTTTTTGACATTTTCATCCTCCCTGCAGTCCTTTTGCCTTGAATCCCCTCCAACACCACCATTTGGAAGTGACTCTTTGACCCTGCTTTTAAGTAGCCTGTTTCTCAGCCTCCTCTTAGCCCTTGGTTTTAAAACTAACGAGGGGGGGGCATGGGGGCATGGGGGGGCTCTCTCCCCATCAGCCGCCCAGTTCCAATCTCGACAAATAGTTCCATGGCCCGGCAAAGAACATTATTTCAAGGATTCTCCAGCCACCTGTCCTATTCCCTCCTCTTTTTCCATTTTTAATTCTGCCCCCGAGTGAGGATTATGTGAAGCAAGGCATGCGTGTCAAAGGGAAATTTAGTGGGTAAAGACAGCCAAGATTGGTGGGATGAATTAAACAGATAACGGGAGGAGACGAAATGGGGGAACCATGTCGAGCAAAACGCCTCACCGATGTTGGTCATTTCAGTGGGGCTCTTTCTTTTTTTTCCTTTTTTTTTCTCCCCACAGGAGCGAGGAGGCAATATCTAAATTAATAAAGTGATGAAATGAGTTTGTGCTACGGACTTTCTGCTGTTTGACTTTCCCATCTGGATTAGTGCAGGCTGAATGGACGCTCTGTTACTTTTGTTACAACTACGCAATTCACTGTCGGAATTTGGCCCCGCGTTGATAAGACCCCCCCCCCCCATCCCCCAACACCCCCCACCTCCTCATTACCATCTCATCCCATATGCAGGGCCTCCGTTACCTGAGAGCCTGCTCTCGCACAAAACACCAACTATTACACAAGCTTCTGCAACTATTACAGAGAGAGCAGAACATTTAAACATGGACCATTACATGAGGCTCAGCTATCACACTAAAGGAATAGTGGGGAATAAAACTGCAGGCATAGGCAGCAGAATGAAGCGGAGGAGCAGTTATTTCCTGCAGTTCATTTGATCACTCAGAAGCTGGCTGGATTCTTCTGGGTTACACTGCAAACTTGATTTTTTTTTTTTTTTTAAGCTTCAGCTGCTGAGAAAGCCGAATTCAGGAAAAGAGGAGTGTCGCCATGACAATGGTTTATTTTTAAAAACAAATGTAGGACAAGAAGCTGCAAACTGATGGTAAAATATTAAAAACAGATCCAAGAGTGAAATACAAAAGAAAAAGAGCTTTCTGTAGACTCAGTCATTTGCTCTTCTGATGTCAACGGAATCCCAACTTTTTGCCAAAGAGAAAGTATTTTTTGCAACCGATCATAAAAAATGTAAAGATTTTCCATTCAGATAAATGAAAAAGGTATTTATGTGGAACATCTTTTTTGTGTATTTATATATCTAGACACTGGGGGGGGGGGGTAATGAATGACTGTAATTTCATTACTTTGTCAGTAACCGAGTGACGTAACAAATCAAAGTTCAAATGGCGGTAATGAAATCAAAGCCCTCATTACTTCATTGCTCACATTTTGCTGCAGTGAAACAAACTGTGAGTAATGAAACAAATGGTTGTGGAAACACTTCACACGCGCTAATTTACAGTTAGAGATTGGCTAAAAGTAAGATGAGGGAGTAAAAATATGGATGTGGAATTCAGAACGGTATTCGGCAGCTGGAATTATTCAAATGATTTCCTATTTGTTGTTAAACAAAGGCAAAAAAAAAATTCTGTTAAGTGCAAGTTTTGCACTGGAGATAAACTGCTTCCCACTGCCCTAGTGCCAATGAGCAACCTGTCTGTACACCATGCAGGCTGTTCTACAACCGACATGTTCTCATGTTCATGTGCTGAGGTGATGCTAAAAAAAGAAAAACTGATTATCCTCATGTAGCCCCTTGTTTTTTTCTTTTGTGGATTTTATAAGAGCATTCGTGCCATCTGTATTCCTTTGAGAATTTGTGTGCGAGTAGGAAAAAGTAAAGTACAGAGTAGTGAATTAATTTTTAAATTGGGGAATTACAATTTCCTACAGTAATTAAGGTAAAGTAGTCAATTACTCTTTAAAAATCTATATCTATTTAAATAGATATAGATATATATATTTGTTTTTCCTTTACTTTTTGTAAAAATGTGTACCGGTAGCTGTTAAATGATCTCTTTCATTGATCTTCTACATTTTGTATATACACCTTTTTAACCAATTGTTGACTTGAGAGCTCTGCACAACAATTCCAGCGTGCATGGACTGTCAGCTTATGCACAGATGACCAAATAGAAACCTTGAGTTTTGAGTTTTAACCTGCAGTACTGGGCATCAACACAGGGTGTCACTGTTGCACCGCAGCAGATATTCCTCATCGGCGTTCAGCCTTTCGTCCTGCATCAATACTATGGATTACAGCGGGGTAAACTCACAAAGGGCGCAGCAGGCCTGCTTCATTAGTGGAGCGTAGCAGCAATAGCTCCACATATTGTGGTTCTAACTAAAATAAGTGACATTCCTGACTCATCTGGGAGTCTCAGGACAAAGGACGAAGGATCAGAGGGTTGCTGAGTCAGGAGAAAACTGACAGAGGAAGTGGATACTATGGCAGCCATTAAAAACCACAATCAAGCAGAAGGAAGATCCTGTTCCCGCTGAGGAGGAAGCATCTTGCTGCTGGTTCGAGAGCGATTGTGGCCGTTGACAAACTTTACGTGGACGGCCGGCTGTTCCGGGACCCGGAGATCACCCCCTGGCTGTGCTGAAGGCTTTCAGATCCGCGCTGAGAACATCTGCGCTGCCCAGAAGAAACCCGCTAAACTTACTTCAATGAATGGAAAACCGGATCATCAATAATCCACACCTCGATCGCAGGAAAACAGTCTTTTTTTTTTTTCTTCGTCACCTCAGTCCCACTCATGTTTCTATTGTTGTTTTGTTGTTGTTTTTGTTTTCCCTTCTATCTCTTTTTTTCTTTCCTTTACTCTCCCCCCCCCCTCTCCCCCCTCATTATATGTAAATCTCCTGGAAGCAACTCATCCTCGGTAAGTATTTATTTATGCACGGAACGGGCGCGCGCACACACAAGCGCACACAGGGGCGTGCACATGCGATCCCGCACACACACGCCGACATACTGCAATCACCTCACACAGGCTCTCATAGGACGCACGCGACACGCAGCTCACATAGCCAGAAAACGTTCACGCGCACAGCGCTTCTCAATGCGGGCACGCGCACACGGACTGGTACACAAGCACTACTTAGCTTTACACCTTTTCAGTCAGAGCAGTTATGAACAGTCTTAACATCGTTAGCTGGAATGTGCGTGGACTTGGCTCTGAGCCAAAGAGACTGAAAGTGTTAAATCACCTGGATGGTCTAAAAGCAGATATAGCTCTACTGCAGGAGACCCATTTATCAAATTCTTTGGATCACCTTATGTGCTGCTTACAATTTCCAGTTATATACTCTGCCAGTTACAACTCCAAACAACGAGGAGTTGCTGTTTTAATTAATAAAAATCTTAATTTTACTCATAAGGATACAGTTACTGACCCAGAAGGCAGATTTGTAATCATTAATATATCCATTCAGAATAAGGACTTTTGTATAGTGAGTATTTATGGTCCCAATGTTGACGACTCTTCCTTCTTTCACAGATTCTTCACCTCACTCTCAGTCCACTCTGACTCCACAATCATTATAGGAGGAGACTTCAACCTTGTTTTGGACCCTGAACTTGACAGACTCAGCACAGCAGCAAATCAGCGTACATGGCGATCTGCAAGTATTCTAAAGCAGTACATGAATGATCTGGGTCTCTGCGACGCGTGGCGCTCATGTCACCCAAACACTAAAGGGTTCACCTTTTTTTCTCCAGTTCACTATTCACACTCCCGTTTGGACTATTTATTAATCAGTAACTCTCTTTTAAAAAATATTCAAAGCTCCAATATCCATCCAATTATTATCAGTGATCATGCACCAGTCTCTGTAAACATTTCTAGGGAAAAATCCACACCCTCTGGTACAACCTGGAGGTTTAATACGTCTCTGTTAAAGGACCAGGAATTTCTTGAATTCTTTAAAAAAGAGTGGGCAACCTTCTTAGACTTCAACAATACTCCGGACATCCCACCGTGCGTTCTTTGGGAAACAGCAAAGGCAGTCATGAGAGGGAAAATCATTTCTTATTCAACGCACAAAAAACGCAAAGAGAAAGCAGATTTATTAGAATTAGAAAATAAAATCAAAACCCTGGAGACTGCTTATGCTGCTTCTGCACAGGAACGCATTCTGGGAGATCTGAAAAATTTAAAGCTGCAGTTAAATGACATCATCAATAAACAAACACAATTTCAAATACAAAGGCTACGACTTGAAAGATTTGAAAACTCTAATAAATCTGGCAAATTTCTGGCTAATCAGCTTAAAATTAACAGAGAAAAATCATCAATCACCTCTATTATGGACCAAACAGGAAATGTCACCCATGACCCGGTCAAAATTAATAACGCATTTGAAAACTTTTATAAAAACCTGTACACACCGCAGATCAATCCGTCAGAGCAAAGTATTGACTCATTTCTTAATAATGTAAACCTACCCAGGCTAAATGAGGATCAAATCACAAACTTAGATTCTCCGCTCTCGCCGTCTGAACTTCATGAAGCTCTGTTACTTATGCCCAATGGTAAAGCACCAGGGCCTGACGGCTTTCCTGCTGAGTTTTATAAAGAATTCTGGGAACAACTGGCACCAACATTTTATAAAACTGTCACATCTATTAATGAGAGCCAATCAATGCCACCTAACATGAACTCAGCCAACATAATTCTTCTTCTAAAACCAGACAAAGATCCCACTAGTCCTTCAAGCTATCGCCCTATTTCTCTAATCAATGCAGATGTAAAAATTATCTGCAAAGCACTAGCACAGAGAATTGAAAAAATCACTCCTCACATAATTCACTTCGACCAGACTGGATTCATCAAAGGCAGACACTCGGATGATAATGTCCGTAGACTAGTTAATATAATAGACTTTGCCACCATTAAAAACCAGGAAATGACGGTACTATCGCTGGATGCTGAAAAAGCCTTTGACAGAGTTAATTGGAAGTTCCTTATTGCTGCCCTCCAGAAGTTTGGTTTTGGAGAAGCATTCATCAATTGGATCAAAATATTATATCACAACCCCAATGCATCAGTTAGAACTAATAAACAGACTTCAAACAGGTTTTTTCTTGGAAGAGGAACCAGACAGGGCTGCCCACTCTCTCCTTCTCTCTTTGCTATATTCATTGAGCCTTTAGCTGCAGCAATAAGACAGAATGAGAGCATTATAGGAATAAAAACCAAACACAGCCATCATAAAATTAGTCTTTATGCGGATGACATATTACTGTTTTTAAGGAATTTACATTCTGTAAATGAAACAGCAATGATCATAAATGAATTCTCCTCCATATCAGACTATTCCATTAATTGGAATAAGTCTGTTTTATTACCACTCAACAGGAATATGGAACAAAGACTCACAATTCCAGTTAAAACAGGAAATATCAAATATCTGGGTATCTACTTTTCCCCCAAACTATCAGAACTGGTGCAGCTAAACCACACCCCACTACTGAAAAGCATACAGGACGATCTAACACGCTGGACCAACCTGCCTTTGTCCCTTATGGGCAAGGTAGCCACGGTTAAAATGAAAATCTTACCCAAGGTTAATTATCTCTTCTCAATGATTCCCACACAACCGCCATTAAAATGGTTCAAAACATTAGACTCATCCATATCAAGCTTTCTATGGAACAACAAACCTGCAAGAATTAGTCTAAAAACTTTAAAATCTGCAAAAAACTGTGGAGGATTAGAATTACCTAACTTCCACAAATACTTTCTTGCAAATAGATTACAATACATCTTAAAATGGTTAAAAAATAATCAAGAAACCAACTCATGGTTAGACTTGGAACAGGCGTTATGTGGAAAGATCAACCTGTCACAGCTACCATTTATTAGCCAAACAGTTAAAAAACAGGATTGTTTCAAAAGCATTAATATAAATGCCACCTTAACAGCCTGGTGGGAATTTCTCAAAATATCAAAATCATCAATTCAACCGTGCAAAATGACACCCATCTGGAACAACCCGGACATCCTTATTAACAAAAAAATGATTCACTTCCCAGCTTGGCAAGCAGGGGGCATAAAACAACTAGAGCACGTAATTATTGATAGAAGATTCATAACCCCCCAGGAACTTCAAGACAAACATGGAATAAATAACTTCTTGGAATATCAGCAACTTAAATCAAGTATTACTAAAAAGTATAAAATTAAAGACGACGATTTAAAGCTACCAGATGTAGTTACCACTCTGATTAATTTTTCAATGAATAGAACTCTCTCCAAAATATACAAACTTTTATGTAATTTAGATAACAATATTGCCCTTCCAACAAAAAAATGGGATGCAGATTTGAGCATCAGCACAGATGAAAGCTTCTGGTCAGAACTTTGTCTAAACACCTTTAAACTGACAAAAAGTCCAAATCTGCAGCTAATCCATCTCAAAACTCTTCACAGAATTTACTACACTGGACAGAGGATGTTCAAGATGGGTCTCAGTAACTCAGACATTTGCGAGCACTGTGATAATAATCTACCCGACAGCTACATGCACGCACTGTGGTTCTGCACGCCTGTCCAGGCTCTCTGGCAGCAGGTATGTGCCGATTTATCAGTCTGGCTTAAGGTTTCAATCACTGCCTCACCGTCACTTTGTGTGCTTGGTGACATGAGTGCCATCGATATAGAAGAAGGATTAGCTTCTATCATTTTCATAACTCTTTGTATTGCCAAAAAAACTATTTTAATAAATTGGAAAAACAAGAAAAATATAAACATAAGTCAACACAGAAATCTGCTGTTTGATCATATCAGCTTGGAAAAAATGTCAGCCCAAAGCTCAAGTAACTTTGAAAGAATTCAGTCTCTCTGGTCTCCTGTGGTTGACTCCATGACTTAGGGGGTGGGGGGCTTGGTCGTCGCTGCTCCTTGCCCTTCTGCCGTGGTTTGGGGTGGGGGTCGGGGCTTCCGGTGCCTGGCGGGGGCGGTGGGGGGCTCCGTTGGTCGGGGGGTCGGGTCCGGTGCCTGGGTGGGGCGGGCTGGGGCGCTGCGTGGTCCTCTGGGCTTGGGTGTGGGGGTGCGTGGTGGGGGGGTGGGGTGGTGGTCTGGCTTGGCTTGGGGGGGTGGTCCCTTTGCCTGTGCTGGGGGGGGTTGGCGGGGGGCCCTGCTCGGGTGGGGGGGGCCCAGCGGCGCCGGATGGGCTGCCCATCTGCACCTGGGGCTGGGATCGGCCCTTCCCTGGCTCTGGGGCGGGACGGGACAACCCTCTCGGGGCCCCCGGTCGCTCTGGGTGTCGCCCGCTTCGGCTGCGGGGTCTGGGGTGGGGTGGGGTGGGGGGCTTGTCGGCCCTGTCCTGTGGGGGGGCGTTCTGGGGGGGAGGGGGGGCCCATTATTAGTACGGGTCGGGGGGGCTAGCGGGTCGGGGTCTCCGCTGAGGCAATCAGTGGTTGCCTCGGCCGGTTGGCCTCCTCGGTCCCGTCGAGGCCTGACCAGAGCTCTTCTAGGGCCGGCGTCTGGGGGTGGGGGCCTGGGCTTGCTCCGGGGGGGGGCGACGCTTTCTGGCTCCTCTCTCTCTGTGTGGGGTGGGTGGTGCCGGGCCTGGGGTGTCGGCGCCTCCGGGGGTGGGCCCCTGGGCTGGGTGGCCCTGGCCCCTTTGCTGGGGGTGGGCAGGGGGACGGCTGTTTGACCACCGGGGGACAGTCTACCAGCTGTCCCCAACTTACCCCCTTCCTTATATAACCTCATATTAGGGTGAGGGGGTGGGGGGTCTAGCCTGCGATGCGCCTTGGGGGGGGGGCTACTTGGGAGTGGCCCCCCTCCTATGGTTGCCGTATGGAGTGGGCCCCCCCTCTTTCGGTTTTATTTGCACCTTAGACATGTAGGGTCCTTGGTAGGGGGGGTGCTTGGACATCACTGCAAGCAAGCAGCTGATGTCCTCCTGGCACCCTACCCGCCAATTTTAACCGCACCTTAGACATTTAGGGCCCCTTGGTGTGGAGGGTGAGGGGACATCACTGTGAGTAATCAGGAGATGTCCCCTTAGTGCCCTACTCGCCAATTTTAACTGCACCCCCCTTAGTACACACACCCCTCCCCCTTCAATATATACATTCAAACATAAACACACACACATGCACACAAACACCCTCTCAAACACCCATACACGCACACACATTTTACAAGGAAGGTGGGACCTGGGTCCATCTGTCCCCTGCCCCTTCCCTGGTGGGGGGTGTGGGCCCCTTGGCGATGGCGGCCGTGTCCCTTGGGTGCCGGCTCCCTGGGCCCGGCGGTGCTCTCTCCGCACGGTGGGGGGGTTCATATTACACCTGAGCCGGGGGTGTTCGTGTCCCTGGGGGGTGGGTCCTGGTCCTTGCCCCTGGGCGCTGGGCCCCGCCAAACTTCCAACATGGCCGAGCCTGGTCGGGCCATATTTATAACATCCCTTGTGGGCCGCCCTTTTTTCCCCGGGGTTCCCCCCTCCTGGGCGGGGGCGGCGGGCCCCTGCCTTGCTCCTACCTGGACCAACCGTGGGCCGGGTGGGTGGCTGCCTGGAGTGCGGAGCGGGTCTCCCTTGGGGGGTCCTGGCTCGTACCTGGGGTCCGGGCGGGGGGATGCCCGGAACTCCTGGGTGGTGGTGGGGTGCTCGTCTGGGGCTGTGGGCGTCCCTCTCCGGTGGGGCCCTGCGTTGGGCTCTTCCGGCGCGGCGGGGGGCTGCTTTCCTGGCTGGGCTGGGGCGGCGCTCTCTTTCCCTCTGCGCCTCCCTGCTCTCTGGCTCTGGGGGCCTCGCGGCGGTCCGGCTGGCCCTGGCCTGGGTGGCGGTCTTGGTCGCCCGGGGGGCGGTTGTTCCCTGCCTGTTCCCGTGTGGCGTTGGGGGAATTCCGGCTGCCGCTGCTGCTGCGGCGGGGGTATGGGTGTGGGGGTGGCTGGGCGCTCCTCCTCCTTCTTTTCACATTCCACCATCCATTTTAGAAGAACATAAACACTCACCTGAGCACAGGTGTTAGCTCACCTTTGCACTAATAGTTTGCATGATTGAATGAATGAAAGATTTCACACTAGTTGGTTTAAAGGCATAGGTATGCGTTCGTGAACACTATCTGTTTTGTGTGCATGTTGACATGTGGACATTTTTGCGGCTAGCAGGTGTGTTGATAATATTTGAGTGTGTGTGAACAGGCCCCGCCCTTTTTGTACTACATTTGAACCGTACCGTAACGATAAACAACCAGTAAACCTGTCTGCTCTATGCTGCTTCATGGTCTTACCCCTCTTCCCCTCCTATTATCACCCTCCTACCCCCCCCTCTCTCTAACGTCCCTCTCTCTTCTTCCCCTCTTTCCTTTTCCGTCCGGTCCAACACCAAAGATTTTCAAACATGATTGAAATTAATAAATTTTGGCCTCAATTACAAAAGGGGTTTATTCAGACATACCTTTGGTTTGTCTGAAGATGAATAACCCCTCTTGTTAAAATAAAATATGTCCAACACAAGAGGCCCTCAGCTCTCATCTGTTTGCCTAGCTGTTGGACAGGACAAGTTAAAAAAAAAAAAAAAAACCACAATCAATATAGTCACATAGAAGTCAGAGGTCACCTTTTTTATACAGAACGACTGGACCATCCCATTAAATGCTTTTTCCAAAAAATGAAAGAATTTCATTATAAGATATCTAAAAGAAACATTGACTAACCATGATGGTATAGTCTTAGTTGGGTTAGTATGGATAAGACTTCAGACCTGACAATCAGCCAGAAGACCATCACCGATCAACTCCATATTCTGGGAAAGCCACAAAAGTTCCTAGCTAAGGAGGCTGGCTGTTTACAGAGTGCTGTGTCCAAGCAGATAAACCGAAAGTCTAAAGGAAAGACAAAATGTGTCAGAAGATGCAGCAGAAGAGACATACATGGGCTTCAGTGGATCATCTAAAGGACAATATTCAAGAATCGGCAGACCTCCAGAGAGAGTGGAATGAGGTGGAGGAACAGCTCCAAAAACCACCACATTCAGACCTATTCTGGAGACTGGAGACATTCTGGGCTTCAACATTCTGGTTCCTCGGATCAAACCACTTCTGAGCGTGAACGGTGGAAACGTCTCACTTGACCAAGGAGAAGAAGGACTGGATTGTTGGCCAGAGGTCCAAGGTCCTATGGTCTGATGAAAGTAAAGTGTTTCTTTTATTTGGGAATCAAGGTCCAAGGGTTTGGAGGACGACTGGTGAGGACCAGAACCCAAGCTGCTGGAGCTCCAGAGTGAAATATCCACAGTCAGTCAGGATTTGGGCTGCAATGTCCAGCACTGCTGCTGGTAAACTCTGCTGTCTTCAATCCAAAACCACTGCAACGGTCTATCACAAAGTTCTACAGGACTTTAGGTAGGGGTGGGCCATCAGGGCCTTCAAGGCCTTCTCTGAAGATTATATCCAAACAAAGTTTGCTCTTTAACAGAATTTACTGGAACCTTCTCCTTTAAAACCAGGAAGCTGCTGAAACCTCAAAAGAGGGACTTATGCAGTTGAAATCTGGTTCCTGAGCATCGGGAGTCACTTAAATGAATTTTTAAATAAATAAATAGTATATATGCTTTAAATCTGTCTCTTTTAGTTATGCCCTTGCTGCTCATGCAGCTCTTTTGTCAATTTAAAAGGCAGTAATATTACAAGTGAACTCCAAATGAATTGTTCTATCAGGATTCATGCATTTTATAGCATGAAAGTATCCTAAAAAGAACATGTCTCCTACAACCCTGATGGTGGTTAATGGGTTAAGACGGGGGTCGGCAACCCGTGGCTCAGGAGCCGCATGCGGCTCTTTAGCGCTGCCCTAGTGGCTCCCTGGAGCATTTTCAAAAATGTTTGAAAATGTAAAAAGATGGGGGAGAGAAATATATTTTTTGTTTTAATATGGTTTCTGTAGGAGGACAAACAAGACACAATCATTCTCAACGTATTCCAATGCTGTGAGAATGTGTAGAATAAATATTGTAACGTCCAGCAAGTCCGTCACTTGCAGCGGACAAAACGGGAGCCAAGCTGTCAAAAATGTTGAGCTGCCAATCAAGTGGCTGCACTAGAAAACTGTCGGTGTCCCACACACCACACGACACCGAACAGCCTCTGACAGGAGGAGGCGGAAAGAGAAGCTGAGAGCACAGCCTCTTTCCGGCCAATCAAGCCCGTATATTATAAACACACACCACATTGCACATTGCACATTGCACAGGGGTGATCAACCTCTCTCCCTGCCACACTCAAGGTGCAGCATAAAGAAACCAACATAACAGGAAGAATAAACTAAGGTGGAACAACAAAACTCCCATATGAAAAGAAACATGAGCAAACAGAAACACTCATGCTGAGCCCTAATAAGCTCATCATCCCACATCCCACAATCCCCTGCTGTTAACAGACCTAAAATACACATGACCACCACTACAATTTCAACATTTCTGTCAACGAAAATCTGCGTCATAGCCTGCAACACACGTTTCTACCAGCAGGGCTTTTTTTTTTTTTTTTTTTTTTTTACTTTTAGCGGACCGCTAGGCAGGTGGCTGATGTAAATCGAACCACCCTCAGTTCCGTGCATTGCTTGATGAAATTCAAAGCGAATATTCTGATCTCCTACACAACACAGTCCGATGGCTGTCCAGGGGTGACGTTTTGCGTCACTTTGTCGTCTGTTTCAAACACGTGAAAACATTCCTGAAAAGAAAAGACCTGAACTACCCGCAACTGGAAGATACCTTGGCTCGAAAAGCTGCACTTTTTGGTGGATATGACTGTGACAAGCCACTTAAACGAGCTGAATGAAAGTCTGCAGGCACCGCAAATGCTTGAAGCTGTTCTGTCATCCGAGCGCAAGCTGACTGTCATGGGGAACGTCGTCATGCACGTTCCATTTTATTGTTTTTTTGTTCGAATCCTCAAAATGAAAATGACATCAAAAATCAGATTTCTTTATTACATTTCTTTAAGTTTATTAAAGCAATGAAACATAATTCATTGATATTATAATGAAGTTAAACTTGCGCAACATAGAAGTCAAGTGATGCGTCGTTCTCCGCAGAATGCACAAATAAACATTTAATCGTTAATGCTTATAATGTATTTGTAGCCAACTTAGTCATTTTGATAGTAAGCTAATTTAGCTAATAAAGATACGTATTGCATGTGTTGCCTTCATATAGGACTTATTTTTATCTTATCTTAAATAGGGCTTTTAATATTTTGCTGCTCCAGACATATTTGTTTTTTTGTTTTTTTTCGTCCAATTTGGCTCTTTCAACATTTTGGGTTGCCGACCCCTGGGTTAAGAGAAGGGGATTTTGTCAATAATAGAATTAAAATAAAAGTGTTTTTTTCATTATCTTTTTTCTGTAGTGCAAATTATTCAAGCCCAAAACAGACCAATCAGATGCCTCCAAAGTAGGTGGTCTCACGTCCAAAACATTTGACAGACTTCGTGTCGCCTACTTTCAAGGGGTAGGCGTGTGGACTTCCAGCAATCTCACCCCTGATTGGTGAGAGTGTTTGCAATACAAACGATGACTCAGACTAGGGCTGGGAATCACTGGGTACCTCACGATACGATTTGCGATACATTCCTCACTATAACGATACTATCACGATATGGCGATAATGTGATAATCGATATATGTCGTCTCTAATAACTCATGATATATCAAAGAAGAACTTGAAAAACTGCTTTTTGGAAATATTTCTCCATTTCTTTTGTAGTTTTTGAACACAATGATAATGAACAACTTGTGTCCTATTTGGTGTAATGAATAACAGTCGTTCGTGAAACATTTCTGAAACCAGTAATACTCTGTCTTTGACAAACGTTGACAATTTTCATTTGGAAATATCTGTAAAATTTGGTTCAAAAAATAGTGAACATGAACAGCAGTGCTATTTTTTAGTACAAAATTGCTGTAAACAGAATAAAAAATGAATCAGTCAAGTAGGTGCCAGGCACATTGGTATTAACTTCTAAAAAAAAAAAATTATAGTGTCCTTGTTAAAAATAATGACACCATGTTATGTAAATGTAGTCTAAAAAAACATAAAATTCTGCCGGAAAAAAATAATCAAGTAGCTAGGAACTTTCCTTTAAGTTATTTAAGGCATAAACTGCTTCAAAATAAATTACCAGGGATAAAATACATGATGAACTTAAAGTGCATCTAAAAGTAAACATCTTTGTAAACAAAACGTTTGGGGAAAACCTGCATGTGATGTATGTTTATATGTTCATGTTCAGGCTTTTTAGCGTCAAGACGCCCCTCGTCCACCGCTGATTTGAGGAAAAGGGGGGGTCTAAGGGCAGGGATGCCACTCTTTCTGCTATTTCCATCTCAATCATAGCTCTGGTCTGACCATACAGTGCATAGATCATTGTTTCAGTATTTCCAAGAGGGAATGTCAAAGCCTGGCTCTAATGCATTCAATAAAAACCCAAATCCCTCGTTCTCCACCTCGCTGCAGGGACGGAGCCACATTTAGCAATCCCATTTGTTAGTGCCTCTGCTCCCGCAGAAGATGGTCACCGTGGTAGCTTCGCCTTGAAAAAGGTATCCACGCCGGGCTGCGTAGGCTTCAGGCCAATAACAACCACGGCTTTCTGACACACCTCCGGGTGATGCAGTTTCAATGCTGCCCGCGCGTCTTTTAACTTGCTCCTCTCGCTATTTTCATTATTTTCCCCTCCGCCATCTTTGTTTTGAATGTGTATTCTTCTTCGTCTGTCCGCGACAGCCAATCTCGCAATGAGCGACCCCTATGGGCCCTCCAAAGAATTGTCTTAATAATAATAATAATAATAATAATGGATTGGATTTATCTGCGCTTTTCAAGACACCCAAAGCGCTTACATTGTGTCCATTATTCATTCACTCCTCATTCATACTTGGTGATGGTAAGCTATGGTTGTAGCCACAGCTGCCCTGGGGCAGACTGACAGAGGCGTGGCTGCCATTTCGCGCCTTCGGCCCCTCTGACCATCACCGGGATCATTCATACACATCCACACACCAGTGGAGCCACACTGGAGGCAAGGAGGGTGAAGTGTCTTGCCCAAGGACACAACGACATTTTGGCTGGTGGGAGCGGGGATCGAACCGCCAACCCTTCGATCATTGGACGACCCGCTCAACCACCTGAGCCACTGTCGCCCTAAAGGCCAAAGGACGACTAATATAACGTATCAGAGGGTCTCCAAGCGTAAATAAAAGGTCAATACTTGATGAAGACGCATCGAGGATGAATCACGGGACTAAATATCGCGATATATCACAATATCGATATTTTGGCACACCCCTAACTCAGACCCACTCGGACCAATCACTGCTACCTGACAACGTCTGGGTCTAACATGATGGTGTCTGGAAAAGTCTTCCTTCTTTTATTTTTCTTCGGCACCAGTGAAGCTACAAAGTAGCTGTCAGCTCACGTCTGCCCCCTGCTAGCAAGGATTGCGCCACTGGCATCATTTTCTGCGCGCTTAAAGAAGCGCTTGGACTGCACGTCTCTGATTAAATTGAGTCCTCCAGTCAGACGTGAGGCGAAGCGCTCCGGAGCCTCACCCGGAGTTTCCGCTCCCTATGTGATCACGCAACACACAAATTTGGCCATTTTAACTTCAGAAACTGTGGAAAACGTGTCGAGTCAAATGAAAATATATCTTTAACACGGATCAGTGAACAATAATATTTACTCTGTATGTCTCTTTATTGCACATGGTATACTACATTGGTTCTACTGTTGTAAGCTTGCATTCTGTTCAAGTTTTTTTTTTAAGCAGAAAATGCCTCACCCTGCACAAGCTCTGATGACATCACGCCATGTGATGATATGTGATGTCATCAGATGACATGACAAATCAACAGGTGATGTCATGTCATCAGGTGATGTCACATGTCTTCAGGTGATGTCACATGATATCATTTGATGTCACATGTCATCAGGTGATGTCACATTGTCGCATCTTAAAACTAATAAATACAGCTGCCTTCCTCTCCATCTGCCATCTCAAGATTTCAAGTTTGCTTCCTTAAAGATTAGATACGAAAAAAAATCTCATCAAAAATGACCAACAAAGTGTGCAAGCTTTTCATTGGTGGACTCTCTGTGAACACGAACGACGATGGGCTGCGCAAGCATTTTGAGCAGTTCGGCACCCTCACTGACTTCGTTGTCCTTCAAAACAAGAATGCACAACGATCTCGCTGTTTTGGCTTTGTGACCTACTCTACACCAGAGGAGACCAACGCAGCCATGGCAGCAGCCCCGCACACAGTGGAAGGGAACAGTGTTGAAGTTAAACGAGCTATTCCAAAAGCAAAGGACAATAAGTCTGAAGCTTTTGCCAAGGGGGAGAAAATCTTTGTTGGTGGCTTGAAAAACAACATTAAAGAGTATCACCTCACCGACTACTTCTCTCGGTACGGTCCAGTCGAAAAGTCTGAAATCCTCTTAGAGAAGGAGACCGGAAAGAAAAGAGGATTCGGCTTTGTGCACTTCACGCATCTCAAAACGGCAGACTTGGCCTTGGTTGAGAAGTACCACACAGTGAATGGACACTTAGTTGAAGTAAAGAAAGCTGTTGCCAAGCAAGAGATGCAGGCAGGTAACAGAACTGAAACAACACCAAGACACAAGCCAGGCCCAGGAATGATGGAAAACCAAAATGGCTACGGCAGCTTCGGCTTTGTGACCTACTCTACACCAGAGGAGACCAACGCAGCCATGGCAGCAGCGCCGCACACAGTCCAAAGGAACAGTGTCAAAGTCAAAGGAGCTGTTCCAAAAGCAAAGGCCAATGGTTCTGCAGCTCCTGCCAAGGGGGAGAAAATCTTTGTTGGTGGTTTGAAAAACAACATTGAAGAGTATCACCTCACTGACTACTTCTCTCGGTACGGTCCAGTCGAAAAGTCTGAAATCCTCTTAGAGAAGGAGACCGGAAAGAAAAGAGGATTCGGCTTTGTGCACTTCACGCATCACAAAACGGCAGACTTGGCCTTGGTTGAAAAGTACCACACAGTGAATGGACACTTAGTTGAAATCAAGAAAGCTGTTGCCAAGCAAGAGATGCAGACAGCAAACAGAACTGAAACAACACCAAGACACAGGCCAGGGCCAGGAATTACGGAAAACCAAAATGGCTACGGCGGCTTCGGTTTTGTGACCTACTCTACACCAGAGGAGACCAACGCAGCCATGGCAGCATCGCCGCACACAGTCCAAAGGAACAGTGTCAAAGTTAAAGTAGCTGTTCCTAAAGGAAAGGCCAATGGGTCTGCAGCTCCTGCCAAGGGGGAGAAAATCTTTGTTGGTGGCTTGAAAAACAACATTGAAGAGTTTCACCTCACCAACTACTTCTCTCGGTACGGTCAAGTCGAAAAGTCTGAAATCCTCTTAGAGAAGGAGACCGGAAAGAAAAGAGGATTCGGCTTTGTGCACTTCACGCATCACAAAACGGCAGACTTGGCCTTGGTTGAAAAGTACCACACAGTGAATGGACACTTAGTTGAAGTGAAGAAAGCTGTTGCCAAGCAAGAGATGCAGGCAGGTAACAGAACTGAAACAACACCAAGACACAGGCCAGGCCAATGCATGATGGAAAACCAAACTGGCTATGGCGGCTTGGCTTATGGGGAGTGTTGCTGCCCTTGCCACCTCTCCTACTCAGAAAATGGTAACAGAGGCTATTCCTACTCACAAAATCGTTACAGAGGCAGCGGCTATTCCTACCAGGAAAATGAGTAAAAGAAGATTTAGACATAGAGGAACCCCCCTTTTAGGAATCCACACTTGTAGTGTGTGGAAATAGTGTAGAGTGGGGATTTATGTTGTATGTGCATTTATTTTATTTTATTTATTTTTTTAGAAAA
This sequence comes from Oryzias latipes, assembly GCF_053564925.1. Classification (NCBI taxonomy): domain Eukaryota; kingdom Metazoa; phylum Chordata; class Actinopteri; order Beloniformes; family Adrianichthyidae; genus Oryzias; species Oryzias latipes. The sequence goes on along the minus strand of NC_136252.1, from coordinate 8,387,470 downwards.
TGTTATGCATTATATTGTCAGTAGGACATGCAAAAAAGAAGATTAAACATACAGGAACTCCCTTTAGGAATCCACACTAGTAGTGTGTGGATAAAGTGTAGACTTGGGATTTATATTGAATCTTCTTTTCTTTTTTTTTTTTACTTTTATGCCTGAATTTGTATTTGTGAACAAAATGTTTTTTCAATGCAAATCAATGTATTGATTATTTAAAATAAATTGTTAAATTTTGTATTTTTACCTGTCAACCACTTAACAAAAGAGGACAAGAACAATTTACCATGTATACAATCAAAAAACAAATGTTCTAGAGCTTCAACCTCATTTTCACAGAAAACAAAAAAAACACAATGTGTTTATCACAAGAGGCACAGAAACAAAATGAAAGCAAAAACCAAGGGCAAAAAACCCAAACCATGACACAGAAATTGTTCTTGTGTTCCTTTGTGCATTAGTGGGTTCTCTCCGGGTGCTCCGGCTTTCCCTAGATTCTAAAAAAGACTTTTTATTTAAAAGTGAATTAGAGGCTAAGAGCACTACCTGCCCTCGTCCTCACCTCTACGCACCACCCACCCTCGCTGTCCACATCTACGCCCTTCTCTTAATGTAAGGCTGTCTGAGCTGCATGTGGCTAAAAGTGTTAGCATTTCTATCAGCATCATTTACTGTTTCAAAAAAAGGTTTGCTCAAAGATGCAGACATTTTTCCAACTGTGAAAACAATACGGTCCTTGCAGTCAGTGACCATTACTACTACTAATAATATTAATAATTAAAAATATAAAATATATGAAATTGAGTTTATAATAAGGTATTATTAATAATACATTATCATAAAAATAAAAAAAATAAAATATCAGTCACAAAAATGTATAGATAATGAACCAAATTAAAGCCTGGCAGTCCTGTGGGTTTTCTCAGAGTACTACGATTTCCACACAGTAATTGTTAGCAATTGGCTAGTGACTGATAAATATCCCCTTCCTGAATCGCCACCTTATCGTGGTGGAGGGGTTTGCGTGCCCGAATGATCCCAGGAGCCGGTAGCTGGGTGGTGTACCACCTCAAACTGGTCCTGGGAGACAGGCCAGACTAAGAGCGATTCAGACAAAAACCTTTTCATTTCTAGATCAACTTACTCCTCTCGATAAGAGTTACCAGTGCCCCACCCTGGAGCGAGACTAGTGAGTTCTTGTCTGGTGGCTTTTAATTGCTCTGGGTCAGTGGACAGCAAGCATGTTGTCCTGAAGGCCCCCCAAAGCAAAGGAACGTCTTCTGTAGTTCCTCTTGTGGCTTTGGTTGGTTGTTGGTTATAGATGTTGGGGCAGGACGAGCGACAGTGGGACATTGGCTTTTTCCACCTTCTATTCGACGCTTCACAGTGGATTGATTACTCAATCGTCTGTCTCCAATGAGTCCTCAATCCCGAGAGAAAGAAAACAAAGAACTGCTTCCCTGTATCTTTGTGGCAGATGAGGCATTCCCACTGCAGAGAAACCCGATGCAGTCATTTCCTGGGCGCCTCCTTTCCCGATAGAGCTGCATCTTTAACTACGACCTCTCCCCAACCCGCCTGCTTGTGAAGAAGGCCTTCTGGATGTTCTCTCCACAGTGGGGTCTGTATTGAAACCTGACTGAAGATCCAGAGCAGAGTGTGAAGTTCTCGTGTTCTGCACTGCTTCATCAGGTCCTCAGCACCACAGGAACCTGCAGTGATCAGGCTGTGGTAGACGAACCGCTGCACAGGATAAAATAGGTTGCTGCCAACAGAGAGGCCTTCCAGCTGAGAGACTCCTTCATGATCCACTTTCTTGCAGAGGGAGCAGACCCATGACACCTCCAGAATCATGTTTTCTGTCCTCCAAGGACTGACCCACAACGGCTCTTTTGAGAGCCACCCACAAAACCTTTAAGAGCTTGATTCTCTCTTTTTTACTGTTTTTACTCCAAACTTTTAAAGTATTGCATTAGTTGAAAAGGTATATTTGGACTGGAGCACAACTGCCCCCTCCTCGTAAAATCACAATGAATTTCCATCAGATATAAATATGTTTCTAACAACATCAGCTTTCTTCAAATGTTTGACAAGGATTTATTGGTTTCGTTAGTCGATAAATAAAACAAAAACAAAAAAATTCTCAGTTTTAGCAGAATCGACCCATTTTTTTTGCAACAGTTTTTTGTTTTTTACAGCAGTATGGAGTGCCGGCTGCCACTACGCTGCACACAAAACTCTCTAGGTTGCAAATGAAAAAATTAAATATTTGCTTTTCAATTATTTATTTTGCTTTCAAATTTTTCTTGCTATTTTAAGAACTTTTTTTTGCTTTCAAACATTTATTTTCCTTTTAAACATTATTTTTGCCGTTTGCAAAACACATTTTCGCAAGCGTCGTGTGTATCAAAGATAGGAAAAAAATGAGATTACCCACAACACATACGAAAAGTTTTTGGGCTGTGGCAGTTATATCACGCTAAGTTGTGTTCAGAGTAGTCAGCAAAATCAAAGATAGGAAAAAAGCGAGATTTGACACAATCCATGCGAAGACTATGGAGTCCTATACTAATCATAATTAAATAAATAACATGACCTCATGCAAATACACAATAAACCAATAAATCTCTCATAAATATATCAAAAGATCATGAAATTGTGAAAAACCTGCACATAAATTTTAAATTAGCCGCTATATTCTCAAATATATTTCATTTTGCTTTAAAAACCTGTTCATTTTAAAACAGCATTTTAAAATATTCCTTTTAATCACGTTGAATATTATTATAATTCTGTCTTGTTTCAGAAGCTCGGATTTCAAAATCCATATTTTCCAAAGTATCTTTGTTTTCATTTCACATTGCTGTTTTTCAGAATTACTTATTCATTTCATGAAGAGCTTTTCCTGCAGAATGAGTCTGTCTGTCAATCAGTGAAAGTGGGCGGGATCTAAACGCACATTGGCTGATCCCTGGAAATCGACTCATATACCTGGATACCCACTCTGCGGTGTGCCAGTAGGAGAGATGACATATTTCAGCGACATCTGCACGGCTTTGGATCAAATAGAGACAAACAATCTGTCTGCTGCAGAAGATGCAAACATGGACCTCTCTCTTATTGTAGTTTGAGGGTTTGTGTGGACCAAACCACAGAGGAGCTCCGGTCGTCCACACCTTGAAGTCCCCGTTGAAACTCCTGACTCTCGTTCTCACGCCATTCGCTCAGAGCTCTTCTCTGCTCGTCAGCTAACAGCTCTGCTGTCTGTGCTCACAGATCCAGTCTGACGTCACATCGTGCCTTACACTGTGCCGGCTGGCGGGAGGCGAGCCAGACAGACAGAGACCGGCTGCGGAAAGCGGAACAAGCCTGCTCAGGCCTCCTGAACCTTATGATATTTTTCTATTTTCATTGAGACAATGATTATAATCAGGTCCTCTGATTTTATTTTTCCCTCTCGGGGAAAATGTTGAACCTTTCCTGCGATGACGTTTCTGACCATGGTGGTCATAAAACGCAGCGGAGATCCGGGGTTTGATTTGGGTTTCACTTCCCCGTTCTGACCCTCTGAGCCTCCACAGGGGGTTAATAACAGAACCAGTCTGTTCATTTGGAGGAAACCTTTTCTTATTATTACTTTTACGGCGAACTGAACATTGCATTGTGCATTGTGCAGCCATGCATTGTAAGTGAGATAAACACAGACACCGCTCCATGCGGCTATCAGGCGAAAAACATTAGCTGGTAGCTCCTCCCACACGCGGCATGGTGCGTTCATGGAACACCAGTTCATAGAAGCTTAGTGGAACTCCAACAGTCGCCCAGCCTAACTTAGACCACTACTATATTTTCACGAGAAAATGAAAACCGCCGAACCAACCACAATAATCACCCGAATTATGCACACCCGCCCAAAGCCATTTTTATCCACAAATTTAGAACCAAAACTCCCCGATTTCTGGCAACACTGTGGAGCAAAAAAATGGGACTGAATCTATATCCTATGAAGTTTAATTTTTTAAGGGAATTATGGAAAACAATTGTTTTTCATATTTAAACTTTTTGGAAAAGGTCTGTATGCTGGCACTTATTCTGGTCTAAAAAACAGATATTTGTTGCCTGGGATTTCTTCAGACTTCACATGTGCATGTTTATGATCTAGATGTTTTAAGGGACAGATGTATGTAAACAAAAGGTAGATGCAATATCAATACAATGATTATGATAATATTATGCACTATGATATCTACACCTCCATGCTTTGTTGTTATACTAAAAAAAACTGAGGCTTTTTACTTCCATAAATCACTGACCTTTGTAATGGTAAAAGCAAAAGGTTTATAAGAGGTTAAATATTAACCCAGCAAAACCCATGGAGTCAAATCTTGAAGTAGTTTCATTTATTATTTATAAATATGGTTTATTTTCTGTTCATTTCACATTTATTTGCCATTTGAATTGCTGCTACCCTCAATGAACAGAGAAAATTTGTCAAATTAACTTTAAAAGATCTGAGCAAAATTGTTCTTGGGTTCTCCAAGGTTAAGTTTTTATCCAAAAAAAGTTTGCTCTTTAACAGAATTTACCGGTACCTTCTCCTTTAAAACCAGGAAGCTGCTGAAAATTTAAAGGAGGGACTTATGCCGTTGAAATCTGGTTCCTGAGCAGCATCGGGAGTCACTTAAAGGAATTTTTAAATAAATAAGTTGTATATATGCTTTAAATCTATCTCTTTTAGTTATGCCCTTGCTGCTTATGCAGCTCTTTTGTCAATTTAAAAGGCAGTAATATTACAAGTGAACTCCAAATGAATTGTTCTATCAGGATTCATGCATTTTATAGCCTGAAAGTATCCTAAAAAGAACATGTCACCTACAACCCTGATGGTGGTTAATGGGCTAAAAGGAGGGACGTTGTCAATAATAGAATTAAAATAAAAGTGTTTTTTTCATTATCTTTTTTCTGTAGTGCAAATTATTCAAGCTATAAACAGACCAATCAGATGCCTCCAAAGTAGGTGGTCTCACGTCCAAAACATTTGACAGACTTCGTGTCGCCTACTTTCAAGGGGTAGGCGTGTGGACTTCCAGCAATCTCACCCCTGATTGGTGAGAGTGTTTGCAATACAAACGATGACTCAGACTAGGGCTGGGAATCACTGGGTACCTCACGATACGATTTGCGATACATTCCTCACTATAACGATACTATGACGATATGGCGATAATGTGATAATCGATATATGTCGCCTCTAATAACTCATGATATATCAAAGAAGAACTTGAAAAACTGCTTTTTGGAAATATTTCTCCATTTCTTTTGTAGTTTTTGAACACAATGATAATGAACAACTTGTGTCCTATTTGGTGTAATGAATAACAGTCGTTCGTGAAACATTTCTGAAACCAGTAATACTCTGTCTTTGACAAACGTTGACAATTTTCATTTGGAAATATCTGTAAAATTTGGTTCAAAAAATAGTGAACATGAACAGCAGTGCTATTTTTTAGTACAAAATTGCTGTAAACAGAATAAAAAATGAATCAGTCAAGTAGGTGCCAGGCACATTGGTATTAACTTCTAAAAAAAAAAATTATAGTGTCCTTGTTAAAAATAATGACACCATGTAATGTAAATGTAGTCTAAAAAAACATAAAATTCTGCCGGAAAAAAATAATCAAGTAGCTAGGAACTTTCCTTTAAGTTATTTAAGGCATAAACTGCTTCAAAATAAATTACCAGGGATAAAATACATGATGAACTTAAAGTGCATCTAAAAGTAAACATCTTTGTGAACAAAACGTTTGGGGAAAAGCTGCATGTGATGCATGTTTATATGTTCATGTTCAGGCTTTTTAGCGTCAAGACGCCCCTCGTCCACCGCTGATTTGAGGAAAAGGGGGGGTCTAAGGGCAGGGATGCCACTCTTTCTGCTATTTCCATCTCAATCATAGCTCTGGTCTGACCATACAGTGCATAGATCATTGTTTCAGTATTTCCAAGAGGGAATGTCAAAGCCTGGCTCTAATGCATTCAATAAAAACCCAAATCCCTCGTTCTCCACCTCGCTGCAGGGACGGAGCCACATTTAGCAATCCCATTTGTTATTGCCTCTGCTCCTGCAGAAGATGGTCACCGTGGTAGCTTCGCCTTGAAAAAGGTATCCGCGCCGGGCTGCGTAGGCTTCAGGCCAATAACAACCACGGCTTTCTGACACACCTCCGGGTGATGCAGTTTCAATGCTGCCCGCGCGTCTTTTAACTTGCTCCTCTCGCTATTTTCATTGTTTTTCCCCTCCGCCATCTTTGTTTTGAATGTGCATTCTTCTTCGTCTGTCCGCGACAGCCAATCTCGCAATGAGCGACCCCTATGGGCCCTCCAAAGAATTGTCTTACCAAAGGACGACTAATATAACGTATCAGAGGGTCTCCAAGCGTAAATAAAAGGTCAATACTTGATGAAGACACATCGAGGATGAATCACGGGACTAAATATCGCGATATATCACAATATCGATATTTTGGCACACCCCTAACTCAGACCCACTCGGACCAATCACTGCTACCTGACAACGTCTGGGTCTAACATGATGGTGTCTGGAAAAGTCTTCCTTCTTTTATTTTTCTTCTGCACCAGTGAAGCTACAAAGTAGCTGTCAGCTCACGTCTGCCCCCTACTAGCAAGGATTGCGCCACTGGCATCATTTTCTGCGCGCTTAAAGCAGCGCTTGGACTGCACGTCTCTGATTAAATTGAGTCCTCCAGTCAGACATGAGGCGAAGCGCTCCGGAGCCTCACCCGGAGTTTCCGCTCCCTATGTGATCACGCAACACACAAATTTGGCCATTTTAACTTCAGAAACTGTGGAAAACGTGTCGAGTCAAATGAAAATATATCTTTAACTCGGATTAGTGAACAATAATATTTACTCTGTATGTCTCTTTATTGCACATGGTATACTACATTGGTTCTACTGTTGTAAGCTTGCATTCTGTTCAAGTTTTTTTTTTTTTAAGCAGAAAATGCCTCACCCTGCAGAAGCTCTGATGACATCACGCCATGTGATGATATGTGATGTCATCAGATGACATGACAAATCAACAGGTGATGTCATGTCATCAGGTGATGTCACATGTCTTCAGGTGATGTCACATGATATCATTTGATGTCACATGTCATCAGGTGATGTCACATTGTCGCATCTTAAAACTAATAAATATACCTGCCTTCCTCTCCATCTGCCATCTCAAGATTTCAAGTTTGCTTCCTTAAAGATTAGATACGAAAAAAAATCTCATCAAAAATGACCAACAAAGTGTGCAAGCTTTTCATTGGTGGACTCTGTGTGAACACGAACGACGATGGGCTGCGCAAGCATTTTGAGCAGTTCGGCACCCTCACTGACTTCGTTGTCCTTCAAAACAAGAATGCACAACGATCTCGCTGTTTTGGCTTTGTGACCTACTCTACACCAGAGGAGGCCAACGCAGCCATGGCAGCAGCCCCGCACTCAGTGGAAGGGAACAGTGTTGAAGTTAAACGAGCTATTCCAAAAGCAAAGGACAATAAGTCTGAAGCTTTTGCCAAGGGGGAGAAAATCTTTGTTGGTGGCTTGAAAAACAACATTAAAGAGTATCACCTCACCGACTACTTCTCTCGGTACGGTCCAGTCGAAAAGTCTGAAATCCTCTTAGAGAAGGAGACCGGAAAGAAAAGAGGATTCGGCTTTGTGCACTTCACGCATCACAAAACGGCAGACTTGGCCTTGGTTGAGAAGTACCACACAGTGAATGGACACTTAGTTGAAGTAAAGAAAGCTGTTGCCAAGCAAGAGATGCAGGCAGGTAACAGAACTGAAACAACACCAAGACACAAGCCAGGCCCAGGAATGATGGAAAACCAAAATGGCTACGGCAGCTTCGGTTTTGTGACCTACTCTACACCAGAGGAGACCAACGCAGCCATGGCAGCAGCGCCGCACACAGTCCAAAGGAACAGTGTCAAAGTCAAAGGAGCTGTTCCAAAAGCAAAGGCCAATGGTTCTGCAGCTCCTGCCAAGGGGGAGAAAATCTTTGTTGGTGGTTTGAAAAACAACATTGAAGAGTATCACCTCACTGACTACTTCTCTCGGTACGGTCCAGTCGAAAAGTCTGAAATCCTCTTAGAGAAGGAGACCGGAAAGAAAAGAGGATTCGGCTTTGTGCACTTCACGCATCACAAAACGGCAGACTTGGCCTTGGTTGAAAAGTACCACACAGTGAATGGACACTTAGTTGAAATCAAGAAAGCTGTTGCCAAGCAAGAGATGCAGACAGCAAACAGAACTGAAACAACACCAAGACACAGGCCAGGGCCAGGAATTACGGAAAACCAAAATGGCTACGGCGGCTTCGGCTTTGTGACCTACTCTACACCAGAGGAGACCAACGCAGCCATGGCAGCATCGCCGCACACAGTCCAAAGGAACAGTGTCAAAGTTAAAGTAGCTGTTCCTAAAGGAAAGGCCAATGGGTCTGCAGCTCCTGCCAAGGGGGAGAAAATCTTTGTTGGTGGCTTGAAAAACAACATTGAAGAGTTTCACCTCACCAACTACTTCTCTCGGTACGGTCAAGTCGAAAAGTCTGAAATCCTCTTAGAGAAGGAGACCGGAAAGAAAAGAGGATTCGGCTTTGTGCACTTCACGCATCACAAAACGGCAGACTTGGCCTTGGTTGAAAAGTACCACACAGTGAATGGACACTTAGTTGAAGTGAAGAAAGCTGTTGCCAAGCAAGAGATGCAGGCAGGTAACAGAACTGAAACAACACCAAGACACAGGCCAGGCCAATGCATGATGGAAAACCAAACTGGCTATGGCGGCTTGGCTTATGGGGAGTGTTGCTGCCCTTGCCACCTCTCCTACTCAGAAAATGGTAACAGAGGCTATTCCTACTCACAAAATCGTTACAGAGGCAGCGGCTATTCCTACCAGGAAAATGAGTAAAAGAAGATTTAGACATAGAGGAACCCCCCTTTTAGGAATCCACACTTGTAGTGTGTGGAAATAGTGTAGAGTGGGGATTTATGTTGTATGTGCATTTATTTTATTTTATTTATTTTTTTAGAAAATGTTATGCATTATATTGTCAGTAGGACATGCAAAAAAGAAGATTAAACATACAGGAACTCCCTTTAGGAATCCACACTAGTAGTGTGTGGATAAAGTGTAGACTTGGGATTTATATTGAATCTTCTTTTCTTTTTTTTTTTTACTTTTATGCCTGAATTTGTATTTGTGAACAAAATGTTTTTTCAATGCAAATCAATGTATTGATTATTTAAAATAAATTGTTAAATTTTGTATTTTTACCTGTCAACCACTTAACAAAAGAGGACAAGAACAATTTACCATGTATACAATCAAAAAACAAATGTTCTAGAGCTTCAACCTCATTTTCACAGAAAACAAAAAAAACACAATGTGTTTATCACAAGAGGCACAGAAACAAAATGAAAGCAAAAACCAAGGGCAAAAAACCCAAACCATGACACAGAAATTGTTCTTGTGTTCCTTTGTGCATTAGTGGGTTCTCTCCGGGTGCTCCGGCTTTCCCTAGATTCTAAAAAAGACTTTTTATTTAAAAGTGAATTAGAGGCTAAGAGCACTACCTGCCCTCGTCCTCACCTCTACGCACCACCCACCCTCGCTGTCCACATCTACGCCCTTCTCTTAATGTAAGGCTGTCTGAGCTGCATGTGGCTAAAAGTGTTAGCATTTCTATCAGCATCATTTACTGTTTCAAAAAAAGGTTTGCTCAAAGATGCAGACATTTTTCCAACTGTGAAAACAATACGGTCCTTGCAGTCAGTGACCATTACTACTACTAATAATATTAATAATTAAAAATATAAAATATATGAAATTGAGTTTATAATAAGGTATTATTAATAATACATTATCATAAAAATAAAAAAAATAAAATATCAGTCACAAAAATGTATAGATAATGAACCAAATTAAAGCCTGGCAGTCCTGTGGGTTTTCTCAGAGTACTACGATTTCCACACAGTAATTGTTAGCAATTGGCTAGTGACTGATAAATATCCCCTTCCTGAATCGCCACCTTATCGTGGTGGAGGGGTTTGCGTGCCCGAATGATCCCAGGAGCCGGTAGCTGGGTGGTGTACCACCTCAAACTGGTCCTGGGAGACAGGCCAGACTAAGAGCGATTCAGACAAAAACCTTTTCATTTCTAGATCAACTTACTCCTCTCGATAAGAGTTACCAGTGCCCCACCCTGGAGCGAGACTAGTGAGTTCTTGTCTGGTGGCTTTTAATTGCTCTGGGTCAGTGGACAGCAAGCATGTTGTCCTGAAGGCCCCCCAAAGCAAAGGAACGTCTTCTGTAGTTCCTCTTGTGGCTTTGGTTGGTTGTTGGTTATAGATGTTGGGGCAGGACGAGCGACAGTGGGACATTGGCTTTTTCCACCTTCTATTCGACGCTTCACAGTGGATTGATTACTCAATCGTCTGTCTCCAATGAGTCCTCAATCCCGAGAGAAAGAAAACAAAGAACTGCTTCCCTGTATCTTTGTGGCAGATGAGGCATTCCCACTGCAGAGAAACCCGATGCAGTCATTTCCTGGGCGCCTCCTTTCCCGATAGAGCTGCATCTTTAACTACGACCTCTCCCCAACCCGCCTGCTTGTGAAGAAGGCCTTCTGGATGTTCTCTCCACAGTGGGGTCTGTATTGAAACCTGACTGAAGATCCAGAGCAGAGTGTGAAGTTCTCGTGTTCTGCACTGCTTCATCAGGTCCTCAGCACCACAGGAACCTGCAGTGATCAGGCTGTGGTAGACGAACCGCTGCACAGGATAAAATAGGTTGCTGCCAACAGAGAGGCCTTCCAGCTGAGAGACTCCTTCATGATCCACTTTCTTGCAGAGGGAGCAGACCCATGACACCTCCAGAATCATGTTTTCTGTCCTCCAAGGACTGACCCACAACGGCTCTTTTGAGAGCCACCCACAAAACCTTTAAGAGCTTGATTCTCTCTTTTTTACTGTTTTTACTCCAAACTTTTAAAGTATTGCATTAGTTGAAAAGGTAAGACATTAAAACAGGTTAAACAGTATATGTGGACTGGAGCACAACTGCCCCCTCCTTGTAAAATCACAATGAATTTCCATCAGATATAAATATGTTTCTAACAACATCAGCTTTCTTCAAATGTTTGACAAGGATTTATTGGTTTCGTTAGTCGATAAATAAAACAAAAACAAAAAAATTCTCAGTTTTAGCAGAATCGACCCATTTTTTTTGCAACAGTTTTTTGTTTTTTACAGCAGTATGGAGTGCCGGCTGCCACTACGCTGCACACAAAACTCTCTAGGTTGCAAATGAAAAAATTAAATATTTGCTTTTCAATTATTTATTTTGCTTTCAAATTTTTCTTGCTATTTTAAGAACTTTTTTTTGCTTTCAAACATTTATTTTCCTTTTAAACATTATTTTTGCCGTTTGTAAAACACATTTTCGCAAGCGTCGTGTGTATCAAAGATAGGAAAAAAATGAGATTACCCACAACACATACGAAAAGTTTTTGGGCTGTGGCAGTTATATCACGCTAAGTTGTGTTCAGAGTAGTCAGCAAAATCAAAGATAGGAAAAAAGCGAGATTTGACACAATCCATGCGAAGACTATGGAGTCCTATACTAATCATAATTAAATAAATAACATGACCTCATGCAAATACACAATAAACCAATAAATCTCTCATAAATATATCAAAAGATCATGAAATTGTGAAAAACCTGCACATAAATTTTAAATTAGCCGCTATATTCTCAAATATATTTCATTTTGCTTTAAAAACCTGTTCATTTTAAAACAGCATTTTAAAATATTCCTTTTAATCACGTTGAATATTATTATAATTCTGTCTTGTTTCAGAAGCTCGGATTTCAAAATCCATATTTTCCAAAGTATCTTTGTTTTCATTTCACATTGCTGTTTTTCAGAATTACTTATTCATTTCATGAAGAGCTTTTCCTGCAGAATGAGTCTGTCTGTCAATCAGTGAAAGTGGGCGGGATCTAAACGCACATTGGCTGATCCCTGGAAATCGACTCATATACCTGGATACCCACTCTGCGGTGTGCCAGTAGGAGAGATGACATATTTCAGCGACATCTGCACGGCTTTGGATCAAATAGAGACAAACAATCTGTCTGCTGCAGAAGATGCAAACATGGACCTCTCTCTTATTGTAGTTTGAGGGTTTGTGTGGACCAAACCACAGAGGAGCTCCGGTCGTCCACACCTTGAAGTCCCCGTTGAAACTCCTGACTCTCGTTCTCACGCCATTCGCTCAGAGCTCTTCTCTGCTCGTCAGCTAACAGCTCTGCTGTCTGTGCTCACAGATCCAGTCTGACGTCACATCGTGCCTTACACTGTGCCGGCTGGCGGGAGGCGAGCCAGACAGACAGAGACCGGCTGCGGAAAGCGGAACAAGCCTGCTCAGGCCTCCTGAACCTTATGATATTTTTCTATTTTCATTGAGACAATGATTATAATCAGGTCCTCTGATTTTATTTTTCCCTCTCGGGGAAAATGTTGAACCTTTCCTGCGATGACGTTTCTGACCATGGTGGTCATAAAACGCAGCGGAGATCCGGGGTTTGATTTGGGTTTCACTTCCCCGTTCTGACCCTCTGAGCCTCCACAGGGGGTTAATAACAGAACCAGTCTGTTCATTTGGAGGAAACCTTTTCTTATTATTACTTTTACGGCGAACTGAACATTGCATTGTGCATTGTGCAGCCATGCATTGTAAGTGAGATAAACACAGACACCGCTCCATGCGGCTATCAGGCGAAAAACATTAGCTGGTAGCTCCTCCCACACGCGGCATGGTGCGTTCATGGAACACCAGTTCATAGAAGCTTAGTGGAACTCCAACAGTCGCCCAGCCTAACTTAGACCACTACTATATTTTCACGAGAAAATGAAAACCGCCGAACCAACCACAATAATCACCCGAATTATGCACACCCGCCCAAAGCCATTTTTATCCACAAATTTAGAACCAAAACTCCCCGATTTCTGGCAACACTGTGGAGCAAAAAAATGGGACTGAATCTATATCCTATGAAGTTTAATTTTTTAAGGGAATTATGGAAAACAATTGTTTTTCATATTTAAACTTTTTGGAAAAGGTCTGTATGCTGGCACTTATTCTGGTCTAAAAAACAGATATTTGTTGCCTGGGATTTCTTCAGACTTCACATGTGCATGTTTATGATCTAGATGTTTTAAGGGACAGATGTATGTAAACAAAAGGTAGATGCAATATCAATACAATGATTATGATAATATTATGCACTATGATATCTACACCTCCATGCTTTGTTGTTATACTAAAAAAAACTGAGGCTTTTTACTTCCATAAATCACTGACCTTTGTAATGGTAAAAGCAAAAGGTTTATAAGAGGTTAAATATTAACCCAGCAAAACCCATGGAGTCAAATCTTGAAGTAGTTTCATTTATTATTTATAAATATGGTTTATTTTCTGTTCATTTCACATTTATTTGCCATTTGAATTGCTGCTACCCTCAATGAACAGAGAAAATTTGTCAAATTAACTTTAAAAGATCTGAGCAAAATTGTTCTTGGGTTCTCCAAGGTTAAGTTTTTATCCAAAAAAAGTTTGCTCTTTAACAGAATTTACCGGTACCTTCTCCTTTAAAACCAGGAAGCTGCTGAAAATTTAAAGGAGGGACTTATGCCGTTGAAATCTGGTTCCTGAGCAGCATCGGGAGTCACTTAAAGGAATTTTTAAATAAATAAGTTGTATATATGCTTTAAATCTATCTCTTTTAGTTATGCCCTTGCTGCTTATGCAGCTCTTTTGTCAATTTAAAAGGCAGTAATATTACAAGTGAACTCCAAATGAATTGTTCTATCAGGATTCATGCATTTTATAGCCTGAAAGTATCCTAAAAAGAACATGTCACCTACAACCCTGATGGTGGTTAATGGGCTAAAAGGAGGGACGTTGTCAATAATAGAATTAAAATAAAAGTGTTTTTTTCATTATCTTTTTTCTGTAGTGCAAATTATTCAAGCTATAAACAGACCAATCAGATGCCTCCAAAGTAGGTGGTCTCACGTCCAAAACATTTGACAGACTTCGTGTCGCCTACTTTCAAGGGGTAGGCGTGTGGACTTCCAGCAATCTCACCCCTGATTGGTGAGAGTGTTTGCAATACAAACGATGACTCAGACTAGGGCTGGGAATCACTGGGTACCTCACGATACGATTTGCGATACATTCCTCACTATAACGATACTATGACGATATGGCGATAATGTGATAATCGATATATGTCGCCTCTAATAACTCATGATATATCAAAGAAGAACTTGAAAAACTGCTTTTTGGAAATATTTCTCCATTTCTTTTGTAGTTTTTGAACACAATGATAATGAACAACTTGTGTCCTATTTGGTGTAATGAATAACAGTCGTTCGTGAAACATTTCTGAAACCAGTAATACTCTGTCTTTGACAAACGTTGACAATTTTCATTTGGAAATATCTGTAAAATTTGGTTCAAAAAATAGTGAACATGAACAGCAGTGCTATTTTTTAGTACAAAATTGCTGTAAACAGAATAAAAAATGAATCAGTCAAGTAGGTGCCAGGCACATTGGTATTAACTTCTAAAAAAAAAAATTATAGTGTCCTTGTTAAAAATAATGACACCATGTAATGTAAATGTAGTCTAAAAAAACATAAAATTCTGCCGGAAAAAAATAATCAAGTAGCTAGGAACTTTCCTTTAAGTTATTTAAGGCATAAACTGCTTCAAAATAAATTACCAGGGATAAAATACATGATGAACTTAAAGTGCATCTAAAAGTAAACATCTTTGTGAACAAAACGTTTGGGGAAAAGCTGCATGTGATGCATGTTTATATGTTCATGTTCAGGCTTTTTAGCGTCAAGACGCCCCTCGTCCACCGCTGATTTGAGGAAAAGGGGGGGTCTAAGGGCAGGGATGCCACTCTTTCTGCTATTTCCATCTCAATCATAGCTCTGGTCTGACCATACAGTGCATAGATCATTGTTTCAGTATTTCCAAGAGGGAATGTCAAAGCCTGGCTCTAATGCATTCAATAAAAACCCAAATCCCTCGTTCTCCACCTCGCTGCAGGGACGGAGCCACATTTAGCAATCCCATTTGTTATTGCCTCTGCTCCTGCAGAAGATGGTCACCGTGGTAGCTTCGCCTTGAAAAAGGTATCCGCGCCGGGCTGCGTAGGCTTCAGGCCAATAACAACCACGGCTTTCTGACACACCTCCGGGTGATGCAGTTTCAATGCTGCCCGCGCGTCTTTTAACTTGCTCCTCTCGCTATTTTCATTGTTTTTCCCCTCCGCCATCTTTGTTTTGAATGTGCATTCTTCTTCGTCTGTCCGCGACAGCCAATCTCGCAATGAGCGACCCCTATGGGCCCTCCAAAGAATTGTCTTACCAAAGGACGACTAATATAACGTATCAGAGGGTCTCCAAGCGTAAATAAAAGGTCAATACTTGATGAAGACACATCGAGGATGAATCACGGGACTAAATATCGCGATATATCACAATATCGATATTTTGGCACACCCCTAACTCAGACCCACTCGGACCAATCACTGCTACCTGACAACGTCTGGGTCTAACATGATGGTGTCTGGAAAAGTCTTCCTTCTTTTATTTTTCTTCTGCACCAGTGAAGCTACAAAGTAGCTGTCAGCTCACGTCTGCCCCCTACTAGCAAGGATTGCGCCACTGGCATCATTTTCTGCGCGCTTAAAGCAGCGCTTGGACTGCACGTCTCTGATTAAATTGAGTCCTCCAGTCAGACATGAGGCGAAGCGCTCCGGAGCCTCACCCGGAGTTTCCGCTCCCTATGTGATCACGCAACACACAAATTTGGCCATTTTAACTTCAGAAACTGTGGAAAACGTGTCGAGTCAAATGAAAATATATCTTTAACTCGGATTAGTGAACAATAATATTTACTCTGTATGTCTCTTTATTGCACATGGTATACTACATTGGTTCTACTGTTGTAAGCTTGCATTCTGTTCAAGTTTTTTTTTTTTTAAGCAGAAAATGCCTCACCCTGCAGAAGCTCTGATGACATCACGCCATGTGATGATATGTGATGTCATCAGATGACATGACAAATCAACAGGTGATGTCATGTCATCAGGTGATGTCACATGTCTTCAGGTGATGTCACATGATATCATTTGATGTCACATGTCATCAGGTGATGTCACATTGTCGCATCTTAAAACTAATAAATATACCTGCCTTCCTCTCCATCTGCCATCTCAAGATTTCAAGTTTGCTTCCTTAAAGATTAGATACGAAAAAAAATCTCATCAAAAATGACCAACAAAGTGTGCAAGCTTTTCATTGGTGGACTCTGTGTGAACACGAACGACGATGGGCTGCGCAAGCATTTTGAGCAGTTCGGCACCCTCACTGACTTCGTTGTCCTTCAAAACAAGAATGCACAACGATCTCGCTGTTTTGGCTTTGTGACCTACTCTACACCAGAGGAGGCCAACGCAGCCATGGCAGCAGCCCCGCACTCAGTGGAAGGGAACAGTGTTGAAGTTAAACGAGCTATTCCAAAAGCAAAGGACAATAAGTCTGAAGCTTTTGCCAAGGGGGAGAAAATCTTTGTTGGTGGCTTGAAAAACAACATTAAAGAGTATCACCTCACCGACTACTTCTCTCGGTACGGTCCAGTCGAAAAGTCTGAAATCCTCTTAGAGAAGGAGACCGGAAAGAAAAGAGGATTCGGCTTTGTGCACTTCACGCATCACAAAACGGCAGACTTGGCCTTGGTTGAGAAGTACCACACAGTGAATGGACACTTAGTTGAAGTAAAGAAAGCTGTTGCCAAGCAAGAGATGCAGGCAGGTAACAGAACTGAAACAACACCAAGACACAAGCCAGGCCCAGGAATGATGGAAAACCAAAATGGCTACGGCAGCTTCGGTTTTGTGACCTACTCTACACCAGAGGAGACCAACGCAGCCATGGCAGCAGCGCCGCACACAGTCCAAAGGAACAGTGTCAAAGTCAAAGGAGCTGTTCCAAAAGCAAAGGCCAATGGTTCTGCAGCTCCTGCCAAGGGGGAGAAAATCTTTGTTGGTGGTTTGAAAAACAACATTGAAGAGTATCACCTCACCGACTACTTCTCTCGGTACGGTCCAGTCGAAAAGTCTGAAATCCTCTTAGAGAAGGAGACCGGAAAGAAAAGAGGATTCGGCTTTGTGCACTTCACGCATCACAAAACGGCAGACTTGGCCTTGGTTGAAAAGTACCACACAGTGAATGGACACTTAGTTGAAATCAAGAAAGCTGTTGCCAAGCAAGAGATGCAGACAGCAAACAGAACTGAAACAACACCAAGACACAGGCCAGGGCCAGGAATTACGGAAAACCAAAATGGCTACGGCGGCTTCGGCTTTGTGACCTACTCTACACCAGAGGAGACCAACGCAGCCATGGCAGCATCGCCGCACACAGTCCAAAGGAACAGTGTCAAAGTTAAAGTAGCTGTTCCTAAAGGAAAGGCCAATGGGTCTGCAGCTCCTGCCAAGGGGGAGAAAATCTTTGTTGGTGGCTTGAAAAACAACATTGAAGAGTTTCACCTCACCAACTACTTCTCTCGGTACGGTCAAGTCGAAAAGTCTGAAATCCTCTTAGAGAAGGAGACCGGAAAGAAAAGAGGATTCGGCTTTGTGCACTTCACGCATCACAAAACGGCAGACTTGGCCTTGGTTGAAAAGTACCACACAGTGAATGGACACTTAGTTGAAGTGAAGAAAGCTGTTGCCAAGCAAGAGATGCAGGCAGGTAACAGAACTGAAACAACACCAAGACACAGGCCAGGCCAATGCATGATGGAAAACCAAACTGGCTATGGCGGCTTGGCTTATGGGGAGTGTTGCTGCCCTTGCCACCTCTCCTACTCAGAAAATGGTAACAGAGGCTATTCCTACTCACAAAATCGTTACAGAGGCAGCGGCTATTCCTACCAGGAAAATGAGTAAAAGAAGATTTAGACATAGAGGAACCCCCCTTTTAGGAATCCACACTTGTAGTGTGTGGAAATAGTGTAGAGTGGGGATTTATGTTGTATGTGCATTTATTTTATTTTATTTATTTTTTTAGAAAATGTTATGCATTATATTGTCAGTAGGACATGCAAAAAAGAAGATTAAACATACAGGAACTCCCTTTAGGAATCCACACTAGTAGTGTGTGGATAAAGTGTAGACTTGGGATTTATATTGAATCTTCTTTTCTTTTTTTTTTTTACTTTTATGCCTGAATTTGTATTTGTGAACAAAATGTTTTTTCAATGCAAATCAATGTATTGATTATTTAAAATAAATTGTTAAATTTTGTATTTTTACCTGTCAACCACTTAACAAAAGAGGACAAGAACAATTTACCATGTATACAATCAAAAAACAAATGTTCTAGAGCTTCAACCTCATTTTCACAGAAAACAAAAAAAACACAATGTGTTTATCACAAGAGGCACAGAAACAAAATGAAAGCAAAAACCAAGGGCAAAAAACCCAAACCATGACACAGAAATTGTTCTTGTGTTCCTTTGTGCATTAGTGGGTTCTCTCCGGGTGCTCCGGCTTTCCCTAGATTCTAAAAAAGACTTTTTATTTAAAAGTGAATTAGAGGCTAAGAGCACTACCTGCCCTCGTCCTCACCTCTACGCACCACCCACCCTCGCTGTCCACATCTACGCCCTTCTCTTAATGTAAGGCTGTCTGAGCTGCATGTGGCTAAAAGTGTTAGCATTTCTATCAGCATCATTTACTGTTTCAAAAAAAGGTTTGCTCAAAGATGCAGACATTTTTCCAACTGTGAAAACAATACGGTCCTTGCAGTCAGTGACCATTACTACTACTAATAATATTAATAATTAAAAATATAAAATATATGAAATTGAGTTTATAATAAGGTATTATTAATAATACATTATCATAAAAATAAAAAAAATAAAATATCAGTCACAAAAATGTATAGATAATGAACCAAATTAAAGCCTGGCAGTCCTGTGGGTTTTCTCAGAGTACTACGATTTCCACACAGTAATTGTTAGCAATTGGCTAGTGACTGATAAATATCCCCTTCCTGAATCGCCACCTTATCGTGGTGGAGGGGTTTGCGTGCCCGAATGATCCCAGGAGCCGGTAGCTGGGTGGTGTACCACCTCAAACTGGTCCTGGGAGACAGGCCAGACTAAGAGCGATTCAGACAAAAACCTTTTCATTTCTAGATCAACTTACTCCTCTCGATAAGAGTTACCAGTGCCCCACCCTGGAGCGAGACTAGTGAGTTCTTGTCTGGTGGCTTTTAATTGCTCTGGGTCAGTGGACAGCAAGCATGTTGTCCTGAAGGCCCCCCAAAGCAAAGGAACGTCTTCTGTAGTTCCTCTTGTGGCTTTGGTTGGTTGTTGGTTATAGATGTTGGGGCAGGACGAGCGACAGTGGGACATTGGCTTTTTCCACCTTCTATTCGACGCTTCACAGTGGATTGATTACTCAATCGTCTGTCTCCAATGAGTCCTCAATCCCGAGAGAAAGAAAACAAAGAACTGCTTCCCTGTATCTTTGTGGCAGATGAGGCATTCCCACTGCAGAGAAACCCGATGCAGTCATTTCCTGGGCGCCTCCTTTCCCGATAGAGCTGCATCTTTAACTACGACCTCTCCCCAACCCGCCTGCTTGTGAAGAAGGCCTTCTGGATGTTCTCTCCACAGTGGGGTCTGTATTGAAACCTGACTGAAGATCCAGAGCAGAGTGTGAAGTTCTCGTGTTCTGCACTGCTTCATCAGGTCCTCAGCACCACAGGAACCTGCAGTGATCAGGCTGTGGTAGACGAACCGCTGCACAGGATAAAATAGGTTGCTGCCAACAGAGAGGCCTTCCAGCTGAGAGACTCCTTCATGATCCACTTTCTTGCAGAGGGAGCAGACCCATGACACCTCCAGAATCATGTTTTCTGTCCTCCAAGGACTGACCCACAACGGCTCTTTTGAGAGCCACCCACAAAACCTTTAAGAGCTTGATTCTCTCTTTTTTACTGTTTTTACTCCAAACTTTTAAAGTATTGCATTAGTTGAAAAGGTATATTTGGACTGGAGCACAACTGCCCCCTCCTCGTAAAATCACAATGAATTTCCATCAGATATAAATATGTTTCTAACAACATCAGCTTTCTTCAAATGTTTGACAAGGATTTATTGGTTTCGTTAGTCGATAAATAAAACAAAAACAAAAAAATTCTCAGTTTTAGCAGAATCGACCCATTTTTTTTGCAACAGTTTTTTGTTTTTTACAGCAGTATGGAGTGCCGGCTGCCACTACGCTGCACACAAAACTCTCTAGGTTGCAAATGAAAAAATTAAATATTTGCTTTTCAATTATTTATTTTGCTTTCAAATTTTTCTTGCTATTTTAAGAACTTTTTTTTGCTTTCAAACATTTATTTTCCTTTTAAACATTATTTTTGCCGTTTGCAAAACACATTTTCGCAAGCGTCGTGTGTATCAAAGATAGGAAAAAAATGAGATTACCCACAACACATACGAAAAGTTTTTGGGCTGTGGCAGTTATATCACGCTAAGTTGTGTTCAGAGTAGTCAGCAAAATCAAAGATAGGAAAAAAGCGAGATTTGACACAATCCATGCGAAGACTATGGAGTCCTATACTAATCATAATTAAATAAATAACATGACCTCATGCAAATACACAATAAACCAATAAATCTCTCATAAATATATCAAAAGATCATGAAATTGTGAAAAACCTGCACATAAATTTTAAATTAGCCGCTATATTCTCAAATATATTTCATTTTGCTTTAAAAACCTGTTCATTTTAAAACAGCATTTTAAAATATTCCTTTTAATCACGTTGAATATTATTATAATTCTGTCTTGTTTCAGAAGCTCGGATTTCAAAATCCATATTTTCCAAAGTATCTTTGTTTTCATTTCACATTGCTGTTTTTCAGAATTACTTATTCATTTCATGAAGAGCTTTTCCTGCAGAATGAGTCTGTCTGTCAATCAGTGAAAGTGGGCGGGATCTAAACGCACATTGGCTGATCCCTGGAAATCGACTCATATTCCTGGATACCCGCTCTGCGGTGTGCCAGTCAGAGAGATGACATATTTCAGCGACATGTGCACGGCTTTGGATCAAATAGAGACAAACAATCTGTCTGCTGCAGAAGATGCAAACATGGACCTCTCTGTTATTGTAGTTTGAGGGTTTGTGTGGACCAAACCACAGAGGAGCTCCGGTCGTCCACACCTTGAAGTCCCCGTTGAAACTCCTGACTCTCGTTCTCACGCCATTCGCTCAGAGCTCTTCTCTGCTCTTCAGCTAACAGCTCTGCTGTCTGTGCTCACAGATCCAGTCTGATGTCACATCGTGCCTTACACTGTGCCGGCTGGCGGGAGGCGAGCCAGACAGACAGAGACTGGCTGCGGAAAGCGGAACAAGCCTGCTCAGGCCTCCTGAACCTTACAATATTTTTCTATTTTCATTGAGACAATGATTATAATCAGGTCCTCTGATTTTATTTTTCCCTCTCGGGGAAAATGTTGAACCTTTCCTGCGATGACGTTTCTGACCGTGGTCGTAAAACGCATCGGAGATCCGGGGTTTGATTTGGGTTTCACTTCCCCGTTCTGACCCTCTGAGCCTCCACAGGGGCTTAATAACAGAACCAGTCTGTTCATTTGGAGGAAACCTTTTCTTATTATTACTTTTCTGGCGAACTGAACATTGCATTGTGCATTGTGCAGCCATGCATTGTAAGTGAGATAAACACAGACACCGCTCCATGTGGCTATCAGGCTAAAAACATTAGCTGGTAGCTCCTCCCACACGCGGCATGGTGCGTTCATGGAACACCAGTTCATAGAAGCTTAGTGGAACTCCAACAGTCGCCCAGCCTAACTTAGACCACTACTATATTTTCACGAGAAAATGAAAACCGCCGAACCAACCACAAAAATCACCCGAATTATGCACACTCGCCCAAAGCCATTTTTATCCGCAAATTTAGAACCAAAACTCCCCGATTTCTGGCAACACTGTGGAGCAAAAAAATGGGACTGAATCTATATCCTATGAAGTTTAATTTTTTTAAGGGAATTATGGAAAACAATTGTTTTTCATATTTAAACTTTTTGGAAAAGGTCTGTATGCTGGCACTTATTCTGGTCTAAAAAACAGATATTTGTTGCCTGGGATTTCTTCAGACTTCACATGTGCATGTTTATGATCTAGATGTTTTAAGGGACAGATGTATGTAAACAAAAGGTAGATGCAATATCAATACAATGATTATGATAATATTATGCACTATGATATCTACACCTCCATGCTTTGTTGTTATACTAAAAAAAACTGAGGCTTTTTACTTCCATAAATCACTGACCTTTGTAATGGTAAAAGCAAAAGGTTTATAAGAGGTTAAATATTAACCCAGCAAAACCCATGGAGTCAAATCTTGAAGTAGTTTCATTTATTATTTATAAATATGGTTTATTTTCTGTTCATTTCACATTTATTTGCCATTTGAATTGCTGCTACCCTAAATGAACAGAGAAAATTTGTCAAATTAACTTTAAAAGATCTGAGCAAAATTGTTCTTGGGTTCTCCAAGGTTAAGTTTATATCCAAAAAAAGTTTGCTCTTTAACAGAATTTGCCGGTACCTTCTCCTTTAAAACCAGGAAGCTGCTGAAAATTTAAAGGAGGGACTTATGCCGTTGAAATCTGGTTCCTGAGCAGCATCGGGAGTCACTTAAAGGAATTTTTAAATAAATAAGTTGTATATATGCTTTAAATCTATCTCTTTTAGTTATGCCCTTGCTGCTTATGCAGCTCTTTTGTCAATTTAAAAGGCAGTAATATTACAAGTGAACTCCAAATGAATTGTTCTATCAGGATTCATGCATTTTATAGCCTGAAAGTATCCTAAAAAGAACATGTCACCTACAACCCTGATGGTGGTTAATGGGCTAAAAGAAGGGACGTTGT
This sequence comes from Oryzias latipes, assembly GCF_053564925.1. Taxonomy (NCBI): domain Eukaryota; kingdom Metazoa; phylum Chordata; class Actinopteri; order Beloniformes; family Adrianichthyidae; genus Oryzias; species Oryzias latipes. The sequence continues at coordinate 8,364,334 of NC_136252.1, read as the reverse complement.
CAATAATAGAATTAAAATAAAAGTGTTTTTTTCATTATCTTTTTTCTGTAGTGCAAATTATTCAAGCTATAAACAGACCAATCAGATGCCTCCAAAGTAGGTGGTCTCACGTCCAAAACATTTGACAGACTTCGTGTCGCCTACTTTCAAGGGGTAGGCGTGTGGACTTCCAGCAATCTCACCCCTGATTGGTGAGAGTGTTTGCAATACAAACGATGACTCAGACTAGGGCTGGGAATCACTGGGTACCTCACGATACGATTTGCGATACATTCCTCACTATAACGATACTATGACGATATGGCGATAATGTGATAATCGATATATGTCGCCTCTAATAACTCATGATATATCAAAGAAGAACTTGAAAAACTGCTTTTTGGAAATATTTCTCCATTTCTTTTGTAGTTTTTGAACACAATGATAATGAACAACTTGTGTCCTATTTGGTGTAATGAATAACAGTCGTTCGTGAAACATTTCTGAAACCAGTAATACTCTGTCTTTGACAAACGTTGACAATTTTCATTTGGAAATATCTGTAAAATTTGGTTCAAAAAATAGTGAACATGAACAGCAGTGCTATTTTTTAGTACAAAATTGCTGTAAACAGAATAAAAAATGAATCAGTCAAGTAGGTGCCAGGCACATTGGTATTAACTTCTAAAAAAAAAAATTATAGTGTCCTTGTTAAAAATAATGACACCATGTAATGTAAATGTAGTCTAAAAAAAACATAAAATTCTGCCGGAAAAAAATAATCAAGTAGCTAGGAACTTTCCTTTAGGTTATTTAAGGCATAAACTGCTTCAAAATAAATTACCAGGGATAAAATACATGATGAACTTAAAGTGCATCTAAAAGTAAACATCTTTGTGAACAAAACGTTTGGGGAAAAGCTGCATGTGATGCATGTTTATATGTTCATGTTCAGGCTTTTTAGCGTCAAGACGCCCCTCGTCCACCGCTGATTTGAGGAAAAGGGGGGGTCTAAGGGCAGGGATGCCACTCTTTCTGCTATTTCCATCTCAATCATAGCTCTGGTCTGACCATACAGTGCATAGATCATTGTTTCAGTATTTCCAAGAGGGAATGTCAAAGCCTGGCTCTAATGCATTCAATAAAAACCCAAATCCCTCGTTCTCCACCTCGCTGCAGGGACGGAGCCACATTTAGCAATCCCATTTGTTAGTGCCTCTGCTCCCGCAGAAGATGGTCACCGTGGTAGCTTCGCCTTGAAAAAGGTATCCACGCCGGGCTGCGTAGGCTTCAGGCCAATAACAACCACGGCTTTCTGACACACCTCCGGGTGATGCAGTTTCAATGCTGCCCGCGCGTCTTTTAACTTGCTCCTCTCGCTATTTTCATTGTTTTTCCCCTCCGCCATCTTTGTTTTGAATGTGCATTCTTCTTCGTCTGTCCGCGACAGCCAATCTCGCAATGAGCGACCCCTATGGGCCCTCCAAAGAATTGTCTTACCAAAGGACGACTAATATAACGTAACAGAGGGTCTCCAAGCGTAAATAAAAGGTCGATACTTGATGAAGACACATCGAGGATGAATCACGGGACTAAATATCGCGATATATCACAATATCGATATTTTGGCACACCCCTAACTCAGACCCACTCGGACCAATCACTGCTACCTGACAACGTCTGGGTCTAACATGATGGTGTCTGGAAAAGTCTTCCTTCTTTTATTTTTCTTCGGCACCAGTGAAGCTACAAAGTAGCTGTCAGCTCACGTCTGCCCCCTGCTAGCAAGGATTGCGCCACTGGCATCATTTTCTGCGCGCTTAAAGAAGCGCTTGGACTGCACGTCTCTGATTAAATTGAGTCCTCCAGTCAGACATGAGGCGAAGCGCTCCGGAGCCTCACCCGGAGTTTCCGCTCCCTATGTGATCACGCAACACACAAATTTGGCCATTTTAACTTCAGAAACTGTGGAAAACGTGTCGAGTCAAATGAAAATATATCTTTAACACGGATCAGTGAACAATAATATTTACTCTGTTTGTCTCTTTATTGCACATGGTATACTACATTGGTTCTACTGTTGTAAGCTTGCATTCTGTTCAAGTACTACAGCAGTACTGCATTAGTTGACAAGGTAAGAGATTAAAACAGGTGGACTGGAGCACAACTGCCCCCTCCTCGTAAAATCACACTGCTTAAGGTGCAGGATGCTGCTCAGTAGCATAAAAGCAGTCGCCATCGATATACATTACTGGGTCGGCCGTCACGTAACATACACACATACATGCATTGATTTTTGCCCGTCTTGCTGAGTGAAGTAATGACTAGGTCTAAACAGGCATGCAAAGAATCACAAAAGGGGACGCCATCTTGCGAATGTCAGTAATCACATTTTAATAGAAAGAAATCAGGCTGGGACGTGTGAAGTGGGTACCAAAGTGAGTGCTAGCATAATAGTTTGGGTCATCAATGTATATTTTTATAAATGAAGTGACAATTCGTATACGATACGTTTCCCAATATTGTACCGAAAGAAATTTTCTTTTTTTTCCTTTTTTTAAAATGACTTAGAAAAAAACTCTACCTGAATTCTAATACGTCTTCCATTGCAATAAAATTGTCAAATTCACTTTATTTAATGATCACAATTTTTTAGCACTGCACCTGTATCTTATATATAAGTTGCTTTTACCCAGTTAAATGTGTAGTGCTTTTATTTTGGTGACTTAAAATATAGAAAGGTAAGAGTCAACATTGTCTGATTTACACAACAAAATACATTTCAAACAATAAGGTTCTAAAGTATAATTGAGAAAATAAAGTGTTGTTTATTTCCATTATTGCCAACTGTAGCCTCTCCAGTGCTTTGACAGGAGCCTTAATGGTACTTCAAAAATAAAGGGGGGAAAAAAACACTCATTCTTTGCAGAAACAATAAAGTGTGATGATGATGCAGCAGCATGACAGGATGAAGGAGACGCTTTAATGTGGCAAAGATGCTTTGTTTACATATCAGTCTTCACTGCACCGCTGCAGCGACACTTTCTCACACACACGGAAGTCAACTGGTAAAGGTCATCGCTACGACGTTGCCCTTCTTTCAGAGCGTTGGACACATCACTCTGATCCATCAGGTCGCTAAACTAGAATCTATAGCTGGGAGGTTCTGCAGAACTTTGGCCCAGTTTGCTGGGCCAAAGTTGGGCTAGCATTTTAGCCGATGCTAAGAGCATTAGCCACTGTGAAGCTATTCGCTAAAAAGCACCGCAATCCGCGTTTTTATATGTTGCTGGCAGCAACATGGCTCAGAGTTTTGGTTTGGTACCCATCCAAAGTAAAAACTAAGTTGTTCATGTCTCATAACAATGAAAAAAGCTGCAACTAGCTGAGGTCTTCCTGTTGTTTTGTGTGGTGTAGAGCTGCTCAAAGAGGCTCCGTGTGCTCTGCTGCTAAAAAGCGATCGGAGGCTGAAGTGGAAACCAAAGAGTCAGATGCTGATGGATGCTCAGAAATAATTAAATAAATATCGTGACAGCGTTTTGAATTGATACAAGTATCGCCAAATGAACTATCGCGATATATTGCAGAATTGATTTTTTTCTCACACCCCTACTCTCTGAAAACCCTCACTAAAAGAAAGCTACTGACAGAATGACAGAACAGAATTCTTATTAAGTAAAGCCTCAAACAAAGCAGATCTAATGATCATGAATGTTTTCGTGAACCTGAATGTCCACATACCGTATTTTCCGGACTATAAGTCGCACTTTTTTTCATAGTTTGGCAAGGGGTGCGACTTATACTCCGCAGCGACTTATATTAGAAATAAATTGAAATAAATACATTGTTAACCCTCCTGTTATGTTCATTTGTGAGGAACAGAGATGATGTTCCTGGGTCAATATGATGTATGAGGTATGTTAAGTGTTAAGAGGATGTTAAGTGACTCAGAGAATCAGCAAACTTTTTTTTACAGTAAGATCTTGAAGGCTAAGAACACAATATTCTATTTTCCAATGATTTCATAGATTCAGAAATACAATAAAAGTGAAAACTGTTTCTACAAATACAGGATGAAAACAGAGTATTAGTTAGCCAATGATGCTTCATGAAATGAATAAATAAATAAGTTTGAGAAAAAATTACTGTGAAATTATTAGATAAACAGTCTGCTATGATTGTGTCATATAAGGTTGTGAAAGTTAAAATGCGACTTATAGTCCAGTGCGACTTATCTGTGTTTTTTTCTACTTTATAATGCATTTTTGGGCTGGTGCGACTTATACTCCGGTGCGACTTATAGTCCGGAAAATACGGTATATGGTCAGTAAAGCAGGCTTTTTAGGAACAGAAGACCGTGGACGCAAAGCCACATGTGGCCCCAGTCATGGTGGAGAGTTTCAAAGTGATGAGCTTTTAGACCTCTGAGCAGGAGCGCAGCTCTGGATCCTCAGCTGAAGCAAAAACATGACCTCAACCCCGACTATCATCAAAACGTTTTCGTGCAGCATCACCTCTCTAACACTCACTGCACCAACAGACTGATTTATCATCGGCAGCATTATGTCCGCTGTTAAGAAGAATGAGCAGCAAGGTCTGCAGAAAAGGCGGCAGACCTCTTTGAACGAAGAGGCACAAGCATAACAGCCCAACATCCACGCGGACACATCCTCCCCGCCCAGGAGATGGTACTGATTCAGACGGTTGGATTTAACAGAACTCATTTTGGCAGTGAGCCTGAGCTAACAAGCTCATCTTTGATGTGTAAATCCTCAGTCCCCGTGTAAAAGCTGATACAGCCTCGCTACAATCCCGCTCAGGTGCACCCATACTCCTTTGTGCATTATTGTGCATCAAATGCTTGGAGACTCTCTGCAGCTAATAAGCGCACACCTGAGAAGGCTGATGAAACGCATGCACCTTCAGAAAAAAAAGAGGGAAACCCGCAGTGAAGACGGATAATGGAGCAGGTAGGTTGCAATGAAGGCTGATGTGCTGCACATTTGGCCTATCCAATCTTACATCTGTAGAGCAAGGGCAAATGATGACATTGTTTTTAACAGACTTAACGGCAGACTTTGGTTCATTTCATTTCTGCATCGTCTTTCCACACAGTAATTGGATTGTGGCTGCACTGTCATGTACTTCGCTAAACGAATGCCTATTAATCAGAGAATAATTGGACACATACCCCTGATAAATGGTGCTGCTCCACTTTGAGTCACGTACAAATTAGGCCATTTTAAAAGATCCATTTCTTATCTAGCTTGACTCACACTTACATAAGCTGTGAGCTAATATTGGTCCACAGACACTAACACCCTCCAGGACATGCCTCCATTATCATGTTAGACCACTGTAATTCCTCTGTTAGACCCAAGCAAAGCTAATCTGCTGCTGCTTTTCATTGTGTCTTGTGTTTTTTTCTCAGTCAGAATCAGAACCATACTGGTGCCAGAAGGGCTTATAATTCAAAGTGATAAACAAGGAAATGATTTAAACCAAGGGTTAACTCATCCTCTAGATTATCACCGGATTATTCAAATATTTACAAACCAAACAAATTAACTAGAAGCAAACAATCTTAATTCACTCCACGGACAATGTACCGAAATCATTCCAGAAATTAATATCATGCAAGAAACAGTCAAACAAAACGAAATAAACAACCTCACAACACCTTCATACTTGCTACAGCCCTAGTGACATCATCACTGCTCTCTGTAAATACAGGAAGTGGGTTGTGCTTCATCCTTTACCAGGGAACCAGGTAAGTGAGAAAATACATAAAGCAGGTCATCTTTCTCGAGCAGAATAAAAACAAAGCGTTACTTAATAGTCAAGTGTGTTCTGTTTAAGCCTCAAATAATAAAGACATTGCGAATTCGATGTATGTAATGTAAAAACGCAAACAAAACCAGAAAAGAAAATGTTGGCAAACATTTTATGAATGAAATGATTATAATGCATTTTTAACAAAGAAATTTCAAAATGGGCTGCACAGTGGAACAGTGGTTAGCGCTCTTGCCTCACAGCGGAAGGCCCCCGGTTCAACTTCAAGCTGGGACCGTGCATGCGTGGGTTTTCTCCAGGGACTCCGCCTACCATCCACAAAGATGCTTCATAGGTTAATTGGTTACTCTAAATTGTCCATAGGTGAGAATGTAAGTGTGCATGGGCGTGTGATTGTGGCCCTGCGACAGACTGGTGACCTGTCAAGGGGGTCCCCTGCCTTCGCCCGCAAGTGACAGCAGTAGGCTCCGGCAGCCCCGTGAACCCGAAAGGGAACAAACGGTTTAGAAGATGAATGAACAAACAAACGAACGAACGAAAAGTAAAAATGTGGACAAATGAGACGAACCTTACCCACTTTGTCACACTTCCAGTCTTCAGATAATTGAACATGCAAGCCTCAGGTTAGATCACACCCTCCTCAGCAATGCACGATCAAGCAATCGTTTCAATTGAAAAGTCTATGTAAACGTGTAAATGCACATCCTTTCAAACGTACATTCACACAGGTGTAGCTTCTGTACTAGTTTGTTTGATCTGTGGGCTGATGTTGAAGAAAGTTACACAGCGCCACCAGTTCAGAAAGTAGAAAAGATCTGCAGCAAAAGTTCACCTGAAAGAAAGCTGTAAGCCATTGAGGTTCTGTGTAAAACTCTTGTCTGAATCCAGAATCACTGACAAACCTGACGTCCCCGTGTCTGACCATGAGAGGGGGGTGTCTAATCAGAATGCACAGCCTTCCTCATGTGCCAACTCCATGGACAGATCCTAAACACAAGCTAACTAACCAAAGTGTATTCTCTGGGAACTCCTGATTAATGACTTCACATGGCGCAGTGTACGTGTCAATGATCTTTGTGTTTGTTACTTGTACTTGTTACTGATCATTCCTAGTCTTGTATAACAGACACGGCCTCTCTCATTAACTTTTAATAAGAACACATTTGGTTTAGCGTGATAATTAATTCTCTATGAAATATGTGATGTGACAACGACAGAAGTGCAGATTTAAGCAGTGTTGTTTCTTCTGCCTACACGATTTCAGCTAAATGAAAAGCTGGCAGTCTCAGAACAGTTACAATAAACTTATTTTAACATTGTTTTCATGTGATTCAGCATCAGATTGACCCGGACTCTACCAAAAGATTGATTCCTGCAAACATGGTTCTGATGAAAACTAAGGAAAAAATAAATCTTCCCTCTCTTACTGGCTTCCTAGTATAAAAAATATTATTTGACTTGCATATAGGTGGGTTGAAGGCACTGACTAATATAGATGAACTTGTACGGATTGTCTTGTTGTTTGGTGTCATGCATATGTCAGGCAAACATGCACGATTCAATTAAATTTCATTTACATAGCCTAATATTACAACCATAATTGTCTCAATGGGCTTCATACCGGTAAATGTATAATGAACGTGAAATTATAAAACACATGAAGTCATAGCATTCAATAGGTAATGGCTAAACTGAACCAAACAGACTAAGCTACGATGATGGAGTGTGCTTTGTTCCTCCAACCAGCTTCTCAGTGCCAAGAAGTCCTAGACCACAAGTACAGGTGGATGACATTACTTAGCTTTGCAAGACTAAAAGGCATTTTTGACCTGTGGTTGCATCTGGTCATAACCCACCTGAACCTCTACCTAGTGAAGTGGTAGACAGCTGGGGTTACCCCACATGGCACGACCAGGACTCGCTGGAGAGATGAAGTCTCTCAGATGGCCATGTGACACCTTCTGGATGAGGAGGCACCCCATACACTAATTTTAATAATTTATGGTTTTTTTTATTTTCTGAGACTGAAGACATAATCATAATTAAAAGACCACTGGGAACACTTTTACAATATATCAAAGATGATCGGAGTGGATCTTTGGGAAAATGATAAGATGTTACAAAGACCTCAGTACAAACCTTCTCTCAAAGCTGGCCTAAAAAATATAATAAAAAAATAAACTTCAACTTTATTATTGTTTATTTAAATGTTAGATCTCAATTAGAACACAAGACAAACAATGCAGTTTGTAATAAAACCCCAGTTAACAACAGAGATGATCTCAAGGCGCTTCAGCAAAGACCCATTGACTAGCGAGCCTTTCCCATGTGTGCTGAGTAACAGGGTTTGATGTCTGTCAGCTCTGATGTTAGTGCAGATACAGTTAGAGCAGATGAGGCACACCTCCAGCTCATACATTTAACACAAAACTATGTTAAGCATCTGTTAAAAATGAAAAATTAAATGAATTCACTGTAGACAAATAACCAGAATGTTTTTAGCCTGATGATGTTCTGTTTTTTTTTTTTTTTTTCACATCACACGGTCATAACGAGCCTTCAGTCAGTGGACTCACCCACCTGTTCATCCACCTTTGCCTTTCATTCCTCTGTGAATTACAACGTGAACCACAGTTCAGTCTAGATCAGGGAAAACAGCTCGATTCATGTAGTGCTGGGTTTTTTTGTCTTCCATCGACTGAAACATACATTTTTTTTTTTATGTTTACTGAAATCCTGGCATTATTTTAGTAAAAACAAGCAGCTGATCATCAGAGCAGCACCGCTGAGCTTCCCACAAACAGCTGCACATCCTCAGGTGTCGGATCCTTAATGAAAGTAGTCAAGACAACCTTTCACTCCCCCAGCTGATGACCTCTGTGATGCTCCTCTCCACATATTCTGCTGAGATGTTTTAGTATGAGTCTCTTCATTATTTTGCAGCAGAATTACCTGACCAGGTGGGTTTTTTTTGTGTCTCTTGACCTCTAACTCCCAAACTGATCAAGGAAGATGACCATTCTTCCAGGATTGGGATTCTGCTCATGTTTCTCATTTTGTGTTTGTTAAAACCAGAGACTGAATCGAGGTTATTGATCTGTGAGCCTTCCTTTAGTCCTGTAGGAGCGCTTTGCTTTACTACACTGGATCTACTGCACACTGAACGCCCAACAATCTATGACATGACACACAAAATGATTCTTTAACTTTCTGGGACTCGTACCCGCCTGTTTTCTTCATCCTGTTTCATCCGATGAAGAACACTGCAATATGCTTTTTAGTGTTGTTGATGGAAATGATCCCCATACAGCAAAACATATTTATCCGCTCTCAGTGTTTCAGCCAACAACATAGGACTGGTAGTTTGGCCTCATGTCTCCATGTCCCCTCTCCTCATCATCGTCTACAAAATTACTTTTGATCTGCTCTTCTTCATCAATCAGAGCTCCGATCGTCATGCTCTCTCATCTCGTTTCACTTTTCCTCTGCATCCCACTTTTTCGTCAGTGATTCTCTCCTTTATTTTTTTTCTCCTAACCTTCTTCACCTGCACTCCTCCTCCTCCTCCCACATGCTCTGAAACTCACCAGTACTCGTTCCACTGCTGCTCCTCAAAGACCTCCTCTGGGATGGGATCGATCAGCACAAGGTCGGACACTTGCCTGAAGACCGAGAGGAAGCACAACCATTCAGATTAAGTACCACCTCCTCATTTGCTGCCCTCCTCCTCCTCCAGACATGGACAAGAGTACCAGACAGATGTCCTCGCTGTGTTTCTGTACATGTTTTCATACTCATCAGATCCACAGGAAACACCTTCATGCGTGAGAGCATTATCAACACTAATTCATTTTCTGTCTTAACACAATACATCTTTCATGCTGGTCATTTTTTATGCTAATCACTGAGCTGTCTCTGAGTCAGGTGCAGACAGGACAGGAGGGGGCGCTTGGAGGTACTTATTCACTTATTTTGGGCAGATTTTGTTTATTTGTTTATGATTTCTGGCATTTTAGATTTAAAATTCATACCAATTTGTTGTTTTTTTTAGTTGTACTGTGAAAATACGTTTTAAAACACGAGTCTGTTTTAACAAATCATGTTAACGTTTGACTTTAATCAGTCTCACTTCAGAGCAGGATTATCTGTATTCTCTTGTTATTTGCAGATATACTTGCTATAGGCTGCTTTTCAGAAGAACATTGGAAAAACCTCTGTAATATTTTTGTAGGAGTTTTGATAACGTCACGTTTTCACCCTGTGAAGAATCAGTCTCTGCATTACTGGGCAGCAGTGATCCTGTTACGTCTGACTGAATGATTGTTTGCCAACAAGATTTAGAAAATTACAGGAAACGAAAAAAAAAAAAAAGAAAGCCACATGAAGCAAAGATGTGGAAAAGTTTTGCAGGTTTTTCTTTGTTTACCAACTACACATAGAAACTTTTTCGAATCTTGGTGTCCCCCGCGAGAAGCTGCGGTGTGAGTTTTGCCAGAGGCACAGCGGATAACGGCTGTCGTGGCAGATTTGTTAACTCCGGTATTGAACACAGCAGCCTGATGGGTCAATCCTGCAAACACCAAGGTCAAAGTTAAAGGGGTTTCTCCTGCAACTGGAGAAGGAGTAGAACGAGATTAATGCGAAACTCCCGGAAATGTAGGAGCTCGTTCTTGTCCCAGTTCTTTTCCACCAGGCTAAAAAGGCACCAGGAGGGAGGGCAGGGCACAGGAGGTGAGAATTAAAGAGCTCTGTTATCTTGAATGAGGAAAAGGTGATGAGATGCCGGAACCAAACTGGTCTAAAGCACAATATTTTATGCTGGAATCACCACGATGCTGCATCAGTTAATGCTGAAGATGTTCCCACTCTTTATAATTTTATAGAATCGCAGCCCTGTGAGTTAGCTAAACAGCTTTAATAAAATTGAATGAACAACTCAACTTCAGTTCATGTAGTAAAGACAAAAATGTTCCCATGTGTCTTCATTTGCAGCTTTTCTTTTTCCCACAATGATTCCACTCATCTCTGGGAAGAAAAACCTTCCATGGAAAAACACTCTGCTGTCTTCCACTGTGTGACACTTACACATCGTGGATGTGGGCGTAGAAGCGGCTGTTGAGGGCGCCGAGCTCGGAGCCAACCAGGATGAACGGCATGGATATGTTTGCCGCCCGCAGGAGCCGCTGCAGATCATCCACCATCCTGCAAAGCAGCAGCACTCATCAGCTCCAAACCAGGCCAGGGTCATACATCAAGCCATGGGGGCAGCATGAGCCTCACTGCACCAAAGATGCTCATTAACACTGTTGACAAGTGAAACCACTCAAGAGTCATCGCTTCAAATAACCACAGAAAAAACAAACACCCGCACAGGGAGAGGAGCCTGTTGGCTCGTCCTCATCAGAAGCAAACGTTTATCATCATCATTTCATGAAAGCCAGAGGAGGGCTTTGAATCAAACCCAATCGCTGGAATTGAAACATTCGCCGGACATGCAAGGTTAAGGCTGGGCAGCCGTCAAACTCCTGCAGATATTACAGTCGGGGGAATTGATTACTTTCATCTCAACCTGGCAAGCCCGCTGTTTTCTGGGCCAAGCGCCAAGATATCCAGACTGCTGACCGTCAGCGAACCACACCTGCTCACCCCTTAGGCAGATTTAAGATGCTGCAAATGTCTTGTGTCTGAGACGGAGGGATTACAGCCCAATCATAAAGCGGTCCAGGCTCAGAGATGTCTTCAGCAGAGGATGACAGATATGGTGTGGTTTTTCTTTTTCCAGGATTAAGACTTGCAGTTACCGGAGGGAGGCGGAGAAAAAAGCACGGCCAGACAGAGAAACAAGTCCTTCTCTTGTCCCTGAACAGAACTTTAAAACCACTTTCTAGCAAAAAGTTCATACGTGTTTTAGCAGCTGTGTGTGAACAAATACTTCACCAAAACTAGTGTACCGGTAGTTAAAAAGAACGCTTAGTTTAAATTAGAGAGCTTGTGACACGCCCAGCATATTTTCTACGTCACAATTAAGATACGTTTCAAACTGAATTTTTTCCCCCGCTCCTGATTCACAACAATTTGAAGAAAGAAATACTCAGACGAACTTTTCTGTACGGATGTTCTCCATCGCAAAAATGTCACAAGAACTTGTTAAAAACACCAAAAACTGAATTTCATCGGAGTGGGTCTTTAAACGTGTAAGGTCAAGAATTTCTGTGGTCATTTTCATCCACCGACGTCAACGGTTTCAGCAAAACATGAATATCTGCCTGTGATTCTAAGGTCTCTTAAACCAACATCAGTTCATTACGGTTTAATCACCTCCAGGGAGTCCTGGCCCTAAAAATCTCGGTTTTCTGTACAAAGCTGACCGAAAACAACTAGCTCTGCTGTTAGTGAGACACCTATGATGAGAAGTGAAGCAGGTGAGCAGCTTCAAAATATCACAGCGATCCAGGATCCACTGTGAGTTAGCCGTCTCAGAGAAACTGTTCTGCTTTCACGGTGATGTGTGGACAGAATGGAGGTTTTTGGCCATCAGAAAAAAATCCCAGTCACTATACCTGTGGAGAAGGAAACATCTCCATCCATTACAATGTGTCAGTTAGCAACTCTGCTCCTAAATATTTCAATAAAGCCTTAAGAATAACTACCTTAAACACCGACCGCTTCATATTTAATAGATGATTTAATGTTTTTCAGGCTTCTATTTATGGCCAGAAGATTTGAAACATAAATGACAGAACTGAAACTATTTTGAAGGAAGGATAGAAACTGAAGAAGAACCATTAAAACTAGGGTGAGAGGTAACAAATTACATTGATTTAAGCTCTGCAATTTTGTAAAAAAGGTTAACCAAACACAGCACTAATTTCCTGTTTGCTTTTAAAGCAGCAGTGATGTGTGGCAGAGAAAAAACAGCCTTCATTCGGCTCTAAAACTTGTATCATTTTCTCCAAAACATGTTATATAAATAATAAAAAGGAAATCAAATGTTTAAATATCAGATAGAGGTCAACACTAATGATTACAAATAAGTCTAACTGTAAAATGTTATCAACATTCATCTCTGTTTCTTTACAGTAAAACAGTAAAAGCCTTGTTTTAGTCAAAAAGACTATAAATTGAACAGTTAACTGAAAATGTTTTTTCATTACCTGATAATACGGCCCTTTGAGCAATATTTGTATTTTTGTTTGCCTGCTTCTATAAGTTTTAAACTATAAAGGCGGACATCTGTTCCTCTGTTTTCTTCAAGTATTTTGCAGGACTCAGACGCTAAACAAAAATCCATGCAGCTTTTTTCTTATTTTATTTTAAAATATAGTTTTCATCCTCTGACTCAGATTATTCATCGGATTAAAAACCAAATGACTGCAAGAAATAACCTCTTAATGGAACAGCATTGTTCTGACAGTATTGACTTTGTTTAAAGTTCCTAAGGAGTTTGATGGAAGCCCCGATTTTGGCCGGCAGCTAAGTAAAAATACCCACCGTCCTGTGGTGGACAGTCCCCAGACCTTCTCGGTTCCCGTGGTTTCATTAGGAAAGGCCCGCTTGCTGAAGCCCAGACCCACTCTGTCATAGGTGCAAACCTGATCAAGAACAGCACAAACATCAGTCCTCGCACACGAGAGTCTGTCGGTGGAAAACACAGAAGCATTTTGAGAAGCCTAAGGCCTTGGAGGGACTCAGTCTGTTCTGTTAAACTCAACCCTCATGACATTGAGGCAGAACTACAAAGACTACAGAGCCCTGGTCATGACATTCAACATAAATTAATGAATTTTTCCCACAAATTATCAATTTGCAGCAATAAATTAGTATTTTCTGTGCACAGATAGCATTTTTGTGGCCATAATATAGTATTAAATGGCCACAAATTAGTATTTTATTAGTATCTTATTATTAGTAGTAATTTGCGCCCACAAAATTCTAATTTGTACCCATTTAACCCTTGTGCTATCCTAGGCACTTTAACATTGTCTAGTGGGGTCATCTAGACCCACTAGACAGTGCTCTGAACCTTTTTTCTTCAATGATTTGTGATCTTCACTGGTGTCCATGGATTACATGAAATCTTTCCACCTTTATCCACCTTTGTCATGGTAGGGAGAACACGTCAAAGTAAGGATCGGGTCATCTGGACCCATAGGATAGCACACGGGTTACAAATATATTGTGGCCACAAAAATGCAATCTGTGCACAGAAAATAGTAATTAATTGCTGCAAATTGTTTATCTGTGGGAAAAAAAATCATTTATTTATGTTGAAATTACTCATTTGTGTCCACAAAATGATAGATTGTGGACACAAAAATAAAACGCTAAATTGTTCCCACACATTACAAATTTGTTGAAGTGGAACAATTCATTGATTGCTCAAACCAGATTGATCTGTCTGAGGCAAGATGTTACTTAAATCCAATCAACCCCATCATGAAATCCTTTCAAAATGAAATAAATCAATTATAATCGATCTTGGAAAATACTATTTGGATGGAGACACAGTAGGTTTATTTTACTATACTGTAAAAACGACCATCACACGCATGTGATGACATCAGCAAAAACTGATCAACCATCATTCTAGTCCAATGTGTGGAAACACTTTGAATTTAGTAAAGTCATGTGACCATCCAGTGTGCTAGAATGTTCTAAGAATGTTCCCTTTGGATTCTTTGGATGTGGAAAAACAACGGTGGACTGAACTTTAGGAAACTAAAATGTAAATGGATTTGACATTCATTCTTGATTACTTGTTTATTTGGACACATTTTATTTACACTTGACTATCTTGAAGAAATCCAAGAATCTGGAAAAGTTCAGTAGCAGGAATTTCTCTCTGAGTCTCACTGGTTGAAGTTTTGTATAAAGGTGTCCTGGATCCATTTTAGGTCAGTGAATCAAAACGAATTGGATCAGCATCTACAAACTGTGATATGAATCCAATTGTTGTTATAACTAATCTTTGCACTCTTACTAATTTGTGCCAAAATGTGATCATAAAATATAAATGTGTGGCGGTAAATTTTTAATTTGAGGTAACTATTTAGTAATTTTTTTTTTTGAAAGTCATGTCCAGGATTCTGTGGCAAACATCTAGATTAGGGGTCGGTAACCTGCGGCTCCGGAGAATTTGAAAACTAAATTTTAGGCCTAAAAGAATTATTTTTTTGGTTAGTTTTCCAGAAAACAAAAAAAATACCAGAAATAGTTACTGAGGGTCAAATGTGTGCTGAACACACCTGTATACTTTCATTTGTTTACAGTATATATGAATAATTCATACACAAGAGGAGTGTTCTATCCATGTCTATCAAAGAAATATTCTCTGTAGGACAAATATGTTCTTGTGTGCATCTTTTATGCTGTTAGCTGCTGTTGGATGAATGGTGAAATATTCAATTCTTGCCATTGTAAATCTGAGTCCAGAGGAGTCGGAGCCTCACCAGCCATCAACCTCACTGCACGTCACTGGGGAACATCACGCTCATAAGTAATTAAATAAATATCCTGACAGCATTTTGAATCAATACAAGTATCACCAAATGAACGAGTTTTTCTAATACCTCTAGTGTTGCGGCTCCCTGTGCTTTCATTTCTGTGGGAAACTGATCCAAATGGCTCTTTGAGACGTTCAGGTTGCCGACCCCTGACCTAGAAGAAGAGACCGTCCAGCTGACACTCACCTGCAGAAAAGCCTTTCTGCTTCTTACCTGTGTGACTGAAGAAACACTTTCCTGGACATGAAGCCAAGTATCTGAAGACATTCCAGCTGGAGCATCTAGAACCACTTTTACAGAAAACCACTTTTTAAAGTTCTAGTTTCAGACACAAATGATGTGATAGTGAATGGAGATTCTTACCAACAGGTTTTCCTCGTCCTTTACACAAAAGATGCATTTTCTGACCCAAGCCCACATCCACAACCTGCCCACCTAGACGCAAAAGGAAAGACAGCACTAATAAGCATCGGAACTTCATAAATGTCATGATCAATGACTTGTTTTTCTGGATTTTATGTATCTAGAACACCCTTTGAAACAGGTGGGAAGCTGCTTTGTTGCAGGACAACCTTGGGGCAGCAGCATCTGTTCTTCTCTCTGCAGGGATGCATAGTTGAGGAAAGGCGGGATGATGATGAGGAGGAGCACACATTTCCCAAAGTTCAGCAGCACAGAGCTGTAAGTCCGGCCGCGTGTGGCTTCGGGTTGTCTGTGCTGCTTCTCCTCTGGGTCCTAAAACGTGACGACGAGCACATATTAACTGACGCTGGCGTACATTTAGATGACAAACGAGCGGGACCGTCCGCGATGCCTCACCTTTTTCGTGGCTTCTGGTCTGCTGCATGCGGGCCGTGCTTCGACTCTCCGGCGCATTTTTAAATTAAGCCGAGAATAAACTGTTCAGAGTGAAATGAATGAAGAGCTCCTAAAGACTTCCGGGAAGACCTACGGAAAATTACGAGGGACAATCGTCTCGCGCAAATCCTGCCCACAACTCCTCAAGCTGCCAGTTATTGTCTGACTGTTGTCTATAAACCGTTTGAGTCACGTCTAACTTAGTATGATCATGTTTGAGTTGGAAAAAATAAACGAATATTGATACAACCATATTTGTAGTATATATATTACATTTAAAATCAACAAGTAGAAAAGATGGTGTCACGTGATTTTGTGTTTGTTTTTTGTTTTAATGTGGGATCACAATTTTTAAAGAATGTATCTGTATCATGGGGCTGAACAAATAGTATTTAGTTCACATAAAACAAGCAAGAATGAAGCTTTACAGGGCAAGAAATGATCAACAACAACAAAAACTGTCAGTTCTGCATAGGTGCAACCCTGAAGGTAATTTTAATGTTTTGAGGAAAAAAATTTATTCTTTTTTTTTAGTTCTTCTCTTCCCCTTTTTTGTATTAACATCACCGGTTTCAATTGTTTAAAAGTCAAAAGTGTTTAATAAGAGTTTTTTTCTGAAATTATTATTGAGTATTAATTTGTAAACATATCAATATTTATTATTGACATTCTGTTATACTTAAATAATGCATAGAGTTTAAATATCATCTAAAAATGTCTAGAAATGAGGTGCAGGGGTGCTTGAATAAATGTTGCTCTTTATTGTTCTGGAAAAAGCAATAGTAGCAGTATCAGGACCTGCCTGTAGAGGGCATTGTATAACGCAGAGTTGTCTTGAACCTGTGTGGCCGGCATGACAGAACATTGTCGTCCAGATCACTAGTGGAAGCTGGAGGTCAGTAACAAACAAATGAAGAAACTGGACTGTGGAATCAGAAAGTTTAGTCCTCCACACATGTCTTTGGCCCGTCAGTCAAGCCCAGGTCATGAACAATAAGAAAAGGCTGATGGTACGTAGAAGAGTTGCCTTTACTGACACATATTGATCTGAAATGTCCTGTTTGTTGCCTTGCTGACTTTAAAAAGGGATGGTTTGAATCCTTCAACTGTTAACAGTTTTGATAAACACTTACAGTATGACTTGTTTTGAACTGATTGAAACTTCTCATTTTAGGTTTTACAAGCTGAAGTTAGATTCCCCATTTAGACTGGAGTTTGCAGAGAAACGGAATTTCATTTTCTATGTATGTGAAAACATTATAGAGATTGACAATAAAGTTTACTTTGACTTTGACTAAAGACATAAACAAATGATCAGTTTTAACTAAATAAGAGTAAAATATATGAGAAGTTAAAAAACGTAGTTTTGCCATGATTCCAAGCTCTCTACCACGTGTTTGTCCTGGCTTTAGAGGGAACAAAGGCCGATTGTAGGATCCAGCTGTCCAGTGCAGACAAAGCAGAAGCTCAGCAGAGAGCATTGTTTAGATAGCTGGTCAGTGGAGACATGCAGGGAATTCATTGCAATAACCAAACAGATGATAAATATCAGTTTTTGAGTCAGGCCAGCAGTGAATGCTGCTATCATTCATTTATGTCTTCACTCATTCAATCATTTCCCTGCAAAATCCGAGGTATGTAAACATCTTTTTTGAAAAACATTTTTTTTTAATAACAATATAAAACATCAATACAATTCATGAAAAAAATGAGCATCTCCTTTTTAATAAGACTTGTTTGAAGGCAGCAATTGATTTTGTGTTTTTAGCTTCTTTGTCTAATGTATTCCATACTTTAGGTCCGTATACTAAAATAGACCTCTCCGACACCTTTGTTCTAAATCTATGTTTTCTGAATACTTCATGTCCTTTAAGGTAAAATCACTTTGTAATTGAATTTAACGTGTAAATTGAGGGGTAACCTGAATAGTGGTCTTGATGGGTCTCTATATTTACTTCATGTACCGATCAGAGAGTTGTGCAGTAAATGTAAAGTAAAGTAGACAAATGCTTTATGATTTAGGGATCATGTCAGCTTGTGTAAAATAGCAAATCCTTTGGCTATTTTTGTTTTAATACTACTAATGTGAGGTTTCCAACAAACATTGTCATCAATTATTACACCCGGAAACCTAATTTCATCTACCCTTTGAATGTTAATTAGCAGTAAAAATGTGAAGGTTAAATGGAGTCTTTACACATTTTATCAAAAACCTACATGTGGATTGATAATTTATCTACAACAATTAAACCATTAAAATAGTCCTAATGTGATGATATGCATCTAACACTGACATACAATATTTGCATGTGCAGTTTAATGCATCGTAGGAAACAGGACACGGCCTCTTCAAGAGTGTCTGCATTGTTGTTTGCATTTAAGCCAAATTTTACGTTGATTCCTAAATGTATTAAACGTAAATGAAAGCATCACAACAATCTGTTCTCAAAAAGTAGAAACTGATTATGCATTTTTGTAACGATGTTTTTTGAGCTTACATATGCGTACATATTACATATGCGTCTTTTTAGCTATGGGATGCCCTTTACATTGAGAATAACATAGTTTGTAGTTGTCCTTTAGACTGAATAGCTTAAGCATTTTGTTATTATAATTTTTCTCATGAGGAAAATCTATCCCGAGGCCACACGCACCGCCAGCACCCAGAGAGCAAGAACAAAACAGAGTGCCAGGTCAGTCTGACACCATCCTGGCTGTTCTTGCTATGTCTGGAGGCTCAGTCCTCCACCACCGCTCTGACATTCAGCACAAACTTACTGTTTTCTGCTACTTGCATGGCATCTCTCCAAAATAACAGATATTCAACCGGACACCCACTGAAAACAGCTAGCGGAGCAAAATATGAGCCCAAATAACAACTTATTGTTTTGACATTTCTGGCTACCCTCCACTCTCATTTCTCCCTAATCTCTTGCAGTTTATTCTCAGGCCGTGCTGCTCCTGTTAGCTGTTTTATCTTATTTTCAAAAAATGTTTTTATTCACAAGAAAGCGAAAAAGGAAATCTAATCGCTGTGGCACACATGCAGGAGTCATTCAAAATGTACAAGAAATCAAATCACATTTGTGATAGTTTGGCAGGGGGATACAAGCCTGTTTCCTGCATTTCCTGTTTGTCTTATCTGTTTGGTCACATATAGAAGAGGTTAACTGTGTGATATTTCCGCTGTGAGCTATCTGGATTACCAAAGGCCATCGCCGGTGCGTGCAGGAGCATTCATATCTCACAGCTGGCCTTTATTAAATCCATCTGAATGAATGATGTGTGAGGTTTGACTGAAGCAACTGCAGCAAAACACCTGCAAACAGCAGCGCAGACAGAAGACAACTGTTTTTACAAGCCTCAGCTGTCTCAAAGGCAGATTACAGACGCTTGTTCTGCTTAAAATGTTTTGTTTCAAGTCAAGTTTTTGACCCGATGAGGGGAAAGAAACTGTTAGGAAATGTAGAGATTAAAGAGAACAGGAGCTCTAAAAGCTGCGTTTCAGAAACAAAAACTGAATGCAATCGTTTTTTTCCCCTAAACTTTTCAGACAGAAGTGGAGTTAAGTGAATAAAAATGCGCTGAATGCATCAGCATGTTTCCACTTTGAGCTCTTTATTCAGTCTGCAACACTTTATTGTTTTTCATTCTGCTGTTTTTGCAGGAGGTAGTTTGCTACATTCATGCTGAAAATTCAAAGTCTTCCATTCAGTGACTTAGAGTGGACAGTAGTGCTTGTATGTGTGGATCCAGCTGCAGTGGGATGATGTGCACAAAGCCCTACAGTCTGCAGACCTGCTCATGAAAAACAACATCGGCCATTGCCATCTTAGTTTCATTAACGTCCGCCATAGTATTCAGTTTATTTGCTTTGTCTTATTCATCAATCCATTCCTCTATCTTCAGAACCTGCTGAATACCTTTTGGGTTCATAGGACTGCTGGAGCCAACCAGCTACTGCTGGGTGAGGCCAGGGTTCACACTGAACCAGACACCAGTCTGTTGCAGGGCCACAAACTCACACATTCACACCAAGGGGTGTTTTCAAATCACCACTTAACCTTTAAAGCTTGTCTTTGGACTGTGGGAGAAAGCCACACACGCACAAGGAGAACATGCAATCTCTTCACAGAAAGAACCCAGCTGGGGTTTGAACCAGAGCCTTGTGAGGCGAGAGGGCCAACCACTGCTCCACCTGCACCTTTCCTTTTTGATTAACCAGGGGGGTTCCAAATGTCTGGCAAAGAGGCCAGATTTGGTGGGGTGTAAATAAGTGAGGGCAACCATTTAGCCTGGATCTGTTGAACCTTTATAAAGACATTAAATTTAAATGAACTTTAATGATTTTTTTAAAAAATAGGATACTTCTCATTTCTTCACATAGGACACAAATACATCTAAATATATCTTTACTAAAATTACTCTAAATTATGTGTTTGAAAACCAGAAACAAGATGGGGAGAAAAGTCTGTCTGAAAAAAACAAACTGGCATCAAGATTAAATCTGGGTTCACGTCAAATGTAACATACTATTCATTAATACATTCACTTCTAAATGTAAATCATGTGAACAGAAACATCTTATTCAGAAGTACAAATCACTGTGATTTTGATCAGAGGAACTAATCTTTTCATTTCGTTTACAGCGGCTTCTAATTGAGCCCAATCACAATCAAGAAATCATACACACAGTTCTGAGAAAGTCTTGGGTGACGCATATTATTGATTTTATGACTAGGACCTGTGGGCCAGTAGGAATTTAAATGCATTCGACCCATGGGCCAGACTTTGGACATGTCCGCAGTCTTTCGTGTTTGTGGTGGATTGTAGGTTTGCATGGTGGTGTTGTGGTTAGCTCTCTTACCTCATAGTGAGAAGGCCCAGCTTCAAATCCCAGTTGGGTTCTGTCTGTGTGGAGTATACATTTTCTCCTCATGCATGTGTGGGTTTTCTACCAACACTTCAGCTTTCTCCCATTTCAAAATAATATGTTAACTAATGATATTGTATTGTCCCCCTGCAGTGGATTGGTGACCTTTTTACCCAACAAATAGCTGGATAGGCCCCAGCAACCCTGCCTTGACCCCAAAAGGGATTCAGCAGCTTCAGGTGGATGGATGTCACATGAAACCTGTTCAGAAACATCTTAAGTTTCTCTAAACAAAATTGTGCTCAAAGCAAAAAAAAAGTAAATTTAAGATCTGAGCAGGTTTGACCCGGCTTTTTTTTGGAGAGTTTGGGATGTCTTCAGGTAACAGTTTATGTCAGGTGATCCAGTTAAAGAAAAGTGGTCAATAAGCAACAGCACGTCAGTTCAAAAGGCTCACTGATGAGGAGTCATGGCTGACCTAAGCTACTGTTACTCAAACTGCTGATGAAGTTTGTGCTGGTTCTGAATTAAGGTGTTTGAAGGTGTTTCCCAGTTTTTGTATGTGAAAAGCTGCAGACTGGATGTTCCTGCTGACCTATATGCACCAAAAGCATGAACAAGTGCATCATGAGGGTCAGGTGTCAGTGCGATTTACCCTGGGATTACCAAGATGCACTACCGGAAGAAGACGAGGAAAGCTGCTGAAATGCTTTATTGACATTGTCTTACTGGGAAAAATGAGCTGGGTCATGCATGTGGACATAGCTGATATGTACCACCTAGAAGAGCTGCAAAGTGTTGTGGTAAAGATTTCTCATAATTTTCAGATATGCCATCATTGTCATGTGATGTCAAGCTCTCCCATCCATCCATCCATCCATCCATCCATCCATCCATCCATCAGTCCATCCATCCGTCGATCCATCCGGGACTGGGTTGAGGGGGCAGCAGTCTAAGCCAAGACTTCCCTCTCATCCCACCAGCTCCTCTGGAGGGACTTTGGGACACTTACAGGCCAGCCAAGAGACGTTGTCTCTCCAGCATGTCCTGAGTCTTGCCCAGGGCCTCCACCCAGTGAGACATGCCTGAAACACCTCCACAGGAATGCACCCAGGAGGCATCCGAACCAGATACCCGAGCCACCTCAACTGGCTTCTCTCGGTGTGGAGGAGCAGGGGCTCTACTCCGAGCTCTCTCCTGGGGGCCCAACATTTTAACCCTTTGTTTACAGGAGCTCCAAGCCGACCTATGGAGGAAGCTCACTGCAGCTGCTTGTTTTCGGAACCTCATTCTTTTGGTCATGACACAGTACTCATGACCATATTGAGTATTGGAACAAAGATAGACCAGTAAACTAAGAGCTTTGCTTTCTTGCTCTGCTCTCTCTTCACCACATCAGGCCGATGCAGCGACTGCATAACAGAGGACGCTGCACCAAATTGCATGTTGATCTGACAATCCGATCTTCTCTCACTCGTAAACAAGACCCCAACATATATAAACTCTTCCACTTTCCTCTTTTTTATAATAGCAATTTGCATATACCGGTACTCCTGAATGTTATAAAGAGTGTTCAGATGAATGCATAGTCCTTCCTTGTCTTGTGGTACAATGCAGTTTCCAGCATGATGGATAACCATGCCATCAGGCAAAAGTGATAACTAAGTGGCTCTGGGACCAAAGCGTTGACATTTTGGGTCCATGGCCTGGAAACTCCCCAGATCTTCATCCCATTGAAAACTTGAGGTCAATCCTCAAGAGGCGGGTGGACAAACAAAAACCCACTAATTCTGACAAACTCCAAGAAGTGATTCTGAAAGAATGGGTCAGTCAGGACTGGTCCAGAAGTTGATTGACAGAATGCCCCAGTCAAATTGCAGAGGTCCTGAAAAAGAAGGGCCGACACTGCAAAGACGGACTCTTTGCATAAATGTCTTGTAATTGTCGATAAAAGCCTTTGAAAAAAATCAAGTGCTTGTAATTATATTTCAGTACATCCCAGAAACAACTGAAAGAAAGATCTAAAAGCAGTTTAGCAGCAAACTTAGTGAAAACTAATATTTGTGTCATTCTCAAAGGTTTTGGCCATGACTGTACATGAGGGTCACTCTGTAAAAAAGTCATTTCTAAAAAGAAAAACTTTGATCAAATAAAAATGAGAATTGATAGTGACATATTAGGCATTATTTAATCAATGAAGTTCTACCAAAACACTTTCATTTGTTTTGAGTTTTTAAACAGTTTTAAAAACCCGATAAATCTGACTGCTGCTTTCAGTTTTCCTGCACACGAGTTGTACCGGTAATTGAACGAAACCCATTTTCAAGGCTTTACTTTTGCTCACTTACCCAGATAAAAGATAGGCCTTTAATGTTTCAATGGGTCTTAAGGCCTAATACATTCACAAGATTGTTTACAGTGTCATGACAGTGAGAAAAAGCCACACAGCACTGAAGGTTTCTGTTTTTTTGTATGTCAGACTAAAAAGGTGGTACAAAAAATGGCCGGCCGTGGAGAAAACTATCTGTTTCTCAGGAAATGCAGTCTCCGCCATTTATTTATGAGTGAGCTCTGGGGTGTTCAGAAGGGTAAACATCACAGGCATCCGTCTTCTGACTCCATGTGACACTCATTGATTTTACCCCGTTGCTGCTGAAGTGAACCATCAATCAATACAGTAACAAGTCTTCATTTTCATTTGAGAAATGCAGTCTCCGGCTCAGCTGGCACAAAACACAGCTGCTGATCTGCATCGGCTTTGGCCCCGTCTGCCGTACACGAGAGCATTTCACCAATGTATGGGAGACATTCTTCCATGTGTTTGTTTTCTCCTCTCAGTTAAACTTTCCTTGAAGGCAGCATGACATTGTAAAGAATATTTGCTTTACACCTGCAGTGAGATCTTCACCCTTAAGGTCACTCCACTGAAAGGAAACATTGGTTTGTGTCCAGCTGTTTGCTGAAGGGCACATATTTCCCCAAAGGCAGCACTAACGGCTTTGCTTTTGCTGGCTTCACTAATTTAACTTCACAAACAGGATTAAGAAAAACAGAAACTGGTTGTAACTTTACAATAAAATATGCATGAAGGCATTTGCCCTCACCATTCACTGCTCAATTATTGCTTTAACTGACAGCAGTTTTATGCAGTTAATGATCTAATATGTTTTGCATAAAACGTTTAGGTCAAAACTAAACTCTATTATGCTCTCCATCCAGGGGATCTCTCAGAGATTAACCGTCCTGCAATGCTTTGGGCAGAACTTCACTTCAAGCTATTAGCTTGAAGGTACGCGTGCCTCAATAATGTTCCATCTGAAATGTTGCTCATGTTACAATCAAATGGGGAGGTGGTCATTTCACTTCAATGAGGGGGGGGGCTGGATTTAAACAACTTCAACCACCAGATTATAATTTGTTTTTCTATGTAGCTACCAGAGACAATAAAAATATGTAATAATCCCTAATATGTTTGTTTGATTTTGTAGCAAAATTATTTGGGGTATTTTACCAATAAGTATAAAAGTTTAACAACACAATTTCTTATTTTATAACTTCTCATGTGTTTATTAGAACATAGAAAAGAAAAGAATTGTCTTTATTTGAAACTGCATATTTGAATCTGCAACTAACAGTGATGATTGAAAGTGATTCACAGCTGTTGGGGTGATGGTCTCATGAGAGCCAAATTTCTCTGCTTGTCCGATCTGTCTACACGCAGCCAAGAGCAACTGTTCATTCTGCCGCTTTGTCCACCAGACTGTAGCCGATCCTTCAGATGACACGTCAGGATTTTGTAATCCATCCTTTATCACAAGCACATGAACATGTAGATAGTTGCAGCAACAGTCATTTTTTAGTACAAACTGAAACCCTTTCTATAAGTAGTGGTGAAACACTGAATGATGGCTAACATAACAACAGGTTAGAAAACTGGAAATGTTTGAGGTGAAGATGCAGGTCTCCAGGCGGCTCTTAAAGACCCACTATGATCATCTGTGATCAACACTCAAGGGTCACTTCGTTGGGCACACCTGTCAAACTGTTCATTTCTACTCAGCCAATGACATGGCAGCAACTAAATGCATTTAGGCTGTAGACATGGTCAAGACAGTCTGCTGCAGGTCAGTATGAGGAAGAAAGGTGATTGAAGTGACTTTGAACGTGGCATAGTTGTTGAGGGGCTGGTCTGAGTATTTCAGAAACTGCTGATCTACTGGGATTTTCACCCACATCCATCTCTAAGGTTGACAGAGGATGGTCCAAAAAAG
The DNA here is from genome assembly GCF_053564925.1 of Oryzias latipes. NCBI lineage: Eukaryota > Metazoa > Chordata > Actinopteri > Beloniformes > Adrianichthyidae > Oryzias > Oryzias latipes. The sequence continues at coordinate 8,339,057 of NC_136252.1, read as the reverse complement.
AGAAAATATCCAGTGAGCTGCAGTTCTGTGGGTGGAAATGCCTTGTTGATGTCAGAGGTCAGAGGAGAATGTACAGACTGGTTCCAGCTGATAGAAAGACAACAGGAACTCAAAGAACCACTGGAACCAACTGAGGTCTGCAGAAGAGCATCTCTGAACACGTCCAACCTCACGACATATGGACTACAGCAGCAGAAGACCACACCAAGTACCACTCCTAACAGCTAAGAACAAAAAACTGAGGCTAAAATTCACACAGACTCACCAAAACTGGACAATAGAAGATTGGACAAACGTTGTCTGGTCTGATGAGTCTCCATTTCTGCTGCCACATTCAGATGGTAGGGTCAGAACATGAACAACATGAATGATTGGATTGGCCTTGTATCAACGGTTCAGGCTTGTGGTGGTGGTGTCATGGTGGGGGATATTTCCTTGTCCAACTTTGGGCCTCTTAGTACCAATTGAGAATTGCTCCAGCACCACAGTCTACCTGGGTATTGTTGCTGACCATCTCCATCCCTTTATGACCACAGTGTACCGTCTTAAAAGGATTTAAAAGGAAAACACATAAACATCAAGACACATGAGCTGCTCTGAAAGTTTCTATTTACTACTTAATACTTTTACTGACTTACTTGGGGTGTAAGAAAAAAATCAATTTTGTGAAATATCACAATATTTTATTTGGCAATACTGCTAATGATTTCAAATGCTGCTGAAACAGTTATTAATTATTATTACGCATACACGTAGGTCAGTGTTTTACTCTTGTGCTTTACTTTAACCCCAGACCACTAGTTGGCAGCCTACCACACCAAGCCTCTTATATCAGCTCTGCACTAAAAGGACATCAAGGTCTTGTGACAACCTTGTCAAGTTTTTCAAACTCATAGTCTTTGAAAAAAATCTTTTGTCTCTGTTACAGTCTTGTTTGGCTGAGAAAGGCCTACCTTGCTTCTTTTTAACCTGTTTTGTTGTGAATTGTAATCTACTATCTGGTTATAACAAGAAAACTCGTTTTTTTTTCTCATGACAACAGACCAAATTCCGAGACACACGCAGTCCTTCCAGCCTGCAGCTCTCATGCATCATTCTGTGACCATAAAGTCAACATGATGAAAGTGACAACAACTGACCTGCTGCAGCTGCAGGTGGGCCAACCTTCAATGCTGGATTTGGATGTGGTTCATGACCAACATCAGTGCAATCTCCGCCTGGGTTAGACCACGATTAAAGTAATCAATTATAAATTGATCAGTTCTTCTGGCGTTTGACATTTTCTCTGACAAACTGCTTTGTTTTGCTGAAAAATGAAAAAAGTATATTCTTCGTTATCACGACATAATGAAATGTTATCTCATGATAATGACATCAACTATCTCATCTTCACACAAAAACATGTTTTCTCATTTGTAACATGACAGTAGATATCGTTATCATGAGAAATAGACAAAATAAATAAAAAACATGACATGTATATCATGATACATAACGTATTACAAGGCTCTTGCCAATACACAGCCCTACTAACTTATATTTGGTTGTAATCGTATAAAATTTAACCTAAGAAAATGATTAAGCATACATTTGGTGTCCCCACTCTTTCATCCAAAGGAAGTTTTTTTTTTTTTTGTAATCGTTCAGAACAAATGTGTTTTTCCACTTCAATGTTGACGAATAAATCATTGGACATGGAATGGATGTCCAATGTGTGGATGCTGCGCAGCAGAGGCGCTTAAAGAGCCCCAGCCTCCTCTCCTCCGGCTCTCCGTCATCCCTGCAGCACATCCGAGGAGGACAGCGGCTCCACCCCCCCAGCTCTGCTGGGACGGCTGCTTGGTACCGTCCGCTCCTCCCCCCGTGACGTCTCACCGATGGTAGTTTCTATTGGGAGAAGGTCAAATGACTCCGCATGTCTGTCTGTGTACATTCCGGCGACGGCGCACCTGAAGAGGAGTCAGTCCCCGTCCCCGCCGGTTGTTGGAGCAGCGGCAGCGAGCATCTCCGCCGGGACGCGGCGCCGTGAGCCTCCGGACGTGAGTACGGACCGGCCCCGGCTGTCCGGCCGGCTGTCGGTTCCTCATTAAGCTTTGATGTTTGCAAAGAGTTGCGTTTCCGTGCAGCTGCTCTGCTGCAGGTTTAAAAATAGTTGCATGGCTGCCTTGTGTGATGCATTTTGGAGCTGCAGGTGAAAAAGACAAAGTATGTGTTTTCTTTAGTCAACAGCCATCTGCTCTTGCCGCTCTTGAAATGATGACTTTTGCTGAAGTTCTGAGCGTCAAACCTTCTGTAAATGTGTGGTCTGATCAGGTTTTAGAACAGAGACTCAGAACTGAAGTGAGTAATGCAGATGCTGGAGCAAAAGCATCAGGCTTCTTCAAGGTCTGTATGCATGCTCTGTATTCCTGAAGGAGTGTTGAAAGTTTCACCTTCTGCAGCTGGAAAGCTCTGAGGAAGGGAGACTTAATGAAGTGAGTCATCTAACTCAGGCCCCCACCTCCCCTCCCCTCCCCTCCCCTCCCCTCCTCATACTGCTAAGCCCATTACGCCACTGCATAATGCAATAAGGTATAGTCCCATAAGGTGCAGAGCGAGCTGCCTCCAGGGTTTCATCAGTGGAAAGCTCCTACGCAATGTTCAAGCTGCTTTGTGTTTCTTCTTCTTATACTTGTTGTTGTAGACCACTGTGGTCATGGGGGGGGGTCGGATTGCTGAAAGTTGACACGGGGACGTCAATCATTGTCCACTCAGCAGAAAGGTAGTTTGTTTCATGTTGAGGGCAGAAAGATGGAAAACCTGTTTAGATGATGTGGTGACAGCATCCATCCACTCAGGATCATTATCAGCAACATTATGGGATGGATTCCAGGAATGCTTCAAAAGCAGATACAATTGTCACACAGCCAAGTGTGGGACTTTGACCTACATTTTAATAGACGCTTTAAGTATGGTATACAGTATTTGAGCACAAGAGTTAAGCTAAAGAGCTTCCAAACTGACTACAAACAAGTCTTCAGACAGGAATAGTCTTATTTGTCTTACTAGCCTTCCAGGAAAATAAATTCATTTTTTAGGCAAAAGAACTAAGATATTTATGTTCAAACCACTGACTGTATAATATAACAGGACAAATTGCATGTGATATCACCCATAGAAAATTCCTTTCTTCTAGTTCCGACCAAATGAAGTCGATTCAGTCGCCAATTTTTCACAATATTTCCGTCACCATGTTGGTACCAGACGTCCTCAGTAAGCCGTGATTGGTCCGTGTGGGTCGGAGTCTACAATTCTCTGGCGCATGTTAGAAGGCCACACCTCTACCACTAAAAGTGGGCTAGAGAGGATCTGTCAATCAAAAGCTTTAAACGTTTGATGCAAGGCCACAAACTTTGATTGAGGCATCTGATTGGTCAGTTTATAACATGAATAACTTGCAGTAAATATCATGAAAAAAAAAGGATTAGCAAGAATATATTAATAAAAAGTATCTGAGCAAGAGTGGTTATTCTGATGATCATAATGACTGAGTAATAGCTGTTTATTCAGCTACAGTCAGTTCTCATATGCTGTCTATGGTTCAAACCCACATCTAAGGGCTTTCTTGTTTATTTTGTGCCACATAGCAAAGCATCTTGTCAAACTAAAGTTTTGCTGATAGGAAAAATTCTAAACATTGATTTTGGCCTCTAACTACACAATCAACAATTCAATTAACATGTATTTGGTTACAGGCTTTAAGCTGCACAGTCCTGATTAATCAGCCAATCACTTCAACGCCATGATTGGAAGTTGGTTTATTAAGAGCGTGTCCTGCTGGAGATGCTGCTGTAAAGCATGACGGAGACGTACCTTGAGTGATGACTCTGGTGATGAAATTATGCGCGGTCCTGCTGGCTTTGATTAATCCCTCACCCTGCGTCAGAAGTGTGAGCTTGCTGAACAGATTCATATTAATGGAGCTCTGCTATATTTATGAAGTAAAAATAATTGATACATGCTGCTTTGAAAAGGATCAAATTGAATTTGTTCAGAATATTTCCATACTTTTATTTCATCGTTGTGATGAGAGACTGTAAAGCCTGATGTTTAAGGAAGTCGCTACATAAAGCTTTGCATTGTTGCTGTGTTTAGACAGCCGCAGCTATCTCCCCAAACCTAACGTACTGGACTATTTGTGTTCTCCCTTCAGGAATACAAATCTTAAGGCAGTAGCAGAAGATCTGACTTGTTTCCATGTGAAACAAACAGCAGTTTAGCTGCCATTTTCAAGAACTTTCCTTGAAGTCCCACTCCGATCCCCCTTTGATTTATTTTCCTAGTAGTCTTTTTATTGTGATGATGCTGTTAGCCAAAATGAAAAGAAACTGTGTTGTTTTCTTGGACATAGTTTTTGCAGAGTGGCAAAAGTTCATTGGGAATTCATCTTTGAGTTGTGGGCGGGACTTTTGGCATGGAACAAGCCCGCCCGTCTCCCTTTCACTGTTGCTGAGAGCTCTCTGTTTACATGCTCTCCCGCTAGCTCACAGCGCCTGATACACCCAACCTAATATTACCGGTGGAATCCAGCCGCACAGTTTTGATCCAGATTCCAGCTCAGACGAGGAAAACAAAGACGTTCATGAATCGATTTGTCTGCAAGTGGACGCATCAGAATGGAGCAGAGCAGACAGTGTTTCCTGACTGTCTGTGTGAATGTAAAGGTGGCTCTACCTCGAGAGTTTCTGCACTCACAAGTGGGGTTCAGTGTTGAATTTAAACTCCCTTTGAATGCTGCTTTAGTGTTTTTTTTTTATAAGTGCTGCTTGTCACTGAGGTTGCAAGTGCTTGTAAAATCCCAGCGCCACTCTCCAGTGGGTTCTGTGAGTTTTTACCTCAAGTGGAGCAGCACTGCTGCTGGTGGAGCCTTAAGTCTGCCTCAGAAGCAGCCTGGTGCTAATTCAGGTTCAAAGCTGTAATCCCGGTCGTACAGTGGAAGCAGTTACTTTGAGAAATGTAGTTTCAGCCTGACTGGAGCCACGTGATCACGCTGATCTGAGAAAAAGAAACCTGACAAAAGCACGTCTGCAGCTGAAAGCACCTGCACTTTTGAACCAGGCTAAAGTGGTGGAGACTTTGGCCAAGCTTTAGAGAAAACTTCTTCATTATTATGCTTGGCGAACCTCAATAATGCGACTTTTTAGGCCAAATGGGCTATTTAGATTATTTAAGAGTTTTTCTGTTTTCCTGCTCCACCCACTGTGTCTTAAACAGTGTTTTTCAACTTATTTTGAGCCACAGCACACTTTCTCCTTGACAAAAATCCCGCGGCACACCACCATCCAAAATGTGAAAAAGGAGAAACTTTATAGTCTGTATTGATCTACAGTCCCTCCACAATCTCACGTGCATTTTTGTGATAATTGTTGCAGAAAAAGCTGGAAGCTGCAGTTTTTTTTTTTAAAAGATGTAATAAAAGTTAAAATAGTTTTCAGTAATAATTTTCAACTAAATTTTTTGAAATTTTACCCTGGTAGTTGTTTTTTCCTCCAGTTTATTTACATGCAATTTTATGTAACCTCACAAAAAAACAAATATACTTTTTCTAAATAGTGATTTTTTTTTTATCACAATATGTTTGATCAATTTTACAAAAAAAGACTTATATTTATGTTTTCTCTAACTACACAAAAAGTGAACATGTTGTAGTTGTATTAGTTTTTCTCTTGTCTTAATCAAAGATGAAGTCTTTGAAAACTTTAACAAAAATCTTTTTTTTTCGTTTTAGATGATTAAATGGTTTCAATTTAGTTTAATTATGTCTGTTGGCCACTTCACCTTAACCCTACTTCTTAAATTTTGTTATTACTTCTTCTTAAATTTAACATATAAAATAGTCCAGACGTTATTAGAAAAGTCTTTCAGTTAAAACGATGACTTGGATCAAACTCTGGGATGTTTGGCTGTTAATAAACACAAACTTTGAAGGAGAACTACACTGTTGACCTCTGACTTCATCAAAAAGATTTAAAAACTGTTTCATGTGTGTTCATTGTGGTTTCAAGATGTTTAACAGGGAAGAACTCATTGAAGCACAGAGATGCTGTCACTTTAACCCAATGCATCATGGGAGATGTAGTACAAAAAAACGCAAACGGCAGACAGACTCACTTCTCAGAGCTTCATTGTTTTGTTCACTTGTTCCACGGTCTGATACCGGATTCTGTGGAAAGCTCACCAAAGGCACACCTGACCATCTCTCACGGCACACTGGTTGAAAAACACTGTTCTAGAGGCACCTCATCCTGCAAAGTCAGGCAGTGGAAAACAAGCAGAACAAAAGCAATGGGGGACCAGAATCACAGACCCCTAAATTTTGATAATAGCTGTTAAATAAAAAGTTAAATTACCTACCAAAAAATACTCAAAAAAAAGAAATGTGATTATTATAAAGGTAAACGCTTAAAGATCCACTCTGATAAAAATGTTGTTTTTGATGTTTTCAACATGTTCTTGTGGCCTTTTTCTCATGGTGGAGGACATTCTTAAAGAAGATTAAGTTGGAAATTGTATTTCTCAGTATTTCTTTACTTAAATAGTTGTGAATCAGGAAGAGCCAAAAAAAAAATACGAGTTGAAAAAGATTGTAGTTTTGACTTAAAAACTAGAATCGGCTATAAAATGACAGGTTTTTTTTATTTCTTGCTAAGAACATCATCATTATAATAAACAAAAACGCTGGGAACACTTCTAGAAGAGATCAAAAGATGATCGGAGTGGGATTGTAACAAAGGGGTGTTGAACTTCAAGCTGTGGGGATGTTCCTGCCCTACCTGCTGCTGATTACCTGGGTCAGGTGTGTCTCTCATTAAAAGGTTACAAGTACAGTGTTAGTTGAAAAAGCAAACAGGACAGTGTAAGTCCAGGTCCACCGTTTGAAAGCTGAGCTCAGTAGAATGAGCTGGTTAGCAGCTTTCAAGATGGCTGACCACCATGATGCATTTTGTTTGGCTCCAATGGCTGGAAGTGTAAAGGTTTAGAAGGCTGCAGACACAAGTATACTCGTTTTCTTGAACGGACACGGATCAGGCATGCTGGCGAAAGCTGTGCCCTCAAGCCCCCATCTGAGGAGCTGGTTTGTTTTCTCCTGTGTTTACGTGAAAGGCACTGCTTTTGTCTGCCCCCCTTTTCGTTATCCCACCGTCTAATCATGATTATCTCAAAATAGACCTCTGAAGGATGAACAACCTCCCCAGCCCTCTCATAAGAGCAGGCAAAAGCTAAGCGAGGTCGACCACGGAGCGGTCGGGGCTTACACGGGAGAAGTGGGCTTGGTTCGGTCCATAAGCTTTACCTACATACAGTAAACAGCGTCATGGGAGCGGCTGAGGGATTAGAGGATTTGCAATGCTAAGCCACAGGAACCCGGCCCATTGACCCCCTCGTGCGTCCTCATCCCCTGAGCAGTGCAACAAACAAACTTCCTCTTTTCTTTTTTCCTTGTAAATGTGTGTGTGTGTGTGGGGGGGGGGTGGTCATGTGACTTGGCTTGCTGGTTATAGAGATGGGTTTAAGGGAGAGTGGAGGTGCTGTTTGGAAGCTTCAGAGAGTGATGCAATTCTTTAAAAACAACAGACCTTTGACCTCTTTGCTCAGGATGACATTTCCAGATAAATGCTGCTCAATAACAAACGTATTTTTTTTTCTCTTAACTTGTCCTGTCCAACAGCTGGGCAAGCAGATGAGAGCTGAGGGCCTCTTGTGTTGGACATATTTTACTTTAACAATAGGGGTTATTGATCTTCAGACAAACCAGAGGTATGTCTGAATAAACCCCTTTTGTAATTGAGGCCAAACTTTATTAATTTCAACCATGTTTGAAAATTTTGGGTGTTGGACCGGACGGAAAAGGAAAGAAGGGAAGAAAAAGGGAGGGATGTTAGAGAGAGAAGGGGGGTAGGAGAGTGATAATGGGAGGGGAGGGGGGATAAGACCATGAAGCAGCATAAAGCAACAAGTTTACTGGTTGTTCATCATTACGGTAAGGTTCAGATGTAGTACCAAAAAGGGCGGGGCCTGTCCACACACACACTCAAATGTTATAAACACACCTGTTAGCTGCAAAAATGTCCACCTGTCGACATGTACACAAAACAGATAGTGTTCACACGCATACCTATGCCTTAAAACCAACTAGTGTGAAATATTTCAGTCATTCAATCATGCAAACTGTTAATGCAAAGGTGAGCTAACACCTGTGCTAAGGTGAGTGTTTATATTCTTCTAAAATGGATGGTGGAACGTGAAAAGAAGGAGGGAGAGTGCCCAGCCATCCCCACCCCAAGACCCCCGCCGCAGCAGCAGCGGCAGCCGGAATCCCCCCAACGCCACACGGGAACAGGCAGGGAACAACCGCCCCCCGGGCGACCAAGACCGCCACCCAGGCCGGGGCCAGCAGGACCGCCGCGAGGCCCCCAGAGCCAGAGAGCAGGGAGGCGTGGAGGGAAAGAGAGCGCCGCCCCAGCCCAACCAGAAAAGCAGCCCCCCGCCGCGCCGGGAGAGCCCAACGCAGGGCCCCACCAGAGAAGGACGCCCACAGCCCCAGACGAGCACCCCACCACCACCCAGGAGTTCCGGGCATCCCCCCGCCCCAACCCCAGGTACGAGCCAGGACCCCCCCAGGGGAGACCCGCTCCGCACTCCAGGCAACCACCCACCCAGCCCACGGTTGGTCCAGGGAGGAGCAAGGCAGGGGCCCGCCGCCCCCGCCCAAGAGGGGGGGAACCCCGGGGAAAAAAAGGGGGCCCACAAGGGGTGTTGTAAATATGGCCCGACCAGGCTCGGACACTGTTGGAAGTTTGGCAAGGCCCAGCGCTCAGGGGCAAGGACCAGGACCCACCCCCAGGGACACGAACACTCCCGGCTCAGATGTAATGTGAACCCCCCCACTGCGCGGAGAGAGCACCGCCGGGCCCAGGAAGCCGGCACCCAGGGGACACGGCCGCCGCTGCCAAGGGGCCCGCACCCCCCACCAGGGGAGGGTTAGGGGACAGATGGACCCAGGTCCCACCTTCCTTGCAAAATGTGTGTGCGTGTATGTGTGTTTGAGAGGGTGTGTGTGTGCATGTGTGTGTGTTTATGTTGGAATGTATATATTGAGGGGGGAGGGGTGTGTGTACTAAGGGGGGTGCGGTTAAAATTGGCGGGTAGGGCACTAAGGGGACATCTCCTGATTACTCACAGTGACGTCCCCTCACCCTCCCCACCAAGGGGCCCTAAATGTCTAAGGTGCGGTTAAAATTGGCGGGTAGGGTGCTAGGAGGACATCTGCTGCTTGCTGGCAGTGATGTCCAAGCAATGTGACTTGGCTTGCTGGTTATAGAGATGGGTTTAAGGGAGAGTGGAGGTGCTGTTTGGAAGCTTCAGAGAGTGATGCAATCCTTTAAAAACAACAGACCTTTGACCTCTTTGCTCAGGATGACATTTCCAGATAAATGCTGCTCAATAACAAACGTATTTTAGGAAGAGCTGCCAGGCTGAAGTGCATCCATCCTTTTGGGGACTGCTTGATGGTGTGACGGCCGGATGACAGTGACACAGGGCTTAATGATGTAAGCAGAAGTTCAGCTGATGTTGTCTTTGGTTTCTCCTTTCAGCCGCTGTTTGTGAACGAAATGAATCATAGCGAAGGGGTTAGGGTCACTTCTGACATTCACTCATAAGCATCTGTCTCTGTTCAGCCTAATGTCACACCGTGAAGTGTATCATCGGAGGACAGAGTCCCCTATCTTTGTCTTAACTGGACCCGACAGTGTCCCTGATCCCACTCAGACCTTGCCATGAGCAGCTCTTCTGGAGAGCTCAGGCTCCTCCTCCAGTGGGTTCTGCTGTTGTCGTCAGTCTCCACTAAAGGACAGAACTTTAAAGCAGAGTTGTCAGATTCCAACTATGTGAGGTCTGTTGGTAATTTGACCGCAGCTGTAGATGTGGCTGTATTGTTGTGGTTTGCTTGGTAGAGTCTGTGCTGACCTGATTCACATCCACCATGACCCTGAGCAGGAAGTAAAGGAAACCGATAAAAATCACATCTGAACCTACGCTCACACCGGGAATGTGGCGCGGGTCCAAAAACGCACTAAATGCAGGTTCTTGAGCCCATGGTGTTCACACTGGACAAGCAGCGCTTTCTACTGTCTGTCAGGTTTTGTGGGAAATGTCGAAGCGGCCCAAATCTCACTCCAGGCTTTTTCTTTTACAGCTCTTTTCTGATATGGGAAAGACTTTGTGCCATAGGCTGCGTTTCCATTGACTATGAAATTGCAGAAATTGAATTTTCCTAAAGGAAACACGACCATTTTGAAAAAAACTTGCATTTATTGAAAAAAGAGTTTTTGTCCTTGAAGGAGGTGGTTTTGAGGTGTATCGGAATTCACACGGTTTGCAAAACTGCAATGGAAACACTTTTTTCTAAGTTGATGAGTCACAACCGGATTGCGATGAAGTTCTTGGTAGCAACTGGGCGCCTTGGGCGCTGCACAGCAGGCGCCACCAGAGGTCCCACAGAATCACACAGCTTATCAAAAGCTAAGCTTGTCCTGTGGAATTGTTGGATCCACAGCTCCTCTGTAAAATCAATAAGCACCATTTCCCAAGATCCCTTCATCCGTAGCCCCTCCCACGTGTAAGGAGCTCGCCGCTCCACAGCCTGAAGAAGACGTTGACGTCTCCTTTGATAGATGATGATGAGCGCTAGTGCCGTGGCAGAAATCTGAATGTATCTGCTGTCAATCAAAATATTGTTCACATTCGTCGCCATGTTTTTTAATAACTTTGTGTTTATCTGCATAATTATGATTATGATTATTAAGTTCTGTGCATGTGTAATGAAAACACAGCTAAGAAATTCCAGCTGGACACAAACTACAACTCTTAATTTCTCCTCCATGACCAATTTTCCATCCATGCATCACTACCAAATCTGAGTCCCTGATTTGTCGATAGTTAAAATTCAAACTGCGCTCAGTGGCCACACGTTTTGTACGTGGAGCCCAAAAAAACTCTTAAAACTTGCACAGCTACGCAGGAACGTTGGAGTTTTAAACCCAGAAGTCAAAAACGTGCTTTCATGCATGTTTACATAGACTTTTCATTGGAAATGGTTGCTCGAACACGCGGTGTGAACATAGCGTTAGCATTTACTTTGTGTGTTTTGTTTGTTAATCTCACTTTACAAAAAATCCTACCAAATATGGATTGTTTTTAATTCTATTGTTACTGGATTGTGTTTGCAGATGTTGCTCATGTGATTTATGACTTTCTTTAAATTTAAATACGAAGTAAGTACGGTATGTTGTTTAAACCAGCATTTTGGAGCCAGTTCTGCCATGGAAACAGTTTTAGGGACACCATTCAACGCTGTGTTCCTCAGGGAAGCACGGATGGAGATAAATTCAACACAAACGTCCCAGACAGATGTGATGGTGTTTTGTCCTTTTTTCTCGGTAATTGACAGAGAATTTCCATAATGGCATTGTTTCCTGCTGCCCTAATGTAACCCCTATTAGTGGAGGCAACAGTCTACATCATGGACGACGAGTGCCAGACGGATGCAGGGAAATGAAGCGAGGACAGACGAGAGGGGAACGGCTAAAATGGAGATGATGGAGCGGCACAGACAAAGTGACAACCATAGTGGGGTTAGAATGGGGACCAGAGGAGGAGATGAGTCATATTACTGCAGCAAACCAAGGCCAGATTAACATCTCACCACAGCCACCAGAATTGGATTTAGTTTGGTCTGATGAATGTGCACCACTTTGACTGTCTTTGTGGGTTTGCTTTCACTGATCCTCTCCTGGACCGTAAGAAGACATGTTTGCTGCTCTTTAACGGGTTTTCGGACTGCCTGCTGCCTCTAAAACAACCATCATGACTCTGTCATCAGCTGTTGGATGCAGGGAGGCGCTTTGAAAGGAAGTGAACTGGTTCTGCATGCAGATATTTTAGTAGTACTTGCTGCAGGTTTTCTGTTCAGAGCTGACAGTCTTTGCTTCTTTGTGTTTGTTGGGACTTCAGCTGCCAGCTAATCCTGCTACCAATCAATACTCCACTTCTTTTACTCACAGTCTGGATTTTATCCAGGATTTCTTGCTTTCTGTTTTCGCTTTCATTCATAGAGCCAACACCGTGCAGCTTTGGGATTTCAATCTGAAACTGTGTGGATTGGACATGGCGGTTGTTTACAGAATCTGAGCAGCATACGGCGCGATGTGTTTACGGCCGGCTCTGCTGACTGCTCGGCTCGTCTGTGTTCCTGTGAAAAAGGCTCCTTCAGCTCTGACGGAAGAGCGGCCCGCTCTCAGCTGCACCAGCCCCTCCACGCCACTGCAGCTTTAAAGGCCCGAGTGCTGGCAGGACCTGCTGTCAGTCTCAGGGATTTGCCTCCAACCGTTCCACAACTGGATGCTGATGGAGTTTGTCAGCATGCTCAGCATGGCCAGAGACAATTACGATGAAAAACAAGGCTGGCTTAATGAAGCTCGGCTGGAAAAACATCCTCAAACAAGCAAAGAAGCAGGCGAGGTTCACTGTGTTTACAAGAAAAGCCACGTCTATAGGGAAGACTAACAAACCACAATCAAGAACTGGTAAAACATAACTGGAGGTTAACTGGGATTTGTTATGTGGCAGGGCGCCGTGGTTTTAGGGTTGCTGAGAGTGCAGAGCCTGCAAATCATAATAATTTGACAGGCTGTAAACAAAACAGCATGACGCGTCCCTCTGGCCTGCACACCAATCACTCTGGATACAGTCAGCCGTCTGCAAGGCTGATAAAAATAAAATCTGTCTGAACGGCTGCTCTCTTGTGTGCCGGATTTTATGAGGCGGTAGATGGGTTTAAAAGGAAAAATGACTTCAAGGCAGTTTCCTTAGAAATAACTTCAATTTGTTTGTTTTTTTCAGATTTGATTCAAAAGCTAAGCACAACACAAGGCAGCACAGTCATTTGCAGGGAAATCCTGTAATGCCATGACGGAGATGCTGGACCTCATGTGGTCTGTGCTGCTCCAACAACCCACTAAAACCCAATGAACCCCTCAGTTTTACAACACAAGTGACCTGTTATGTCAGTTTAATGAAGCTGTTAAACCCCCCCTCCGTTGTCTTATTTAATCACCTGATGAAGCGCTGCGTTCATGTCCAGTAGTACAAATGGAGAACTGTACGCCCGTTTTAAGGTTGCTATGGAAACTAACATGTCCGACCCTTTTGTATTTTTTTCCCGAGATTCAGGGTTTAATCGGGGAAAAAAGGAGGATAAACTGGCAGATTGAGACATTTTTAACCTGCTTCAATTACATCTCTATTTTCATTTTTACTTGAGAAGATTAAAGCAACATTTAAACAAGGATTTTTATGCAATCTGTTATTTGTAAGAGTAATATCCTGGCAGAGGGATGGAACTGGAAAAAAAAGTTGAATAAATGGGAAAAAAGAGAAATGAAATTCTAAGATAGTTCACTCTTTTTTGTACTTTGCCAACTTGTCAGATATAAACATACATTTTCCAAACCCCCCCCCCCCAAAAATGAAAGTAGTTCTTTTATTCTTTTCAGTCTCTTTAGGCTTTTTGGTCTCCCTTCCGGTGTTCAAACGGAAATTCCAATGTCCCAAAAATATAAATCCACAAGGAAATGTAAGTCACAAAAAAATCTCTCCAAAATGCATGTGCTTGCAGTTACCTCCCTAAATCCGACCTTCTTGGGTAGGTTATTTCTTCCTGGGACCTTTTCTCCTTATTTCCTCCTCTGAAACCTGCAGACGCCACAAACTTTTTACCTTTTTCTTTGCAGCAGCTTGACCTGAGTGTTGACAGATACCTCATAAGAGTTTTAAAAAGGCTGCTGTTTTTTAGTGCATTTTACCTTCTGCTAGTAAAAGTAAAATTGGAATATATTTCAAAACTAGTTTGATAAACAAGGAATACAATAAAATTGAAACTTTAATTTCAATTTTAACTAATTTTTTTTCCCCCTGAGATGCTCTTTGTTTAATAAATGCTTTTCATAATGTTGAAATTGGACTGTGCGTTCTCATGTTCAAGTAATTTTGGATGTTCTACATAGTTTTCATCCTCAAGCATTAGTTTCCCTCTTCACTTCATGAATGTGGATGAGACTCAGCTTTGCTTCTTTGCTATGGGAAGCGATTCAGGCCTTCAGTTTGCTCAGTAAAGCTGTGGTGAAGCTGTTTGGAGCTTTTCACAGGTGTGGATGTGCTTAAGAGTCAGATTTAATCAATAGAAAAACAGGATTTCACAAGTTTGCTTTTTTCCGCCTTCTTCAAGTATAATATTTCCAAGAAGTCATTAAAAAAAATCATTTTTTCCCCTAAATTCTAAAAATGGATTATTTTCACCATTTTGATTAAAATGTTAGAACTAATGCTGAAAGATCACAAAGTACCTTTACTTTTTATTATAAAAGTTTGTGGACAGTTTTGTCAAATCTGGATTTTAGCAGCAGAAACATCTTCAGGAATTAAGGAATACTTGAAGATTCAAGGCAGTTCAGAAGAACAAACGCCGTTCTATATTCAGCTGAGAATTTGAGAGTTTGCTGTGATTAAAATGGATTACATTTAGTTTTGCTGCAGAAGACATTCTGCCTGGCTCATATCTGTTCGTGCACTAATAATCTGTGTTGTCTGTTTTAAAACAATAGGAAAAGCACTCAGTTATTGTGAGTGAGTTAAAGAAATAAAGATAAAAATGAAAAAAAGGGGTCAAATTTGATCCGGTAGGTTCTCTGGGGTTGAACACTGCGGTTTGGATGTAATGTCTCTAAAATTGTGACATTATCAATTATAGAACTAAAGAATTGACATGGAAACACTCTTGAAGTTTTCAATACCTTGTTTGTCATTTAAACCCAAGTTAAAGTCCTTAGTGGGTCAAACCAAAGACTTTAAAGAAGGATCCTTGGGTTGGATTGAAACCACCAAAGTAGACCCTCCCCCCCAACCCCACCCCCACATTCTGGTGTAGGAAATTCTATGAATATCTTCCAACATCTGCTCCAACATGTTTAACATTTATGAAACAAGTTTAATAATTCCTAATATTTCTGTGTACAGAGCAAAGACACACACTGGTGAGTGCCTGCTGGCCCCCACATCAAGTTGTGTTTGCCGTAGCATAAAGCCGAGAGTCCCCCGGTGAGAAATGATTATTGTCACAACCTAAAGCCTGCTGCGCTGCGCTGAGCTCGTGTTTATAAGTGGAGACAAGCTCTGTGCCCTTTACGTATTTCCCTACATGATGGAACATGAAAGCTCCCTGTGACGAAAATGACAGACTCCGCTTCCTTTAAAAACAACTTGAAAAACCCACTCCGATTCAAATGGTGTGAAGGTGTTTTAAACATGTTTTTGGGGCCTTTTTCTGATGGAGACATCAGCTGTCAGAGTTTCGTTTTGATTTGATTTTTTTAATTTTATTTGAAATGGTTTATTTCAAGCAATCAAATAAAAATAATACACAGAAAACATTACAGTCATTAGTTATACATTCATACAATGACGTATCAAACTTAGGATAATTAGACATAAAATTAAATATTGCTTGAAAAAGGAGTGGAAGGAAGTGAATTTAGATTATCCCACCCCTGTTTTCTCAGGGACAGACATGCTACTTTCACCCCAAAAAATCCTGTCCTTGGAGCTTCTTACTGGCAACAAGCACCTCATCCAGAGAATCAGCAGCTGGAAAACCTGCAGGGCAGTGAAATAGACGGTCCTGTCTACTGTCTTTTTGTTGTGTACTCCTCCTTGTGCTGTTTCTTAATGGAGGACCACGGCATTCTGGAGGTCAGCAGGAGATGTGCCAGAGATATCTATAAAACTAGGACCCGGGTCCTCGAGGACAGGGTTTGGACATCCCTTCAAAGGGAACTGCTTCTCCTAAAGATGACACTGCCACAGCTTTGATCCGATTACATTTGCGTTTTCATTCCCACATCTACTATGCTGTAATTCTATCTTTTGATTCTTCACTCCGTAACTCATATTCTTGTGCCTTTTTCTTAAACTATATGTGGGAATGAACAGTGGATGTAAGAGGACATGTGGACAAAATGATACTTTTGTGGAGATTCATTAGTTGTTTTCCAGTTCCTGCTGGACATGAACAAGACTTCCACCTCAAATGTGCGAGAGTACTCTTATGAAGTTTTTAGGCATTTGATTTTCACTGAGTACTTCCAGTTCTACCAGCTCAGTGGTAGAATGTCCGCCCTGAGACTGGAACGTTATGAGTTCAAATCCAGACCAAGTAAATCAAAGATGGTAAGGCATAGGACCCAATGCCTCCCTGCTTGACACTTAGCATTGAGGGGTTAGATTGCAGCTCACCACTCCCCCAGGGGAGGGTGAAATGCAGAGAACTCATCTCACACAGCTAGGTGGGTGAAAACTAAGGGGACATTTTTTCTGTCTCAACTATATCTTATCTTTCATTTAAGTTTTCCCTTTTTATTGACCACTCATTTAACCAGTCAATTTCAAACTTTATACAGAACTTTTATACAGTAAAATGCAACAAAATATGGTCTACATAAAATAAAACAAAAGCCCTCAACCCCCTTATGGGCAAGGTAGCCACGGTAAAAATGAAAATCTTACCCAAAGTTAATTATCTCTTCTCAATGATTCCCACACAACCGCCATTAAAATGGTTCAAAACATTAGACTCATCCATATCAAGCTTTCTATGGAACAATAAACCTGCAAGAATTAGTCTAAAAACTTTAAAATCTGCAAAAAGCTGTGGAGGATTAGAATTACCTAACTTCCACAATTACTTTCTTGCAAATAGATTACAATACATCTTAAAATGGTTAAAAAATAATCCAGAAACCAACTCATGGTTAGACTTGGAACAGGCGTTATGTGGGAAGATCAACCTGTCAGATCTTCCATTTATTAGCCAAATAGTTAAAAAACAGGATTGTTTCAAAAGTATTAATATAAATACCACTTTAACAGCCTGGTGGGAATTTCTCAAAATATCAAAATCATCAATTCAACCGTGCATAATGACACCCATCTGGAACAACCCAGACATCCTCATAAACAAAAAAATTATCCACTTCCCAGCTTGGCAAGCAGGGGGCATAAAACAACTAGAGCACGTAATTATTAATAGAAGATTCATAACTCCCCAGGAACTTCAAGACAAACATGGAATATATAACTTCTTGGAATATCAGCAACTTAAATCAATTATTACTAAAAAGTTTATATACAGAGACAACGATTTAAAGCTACCAGATGTAGTTACCACTATGATCAATTTCTCAATGAATAAAACTCTCTCCAAAATATACAAACTTTTATGTAATTTAGATAACAATATTTCACTTCTGACAACAAAATGGGATGCGGATTTGAGCATCAGCACAGATGAAAGTTTTTGGTCAGAACTTTGTCTAAACACCTTTAAAATGAAAAAAAGTCCAAATCTGCAGCTAATCCATTTCAAAACTCTTCACAGAATTTACTACACTGGACAGAGGATGTTCAAGATGGGTCTCAGTAACTCAGACATTTGTCAGCACTGTGACAGTAATCTACCCGACAATTACATTCATGCACTATGGTTCTGCACGCCTGTCCAGGCTCTCTGGCAGCAGGTATGTGCCGATCTATCAGTCTGGCTTAAGGTTTCAATCACAGCTTCACCGTCACTTTGTGTGCTTGGTGACATGAGTGCCATCGATGTAGAAGGAGGATTAGGCTCTATCATTTTCATAACTCTTTGCATTGCTAAAAAAACTATTTTAATAAATTGGAAAAGCAAAAAAAATATAAATATAAGTCAACACAGAAATCTGCTGCTTGATCATATCAGCTTGGAAAAAATGTCAGCCCAAAGTTCAAGTAACTTTGAAAGAATTCGGTCTCTCTGGTCTCCCATAGCTAACTCCATGACTTAGGGGGTGGGGGTCGTCGCTGCTCCTTGCCCTTCTGCCGTGGGCTGGGGTGGGGGTCGGGGCCTCCGGTGCCTGGCGGGGGGTGGTGGGGGCTCCGTTGGTCGGGGGGTCGGGTCCGGCGCCTGGGTGGGGCGGGCTGGGGCGCTGCGTGGTCCTCTGGGCTTGGGTGTGGGGGTGCGTGGTGGGGGGGGGTGGGGGGGTGGTCTGGCTTGGTTTGGGGGGGTGGTCCCTTTGCCTGTGCTGGGGGGGTTGGCGGGGGGGGGCCCAGCGGCGCTGGATGGGCTTCCCATCTGCACCTGGGGCTGGGATCGGCACTTCCCTGGCTCTGGGGCGGGACGGGACAACCCTCTTGGGGCCCCCGGTCGCTCTGGGTGTCATCCGCTTCGGCTGCGGGGTCTGGGGTGGGGTGGGGGGTCTTGTCGGCCTTGTCCTGTGGGGGGGCATTCTGGGGGAGGGGGGGGGGCGCTATTGGTACGGGGCAGGGGGGGTTGACGGGTCGGGGTCTCCGCTGAGGCCATCTGCGGTTTCCCCGGCCGGTTGGCTGCCTCGGTCCCGTCGAGGCCTGACCAGAGCTCTTTTAGGGCCGGCGTTTGGGGGTAGGGGCCTGGGCTTGCTCCGGGGGGGGCCGGCGCTTTCTGGCTCCTCTCTCTCTGTGTGGGGGGGGTGGTGCTGGGCCTGGGGTGTCGGCGCCTCCGGGGGTGGGGCCCGTGGGCTGGGTGGGCCTGGCCCCCTTGCTGGGGGGGGGGGGGGGGGGGACAGCTGTTTGACCACCGGGGGACAGTCTATCAGCTGTCCCCAACTTACCCCCTTCCTCATATAACCTCATAATAGGGTGAGGGGGTGGGGGGCTTAGCCTGCGATGAGCCTTGGGGGGGGGGGGGGGTTACTAGGCAGTGGCCCCCCTCCTATGGTTGCCGTATGGAGTGGGCCCCCCCTCTTTCGGTTTTATTTGCACCTCAGACATGTAGGGCCCTTGGTAGGGGGGGTGCTTGGACATCACTGCCAGCAAGCAGCGGATGTCCTCCTAGCACCCTACCCGCCAATTTTAACCGCACCTTAGACATTTAGGGCCCCTTGGTGGGGAGGGTGAGGGGACGTCACTGTGAATAATCAGGAGATGTCCCCCTTAGTGCCCTACCCGCCAATTTTAACTGCACCCCCCTTAGTACACACACCCCTCCCCCTTCAATATATACATCCCAACATAAACACACACACATGCACACACACACCCTCTCAAACACACATACACGCACACACATTTTGCAAGGAAGGTGGGACCTGGGTCCATCTGTCCCCTGCCTCTTCCCTGGTGGGGGGTACGGGCCCCTTTCAGGGCTCGACATAGCCATTTGTCCGCTGGCCCGGTCCTGTTTTTCGAGCAGTACGGACCACAAGACTTTATTTTTTACTTGTCCGCTCGGGCCACTAAAATATCTAACAATTAATACATTTTTCACCTTTTACAATAAAGTATATTTTGCGAGAACATGTAGATTTACCTCGTCTTTATAATTCACTTTTTCTGCTAGTCCTGTGTTCAGACTTCAAGGGTTTCTATGGGAAACCTTTTATCACTCTTCTCCTCCTCTCCCGCCTGTGCGCGCGGCTGTCACTGCCGAGCACCACGCGGCACGCGCTCACTCAATTTTTTTTTCAAACTTTATTGAATGTAACAATTCAATACTAAACAATGTTAAACAGCAACAACGAAGGAACAAGCCAGTGGGTTATTATTACATTTTAGGCAGATATATTTAAACTGACACACACATCAGCGCGCCCCCTGGTGGTTTTTCACCGCGATGATCATAAATCCAACACCGTCACTGAAGAGAGACTGAAGCATGTCAGAGATGTGGAAGACATGGCAGGAATAGATAGGAATATGTTAGTAGTTATTAATTAGTAGTATGGACAGCAAGATATTTAATGAATGCATTGAAGATGAAACTGTATGCACTAAGCTTTAAGCTGAATGTCAAAGAATCAAAGGCAACTCAAAATACCTGAATCTCAGACTCAAATGGAGTATAAGGTCAAACTACTTAATTTTGTTTTTCTTTACAACATTGTAAGCAGTAAGTATTTCTAGTTAGCTGAATGATCTCAGTAATTTAATTGTATTTAATTTTTCAATTATTTAATTTAATTAGGTAACTAAAGTAACTAAAAAGTAAATGTAACTTTGCAACAGTAACAAAAAGCAGAACCTTAAGGCAGTCAGGGCAAAAAAGTCAATAAAACTTCTTAACTATCGATTAGGAACAAATGTGAAATAGCAGTGATTAGAAGCAGCATGAAAACTTCTGAACTAGTGTTACCTACTACACTGCAGCGCTCTCTTCAAAACATCTGAAACAGACTAGAGCAGATTTAAGTTTGATATGCTCTATTTTTAGTCATTGAAAAGTGTATAAATAAGTGCTTGATGTCACCAGAATGCACCAAATTGCACCATATTAAAATTTTCCGGGGGGGCATGCCCCCGGACCCCCCTAAAGTTGCAAGCACCTGCGGAGCGGCGGGTCTCGCTGTGCGCGGTGTCAGGCCAGTAACTTTCAAAAACTACTGGCCCTGTGGGCCAGTGCAAATTTCTGGGCTATGTCAACCCCTGCCTTTGCAACGGCGGCCGTGTCCCCGGGGTGCCGGCTTCCTGGGCCCGGCGGTGCTCTCTCCGCACGGTGGGGGGGTTCACATTACATCTGAGCCGGGGGTGTCTGGTCCCTGGGGGGTGGGTTCTGGTCCTCGCTCCTGAGTGCTGGGCCCCGCCAAATTTCCAACTGTGGCCGAGCCTGGTCGGGCCATATTTACAACACCCCTTGTGGGCCCTCTTTTTTCCCCGGGGTTCCCCCCTCCTGGGCGGGGGCGGCGGGCCCCTGCCTCGCTCCTCCCTGGACCAACCGTGGGCCGGCGGATGGCTGCCTGGAGTGCGGAGCGGGTCTCCCTTGGGGGGTCCTGGCTCGTATCTGGGGTTGGGGCGGGGGGATGCCCGGAACTCCTGGGTGGTGGTGGGGTGCTCGTTTGGGGCTGTGGGCATCCTTCTCCGGTGGGGCCCTGCGTTGGGTTCTCCCGGCGCGGCGGGGGGGCTGCTCTCCTGGTTGGGCTGGGGCGGCGCTGTCTTTCCCTCCGTGCCTCCCTGGCCTCTGGCTCTGGGGGCCTTGCGGCGGCCCTGCTGGCCCTGGCCTGGGTGGCGGGCTTGGTCGCCAGGGCGGCGGTTGTTCCCTGCCGGTTCCCGTGTGGCGTTGGGGGGATTCCGGCTGCCGCTGCTGCTGCGGTGGGGGTCTTGGGGTGGGGATGGCTGGGCACTCTCCCTCCTTCTTTTCACGTTCCACCACCCATTTTAGAAGAACATAAACACTCACCTGAGCACTGGTGTTAGCTCACCTTTGCACTAACAGTTTGCATGACTGAATGACTGAAATATTTCACACTAGTTGGTTTTAAGGCATAAGTATGCGTGTGAACACTATCTGTTTTGTGTACATGTCGACAGGTGGACATTTTTGCAGCTAGCAGGTGTGTTTAATACATTTCAGTGTGTGTGTGGACAGGCTCCGCCCCTTTTTTTTTTGTTTTTTTGTTTTTTACTACATTTGAACCTTACCATAATGATTAACAACCAGTAAACTTGTTGCTTTATGCTGCTTCATGGTCTTTTCCCCCTTCCCCTCCTATTATCACCCCCTACTCCCCCTCTCTCTAACGTCCCTCTCTCTTCTTGCCCTCTTTCCTTTACCGTCCGGTCCAACACCAAAGATTTTCAGACATGATTGAAATTAATAAAGTTTGGCCTCAATTACAAAAGGGGTTTATTCAGACATACCTTTGGTTTGTCTGAAGATTAATAACCCTTCTTGTTAAAGTAAAATATGTCCAGCACAAGAGGCCCTCAGCTCTCATCTGTCTGCCCAGCTGTTGGACAGGACAAGTTAAAGAAAAAAAGAAAAAGAAAAAAAAAAAAGCCCTCAACCCCTTTTATGCACAAAATATATAAAAACCTCTAAATTGTTTCAAACTACACATCCCAAAGAACAGGAATGGAACCTTCAAGCAATAGCTTATCAAATGGGGAGCCATCTGCATTGCAGAGCATCTGTCGGCATTTAAAACAATTTTTCATCTTCTATTTTATTAAATACAAACAAAAATAATCATGTAGTATATTTAATAGTTGCTTCAATTATGTATGTTAGCTGCCAACCTTATATCGAACACAATCCTTTGGCAAAGAATGACTATATACTTA
The DNA here is from genome assembly GCF_053564925.1 of Oryzias latipes. NCBI lineage: Eukaryota > Metazoa > Chordata > Actinopteri > Beloniformes > Adrianichthyidae > Oryzias > Oryzias latipes. Next base: position 8,316,839 of record NC_136252.1, on the reverse strand, counting down.
ATCATTCTTACACTGGAGATGTTAGCACGCTTTCTTCAAAGATTTCCTGTTTATCAGGGAAAAGCCTGAGGAATTTTCCTGTTACAAACAGTAACAGACCTGAAGGAATGAGGAGCTTTCTTAGAGACGGGAGGATTGGTTGATTTCTCTTTACTAGCAAAGAGACTTCTGTCGCACATAAGAGGATGTGAGCACCTAGAGGGATTTGCTGATGTTCTTTGTAATGACTTCAAAGATCTTTGATGGCGCGATGAATGGAAGGAAGAGTCACATTAGAACAGAAATTTAAAAGAGAATGACTTGATTCTCCAATGATCTCACTTCTCCCAGATCTCCTAATTTTCTGTCAGATTGAATAAACAATTAGCAGTGATGAAACAAAGTCCTTTACGATAAATGTTTTTCTCTGAGGTCTTTGGCTGCCAAGCAGAATCCAATGCACTTCCATAGTGATTATTCAATTACTCCCCTAAATGTATTTGTGATTTTGTCATGATCCACTCAGTTGTTCCATGGTCTGCAGGAAACCTTTCAGCTTGGGTTTTTTTCTGAACTGACTGTTTGAACAGTTTGGGTTGTTGCTTGTGTCTGGTGCTCATGGATGCTCATGTGTCTGACAGTGGAAGGTGGGGGGACGGCAGACGACCTTACACACCGCACACACTCCTTATTCCCTCCACGCACCCTCTGGCCCTCCACCCATCTCATCACAGACAGGAGAGGGTGGGTAGTGAGGCCTGTGTGCACCTCTGCATTAATTATTGAGGCCTATCTTCGTTTACCTTCAGCTCCTCCTCCACAGTGTCTGATAACCTTTACATGAAAGAGCAGAGGTCAACTCTCAGCCATCATGCAGGCGTGTAGGTAGAGCAGAGATGAAGGCGGGAGATTTATTTCTTTGAAGAATGCGAAACATAAGTCATTGTGCTGCAAGTCAGGAATAATGTCGCGCTTCAAACTTAATTAAATCCATTCTGCTTTAGTTGTTTGCAGAAGTGAAATCAAACAGTAGTTTTGTCATTTGACTCTGCTTTGTTAGTGGTGGTGCATTTGCGCTCCTCTTGTTGCCTCCCGCCTCCCGAGTCAATTTGAATCACTCCGTTGGAGGCTAGCTGATGAAGGCAGCAGAGGTCATTGCGGTCCAAGCATTCAGACAAGGCGACAGGACTGCTGTGATGCTGAAAATCCTATGGTTCTCTCCCCCCGTCCCCTGACCCTTTCTTTTTGCTTTGTGTGTTTCCTGCAGGTTTGAAAAGGCAACATCAAACCTTGACCTCCCCAAACCTCTTAGCAAAAGAGAGAAGACGCTGCCAAGATGTTCAGCACCAAAAGGTCAGCACTGTGCCACTTTTGATCTATTCTTATCCTCTCATAAAAAAAAAAGCAGCAGAGAACTGGAGGCTTTTAAAAATGCTCTCTGGTGGTAATGCCTGACATTTCTGCTCAGCTTAAGCTCACAAACACTTTGTTGGGGGGAAAAAACGTAAAAGGTCTGTTCTTTTTAGGACACAAGTCTTAAAAAAAGATTTTGTTTCTTTTACTTCCACACTTTTCCTGACTTTTTTCAAAGAATGCTTTCACCTGGCATTCTGCAGAATGTTCCATCCCAGACGTGTCTTTTATACACAACCTTAAATACTTTTCTTGAGGCCTTGCAGGAAGTTTTGAAAGCAAGTTTACACTCCCCTGCATTTTTAATGGGGCTCACAGTTGCCTACAGTCTGCATAAATCATTTAGCACTGAAGCCTTTCTGAATGCAGGATGGACAGAGTCTCATGACCGGGGTAGAGCATGTGTAGGTGCAGCCAAACACTGATCCTTGAGGTGTTCACAGCTTAGATTTACTTTAAAGTGCTGAAAACTTTAAATGTAAAAGAAAAAGAAAATAAATACAGGAAGATAAGAGAGCAGTTTTGAAGCTAACTGTTTTTTTAAAGGTTTGATTTTTAAAGGTTTCATTTCTTAATTTAAAATTCAAAGTTAAATAAAAGTCCAGGTTTTGATGAGAATCCGGTCACTGATCTCCCAGTTATTGGAGTTTTGTGAGCATGGGAAAGGGTTAAATGACCTGCAAGCCTAGTATTTTAACTGCTGACCATCCTCTACAGGATGACCACTCAGTCCACTGATCCACAGCTGCTCTGATTGTACTGTATGTGTGGAAATGCAAAAGGATACCAGTCCTTCATCTGAGTTTTTCTGGATAAGGCTGTGAAATAGTAGATCAGGTCTGGCCCTGCAGTAACTGTGATTGAAGTCCATTAGCGGGCAGTGCAGCCAGCAGCCAGCTTCATCTCTCAATCACATTACACTACGAGGCTGCATTTAATATAACTTACTCGGGTTACCTCCACTGCTGGGATTTCAGCCTTCCCTTCTCAGCCTCCTCCTCATTGCTCTGCAGGAATTCCAGATTTGCATTGATTAGGATGAGTGGCCTGTGGACAGATACTAGGCGACCCTCCACTCCTCCCATGAGCCACCGCCTCCCCCGTGGAGTCAGCAACCGAACCTTCCTGGCTGTGTTTACAGAGTAAAGTTTGTTTTTGGGAGTGAGGTATGATAATAGGATGGTGACTCAGTGCTTTGACAATGCTGATGCATCCGCCTGCCTCTTTGTGTGTTTTGTCACCCCAGTGTGTGTGAGAAGATGATTAAACCACGCCAGCCCTCCATCTCCTGTGAGCTGTGTCAGCACACTCCCTGACGTGGAGGCGCTCCAACTGGCTGTAATAAGCTGCCATCTTTAAATTCAAGCGCTCCAAAAGCTCCCCCAGTTTCTGCTGAATATGAAACAAAGCATTTTTTCCTTTTACTAAACTGCTGATCAGGACCTGAAGACTTTGAAAAAAGACAATCTTTTAATAAGATTTCTACTCAGCATTTTAAAAATGGCTTTCCCCTTCTTCTTCTTTTCATTTCTTTCCTTAAAGCCGACTTCAAATACATCCACTTACTGTGATTACAATGCAAAAGCTTAATTAAGAGTTTCTTTAAAATCTAATCAAAACTTGCATTTTACTTTTGATTCAGATGGATTAGGGTGTGGACCAGCACCACATATCATGAATTAGCACTCGGTTCTCCTAACCTGGCCTGACTGGCTGTTATGGATGAGCAGAGCATCGCTGCCTGACCGCCTGTGTCTCCGTCCGCTCATTGAAATGCAACTCGTGCATTTTCAGTCACATCTCACTGTGGGTGAATTTATGGAGTGACACGCTGCAGGTTAGATGTTTGTGAAGTTCATTAGTGTCGCTCCTTAAAAAAGAAAATCAGTAACTTCTTTCCACTGTTGCTGGGATTTGTTGTTTCGTTGTAGACGAGAGAGGCGGTCGATGATTTGAAAGCAAGCTCCGCCCCCACCTGCTGTCTTCAGGCAGCACACCAAACCTCTAGGCGGCTGTGATGAGCTCAACACTGTTTGAGTTTTTAGTTCCAATGAAAAGACTGTTTATTTCTGTTTGACAGACGAAAAATAAAAGGAACTTCAATTAATGCAAACCCTTTTTTCTTTAACATAGATTTATGAATTCAGCTTGTTTTTAATTTAAAAAAAAGACAGTTTTAGTCAATTGTAATATTTTGTTACAACTAAAAGTTTGTAACTGTTCATTTCATAATGTAATATTTTTTCTTTAAAAATATGTCGCAGATCATTTGACATGTATTCAAGAAGCTGGCTGGATTTTTTTAAAGAGTTTAACAAAATATATATTTTTTTAATCACAGTAGTGTGGAAACATTTGACGTCTTTATTTCTAAGCTGAATGAGAACTTTTTCTTAAAGAAAAGGGTCTAAAATCTAACATGTTATTTTCATATTTTGTAAATGATTTTTTTTTAATATTTGGAGGAAAACCTAACATTAAAAAGTGGGAAAAAATAACTGCATCAAATTGACCTGCTCAGTTTGTGAAATGATTTTCTTTTAGGGCAGTTTCATGTTTCTTACCGTCAAAACCGACCTTTTCTTGGTTACAGTAAAAATAAAACTGTTAATGATATAAAAATTTTTTTTAGATGGAAATTTGAAAAATGTAATAAATTGTTGTCAAGTTGTAAAACGTGTGAAGATATAAATAGGGATGGATGGATTCAGTGTTGTGATGCCTAGCTCTAAAGTCCCACTGCCATAATCATTTGAACTATTTTCAAAGTGTTCCCAGTGGTCTTTTAATTCTGATTATGCTGTTTTTGACCAAAATGTTAATCATTTCTAGGACATAGTTTCTGCAGAGCGGCAGGAGTTCACTGGAAATTTGCCTCTGACTTGTGGGCGGGACTTTTGGCAGGAAGCTCGCCTGCGCTCATTTCCCATTACCGGTGCCACAAAAATTCTCAGATGAGGAAAACAAAGACGTCCATGGATCTTTTTGTCTACAGGTGGATGCATCAGAATGGAGCAGAGCAGAGAGCTTCAGGCCTGCTGATTCTAGTTCCTGTGTAACTACAAGCTCTTTCAAACAGCAATTTTTCGTCGGCTCCTGATTCACTATGAATAAAGACGCAGAAATTCAGTTTTAATCATCTTTATATGTGTCCTCCATCATGAGAAAAATGTTACAAGAACATTTCACAGCTACACATTGCATTCTAAACTTTTCAATGTCAAACAAATTTTAAAACCTTTACATCTTTTTTCCTAACATCCCATTTGAATTGGATAAAAACATGCTGGTTTTCTGCTAATGACAGCAGGACAGGTATTTTTTTAAAAGACACGATGGTGTTCTGCTCCGTCAGTGAGGAATCTTCATCTCTCATCATTTGTTTGTCTCAGTGCCACTCTTGTGCTGTTAAACGGTGAGGACAGTGACACTAGAACAGTTTTATTTTCCAAATGAACATGGAACATTTAGCCTCACAGCAAATCAGTTCTTGCTTTCATGTCTGCTGATACTCTGGGCTGACCGTGACTCTTAAAGGTATAAATATTAAGAGGTTCTCTGGAGAGTAAGGTCATGTTTCAGCTCTGAACGTGTGGACAGAGTTGTTGATCTTCCGTTGTTGCCACAGTTCTCTGCCTGTTTTCCTCTGGGGAGCTGGCTCTCAGTTGGGTGTTGCTTCCATCCTGGGTTTGTCTCCTCCTGACATTAAAGAGCACAATTCCAAGAGATGCCAATAATTTCAAGCTGATTGTTGTGGTGCAGCGGGGTCAGAAAGGCAGTTTGCCACGCTGTGGTGACGGACGGCTCCTGGGGTAAATGGTGAGGAGGTGCGCTGCTGGTGTTTGCATCCGAGGATGACTCATGACAAACAGTAAAGAAAGCAAACACCTTTGTCTTTAACAGCTGCACCGTCGGGTTTTAACGAGCAGTTTGCCCTTGAAAAAGGGTTGCAATGACACGGAGCTCTGCTGACATTTAAACACGGATCAGTGTCACATCGTGTTCATGGCAGTTAAGCCTGGAACATGTTGGCAAAAGGACCCACTCCGTCAAACCTGCACATCCGCCTGTAGCTTTAAGCTACTGACAAGCAGGGACATTGCACTTGATAACTTATGCATGCAGGTGGAACAGAACAATGTCTGGGGAGCAGAGAGCATGCTGGGAAGCATTAACCCCCCACAAAGACCTGCTGATCCAATCATTAAGAACAGGCTGCCCCCCCCCCCCCCCCTCCTTCCACCTGATGCCACACGCCGACTCTCCTTGGAGTGACCTGGGATGGGTTGCAGCAGCGACTGCACATACGCCCTCCATTCAGAGACATACTTTGTGTAGAATCTGTAATTTAATTCACTCCAGTCTGGCCTTGACGGGATTGACTCGCTTTGAATGCTAAGCAAGTTTTTGCATTCAGTTATTCTGAGGCTGCGCCTTGGAAAATGGAAGAGTCTGAGTGGCTGGCAGGTGTCCGTTAAAATCCAATTGCAGGATGTGTTAAAGGTCTTAGTCAGCATTTTAGCTGGCCTTGCAAAGCTGCATGCTTCAGCATGATGGGAGCAAATACCAGCTCCATCTATTCTTCATTGCAAAACAACATATTGGATTAAGTATGGTTTTCTCCAAATAAATTGGCCTTTCAGTTAGAGAAAGTTTTCATCTTTTGAACTGCAGTTCTGGTGGGATCCGACAGAAAGAGCATTTTTTATCAGGTCACTGATGGTATTTGCAGGTCTGCTGATGTTTTACAGCAGAACAGGAAGTTATGATTGTGATGCAAAAGTAGTTTTTGGGAAACTCTTATGACTACTTACTTTCTATGAGCTCAGAAGCTCAAATGAAAATGTGACCAGACTAGTCATATTGTCGATAAATAAAGCTGGTGCAGAGCTGCACCTTCAGACTGCTTTAGCCAAATCCACATGGGTATAATCAGCCTCTTGGCTGCAGAGGTCTGCACCGGTTGGTGCCAGCAATGCTTAGTTTTACTCTGCAGACGACAGCAGCAGCGGTGTGATTCCTTATTTTCCAAATGAAGCAGGTCCTAGACAGTAATGAAGTCCGAGGATTGTTAAACTCTGTGGGAGAGTGATGAAGAGTGGGCTTTCTGCTGACAGAGGAAGAGGAGGGATGAAATGCCAAGGTACACATTAAATCAATCCCTTCCTCCTGCTTCTTTTTATTGCCCCATTAGGAATGTGGAGGAGGAGCTGGTGCCACTGACTGTGGCAGACTGCATCCACACTATGACAGGCGGAGTTCATACATGATGTTCTCCAACTGCTGCATGAAAGTGGGACATTTTCCTGATTAGTTTATTATGAATAATTCATAGTTCAAGTTGTCAATCATAAGTGGACTTCATTGCATAAATAATTATATTTAACTTGGTAAAAATATTTAATGCACTTCAAAGGAAATCTGCCTGATGTTTGCATAGATGGGGGAAAAAATGTCATATTCTCTTTTTTATATCTTCTAATAAGTCATTATTAAGTATCATAGATCAGGCTTTGTCACCATTTTCTAGTTTTTTTATTTTTAAAAAACTAATTTGGAAGTTCTCAAAGAAAGAACTTCAAAGGAAACTTTCCTTTTTTTGTAAAAATGTAAAATGTTAGCAATGCAAGAGGGGTCAAATGAAGAACACTTGTCACAACACATGTGGCCTATGCCACTGCTCAAAGTGTGATGTGGAAAAAACCTGTTCCAGGTATATTCAGATCTATCAAATCTGAAATGACGCCACTCTTATAACCCTTGTGCTATCTTAGATGACCCCACCCTTACATTGACGTGTTGTTCCTACCATGACAAAGGTGGATAAAGGTGGAAAGATTTCATGTAATCTATGGACACCAGTGAAGATCACAAATCATTGAAGAAAAAGGTTCAGAGCACTGTCTAGTGGGTCTAGATGACCCTACTCCCAATGTTAAAGTGCCTAGGATAGCACAAGGGTTAAAACCCAAAGAACTGTTTAATACCTCCATGTTCATTTTCACTGACATTAGGTATTCCATTACAATGAGTTGCACCTTTATCTCTCTACGTCTGCCCTTTGTGCACAGTTCTGTGTGTGTACCGGACCACCCCCCCACCCTTCCTCTGCGTTAGCGCATTGAGCGCAAGTCATATTGACCAGAGATGCAGTCACGTGCAGCTTAGAGAGTACCAAAAGCGCACATGCGTGAGTTTATGTACCAGTAATCGTAATTAATTACCAAAATTTGAATTGTAATTCGTTACGTTACTCCGTCACTGACAATGGTAATGAAATTACAGTAATTTATTACTTTGTTATCTATTCTCCCAACACTAGTCATTTTGGTCTGCACACTAAGTTTTGGATTTTTTCATATTACAAACCATTAATAGTTATCAGGTGGTAATAGCATTAGTTAATCAATAATGTGAGAAATGAAAAGGGGGAGATGGGTGGAGCATCACCTAAAGGCTGCTCGTACCCATAAATCCCAAAATGTATCCAGATGTATAAAAGAATCGCATTGAGGTCATTGTTTACTTGGTTTTGAAGTGCAGTTTCTCCCCTGGAGGCGCAGGCTGCGGTCTGTTTCTGCCTCCTCCGCCTTACTTTTCCACCCCTGCACTTGTCAGTCATTTGGATGAGCTGTCAGTTTTCAACCTTGAGCTAGAGGGAATAAAACTGCAAAACAAAACGAATACATGGAAAATCTAAAGTGTGATTTTATCCTGAGGAAACACGACTGCACATGACCTGTGATAAAAAACAAAGGAACATGCTGGTGCTCGCCGTGGAAGCAGCAGAGACGAGCCCCCTCAGGGGCTTTAATCAGCTGCATTTCCTTAGGTATCAAATCAATGTACAGAGGTTGAATATCACTGAGTGAATTTGGTGAAAGTGAGCCCGTACGCCACGGGGATCTGCTAATGAAATTTTGATGCAGCTTTATTTAGTGCTATTTTTTACAGGATAACGTTCCCAGCTCCGTTTTCACTTCAAAAGCGAGCTTTCACCGCTGCTGGGGGTCGTTTCACCACTTGCCATTACAGGAAAGTTCCTCCCCGCTTTGAGTCTTGAGGCTGTGTTTACTTAGTTTGTTTATGTATTTGTTGCCCTTTTTTTTGTCTGTCAGTCTTGAGTGTTTGATGTGATCATGTCCAATCTCGTTTGATTTTCTTCAGTTTCCACTTGGCTCTGCTAATCCAGGGGTGGGAGGTGCTGTGCGCTCGTGGGTGGCTCCCTTCATTAGATTACTGCTTTCATTGCTTGTGGCCAGACAACAGGGAGTATGGCGGGTGGAAAACTGGATCTCCTCATTTAGGGGAGGGGGGACGCACAAACCTATTTTTAGCCTGGGACTCCAAAGGTTAACACTGCATCATACATACTTTAGAAGTGTACCTCCTGTGTCGATTCAGCAATGAAAACCCCACAACATTAAAGCATTTATTCATTTCTTTTCATTTTGAAGTGATAAATAAAATCTAAGCATCACAAACAAAAGGATAACAATGAATGACTATATGCGTAGCTCAGAAAAGGCTTTGGATGAAGTTTAAAGTCCCACTCCGATCACCTTTTGATGTAATTTCAAAGTCTTCTCAGTGTTCTTTTTAATGACGATGATGCCGTTTTTAGCCAAAATCGAAAAATCTGTCGTTTTTGAGAACATAGTTTGTGCAGAGCGGCAGGAGTTGAACAGAAATTCTCCTTTGGCGCAAAGTAAGCCTTGCGCTAATTTCCCATCATGCCTTTGTTTACACTCTCTCCTGCTAGCTTACAGCCCGTCACAACCTCGACCTAACATTAGTGGTGCAACAAAAATAGAAAACAATATTGGAGCTATCCAACTGTACAGTTGATCCAAATTCCAGCTTAGACGAGGAAAACAAAGACGTTCATGGATCTATCTGTCTCCATCAGAATGGAGCAGAGCAGGGACCTAATAACTACGATATTTTTCAATCAGCATTTTTTAATCTGCTCCTGATTTACAATAATTTGAATGACAAAATACATTAAAATTGCATTTTTCTTTTTAAATATCTTCCATCTTGAGATAAAGGCTACAAAAACATGTTAAAAACACTCTAAACTCTATTTTCATTGAAATGTGTCTTTAACAACTGATGGAATCCAACCCCTTTTTTTTAATTAAGTCCAAGCTTACATTTATTCATTTCATTTAATCAATTTATTCATTTCCAGAGCACCTTCCACCACCAGCCAAGGAGGCCCAAAGTGCTGTACACAAGGAAGGCAGAATACATTATATAAACATAAAAAACATAAAAGACATAAAAACAGATTTGAAACAGAGATTGAAACCAACATCTTAAAAGGCAGTTTGGTAGATACTACGGTGCCCTAGTGGAGGAACAGTTTGGCTTTAAAACTCTCCAAAAGCGTAACCTCTCTAGTAACTGGTGGCAATTGGTTCTAGAGTTTAGGAACCAGCACAGCGAGCACACGATCCCCCCAGAACTTACATTTGGTTCTCGGAACCAGTAACACACACTGGTCTGCAGAGCGCAAGGACTTAAGGGGAGAGTATTTCAAAGCAGAGTACCTAATGACTTAACAACAAAAACAAGAATTTTCACAAAAATCAAATATTGCACAGGGGTTAGCTGAATAAGACCAGGATCGGGGTAAGTGCTCAGAATTCTTTGTACCACAAATAAATCTGGCTGCTGCCTGTTGAACCAGCTACAGACTCGCTATTGAAGCCTTGGGCAACCTGGCATATAAGGAGCTGCAATAATTCAGCCTGGACAATACAAAAGCATGCGTCACAAACAGTGTTTTTACTGAATGACACGGAATAAACACATGCACAGAGAACAATGAATTCTGGTAAAAGAAACATGTCAATAAATCTTTAGTCCCTAATATTTATTTATTATACCGTTCTTTATAAATGTTTTGAATATTTTTATGGGTGGACAATTTTGTAATAACATCCCTGCAGTTATTCCATATCAGAACCCCTCTTGTGAAGTTTATCTTTTCTTCTCACAGCTGGGTTCATAAACACAGTTGATCCTCCCCAACTGTATGGAAAAGAACGGAAGTGCTGGACCTTTTTTTTCTTCTTCTTATGTTTTTATGATTCATTCACAAAAAAATAATGGTTCAGATTAGTGGATCAATGACATGAATGTTTGTTTGAAAAACAGTCTGCCTTACAAAGTCCACATATCCATAAATGATCCACTCTCAACCATTGACAGTAGATATAGATGGTCAAAAGGGGGGGTCATGTGACCCTTTAGGCTCTTTACGTCACGAGGAGAACACAGAAAACCCTGTACTGCTCTCTCATTAAGACTTCAGAAACACAATTTTTCTAGTCCTAGGATAATCCTTTCATTGATGCTTTGTGATTACCTTACACATGGACACAATTGTGTCAAAAACATACACACCATTTAATACATGTTTACTGAGCACACATATGGTAAGGAAGAGCTTCAGAAGGCAGACTTCCTTTATTTTTTGCAAGTATCAGTACATCAAGAATTAATTGTTTTTACAAAATGAAATTATTTGTTGAACTGTAATAGAGACAAAGACAAACTGTTTTTATTTGATAAGCTCAGACTCTTGCATCAATTTGTGTTGGGAAAAAGATTCCCAAGGCTGAATTGGTTTCTTTATTAAGACGTCAGCTGTGGTTTCAGCTGTAAAATGACTTTACATATATCTCAGGGAAATATTCATCCCGTAAACTGGATGATATCATAAATCCCATCTATGGTGTTTGTTCTTGACCTGCTTTCCCTGAAACATGAGCGGGTAACCTCGCCCCTCAGCGCTGTCCTTCCTCAGTGTGTCCTCTTTCTCCTGTCATCTTCGTCATCGTTCCGTCATCCTTCGAAGCAAATGCTTCGTCACGCAGTTCGGTTCAGCTGCTGGCGCCGCAAGATATTGTTGACCAGGGGTGAAAGCTAAAGTAGAGTCAAATTAACATTTTCATTACGTTACTCTCATTGAAACACCAGCAGCATTTCTCAATGTCAGTCCAAGGTTGGTGGAAGGGTTAGGGGGGTACCTTTAGTTTAAGGACTCTCTGCTTCTGAAACTTTTAAGCCTCAGTCTGTGTTTTTATTTCTGTCACTTTTATAATAGCAGGCTCTAAGAATAGACAAATGTTGTTCATGACATTTTGTGTTCAGTTCATGTTTAACAGTCAGCTTTGTCACTTGCAGAGCGGTTCTCCTGCATCTGGCTCAGTTGTCCGTCTGCACTGACATTTCACTGCTCACAGGAGGAGCCGCAACTGCATTCATTGTCCTCTGCTTTATGGGAGAATGAGCTCATCCTTATTCCATATGATTAGATTTATATTAGTTTCAAGACTATCGAATCCAGAAAACCAATAGTGGTGTCCCCATTAAGAAAAAGGAAAAGGTTGAAGAGGAACAAAGTGTCTTAAGCCTGAGTTACAAGCAGTGGAAATGGGCTGTCTGCGGGTGAAAAATGGGAGAACCTGGACGGATGGGTGAGTGGGATGCAGATGTGTTGTACGGATCTTTCCCGTAAGCCTTTTAATGCTGTTCATGTGATAAGCGCATGTTCTTTGAGTGAGGCCTGGCTGTCATAAGTGAAGCTTTGGTGCAGTTTCAATAATGAAGATCTACCTCATCTTCAGGAATGCTGGGTGATTCATCCCACCACATGTCAATCATCATTTGGTCCTCACTCTGATCCAAAAGCTAAAGTGTTCACAGCCAATCACAATCAAATCCCTAGCCTTTAAATTCATTATTTCATTCATTATTCATTCATTTATCATTTATCATTCATTATTCATTTATCCGCATTCCAGACATTTAGCTGGCCCACTTCTGCCCTGTTCTCCTCCTGGCTCTTTGATTTGGTGTGGTCTGGCCTGAACCACCATCAGCATCTGGGCTCTGGGGAATCTTTGCTTGGTTCAAGCTCATCACAAACAGGCAAGATGTCTCTGGCCCAGAGTCCAACCGCCAAAGACTACGGACTATTTCATGCTTCACTATCAAATCTTTTCTTTAATTACGCTTTCAAGATCTCTCCTTATCGAAATGAGCAAATTAGACAATCCAGGGCTCGACATAGCCATTTGTCCGCTGGCCCGGTCCTGTTTTTCGAGCAGTACGGACCACAAGACTTTACTTTTCACTTGTCCGCTCGGGCCACTAAAATATCTAACGGTTTATATATTCTTCACCTTTTTCAATAAAGTAAATTTTGCGAAAACGTGTAGATTTACCTCGTCTTCATAATTTAGTTTTTCTGCTAGTCCTGTGTTCAGACTTCAAGGGTTTCTATGGGAAACCTTTGATCACTTCTCCTTCTCTCCCGCCCCTTCGCGCTCGGCTTTCACTGCCGAGCACCACGCGCTCACTACTTTTTTTTTCAAACTTTATTGAATGTAACAATTCAATACAAAACAATGTTAAACAGCAACAACGAAGGCACAAGCCAGTGGGTTATTATTACATTTGATTATAAATCCGACACCGTCACTGAAGAGAGACTGAAGCATGTCAGAAATGTGGAAGACATGGCAGGAATAGATAGGAATATGTTAGATGGAGTAATGGGTATAATTAGTACTATGGACAGCAAGATATTTAATGAATGCATTGAAGATGAAACTGTATCCACTAAGCTTTAAGCTGAATGTCAAAGAATCAAAGGCAACTCCAAATACCTGAATCTCAGACTCAAATGCAGTAGAATGTTAAACTACTTAATTTTGTTTTTCTTTACAACACTGTAAGCAGTAAGTATTTCTAGTTTGCTGAATGATCTCAGTTAGACCTGCACAATATGAGGAAAACTCGCGATATGCGATATCAGAGATTAAAATTGCGATAACGATATAATTTGCGGTATATAAACAAACAGCAAAATAACCAAATAACCATTCCCAGTTTAAAAATTATACTCCAAATGACCCACGTTGACATAGGTTACAAACATCTAACATAACAGGGCTCCATCTGATTGGTCAACAATGTGAAGGCGTCCATCCGATTGGTCAAATGCATTAAGGGATTTATTTGATTCGTTAAATGGTTCAAGCTGCCATTAGATTGTTTTAACACATTTAAGGTTTATGATTTATTGCGATATTTGCCGTTAGAAGCACCATGAAAACTTCTGAACTAGTGTTTCCTCCTACACTGCAGTGCTCTCTTCAAAACATCTGAAACAGACTAGAGCAGATTTAAGTTTGATATGGTCTATTTTCAGTCATTGAAAAGTGTAGAAATAAGTGATGTCACCAGAATGCACCAAATTGTACCATATTAAAAGTTTCCGGGGGGGCCCCAGACCCCCCTAAAGTTGCAAGCACCTGCGGAGCGGCGGGTCCCGCTATGCGCGGTGTTGGGCCAGTAACTTTCAGGCAGGGCCAGTAAGTTTCAAAAACTACTGGCCCTGTGGGCCAGTGCAAATTTCTGGGCTATGTCAACCCCTGCAATCAAGTTTGTGGTTTGTGTGGTCATACTACAGCCACTTATGTATCAGGTGCAGCATTTATGCAGCATTTATGTCAGTAAGGAGCCGATATTCGTATTCCACTAATGACTAGAGTTTAGCGTATGACAGCATCACTTGTATGTCATAATTGCGATTAACTTACATTAGCCTTACAAATGCTTCACAATTCACTGACCACACGCACAACAATGGTACGTTCCATTTTCATGACGTCCCTCTAGGTGGCCGGACAAGGCTTAGTGGAACTGCAAGACACACCTGCCACCTGCGCTCCTCTTAAGGTTCTGCCTCTCCTCTCTTTGACCCACCGTGGTTCTGAACAACCCAAACACCTGCACCACCTGTACTGGTCACCCCCCCCCCCCCCCCCTCTATATGGGTGCAAGTGACTAAGGCTTTAGAAAGAGAGCTTGTTGACAACCACTCTGATACAAATAACTGAACCAAACAGCATGTAGAGCTGAGCAGCATCACTAGCAGTTTTTGCTTTTTTATAAAGAAAAATTGTAACAAATACTTCAGTAAACGATATTTAGGCCTCTTTACTTCAGGTTACAGGTGATGCAATCACATCTGATGGTCCTGCATCTCGATGCTAAATATTGTCATCCTCACCGAAACATTTAAAATAGGCTTGGATGCATTCCAGTATCATATCCTAGTCAAAGACTAGAACTTTTCTTGGATCCATATTTTTAGGATAACTGCAGCACACATATTTCCCATACCTTGAGGCTGCAGTTTATTGGGATCATCCTGCTAAATGTCTCACCTTCATGTGGTTTGTTTTGCTTTCACACACGGCTCTCCGGGGACCATCCAAAGACTGAAATAGCAGATCTGCATGGAAAATCACAGGGCTTCTGTCATTAATAGGTGCTTGCGACTTCTCCAGACACCATGTTTACCTGCAAAATTTGTTTGGCCCTTTTTGAGCTCTGTGCTGTGGACTGCCATTTTTCCCCCTATGCTGGTAATGCACAACCTGTCAGGTAGGGAGGGCTGATGAACATGAAGGACCCAAAGTGCAGAGACGGGAGGCACACGGTTCCAAAACAAGGGGTTTATTCAACTACGAAAAGCGCTGCACAGCAGGAAAACAAAACTAAACGTACTGTGGGCATAGCATGAACACATGGCAGAAGGGAGTCAGGGAAGAGACATTAATGGACCAGCACAAGAGGAAGGCAGAGACAAGACTTAAACACAAAACAGGACTGACAAGACACAGGTGAACATGATCAGGAGAGATTGGAACCAGGGAAGTAAAACTCAAAACCATGACATGCAGGGAACCTTTCAAAATAAAACAGGAAACAGAACTCAAACATGACAAAAACAAACGGAAAGCGCAAACCAATACAAGGAAACCCAAACCCTGACACATCCCTTACATCACTTCTGCCGTTCGGTCCTCTGGTCCTCCAGTGAGTAGTCACCCCAAATTAATCTGCACAGACGTCATTAGCAAGTGAACCACAATCCTCGCTTTGTAGCAGACCAGGTTTGATCGATCTGCACCAGGGTTCAGGTGAGCTTTCACAGCTGCCAAAGGAAGTGAATGGATGTGAAAACTGACCGAAGCCTCAATGGAAAAGATACTCTTTTCTTTACCTTCATCAATAACTGATGAAATGTTATTGGAAAGACATCAGACATAACATATGGAGCTTTAATTCATCATTTTCTACAACACAAAGCAATAAGCACATCAAAAAACACATTACTATCAGCATTTTAAATGTCAACATGTCTTCTTTGGATTATTGTATTAAAAAGCAGATCAGGTCACTCTAATGCTTCGTCTGCCACTGATCACAGATAAAACATTTACACATCTCAGATTTTAAGTGTACTTTATTTTACAGTGTCAAAGGACATGAAAGCTATTCCAACCAAAACCGCTGATACCAACAGTCTATTTTGTCTTCATGTGGTCTCTTTGATGGAGCCTGTGTTTGTCTTGTTTGGTCCACAAAATGGAAAGAATGTTGTGGATGGCTACTCTGACAGCAGCTTTCTTTTGTGTTTAAAAATGGAGCTTTTGTTTTTAGTAAAATGATTTTTCTTCAGGGCTGCACAGTGGCCCAATGGTGGCGCACAGCAACAAGGACCCCAGTTCAAGTCCTTCTGAAACAATGGGGGACCTTTCTGTGTGGAGTTTGCATGTTTTCCCTGTGCATGCAGGTTTTTTTTCCGGGAAATCTGGCTTCCTCCCACCATCCAAAAACATACTTCATAGGTTAATTGGTTATTCTAAATAGTTTCTAGATGTAAATGTGAGAGTGTATGGGTGTCCCGACAGCCCCTTGACCCCGAAAGGGACAAAACTAGTTTAGAGAATGATGAATGAATGAATGAATGAATCATTTTTCTTTATCCAAGCAATTAAAAAGGCTTCCCTTAAAAAATAAAAAGCATGGTTATGTTTGACTGGAAGAAACTCCACTGAATGAATTACAGTAGTTTTTCCCTCCACACTCTCTTCCTGAAGGAAAGGAGAATTGTTTGTTGAAACTTCCGAACTTCCAGGTTTGGTTCAGTTAAGAAGACACATATTAGCTCCTCTGTAGTCTGAGTAGCTTAGCTTTTAAAAGCTTAAAGTCCTAAGGTTTACTTCATGGGAGATAGCCTACGATAAAGTGCTTCACCCTACATGACACTGAGGAATGACATTAGAAATTTTTAAGTGAATGTTTCAATAACAAAAACCCTTTTCCATGCATAAATCCTTTGCTCCCACGCTGGCTAAAAGGCTCTGGATTGGCAGAGGATGTGTTCATCAGAAGGCTGACCCATGGCGAGGTTTGCAGAGTCAAAGACGTCTGCCCTGAATACCACAGAGATCACTCCAGGTCCAATCCTCTTGACAGAAAAACCTCTTTGCCTCCCATCGCAGACACCCTCTAATCTGGTTGTAAGTATGAAGGTAGAGTTTTACAGGCTTTGGAAGAATGTAGGAGAAAGCAGCTTTGAGACCTATTTGTGACAAATGCTGGCTCACGAATCCCAGCTCTATCTATTCTACTCCAAGTTCACAGGGAGGTAGATGCAAACCACGCCCTCCAATCTCCTCCAGAAGCACATACGGCTCTGTAGTGTCTCCCGTTTTTTTTCTTCCTTCAGCCCTAATGTACTGCGGCTAAAGTGGCCTGAAAGGAAGGATATAAAGTGGACAAAGTGCACCATTTCTGCAGAAAGCTCCATATAGTCCCTCTGCTTTAATGCATTTCTTTGATGAACCCGTAAAACCTCTTTACATTCCATTTTAATCAGGAGTAGTTACATTTAGAAATGAGATGTTTATTAAATGGACTTGTTTGTTTAAAGAGTCAGGTGAGAACATCTCTAATGGCCATGTCTGTAGATGAAGCTCGCAGCCTCGTTGTTCAGCTGCTCTCTAAGCTCTCCTGCTTGCCTCAAGCTAATGTGTTGTTTTGACTGGAACTCCACAGAAGCAGAAATATTTTCCAATTAATTTGTGTTATTTTAAAAGCAGATGAGCAACCTTTTCCTGGTTTAAAAGTAATAGTTGCTAATGCTATTTTAAAAAAGGTTGTTTTATATTTGGGATTTGATTAATGCATGACTGTTAGTCAGTTATAGATCAGCTATATAATAGTAATATATTATCATACATATATATAGATAGATAGTTTACTCTGAAAGACTTGAGAAAAGCCTGACATAGGACCTTTAAATTCCTGCACCTTTTATCAGTTTTGCATCTTTAAATGACACATTTTCAGGTTAAAACACAGTTTCTGTTTTTCATTACTATGCAAATCTGAGTCCCGTATCTAAAACATTAAACTATTTCAGAGATTGAAAATATGAGGTTCTCTTTAGGAGAGACTAGGATGGATCAGGAATGAGGACATCAGAGGAGCAGACAGTGGTAGATGTTTTAGAGATAAATGCAGGGAAGCAGATGGAGATGTTGGGATACGTTGAGAGGAGGAACAGGGAAGATGCTGGTAAAAGGATGCTGAGGTTGGAGCTACCAGGAAAGAGCCCTAGAGGAAAACCAAAGAAGAGTTTCATGGATGTAGAGAAGAAGGAGGAAATGGTGGGAGGGGAGGTAAACAAGAGTTTTGCAAAACTACATATGTAACTGCGGTTGTAAGGAAATGGAGTATAGTTTGATAAACCTATTCAACTTTGTCATCAATCAGAAAGAAGAAAAACAATGTAGCATGGTTAGTAGTTTGAAAAAATACAGTTGATAAATAATTATTCCCCTAAAACCTCCATACATGTACATTCACTGTATATTTGTCTGGAAAGGTGATATTTGTGCGGTCCACTGAAGCGTCTTTAAACAATTTCTGACAAATCTACCCAGTGGTACAGAGGCGTCTTAAAATAAACTGCCCTTTCCCCTCCCTTGCTCCCTGACTGCTGCTGAATTCAAATCACATTTCCTTTCCCTTTCCTCCTGAGCTTTGTTGCCTAAGGTTGAACCAGTGACTCATCATAAATGGAAAAAAGACGGTTTGAAAAAGCAGTGGTGCACTGGCACTATGCACACCGCTTACAGGGAAAGAAATGCTTTAATTGTGCGAGGAAACAAGGTCGGGTTCAATAAGTGAGTGCAGGGCTGCTGTACAGCACAGCCATAGTAATGAGGCGACACGCTGACTCGTCTGGAAGATGTTACTGAGATGCTCAGACTGAAGGTACACCGTTTTACAGGAATCATTTTATTTCAATTTAAAGCCTGTGGTTTTCTGTTCACACACTTTAAAGGTTAGCTATCCAAGTTTAACAACTGCCATTATTTATTTATACCGTCAATTATGAGGGGAGCCTTTCTTCTAGAAATGGTCCTTCAGCTGAGAAAAAGCACTTGTGTTTTCGAGGTTACGACAAAATAGAATCAAACTTGGTGAAAGCTTGATTTATGTAAAAGTTTCAGCTGACTTAGTTTATTAAATGTCATTTTTTTTATTTCAGCAGTTGCTTGTGTTTTTTATTTAACTATTTTTATTTAAGTTTTCAAATTTGACTGCTTTTAATTTGACGTTTTTAGCCAAAATCCCAAAACTTGTGTTGTTTACCAGGACATAGTTTCTGCAGAGCAGCTGGAGTTGATCAGAAATCCACCTCTGAGTTGTGGGTGGGACTGTTGCTGAGAGCTCTCTGTTTTTTCTCTCTCCCGCTAGCTTACAAACCCCCAAGCTAGCATTAGCAATGCAACAACAATGACGACCAATATCGTAGCTGTCCATCCGTACAGTTTAGATCCAGATTCCAGCTCAGACGAGGAAAACAAAGACGTACATGGATCTATTTGTCTGTAAGTAGGTGATCAGAATGGAGCAGAGCAGGGCTTGTGGCCCCGCCCAGCACATTTTCTACATCACAAATACGTTTTTTTTACCAACAGTATTATTCACAACGATTTGAAAAAGAAAATATTCAGAAAAGAACATGTTAAAACCACAAAATCACCATTTTCATTGGATTTAGTCTTTAAAAGAGACTGAATAATATTCTAGTGCATTAGTTGGAGCCTAAACCAACCACAGTGGGGCGAAGGTGGAATGCACCCTTGACAGGTCGCCGTTCTGTTACAGGGAACGTTTATTTCACTTTGTTTAATCAAAGCAGCATTGTTTTGTGCAACAGATCTACACCCCAGAAATGGCAGATTTTGGAATTGTGTCTCATTAAATGTAAAGGAAAGTTGTGCGTTCGCCTTGAATTGTGTTAGGCAGATTTCAGCCGGGATGTGTTTCCTGTGATAGGTCGCTGATTAACAGCATATTCAGAACTGTGAAAGGTGAGAGGAGGGCTTTCAGAGCCACCATTAAGCAAGTGAGTTCTGATACCTTTAATACTGAAAGGCTGAGTTTTGATTTGCCCAAGAATTCCCCATCATCAGAACTTGACAGCAGAAACTTCCTTTTGGCAGGTCTGTTACTCAGCTTCAGGATTTTACATCTAATTTTAGGCTTTTCAAAATACAATAAAGAAAATGGTATCATCTTGTTTCCTTGAAGTTACATTTCCCTGGAAATTTGTTTTTTTATTTTTTAACTTTCTTAAGTTAGTTGTTCAGAGCTCTGTGGTTTTTAGGATTTTATGAAACCGTTTATCTGTGCAGATTAAAATTTCTTTCTCATGTTCTGCTTTTCCGCTGGTTACAGATGTGTTTCCATTTTGTGTTTTTATGTATCAGTTCTTGTTTCTCCCAACCTAAGACATGAAGCAATCCAAGCTTTGTTTATTGGATTTTGTAGTTTTCTAGTTTTCTTGATCATGTTCAAAACGACATGGAGCAAAGGTTTCACTTTTCATGCATGGTAAAAATAAATAAATAAATAAAACTAAGAGAAGGCCTGTTTGAGTGGAAGCTATTTAGAAACTGACAGATCCCATCATTGGGCTTGTATTTCCTGAGAAAATCATAACTCTACGAAGGTTTTGTTTTTGTGACCATCAGGTAACGTTGGTTTTCAGAGAAAAGCCTTCACAGACACATTCGTTTTGCTTCCACACGCCTCCGTCTTCCAGTGCTTGTACTATCTGGGCAAAGGTGATGTTTTACTCTGAACATTTTCAGCCTAAACAAAAAGCAGACTTTCTTCTTTTGATTGAAAGCTTAAAATCTAGCTCCCTGTTGTTTGTTCTCAAGGTCGCCTCTGCTCAATAAACCAGGCTACACAGATGCAGATCACTCAGGAGTTCTTTAGAGGTGTGGACAGATTTCTGTAATCCTCACAGCCTTTGAGCAAGGCTGTCTGCTCCTGGAGCAACCAAGGCTGCTTTGATACAATTCTGTTTTGAAAATAATAACGCTAGTCAAGATATTTGATCACCTGCCACTCTGACAACAGCTTTTCTAGCACTGTGGTCACATTTTTAAAGGTAATGTTCGAACTTTTTGAGTAAATCTTTAAGGTAATTATTTTTTTTATTTGACGATTTAAGGAGACACAAATTATCGTCATGTTGGTCGCTTTATACCTTAAGGCCAAGTTTCACAGCCACTACATACATTTTGTGCTTATTGCACAGGTAAAAATTGGTCATACATGAATATTAGAGGAAGAAATGAGAAGCTGTGGTCTTTTATGTGAAATTTTCACAGATGTATCAGGAATGAATCACGTTAAAACCACGGAATAAGTACGAATACACCACGCAAAGAACACGTAAATCACCATAGAACTTGACCCTTGTGTGATGATTGCGCTGTTTACATGCAATTCCTAAGTCATACGTGCATCAATTACTTAATTTTAACCTGATGTGTGCGCTGTAGAAACAAAATAAAAGTTATACATCCGTGGTACATGCGTGAAAAGTCCATTAGACATAAGTCGAACGCCACAAATTTGCTTCTGCATCTTGCAAAAATCACACACAATTGGGTAAGATATTTATGCAATAATTGGGTATGAACTATGTAAAATACACTTGAACAGCACGATTGTCCATCAACCAAAAATTTTTATCAGTTTAAAACCGAATTCACTTGTAGACATCTGCACACATCAACTACTGGCGAAAGAAAGAAACACTTATGAATTCCGTAAATCACGCATGTATCATGAAAGACACAAATTCCATAATGCTCAAGTAGTGATTGTGTGACTCTGCATTTCCTCCCAAAGCATCTGACCTCACTCTAACTCACGTATTATATGGGATTTTTTTTTAATTTTAGAGAAGTTTCAGCGTTTGGACTGTTAAATGACCTTAACATTCTGCAGGTTGTGTTTTCTCACGGCAAAGCTGGTAGCTTGTTTACGAAAAAAATAATTACGGTGGCCCAGAAGGGTCACAACACAACACATTAACTTTATACACAACATACTAACTTTACACACAACACATTAACTTTACACACAACACATTAACTTTATACACAACACACTAACTTTACACACAACACACTAACTTTACACACAACACATTAACTTAACACACAACACATTAACTCACAACACAACACAATAGCTCACAACACAACACATTAACTCACAACACAACACATTAACTCACAACACAACACATTAACTCACAACACAACACAATAACTCACAACACAACACATTAACTCACAACACAACACAATAACTCACAACACAACACATTAACTCACAACACAACACAATAACTCACAACACAACACATTAACTCACAACACAACACATTAACTCATGGCCCAGAAGGGTCACAACACAACACATTAACTTACCTCACAACACATTAACTCACAACGGAAGTAAAGCAGCAATTGAAGTGCTTTTATTCTGAAATTTCTACTGGGCTGAGCAGCTAACTACCTAACAGAAAGTAATGTCACAGTGAGCTGTGGAGGGAGCATGTTATTGCTACAAGAGAAGCTAGCAGCAGTGTTGCCAGAAACTTTGTCTTTACTACGGTTCTCCTTCCTCTAAACACACACAATATGAACACACACTCCTCCCTCCGCTCTGACACCCCCCTCTGTCGCTGCACGCGCGCTCCTCTCCTCTCCTTTTTTCCGCTCTGTCCTGTGTGTGCGTGTGTGTTGGGGACTGCACGTGCCTGTGTGAGAGGACGGAGCGGAAAAAAGGAGAGGAGAGGAGCGCGCGTGCAGCTCCCTCCACAGCTCACTGTGACATTACTTTCTGTTAGGTAGTTAGCTGCTCAGCCCAGTAGAAATTTCAGAATAAAAGCACTTCAATTGCTGCTTTACTTCCGTTGTGAGTTAATGTGTTGTGAGGTAAGTTAATGTGTTGTGTTGTGACCCTTCTGGGCCATGAGTTAATGTGTTGTGTTGTGAGTTATTGTGTTGTTTTGTGAGTTAATGTGTTGTGTGTTAAGTTAATTTGTTGTGTGTAAAGTTAGTGTGTTGTGTGTAAAGTTAGTGTGTTGTGTATAAAGTTAATGTGTTGTGTGTAAAGTTAATGTGTTGTGTTGTGACCCTTCTGGGCCACCGTAAATAATAGTTTCAAAGACGTGACCTTATTTTGTGATAAAAAATAATTAAGGACACTTTCCCGGGGGGGTTGCTTGGTGACACCAGAGTTTGTTTTTCTTGGACAGTCGGCTTCCTTTGACAGCTGTGAAAGCTCCTCTAGGCTCCGGAACGGACAATGCAATGAGCCCGGCTTGAGAGTGTGCTTCTCACTTCACTCACCAGTGAAGCTAACACTGACGGACTGTTCAGCAAACCAAAGAACGAAAGGAAACCAGGGTAAAAGAGGTTGGGAGCTGTCTTATTGGACTGGGATTGGCAGGCTTCTGATTACACCTTATTACCAAAAATACCAATCTTTTATAAACTTTTTTTGTTTTTAAAAACTAATATCTTCCTTAGGGTTACTCAAAAGCTTTTAAGACAGCATTTAAAATAATTTTTTGTTTTGACTTTTTAGGGGCTTTAGTAAAGGATTAAAGAGCAGATATGAAATTAGGCTTACATGCAGAATGTCCACATACCACAAGAAAAAACAAAACATTTACATGAACTAATAATATCTTTTAGACAGAACATTTGTTTTCTACTTGAAGATAAAGTATAAATCATATTTATAATATTCCAAAGACTACAGTTCTGTTAGTCTTGCACAGAGGTGCCACTTGTGTTTATGAACTCCAAAATAATTTAATATCTAAGGATTTGCAAAGCTGCATCATTAAAAAGAAACATCCCAGGTTTTCTAAGTTAGTTAAATTCCCTGTGCAGGTGTCTAAATGTGAGACAGCAAGCAGCAAAGCATCAATATTATCTGATGCTTTGCTTTACAGGAAATTACCAAAGCTATCGTGAACATTACGGTTTGTTACTTTAAAACTAGCAAAGGCTAACAGAAATCAGTTGTTTGGAATGTCAGTTTTGTAGAAGGATTCCGGCAGATTTCCCTGGAGGAAACCAAAGGAACTTGTAGAAACCAGACAGAATCGAGGAGAACATCCAAACTGCAAAGAGTGGCTTGTCAGGACTTCAACGTGGACCCTTTAAGTTTGTTTTTATCAAAGTGCAGAAGAAATAGGAATAATCTTTCAACTGCAAATGCAGTTTGTGCTTAATGGTTTACTTTTAATACTTGAAACTTAAGGTTGTGTCACACATCCAGTACAAAAATTTTGTGCATATTGCACGGATGAAAATTGCATGAATGCACGTGAAAAAAAGTGAGAAAAGTTGCCTATTATGAATGACCCACATTAAAACCATGTAAGAAGTATGAATAAACCACGCAAAGAACACGTAAGTTCAACGTAGCACATGAACGGTCTGCTACTATTGTGCTGTTCAAATGCAATTCATTAGTGGTTCATGCATCAATTACATAAATTAAATTGTGATATGTGCGACGTATACGCAATGTAAAGATTATACATCTGTGTTGCGCAAGTGAAAAGTCTCTTAGACATATGTGGAACTGTCATGGAAAGCCACACACTTGCATATGCATATCCCAAACATCACGGACAGTTGCACAAAATTTACGTAACAATTGCATATAAACTATGTCAATCAAATGTAAACTGCGAAATTCTCAATGACCAAAATTTTTGAACAGTTCAAAACCGAATTCACGCAAAGACCCGTCGCCCTAAAACCTCAACAGAAATCTGCGGACATCAAAGAAGAAACACTTATGAATTATGTAGATCACGAATCAGTATCACGAAAGACCGAAATTTCAGACGTGGAAAATGGGCAGTAGGCAAAATGTAGGCAGTGCCTGTGTGACACGGCCTTTCCTCCCAAAGCATCTGACCTCACTCTAACTCACATTTTATATGGGATGTTTCTTTAATTTTAGAGAAGTTTCAGCGTTTGGACTGTTAAATGACCTCAACATTCTGCAGGTTGTGTTTTCTCACGTCAAAGCTGGTAGCTTGCAAAGACGTGACCTTATTTTGTGATAAAAAATAATTAAGGACACTTTCCCGGGGGGGTTGCTTGGTGACACCAGAGTTTGTTTTTCTTGGACAGTCGGCTTCCTTTGACAGCTGTGAAAGCTCCTCTAGGCTCTGGAATGGACAAAGTGTCATGGTTTCAGTTTGTTGTGTCTTGTTTTTCGCTTTAGTTCTTGTCCTGTCTTGTTTGGTTCTGTTTCCTGTTTTATTTTGAAAGGTTTCTGTCTTGTCATGTTTCTTGAGTTTTTCTTCCTTTGGTCCCCATCTGCCCTAATCGTGTTCACCTGTGTCTTGTCTGCCCTGTCTGTATATAAGTCTTGTCTCTGCCTTCCTCCTGGGTTGGTCCATTATTCCTGTCTGGTGTTCATGTCATACCATGTTCCATGTTCCATGTTTCTCGTCACGCCACGCCACAGTGAGTTTTTGTTCTGACATCCTGCTCTGCAGCGCTTTTTGTTTGTTTTTTGTGAATTAAACCCACTAGCCCTGATCCTCATGCCTCCGCCTCTGCATCTGGGTCCAACCGGCTCTCGAGCCACCCTCCACCGTGACACAAAGCAATGAGCGCGGCTTGAGAGTGTGCTTCTCACTTCTCGCTTCGCTCACAAGACGGACATCTGCGCAGATCGTTATGAATTACGTATATCAGGCATGAATTGTGGAAGACCGAAATTTCATACGTGTAAAATGAGCAAAATGTAAGTAGTGGCTGTGTGACACGGTCTAACTAAAACATCTAAAGATGGTCTGCATAGGAGTTACATAAAATGTAAATGCTTCACTTCGCAAAAAAGTACAACAGATTTTTTACGCCGTCCTCATATTTTCAGTTGAGGTCTATTTTTTCAGCTGCTTTTGTAAAAAGATGCAGCAGGCAGGACACTCTTTCCATAAATTGTTACGCTTGACATGACAATTGAAACAAACATGTCAAGTGTTGTCATCCCGGTTATATAACATCCACTTTGAGGCCGAAAGCTGAAGGACTTTGGGCCATGATGTCCTAAAAGGTCAGTTAGTGCAGCTGAATACTCTGCATGCATTGGTCTTCCTGCAGCGTTGGCTTTGCCAAAGAGGATGCAACCTTTTGTTGCATCTGAACTCACTAAAGTATTGTTTTGAGATGTTATTAATTACAATAAATTACGTTTCCAGTTTGGATGGATAAAATCACTGGACAGGTGTAGGTAGATGATGGAACCTCCCTCGCTCTTATAGCCCTTACGTTGCTTAATACTGGGTTCATAATGGATCGAAAACACATTTCTGTTAATTGCTGAAAGCATATCTGAGACTATTATTGTGGCGTTGTGGGAAATTATATAGACAGTGTCTGTAAAACGTTCTGCGCTAAGTGCCACTTCAAGTAACCAAATGAATGAAATTGTTCCTCAGAGAACTTGGAGAATACAACTCTTAATGTCAGAGCTAAAATCAGTTGAAGGAGAAAAAGTGTTGCAGCTCATCAGTTCCTAAAGGAGGGAAAGTAAACAACTATGGGAGCGAGGGTTGGTGTCAGACTAATTGAAATGCTCCGTACTCTGGTAGAGTTATGCTAACGCTGTTAGTCTCACTTGTGTGTGCAGAACTGATAGATTTGTGCTGCTGAGGCAGGTTTCCCCTCTCTGGAGCTGCTACCCTGCAGCACATGTGTGAACATATTGAAGATCACAGCCAGAGTTCCTCTTAGCTTCTCTCTGAAGTGCGACTGAGGGGAAGCCCAGGCAAAAAGTGTGAAAAGAGCAGAAGAACTTCTCCAACTTAACTTCACACTTTAATCAAGTCATTTAAAAGTAGGACTTCTCTGCTTTCTTCATCTCCATTTCCCACTTTTCTCACTTGCACTACAGGCAGAGCAGTGTTTGAATAACTTTTTTAAAAAGTGCTCACATCGCAGCATGGAGAAGTTGACCAAAGCTATCTCTGTAGGTAGAAGACATTTGAAAAACTTCTGACAGACTTTCTACAATGAGGACGAGTAAGGGCCAAAACTGACAGTACTTTTTGTAGAGAACTCCGCTTTGAAGGTGATTTTTCATTTACGCTGACACTGATGAGTGATCTCTGACCAGAAGCATCCGATCCTTCTCTTTTCCTCCCACACAAGCTTCCTCACATGCTGCGGTTGTAAAAATAATGAAATAAATATTCCACAGATTTACCCTGCAAACACACTGAGCATCATGTCATCACCAAGACCTGATGCATTTTTTTCTGCTCAGATCTAAGAATTGGGTCAATAAAAGCGGTTTCCTCTCTGGGTTCTTTGCATGTGCTTCATCAGACACGGTTAGGGTTTAAGGAGTTCTGGATTCTCCCTTTTATCAGGATATCAGCATTCCTATAGAGCGGAATATCATTGGAAATGTTGCTATGTAAACTTGTAACCAGCAGGTTTCCTCAAACATCAGCTTACTCAACCCTGTAAGGCCCTCTACAGCAAAGACTTGACATAAAATTTATTTTGTAATTTTATTGTTTTTTAAACCTTTTGGTGAAATCCACAAAAGTATTTTGCTGTATTCTTTTTTAATGAGATATCAATTATGATACGTTGAGTGAATTGGTAGGTTTTTGTTCACAATAATGTGAACAAAACACCTCATTTACACACTGTCCGTACATTTTTAACATGATGGAACTGGATTATAAAGAATTAATTATCAACAAAATTTTAATCCTTTAAATACAGAAAGTAGTCAGTTTTAAACGTGAGAAACAATAGATGAGTTATTACCACCATAAACTTTTGAAAATTAGCAAAACTTTTTCCGCCATAAGGGTTTTTATTTTATTTTATGGAAGCAGCCAGGAAAAGTCCCTCTACTGCCCCTAATGGAATGATGATGAACTACAGGGCAGAAAACATTGACTGCATTCAAAGATTCAAAGATTTTTATTGTCATTGTATTTCTACAACAAAATTTCCGATGTCCCTCAGTCGTAAAAGAAACAGTAGACATAAAAAGAATAAACACTAATATAAAAAATATAAAAATCAAAAATTACGTTAAGACGTTTTTAAATAAGATGTCACAGTAAATATAACAGTGTTATTGCACATTCAGTGGTATGTTATACTGAGGGAAGTCTGAGATGAATAATATTTGAGTCAGGGGGAGGTAGAAAGCGGGGGTGGGGTGGGGGCTGATAACAATTTACGAGGGTTTTTTAAGGAAAGTTTAGATCACGCCAATAAGATGGGGGTCTCTGAAATGCATGTATCAAACATGATACCAATGGTTGTATAGAGTTTAACAGATTGCAGAGATGGAGACTGATCTTGAGTTGCACCCACATCTTTCAAAGGCAAGTACTTGAGACTTGACTTAAACCTTGTCCTTAAGGACTGTAATACTTGTGGGCAATGCTCATTTTTTCATCTTTATTTTTTTATTTATTTGACATCAGTGTCAAATAAACCAAATTCAGGTTATTCACCTACGTTTTTGGTTCAACACGTAAGTGTTGGGACTTAAACCTTTTAGCAAATGATTGAGTCTTGACTCCGATTTAGAGGAAATTATGAGCACATCTCAGGCAGACACATCCATGTCTTATATTTACACCTGAATGGATATTATATTTTTAAGGTTGTATGTGTGAGTTTGCAGAGGGAATCCTGCTGCATCTGGTGTATCAGACTGGCAGAAAGCTGGTGCTTTTTAAGTGTTAAAAGTATTTTTTTTTACATATTTCAGAAACTTCCAGACTGATGGGCACTTGAAAAACAAAGTAACTGGAGCAAAGTCATTAAGTAACCCCATGAGGCTTTGTCTAAAAGTAAGTTAGTATTAAGGTGTTTTTACCCGAAACTTTACAACAGGAATTAACACACTTACAGCTTCACCTATTGGGGTATAGGGTGGTGTAATGGATACCCCCCTTCTACAACAAGATGGTCAACAACAACTTCTACAATAAGAAGTCCCGGCTGGGTCCCTGCTGTAGTTTGCATGTGTGAGCTTTCTCCAGGCATCAAGGGTTCCTCTCACCCTCCAGAAATATGCTTCATAGGTTAATTGATGATTAAATTGCCCCTTTAGGGTGAGTTTGTGGTTGTGTGTCTCTGTGTAGCCCTGTGATTGATTGGTGAGCTACACAGTAGCTGGGAAGGTTCTAGCATTTCCCTGACCCTGAACAAAATAAGTGGGTATAGAAAATGGATGAATGGATGGACCGATGCCTATTTGGATGAATTTCAGATTCCTGACAATTATACTGCAGAGACCATTTTACAAACCTTACAATTTATAAGTAATAGTGCGTAAACAGGATCTGAGTCACAAGACCATTAAATCCTTAGATCGTACTGGGCGAATTCCAACAACCAGTTAAAAACCAACTATATTTACTCTAAAAGGAAGCTTCCAGAAGCTGCAGCACCTGATGAATGTCCATGGAGGACGGCTCTACCAGCTGTTCTTCTATCATTAGTTGCATAAACAGTTGTTTATGCAGCATTAACCTGCTTTCCCACCGTGATGTAATATATTTCTAAATATAAATCTGATGAGGTTATGGACGGTCATGATGATAAATTTTGATCAGTTGTAAAACTATTTATGTAATTCGCCTTTTAACTCCACAGGCCACAGCCTTTTTTTATTAAAAGCCCGCTCTCCGGCCGCCACAGGATTTACTCATAACATCACAGAGGGGAGGAGGGAGGATGGAGGATGGAGGGGGAGGGGGGCCTACGGCTAGTCTTTCCAAATGTTCTTTTCTATTCTATTCTGTAGTGGTGTGAGAAAAAATAATGAAAGTTTCAGGGAAAAAAACTTTAAATGTAGTGCTTGTTGAAGTCCACATACTAAATATCTATCTATCCATTTTCTTAACCTGCTGTATCCCTTTTGGGGTCACAGGGCTCCCAAAGCCCAACCTGGCTACTGTTGGGCAAAGGTGGGGTACACCCTGAAGAAGTCACTAGCCTGTCGCACACGATCACTCACCCATGGACAATCTAGACTAATCAGTCAACCTATGAAGCATGTTTTTGGACAGTACCTGGAGAAAAACCGCAAGTGTTTGGGCCGAACATGCCAACTCTACACGGAAAGGTCCCAGTTGGGATTTGAACCTGGGCCTTCTCGCTGAGAGACAAAAATGCTAACCACTACACCACTGTGCAGCCCACTCAATCTCAAATCATCATCTAAATTATTGAATTACAGAACCTTTTAGCTTACCTATGGAAACACTATAACCCCATATCTTTCATCCAATAATGGCATCTAAATATGAGACATTGGATTAACCCCAAAAAGCGGATATCTCCTAACACGTTTCGACGTGGCTTTCTGCTGATGTAGGAGCTGGAAGATTCTCAAGACATGGAACTTGGAGTAGCGTTGAATAACCAAGGAAACTGCTGCTTTCTCCATGCAGAGTGCAGAGGACTGCAGCAATGCCTTGTCTATTTGCAGATATTTCTTTCCTATGTTAGCAAAGCTAATGCTATTATATCAGCATAGTAAACACAAATGTCCTGGTGCTGTACATTTCCTCGAATAAATTGGATAATGGAATACAACGTACTTTATATTCTGGGTTTTCCTGATGATTCCCAGATATCCACATACTGTGGGAATGTAAACTGGCTTTTGTTTTGGGAATTCCAATAACTTTCTACAACTCTTTCCAATGTCGGTTTAAATGTTTTTGAAAGTCCAGTGAGTTACAGCCCCAAGACAACTTTATGTTTGTGAGCTGCAAGGCTAAGGGCAGACTGACATTTCAGCTGTAGGACTGCTGTCTATCTTCCCCTGAAGTGCATGTGGTCAACCATGGTTTTCTGATTAAACATTTGACTTCACAGTTGTTTTGAAATTGTTGAGCACAACCCAGTCAGAAGAGTTGAAAAAAGTCATAGTCAATTGTGTGTCAGTCTTTTAGTGCCTTTAAATCGTTTTACACCAAACCGGTTTATTGATTATTACTTTATTCAATTTTAAGAAGTCATGTGATACTGCAGCCTGCAGTAAAGAGTAAAGATATGCAGCAAACAATCATTTGTTTTTGTATTTGAACACTCGTTTTTACATTCATCTGACTTGTAAAACTGGGGAAATTGGTATTTGATTCATGATGAGGAGCATATCTTTTTCTAATTGGATGAAGGCCAGCCATCACTTGTTATAAACATAAACTTGACTTGGTTTTGACTTATATTATTTTCCCTTGTTCTGTGTGCTGAGCAGGTCTTTCTCCTGCAGCTCTGTCTAGCAGGGCGTTCTCTCGCAGGCCGGCTCTCTGCATTATGCAGGGCTTGTCAGGAAAGCATTACAGAGCTCTGCCATTTTTCACACTCTGCTCAGAAACCCAATCATGCACTGGCCGACTCGGATCAGCTCAGAAAACAGATGGGTGGGGTAGAGTGTCATTATCTGAAATTTTTCAGGACAAGAGTGGTATTTCTCACAAGCACAGAGTCCTGGGAGGCTCACGGCCTCTTCATCCTGCTTTCTGGCAGAGTTTTATTGTAAATGAGAACCCAGCAATTCCACCCTCCACGAAAACAGCTGACTCACTTCTTTGATAAAACACATTTACTGATACTGCTATTTAGTTTTCAAAGTGTCAGTAATGGAAAACAAACATTTTATTATGTTCTCACTGTTCTTCTGTTTTTCTCACCGTTACAGCAGTCTAAAAAAAGGAAAACCATTAATGTGGGGTTTTGGTGATGAATTCTCTGTTTCTCAGGGTTCCACAATAAATGAAATACAATTAATTACATGTGACGATCAGAGACAACCGAAGGTTTAGTTTTTTGATCAGAACTAATCGAAAAACCACAGTCGAGAAGGGGCGACTGTGTTCAACCGTAACCCTTGTGCTATCTTAGATGACCCCACCCTTCCATTGACGTGTTCTCCCTACCATGACAAAGGTGGATAAAGGTGGAAAGATTTCATGTAATCCATGGACACCAGTGAAGACCACAAATCATTGAAGAAAAAAGGTTCAGCGCACTGTTTAGTGGGTCTAGATGACCCAACTCCAAATGGTAAAGTGCCTAGGATAGCACAAGGGTTAATGGTGGTTTCCCTCATCAGAGTGTGAATGTGTGTATGCATGGGTGAATGGGATTGTGACTATAAAACGCTTTGGGCCTTAATCGAGGTAGAAAAGCGTTAAATTATAAATAGTCTGAAAAAACAAAAAAGTACACAGAGATAAGAAGGGAGAGACAGAAGAGCCACCTCAGTAACAATCATCCCTCCTGGTGTAACATTTCTGGTGTGTCCACTTGAGTAAGCAATAACAAAGAGGGTGATTTCTTGTGGTTCTGTATTGTGATTGGTTCTTTTTGTCTTTTCAGCGAGACTCTGGTTACAGCTGTAAATTGATTCTTTCTAGTTTACTTGCATTATTATCAATATTTGCTCATCCAGGTATATGACTGAAAAACAAAAACCCATTAAAAACCAAGACTGGAGTGTTGCTACAGCCACGTAGAAAAGGAGCATGAGGCCTGAGGCCTTTATGCCTTAATATTGTTTAAGCATTAAAACTTAGCATAAACTATGAGAAGTTTCTTCTTTCCTCAGGACTTAATTTTTCTGCCGTTTTAACTGATTCAGCGTCCAAATGATGCAAACCTCCTTGTCCAAATACTTTGATATTTTATATATAGTGCCCAGGCATGAATGGCAGAGGAGTAGTTTGAGTGAAGTCAGGAAAATCAAATACTTGACCCCTTGTCACATGAACACAGTGACAGCGGGCTGTGAGGAAGCTTGTAGAGCTGCAGAACTGAACCATACCAAAACTGAGGATTGTTGCTTTATGTTGGACCTGCTGAACCAATTATGCGATGTGCGGTTTTTCATATACAACTTCTAGCAATACTTAGTTAAATATTGATGATTAATTGATGTTCTAAACTGTCCCTTGGGTGTGACTGTGAGCGTGTGTGGTTGTGAGCCCTGGGACCGCCAGGCAATCCCCGTTAGCACTCAATACTAGCTAGAATAGGCTCCAGCAGCCCTGTGACCCCGGAAGGGATTGAGTGGCTTTAGAAAATGGATGGAACCAGAGAAACTTTGGAGGTTGCATTCCAAGCAAACAACTCTCTCAGGGTATTTCCATGAACTTTAGTTTCATAAATATCAACAGTATTCAGTTATGACAGGTCAATGAGCCAGAGACAGTGTTGACCTCTCCTTCGTATATACACGTATATGTAAAACTAAACCTATTATTCTCTAACCTTTACTGCTGCTGCTTCTTTTAGTCATTTTCTGCTGCCTTTGCTAAAGAGCTTTGGGGTTTAAATCTTTGCAACACATATTCTTTTTTGCAAGGATGATACGCTGAAGGCCAACTTTAGTTTGACAACTTTAATTCATAAGACTGTCACAATAAAAGCCCAGAATATCTCCTGTTCGATCAAATTTTTTTTTTTCTTATCAGCTTACAAAAGGTTTTCTTGTAGATTTGATATCACTCTCTTTTTTTTGATGAATGGTATTGTCACTTATTTACATAAATAGATTCCCAAAAAAATTGAGGAAAATTGGAATGTGTCCACCCTCAGACTGGAAGGTCGGGAGTTCAAATCCGGGCCGAGTCATACCAAAGACTCTATAAATGGGACCCAATGCCTCCCTGCTTGTCTCTTAACATTAAGGGGTTAGATTGAGGGGTTTAATCACCAAATGGCTCCAGAGCCCGGCTGTGTCTGCAGCTCACCGCTCCCCCAGAGGAGGAGTCAAATGCGGATGACTAATTTCACACACCTAGGTGCGTGACAGCTAATGGAACTTTAACGTAATTTTGATTTAAGTGTTTGTCCTTCTTGAAGAAAAGCACTTTTCAATCAGCAGAACTTCACCTGTGTCTGTTTGAAGGATGGAATTAAAAACAGTGTTAAAAAGTAGGTGGTGAAAATAAGCATGAAAGGAGAAATATCTGTTAAAATGAAGAGATTAAGAAGTGGAATGAAAAACTAAGATGTGAATTGATATCTTTGTTGATCCTTCACTTGTTACCTGCATTAATGGTGCCTGTTTGATTTGGGTTTTTTGTATAAGAGACAAAGATATCATACACCTGAACAAGACTGCGATGGACCAACTCCCCCTACAATAAGGAAGCAGCTTGGTGAGAATAGATCAACTCTTGAAGCAAATATTAGAGAATGGAAGAAAAACAAGCTCACTGAGAATCTTCCTCCACCTGGAAATCTTGGAATGAAAGATCTAATTTGGAGAACAGTGAAAAAACAGACCAGAACCACATGGAGGAACTAGTCAGTGAACTGAAGAGAACTGGGACCACAGTAACAAAGGTTACTATAGTTACACACTACGTTGTCATGGATTCAAATCCTGCAGAGCTCCAAAGGTCCCCCTGCTAAAGCCAGCACATGTACAGACCCATCTAAAGTTCTCCAGAGACCATCTGGATGATGTAGAGGAGAAGGCCATGTGATCAGATGAAGCTAAAATAGAACTTTTTGATTTAAATGCCTCTTGCTGGATTTGGAGGGAGAAGAATTGTGAGTTTCATCCCAAGAACAGCAAAAACACTGTGAAGCATGCTTTTGGAAGCATCATGCTTTGGAAGCATCAGGCTTTGGAAGCATCAGGCTTTGGAGCTATTTCTCTGCAAAGGGGAAAGGATGACTGATCCGTACGAAGGAAAGAATGAATGAATGGCACCATGTATGGTGAGATCTTGGACAAAAATCTCCTTCCGTCAGTTAGAGCGCTGAAGACAAAACGTGGCTGGATCTTCTAGCAATGACAAGGATCCCAAACACATCACCCGGGCAACAAAAAGTAACTGCAAAAAAAACATTTTAAGGTTCTGAAACGTTCTAGCCAATCTTTGGATCTCAATCCAACAGAGAATCTGTGGAGGGAGTTGAACCTCTGTGTCTTCCATCAACAACCCAAGACATCACAGCTCTTGAGAAGATCTGCATGGATGAATGGACCAAAGTACACTTTTTACCATTATGCTTTCAGGAGAATTTGCAGTCACCAAGTTCTGTGTAACCTGGGTTTTATTGTTATGAAAATGTATATTTTGTAATATTGAAAACCAATAAATGTTTAATTTCTGTTAACTCCACATACTTTTCAGACGCCTCATTAGCCTTCATTTATTCCAATGCTCAGATGAACTTTTAGTTGCTAAATAAACTCTTTTAAAATACATTTAATATGGAAAATACTTAGTACCTGTGAACCTAAATTTTATGGAGAGAATGTATTCCAACATTCATTTTCAGTTTCAAAACAGTCATTTTTTTCCCATGGTTGCAATGCTTGATTTTGGAAGATAGGGGGCAGTAGAAGTACGCCTGAATAATTCAATCATCCCAGCATGGGATCTGTGTGAGAAAGGACAGGATTTGAGGGGAGACTGAAATACTGAAGTGTCAGAGGAAATAAAAGGATTTGGGTCAGCTGTGGCCCGGAGGAAAGGAGCTGTCGCACAGGAACAGAGAGGTTAAGTTGGTTGTATCTCAGAGTCGGCATGCACGCCGCCATCAGGCATGCATACTGGTGAGATTACTGTGTGCATTGCCTGCAGCTCATCTCCATTAAAGTCTGCATTTCATTGCAGCACACAGATGCATTTGAAGTTGCGTTGTTTATTGGATTGTAACAGAATGCATATTATTTTCCCTTCAGTGTAGCTCAGTGTCCTTTTTGGTTCCACCGTCATGCTGTCTGCCGATTTTACAGGGTTACAGTTTGCTAAATGAAATGGTTTCTGAGGTTTCTGTTTATTGCAAATGAAATTCAGATCCTGTCAATGCAAATTACTTTCATCTAATAAAAAGAGGGGGCGGGGGGGGGCTCCAAAGGGACGCAGCCATCCACTCTGATGGCTTGAAATTTAGTGCCCAGTCAGAGAAAACAGGAACTAAGACAGAGTGACTCATCAGCAGATGGCTAAGCGTTAGCGGGGCTCATCTCTGCCACCAGAAGCCCTTATGCTTTTACCACCTGGAACCGTCTCGAGCGGCGTGCCCCTGGAGCACGGCCACCCGGGTAAACTGTGAGGAACTGGTGAAACGGGGCACAGCACCTGGTCCCAATTCCAGCAGGCCCGGATCCCATCCGTCTTTTTGCTCCGTCTACTGTTTTACTGTTTCTGCCGTCTTGCTAGCGCTGACAGCGTGCCTGTCCTTGTCCCCTCTGTCCTGTCCATGACAATTGTTTTTCCTGTCATCACTGCTCCTCTGCCCTCACAAACACCCTCTGCCTCCTCCTCTCTGTACCCCCAGAGGAGGGCAGCAGCCTCCGTCTCTTTTGGGTGTTGCATCCTTTTCCTGTGTGTCCATTTCTCACACGTACATGTATAATGAGTTCATTCTGTAATCTTTTATTTTCTCTACCCCAAAGCAATTTCTCTTCCTAATGGTGTTTAAAAAGCGGCTCTGCCTAAGCTTTAGGTTGTTTTCGAGAAGAAGAGGCGTAATGAGAGAAAGCTACAAGCTTAATTGTGTATTTTGCTGCACAAATTGAGATGACTTTTGTGGAGAAGCTGGTGGGGGAGCCTTTTGTTTTATCTCTGTTTCTTATCAGGTAAATCAAAGGAGTAATCACAGAAACAGTTTTCTAAAAGGCATCTCCTGGAGCTTCAGCTTTTAGGACTTTCACTGAAAATTCTCAAAGTAAATTCATGAATACCTGATTTTGTTGGAACTGTTAGTTTTCCGATGAAAACAAAACCTTGACTGAGTGGTTTGGCTTTTTTAAATCAATTTTGCTGTGTGTGTGTGTGTGTTTTTAGGAGGGGTGGTGCAAAAAAAGCTGTTTAAATGAAAAGACGCAGTCAACAGCATTTTCTTTTCAGTTTTGTGGGGTTTTTGCTTTTAGGGGGACTGATCCTTTCAAAAGCAGCTTTGAAAGCTTGGATCAGATTGTAGCAGCAGTCACAGTGTTCTCCTAACACCAGATGGTGGAGGAACCACTAGTCTGCCATATTTCCTCTGCTGTCTGAACATCTTACAGAATGAGGTCTCTGCTGCTGGATGAACATGAAGCTTCAGTGCAGCCACATCTGCAGCTTCTAGCTCAGATGGACGGGCTGAAGTAATGGCCTTTTAAATATCACTGTGATGAAAAAGCTGACAAACCTATGATTACTGTAGCCTGTGTTTGATGTGAGTGCTTTGTACAGCATGTGGCTTTTTCTGACCTTTTAATAGTAGACTTTCTAAATAGAGAGTTTTGCCAAATGTTTTTGTTTAGAAAATGTTTGTTTTTGAAAAGTGGTCCATTTTTCCTTTTAGTTTGTCATTTACTGTACAGAAACTTTCATAACATTGTATCTCCAGTAGACGATTAAACCCTGTAGGATGTGTAATATGCAATTTAGCAAATTAGCTGTTCCTGCATGATGTAGACAACTGTATGTTTCTGTCTTCAAAGACCCACCCTGATAAAATGGTGTTTTTGTCATGCCGGCTCAGACGTCGCCCGACCAAACAAGGTCTGCGTCAGGTGCTGGGGGACCAGAGCATCCTGATGGAAAGTGGGCTGCTGGAACAAGACGGAAATGGACTAGATGGGAGAACAAGGTTCTGTTAGAATGCTTCTACTCAAGCAATCCCACCCAGAAGGGTTACAT
Source organism: Oryzias latipes (assembly GCF_053564925.1). NCBI lineage: Eukaryota > Metazoa > Chordata > Actinopteri > Beloniformes > Adrianichthyidae > Oryzias > Oryzias latipes. The sequence continues at coordinate 8,279,500 of NC_136252.1, read as the reverse complement.
GCAGAGTATGTGGAATGAATGGATGTTTCGAAACCCACAATCAGTTTGGCTAACTGCCAAACAACTGGTAGCCCAATGTTCTGACATCCACAAATGGCAAATCCCATCATCATCAACTGTCCTGAAAGACAAGATCATGTCTAGAATGAACACTAGGCAACCCCGTCACCAGCTACACCGGTCAAGTGATGTACTGCCTGAAAGTCTCCTGGAAGCTGTGAATGAAGCATTGAGGGCAATTCCTACCACAACCATCACAGAAACCAATGAAGTGGTTTACACTTCAGCAGCAGTGATCATTCAGGTGCTTGGCTATAAGAGCAACCATGAGAGAAAACAATACCCACCATGGAAGCCACGGTTAGAGGCCAAAATCAAGGCAACTTGGAGGGATGTGAGTAAGCTGACAGAGGCTCAAAGAGGTACAATGAGGAAGCAAGTACCTAAGAGATACAGCCAGATGCTAATACCTGAAATACTGGAAACTGCCGAACAAGGGCTCTTAGCCCTCAGCAGCCGCCTAAAGAGGTACACAAGAGTCAATGAAGCCAGACGGATAAACAGGCTGTTCGCAACTCAGCCTGCAAAAGTGTACGCTCAGTGGCAGGGTCAAAACAGCCGAGCAGACCCACCAAGGGTAGATACTGAACAGTACTGGAAAAGTATGTGGGAGAAAGAGACAGCACATAACAACAATGCCCAGTGGCTGATCTCTCTAAGAAAGGAACATAGCAACCTCCCTGAACAGAAGCCAGTAACATCACACCATCACAGTGGCAGACATCCAAAAAAGAGTCTCAGTTATGAAGAACTGGACAGCACCGGGCCCTGACATGATACATGCCTGCTGGCTAAAGACTCACAGCGCCTGGCAGCACAAATGAACCAGCTGCTAAGAGATGGGACTCACCCCGAATGGCTAACAGAAGGGTGAACGATCCTGATCCAGAAGAATCCCTCAAAGGGTGCAGTCCCATCCAACTACCGGCCAATAACCTGTCTCTCCACAACATGAAAGCTCATGTCTGGCATCATTGCAACCAAGATAAATAGGCACATGGATCAATACATGAGCAACACAGAAAGGCATTGGTAGAGACTCCAGAGGAGCCAAACACCAACTCCTAGTTGATAGGACAGTCGCTCAAGACTGCAAGTCATGACACACCAACCTGTGCACAGCCTGGATTGATTACAAGAAAGCCTATGACTCAATGCCACACACGTGGATCACTGAATGCTTGGAGCTGTACAACATCAACAGCACTCTAAGAGCCTTCATAGGAAATTCGATGAAGCTGTGGAAGCCACTTGCAAAAGTGTCCATCAAATGTGGGATATACCAAGGTGATGCTCTGTCCCCACAGCTGTTCTGCATAGGTCTGAACCCCCTCAGCCAATTAATCAACAAGACTGGCTATAGACACCGACTCAAAAAATGGAGCCAACATCAGTCACCTCCTCTGCATGGATGACATCAAGCTATAGGCTAAGAGCGAGCGTGACATTGACTCCCTGATCCATACCACCAGGATCTACAGTACTGACATTGGGATGTCCCAATACCTCCAAGGGGTAAGGCAAGTCCTGAGAAGCCAGCTAAATGGCAAGAACAAGACCCGGGCAATAAACAGCTACGCACTGCCAGTTATCAGATACCCTGCAGGAATAATAAGATGGCCAAAGGAAGAGACACAGACCACGGATATTAAGACACGAAAGCTCCTCATGATGCATGGAGGGTTTCATCCCAAATCCAGCACCCTGAGACTGTACGCTGGCCACAAGGAAGGAGGCCGAGGACTAGTGAGTGTGGAAGCCACTATCCAGGATGAGACATCCAAGGTGCATGAGTACATCAAGCTCAAGGCCCCAACTGACACTGTGCTCAGTGAATGTCTCAGGCAATGGAGAGCAGAGGATGCAGTTCGGGAGGAAAGATCCTCATGGGAGGACAAACCCCTGTATGGGATGTACCACCGGACCATAACTGAAGTGGCTGATATCAACAAGTCCTACCAATGGCTAGAAACGGATGGCCTACAGGACAGCACTGAAGCGCTCATCCTGGCAGCCCAGGAACAAGCCCTGAGCACCAGAGCGATAGAGGCTCAGATCTACCACACCGGACAAGACCCAAGGTGTAGGCTGTGCAAAGAGGCGCCTGAAACAATCCAGTACATTACTGCAGGGTATAAGATGCTGGCAGGTAAAGCATACATGGAGCACCACAATCAAGTGGCTGGAATAATATACAGGAACATGTGAGCAGAATATGGACTGGAAACCCCAAATTCAAAATTGGAAACACCTCCGAAGGTCGTAGAGAATGAGAGGGCAAAGATCCTGTGGGACTTCCAGATCCAGACTGATAGGATGGTAATGGAAAACCAACCATTGTAGTGGTGGATAAAGAACAGAGGAAAGCCGTTGTGGTGGATGTGGCAGTGCCAAGCGATGGGAACATCAGGAAGAAGGAACACGAGAAACTGGAGAAATACCAGGGTCTCAGAGAAGAACTGGAGAAAGCCTGGAAAGTGAAGGTGACAGTGGTGCCTGTGGTAATTGGAGCACTCGGGGCAGTAACCCCCAAGCTGGAGGAGTGGCTACAACAGATCCCTGGAATGACCTCAGACCTTTCAGTCCAGAAAAGTGCAGTGCTAGGTGCTAGGAACAGCTAAGATACTGCGCAGGACCCTCAAGCTCCTAGGCCTCTGGTGGACGACCCGAGCTTGGGTGAAAAACCTCCTGCGGAAGGGTGAGAGGGGCGCATATACATATATATATATATATATATATATATATATATATATATATATATATATATATATATATATATATATATATATATATATATATATATATATATATATATATATATATATATATATATATATATACACATAAAAAATAAGCTTAAAATTGTTTCAGAATCTTTCTTTATTCAAATCATTGTGATTGACGGAAAGGGGCGTGGTATTGCTCTGTCTTGCCTACAACTCAGAAGTGAATTTCTAACTATATCTAAGAAAATGACATTTTTTTAATTTTAGCTAAATGCGGCATAATTATAATTAAAAGACCACTGGGAATGGTTTGAGTGGGTCTTTAAGCGAGCTGCTTCTGCAAATTCCCAGAAAATTGTTCCAGCTATCAGTACTGTAAGGACTGTTGGGTGCAAAGTATGTAGTTTCATGGGAAGGACATATATATTTTCTCAGAGGGCCACCACTTAAGTTTTGTACCAAAGGTTATGTGGGCTCATAGTGATTACTAAACATCAGTGAGTATAACTAAGATGTCTGGAAACCCAGTTGGATATGCCACTTAAGGCTGAGAATTTCCTTTATTTGTACTAGATACAATTTAAAAAAATTGCGAAACTGGCAAAGAGTTTCAAAAGCATTTATTCATCAGCCTTAAAACATTTGCGCTCATCTGACGTCCCATTTGTAGTCCATATGGCCCTTTATAGTTGTACCAGCTTCAGTTTTTCTTGGAGGCTTTCCTTAGGTTTATGAGTATTTTTCACCAATTTACAAAAACTCCCTAGATGCAATGCATAGAAACAAGAACTGTGCTCTTGACAACTGCCAATGATCAGATGGAAAAATGGGATTCGTCTCTCCAGTCTTTGCTGCTCTGGAATCCAGTTTTGTTTTACGGCACAAAGATTTCATTGAACTTGGTGATGTACTGCTTAGATAATGCTCGTTGGCATTGGAAACCCATTTCATGATGTTCTACACTGTTCTTAGTCTAATCTGAAGGATATGAAGGTCTGAGGCCTCCTCTTTGCCCCTCAGCTTTGATGTGATGCCGTGGGCGGCTGACCATGGAACATTGAGCAACGTAGAAATGTTGTGACTGGACTTGTTGCACTGGAGCATCACAGCAGTACACTGGAATTTACTGAGCTCCTGAGAGCAAGCCATTCTTTTACAAATGTTTGTATATTTTGAGAAAAATCATGCAATTTTTTGTGTGCATGTTAATAAATTTACCAACACAAAAGTGCGTTCCTGTGACTCTCCTTTGGAAAATAGGTGCTTCTGCCAACAGTTTTTGGCAGATTGGAAACTGTCAAACTTCTGTTGGAGGAGACCTGGGTTTCAATGTTTAAAACCACCAACATTTTGTCGGAATGTCTTTGTGAGAACACTACCAAGCCCCACGTGGCTGTGAAGAACCTTTTGAAAAATATATTTGTTGCATTTTTGAAGGAATGTTTGTTTTACCTCTGGATATTAAATTCTTTTAGTATTCATTGGACAGAACATGTTTTTAGGACAGAAAAAAAATATTAGTATGAATAAGTTTCTAATTAAAATATTAAACAAGTATCATCAATCAAATATATGCCTTATTGATTCTTTTAAGCAATTTATAAAATTAGTATTTCTCCTGATTGCTGTGTTTTAATAGTCTTTCCTTATTAAAGAAAATATGTTATTAATTAAATCTTTGCGAAACATGTAATTGAGATTTTCCTGAAACATGGAGGAAATAATTGACAGAGACAGAAATGAATGAACTGTGTTTGTGGTGGACTCTGAGAGCATCCAGCTCTGCAAACAGTGCTGGTATTTATGCTGCAAACTTGCCTCCAGCTGTCTGATGCACAGATGGTTGAATAACTGTTTTGGGTAAACCGTGCTTTACTTTCTGTGTAAAACTGCTGTGTGGTACAACTGTGGGAGAACAGGGATGTTCCCATATATTTTTACCAGACTTTTGTTAAAATTGCACTGTTTACATGCAATGAATTCGTGATTTGCGTGTCCATTACGTAATTCGAATGTGATCTGTGCACCATATATGCGAGATAGAAGTTATACATCAGAGGTACATGCTTGAAAAGTCTGTTAGACATACAGGAAAATACGTGAAGCAGTCGTGAAAAGCCACAACTTTGTATTTGCATCTCCCCAAAATCACAAACAATTCGGTAAGATTTGTACAGTGATCCCTCGTTTATCGCGGTAATTGCGTTCCAAAAACAACACGCGAAAAGTGAAATCCGTGAAGTAGTCAGCTTTATTTTTTTTATTATTTTACAATGCAATACCGAACTATAAAATGAAACCAAAAATCCAAACCTGTTTTAAAGCCCAAAATTTGTTTAAAACAATAATTTTAATATAGTAATACAAGGTTGGAAACATTGTCACTCGCGTATTTTCACAGTCCCAGCTGTGCCTCTTTCTTACTGACTCCGCTCCGCTGTAGCGTCTGTTTCTACTGAAGCCGCAGGAGTCTTTCTCCGAGAGAAGAACATTGTTATGGGTAGTTGTTGGCGCTCTTTCTTTTTCTGAGCAGGAAGATTTTTATAAACGGTTATGCCACCTTCGATTATATTTGAGAACTGCAATGAACGACTCATCAACAGTGTTGCCAGATCTGAGCGACAGTTTCCAGCCCAAACTCATCGTAAAACCCGCCCACCTCAATAAAAACAAGCCCAAATCTCAACCTAGCAAAAACCTAATGTTGAACGTAAAAGTATAGCCATAGCCTAATAAAAAATGACGCAATAATAATAAATTATTATATAATAAGTCTGTTATAATACATTTTTTTATAAAATAAGTACAGAAAATCCAGTTATAGGTTTCTCGTATCGTGTACTCTAGATGGCTTTTGATGGCGCCCCCCTCTTTCTGCCACTGCCAGTTGCTGGACCACAGCGTATGTCAATCAGCGGTGGGCTGGTGACTGGTGGATTAGAGGGGGCGGGGCCTACCTGGGTGCGCGTTGGCTGAACGTTCTACTCCGGCTGAGTGTATAAGCAGGCTGCGCTATTTTTGTTCGAGCTGTAACCATTCTGACAAGGTTAATAAAAGCCAATAAAAGCCCTGCATCATCTCCATCTTTTGGAAATGAACCCAAACGGCAGAATAGGGTTCTGACTCTGCAGAGGCTCTGGGAGTTTTAAAACAGCGTCAATTATTCGCTGATTTTTGTTATTCGCGAGGGGGGGGGGGGGGGGGAACTAAACAGGGGGATTACTGTAATGCTTTTTTTACGCTATATATTAATTAGTATACTTTTACTTAATATTTTAAATAATAAGAAAAATAATAATAATGACAATAAAACCGCTAAATATTTTGAAAAGCAGCCCAAATTTTATAGACCCGCCCAATGCCAATTTTACCCGCCCAACATAACCAAAAGAAGCCCAATTGGGCGGAAACCCGCCCAATCTGGCAACACTGCTCATCAAAGGCTCCCATTCTTGTGCCGTGCGCTGAAGTGCAATGCACTGTAAAAATATCCGCACTGTAAAAATAAACGTGAAGCAGCGAAGCCGTGAAAGATGAAACGCGATATAGCGAGGGATCACTGTATAATAAATTGTGTATAAACTCCATATGCACTGCGTAATTCTGAACCCACCCAAAATTTTGAACAGAATTCACGTAAAAACCCGTCAGCCAAAATTCTCGACTGACATCTGTGCACATCGACAAATGACGAACACCAGAGACTCATGAACAACATATATCACGCATGTAACACGAAAGACTAAAAATGTATACATGGAAAATGCGTAAAATGTACGTGCGGGTGTATGACCCGGCCTTTAGCTGTTCAGAATAGCGATGCCCCATGTTTCCATGTTCAGCAAAATTTGCCTTTTGTTTTATTAATTCCTTTATAAAAGTCAGTTCTTATTTGTTTTATCATTAAATTCCTTTGGCATTTAAAAACACATCTTGAAAAAAGACCAGGCTCGAGCTGTGGAGCGGGGGGGGGGGTATTTTCTGTGCAAATGTCACAGGTGAGTGAGGTGCTATAACACTGGTATGAATCTTTCATTGTCTGATGCTCTGTGTTAGATAAATGTGAGTTTTCAAACAGAAAGTCACATGAGAACCATAAATTAATTATTGGAACTTTGAACAAAAAAGTTTCACAAAGAAAAGCAAAGAAAAGTATATCTGTCTTAACACTGTAAATTAAAACGTGCTACGAAAAGGTGGAGGGATTTAAAAAGAAGGATTTGTTATTTTAAAGCAGGCATGTCCAAAGTCTGGCCCAGTGGCCAATTGTATCCTGGATTTAAATGTCTAATAGCCCACAGCCTCCTGTCATAAAAACAGGCCTCCAGCACAATCAGAAAACTGTGTACAATTTCTTGATAGCTGTCTGCTAAAAATTAAAATTTCATATTCACCATGAAGAGGCACTACCAGACATGACAAGCTAACTGGGAATGAACAGTGTGAAAAGTGGATAAATTGACAGTGATTTAAGTAAAAACGCACTTAAAAATGTTGTTTTTGCAGAAAAGAAATGACCAGTATGCCATTCCAATAAAATGTTAAACTAATTAGTTAATTTAAATGTTATGTTATTAAAACAGTTTAAAGAATAAAAATGCACTTTGGGCTATCTATGAAGGAAGTAAAGTTATAAATGTATACGCCATTTACCATATGATTCGTTTGCCATATTGTTACATATAAGTATTGTCTAAAAGTCATCATTCTAACCGTACGTTTTTTGTGTTTCTGTGTATGACTCCTGCAGGTTTCTCCTCAGAATTTCCTAGTTTAGATTTGTAGAAGAGGACTTTCTAAACTTTGATCTGTGTTAGCCAAGTCTGCGACAGGTGACAGCAGGGTCGGGTGTCTCAAGTTTAACTTGTGCTTTTTGTGGCTCAACTGGGCTGTTGATAAGTAAGACCACTGGTATTTAGGAAAAAGCTTAAAAGAGTCATTTGGCATTTCAAAGAGATGTGTGTGTCATATGTTGAGTCGTCCAAAAAGCCATTATATCCATTATTCACTCGCCCCTCATTCATACTTGGTGATGGTACTGCGGATGCAGCCAAAACCGCCCTGGGGCAGACTGACAGAGGCGTGGCTGCCAGTACAGGCCTACGCCCACTCTGACCCCCATCACTGAGACACTCATAAGCATTCACACACTGGAGCCACACTAGAGGCTGGGAGTGTGAAGTGTCTTTCCCAGAGACACAACAATGGTTGTCTGGAGGGAGCGGGGATCGAACCGCCGATCCTTGACCGACCTGTTCAACCACCTGAGCCACTGCTGCCCTTTAGCTGTTCAGAAAAAGCCTGCTAAGCCCGAATACATGGAGTTTTTAGCAAACTGTGTTAGAATAATTTCAACTGTTTTGTTCTTACTTTTTTTACCATTGTTCCATGCAAAAGACACATAATGTGAGACAGGAACCATGGGAAGGTTTCTGCCCCAGATTGTCTGTTTACAAAACATTCTTCCCCCTCCCAACATTGTTTCTATATCTGGAGAAGTAAGCCAATTAAAACCTAGCCAGCACTGAGAAAGATTTACCTTTCGTAATACCATTCAGACGACAGAGGACTCTGTCAGGATAGGAAGTGATCCTTTGACCAAAAAAAATGCCTTTTCTGTCAAGCCAAAAATGATGCAGCTGTAAAGGAACCGCTGGCGTAGACGAGATGTCCTTACAACATTTTGCTACAGCCTTATGAAATCTAATCAGTACTACTCAGAAATAGGCAGAAATAGGCAAAGTAAGATATGTATTTTTAGTGCAGCATTGACACATCCACTCAGTAAAGTGTTTGCTGCAGTAAGTCCACTCGTCCTGACATTCACCTGCTGTGAGTGTCCTGCATTCACCTGCAATCACTGCAGGATTCATCATTGATGCATTTTAACTAGCCTATAGGAAGCAGGACTGATTGGACAACACAGGACCCAGGATGGGCCCCTGGGGGTCAATTATGTTTAGCACAAATGCTTTCTGTTCAAGACATGACTTAAACTGTGCAGGAGCAGTTCTAAAGGTGCCTTCTCAGTCTTCAAGTCTCTGTGGTAGGACTGCATGATCAACTGTTTTGAAGGCAACACGCAGATCCAACAACACCAAGATGGATGTCATTTGTCAAAACAATTGTTCTGCAGGCAGAATTTCTGTCAGTTTGCAGCATCTGGTTGCTCATCGCCCTTTCATTTTTTATTTAAATGTGTTAAACAGTATTTTGTGAATTTCTGCAAATGTTCAATCACAACAACAGCTTTTAACCAAGAATGAAATTTGGCCTGCCTTCTGCAGACTTGATCCTAGTTTTTGCAACCTTATTGGATTTGGGTCTTAATATTAGGGTGAGGACCTGGTGCCCCAGGTAACCCGGTGCTTTAAGTATTTCTGTGCGCGTACAGACAGGCTCTGGGTTGACTCAGACCTTGGCAGAGAACATGAAATGAGCTCTGCAGGACATCTTTCTAATCTTCACCACTCTTGCTCTAATCCACTTTGATGAGGAGGAGAGCAGATTCAGGACTGAAGGAATGTTGCTGGACTGACTCATGAAAGACCTTACATAAGCGAAGAATTCATGTTTTTAATCAAACATTGATTAATTGGCTGGATCAAAGATAGATTGATTTTCATGCTTTTGGTCATTTTCTTTTCTGTATTCTTCCAATTGAAGTTGATTAACTTATAACCTTTGGAAAAATAAAGGTGAAACTTTAAGAAATTAGAATGCAAATATTTGATATTTACTCTTTGTAAACATTCTGAAGGGATTTTCCTCTTTATTGTTTCTTTCTTTCAAAAATGTACTGATCATCAACATTGTGGGTTTATAAAAAGTTTTCTAGATTATTCATATATTTAGGACAATGTCGTATGTGCCACAAATATTCCATAAAAAATACCTAAAAGTGAGGAATCCTCTCAAATAGTTGTACTGTCCACCATCCCAGTACACAGCAGCACACATCTGTTTCTGCTGTTACATTGGTTCTGTGGTGGTGTGTGCATTACCTCAGGCCCTCACCAGCTACAAGTAAGATGTCCAAACCAGATGTCAACCAGCAAGTGGATAAACTCATTAGTGACTTCTCATTTAGTCAGTTAACATCTGGACCTCTGCTTTCTGCGGATGTAAACATTTGAACATGTGCATCTTCAAATCCGGCTTTTTATTTTGGATTCTGAATGACCAGCGACGGCTGTGCTGCCATGAAAATAGGGGAGCCTGTGAAAAGTTGTGAAGAGTTGTTGCAGTCTGAACGCATCACGTGTCAGCAGTTATTAGTTCTGGCACAGAGACGGGCAACCTCTGACCACAAGTGTACAGCAAGATGGTGAAGCCTGTCTGCTCGTTTGTTCTGGAAGTTTGCAGGAGACTGGCGCAGATGGATTAATAGTGACAGAGCAGCGGAGCAGAAAATGCTCCAAGGGTGGCAGTGAGGAAATGTAGAGAGGGGCTTGCTGCGTCCCACAATGCTCGGCTCTCAATAAGAAGCAAACCCAGCTGAGGAGCGTTGGGCCTGGCCAATGAGATATCTGGAATGGAGATTGAGGGGAAGGTAGAAGGACGACAGGACAAAGCAAAGCAAAGGCCTCTCCTTTTCATTTTTGTTAGATTCAAACATGAGCGCATTACAACAAAGTTACAGGAGCACTTTATGAACAGGTTTTTTACCCTTCACAGTTATATTTAGAAGGACTGATAAAGTACATAGACAGAAGAGCTGTTTGCTTATCAAAAGCATTTACTCCAGTTAAAAGTGTGTGCTATCACAACACAACAGGATTACTAACACAAGGCATTTAAGTCAATCTTTACACATTATTAATACTACTTTTCTCTATATTTACCACATTTTAAATCATACCTAAATCTATCTTTCAGGCAGTTTTTAATCAGGGTACAAGACCTAAAAGCCTCTAGGCTTCTAGCTAACTGGGAACAGTGACATCTGGTGGCCAACTGAAGTCTCAACAATCTGTAAAGAGCTCACCTGAAATGCTAACATCGTTTCAATCGCCTGTAGATGTTATGTAGATGTCATGTATGTGTAGGTTTTTAGAGCAAAAACACCAAAAGTTCAAGTCATCTGCTGAATAAGTTGCCCTCTTTGCAGGATGAATGAAATGTGTATTAATTTTCTGCATTTTTATTTCCTGCATAGCTTCATGAGAGTCTTTTACTGTTTAGATGCCTATAACACAAACCTAGACATAAAACGGTTCACTGTTGATCTGCTGTAGAATAAAACCTAAACTTTTATGAAGCCAAATCTGCTCATTATCTGGTTCTTGTACAAACATCAGTAAGTCAAGACTATATCTTGATTTCCTGTTTGAAGCCAAAGTCATCTTCTCGCAGTTTTATTTCACAGTTCTAACACGGCAATGACTCCACAAGGGTTGGCCTTAACAGTTTCCTCCTCCGTAAAAGAAAATCTAAAGTTTTGTGTGAAATAAGAGAGTGCAGTGCAGCTTCACATCCATGCGGCTGCTCTGCAGCATCTGTGGGTCTCACAATGACATATCAGGAGCTAAAAATAACCTGCAGTCATGCCTGCTTTGTTGATGGCTGGTGCAGTATTAGTGGGGATAATGCAAGGCAGATTAAGACAGTTTGTCAGCCATATTTAGAGACTCAATGCTATGGATCTATATGGCAGAAGAAAAAGAAGCATCTGTCTGAGCGTGTTCTGGTAGGAAAAGCCCCCCCCCACACACACACACACACACACACACACAGCTTCAGCGTGTCCTGTGGGCTCAGGGAGAGGAGCAAACGGCCTCTGTCTCCTCGGTGACACCAGGTTTCTTTTACTCAGCAGGAACGATTACAACAATCTTGCGTTTTTGTTCATTTTTGTAAGAAGGTTTTAGCATTTTGGTGCATCAGCTTCATTTCATCCTACCAACAAGAGACTTTTCTCTTATTTGAGTTTAAAATTCTGTTTCTACTCTGCCAGACCAGCTGACTGATCTTCATATCAGGGACTTCAAAAGTGACGTTCACTGAGGCTGACATCTACATTCAGTGGAGCTCTCCAACTTGACCAATTTCATCAACGTTTTGAGCGTTTTCTGTTTATTTTTGATGGAGTAAGCCTGTTGAAGTTAATCTGTCAAACAAAATTCCTTTGCTGAGGGAAGTCAAGCTGTTCAGGAGCAGACGAGTGGATTAAGGGGTGCTGGACGAGATAAACCTGTCAACATGTTCTACACGTTCTAGACCTATTGGAGCTCCAGACTAAAGCTGCTGTGTCCTTATCTCTCAAACTCAAAAACTGCTTCATAAAAGGGTTGAATCAATTAGCATCTTGTTGCTTTTTTCCCCATCACGCTCCCTGAATGCAATTTCTGCTCAGGATATTATTACATCTGAGCAACTTCTTTCACCTGGTTATGTCTGAAAATTTCCCCCGTATAATAAATGGAGCTGAAGTCGTTTGGTTTGGATTGCTAATTAACACTGGAGCAGATGGGCAGTGCGTCCTCACTCTTCAGTGTTTTTTTATAAGGAAGGCGGTTGATGGAGGCCTTCCTGCAGGAAGCTAACAGATGTCCCGTTAGAGCGGAGCTGTGCTGGGAATATGAAGTGTAGCTGCCTGCATGGTGGCATTGGCCGCTGTAGCAGGAAGACCGGCTGTTCACTAAGTGCTGCCTGTTGGGAAAAATCAGCCATCTTTACTCCTGGTTCCACCCTGACATCATACAGGAAGCTGCTATGGTGACTTGGCTGTGCTTTCTGAGCCCTAAACTGCCTTCAGCCCACTGCTCTGATGCTCAACCAAACAATAAAATATGCTTTTGTGTGCATAATTATGATGGTCCTCCTTTTAATTTTGTTTTTCACAGCTTGTCTGCATGTAACAAAGTAGAGGCTCTTATGCTTGATAATAAACATGGTTTTTATCCCAGCCAATCTTTATGTAAATATTGTTGATACACAAAATCTGTGGAACTTTGTTAGCACCATTTATTCAAAAAACATTGTTGTTTTTGGTTTTTGTGGAAGTATTAAACATTGCAACACCAGAGTTTGAGAGTCTGACGCGACTTAACAGTCATATGTACCGGGCCTTCAATCTTGTGTCAACAACATGAAAGCATGGATCCATGCTGCCTTGTATCAACGGTTCAGGCTGGTGGTGGTGGTGTCATGGTGTGGGGGATATTTTCTTAGCGCACTTTGAACCCCTCAGTACCAATTGACCATGGTTCCAGCACAACAGTCTACCTGGGTATTGTTGCTGACCATGTCCATCCCTTTCTGACCACAGGGAACCATCTTCTAATGGCTATGTCCAGCTGGATAAGGCGCCATGTCATGAAGCTGGAATCATCTCAGACTGGTTTCTTGAACATGACAATGAGTTCACTAGACTCAAACGGCCTCCACAGTCTCCAGATCTCAACCCAGTAGATCACCTTTGGGATGTAGTGGAACAGGAGATTGGCATCATGGATGTGCAGCCGACAAATCTGCAGCAACTGTGTGATGCTATCATGACAACACGGACCAAACTCTCTGAGGAATGTTTCCAGAACCTTGTTGAATCTATGCCACCAAGGATTAAAGCAGTTCTGAAGGCAAAAGGGGGTCCAACCCGGTACTAGTAAGGTGAACCTATTAAAATGGCCTGTTGGCAAACTTTATTTTATAATTTCTAGCCATTTTTTACAGACACTTAGTTGAGACAAAATAGATGCATAAAGATAATTTATTGGACGCAAACATCTTCTGTTTGGCTGCTGATGGATGTCTTTTAAGTTCCAGATTTATCAGTAAACATTTTATTTAACCGTGTATCTGTCAGGTCCCAGGAGATTTTGAATATACATACAATCACTTGTTTTAAATCAAGTGGAAACCGTGACTTGCTCTGACAGTGGAGCTGGCTGCAGCTTGTCTGTACTGATTAGGTGTGAGGGAGGGTTGGACGTGATTGACAGCTGCCTAGAGTCGTCCTGCAGGCTCTGTCTTCATTTGCCACATCTGTCCTAACTGTCACTCCCCATTTAGTAGCTCCTCTTTCCCCCTGTGGTGCAGTGGCCAGCGCCCTAGTCTTTATTGTTCTGGGGGAAAGTAAATCAGGTCAGAACCGTCATAAAAAGGTAAGTGATTGCTCAAAAGGCAAATATTTTAAATTTACCTTGCAGATTGGTGTACAGATAAACCCAGCAGGGAAAAGTTTGTATCTGCGGCAGCAGCCTCTGCGTCTCTGAGCTGCAGAGCGTCCATCCGCTGCTGCTGCATCAGCTTGACCGGCGTGAACCGACAGGCCTGGCAGCTTTGTGGGGAGGAAGGCAGAGAGTGGGAGGATAACGGACTTCATGCAGTGGAGAGGAGGATTTGGATGAAGATATGAGATGTTGAGGAAGGTGGAGGTGTCACAGTACCTCTGCCCCACGAACCAGCGGGTGCACAGCCTCCTAGGTTGTGCCGGTGCCAGTGACAGCAGCTGGGACAGATGCTGATGCCTGTAGTCAGCCAGTCCCAGCTTCCTGTTGGTTAATGAACAGATGTGTAAGTGAGAGATCCCGATGAAAAGCCAAGATCTGGTGCTGTGGAAGGCTCAGTTCCTGACAGAGGCAGAGGAGGCGACTGTGGTGCAGATAGGGCTTAAAAGCGAAAGAAGGCTCTCGTGCCTGAATGCACACATCACGCATCACTCCTCCTCTTGGCTGCCTCACTAATGCAATTCCAGTGTGAGAGTTCAAATCTGCCACTGTCCCTGGAGCTCAGAGGCATGTAAGAAGCTGCAAGTTTCTACTTCTTCTTTTTCCTGTTTTTCTTTTTTGTTTCATCCTTTGGTATTTTAAGTGTTTGTGAATGTTGAAAATGATTTTATTGTTCTGCTGTGGCCCAACAGGTTAAATTTACCGGGATCAGTGCTGCAGCATTCACACATCTCGGATACTGTTGCTATAGATAAATAGATAGAATTGAAAGGTTGTCATTGCTGAGAACAGATGATGCTGCTGAATGCAGACACTTTCAACTTAAATCCATTTACAGCCATGTCTTCAACCAAACCATCATCTCTATTCAAAATAGTTCCTCTCAATAATGATGAGTATTGCTGCTCTGTCATTGAACTAGGTTGTTAATATTTAAAGTCCAGGAACAAGTTTGACTAAATTCTTGCAGATCTTTTGGCAGCAGCACAGAGGTGGACATTTAGCAGCAGCTCAGCAGGTGTAAGACCGTGTAGCCAGTGCTGATTTGCTTCGTCCTTCATGTTTAAAGCTGCACCCAGACACCAGGCGGCTTGATACCGTTTCAAGGAAAGGGCACGGACAATGTGACCTGTTTTTCCTCCTCATCTGGATATTTGGGTTGTTTGGGGAGTAATTTGGAGCCACAGCCAATCAGAAGTAACAAAGAGCTGTCTCTGCTTTGGGTCAGACGGGATCCTTTAGTCACAGTTGCGTTTGAAGAAGAGAGGAGGAAGAAACTGTTTTTGTGAACCTAAATTGCTATCTTTTCTAAAATGGAGCATGAATCACTTCAGATCATGAATCACTACGTTCTCTGTCTGTTCTGGTCCCAGAGTTTGTCTAAAAACAGCCAAACAGGACAAGAAATCAGCAGCAGGATAATCAGACAAAATGTCTGTCAGACAATGGAGCTAAACAAAGTGTTGTATCATGGGTGTGTAGCAGCAGTCCTGCTGATTTTACAAACAAGGGATGTGTGGGTTTTGGGGCCGTCCCATTTGCCTTTGGAGGTTCGGAAGGAGAAGCGTCAATTTTTATTGAAGGTATAGACAATTCTGAACTACACTACTCCTAATAAGTTAGAGATATTATTTTTTACACTAGTGCTTCCCCTATTTGGTCTGTATTTTTGTGAAACATGTAAAAGTTTCTTTTGAGATTAATAATGTTGAATAAGAAGAAACACCATTTTCATTAATTTCATGTTTATTACCCCAACAGTTATGATTAGGGATGGGTATCTTTAAGGTTTTAACGGTACTACTACTCTTACTGATACTGTTTATCGATCCGGTATTTTAACGATACTCTTATCGATAATTTTTGAGGACGAAAAATGAATAAATAACAAATGCAGAACATCAAATGTTTTATTTCCTCATGATGAAACAACATTGTTTTTTAACAAAACATTTTACTTTATACATTATAATGTTAAAATTCAAGCACGTGGATGTGATAGACCAGGGGTCTGCAACCTGTACCTCTCAAAGAGCCATTTGGATCAGTTTCCCACTGAGGTGCGCTGTGGATAGATGGTGCTGCTCGTCCGGTAAGCGGCGTGATGTGTTTATGGCTGTTTGAATGATGATCTTGGTATGACTTACTGGCAAAATCAGCTTTTATACCCAAAGAATGTTGACATTGATACCACATTGGAAATGTGTCTCTTTTTGAACGTGTTGCTTTTAGTTCTGATAAGTAAAAGACACTGAACACAATGTGACCGTTACATAGAAAACACTAAAGGGGGGGTGTCCATCACCACCTTACAATGACCTCTCTACCCTAAAATTCTGTGCGGTGAAAAAAACACTGCTTACGACATCCTCTGAATTTTTCACAATATCCCTAACTTACTGTTATAGTGTCTATTGCTTCCACATCTAGTCTTTTGTTTTGGGCTTTTGATAATATTTCCTCACCATCATGTTGTTCTTCTAGTTGTATTTTTTGGATCTGTTCCATGTATCATTTCCTAATCAATGTAAAACCTGTCATTAAAAGGCTTTTCTACAGTTTAACTGCATTTCAGTTTCCATCAGTTATAGTAAATTTGAGTCTCTCAGTGACTGGGCACGTCTCTGACATGACGTTGGATGTCGTTGGATGAGCACTGACCAATCGCGCCTCTGCTTGTCACTGCAGTTCTGCAAATGAGAGGATGATTGAGGTGCAGCGGCAGACTGTGGTGATCGTACTCACTGAGGGCTGTGCATGATTGCAGGGCAGACTTGTGTGTTGTCAAGATGGGGTCGGGGGGGCTTCCTTTGGCATGTCTGCATGTGGTGCTTGTGTGATGCACAGAGACAAGAAACTATGGAGAAAAACAAGCACAGGAGTTTCCTTGTTGTACTTCATGCCTTTTGTCTGCTAAAGTACTTCCTGTTGTGGAGTGAAAGGCCATAGCTGAATGGGGGGGATCTTGAGTCATCTAGAGCATCAGCAGCCAGAGCTGCGTTTACATTGATTTATGAACTGGATGTTATCAAAATGAAGTTGTTGAACATTGTTAACAGATGCTGCTCAGTAATAGAGCAATGATTGGATGCAGCTCCGGGCCAGTAGGCTGGTGAGTCATTGTCCACGCTGGTGTCTGATTTTGCTCTTTTTTGGTCATTTATGAAGTTAAAAAGAAAACCATTATTTTGGAGTTCTAAAACACATCTCAGCTCAAGGCGTAAATAATAGAAAACCTGCCTAGTTATTAGAAAAAAATTCATATGCACAGTTGCCTTGGGTAATGGACAGTCTACAAAGTCTGATCTAAAAAACTCTTGCAACCTTTGTTTGTTACACAAAAAGTCAATTTCTACTCAATATGAACCCACTGTCCAATTCTACAACAGAATTCACATACAGTTTGCTGCAGAAACTCATGTCACCTGTGTGACAAGATTATTATCTATGAAAATAGTACTGTGGGGATGAATTTTATATTTGACCTTAAAGCTGCACAAAAATAGAGGTGCAATTGTTTGATTGACAGGTGATCGCTGCTGCCCTGCCTCTGCACAGGCCTGTGGTATCGAGCTCAAACAAGCATTTGGCCCGTTTTTAGGTCTAAAATCTGGAAAGGCAATACGTCTGTGACTGCAGGTCCGGCAAAAACATAAATGACTTGGATGATAAAGACAATCTCACAATCTGCTCATGTTACATGACTGCATCCTTCTATTTCCCTTTTATGGATATTGGTCCTTGTTTGAGTGGATCTTGTTCGACAGTAGAGCAACAGCACGCATGCAGTAACCACACCCGTTCTGTACTAACCCTCAGCCTTTGTCCAACCTCAGATTAGATCGATTATGTTATGGGCAGGGCTGGCATTAGCCTATATGTAAGGAGTAACTAAGACATTGATTGCACTTTTATAATGTTTGACTTCTTTTAAAATGTTCAACAAGCAGATAGGGCAAACAGATGTTTACTAACTTGTCAGGACGTATGGGAAAAGATACACCTGTGTAAGTCAGTTTTAGCTTTATAGTGGCGAAAACATTTGAGTCCTTGTCTGAAAGCACAGCGCAGCAAATTTCCCCAACCACTTTGCATTTCCTTTTATCACCACTCCATCCTGCAGGAGCCTCCCTGATGTCTCCAGTAGCTGCGGCACCCTCAGTCAGAGCTTTCACTGCTGCTTAGTCGAGCTGCACTTGTGAGTCAGCTTCGTCAAATAGCTGCTGTTGTCCCAACAGACATGTGCAGGAGGTGAGACCACTGTTCTGAAGCAGCCTGTAAACCGCAGTTTGTGCTGATTTGGCTCCTTTTGCTGTCCCAACCGTCACTTTCTTTTAGTTTAATATCTGATGAGATGGAAAGTAAATATGATAAAATAACTACAGTTTTCTGATGTTAAACGTATCAAAACAGGATGAACATCTGAGAGCTTCAGTGATGCTTCAGTGATGCTTCAGAGAGCCAAACATCTCAGCATTGTTTTGGAGAAGAGGAAATGCTAAATCAGTGTCCTATGTGTTCTATTTTTGCTCTTTTTTTTATTTGGACAATTTAAGATTTAAAGTTTTAAATGTTTCTTTTTTTTTACCTTTGACCCATCAGGATGGCCACCAGAATTTCATTTCTTATGAGTCTCTACACCTTCCTGACGCTTTTAGAAGTCCTGCACCCACAGAGCTGCTACACAGAAGCAGGACCTGAAACCTCCATTCTTTGGGAGGACTTTTCACACGAGTATGGGAGGATATTTGTGAGCCGCCATTAACCCAACACCATCAGCCATTAGTTCAGGTTTGCGCACCTGTAGCCAGCTTCTCTGTCTCGCCCCAGCAGGAGGAGACTTCCTGTCATCATGATGGGGAAACTCTCACTGCTTCTCTTTACCCTTCATCCACCTGCTGCCTCTAAGTTAGCATCTGTCTGTGCTGCTGGAGGAAGAAAATCTCTAATTTCATGAATGATTGATTCAAAAAAACCAGAGGGGGCAAACATAGCAAAGATTTTGTCTTAAAAGTATGAAATGTTATTAATAATACGCATTATGTTATTAAATAATTACCAGTTAGGTTTTTTTAACATAGATGCAACAACACTCAAACCCAGGATTCAACACTGAACACTGAAAGCTGGTCAGCTGATGACTCTCCGTCATTTACGGTGTTGGTGAGGCTGCCTCATGACCTCATGGTCTCTCTGGCTTTTAGTGAGGGCAGGGGGGCAGAGCGCCACCACCTTTATGTGGAGTGGTCCGCCAGCCGAGCAAAGAGCCCTTAAACCCGGCCTATATTTCATTCAGAGACCATTCCCCGGCTCTCTGTGGGTCAGGAGCACAGCCTCTGCGGGGGCTGACTCATGAGCCAGAAGCTGCTCCACGGCCGCTGAATTGTTTTTATGACAGTTTGCTTTGGAAAACCAAGGTTCTCCTGCCATCGGGGTGAACAATCTGCGGGGTTCTGCCATCCGAAGATAATTTGGTGGACAGTTTTAACTTCCAACATTCTTTTTTAAACAGAATGAATTCACATTTTTATTTACCATCCGGATATTTCAATCTTCTTCTTGCCATAGGATCACTCAGTATATGAGCATGACCTTAAAAACATTTAGCCTCCATTATGAAACATTTAAGCAATTCAATACGAGGTTTAATTGTTAGAGAGATTATCTTACTTTGTCCTGTAATACAGAAAATGATGCTGAAATGATTTATAGAAGAGTTCTTGTTGGTCCAACTGATGGCACCATGGCATGGTCCCGTCACCACTGGAAACAAAAAGCCCAGGCATTATTTCATTTTAATCATGCCTGACTCTTGGAATGAAGATTTATTGCTGGAAGCATTTCACATTACTGTCATTATCAAACGCTTATTTCAATGTTGGCTCTCCTGTGACACTTCATCTTTAAGTATCTGTGGTTTGTTCTGATGCTATTTTAAAAAAGTTGCCTCCATTTTATATCTAAGGGTTAAAGCAAACCAGAGTTCAACCATAATCCATAGTCGAGTCATAGTCTGGGACCAGGAACCGCTCTCTGACCCATATTTGGAGGTTGGCTCGGTTCGTTACCAATCAGACTGAGCTTCGGTTCCCTCTGAGATTCATCAGTCTTCCGTTCTCGAAGCGGAGAAACTGAATCAAACAGCCACCGTAGTCAGTGGTCACGTGATGTAAACAGATTAGGAATTTAGCAACCGATGATCCGCATACAAATGTAAAGCAACAATTGTTGTGTTATCTAACAGAAAAACGTTTTCTCCAGTCTGGCTTTAAGATTTACTGTCTCCTAGATCCTGTCGCTGTCAGGAAGAAACACTTCTGTTGTAGACGCCTCTGTCTCTGTCAGGACCTAAGATATAACATAAATACATATATAATTGTACTTTTGTTAGCATTGGGAGATCCAATCCAGATCAAATTGTTTTTCTTTAAGATGTTCCACTCCTGTATGACCTTCCCTGAAGTCTCCTTTCCTTCTGCTTGTCTGGAGCTTCTGTAACAGAGGCCTTCACACCTGTTTATCAGCAGTAAACCATCATTTAGCAACAGCTGCCTCTTACTTGTCTTCTGAGATGTAATGGAAGTAGGAAGAAGGTACTTGGCATGTTCCTCTTTTTATTTAACTTCTCGATTCTTTTCTGTTGAGCAGAGTCTCGTTTGAAAGCCTAGTCAGAAGCTGCCTTAACCCTTGTGCTATCTTAGATGACCCCACCCTTACATTGACATGTTCTCCCTACCATGACAAAGGTGGATAAAGGTGGAAAGATTTCATGTAATCCATGGACACCAGTGAAGATCATAAATCATTGAAGAAAAAAGGTTCAGCGCACTGTCTAGTGGGTCTACATGACCCAACTCCCAATGGTAAAGTGCCTAGGATAGCACAAGGGTTACAAGGAAAAGGCAGCAAAAGCAAGATGTTTTCATTTATTTATTTTTTTATCAACCTATGGGAAAAGGGCTGGATGGCATATCAGCAGAGAACAATGCTTTGTTTTTTTCAATAAATCTCACCAATTATAGCAAACATGTTGACTGCTAAATGTCTGTCATAATTTAAGTCCATTGTTATGCAACAGAAAATGAAACTGTTAAGATACTTTTTTATAGAAATAATGTGGAAAAAGAATAAGAACTATGTCTATGTAAATGTGTTTTATGATATTAGAAAGTTTTCTTTGGCTTTATAGAGAACTGTCCTTCACATAGTGGAAGGTGACCTTTTAGCATGCAGAAATGAACAATATTCTTGGACATTAGTGACTTCTTTCTCACGTTTCTTTCAAGAGCCACAATAGATATTGGGACTATTGAAGCATAATAACTGTCGGGTGGGTTATTTCACTACCATTACTATGAGTGTTGCATCAGGATACACTTACCTTTCTTCATACAGCGCAGCATCATGCCTGCTGCTTCATGCACAACACCAAATTCCAAAATAATGTGTGAGCATTTTTGCAGGGATGTGAAGCAGAGAGGAGAGATGGCAGCTCCGTTTTTGCAGGATAATCCCTCTTAGTCGAGAAGTGATAATCGTGTTTGGATTCAGCCCCAAATTTTCTGTTGTTGATGCATCCTCTGCCAAACCACATAGTTCTCTGTGGAGTCGGATAATGTAAGCCGTGCCAGTTTGGCAGGACTGCAAATATCTCACTTTTTCCTGTCCCAGGTCAGATCACTACAAAGGCGGGAAAACAAAACGCCTGCATCTTTTTGTCCTCAGCTCTCCCTGACCTCCTCTTGCTTTTATGGAGGCATTTGCTCACAGATGGAGATCCATTCTTCATGGGGACTAGTGAGCTTTCAGCAGAGATGGACAGAGGCACAGTCACAGCTCAGGATAAAGCCTTCTGAACATTTTCAACCCCCAAAAATTTTCTGGCAGCCATCTACCCAACGAAGCAGAAGGAATGGACTCGTATGCTACCTTCACACCAGGCATGTGACACGCATTCAAGAACGTGCTAAACGTGCATTCTAAGGCAGCATAAATATCGTGAATCTTGCTCCAAGCTTTTTCCTTCACAGCTCTGCCCGTACGTCCCTACCAAATCCAATCCCTGATTGGTCAGAGTATGACCAGATTCATCTTCCAATATCAATGAAGAAAAAAGGTTCAGCGCACTGTCTAGTGGGTCTAGATCAGTGTTTTTCAACCTTTTCTGAGCCACGGCACACTTTAACCTTAAAAAAAATCCCGCGGCACACCAGCATCCAAAAATTAAAAAAAAGGAGAAACTCAGACTGTATTGATCTACAGCCCCTCCCTCCACAGTCTCACATGCATTTTTGAGATAATTGATGCAGAAAAGCTGGAAACTGCAGCTGTTTTTTTTTCTAAAAGATGCAATAAAAGTTAAGTTAGAAGATTTAAAAACAGTTTGAAGTGTGTTCGTTGGTTTCAAGACGTTTAACAACAGATCTCCTTGTGCTCACAACCCAATGCATCATGGGAGATGTAGTGCATAAAACGGCCGGCGGAGATCGCTTTTCGGAGCTTCATTGTTTTGTTCACTTTTTCCACAGTCTGATACCGGACTCTGTGGAAAGCTACACCGCTAAAGACGAGCTTTAGCTGGTATTTTTGTTAGAACTGAGAGACTTTACGAGCTAAATCGGGACGAGGAAGTGAAGACTTTAACCACTTCTGATTGGTCAGACTGATGACATGTGATTAAGCTCCCCAAGAATGATTGGTGGAGACAGTTAAAGCGACGGGACTTTTCCAAAATACAGCCGGAGCTGCAGCTGAATCGTGGTAACGTCATTCTTCTCAAAATGTCTTTAATAAAATAAAATAAACGCAAAGAAAAAGTATTTTACGATCTTTTATATTCCTAACTCCTCAGTGTTTTATCAGGGCCTGTTTGGATGAACAGAGAGCTGAAATCCTGGAGATGGGAAATGTTGTTAAATCAGTTAATGAGGGCAATCTCCCACAGCACACTTGACCATCTCCCACGGCACACTAGTGTGCCGCGGCACACTGGTTGAAAAACACTGGTCTAGATGACCCAACTCCCAATGTTAAAGTGCCTAGGATAGCACAAGGGTTACAAGGAAAGCATCTGGTTGGGCCAGATGTCTCAGAGACTTTATCTAACTCCTGTTGATGTGGTGGCCTATCAGCTTTAAGATCCTCATGAGTGGCTGAGCTCAGCACCCTATCCGTATTAATTTCATTTATATGGCCCAATATTATTACAATAGTCATCTCAATGAGCTTCATACCGGTAATTGTATAGAAAACATGAAATTATAGAGACATGAAGTCATATAATTCAAAAGGTAATGGCTTAACTAAACAGAATAAACTAAACTGGACATCCCTGCCCTTAGACCCTCCTTCTCAGTAAGGAAAAACTCCTAAGAAAAACGGATTTAGGAAAAAAGAAAAAACCTCAGGGGTGCCCACACGAAGGAGGGATCCTCCCCCAGGACGGACAGTTGATGTACCAGGAGTCTTAGAGAAGAATGTGGCTGTCTAACTCTACAACTACATGTTTAAATAGTCGAGCGGATTGGCTTCATTCAGATGGAGTTGGGGGACGGCTGGGGGCGCGAGACGAGCCAGAGGCGAGGTACACGGTCATGTACAAAGCACAGATGAGCCAACTGGAATCACTCCCGCTAACCTGGAGGGGAGTTGGAAAGGACAAAACATGCATCGCACTGCAACAAAGAGAGGCATGAGGAACTAAATGATAAGCAAATGATGAAGAATAGAATAGAGGAGAAGTAGAACCATAGTTTCCCCAGCTTCTAACTTCTAGCAGCCTACTATCAACTAATTGTTATTGGTATTACATTTAATTCAAACATTTTAATAGTAAGTTGCATGCACTATGGTACTCATAGCACTCTACTAATAATAACAATTATAGAAAATCTACATTTTTAGGATATGAATATTAGTATTAATCTAAGCAGGGGGGATGGGCCTCCATGTGAAGGAAGATTAGTCGCCCAGATCCTTAGCTGGGGGTGGGAATGTAGATTAACCTGGTAAATTGAGAGCTTTGTCCTCAGGTTCAGTTCTCTCCTCACTGATACAAACTAGTAAAAGGTCATCATCACTGCAGACGCTGCACCAACCTGTTAGTCAATCACATGTTCCACCTTTACCTCACTTACACTGAAAACACCACTTAGACCTCCAGATACTCCGTCCCTAAGGGAGTTATTCTCAACCTTGGCTGGATGAGAATCGTTTTTTGTTTCTTTCTGTTCTGTTTGAACATCACAGAGCCTTTAAATGATAGTTTTCCTTTTGCAGTTTTCTTTGATGTTTTGCCTTTCATTAGTTCTCTCTTTCTCGTATGTTTAAATGGAAGCAATGCAAACTAGACCAACATCCTCATCAGTCATCAGTCATTTTTGGAAACTCTGTGGTTGTCATGCAGCTAATAGAGTGATGTTTACATTCGAACAAACTGTCCTCAGATAATGACTGTCATTTATTTCCTGTTGAGATTCATATTAATGTTTGGTAATAAGATTAAAGATTTCTTGGTCTTTCTCATTGCATAAGCAAAGTGATCCTCTTTATTTTACACATATCAACCCCAAAGTGTTTACGATACTGTTCTATGAGTTCTATATTATTAATTCCCATCTGGAGAGGCCTGGCGCTTTTGTTAAACTGGAATTGTTGGCTTTTCTAGTCTTATTGAGACAGTACAACACCATTTGAGACAAAAGATTCCCCAGACTGACATGAAAGCACAATTATTCTTTTCTTTTTTTCCTCACTAAAACCCAAGCTGAAGCCTGAATGGAGAATCTTTATATTCTTCCATGATCTCATCTGTTCTCTCTACATCGAATCTGATCCACACACATTCTATTGGGATTCTAACCAGTGCAAGGGCAAGTTCAGGGAGACATCTTTTCAGAGGTATGAAGAAAAAAACACTTTAAGCTGCTAGTTTTGCAGTGAACGATAGGCTAATGGGGAAGTTGAAGAGCACAAATAAACAGTAATAAATACCAGATCGTGAACCTGCCTTCAAACCTGAGAGGGAAATGATCTTTTTAAATGCCACCCCCAACGCAGGGTTCTTGATTTCTCTCAGCATCAGCTCTGAGAGCTCCTCACAGGTGTTTTGGATAAATCAAACAAACCATATCGTGTTACAGACTGATTAGGCAGTCGATGGACAGAAACTCACAAACTCATCAGTTGAGGTTCCTTCTTTGTTGAGTTAGAAAACTTAAATATATGGATACGGTTTACACACTTACTGTTTATGTATCAATAGAATTTTGTGTTTATCTTTGTAGATTTGTATTGGGAACTTTTAATATTTAAGCTAAAACAATTATCTAATGTGATCATTTATACTATTGATGTCAAATCTTATTAATATCATTCCTTGTTTATGTGCTGCGGAAGTTTTGCAAAGTGATGTTAAAGAACCATGGGAGAAGTTTAAGAAAATACAGGAACCCTGACGACGTTTTTAAATAACCCGAACATTTCACAGAAAATAAACTACTGATTATCAGAGAAAGCTGAATGAATCTCTGAGGTTTTCCGCATAAAATATACTTATTATTAAGATGCTCTTGTATAAATGATACAATGTAACATTACTGGTGCAACAAAAATGCAGAACACTATCCTAGCTATCCAGCTACGCAGTTCCACACAGCTCAGTCGGAAAATAAAGACGCACATAGATCTATTTGTCTGACAGTGGATGCATCAGAACGGGCCGGAGCTTTTATGTTACACCTACAAACTTTTTCAAAGAGCGTTTTTTTAATCTTCTTCTGATTTACAACAATCTGAATGGAGAAATCTTCAGAAATGTAGTTTTAATCTTAACTTTCTTTACTTCTGTCCTCCATTATGAGAAAAACACCACAAGAACATGTCAAAAACACTAAAAACACATTTTTCATTGGAGTGGTTTTTTAAAACCACCTAGTGTGCACACATATTTATCTTCAATGTAAAACTCTAAAGATGTGACCAAAAAAAACTCTGGATGGGAGAATACTAAGACAGAACATTTGTCAGGAAAAGGAGGATGAAATATATGGGGTCATGATATTAAAATAATCAAAATAAATGTGCCACTTAACCAAAATATTTGTTAGCAGCTGCCAAACTCACATCTTGTGTTCTTCGCTGATGTTTGTTGAAGTTAGTTTTCTCCATTTGACTTGTTCCCTGGGGGAGCGGCCAGCTACAGTCACTGCCGTGGTTGTGAAGTGTTTGGGAGTTTAACCCCTCCAATCCAACCCCTTAAAGTCCCACTCCATTTTTTCTATTTTGTAAAGTGTTCCCAGTGCTCTTTTCTTGTTATTATGCATCTTTTAGCCATAATCAAAATGGTTTTGTTGTTTTTTTAAGACATTTTTTCTGCAGAGCAGCAGGCATTAAAATTTCACCTCAGAGTTGAGGGTAGGACTGGGAAGTTAGCCTCCACTAATTTCCCATCAACCATTTATTTGAACTCTCTCCTCTATTCTTATTTGTTATGGAGCATAGAATAATAAATAGAGTATAGATGTTCTTTCAATAGACTTGGTGATGTTAGAGTCCTGATGGCTTCCCGGAGTATGTTCCAGGTTTTAATGAACACAAAAAAGAAAGACTTCTGACCGTAGGAGTTCCTAAATCCTGATGGAGGCAAGAGTCAATTTGTGATAAATCTGGTAAAGCGTTTGGATCTGAGTTTTGGAGCCATTGCGCAGAGTGCTGCTGAAGTGTGTCCATTTAGTACTTAGTAGTACAGTACAGTTTGAGTCCGTGACTTACTGTATAATTCTGAAATGTTAAAACATTCCACAGTGATTATACAGACCAATGGTGAATCCAGCCCGGGACTCAATGATGGATTGGCTGTATTGTAAAGTCTTGCTAATGGTTCATGAATTTCATTTGTTGTAAGTGACCAAACAGGCAGACAATAGGATACAGTAGACATAATGACTGCATGAAGATATGTTTCAAAAATTTACAAAGACAAATGTGGTCTGATTTTACTATAAACATATACTTTTTGTTTTATTCTTCTGGTTAGATTTTTAACATGATTACTGTAATTGAGGTGAGTCGAGAAAGACACCAGATACTTATAAGAAGGGACAACCGAGAGTTTGTAACCAGATAGGGTGATGGCATTAGATATAGAAAACTGTTTTTGAATTGAATAAAAATACATTCATTCAGTTTATTTAGCATTAAGCTTATTTTGATGCAACCGATCATGTAAATGCTGTTTATCTGTATTAAGTTTACTGTTAATTGTAGCAGTAATTGGACCAGACAAAAAATAACAGTGTCATCTGCAAATAAAGAACTGAAGAAATTAAGCACACAATGTTATTTATATATGTACAAAACAAAAAGTAATGGTCCCAAAATACTGCCTTGTGGAACATATCTGAACATGTCTCTGAACTTGAACCCACAATCTCCCTTTCTCATACCGGACACTCTTCCAGTAGGGCATTTAGCAGGTAAATGTCAGACCGATGTAACCCACATATTGGTGCTTGAAATACTTCTGGTAATATTTAAGCGAGTGTTGTAATTGCAGACAAGGTATGGTCTCCAAAGCGTTTTTAAGATCCTCAAAAACAACTAGCAAAATAATAGCTTTTCTAATTATTTGTTTGTTTGTGTTTGGTCCAATTTGTCGTTCTGTCACAACCAGTATTTCAGCCTGAAGTGCTTAGAAATGTGAGAAGGTTGGTAATTAATAGGAGTAAACTTGACACGTTGGTTCTTCTGTTTACTCAACTCTTTTTTTGTCTGAGACAAATCAACAAATTTAGTCGAGTTCCCCAGTCATTTCCCACCAAACAAACAAACACACACACACACAGACACACAGTCTCTTTTTCTCCGGTAATGTTGTGCTGTCACTGTTGTGCCTTGTAGCACAGTGAAACATAGCTAGAAGAGGAAGGCCCCCTGTTCTTCTGATGAGATGGTAATTTGTGCCAACTCCTTGGGAAGTGCAGATAGGCGCCCCCAGGTTTGACATGCTCTCCCCTATACCCCCCCCATTCTCCACTGTCATTAACAGTAGCAGCAGCAGGTCTCTGCTTCTCTTAATTCTCCCACCTCATTATATGCTATCCAAACAAACAAAGTACTTTCTCAAAATAGTCTGTGGCACAGTCTGATACATCCAGCCAACTTGGTATGCCTTTGTTCGGTTTTGTGTGGAAACTTCCACTGCATTTAAATGTGGTATTGGGGAGGGGGGGCATGTAAATAAGCACAACCTTTGACTTCCTTTATTTGGTTGAATGTTTCTGCAGTAAACACCTGCTCTGTGACTGTCTGTGGCTGAGCAGCCCTTAGTGGGTAAAGGTTGGTGTTCACATGGCACCGCTTTGGTTTCCCTCATGTTGTTGGGATCACACTCTGTGATGGACAGCGTTTCCTTGGAGAATAGGCATTTTCTGTAGCCAGTTAGCTGCTGTGCCATGCATGTCGCTGCACTCCATGAGGAGATGGGCATGCGGGTGAAATGGCCTGAAAGATTCTGTTCGCATCAGCAGTTCTGCTGGAATGATTGAAAGTGTGTGAGAGGGAGTGCAGTGCTGGGAGTCTTGTAATGCTGTTTCAGGACTTTTCCCAGCCATGGACAGAAACAGTTCCTGCAGCCACTTTATATTTCTTACTTGGAGACTTTGTGCAGGAGCATCCAAAGGTTTTAACCCTTGTGCTATCTTAGATGACCCCACCCTTACATTGACGTGTTCTCCCTACCATGACAAAGGTGGATAAAGGTGGAAAGATTTCATGTAATCCATGGACACCAGTGAAGATCACAAATCATTGAAGAAAAAAGGTTCAGAGCACTGTCTAGTGGGTCTAGATGACCCAACTCCCAATGTTAAAGTGCTTAGGACAGCACAAGGGTTAAAGCTGGTGTTATGTGTGTTGGTGCAAATCATGTGGTTTAGGGTCACCTGTTTTCTCTGCAAGGGTGTTAGAACCTACCAAATATCTCTGTGGAGTGATATGGGGATTGGTCCAGTTCACTCATTTCTAATTGTGCAACTCAAGCCCAAGTAGCCATCAGATTTAACAACCAATCGGCCAGATTGGTGCTGTAGGTAGATTTTTATCAAATTGTCTTGACCTTCCAAAGTTTTTTTCTTAACTAGAGTAAGTTTTATCCTTCAGCTTCATTTAGGCTTACATACCAACAAAATGTTTGTGTTACCATTAAACAAGAATGGGCACAATTAAAGAAACTCTTACTAGCTGTGTTTCCATGCACTATGGAATTGCGCAAATTGGATTTGCAATAATAAGTTTGCCGAAAGGAAACGCTTTTTTCTAATTAAATGAGTCACGTGACCACCAACTGGCCGCCTTGGACGCTGCACAGCAGGCGCCACCAGAGGTCCCACAGCATCTCACAGCTCATCAAAATCTGTGCATGTCGTGTGCGATTGTTGGATCCACAGCTCCTCTGTAAAATCACAAACCACCATTTCCCAAAATGGATTCATCCTTAGCCGCTCCAATATGTCAAGATCCCACCGCTCTATGGCCTGAATAAGATGCCAACGTCTCCTTTGATAGATGATGATGAGTTAGCGGTAGTATGGGAGAAATTTGAATGTACGGCTGTTTATCAAAGTATTGTTCACATGCGTCGCCATGTTTTTAAATGACTTGCGTGAGTTGGTTTGTGTTTATTTGCATAATTAGGATTTAATAGAAACAGTCTAATTGTGAAATTGTGTTTTTTTTTCTCCAACATTTCTAGAATTTTGATAAAGTTTTGCACATTTGTGTCATTGAAACACAGCTACTGTGACCAATGGAAATAAGGATCAGTCAGCGTGCTCAATCAAAAAATCCTAAATGTTATCATAACAAAAAAGACAGAAGTGTTAAACGGTTGTTGGCTGGGAGATTTTAGTGTTGGTTAAAGACTAAGAAGATCTTTGAGGGGTTAAAAAGCCATGTGTAAAACTATTTGAACTTTCAATGTCCCTCTAAACTGTAGATTGGAAGGACATTTCTGTGACAAAAACACAATGAAACCCATAACCTAAAGACCATACATCCTTTAATTTCTAATGCCCTCCAAATGGTCTCAACTATCCAACACCGGCACATTGGGCAATAATGGTTCTTGCCTCTGTCTTCTGTATCCCCTTGACAGATTAAAGCAGAAGTCTCAGTCGGTGGACATTGCCAGCCAAGGTTTCTCACCAAAGCTTGTTCCAGCCTCACCCCCAAACAAGACTCCACCACTTGTTGCCAAGACAACCACCGGCCTTGTGGTGCAGGAAAAGAACACCACCAACTCCCAGCTCCGCAACCCTCGGTGTGGAGAGCTGAAGCGGGGCTACACCATAGGTAAGTGACCCGGGGGGGGGCTGATCTATGACTTGGTTTACCGGCTCATGTGTTAAGTTGATCGCTTTTACTTCATCTATAGATTCACATTTGTCTCACATTTCAAATTTGTTGCCCAATTCACAATTTTGTATCTGTCTTGAGATTGAGTCACGACTTCTAGACATGTCTCCACTCATCCAGGTACCTTAATGGGTATTTTTTCTTATTGCATAATTTTTTTGTGAAGTTCTAGGGATTCAGAAATAAAACTCTGTTAAAAGTAAGACTGACTCCCTTTCTTCCCCGACTTGTGATTCATTTATAGTGAGTACGTTCTAATTATGCGGTTCAGATGAGATCTCCTCTTGTGGTGAATTCTAATTTTGCTGGCGCCTTTGTTGGTGTGGGGGTTGACTGTCTGCACTCAGCCTGTTTCTGCGTTGGAGCTTTGCTTGTTCAGGGAGCTAAGCACACTTTGGGGAGGTCAGCCTCTTAGAGATGAAATGAATTTGAGCTAAACTCCTTTTGAACCGATAAGTGCAAAGCATCTCTGATGGTTTCATTTAAGCGATTCAGTCTGCAAACATCTTAGGTTGATATTAGAAGCAGCAGAGATCATACGCAGATGAAGGGCCATACTCCGCTTTCTACACCCCCAATTCTTTCTTCGGACTTTGTTTAATGTTGTTAGAGATGCATTCATTACCATTGTCATTACCAGTTTATCTCAACGTGATGCTGTTGCTGCTGGAAGTCGTCTCCGGTCAAAGTTGGTCAAGCAGAAAATCGGATGAATCTGGTCAGCATCCAAAGCTCCAGTGCTGATTGTGAGCAGGAGTATCCTCACAGGCCCTTTTAGAAGATACATCTGTTGCATAATGTAGCTGTCTGCTCAGCCAAGATACATGGTTGCTTTTATGTTAAAGTCCCTCAAATCTCTGAGTAAGCAGATTTTTGTGTTTGGCTTTAGTCTGGCATGTTTACTCATTTAAACTTGGAGCAGGGGTTTATGTTGTTATGTATGTAACATTTTGGTCTCATTTCATAAACTAAAAAATGTTATTAATATATGTGAGGCATTAAAAATGAAACATTTTAAAGGTAAATAGTGTTTTAGCACACATAGGACTAAGTTACTGATGAAAATGGTCAGGTAAACTGAAGGCTGGTTCTCCTCAGGGTTGTCTGAGGAACTCTGGAGGGTTGTCTTGATTCTTACAATCTCTCACATTCTTGACACCCGTCATGTCCTAAAGCTGGCTGAAGTTGCTAAAACACCAGCTTTTGAAGGAAGTCGAGAGCTTTCAGACTCACGCTGTTCTCCCTGAACTGTGAGCACGCTCTGTAAGCTGTTTCTCCATTTCTGTTTTTTAGAGGTTCATTTTTAGAACTAATGTTTGCATGAACATAGTGTTGCCAGAGTGGCATTGTTTTGTTTGTAGCCTTGCAAACAGGGTTGTGTTGAATAATTTATGAGAATATCTGATTTGTAAATGACGGAAAACATAATTGAGAGCAAACGAGAGGTCAGTCTTCCAGACAAAGTGCAGTTGACAGATTTAATACTGAAGATGGGATTTCTTTCCTTTTAGCTGACAGTCTATGTTTGGTCGTGTATAGGACAGGAGCTGCGCTGCAGGCAGAGGGCAGAGTCTGGGTGGGATGTGTCTCACCGAGGCTTCAGCGCAGCAGTCCGGGGGAGGTCTGCTCTTTTGGTCAATGAGCTTCTGCAGAGTAATTGCACATTGATGTGTCCTTCTGCAGGCCAGGCTTTGACTTTGGACTGATCATCTGCATCAGCTTGGTCTGCAATAATCAATACAGGAAATGGTGGCAGGTCAGATGGATTGACTGTTATTGCGGCCAAATCTTAACGTCCATTAGCCCTTAGATGACAGCTGTGAACTCCCTTTAAAAGTGCATGGGCGGAATTTGTAATTAATCAGCCGTTAAATAAAATCCAGCCATGCCTCAATGTGCTTTTAGCTTCAATAAAACTAATTGTACAAGCCTTAAAAGCATGAGTCATAGGAGTTAATCATTAGCACTGGCAAGCGTTGACCTAGATGAAGCAACCACATGAAAGCTGGCTTTAACCAATGACTACAGAAATCTGCCGTTTGTTAGCACTAGTGGATCTCCTAATGAGACATTGATTAGCGGCTGTCGTCTCTCCAGTCCCTATCTTGATGGGAGGCTGTAGCCCTGTGGCATTTTTACACAGCCACAGCAGACGCTTCCTACAGGGCCGATCATGCTAATTTATTCTAATGGGGGAGTAATACGGCACGCAGCTTGCTTTGCTTGTCTCCCCGGCCTCAGAGAGACCTGTCATTAGAGGCACATTCACTGAAGACATTTTAATAACCCAACCAATGAGCCTCCATCCAGAGCCACGGTGGATAGTGATCTTCCATTAAACGCGTTGCAGTGAGTGCTTCACTCAGACCGGGGATGACTCATTGCTCATGGTAATGTCAACGCAGAGAGGAGAGGGGACAAGGACAATATTTACTCAGTCTGGACAAAGCTGCTTGTCCCTTTTCATGTCGCTATCTTAGGAAATGATCTGTATTAGAGTAGGAAACGGAAAGATGAATAATGGAGGAGATGAGGAGGAAACATGGCACAGTAAAGGCAAGAAGGGTCAAGGATGTAAAAACAAAAGGTTAGGAAAGAGGATAAAGAATCATTGCTGATATTTATAGCAGGATAACGGTGTTGTATAGAAGTAATTTGTTTTTTCCCGCTCTCCCTGCACTTCTTGCTGCTCATTACCTGGATCAGGTGTGCCTAGTCAGTCAGACCACGGACACACCTGAGTCAGTTAATCCACAGAAAGGAAGGGAAGGGAGAGCTGAAAAATGATAGGGTGGAAGTATTCGAGGACGAGGGTTTAAAGTATATTTAGGTTATGAAATGATTATCTCAAACATTAAAATACAGCATCAACAGGGATGGAAATATCAAAGAAGGGTGACAACGCTAACGGGATTGAAATAAATGTAGAGAAATGAGCGTGAGGGTAGAAGTGGAGTGGAAAGAAGGGAAAGCAAAGCAAAGAAGCAGAAAAATCAGTTTAGAAAAAGGCAAACTGAGTGAGGAAGGGAAGAAACGGGAGAGACAGATAATTAGGAATGGAGGAGTGAACCAATAATTAAATGGAAACGATGAAAAAGAAAGAAATGTTCAATGAAGTGAGGAAATGAAACATATAGAAGATAAAAACAGGGAAGTGGAATGAGGTTGGAACATGAAGGAATAAGGGCTGGAGGGCTGCAGATCCACACTCACAGTTGGCCCGCTCGCTGTGGACAGAGGTGAACGCGATGTGTCCAAAGCCATCCACTGGTTAAGTGTGGCATAAGCGCTCTTATCTGTGTTTTTCAGGGCTGCATGGTGTGCTCTCTGCCTACACGAGCCCCTTTCTGGCTCTGTTGTCTCCCAACGTTAACTACATGGAGACAGATTATGACTGTGCCGCAGAAGCACTTACAGGCAGGAGACGGTCTCTTCTTTAAACCTGTTAGTGTGGCTGCCGCAGGAGAGTCTTCTCAGCGAGTCACTGCAGCTAATGGTTTCTCGAGCTGACCTGCCTCCCTTCACACAGTCATATTTTTCTGCCTGTAGTACTATTTTGTTCCTGATTTTTCCCACTGTCATTTTTTCTTCCCCCTCCATCCTGTCCATGTATTTGCTGCATGTTTGGCTTGGGGTATTTGGGCGATGAGTAATCAGTCTCACTGACAACACTAACTGCTTTAAATTCTGGCAGAATCCTGGATTGGGAAATATCTACCTTTTTTTTTGCATTTAGGCTCTTATAGGGTGGACTTTTTTATTTTCTGAAATCCAGAGGTATAACAATCAATCAACTTAATTGATGAATTGATTTGGATTTCTTTGATCCAACCAAATCGATCTGTCTGAGGCAAGTTGTTAATCGAATAATCCTAAACCAATTATGAAATCATTTTAAAATGGAACAAATCGACGATATCGATCTTGGAAAATACCATTTGGAGTGAGAGATGGTAGGTTTATTTCACTGTAACGTAAAAACGACCAAGTGCATCACAGAGGACAACACACATGTGATGACATCAGCAAAACTGATCAACCATCATTCCAGTCCAATGTGTGGAAACACTTTGACTTTACCAAAGTCATGTGACCATACAGTGTGCTAGAATGTTCTAAGAATTTTCCCTTTGGATTCTTTGGATGTGGAAAAACAACAGTGGACTGAACTTCAGGAAACTAAAATGTGAATGGATTTGACATTCATTCTTGTTTACTTGTTTGTTTGGACTCACATTTAATTTACACTTGATTATCTTGAAGAAATCCCAGGAATGTGGAAAAGTTCACCTGCACTGTTCAGTAGCAGGTATTTTTCTCTGAATGTCATTGGTTCCCCCATGAAGAGTCTTTTCAAAAACAGTGGTGGACTTACGGCTTAGGTCTTGTTTGTGCGACAGTGCAGTTCACCTGCAGCAGCTGACATAGGAAATACTAATGATCAGGGCGAGCCTCAACACCCAGAGATCCTTCCGCCCTGCCACTGATTACTCTCCAGTAAGTTATTCATTGGATTCCACAGCCAGCTGAAGCCACCAAACTTTGCTTGATGTGCAGTTTTAACAGCGTGCCTGCAATTCCATTAGCAGCAGTTCAATAGATCGAAGGCGGTGTCACGCCAGGCGCTAAGTCGCATTCTTATTGCTCCTTTTCTTCGTATTATTGGGAGGGTGGGGGGAGGGGGTTCTCCTGAGAGCACAGGCTTGTAGCAGCAGTACTTGTCCTTTAACATGGTGCTTTGTTAGCCCCCCTGCAGCAGCAGCTCACCTCCACCATGATGTGACAGGAGGAGCTGATCATGGCAGAAGCTAACAGCTACAGCCGGCGCCGCAGGCCCTGAATTCGTGCTGCTCCTTCTGTATTTGTCTCAGGTGGCGCATCTCTGGTGTTTACACATCCGGATTGTTGCCAGAGGTGACAATTGCATTGAACCTCTGCTTTGTTCTTCATTGGAAATGGGGTGACCTGCACTCCTGTACTAATGTTCTAAACAGGAAAAACAATTCTTTAAAGTGTGTTTGCTGATTCAGTTTATTGATCAATGGTTGCGAACCAAGACATCAACTCTGAGGCAACAACTGTTTCCTGTCTCTAGAGAGGATTTGTTGCTCGGTCATTAAAAAATATATCTGGTAATTCTACACCATTTTTCGCCATTTCTTAAGGGGATTGTATTATCATAAATCGTGTATTCAGACTGGACACATTTGGTTCACTTAAAGTGAACCAGAGTTTGTGTCCCCCGATAAACTGGAACAAATATTTAGTCTGAATGCACCCAAGCGGACCCTGGTGAGGGGTCAGGAACAGCTCTCAGAATCATCTTTCCAGGGGTCCCGTAGAGCAAAACTGTTTGTGCACATTTTATCTATGGGCTTGCTGGAAGTGACAGGTCATAGCAAACACTTCTACATCATGTAAGGGTAAATAAAGGTGAAGTAGGTGAGATGTAGTGGTATCGTACAGATATTTCAGTTTTTCATTCCCCTCTAGTGTGCAAGGAGCCCATTAAATGGTAAATGGCATATACTTCTAAAGCACTTTCTTCCTTCCTTGAAGGCCCAAAGCGCTTTTCAGTCACAAACCCATTCATACACTGGTGGCGGCTCCGCTGCCGAACACTGGTGCCAACCTTCCACCAGGGGCAAGGTGGGGTTCAGTGTCTAGCCCAAGGACGCTTCGACACACTTCGATTCCCGGGCAAAGCGGGAACCGAACCTGCAATCTTCCAATCAGCAGTCGACCACCCTACCTCTGCACCACGGCGTCCCATTAGTGCTCTTCAAGTGATAGATGTGCGCTCCTTGCACAGCCTGACTGTTGGAAATAAGACATTCGGAGTGTAGTTTGTGTGGACATTCTACGGGCGACCAATGGACACACATACACCCTGTGCATGGGCGTGGTCAGTAAGGGGCCAGTATTCGCAGCTTACTAAAGACTAGAGTGTGCCATTCGAGCACTGATATGATATGATAGCGTCACCTGTATGTCATAAGTGTGTTTAACTTACATTATTCTAACATGTACTTCTCAATCCATTTACCACATGCATGACAATGGTACGATCCATTTTCACGACGTCCCTTGACCCTCAAGGGAACTGCAAGACACACCTGCAGCCGCTCCTCTCTATGACCCTCCATGGGCCCAGGCAACCTAAAAACCCACAGAACCCGTAAAGGTCAACCACCCTAAATTCTTTTAAAATGTACTAACGTACCGGTATATTGTGCTGGTGGATACATATCCTACACCTTCAGCTCCTCACTGCTGTTACTGCACCTTCTCAGACTTCATGACTGCCTGTCCATGAGTGATGGTAAAGTGCCGGCAGATGAGATTAGGGCAACAGAGGGGACAATTAAGAAAAATCTTTATTTGCCAGCATCGTATCTGCACCCTTGTAAATTGTCGATCAATTAAGCAGATCGGCTGTTCTGACCTTTTACTAAATACTAAACGCCAATAAATAATACAGTCAAAAATAACTGTGTTGGCTGTAATACCCAAATGCTTCATTCTGAAAACGAGTAGACTGACTCAGACAAAAATTTCTTTTTATCTTAAACCCCTTCTAACCTGAATCTGTTTTCAATTATATAAAAATTCTTCAATGTTTTTTCCATTCAAAGTGATGCTAAATTATTAGACGTCCTGGATTTAACGATACGTTACAAATTAGCGACATATGACATGAAGGACTTAAATTAGTCGTTAAACATCTCATCCATACCATCTAGCTTTGATCTGAAAACAAATATCAATGTTTTGGGAAATGCTGCATCATGTTTTCAGTTTTGTCTTGTATTGTGGAATGTTTTTTACTCTGCACAAAGCCAGTGAACTAGAAGCTGTGCAGGGAGAGTCCCCTGTTAAAATGTGGGCATCAAGGCTGATTGATTCAGATTACCATGCAGAAAAAGGATCTGAAGGAGCTGTTTCCATGCTGTCCTCCTCAACCTGTTGGATCTACCGTTTGCTTCATGATTCCATCAGGATTTCTCTGGAGTTCATGGAAGCACGTTCAGTTGAGCTGAAGAGCTTTAAGTCTAAGCAGCTTATTTTTCAAATGGCAATAATTACCTCATTCTCATTAGGAAAGCCTAGATTGATCTTCATATTAGAAGGCGGCTTCTCCAAACAGCTCCAACAAAGGCAGAATAATAATCAATGTTTTCCCACTACAGCTTCTTTTCTCCAACTTTAAAGTTTATCCTATTTTACTTTATTTCTACAAACTGTATTCATTTATTTTCATTTAAAGAAGATTTTTAAAATATTTTTTAAAAACATTTTATTTTTTATCAATCTGAGTTTATTTTTTGACTTGGTAATAAAAAAGCAGCAGGAGGGTCTTTCAGAGTTTTGCAGCATTTTTGGCATAAAAGCTCATCTAACATAACCCATAAGGACCCAGACCTCTTTTTTCTTAAAAAATAAAATTATGTGTATTTTACCACAAACCAAGTTGACCACAGAATCCATTTCTGATAATTTTCTGTGACACAAATGCCACCACGGGTTCTTATGGGTTGTCAAAATAAAATAAAATAAAATAAAATACTAAGTTGTGTAGAAATGGAGCACAAACACCCAGTGAGTCATTTTTCAAACTATTGTTGTTGTGAGGAGCTCATTCTTTGCTGTGGTGTGAAGGAAAACCTTGTTTGTTTGCACATTGAATAAATTGATTAAATGCCAACAAGGATAGAAAATATTATGAGAAAAAAGTTGCTAAATATGTTAGGAGTAGTCTTTTCTGATTTTTTTTCTTTAATACTGGCTAAGAGGAACAGCACATGTAGAGGTTTTGGAGATAGAGAAGGTTAGTTAGCCGTCAGATGCACAGGTGAGCGCTGGAGATTTCCTGAAGAAGCTGCAGTGGCTAAAGACATCATTGGTGAGTCGCTGCGAAGAGCGTATGACCTCACCAGATTCCCCAAGGCCAAAGAGGTGGGATCTGGAATTCCTCTGACAGGTGATGACCGACATAGAGCTGCGTCTCCATTATGAGTATTATGAGACTAGGACTCCGGACACTCCACAATTTCCTAGGCGAAAGCAGAGGAGGAGAAACACAGGTGAAAAGAGACAGACAGAAATCCCTGACCCAGGCCAAAAAAAAGGTTGTAAACATGAAAAGCTAAAAGACTTAGGCCAAATCTGAATTCTTCCCCTACCCTTACGGCTTCTTCCTAACTCTACATTTAGCCCTCCAAATGGAGAGGTATGCAAAAATAGTGTGAACAGTGAATTCGGATTTGGCCTTAAGCTATGATTTGCTGAAACATGAACTGACTCAACGCACCGGCAGAGAAGGAATGAAGCTGAAGGCCTGTAATACAGTGAATGATCAGTTAACAAGAACAGGTAAGTGGAGGCAGACTGAATGAAAACAGAGGAAAACAGTGAAAGCACAGGACACATCATGGCAAGGCCAGACTGAGATGATTCGGACACGTCCAGAGGAGAGACCGTGACTCTATTGGTAGAAGGATGCTGAGTCTAGAGCTGCCAGAGGAAAACCAAAGAGGAGGTTTGGGATGCAGGGAGGGAAGACATGAAGGTAGCTGGTGTTAGAAGAGACGATGCAAAAGACAGGGTTAGATGGAGGAAGATGATTCACTTTGGCGACCCTTGAAGGGAAAAACCCGAAGGAAAAGAAGATGTGCTTTATTTATGTATTCATTACAGAATTTGTGTATTCACGACTTTTCTATGTACTGCTGATCTTTCAGTTATAAAAAAACTTTTTAAAACCCTATTAGTATTGATAATTTCTATCTTTTTCCTTCAAACAGCTGTGGAGTGGTGCAGCGATGAGGTGACTGAGGGAGTAAAACTGAATAAAGTTTCAGCTATTGGTCACGCTCCAGCAGCGGCACCCACAGCCATGCGGCTGCGTTTGCCAGCAGCGCTGCTTGTGTGCGCTGAGATAAGCTCATATTTGCCTTGGCAGCACGGGCTGGTCACGCAGCACCAGAAGGCAGCTTCCACAAATCCAGAGGAGGGTCTCTCTGTCGCCCCCCTCTTCGTCTTGCTTCCTCCCTCTTGGTCGCACCTCCTCAGACATGTCTTTGTGGAGCTTTTCGTTTCCTCCTGCCCCATCAGCACTTGACATTTCCTGCTTGCCTGCAAGATCGATATTCACCATTCCTGGCTATGGTTTTGCTCCGTCTAACTTCCTTTTTCAAATAGAAAACGAAAACGTGTCCAGCTTTGACAGCCGGTTTATCATTAAGAGTAACATCAGGTTTTACCCTACAGATTTGAAGTATGAAAGGGAACAGACGGTAAGTGCCAGCTATGACAAAGCTGCCGTCATTAAAACGACCGATATTCATGTATAAAACTGTGAGTGCTCGTGACCAAAAGGAGCTCCTCATGGAATAGTTAGTTTCTGCGTGTGTTGGGCTTTTGGCAGTTTGGGTATTTTGGGTGCGCTCACTAACACTGTTAATCCTGGGAAAGTGCTGGTGCCCCCCGGATACCACCATCTGCACCAGCTATTGGTAAGAAAAGCCTGACAACAGTGTCCCTCCAGGGCTGCATTTATGCAGAAAAATCACCAGCTGAGGTCAAGTTGTGGGATATGACACATTCCGTCTTTAATTATGCCTCGAAATAGAAATAAGATGTGATTGTTTTAATTGTGTTTCGCATTACTGCCTGCAGTCTTTAGTGTAATGAAGACGCAGCTCATGTTGCAGTTGGGAAACCAGAAGGTAGTTGGTGTAGAAAGGGGTATTTTGGGCTCATCTGGTCTTCTGCGCATAGTCCACAGGAGCTGTGAGGGCCTTCAAAGCATTACCACAAAGGTCAGCGCCTCACAACACAGCGATGAGGCAGCTTTGGTGCTGAATTAATGGCAGGCAGAAAAAGTCACCAGTTTTACCAGATGGTGACTCATTCCCTGCCTACTATTCTCGGGCTCCTGTGGCACCATCACCCAGACTTCTGCAGATAACAAATCGTCTTTCTTACGTGAGGATGTAAAAGTGAATCCATCAATATAATTGACCTAATATTAAACTTAAGTAACTTTTTTCCTCTGATGTACAATGTTCACCTTTCGGCATTTCCCTGCAGGGGTTGCCACAGCGAATCAGCTTTCATTGAGAAGCAGAGAGCTTTTACGCTGGATGCCCTTCCTGAGCAACCCGTTATTTTATCCGGGCTGGGGACCAGCGCAGGAAGAATCAGACTTGGGTTCTCTCGTGGCAACGTAGTTGGGCAGTAGAGTGAAGGGCATTGCCCATGGACCCACAAGCTCATCGTCCTCCCTGGGAGTTAAACCCTGATTTCCCATGTGCCAGTGCTATGCTTAACATTCTCAAGATTAATGACCATTGAATGTATTAGAGAACTGACCTGTGTGACCCCCTTCCCTCTCGCGCTCCAAACAGGAAGTACCTGCTGGTTCCAAGAAGCCAAAATCCCATGGACTTCTATAGAGAAATAAAAAATTCAATTGGTCAGAATAACCATTCTTGCTCTGATACCTTTTTTTATCCTCTTTTTTTCACAGTATTCTTTCTGTAGTAGAAGGTATAAACTGACTAGTCAGATGACTCAATAAAGTAGGGAATGCCCGCTGGCCCCCACGTCCAATGTTTAAAACATTTGATTGAAAGATTCTCCAGAGCATGGACTCTGTGTTTCCTGTCCAGAGTAGTTTCAGTTTTTTTCTGCCTCATACAAGCACCTCAAAGGATAAACAGGATTTAGTTCAGCCATAAAAGACAGTTTTTCTTCCTGCTTGCCGTTTTAATGAGACATGACAGGACTGAACCAGCTCTGTGCTTTCACACAGCTCTCTTGTCCTTCATGCCTTCCACAAAGAAACAATAGATGGATTCAAGTGTACTTTACCTTCAGCTTTACAGCAGCTAAACTCAGCTTTTTTCCCCAGCATCCTTTGCTGCCATGTGCATGAGTCAACACTGTTAGATCTAAATCGCTGCTATGACTCACAACTTCGCCTGAAGCAAAGGCAGCAGAGATTACCAAGGTCGCTGTTTGTTTGTTGGAAGTCAGAGCTCTGTCTCCCCCTCTGGTCACCGGCGGGAACCGTCTGAATGTACTTCATCTCCCAGCAACCCCAGCACACAGTTTCTGGATGCCACACACCTGACTTTTATGTGCAATCACTCACAGCATACGTAAGCATTGCACTGAGCCTCACTCAGTGGGAAGTATCGTTTGTGCCACTCTGCCTATATTACCGAGCGTTATATCCAGGCCTGATCCTCTGATTTCCTGTCCCTGTTTTGTCTTTGAGAACAATTGGAACCAGCTGTCTGCCCGTTTAGTGTCGTTGTTGTTCTTCCTTTTCCTCTTTTTTCTCTTTTTCACGCAGCAGCAAAAACTGTTTCTTGTTGCAAGATGGCAGTGAAGGAAAGAGGCTAAATTTACTGCAGATATACTGTAAAGGATCTGTGGCTTGAATTCCTTGGCCTGTCGGCGTAATTACCGTATGTTGGCTGGAGTCTCACTGTGGCCCTGCTTTTGCTGGGCTCACTTTATAAATGCCACAGAGTCAGTAATCTCACCGTTTCCCCACTTTGTTTGGAAAAAGCTCTAACCATTCTCTGGCCAGAATTGATTACATTTTGCTCAAATGAAGAGTAAGCAGTTTTCCTCCGTCGAACCCCTGGACCAGCCTCTGCTATTGATTCATTCTACTGCAAAGGATAAATAAGATCTGCCACTTCACATAACTGTTGATATTTGTTTCTCTTTAGCTCCTGACTTTATTGCCTCTTATTCAAAATGGATCCACTGTTTCCTTGAGTTTAATGCGCATAAAAGAAAAAGAAACGCAAGAGAAAAGTCAGTTTCTTGATTAGATCTTTGGATGGCTTTAGTTTTAGAGCAGAAGTGAAAGTAAAGTTTAGATGCTTAAAAACAATACTTAACTGCAAAAAGGGGTAAAGCTGTACTTGACTGTGCTTTTACATCGAGGTGACATGTCAGTTCATCTCATTAGCTGTGTTTCCCCTGCCTATTAAATTGCACAAATTGGATTTGGAATAATAAATGCAATGAAAACACTTTTTTTTTAGGATTTTATGAGTCACATGACCAACAACCTTGGGCGATGCACAGCGGGCGCCATAGGAGGTCCCACAGCAACACACAGCTCATATAAAGTTGAGCGTGTCATGTTGAATTGTTGGATCCACAGCTCCTCTGTGAAACCACCATTTCCCAAAATGGCTTCATTTGCAGCCACTCCCACGTGGAAGGAGCTCGCCGCTCCACGGCCTGATTAAGACGCAGACGTCTCCTTTGATCGATTATGATGAGCGCTAGTGCCGTGGCAGAAAACTGAATGGATATGCTGTCAATCAGAGTATTGTTCACATCCATGGCCATGTTTTTGAATGACTTATCGTGTGAGTTGGTACGGGTTTATTTAGATAATTATGTTCTAATGCAATTACGTGTTTTTTTCGACATTTCTAGAATTTTGATAACGGACCAATGTAATATTAGAGATGTAAAACATAAGTTTGAGCTTAAAGATCCGCTCCGATTAGAATCCTGTTTTTGGTGTTTTTAACATGTTCTTGACATTAAATTGCATTTCAGAGTATTTCTTTATTCAAATCCTTGTGAATC
The DNA here is from genome assembly GCF_053564925.1 of Oryzias latipes. NCBI lineage: Eukaryota > Metazoa > Chordata > Actinopteri > Beloniformes > Adrianichthyidae > Oryzias > Oryzias latipes. The sequence continues at coordinate 8,236,503 of NC_136252.1, read as the reverse complement.
AGGAGAAGACTAAAAAAAATACAGTTGGAAAAAGAGCTTGTTTGTGGGGTAGAAAATACAATGGGCGGGCCAGCTCTCAGCAATGGGGAGGGAAAGGGGGGCGGGTTGCTCTCGGCCAACAGTCCCGCCCACAACTCAGAGGCAAATTCCTGTCAAACTTCTATTGCTCTGCAGAAACATGTCCTAGAAAACTACTTTTTTTTGTCTTTGCCTAAAATCATAATTAAAAGACACTGGGAATGCTTTGAACAGGTAACAATAAGATTGAAATGGGACTTTAAACACAACTGGAGTAGCAAGCTGTTTACTGTTATTAGCTTACTATTTTAGGTATTTATCCACAATATTTACAGTGAGTTTCTGCTTTTCTGTATCATTTCTGATCAAACAAAAGGGAAAAAGTTAAGAGTTAAGGTAATAAAAAGACAGATGTAATACCAACTATTGTCGTTAATTCTTATGACAGATGTTCCTGTGTTCTGTTTCTGTCTCATCCTCTTTGATCCCAGCCAATCACAGCAGGTCACCTTTGCACAGTCTGCTTGTAGCGAGATGAACATTAAAATGCATTTAAATGAATTTGGCCCTGTGAACGAATCAGGACTCACAAACATTTCTTAAGTCTTAAATAAATGTTTTGGACGCTTTTTTTTCATTCTTTCTTTGTCCCCTTCAAACAACCTTAGTTGTGAATTTGTGTTTTATCAAAATAAATGAAATAAATTAAATGTAAACAAACGCATTTTACATGGATGCATACTTATTACTTAGGGCTGCACGATATGAGTGAGGAAAACTTGTGATGTGCGATATTAGTGATCAATATTGCGATAACGATAACTTGCGGTATATGAACAAATAGTAAAACAACCAAAAACATCATTCCCATTTCATTCCAACAGTTTAAAAATTCTACTCCAAATGAACCTCGTCGACATGGAAGACGAACCTCTAAGATAAAGGGGCTCCATCCGGTTGGTCAACAATGTGAAGGCGCCCATCCGATTGGTCAAATGCATAGATGGATTTATTTGATTCATTAAATACTTCAAGCTGCCAGAAGATGTTTTAGCACATTTAAGGTAACCATTTATTGCAATTTTCGACATCTTTTGCGATATGCGTATTACACAGTTTGATGTCGCGATAACAATAACTTTGCGATATTTTGTGCAGACCTATTATTACTGCAAACCCGTCTATAACTGGTGAAAGAAGGACGCTTTGAGCACTGTTCTTGAAGAGTTTGAGTTCCTCAGTGCCGAACATGACAGAGGAGTAAAGTTGGGTCCAAACTGGAATGTTTTAGACTTTCTTACAACTCATCTACACCCACCTTAAGCGCTCTGCTTCTCCCCCCTCGGCAGCCTTCCTCAACATTTATGCTTCCAGGGTGACGTTTGCAATGCAGCGCTTTAACCAAGAGGGAGAATAGCTGCAGGATAAGATTTGGCTGGCCAGTGCGCTGCCCCTCCGCATGGGTCACTGCTCCGAACATTCACTGAACGCCACAACTCTGGAAAAGTATCGGGCAGAAGCAAAGCAGCAGAAGCTGCATGCGTGTGGTCTGAATGCTTTCATCTTTTCTCCCAGTGGTTTTGTTGTTCAGAAGATAGAAGTACAGTGCCGGCCTGGAAGGGGAAACATGTAAAGCCAACTCATGTCACTGGATGGTCAATTAGGGTCCATTGGCTCATTTATGATGTGTTTTTTGAAAGTGTCTCCTCTAAAGTCGGTTTGTTGTTTCTTTAAAGTCACTCATTAAATTGTCCGGCATTTTTGCAGCAGCCAAAATGTAAATTCACATGCATTAATTGGTGCGTCATGTTTCCTGAGTCTTCTATTGTGACTGAAGATTCCCCTGTTTCATTATCAGAGCAGGTCTGCTCGTCAAACTGCCACTCTAAGGCTTTCTGAGAGAAAAGCTGCTGCACCTGCAAGAGGAAAGGATCTGTGCAAGTCTGTTTCTCACCACGGACCTCACAGGCCACTGTGGCATTGTTCCTGTAGGACACATATGTCAAACTCAAGGCTGAACATGGCACTTAAGTCATCATCAAGCGCCTAAGAAAGGACCTTATCCTAAGTTTGATACATCTTTGTACGAATGTATAACTGCTGATTGTATTGTTTTGTGTATTATTCTTGCTTTGATTGGTTGAAATAAACCATTTCAAATCCAATCAGAATCAAATCATAATAATATCTGGTCACTGTTGGAGTGGGACTGCTAGCATCTATAGTTCACTACAAATCCCACAATGCACTGCTAACGTGTTGGCACATTGAAAGTCCGTTCGAAAGCCTGTGGGAAGGAATCCTAGCAAAGTTGAAAAAAAAGATCAGGAGTGTCAAACTCATTTTCACTGAGGGCCACATCAGCACAGTGGCTGTCCTCAGAGGGCCAGATATAACTTATACATGTAACTAAATGTAATGAAAAATGAATGTAACTACTCCCTAATAATAAATTATTTATTTACTATAACTTTTTAAAGTGACAGTTACAGTTGCATAGTAAACATATGTTTACATGTTACTTTGGCATAAATCCTTTTAAATTTGATTTAAATTTGATTTTTGAATTTGATGAGGTTATATGGACAGTGTTTAAGTCCTAATGTTTAGTTGCCCAATCTGATATTTCAAGTCCGATTCCCCTTAGATATGAATAAATACACTCCAATTTTTATTTTTTATTTTAAGAAATTAAAAACTTTTATGCTCTCACATAAAATGACATGGAGGGCCACATTTGGCCCCTGGTCCTTGAGTTTGACACGTGCTATAGATAAACAAATCATCACACAGGAATTTTACCACAGATGAACTCCTTCATTTAACCCTGAAAGCCTGACGCCTAACGCTGATGAACGTTTGACACCCCTGTTATACCCCTGATGACTCTATGTGACTCTATGAGCTCCGAACCCAAAGATCACATGACAGCCTCCATCAGAATTATGTTTATTTACTCCAGTATATCATGAACAGACAGCTGAATCTGAAAATGTTTGACAAGTGACAACAGATTTGTTTCTTTGTAATGAATTTTTAGAAATCATGTTGAGCTTTTATAATATGAACCTCTGCTCTGAGTGCCTCAGTTTTTGGTGGAAAACCCTGATTTAGACCATCAGGGCCCCATTTCCTCCTGTTGTCCCAACAGCTCCTCGCATGTTTACAATAAAACAACAGAAAATACCAAAATGTTTCCAGACAACATTCTTCTCTCAGCTTCTACTCATCTTCATCCTTTGTTTTCTTGCTTCCATATGGAGGGGTGACTCCTGATGCAGTGCGCCAAAGGTGTTTCTTTATGCAACGTAGAATATTTAAATGTTTAAACAGTTTCTTTAAACACAATTTTGAAGGATTCCTTTAAAATCCAGATTACTCCCTAAATTAATGACTGGTAACACTTTGATGGTCTCGGCTGCTTCGTATCTGCTGTAATTCTGTTTGATTGATCAGCGGCATTACGATAAAAGTGGTTTGTCAGAACTTTGTACAAACTGTATCATTTCTCTAAAATATTTAATTTTGGAGACCATTTAGGAAAGAATTTGGAGCTTTTTAGAATGCAATCATAAATCCATGCTAAAGTAGGTGAAGTTAAACAGGGATGTAACTCCTCTTCAGCCCCCCCCCATGAGAAAAAAAGGACTCTGGTTTCTTCTCCTATGGTTTTAGACTTTGCAGTTTGTTGTCACATCTTCTGAGCGGAACTTTTTATCATCTTTTGACCAAAGAGCACAACAGGAAAAAAGTGGAGGGGCTAATTTGGAAGGGCGGGTGCCTGCTAACCGAATGCACTGATCTGACAGACAAAATCTGCCATCACTCCTTTTCCTCATCCACAGTATATAGACGTCAGATTAATTGACATCACATCTTCATCATGCTGCTGCTTTAAAGGTAGTTTTTCTCCACTTTCATCAACTCAAAAACTGTCTCAGTCAGCCGCTGTGTTGTGGATTCCTTGTTACGTGGCTGCGCTGCAGTGAAAAGCCCTTTGAGGAGTTTGCTAGAGTTCTGCACATTCATCTATTTTCTGAACCACTCTCTGGGTTGTGGGGTTGCTGGAGCCTATCCCAGCTACTGTTTGGGGAGATGGGGTAGACGATGAACAGGTCGCCACTCTGTTGCAGGGCCACACAATCACACTCACATCCACACCTAGGGGCAATTTAGAGATAGTGTTGGAGCATGTTTTTGGACTGTGGGAGGAAACCAGAGAGCCCAGACAAGGACATGCAGACTCCACACAGAAAGGTCCCAGCGGGGATTTGACCTTCATGCTGGGACGTAAGAGGGCTAACCACTACACCACTGTGCAGCCCCCACAAGTTTCTCATGAGTCCTTAAAACATCCCACCAGCGTGAGAGCCGGAGTTCTCAGATTGTGAGAAACATGAGCACAATTTGATCTGCTGAGTCTGAACTTGTGGCTAAATAAATGTCGGTAACCGTCTTTTTATTTGACTTATCTGATACCGTTCTTATTGATACACTGTCAAATGTTGCTGGAAAAAGCTTCTCTGATGAACTGGTGTGACTCGTCTCTCTCCAAAGTTGATTACATCTTCATTGCGCTCTAATTGACTCCCGTTAACTGCTGTGGACTTATCCGTGTGATTACATCCATTTAGCCACTCAAACATCTCAGATGATGCTTTATGATCCCAGTTCACAATTTAACCAACAATTTATCCATCTCCTTCAGGAGGAGCGATTCATTATCCAATCTAGGGTACTTGTGGACTGACATCAGGTGATAGATGGAGGCTCTGCAGGGTGAGGATGTTTCCAAAGCAGCAGAAGATGCTGCTTTGGAAACATCCTCGTTGGACTTGGGTCTGCCCGTCTTACTGCCATCTCCGGTGTATCTGTTTGCATTCTGACTCAGATGCCTGTCTGGGGCAGAGAGGCATGCGTGGAGCATCCTTTGGTGCAACTGAATGATTCATGAGAGGTGTTTTAGGGTAATGATGAAATATACGACTGTATCTGTGTTTAGAAGAAAGCAATTAACTCCTGGGGAAGAGTTCAGCTGGGATAATAAGGTGGATGCCGACACAACAGACTGTCTTTTGTTTGTTTGCCTGACAGTGTATCAGTGTTATGGCTCCTCTTTCTGTCTTCCTGTCAGGTTTATTGTGAGTTTAACCTTCAGCACAATGCTGGGCTTCATTATTTTAATAAATGGCTCTGTATGAGGAGAGCAGTGGTGCATGTCTGATGCATGTCCCCTCTCTGCACTTACGTCTCTTTTTTTTCCAGTCCCCCACTACCCTTTGTGTCTTCTTGCTTGCCGTTCCTCTCTCGTTCTGCACTTTAAAGCATCTTGTGGGGGCTCTTCGGTGGCGGGACATCATTAAGGCTGAAAAACAGTGTCGGCGTGAGAACGAGAAGATGAAAACGCTGATAAGCGGACTTGTGCAGTCTTCCAGCTTAGCCGGCGGTCATCTGTCGCTTAGGCCGGCCAGTCTCCCGTGGCAGCTTCAGAGACCCACAGAGGATGGATGACCGCGGGCAGGTGCAAAGGAAGCAGCGTTGAAAGATGGTCTGCTCTGATGTCGCCACTCATCGATCACCACCAGCCACCCTGTAGATGAGTCCGCAGAGAGTCGACAGGCAATAGAGGAGGATTGAATTGTAGGGACAGCGGGGCAGGGTCTCTCTGGATGGCACAGCGACGCCTACTCATTTCTCGTCCCCGCTGAGAGCATTAGCCTGAATCCAGAGGCTCGGCGCCACGCTCTGACTTTATCTGTTCAACTGATTCAGAACATTTTTTCATGCAAAATGCTCATTTGCCTCCGTCTGTAGAACTCAACGTGTAGAATGTTCTCACCAGGACTTCAGGGGAGATTAAACAGAACATGGCTTCTCTGCTCACACGTATCAAAACAGGAGAGAAGAATCTTTCCCTCAGTTCAGTTTATTCACACACAACATCACACCAAGCTAGATTTATTATGCTGGGTATAGCCCACTTCCTTCTAGATTATTCCAATATTGTAAAAACAGTTTTTATTTAGTAATCCCAGAATTCAGCAGGAAAGGGGCTACAGTGCTGAAGAAAATTCCTCTAAATGAAAGATTCAGAAAAATCTCAGTAAGACCGAGCATCTGCTGTGACGCATCAGACTGAGAGGATGGGAAAGAGACAAACCCAGAAACACTGGAACATCTGCTGTGATGGTCGTTGGTGCAGGAATGAGAGAACAAGACGTAGAAAAAAACAAACGTCAGTTAGAAGAAATAAGAAAAGATGTTAAGAACTGCAACAAGGACAGGATGGAGACAGACCAACATCTGTAACGGAGCAAAGAAAATCAGGTTTTGAGACTAAACAACCTTTTCTTTTAAACATAACTCATCATTTAAGAACTATCATTTAAGATTCTCTGGAGTTTACAAACATCCTGAGAGTAAAGAATTACAGAAGTTTGATCAAATGCATTAAACATTTTCATGTTTGCCTCAATTATAATGAATAGTAAAAAGGCTTAACGTGAGTTTCCAAATTATGAAAAATGTTTAATGTCCCACTTAAACTACGTTTCTATCTATTGAAAAAGTATTCCCAATGGTCTTTTAATAATGATTATGCTATTTTTAGCCCAAATCTAAAAGAACAATGTCATTTCATGGACATAGTTTCTTCAGAGCGACAGGAATTCATTAGAAATCACCTCTGAGTTGTGGGCGGGACTCTTGGTGCACAAGTAAGCCTCTGCTGATATCCCATCATCCCTTTGTTTACTCTAGCTTGCTGACCCTGCTTTGATAATGTTTCTGTTAAAAATATGTGGTCACAGCATTGGATTACTTCAGAAAATGTGTTCTGTCTTTCATTCCTGACGCATAACTTTGATCTTTATCAATGTTTACTTTGTAAAGCAGAATTAGGAAGAAGAACAGGCCTTAATATGAACATTTACCTTGCAACCATTGACAGTAAAATAAGAACTGGACTGCACAAACCCCTCCCCCCGGCATTCCAAACAGGAAGTACATGCTGGTCCCAAGAAGCCAAAATCCCATATAGAGAAATAAGCAGCTGTTACTCAGTCATTCTGCTCATCAGAATAATCATTCTTGCTTTACTACCTTCAATTTACATCTTCTTGATTATCCTCATTTCTTTCATGATGTGTTTGCTGTAGCGCAAGTTATTCATGTTATAAACCGACCAATCAGATGCCTTTATAAAAGTAGTTTGATTGACAGATTCTCCCTTGCCCACTTTCGTGGTAGGGGTGTGGCCTTCTAACATGCTCACTCCTGATTGGAGAGAGTGGTTGCCATGGGAAGACGGGGTAATCACAGCTTACTGAGGACATGTGGTTCCAACAGGGCGAAGGACATATCGCAGAAAAATGGCGACTGAATTGACTTTATTTGGTCGGAGCACACAATTCATCCAGTTATATGTTATACAGACAATGCTTGTTACACACAGGTTCGTGGCAGTTGTCAGAATATTTTTCACATAAAAATACTTTTTTTTAAAGACATTTGAAGCCCTTTCTTTTTTTGGTGAATGTTTGTTTTAACGTTTTTAAAGAAGCCACTAGAGAAAGTTTAAATGATACTATTTACCTGTAGTTTTAAAAAGATTTAGTTCACTTCCCCTGTAAAGATGCAACATTAAGGAGGAGCTTAGAATTGATTTTAAAGGCATCTGAAAATGTTTTTGTCTTTTCTCGTTCTCCATTTTTAAATTAGGAATTGGAATTGAGTTGTTGTTTTGCATTGTTGTGAATAGTTTTTTGATGTCGACTTAAAGAGATAAAATAGCTTCAACCTAAAAAAAATAAAAGTTTAGAGGCAATACTGGGAATGCAAGCTTAGAAAAGAATGGCCTTTGTTTCTTTATAGAAGATTCCCTGAGAGAATGCGCAAAATGTTCCTTTTAAAGACCCTCTGTAATAAAAATGTTGTTTTTGGTGTTTTGAACTTGTTCTAATAGCAATTTTCTCATGATGGGGGACATTTATATAGAAAATGAAGCATAAACTAGCATTATAAAATATAATAGATCCAAGATTTGCTCATTTATTATGTTTTTCATTTAACTGTCTGACAGCCAGTGAGAAATGTAACAGATAAAACCTCTTTAAAAAAGTTTGTGTAAATAAAATAATATCCTTATCTGTTTGCAGCTGGAGCACAAAGCACCAAGCGACCTACATTCCCTGCTTCCTGTCTTCATGCTAAGCTATGTTTATAGTCTTCTGGCTTTAGCTGAATAACTTTTAGAGGGAAAACAAATCTTCTTATGTTACTCTCTAGAGAAAGTTTCTTCTTTTTCTTTCCTTTCTGTGGTCTAGGAGCGATGAGTGCAAATGGTTTCCTGGCGACACATCTACCTTCGTTCTAAAGGACAGGTTGATCAACTTGACCTGCTTGTTTTCTTTGCTTTTGGAAGATAATTTTACGGTTGGTGCTGATTTATCTGCAGTGGCTCATGACACGAGCAGTGCGGCTCAAGCGTTTCTAAGACGATGTGGGGGCCGAAATGTACTGTGTTCTTGAAATGCAAACACAGAAAGTAAAGGACGTTTGAGTGGCAGCAGTCAGGCGTTTTCATCCAAAGCAGAGGAAAATGAAGCTTGTCTTTTTCTTCAGATGAAACGGTGATTCATCTTGGCTTTGTCTTGAAGAAGAGCCGCGCTGCGTTTGATTCGTGTCGCCCTCTCATGAATATTTTGGTCTTGTTACTAGTGTGAAAAACATGTTCGTCTGTTGTGCAGACGAGCTCTGGAGGAGCGAAGCATCACTTTTCCATGGAAAGCCTGAGAGAGGGCGGGATTTTCCGACAAGGGCTGTTCAACACCTGTGATTGCAGCGATTGTGCGAATGCCTCCGCCTGATTCCTCCCAACAGCAAACTGTCTTCAGCGGCCAAACAGCGGGATAACTCATCACTGCTGTCAGAACATCTCGCATGTCTCCAGAATTCCACTGATAAGCTGCTTTATGTGGGTTCATTTGTGCCACATGAGTGAGCGCGGCTGCATTCACGTCGGTAAACAGGAAAGACCAGATTGGAAGCGTGTGAAAGAAGTGCTTGCAGTGTGTGCACACATGTGTAAAAGAGGCCTTTCACTGCTCACTCCTGATGTTCACGTCAGCTCAGCTCACGAAGCATTTTGTGTGGGTTTTTTGACGGCAGGGAGAGCTGCAGCTCCCCCCTGGCTGAAGTTAGTCTCCCCGAAGGAAAGCACTCCTAGACGTTAGCCCACCAGGATCAGGAAACACCTGGAATTAACTCTCACTCTTTAGGATCTTCTTCCAAGTGATGGCAAAGCCATGTGCACGAGGCTCTGAGCTTCTACTTGCTTTGCCTGCTTAACAACATTACTGTGTAGAAGCTATTGTGTGTCTTTTCTCCTTACAGGATTTGATACGATACCTGGTCCACGAATCGATACAGAAAAGATTTAACTAACTTTGTGGCGGTACAATACAGCCCACTTCTTTTACTTACCCCTTGTGCTATCCTATGACCCCACCCTTACATTGACGTGTTCTCCCTACCATGACAAAGGTGGATAAAGGTGGAAAGATTTCATGTAATCCATGGACACCAGTGAAGATCACAAATCATTGAAGGAAAAAGGTTCAGAGCACTGTCTATTGGGTCTAGATGACCCAACTCCCAATGTTAAAGTTCTTAGGCTAGCACAAGGGTTAAATGGATACTCTCTGGATATGTATTATCCATTTAGTGTGTATGACCATAAATGAAAATGTCTTTTAGCAGAGAAACTCATTTTGTTTTTATTTCAAGTACCAAAAACCTCATGTCTAAGGACATAACAGCTTCAAACATTCAAACCGGCATTTTGGGTCTTTTAGACAGTTTTGTTCTTTCTGGTTAAATAAGAGTCTCATTTTAATTTAGGTTTTGTTTGAAGTGCTGTGAAAAAAAGGTATATGTTCAATGAACACCATACACATTCCTCACTGTGGTTCACCTTCAGCCAACTGGAATTGGTTCCGCTTGGTAGAAGTAAGCCTGTGATTGGACATCCTTTGCTTGCATCACATGTACAAACAGAAGCAAAGCCTATCTCCAAATTCTTTCTCGACTCACTACATAATGCACTATGCAGTGCGTTCACCATTTTGTAGTCCTGTCCGAATCTACAATTCCAAAAATCGAGTGCTCTAGAAATTTCCCAGAAGTCTCTGCGCAAAACCAGTTTGTACCATGCTCACTAGATTGGCAAATACAGACCACAATGCATTGCGTTTGAACATTTTTTGCAACACAAAAATATGTTTAAATGTATTTTTTAAATAAATCATTAATGATTTCATCAACAGAACACAGTGTATTCATAAATAGTTGTTGTAAGACGCTCGTATTGATCAGATTTTCACTTTGTGCAATAGGTGACATCATAAAAGTAGTGAGCAAGGTGTCCAATTTGCTTTTACGATCCAGGGCAGTAAAGTGCCACACTGTATAGTTTTTTAGTAGTTCAGGAGTAGGGAGGGAATTTCAGACATAGCCAAAGGGAGCAGAGACACAACAAGAAGAGAAACGGACAAGGTTTGACAGAAACTGATTAGTTACTTCCAGATTTAATGTTTTACCTTTTTACTGACACAATCTTGCTCCTTTTCTGTGGTTCTCAATTGATACTGCTGGTATTCCCAGTACTAAATCAATTTTTTGATACATATCTGTTATCCTATACATCCCTAGCAGAAGCACTTCCAAAAAAAATCTTTTCAAAAGAAAGTGTGACTCACTGAATAAATTATTGTTTTGTGCACAAAGGTCTCTGATTATGTTGTGACATTTGTACAAAAAAAAAATATATATATATATATATATATATATTTATATATATATATATATATATATAAGGTTAAAATAAAGTGATGATGAAACATGAAAAAAATCTGTTTCTTCAAAACTTTGCACACAGTCAACATCTGGAAAAGAGTTTGCAAAGATTCCGAAGAATACGAGGCTACAGGGAATAACAGCTACCTCGGGGTCTCCAGAGTCTCTCTAATCATCTCTGAAGCCCATATCAAACACGCTGGCCTAAGTAGAACAAAGTCCCTTCTATAATTCCCATGCAATAACGCTCGTGTAGTTGGATGAGCACAGAGGGAATTCTTCCATTTTCTCTCTTTGGTCACACAACAGCTTAATTAGAGAGTGAAGGAGTTCTCCGGGAACACAGATTTTTAAGCGTAGATTGTTGTTGAAGCGTGTGGTTCACTGCGTTTCGCCTTCCTGCTGAAGGGGGAAGAGGCCAGTCAGCTTCTCTCTGAGGACTTTATTGATGACTTGATGACCGCTCTGTGCAGCTGAACAGCAACACGGTAGATCAGACTCACACAGGGTCCATTTAGGGAGCAGGGAGGAGGCGAGTCGGAGAATAACGGCAAGTGTGGCAGCTGGTTCATGTGGGAGGAGAGGACCAGATGAAATCCAGCTGATAGAATGTCCTTCAGGTGTCTCATGAGTCAGCATGACTTGTGTTTAATCTGACTCAGAAGGTTAGGTTGACCTGTTTTCATGAAGCGTTTTATCTTCCATCAAGAAAATACTTGGTTGTTTTGATGGATTACGTGTATTTAAAGTATGTTTTTATTGTGTGGCTATTGGGTAATCTTACCAGGTCTTTCATTCATTTTCTACATTATCAATCAATGATTTTTACATATCGGTTACGTTGCTGTTTACTGAAATCGTGAATAAAGGTTTTCTGAAGATAATCAATCATTAATAAGCTCTGGATTTTGTAACTTGAAAAGAATCTTTCTGATCAGAACCAGATTATAAAAAACTATGTAAAACAAAAAAATGAATTACACTCCTCTCCTCTCCACTCCTCTTCAAGCAATACATCAAGCTCTACTTGTGTTTACCTAATGATCACTATATTAAATTAACCAAATGTGATCTAAGTGTCTTTTTTTTGTTTTAGTTTCATTTTTTTAATTACATATGTGGATTTCATGGTTTCTTTAATAATTTTGATAAATCTTTGTACATTCTTTATTGCTTTGACTACAATGCTTGAAATCAATCAATCAATATATCAATCAATCAATACATCTTTACAATTAATGTTCCAGTCACTGAACTGATGGATAAATCAGCTGTTAAAAACATTTAAAGAACATCAGATAAGTCAAGATAAATAAAGTGAAATGTTTTCCTCTTAAGCAAAACAAAAGAAAAAAATCAATAAATGAATAGAATTACAAGCTATTGCATGAAAAGGCAACAATTAGCTGAACTGTGTTGGTTCAGTAGTGGAAACCACAGCTTGCATTACCCAAGGTGACCAGCAGATGGAGCATCATCAACAACAGTGGGCCTTGTTTGGTTTCAGTAAAACCAGAGCCAATATGTCTGCAAAGGAAAACTCTTCTCTTTCTAACACAAATTATTGAGAATTTAAGAAAATGTAGGATGTTTTATTTTGTCTTTCAGCTGAAGCGGCAGAATGTTTTTTCCTCCTCCTGGTGACTCCATCCTTCCATCCCCAGGCATATGGGATTGTTTTTCCTTGACTCAGTCACAGTCCAGACTAGAACTGTTTTATTTTTGGCTCCACTGAGTGTCTCACATTTAGCAATCTGTAACATTTTCCAAGCACCTCGCACAGGTTTAGCATGTCAACTGGAGCTGAATCTAAAACAAATTCAGGTTAAATCTGTAGGTTAAAAAAATGTTTAGGTGTAAGGTGCAATAGTTAAAAAAAGGAAAAATAAAAAAAAACTATTTAAAATCATTCGATCAGAGAAATACACTGTATCTATGTTTTTATGACCATTAAGCCATTTATTTCTTAAATGTAGCTTTTAAATAGTTACAATAATTGAATTATTAGAATTTACTTTGTGTAACAATTTTAACTTACTTTATTTTCAATAGCAGCAGATTTAAGTTCCCTTCAAAATAAAATACCCCCCAAATTATTCTGCTGCAGCAGATTTACTTCAATTAAAAACTTAAAAAAGCTAAGTTTAAAAAAAAAACATGACTCTGGTGTGCCGTAATTCTTTTTCTCCCTTTACCAAATATAAACAACATTGGTGTATAATCAATGACTCTTAATACATCCAAATGTGCTTGAAGCTTATTCCAATAATTCACCCCTCTTACCATTATTTCTTTTATCAGTTATCTGACATGTTAAAATATTAAATCTAAATGACAAAACTTACTAATTAACTAAAAGAAATGAACTACAAACCTTGTTTTATTGAAATCGTTAGCAGTCTCCATGAAGCCAAAGAGCTTTGGAGGGATGAAGGAGCTGCACGGGGCTCCAGAGCCTGTGGTTGCAGACCCTTGGCCTAAACGTCAACCCAAATGTTTGCATTCTTCTTCTTCATAGTAGTAGTAGTAGTAGTAGTAATAGTAGTATTACGCTGCACTGTTAGTTATAGGTCTGCACTATGAACCATGAACTTGCTGAGTGTCTGCCTTCCTCCTCTGAGTTTGAGCTGCAGTAAACAGAAGACTCAGTTCATGTGTCTGATCCTGCAGGGGCCCGTGAACAGAGCCCTGGGGGTCAGTGGGACAGTGGGTTGCAGCATGTGACGCTCCTCTAGAGGGGGGGAGGAAGAGGAGGGAAGAGTTGTTGACGCGTTTCAAAGAGTTCCTGTTTTGGAATGTGAGGGGTGCAGAAGGCCGTTCACAGCGCGGGTTCGAACCTGTAACACACGCGGAGCCGCCGCGGGCCATGCGTTTGTCGTGACGGCCACTCTTCCTTCTGCTCTCGCGCCATGGACCTCTTCTCTTTGACGAGCAGCGGCGCCAGAATGTTCCGGGAGGCCATCTCCCACAGGCTGTGGGCCGGACCCGGACCGGAGGCTGACCCGGTCCGCCAGCACCACGACAGACACAGCCTCCGCGCTCACACAGGTCAGTGCAGCGGTCCGCGCCGCCGGGCGGGTCACGCGCGTTTTTAATGGAAACTCCGAACTTCAAGCCGTGAAGTGACAGTCAGGACGCGCTGAGTCCGCCAGCACAGCAACACAGCCAGGTTCTCCAGAAGTCTTCCCTCTCTCCTCGGTTCAGTTCACTGTGTAGAGAACTTTACTAGACCCTGGAGGTTCGGGTCTGTGCCACAGCGTCTGGTGCGCAGTTGGAGCTCTTGCTGCGCTTTTTACAGCACATTTTTAAGAGGAGTCTGCGCCAATCCGGAAACTTTCAGTGCTGCAGGAAGACCCAGCTGAGGAGTCGGTGCAGTTCTCAGGCTCAGAAACCTGCAGAACTCCGCTGCAGGAAGAGATTGCATTATACCCCTAACATGAGTGAAGACCCTGAGTGTCGTTTGCTCCGTGTGTGTTATGCAAGGCTGGCTGCTGAAGCAGACTTCCTGCACAGACAGAGCTGTCACTGCGCTGCCGCTCTGCGCGCTGGCTGGCCTTCCTGATCTGCTGAACTGATCTTTCTGCAGGAGGAAACGGTTCGCTTCACAGGACGCATGCAGCGTCTGAGGCGTTGCAGACTTCACGTCCATCCGGGGGTGGGGGGGGGCAGCAGCTCTGCAGGCTGTCTGCGTGACAGCTGGACTTTCCTTTTGCACTGAGTCTTCAGGGAAACACATTCATCCAGTCCTGGTTTTTAGTCAACCAGGTAAAGGCGCTGAGTCGGCAATAAAGGCCGCACACCAAAATATCACAGCCTACTCTGCCCTGTTGGTACATTTAATTGGCTCCTCTGAAGGCTCAAAAGTTTCAGTGTGGGGGCTCCTGTTTAGAAGTGCAGGGGTGGTGGAGGGTTGGGAGGGGGGGGGGGGGGGGGTCAGCTCATGCTCAGTCACTTCGTGGCTCCTGGGCTCTGTGGAGGCCTTGGTAACTGTTCGATCTAATTAGAGCAAAGATTAATCACATTCATACTCTGCAGCTATGGAAGCGATTCTGTGGCATAATTAAAAATAAAATTCAAAACCAGAAATGCTTTTTCATTTTCTAAATGAAGCTGCATTTGTTGACTCAAAATTAAAATGAAAAATCAATCCTTCAAAATGCGTTTTCATTTTCTTCTTCAACACTGCTTATTCTGTCACTTAATTTAAATGATAATAGAAAATGGTATTTGACATTTCATTTTCTAAAAGTTCTCTGGTAAATGTTTGTCAAAATTCATTTAGAAATGTCTAATTTGACAAATAAAATGGATTAACAGAAATGCTTTTTCCTTTCCAAAATGTAACTGCATCAAATGACTCAAAATTAAAATGAAAAATCATTACTTCAAAATGCTTTTTCATTTTATACTTTAAAACCGCTTATTCTGTGTCATAATTAAAGCGAAAAATGCAAAGAGGGGATTGCATTTTCATTTTAACATCCACCCTGACAAGCTTTGTCTTCGGACCAGCAGCCACCTCGCACCAGCTCAGGCTCCTTCCCTCCCAGAGAGGTGACATTCCATGTCCCAAAAGCCAAGTTCCACACCGGCACCGGCCCCTTTTGAGGTCTCCTATGGGTGGTGGGCCCATGGGAGAGTGGTCCCACGTCGCTCCTTCGGGCTGTGCCCGACCGGGGCCCGTGGGAAGAGCCATGGTCACCAGGCGCTGGCCTGCGAGCCCCAACCCCGGGCCTGGCTCCAGAGTGGGGCCCCGGTGACGCCAATCCGGACGACGTAATCGGGTCCTTGGTGTTTCCTGTCATCAGGGATTCTGATGAAAGGAATGATTGATGATTTATATGTGAAAAAGACTATAAACAGTTACCATATGAAAACTAACGTTTATCTCTAACAGCCACTGTTTGGTATTTTCAGCATTTTTTTTTCTGTTTCTCTCATTATTCGCTTTCAGTCCTTAATTTACACTTTCAATTCAAAATTTTTACTTTTGGAGTTGAGCTAATGTTGGTGGGGGCGGGGGTTTGAGCCTATTGGCTACCGGGACACAATTGACATGGGGTGACAGAGATTATGGTGACATTTTTTCTGCTCCAGAACAGCGTCTTTTGTTGGCGCCGCCTGTGTCACCCCTCCTCTCATGTGGCGTAAAGCAGTAACAATGCTCTCCTGATCTGACCCCACATTAGTGCTCCAGTATGCAGCAGCAGCAGGGGACTTAGCGGCAGGTTTGTCCCGCTTACACTTACTCCCCGTTGCGTCTCTTGAGGTGTATCCTGCTCAGAGGCTGTTCTCTCATACTGTTCATTTCCACCCAAAGGACAGCAGCAGATATTCAGATGAATCAGAAGGTGCAATCTGCTGAAGCTCCAGCTATTTTGACTTTAATCACATTCATTTCCATGAAACCCCTAAACACTTTGTACCAGCATGACTTTTGTCCTGCTTACTATTATAAGACCCCCTGGGGATATTTTCTAGTTCCATCTGGGAAGCATAAGTGGCAGGAGTCCCTGTGGGACGGGAGGAAAGGCATCAAACACCCGATCTCTACTTGAAAAACTTTGGGGATTTGATGTCATAATTGCTCCCTGTGTTTTGAGTAGGGCTTCTGCTTATAACAGAAAATATTGGCAGTTTGTCCCACTGCCACAGCAACGATGCTCTCCACAAAAGAAGATGGAAGAACTGGGTCAGTTTTATCCAAACTCATGAAAGATGAAGCTTAGCAGCTCTGAAGCCTGTGATGAAACAGGAGAGCAGAGCGGGCCAGAACTGTGCCTCATGGTAGGATGCTGTTCTGTAAGGGCCACGGACCGGTACCAGCCTGTGGGTCATATGGTACCGGGCCGCACAGAAAAGATAAAATAACAATTACATATAACAATTAACAATTACATTACTTCCGTTTTATTTATTTCAGAATCTGAAAGATGAAAGAGACGGATTTTTCGTGCACTTTGTCAAACTTTGTATTTGCGGTGTGTCTTATTTTGAAGCCATTTTAAACAATATCATAGCGACCAGAGAGTGTTGCGGGCAGAGAGGATGTTGCTCATGTCATAATTCATGTTTATTGTTATGCTTAGAAAATACCACAGTTTTCATGCAGGTCATATCCTGTCATTTTGTTGTATTTTAGTGTCGGTCACATGTACGTTTGGTCTGCTGATGGAGGTCCGCAGGCTGCAGCCAGGGGAGCTGGCAGCACAGGGAATTGTGGGACATAATCCCCTTTGCCTGCTTTGGTCAAAATAGGGTTGAGCATGGGTGTTTCTTTTTGCCTATGGGTCCTTTCATCTGGCAGTTATGTTGTTTCACCCTTAGTTATTTCTTCCTGTTGTGTGGACTTCTTTTTATCACCATGAGTGTGGGAAGGGGGGAGGGTGATGACATCTGTACGATGTACAGTGCTATGCGTGTCAAAATAAAAGCTCATAGGATGTTTAATAAGGTCTCCCAAATTCACAACAACAGTCGTCTCAGTGGGCTTTGTGCCGGTAATTGTAAGGTAAACATACAATTAAAAATGATCATAAATGCATAGAATTCAATAGGCTAATACTAGAGGTTTAACTAAACAGACTAAACTAAACTGGGCATCCCTGCCCTTAGACCCCCTTCGCGATAAGGAAAAACGGAATTCGCAAAAAACGAAGAAACCTCAGTTCAAGATGCCACAGCTCCAGAAAAGTCCTCCTGAATTGTTAAAAACATTTAATAAGTTAAACAAGACCAAAAAAATCCTTGACAGTATCGGGGAACTGGAGCGAGTGAGTGTGATGTCACACAAACAGAAAATGATTCACTTCCAGCTCCAACCTCATGAAGTCAATTCAGTCTCCACATTTTTTACAATATATGCGCCGCCATGTTGGAGCCAGACGTCATCAGTAGGCCTTGTTAGTTCCAGTCAGTCTGAGTCATTGTTTCTATGGCAACCACTCTTGCCAATTAGGACAGAGCTTGTTGGAAGGCCACACCCGGTTCCAGAGAGCCTGTGAATCCAACATTTTGAATGTTGAACGTCAGACCTCCTACTTTTATTAAGGTATCTGATTGCTCAGTTTACAACTTGAATAACTTGCACTACAGAAAAAATATCACAAAAAAGGAGGATAATCAAAAATTAACAAAAGGTATAGAAGGAATAATGGTAATTCTGACCAATAGAATGACTAACAGCTGTTTGTTTTCTCTATAAAGGTCTGCGAAATTTTGGCTCTTTAGAGCCAGCAGGTACTTCCTGTTTGGAACGCCAGGGGGGAGGAGTCACTCAGTCCATGGGGTCTTATACAGTCAATGTTTAGTATCACCTGAGTGATGAGTTTGCAAATGATCAGATGGAAGTGAGCCAGCAGGAACGAGGATGATGAGCATGATGAAGACAGCAATTAAATGGGGAATAAAACAAAAAGGCATTAAAAGCTGAGCTTAAATCCGTCCGACTTCAGAAGGCACATCCATGCCTCTTTCACTTCATCAGCGTGCTGTAAAAACCAGACAAATGTTAAGAGAAGCTGCCAGTCCTCCACAGCAGCCAGGGCAGAAAAATGGGCTGAGTCACCACAGAGTATCATACTCAAATGTCAATCAATGTTCATTCTGTTGTCGTTTTCGTGTCTAAATAACGCTCACACTCCAGCCAGAGTTCATTTGTTTTTTTCTAAATAAGACGGCGGCGTTCACTGCGGTGCTGCAGGCAGCACTGAGCAGGATGTCGGGTGAAAGTGGCCTAATGAAAGGTAATTATGTGATCTTCTGAGTGACTCAACTGCTTATTTTAGCGCCTCGTCACTTCAGCTGCAAGAGCGCCTAGTCTTTGTAAACATGCAGGTGATAATTTCTCATCTTAAGGAATCCAGCCTGAAGTGATGCGAGCTGCAGATTTCACAGGAAGCAGCTTGTAAGTGCAGATTCTAGTTTACAGCTTTTTGAGTTTCAGCTCTTAGTTTGGCTGTTTGGACGATTCCTCTCAGCTTATCAAAAGCAGAATTCCTTTAAGAAATCATGACATCCTGGGCTCATGTGATGCACCTTCAAAAGTCTCTTTTTTTGTTTTAATACATTTTATTTTCATTTTCAAATAGATAAAATCACAGACAAGCAAAAGAAAGAGTTCAGGTGCTCTTTTGGCCATTACAAAATAGAATGAAAAAGGAAAAGTACATAAATAATTGCCAGTTACATTCTATTCAAAATGGATTTAAAGGCCATCCAAATAGAGAAAAGAAAAAGAAGAAAAACTACACAGTTTCCTTTTGGAGACATTGAACAGAAGACAAACACTTCAGTTCCCCATCTTTCCTCTGAATTCATTTATAAATGGTGTCCAGAGTTTATTGTGAACTCCGGCGGTCCTGACATGCAAAAGTCTCATTTTTTGATTAAGTGTAGCAATGTGTAAAAAACCTCCTGATGTTTGTCTCCATGATTTTAAAGTCTGATTCTTTCCATCTATTCTAAAAATGTTTCCAGTGGTCTTTTCTGTTTCCAAATCAAAAACTTGTGTTGTTTTATATGACAGTTTCTGCAGAGCAGCAGAAGTTCATTAGAAATTCACCTAAGGGGGGAACTGTTGGTGTGGAGCAACCCCACCCCCCTTCCCTTCCCCGTTTCTTGCGGCCTGCCTAGAATATTTTCTACGTTACAAATACGATCCTTCTGACACTTTTTGAGTCTTTTTCAAACTTTTTTGGTCTGTTTCTAAATGACGAAATACTCAGAAATGCCATTTTTAGCTTAAGTTTCTTTAAATGTGTCCTTCATCATCAAAAAAATGCCTCAACATGTTAAAAACCCCAAAAACACCTTTTTAATAGAAGTGGGTCTGTAAACTAGGTTACCACTCTAGTGCTGCGTTGGCTAACTGAGCGGATGCTGCTGGTTCTTCTTGATCGAGGAAAGTACAGAAAAACTTGTTTTTTAGAGCCCAATGAGGTTACTGTAGTCTCTCACTGATCAAACACCTTAAGAAAAGCCTTGATTTTATTTGAATGCAATGAATCCTGTAACATTTTTAAATTTTTAAAGAAGTTGAATAACTGAATGCTGCTTTATCATTTGAAACTGTTTAAGAAATAAAAGTGAAATCCCAGACATAACCGTCTTTCTTAACTTCCCGTGGAGAAGCTCTTGGCACTGCAGCTGTTCATGGCTGAGCTGTGTTTTCAATGCAAAGACGACGCATCAGGTTGTGGAGAGTCGTCTGTTTTGTGTTGGATGCAGATGGATGTGAAAGGATTTTTCCCTGGAGCTTCTCTTGATTGATGAGCGTTACAGATTCTGGTGACATGGATCTTTTGTAAATGAATTCATCAAAACAGTTTACAGATCATTTTTATGAATGTTATAATGCGGATAAGTTAGCAGGACTACTATTTCTCGGTCTTTTAGATTTTATTTGTTATAATAAAATATGTGTAGGCAGAACTAAAAAAAAGAAAAGTAAATACCTGCATATGACTATGTGAAAAATGTACAGTTGACTACAGAGAATGCATTAAACATTTTAGAATCACATTTTCAGCATTATTACGGTCGGCACACATTCAGCGCTTTAATGCACGTGGGAAGTGGCTGTGCACATTGACAGCAGCATCGCTGAAGACATTCAGCTGGCGAAGGCAGAGGTGTTGAACAAAGGGAGCCTTTCACCACACTTACTGCCCCACATCTCCAACGGCAGAAGCAGAAGAAACCACACACACCACAACGTGCACGACGGTCAGTTGTTGCTGTGACAACAGATGTGTCACAAGAGCTCAGGAGAAATGTTGCCAGCTCTCTTTTCCAACTCATTCTTCTGATAATCACATGTAGTTTTCAGAAACATTTAGCCCAAGTTTTTTATGGTTCAGGTTGTAGATTTTAAAAAAAATTCTGAGGCTTTTAGGTTCAGATATAATCAGACTAGTCTTGTTTCATTGCTGTAGCATCTGAACTGTAGTTATTGGCCTGTACACCTGGTAAGGATCCCACCCCAAACACTTTTTGATCTACACTCGGGGGCCACTTTATTAGGGACACCTGTCCAACTGCTTACTAACAAAAATTCCAATCAGCCAATCACATGGCAGCAACTCAATACATTTAGGCTGTAGACAGGGTCCAGACGATCTGCTGTAGTTCAAACAGAGCAACAGAATGAGGAAGAAAGGTGATTAAAATGTCTTTGTCATGGCTAGCTTGACGAGACAGACCCAGACGCTGGAACCCGGAAGGAAAACACAGGTGAGTTTAGAGGTGAGAAATAAAGTTTATTTCTCTTGGTCCAGTGTGGTAGATGGCGTAGCAGAAGACCAGATTATGGCTCGTGGTGTGACTGGAGGTTAGTCCGTGGCTCGTGGCGTGACTGGAAGTTCGGCAGAGGCTCGTGGCGAGACTGCAGGTAGGCTGAGGCTTGAGGAGTGTAGATGACTCAGGTGACCACTGGTGGCAATGATGTTCTGAGAATGAGGCAGAGGGCGAGACTTTAGGCAAAGGCAAAAGTACATGAACTAGAAAACTAGCAACCAAACTATGCACCATTAGGGGCAACGACTTGGCGATGAATACTGGAACTGGATCTCCTTTTGAAGGCTGGCAGGTGATGAGATGAGTGGTCACAGCTGTGTCGGATCAGGAACCAAGCAGAGAGGGGAGGGGGAGGAGAGCTGACAGAGGCACCATGACAGTCTTTGAACGTGGCATGGTTGTTGGTGACAGATGAGCTGGTCTGAGTATTTCAGAAACTGCTGTTTACTACTGGGATTTTCACCCACAACCATCTCTAGGGTTTACAGAGGATGGTTTACAGAGGATGGTCTGAAAAAGAGAAAATATCCAGTGAGCTGCAGTTCTGTGGGCAGAAATGCCTTGTTGATGCCAGAGGTCAGAGGAGAATGTACAGACTGGATCCAGCTGATAGAAAGACAACAGGAACTCAAAGAACCACTGGAACCAACCGAGGTCTGCAGAAGAGCATCTCTGAACGCACATCACGTCCAGCCTTGAGGCAGATGGTCAGAAGACCACACCGGGCACCATTCCTGTCAGCTAAGAAAGGGGAAACTGAGGCAATGGACTCAAATGGTCTCCACAGTCTCCAGATCTCAACCCAATAGATCACCTTTGGGATGTGGTGGAACAGGAGATTGGCACTATGGATGTATAGCCGACAAATCTGTGTCAAATGTCAATATGGATCAAACTCTCTCAGGAATGTTTCCAGTACTTTGTTGAATCTATGCCACCAATGATTAAGGCAGTTCTGAAGGCCAAAGGCGATCCAAAGATGTACGGGGAAAACAACGACGTACATGGATCTATTTGTCTGCAAGTGGATGCATTGGAATGGAGCGAGCAGGAAGTTTGTGGCCCAGCCAGCATATTCTACCTCACACATACACAAATAATCTTTTTTTCTGATTCACAACCATTAAAAAAATGAGAAATGAAGTTTTAAACTTAACTTTCTTTATATATGTACTCCATTATGAGAAAAATGGCACAAGAACATGCTAAACATGAGTCATTAAATTGCCTTTTGTGTACAGTTTTACTGTACTGAATTTTAAAATGTTTTTTTAAATTTTAAAAACTCGGCTCAAGAACAGTTTTTGCTATCATCTCAATACCTTCTCCTCCTTGCAGCTGATCTCCTCTGCTCCTCTGTGATGGACTGCTGGTTTCAGAGGTCGCTCTTTCTGTTAATGAGAGGCAAGCCACCAAAAGGTGGCAGGAGTGAATGAGAAGCAGGGTTTTTATTACTACCATTAGTGCCACACAAGGGCTCATTCCAACTCCAGTCCATAGTTTATCACCTGCTCAGCATCACAGATCCTCCCTGGAGAGCATTCCTCATTATTTCATTAATCTGGAGATGATTACATATTAATGAATGAACACTGAGCAGTGCACATGTTGATGTAGCCCATCACACGACTTCATCATTATTCTCACAGAGAGTGTGAATCATGGAAGCTCCAGCAAACATGTGACAGTCATCACCAGTGACTGAGCTGGAAAGAAAGTGTAGAAAAAAGTTCACCTCCATCAAAAAATAATGTGCCACTAAATACCGTATATCTGTTATTTTGAAAAGGTTGGGCAGGTGGTAGGTACAGGAAGTGATGTTGTAGGTTTTGCCAAACCAGACGTACTCTTCCTCTGCACCCTCGCCTCGTGTCTTTAAATCTTAAAGGAGGTGGGAGTGGTTTGAAGCCTGCCAAAATATGTACCCGAAAGTAACCCTTTAGGGTTATAAGCCTTCTGCAGCACAACTGAAGGCCTGGCTCATGGGCACCCTAAACTTTAAGTTTTAGCAAAAAGAAAGGTTTTAGGGTTGCAAGAGAGATGGAGTCTCCTTCCTGAACGGACAAAGGGAACTGTTTCCACAAAAGAGGAGCCTGAACGCAGAAAGCTCTGCCCCCCCCCCCCCCCCCCCCCCCGGTTCTATCTTTGGAAATATGAGGAACAAATAGTAAACCTCCAGTCTGAGAACAAAGTGTTCGGTTTAGAAAATATGGAATGTGAGCTTTTTAGAATAAAGTGTTTTCATGAAGAGCTTTATGTCTTAGTAAAGTAATTTTGAATTATTTCTGCTTTTACCGGTATAGTGTTTACTAACACGTGTGTGCCACCTACAGTTGGAATAGTCTTGGTCTGAAATCTTAAAGTGGTTCATATCTTGGTATTGGTCAAGTTCAACCCGGTTTAACTTTCAACACATATTCAATGGCTGCATGTTTTGTAAGTAGAGCTTGAAACGTATCACAGAAACATGCATAGTGGTGTGTAAATGTGAGAGTTTTGAACGCGGATGCCCAGAACGCATATATTTGACTTTATATGACATAGACTTTACATCGGAAGTGGTCACTTGAACATGCATTGAATAGGGCATTGTGAACGTAGCTTCAGTCTTCTTCAAAAACGACTCCAATGGTTTTGAAAGTTGGTTTGATGGCCAAAATAAAATGCCATCCAATGGGATTATATTGTTACAGAGTGAATCACTAAAGCTCTCAAGTCCAAAAACAGCACCTCCTATTTTATCTGAGTTTAGGAAAAGAAGATACGCTTGAAGTCTTGTATGTTGGGAGACATTTTCTGGTTTAAGAGACAGGTATAGCTGAGTGTCATCAGCATAACAATAGAATTGTACGATGTGCTGCCTTATGGAAGCATGTTTGGACTAAACAGGATAGGACCAACCACAAAGCCTTGTGGAACACCAGGACTGACTGATGTGAGAAGAAAACTCGCCATTTATACGAACAAACTTGAATTTATCAGATAAATATAACTTAATGCAGGTAAAAGCAATGGTAATATAAATGACATGTTCCATTCTGCAATAAAATGTTCTGATCAGTTGAGTCAAAAGCAGCATGGAGGCCCAACAGAATGAGAACAAACACAAGTTCAACATCTGCAGGCTGGTGGAGATTATTGTGACCTTCAGTAGAGGCTTCTCAAGTCTATTATGTGCTCTAAATCCACTAAAAGATCCTTTCTGTTCAAATGATCACAGAGTTGATCTGTTTTATCAGGAACTTTAGAAAATAACAGTCAGATCAGATGTCAGCCTATTTAATCTCAATTATATGGATCATGGGTGGACTTTATGAGACGATGGTAGAATTGGAGGGGTCAGCGGCTTCACTAATGGTCTTGACTGAAAAACCTCCAAGGCTCTTTAAAAGCTTGAGGATAGATCTTTGTTGCATGGATTGCTGTGATATTTTCTGTTTACCCTTATAAATCCCAGAGAACAAAGCCCGGTTATCAGTAGAAAAAGAGAAGTCTTTAAGAAGAAAACCCGTCAGTATAAAGTGGTGTTCCTCAGTACTGGTTATCAGCCTCCGTCTTCCGTTCACTTTTTGCATGTTTCCGTGCTCCAGCACACCTGATTCAAATGAGTCATTATCAGGCGTCTGCAGAGCTTCACAGAGAGCTGATAAACTGGATCACGTGTGCTGGAACTGGTACATTAGTAAAACATGCAGGGCAGAGGGAGCTGAGGGGCCAGATTAATAAAGAAAAACTGAATATTAACTCAACCTGAAAGATCATCAAGCCAGGCTAAAAGCTTCATGGCTGCTACACTGACATTTAAGCTCAATGCAGTTTACCTGCCAGCATTTTCTGAGCACACATGACAGACAAAAGATGACAACAAAAACACGAGTTAGGAGCTTAAGTCAGCTCTCATTGAACTTACAGAGAGACTGTTGAAGCATCCCTCTTTTTCGTTGAAAGCAGCAGGAATTTGCCACAATCTGAACCTGCTGCTACACAATGCAGACACGGTCAACACAGACTTTTTTCCCCCTGTAACACCTTTCATTCTGCACCGGGTTCGTCACTATGGAAACAGTCATGTCCACGCTGTAGGAATATTAATTGAAGTGAGTGTGCATTTGCATGGACACATGGATCACAGTGCAGATCAGCTTAAACGTGGACAGTGTGGAGGAAGAAAGTCATCTGCATGTTAAAGGATGCAGGACACACCCCTGAACAAGCAGCACTGCTGGGGTGTGATTAGTCGCCACCGGGAGAGCGTTAACGGGTACCGGGCAGATCCAGATCCTCCTGTTCTGACATGGACACACACACACACATGCTCTAAAGTGCAGCTCAGCAAAGATTGCCATATTGCTGAGTGCTGTAAAGGCCATCCCTTGAGGGCTGGGACTGTAATGAGGAGCTTGGTGGTACCGAGTGTTGGTCAAGGAGGAATATTATCTATTTCTGTTTAAATTGAGGACTCCACCATACTTCTGCAGTTTTTTGTTTTTGTTTAGTTGTTATTTGTGTTATAGAATGACTGCAGTTTTTATATATATATATATATATATATATATATATATATATATATATATATATATATATATATATATATATATATATATATATATATATATATATAATGAAATATTTGTCTCCACATTCTTTAGGCACTGTTTGCACTTTGTTGAGTTACTTTCATAAAGTCTCTTATACTCTCAGACTGTTGATCAGACAGTTTGACATTTGCTTTTGTTTATTAAGGTGGGTTAGTTACATCCTTCTGCAACCTGGAGTATAAGATGTAATTTAAAAAAACTTTGTGTACAATTGAATTTCTGTGGGATGATGACATTTGAGATATTTAAAAGTTTAAAGAAAAACATCTCTGCTTCATTAAAGAGTATGGATGACAATAAGAACAGTTACTAATTAAAATACGGAAATTGTATAAAGGTTTAAAAGGATTTACAGGGTTATAACTGGAGCGAAAAATATGAATTTAGTGGTTTTACCTTCTCAGAGCAGCATGCAGTCAACAGCTTCTAGACAGATTTTCAGTGCAAAAACTGAAACTTAGGAAAGTGAAAAGACCCGATTGTCTAGAAAAAAAAAATTTCTTGCAAGAAAAATAATTGTATTAAGAAAGTTTTTCAACTAGAATTTGTTTCTTAAAATGAGAAATCCTGGTAAGACCATTCTTCTTACCCTGTCGGCAGGTTTTTTTTATTTACTATACATTAGGGGTTTGTAGTAGGTTTAGGGGATGTCATCTGGACTTGGCTTAAAAGTTAGAAGACGTTTCACCTCTTATTCAAGAGGTTTTGTCAATTATGAATTAGCTGGTCGAAGAGCTGGTGTATATGCGCTCATGGGGTAGGAGTCAGACCTAAAACTGGATGGTATTGTCAACTTAGCCTACATGGTTTCGGGTCGTTAAGAGTCCTTTGTCCTCAGCTGGGGGTTGGGGAGCCAGTGACTCCCTCCCCAAACTGGTCGTCTCTTTCAGCTGTTAACGACCCAGTTGGAACTGGTTTGGTTTGTTTAGGTTTCAAAACACTGCCGTAGATGGATGGAAGAATAAACCTGAGACCACCATTCTTATTAAGAGAACCTGGATGAATTAGAGTCTTCATAGACATATACATTAGAGGTGTAGTATTTAATAAATTTATATTTCTACAATGTTAATTAAATCAACCCATACTATTATTAAATCATTTCAAAATGGACTAAATCAATTATAATCGATATTGGAGACTACCATACAGATTGAGACATGGTAGGTTTATTTTACTATAACATAAAAACGACCATCAACGCGGACAACACACATGATGTCAGCAAAAAACTGATCAAGCCTTCAATGTGTGGAAACACATTGAATTTACTGACATTAGCAGTGCAACAAAAATGGCTAGTAATATCTGAGCTATCCAGTGATATAGTTTAGATCCAGATTCCAGCTCAGACGAGGAAAACAAAGACGTACACAGATCTATTTGTCTGACAGTGGATGCATCAGAATGGAGCGGAGCAGGAAGCTTGTGACCTACCCAGCGTATTTTCAACATCACAAATAAGCTCTTTTTAAAACTGCATTTTTTCTTTATATATGCCTTCCCATCAAAAAATGCCACAATAACATGTTAAAAACCCCAAAAAACCCTTTTTCATCAGAGTGGGTCTTTAACATTCCTCCTGCAGAAACGCTCATTGATTCAGACCACTTTTTTCAATGTTAGACCCATAATTCTAAAAAAAACTCTGCTATTAAGGAATTTTATGTCTCTCTACCTCTGACTTAGTTGCAGTAGCGGTTTTCTCGATCCAGGAAGAAATGTGCTGTTTTTGCCTGCCTTTCAGAGCAGAACTGTTGAGCTGAGATGGAAACCGGACAGCTGCAGGACAGGATCACTGGTTTTCCTCCAATCTCAGCTTTGACTTCATGTACTCTAACTTTGGGAGCTGAAAAACCGAACTAATTATATGACAAGCTGTAATCACAATTCCATTTAAACTTACAGGTCGAGTCATTGTTAACCTGTGACAGCCGGCTGCATCATCCGTCTGTGTCCTCTGTGTTGCTCTGTCTGTGTCACAACACATTCTGGTTTCACACCTGACAGTGAAGGGGCAAAGCAAATGCTTTGAAACAGGCCTTCACCTGTTTGCCGGATCACCTGATTGGAGTTCTGATTTGACAAGTACAGTTTTGAGAATGCGCACGTGTGTCTTTTGCAGCAATGCATGAACTGTGCTGGAGGACTGCTGGTTTTTACCTCCCGCTCTGTCAAAAGGTTATTTCTAAAGCTTTTGATGTTCCATCATTACCACCATAAGCTCTCGCTGTGTCAGAAAGAATGCTCTTTGTGTAATTTGACCTAAAAAAGGATCAGAACTTGACAGCTTCATCATCTGCCTTTGTATCATCTGGTGTTCTGTAGCTGCTGACTGATGGCGTGCAGCACCTGCAGCATGGCTGTGGTGCAGAGCTATAACCTCCTCTACTGTTTACAAGAGGGCTTTCTAAAAATAACAGCTGGGGAAGGCTATATTCAGCCAGACAGGGAGAATGAGGAGAGAATGAGGGAACAGACCCAAAACCAGTTGCTTGTGTATTCTATCAGACCATGAGGGAATGTGTTCCGGGGAGCTGATTGCCTCAGTTTTTCGTGGCGGCATTGGAAGTGAAGGGGAACTAAATATTTAGCGGCCATGATTCATACTCAGCAGATTGCCTGGGTACAGAACACAGCAGGCTTTTATTATCATTCTGCGTTTGTCTACATTCATTCAGATTTATTACTGGGAAACACTTTCAGAGTACAACCCTCTCAAACTGTGTACTATGTCTGTTTTTCTGGCCATCTTTGGTATTTTGTGTCCTTCATCTGCCAGGGGGGTAGTGCAGGATGCATGTCCTCCAAACATGTTCAGGGTTTTTGTTTTCATTCTTAAATCCTGCGCACTAAGCTGTAATGAGGACAAAGTTTCCCTCAGAAAGTGGCCGTTGTGCTTTTGGATGCAGTGTTGTCTGCTGG
This sequence comes from Oryzias latipes, assembly GCF_053564925.1. Classification (NCBI taxonomy): domain Eukaryota; kingdom Metazoa; phylum Chordata; class Actinopteri; order Beloniformes; family Adrianichthyidae; genus Oryzias; species Oryzias latipes. The sequence goes on along the minus strand of NC_136252.1, from coordinate 8,207,812 downwards.
TTTCTGCTGAGAAGGTGAGACCTCTCGTAACTGTTCACATCCCAGCCTCCAGCTGAGAGGCAGCTTTTCTTTGTGGAGCAGATCTTTTCAGGAACAGCCCCCAGCTCAAACACTTAACGGTGCTGTAATGAACCATTTGTGGTACGACAATGAGGAGGGAAAGTTTGTTTTGTTTTGCTGAAAGCGGATGATGCCTAGAGATTCTTCTATTATTTTTCAAGCTGTTTCCATAGTTTCTGTAGAATGGTACCAGGGTGGATTTGCCCCTCCTGGTTCCTCCTCCTGAGAGCTGTGGTTGAGCAGAAATGTGCATGTGAGCTTCAGCTGCTCTATAATCTGTCAATGCATCCTTTGTGACTCCTAAACAAAAATGAAGACATAAAAAAACAACCAAAACACAGTTTTATGCGGCCATCACTGCTGCCAGAGCTGATGTTCAGCTCACACTGAAAACATTTATCACTTTATCGATTTAAAGAGTCTGAATTACTTTCTTTATTCCCAGGATTTTGAAGATCCTTCATATATTGAGCCTCTCAGGAGTCAGAACAGCCATGAAGTGAGAAATCTCCTGCTTCATTATTGTCTGACAGCAGATTATCAGAGCTCTGTGAAGCTGAACCCGGGTAGCTAACTGATCCAGCTGTCAGAGCGGCACCGTCACTGTTTAGCCGTCTGCAAGGACAACACCACACTGGGGCTTTTATGCATTTCCATGGTAACCATAGATGTCGAAAGGCTACCCTGAAATGTTTCCTCACAAACTGCGGCTGGTCTGGTTTTTGTTCCAGCTTTGTGTGAAACTGCATTTCACAGCTTTAGCATGTTCTTGTGGCAAATGACATTTGCATATTTTGGTGACCGCTGCTGAGACGCAGACTGAGAGCGCCCCCAGGCTGAAATCCAGCCAAGGGTCTCCACTGAAGCAGAAGTCTTCTTCTTTTGGGAAGAATACAGCAGGAACGTCTGGTAGTTTCTTTTTTTGATAAATATTGACAAATTAAAAAAAAACTTCATAAGATGTGAAGTGAATTAAAAGTGTTTATACCCTTATGAGGTACCCTTAAAATAAAACCCATTTTGATCCAACAATGTAAATTCCCTCAACGATTTAGATGAAGATGACTCACAGAAGTTCAGTTTGTGAGTTTTAGACTTATGAACCAGATTGTTTGTAGAAAAGCAGAACTTTTCCCAAAACAATAGATGTTGCTGATTTTTCTAAGAAGTGGAGGGATACTGCCCTAATGGTTGAATGCCTTTTTTCCCTTTAACTTTGGGGTGTTGTCATCTACTGAGCCCGTGACCTGACATGGTTAAAATAATAAATATCTCGTTCCCACAAAATAATATTCCGTTCCCACGCATTAATTCATTTGTGCAAACGAAATTAAGTCATACATAAACACGGATGTAAGCAATATTTGGATTTACAACAGATACCTTTACATTTCTGTCTGTGCGTGTCTCATTACATTGCATGGAAGATGTTTAAAGATCAAATTTATTTATTTAAAAAAGCAAAAAATCATCGGTAATCATGTCTCCATGTCTGGGTTCATTCACATACGCACTCCATCCTGCTGCAAAAGCCGCTTTCTGTTGCTACTTCCGTGTCTTTGTGACCCACATTCTTCAAGAGGGGAAAAATAAAAACAAGAATGATTGATTTATTATTGTCTTGATGAAAATAAGAAATATATCATAAGATTTAAGATGCCCAAGCTTGCTGCTTCGCCATACCGGACATGGCTCCTACGAGCTCCGGCCCGCCGAAGAGTTTTTTTGCTTGTCATGCTGGCATTCGGGCAGCTCTGGTATGGGATATTGTAGTCGAATTACCGAATAGGTATAATAATATTCAGGACTTATCTTTTATTAACATACTCGTTAGCAATCGCTTTACATCCGAAGGCTAGTAGGCTAAAATAAATAAATTTGATTTCTTAACATCCTCCGTGTCTTCCATGCAATGTAATGAGACACACACAGACAGAAATGTGAAGGTATCTGCTGTAAATCCAACTATTGCTCACATCTGTGTTTATGAATGATGACGTGAATAATTATTTTGTTCATACAAATAAATTAAAAGGTGGGAACGAGATATTTATTATTTTACTCATGTCAGGTCACGGGCTCAGTAGTCATCAAACATCGTTCAGGCAAAACGATTCCAATTCTTTAATGTTTCATTTTAATATAAATTGCTGGAATCTGCAAAAACGCCGTTCTTACTTTTTTCCCTTTTTCAAAGCCTAACAGCACAGCGGGTCAGAAACTAACAAGCTTAAAGACGACAGTGTCTTCGTGCAGGTTGGGATAAGCTTAAACTAAACAAGAACGCCCTTAAAAAAGCAGTCTATCATTCTGTGCTATTACAAGTGGAATTTGTTCACCCTCTTTACAAGCACTGGTTAAATATTGAGAGGTGTGTCTGCAAACTGTAAAGGGGAAATGAAGCAGCTTTTGCATTGCTGCATCACAAAAAACAACACACACCTTGTGTGTAGAGTGGCGTTACAAAGCTCGCTCCGGTGCCCTGAGATGACCTCCAGATGAACAGCGGTCATGACATATCAGCGCTTCAGAGTCGAGCATAAAAACAACTGTTAATCCACAAGACGTCCTTATGTATTATTTTCAATGACATTCTGAATAATTGATCAGGGACGCGTTTGCTGGCTGGTTTTTAAAAGAATTCCACATCTGTTTCAAATCTCCCCATCATACTGCCTTAATTGAACCTGACAAAGTTTTTCTTTTGTTTATTTGAAGTGCTTTTCAAGACAAGACTGCCTTTGTCTGTTGATGACTTGTCATTAGTGTGGACATGCCGCCTTAGCAATCAGACATCCGCTGCTGGTTTCCAAGTTGTGTTTCTCTGATTACAGCTAATGCAGACCTGTGAAGAGCTAAACCACTACTGCCACAACTGCATAGTTAGCAGAGGTGGCATTCTTTTAAAAAGACTGGACGGCTGAACTCTACAAAGACGTTTGAGGCTAAACCTGTAAATGCTTCTTGTGTTGTAAACGTCAGCGGATGCAGCGTTCTTTGATGCACTTCAGAAAAACTGTTGTCATGGTAATTGGTAAAGCATCGTCTTTACGGAGGTCGAGTGGTAGTTTGTCCTGAAACCGGGTCATGCCAAAACTCTAAAAGATGGAACCCAATGCCATCCAGCTTCACACTCAGCATTGAGGTTTTGGTTCCTAAATGCACTTGTAACTCCATCTCACCCATTGATTGTAAACAAGAGCTAGACAGAGTGAGTGTGATGTCACCCATAGAGAACGGTTTACTTCTGGTTCCAACCAAATGAAGTCACTTCAGTCACCACTTTTGTGCCATGTTGGAACCAGACGACATCAGTGAGCAGTGATTGGTCCGAGTCGGTCTGAGTCATCATTTATATAGAACCACTCCCGCCAATATGGGACAAATACTTTTATTGAGGCATCTGATTGGGTTGTTTATAACTTGAATAACTTGCAATTAAGAAAATATATCATGGAGAAAAAAAAGAGGATTATCAAGAACATGTTAAAAAAGTATCAGAGCAAGAATGGTTTTTCTGACCAATAGAATGACTGAGTAACAGCTGTTTATTTCTTCTACAGAAGTTCATTGGGTACTTCCAGCGGGTACTTCCTGTTGGAACATCGGGGCGAGGGGAGGGGGGGTGTCACTCAGTCCAGTCACACACTCAGATGTGGGATAACTAATGGGATTCTACCTTTAGGAGTAAAACGTGCTGGTCATAAACAGAGTGACCTCCGTAATAAGTTTAGCTTTTCTAAAACTCCAAACGCTTTGGAATGCGCTGGCATCACACCGTCCTTTGATGAAAGAAAAATCAATGAGCTGCTCAGGTCACATTTCTGTCTGAATGTGGCTTTAATGTAAATGTCACCCCTCCTTGATGTGCAGCGCTCCTAAGCCCCAGAGATAAACAGCCTCTCTATGATCCATGGTTTGAGATGGACGGAGGTGCCCGCCTGAAGGTGCGGTTAAGGAAGCTTATTAACCCTGAACAGCAATGGAAAGACATTCTTGATGGCTTCAGGTCAAACATCTCAGCCTCCTTTCCTTTTTGGCTTCTCTCACAAGACCAGTCATCAATGCTTAAAAACAGGATCCCCAAGGTAAAGATGACTGGTTCTCCTCTTGAGGTTAAAAGCTGCTTGACAGCCTTCGCTTTAGTCCCAGGAGTCTCCTTAATCTTCTGTCTTGTCGTTTGCTTCTATCCTTCATCTGATGGATCTCAATATTCCAGCTTTCCTTTGCCTTCATCTCCATGCCCTCACTCAGCCCCCAATCTCCTTCCTGGCTCACTTCCATCTCTCTCTTCCCATTAACCCTTTCATGAACTGGAGTCTCTGAACTGCTCATCTGCACGGTGTCGGATGTTGTGATTTGTTGACCACTGTTTCCTTCATTCATTTCCTTGCATCCATTTTATCATTCTCTCTTTGCTAATTCTCACAGATTCTCCCTGGAAAGGTAGGAAAACATCTAAAATGTCCAAATATTCCCTCATCGACTGCTACCCTCTCCATCAGCTGTCACCATCTTGCAACATCCATCTTTTAACCAACCAGCACATAGCTCTAAACCCTCCCTTCTCCTCCATATCCACCCTGTGGTTCAGCCCCCGCTTTGCTTCCTTTGCCTTTTTTTTAGCAAACCCCACTTCTCATTTGAATCCATCTCCTCCTCCCCCTCCTCTTAGGCTCACAACCAGAGCGCTGATGCCCTAATGGGGGTCAGAGCGGTTTCTGTCAGCCGTGAGAGGCGACAGGAGGAGGAAGCCAAGGTGAAGCGCTTTCGACGGCTGTGGTGGCGCTACGCGGCGGGGCAGGGAGGAGAGAGAGGATGGCAGAGCGAGGGGAGGACAGTGTGATGAAGAGAGAGCAGGAGGACAGAACAGAGAGAGAGGAAGGGGGTCCGGCGCTCATCGCTCTCATTGCTGGCTGGCTCGCTCACAGTTGACGAATGAGCTGTCTCCCCACAGCGCTGGGAAACGGCAGCTTGTGACAAGCTGGGGAGAGAGGAACATGAATGTAATGCGAACCTTGCCTCGTTTGCTTTCAGACACCGGCCAGAAGAAGACCCCAGAAAAGAAGGATGGGAGGCGCATGTCGTTCCAGAGACCCAAAGGGACCATCGAATATTCAGTGAGTAACCTGCAGGCAGCTGTGATGTGGCTGCGAGCTGGTGCCGTGTGATGTTTCCGTGCTGCTCTGCTTGTCCTGCTGCCTGTGTGTGTGTGGACGTGTCGTCTCGGTGGCTCCGATTAGCTCCAGCAGTACAGGTTTGTTTCCAAACGCCTGCTCTTTGCCAAAAGAGAACTGTGAGGGTTTCTGGTTTGGTCAAACACGCGTCCCCCCCCCCATAGAACTGTTTACAGAAAGTGTGTGCGTGCGCATGTGTAAACAGAAACAGAAAGCTGGTGGGAACCTGTGCAGCAGTGCAACGCACAGCTCCGTTCGGCATGATTATGCATGGGAAGGTGAGCTGTGGCAGCCGGACCACAACAAGCCTTCAGAGGCAGGGAGGCTGGCAGCAGCTCCGTTTGTTTTTCTACTTGTTCTCCGCTCTGGAAAGAAGTGAGCGTTCCATCACACAAAGCTTTTGAATGACCTTCCAACTGCATTGTCATCGCTATTGATTTTGCTGTTGTGAGGGAGAGGAAGGAGAGGGGGAAGACTCCAGCTCTGTGGTATGGAGTGAAAACGGAGCTGTCTTTGCTCCGTCTGTTGTGTTCTTCAAATGACCCTCAAATGCAGCTGCAGTCAGACTTCTCTTGCTGGCGGTTTTTTTCCGTGGCAACAGCGAACAGTGGGAGAGCGGCGGCCTGGTGCCGGCCGTCTGTGGTCTTCTGCTGGGAGAGGACAAGATAGGCGGGCGGGAGGGAAGGGTCAGTTGGTCCCGTCTCTGCGCCCCACGCCTGCTGATCTGGCTGGTTTTCTCCACACGCTGCTTGAACAGCTGCAGTAGTTCTTGACCCCATCAGGAGCAGCACCTCCACCTCTCCTAACCTGTCAGCTGATCACAGAGGCTTTGTTTACCTCACTCAGACTTGATCAGACTTGACTGTTGCCATGAGGTTTCACCGTGTCGGAGCCCTGATATGAACCTCAGGACTCAGAGCTGGACAAATATGCAGGTGATGTGTTTTTATTATAACCCTTGAGTCAAATTCCTTCCAGTGTGATGGATGGACTGAGCACTGGCATTTCAGTCACTTACCATGCCGCTGCAGCAAACAGAGGAGATATAGCGCGAGGCAAATCCCATCGATTGGGAAGCATCTTTATCTTAAACTCATCTCCTGCACCGGTGGGAGCGGGTGTTGTCTTATTTCGCTCTTCAGGAGATGAGTATATAAATATTATCAACCGGAAAAGGAAGATTTCCCCCTGTGTGGGCCTGGTAACGCCGTCTCTCCTCCTTCCCCGCTTTACCTCACACACAAGCTTCTTCATCTTCCCCCCTTTTCTTTATATTGAGAAATAACCTGTGCAGCTGAAGCCCATCTGCCTCAACACTGATAACGCCAGTCCAATCAGCTCAGTCCCGCTATTGGCTGACCCACATCCAATTAAAAAGTCTTTAAGTCTTCGGGAACAACTTGAATAGATGAGGAGACGGAAAGATGGGGACAAAAGGAAGCAAAGAGCAAAAGATGGAGGGGAAAAAATGAGAAATGTTTATGTCTGTTGAGCGCTACACCCAACTGTTGGAGAGCACGGCGGACCTCCTCACAGAGACTCACAGAGTCAGAAGACCCATTATTGGACAAACAAGCAGAGCAGCAGACCTGAAACTGCTGACACTAGGTTAGGAAGGGTCACTGCATTAAGAAAAGCTGGAATAACATGTGCTGAACCTTCACCGATAAGGAACATTCAGAGCAAGATGAACATGTTTGACAAATTTAACAGAAGAAAATAACCGCAGAACATCTGAACACAATGTGAGATGTCCAGGGCAATAATAAAAAAAAATTTTAGTGAGGGTTTATTTAAACAGACCCAGTGAGGTTTCACAGTCCCCTATTCTTTTTGTTTAAAGGCATTTAACATAAAGTGGAGGGTGAAGTGGAATCCTGTGTAGGTGCTATTATCATATGGGGTCCCTTGGATAGTCAGGATGAAGTTTAGCTACGTTATATTAGATTAGATTAGATAACTTTATTTATCCCAGGATGGGGAAATTCACTTATCTGCGGCAGCAAGAAGGACATTCAGAAATGACATTCTAATTATATAAAATATGCCAAAAACAGAAGTCTACAGAAACTTTTACTAAAGCTTTGAAGCAAAGGATTCTTACCGCATGAAACATACTTCTAGGTTCAATTTTTTAAAGTTGGGAGAGCTAAAATAATCATTGGTCAGATTTATTTTTCAACAGATTATCATATAAAAAACAGGTTTTTATATCAGTTCCAAACCTTTAAAATCTATTTTTGTGGTTTTATGAGCCCAAGGCTTATTTCTCGAGATTACCGCATAATAAGACACATAATAAGAGTCTTTAAGACGACATGGTGGTCAGTTTCAAATTTTTTGGTTTTCAAAGTATGACAGGTGAAGAACTGGTTTCAATCCAAGCCATAAGAAGTATTTCTTTTAACTAATGCTAAATTACTGTGGAAACAGCACAAATCCTGACGAATACGTTTTAGTACTCATAAGGGAGGACGTATTAAAACAAAAAAACAAAAAAAGCTATTAGAGCCAGAATGATTTTTAGAATGACTAAATAATAGCTTTTTATTTCTCTATTGAAGTCTATGGGATTTTGGCTTTTTGGAATCAGCGGGTACTTCCTGTTTGAAATGCTGGGGGGGGGGGGGGGGGGGGGGGAGTTATTATTTGTATAGACAACTGGACTCTATACAAATAATAATTCAAAAGAAGCCAAATCAGGGACAAAGTCAACTGCGTGTAAAAAATTCCCCCCTACAAATACATTGTACTGCTTCAAGAATGTGAGCAAATCTCCTTGTTTTTGATGGAGCAATTACAACCAGTGGTTTTTTCTTTAATTTCTCCTCCAAACTGTTTGTCAGACCCCGAGGGCTGGCTTAGAAGTTTGTTTAACGTGGGTGTCGTTGTGTCCTAGATTTTCTGTAAACACAATCCCTGCTCCAAATTCTTTTTTTCACTTCTTCTCTACTGCTTCTAGCATTTAAAAAAAAGAAACTCAGGAACTGCTCTGTCTTCTTTAACCCCAGATTAATTTCAGATCCCTCTTTAAGCCAGCCGTTAACTTGAGAAGTCAGTATTATCCCAAAACATTAGACACAATGGGAAACAGTTACATCTCAGTTTGGGATGAGCTGGATTAGTTAGGAATAGTTGCTTGAATTAGCTCGACTTATTTTTGGCCTTTTCTGGTGTCTCTTTTGAGCTCTTTTGGGCCGCTGTAGTGCTCTCAGCAGAATTGGCACCGCCAACCACTCATTACGTTTTGTGTAGGGACACATGAGAGCAGTTTAGAGGGGAGGGACTGTCTGAATATCACAGTTGTAGAGCTGGGAGGGAAAAAGGAAGCTGTCAGCCTTCATCATATAGTCTCCTTTGCCAACAAACATGAGAAGTCACATGCAGTTATAGACGGTTCGTTGTGGCTGGCTGTGGAGGAGCAGCTCTGGTGTTTTCCAGAAGAAAGATATTCTTAAATAGTGCTTCATACATTCTTGTCTGCAGACTGACTTCAGGGACCTTCAAGGTCATTAAGTCAGTCTTCTTGTCCAAAATTAATTTTGATTATTGAACATTTATCTGAAATGTTCACAAATTGATTTTAAATAAATTATCTGTATTTTTTCCCTTATATTGAATGCAATATAGTTTCATTTGTTTATAAAACAGCAGTTCACAATTGTGGTTGTGTGAATGTGCTACACTAAAGACAAGAAACTTTTAAGTAAACTATAACTAATTATAATCTAATTTATTACAGATCATTCCAGTTAATTTGTCTAATATTATAGTAACCTATCTAAGAGACCCACTTCAATGAAAAATGTGTTTTTGGTGTTTTAAACATGTTTTTCTAGCATTTTTCTCATGATGGAGGACATTTATAACCCTTGTGCTATCTTAGATGACCCAATCCTTACATTGACGTGTTCTCCCTACCATGACAAAGGTGGAAAGATTTCATGTAATCCATGGACACCAGTGAAGATCACAAATCATTGAATAAAAAAGGTTTAACGCACGTCTAGTGGGTCTAGATGACCCAACTCCCAATGTTAAATGGCCTAGGATAGCACAAGGGTTAAAGAAGATAAAACTGCCTTTGTGATGATTTCTTTGCTCAAATCGGTACAACCAATGGGCCACGAACTTCCTGCTCTGCTTCAATTCAATTCAATTCAATTCAATTTTATTTGTATAGCCCAAAATCACAACAACAGTCGTCTCGATGGGCTTCGAAGTAAAACATGAAATCAAAAGGATCACGAATACAAAGAGTTCAATAGAAAAATACTAAAATGAACTAACAAACTGACTAAGCTATACTGGCATCCCTGCCCTTAGACCCCCCTTCGCGGTAAGGAAAAACTCCCAAAAAAACCGGATTCCGGAAAAAACGAAGAAACCTCAGGGGTGCCCACATGAAGGAGGGATCCTCCCCCAGGACGGACAGGCGATTTACCAGAAATCTTAGAGAAGAATTAACTTATCTAAATCTACAACTACATATATAAAAGTCCAGCAGACGAGCTTCATCTAGCCGTGGTTGTGGGGACAGTCAAAGGCGCGAGTCGAGCCGGAGACAGGAACCACAGCCAGGTGTAGGAGCTTCATACTGATGCTTCCACTGTCAGACAAACAGATCCATGAACGTCTTTGTTTTCCTCGTCTGAGCTGGAATCTGGATCTAAACTGTACGGATGGATAACTCTGATACTGCTCCCCATTTTTGTTGCACCAGTAGTGTTAGGTTGGTGGTGTGAGGGGCTGTAAGCTAGCGGGAGAGTGTGTAAACAGAGGGATGATGGGAAACCAGCGCAGCTTTGTAATGTAACAATGACAGAACAGATTGAAGAGGAAGGTCCGGAAGTTTAGGAAAACAAATCATGATTCGAAAAGATTGAATATGTTATCCTTAAGGCAAAATGCTGGGAATCAATTCAAAGCCAGATTTGTGTTCATCTGAAGGTGGTTTAAACCAAAGGTTGAGGTTTAACACTTAAATAACATAAAGTTGCTCCATTCAACGGTGAAAACTGGTCACTCTGATCCACCAGTCTTCCAGTGTGCTGTCGTTAGAGGACTTCAGGGACATTAGATGAGTCGGACTTTGAACATCAGGTGTGTGTTTGTACTCGTGGCAATCTTAACTAGTCTGTTTAATCGGTTACCTTGATTGCATTATGCAGTGCTCTGTTGCAAAGGTGACCCCCCTATTGAAGGTGATTGAAGGCTTAACAGAGCTCATTGACAGGGGGGGGGGGGGGTCTGTAGATGTCAGCCAATCATTTGCCCTTTGTTTTGATCTGTAGACATATTTATGTTGTTTTTAGATATTTGTGAACAGAGAAAGATGCTCAGAACTGCTTTTTTATGCATATCTAAACAAAACCTCATCAAGACGCCCAAAATGAGATGTTCCCAGTTTTCAAACCGCTGGATTCTTCATTGTGAAGAAACACTAAACAGCACTCTGACCCACTTCACCTCAAGGATCTTTAAAAATGATTAGCAATGGAACAAAACACGGCTAGCAAGGATCAAAGTATCACTGTCCTGTTTTATGTTATGCGTCCACAGGTTCCTGTCCGTCCACATGCTCTTCTCTTCTTGGAATCAAGTTTTATATTAAAACTATGGACATCCATTATCAAACCATGTTTAAAGTTATTTTTTGGCGCGCACAGATTTTTACCATCTGTACCGGGCATCACTTAATACTTTTTCATTGTCGAGGGGCCCCCATAAGCGGTTGTATAAATTATTAATTATTTTTTAAATCCTTACCTATAGGGTAAAACGTTAAATAACTTCCTTACTGGTCCACTTTTAGACAACGTCAAGTGTTTTGATAAGAATTTAAAAACTGATATCAAATTTAAATGTTTAAGAAATGGTTTTTATATCAGATTCATTCATTTTACTTGGAACATGTTTATTAAATGCACTTATTTGTTAATCTTCACTTTGTAGTAGGAACAGATGAAGATTTTCTGTTTTTGTTTTAATTTATCAGGTTTTACTAAAGAGAACAAAAGAAACCATTTTTTTCGTGGTTTCTGTTTATGTTCTTGTTTTTTTCTATTTTGTCTGTCTTCCAGCACTTTTGGAGGTTTGGCAACACATTTCTTGCCTTCCTTTGCCTTCCCTCTTTCCACTGCCCCTTGGCTCTCTATGCTTCATTTGACCACTTTTTCAAAACTGCTTTGAATCATCATTTAATTTCTACCAGTGTTGCCAGATAATGTCCCAGTTTTCCAGCCTAAAATTCATCTAAAGACCCAACAAAAAAAAACAAAATATTAATCAGTGGTTAATTAGCAGTAATTATCAATTAATTATTTATTACTTCCTGATTTGATTGAAAATCTAACTTTAACACATTTTTAATATTGCATCCACAATTTGAAAAAATGGACTCCTATTAAACTTCTCTATCAAGCGTTGATGTTTTGCTCAAATATTAAGAAACATTTAAAAAAGGAGAGTGAAAATTACTAAAATAATTAGGGGCTTGGTGATAAAACAATTATTAAATAGATCGCGCTATAACTTTTTCTCGATAGAAGAATGAGTCTATCGCAATTGACTTTTATTTTGAGGGTCGGAAATTAGCACTTGCCAGTTGCGAGCATTTTCTCCTCTTTGGCGAGTAAAAGTTAGAGGATCAGCCGCCACTTGGCGAGTAAACGTTTGCGTAAACGTAGTCATGTTTATCAAATCAAACCCATAATTTGCATTTATGGAACAGGTTAGAGTGAACACATGTTTATTTTACTATCAGTAGACTTTACATCTCATGAAGGCAGGTGAGGAAGACAACAGGTGAAGCACTGCCTCTCCCCAGACTGCACTTTCCTGTTGGATACTTATTTCAACCAGGAAATAAAATCTCCAGAACCGATCCCAAACCTGCCCAAAGGAAGTCTGTCCACCTAAAGCAACGTTTACCCGCAAAGTCAGAAAAAAAGTTGCCTTATTGAGCTCAAAACCGGCTAGTCTGGCAACGCTGCTTCTGCTCACTAACCTGCGAGTCTCTGGACTTGCTGTTGACTGGAATATACCAATGCTGCACAAGGATGGGTGAGGACCAAACACTTTTACATGATCAGTCTTATCAGTCATCTGGGGTGTTTTTTCATGACAGAGTTAAATAATGATGGACGGCAAATTCCTTTTAGACATTTTTATTAAGTGTTCAGCTCAGGGCCCCTAGAGAGTTGGGGACCCGAGGCGATCGCCTACCTTAGCCTTTGCCTGTGTCATGCTTGTTACACAGATGACGCAACTTTGCTCCATGACTTGCTCACCTTGCAAGTCGTTTTAAATTGTACTATTCTGACCTACCTGCCCCCTGGAAACAGCTTTTAGCTCCTAACCAGCATCAGCCTGCCATTAAATGTAGCACAGAACTTAAAGAATGATTTCTTCCTTGGTGTTTTGATGACAGTTGAACTGGCTTTGCCGGCTCTCATGTGTTTGTCTCAGCCTGTCAGCTGGAGGTCATCAAGACCTGCAGCAGCAGCAGGTCAGAGCCTGACACAGAGAAGAATTCATGGGGGAGTGAAAATGAGATAGAAAGCTTGCTTTGTGTTGCCTTGAACAGGACAGAATAATGCTCCTTTCTTCCCACGTTTCTCGTAGTAGCTTTAAATTTAGGTCTGGAACGGATCAGCAGGGCTATATACCTTTAGGTTATAATGGCAATGTTGCCAAGGCAACTGACATGCTGAAGCTGACTGTCATCTTTCATTTTAAAGCATAGAGAATATCAGAATAATTAGGAGAATTCTTGCTGTCCTTCTGTTTTCTTCACATTTTTAAAGTGGTTTCAGAATAAAAGGTCCAGAAATGATTGTTAAGACTAATTGGTTGTAATGAGGCCCTCGGTTTCATAATTTATTTTCAGTGCTGACCGTCACAGTGAACCGCCTGTTGAAGTTTGGTGGACAAGCTCCATACCTGTGGATCTGAAGGTGGAGCCCCCACCCCCCACCCCCGGTTAATTTGGCTGTTTTTCCTGAATCGCTGTCCTCTCCTGCTTGACAAGGTGACCGATGGCTTATCGGTTACTCATACTCCCCCACCCACCCCAACCCCTCCTCTCCAACCTTATCCTGCCAAGGAGGGGTGTCAGGCTGACAGAAAGAAGCCTAATTATTCATCCAAGTTTGAGATGAATAACGGGGATTATTGATTTGGAGAGGAAGAGGATTGAGTCTGCCTGTCATTACTGGCCATGATAGCAATTGTGATTACCCTGTGTTTCCCTCGCTCACTCGTCCTTGTGTCAATAACGGCCCTTTATCCATGGGTCATGTTTGCTTGTCCCGTTGTCTGAGACTTAATTGAGTTAGAGACGGCTCCTCTTACACTGTGATCAATGGCTGCACCTCTGAGGTTTGGTGGAGTCAAATGTACTGTTTGCCACTATGGCTTGGTGATGTATGAAGCTGGCTGTGTGGCTAATAGGCCTGCTTTGTCTGCATTATATGTTAATTAAGCCTAAAAGCACATGCTCCATTAATTATTTCTACCGTGCCTGGATCAGCCCACAAGTTGACTTTTTAGATCTTTCTTTCAATGCCATATTTGTGTTCTCATGCACATACAAGCTCTGCTATTCCAAGAGTCAACTCCAGGCTACCTCGGGTTGGGTAGAAAGCGACCTTAGATTGCCGAGTGCTGCTCTGAACTGTAAGAGAGCTTTAAATGCCTTGCAACCCTATAACTTGGTTTTATGCTGAGCAACAGAGGAGCTATTAAGCTAAAAATAAAATAAATTGTTCATGGTTGAGACTGTAGCAAGTAGCACCCAGGGAGAATCGATGTTCTCTACTGAAGCAGGCCGCACCAACCGCTCCGACTCTGTTGGATTCTCGTTAACTCTTTATTCTCCCAACTGAAAGAAGCCGAGTCCGTTTTGAAGGTCAGTCTTCATATGCAGCCCGCATAAAGGACAAACAGATGGTTGTAAATTCTCTTACAAGTCACATGTTTAGTCACAACCAACCTTAGTAATCATTTCTATTGTCTTGGGTGTGCAGGAGTTATTCTTCTTTTTATGGCCGTCTTGTAAAAACACGACATGCTCATGTTTTTGTGTGCCTTTGTTGTGCCACATAGACTCTGTCTCAGCGCCTCTGATCCCCGTGACACCCCCCCCCCCCCCCATCCCCTCTGTGACAGCATATTTATCAAGCTGACTTGTGGCTGTTGTCTGAATGAAAAGCAGCTCCCCTTTTAGAGAACCCATAAACTTGCAAGCCCTCCTGTCAAAGAGGTGTGCGTGGCAGCTGTTAATGAAGGAGGTGTTTCAGATGCAACAGCAGTTTGTCACCACATCCTCTTTTTATCTTTGTTGTACTTCGGCTCCAGTGGTTTCTCTTAGATAAAAGCCATTGGGGAGTTTCCCGCGTCTGCGGGGTGCTGCAACGTTGACTTGACGGCATGTCGTTTGTTTACCAGACAGATTTCTCTCCTGTCATTTCTTTGGTTTGTGTCCAGCTTCCATTTATCTTGATTTCAGCTGATTAAGTTGTTGAATTAAATTTGGGCCGTTGAACAAGCAGTATGAATCTAAATGTATCATCAGAAAAATGACTGATGTTCTATTAATTACATTTGTGTCAATGAAGGTGATTCAATTAGCTTTTAATCAAACCCTAGAATGTAATTCGCTCAAAAGACTACTTTTACTGTTTATTTCCATTTGACTTTCAGTAAAATCTATGTGAATCTGTATGATGATTGATATCTTTTGCTTGTTGGAAGGCCAGAGTTTAACGTCTTTGTTTGGGCCACAACATTGGGCTAGAGATGTTTGCATGTCTGCAGTTTTCAAGCACAATCATTTGAAGCTGCAGCAGGAGAGACAATGTAAACTTTTGTTTCTCTCTGAACAATTTGTTTCTATCAAGAAATTATGCAAAATATTATAACAAAATTCTCAAAAAGTAATAGACACTGTGAATGTGAATGTAAACAGAAACAAGTCCGAAGACAGAACCCTGAGGTACCTCACATTACGGTAGAGGGGTTTCAGCATTCTTTAAAGACATTGACCTAGAATATTCATTCTCAACATCAACTGTTAGCCACTTCTTAAAGTCCCACTCTGATCATATTTTAATCTATTTTCAAATTGTTCCCAGTGGTCTTTAAATTATGATTTTTGGCTAAAATCAAAAAGCCTGTGTCATTTTTATAGGACATAGTTTCTGCAGAGCGGCAGGAATTCATTAGAAATTCACTTCTAAGTTGTGGGCGGGGCTGTTGGCACCTCTGCCCCCCACTTCCCGTCACCCATGAGTGAGCCCTCTATTTATATGCTCTCCCACTAACTTACAGCCCCTCAAAACCCAACCTTAAGGCCTGTTCACACCGGGACGAATTTCGCCGGCGATTTTCGCCGACGTTTAACGCCTCGTGACTAAACAAAGGGCACCAACGAGAGTGTGCACACCGACGCCAAAAAACGTCACGCGTTAAAGCGTCAAAAAAAAAAAACGCCTCGGGTTCGTTTTTTTTTTTCGACATCGAAATCTACTCGACCAATGAGAATGGCCCTTTTGCACACGTGTCTGGAGCTTCTGAAGTTACAGTAAAACACAACTTGGGGGCGCTCAAACACAAAACTGCCTTGCTGAGCACACATACCAGCGAAGAAGATAGACGCCAAGTAGCGTCTACACAGCCGCGAAGCAATAATGACGGACATTCTAAAATATCCCCGAACCAAGCACCAGTTGGAGCTACTGGTGTTTGAAATATTCATGTTTTCTTTGTTTGATTCTGACAAGCGTGTAAATACTTGCTCTCTTCTTCTGAGTGAAAAGCGACTTTAAGAAGCGTAAAGTTGCGCAGCGCCACCTTGTGTACAGGAGTATTTCTGTTTTACATTAAGCGCCATCTAATGTCAGGGAATGAAATTGCATGTTCACTCCACTCATCGTCAGCGAAAATCGCCTGGGTGTGAACACAAAAATCGTGGCGAAAAACGCTGGCGAATAACGCCTGGCGAATATTCGTCCCGGTGTGTACGGGCCTTTACATTATCTTTGTAACAAAAACGGTGAGCAGTATTGGAGCTATCCATCCGTAGAGTTTAGATCCAGATTCCAGTTCAGACGAGGAAAACAAAGACATACATGCATCAGAATGGAGCAGAGCATGGAGCTTGTTGCCCACTCGGCATATTTTCTACGTCACAAATACGATATTTGTCAAACTGCATTTTATTTTGTCTGCTCCTGATTCACAACAATTTGAATAAAGACATACTCAGAAATGCAACATTAATGTTACCGGGAAACGTTTTCTAAAAATGGACTGAAAGAAAGGCTGTTAGTTTTTACCTAGTTTTCCAGACATACAAAAAGATTCACTAGCTGTGTTCCTATTTGACTATGAAATTGTGCTATTTGGATTTGCAATAATAGATTTGCCATGAGTCATGTGACCACAGGGGTTGACATAGCCCAGAAATTTGCACTGGCCCACAGGGCCAGTAGTTTTTGAAACTTACTGGCCCTGCCTGAAAGTTACTGGCCCGACACCGCGCATAGCGGGACCCGCCGCTCCGCAGGTGCTTGCAACTTTAGGGGGGTCCGGGGGCATGCCCCCCCGGAAACTTTTAATATGGTGCAATTTGGTGCATTCTGGTGACATCACTTATTTCTACACTTTTCAATGACTGAAAATAGACCATATCAAACTTAAATCTGCTCTAGTCTGTTTCAGATGTTTTGAAGAGAGCACTGCAGTGTAGTAGGTAACACTAGTTCAGAAGTTTTCATGGTGCTTCTAACGGCAAATATCGCAATAAATCATAAACCTTAAATGTGTTAAAACAATCTAATGGCAGCTTGAACCATTTAACGAATCAAATAAATCCCTTAATGCATTTGACCAATCGGATGGACGCCTTCACATTGTTGACCAATCAGATGGAGCCCTGTTATGTTAGATGTTTGTAACCTATGTCAACGTGGGTCATTTGGAGTATAATTTTTAAACTGGGAATGGTTATTTGGTTATTTTGCTGTTTGTTTATATACCGCAAATTATATCGTTATCGCAATTTTAATCTCTGATATCGCATATCGCGAGTTTTCCTCATATTGTGCAGGTCTAACTGAGATCATTCAGCTAACTAGAAATACTTACTGCTTATAGTGTTGTAAAGAAAAACAAAATTAAGTAGTTTAACATTCTACTGCATTTGAGTCTGAGATTCAGGTATTTAGAGTTGCCTTTGATTCTTTGACATTTAGCTTAAAGCTTAGTGCATACAATTTCATCTTCAATGCATTCATTAAATATCTTGCTGTCCATAGTACTAATTATACCCACTACTCCATCCAACATATTCCTATCTATTCCTGCCATGTCTTCCACATCTCTGACATGCTTCAGTCTCTCTTCAGTGACGGTGTCAGATTTATAATCAAATGTAATAATAACCCACTGGCTTGTGCCTTCGTTGTTGCTGTTTAACATTGTTTTGTATTGAATTGTTACAATCAATAAAGTTTGAAAAAAAAAAAGTAGTGAGCGCGTGGTGCTCGGCAGTGAAAGCCGAGGGCGCGCAGGCGGGAGAGAAGGAGAAGTGATCAAAGGTTTCCCATAGAAACCCTTGAAGTCTGAACACAGGACTAGCAGAAAAACTAAATTATGAAGACGAGGTAAATCTACACGTTTTCGCAAAATTTACTTTATTGAAAAAGGTGAAGAATGTATAAACCGTTAAATATTTTAGTGGCCCGAGCGGACAAGTGAAAAGTAAGGTCTTGTGGTCCGCACTGCTCCAAAAACAGGACCGGGCCAGCGGACAAATGGCTATGTCGAGCCCTGGACCAACAGCCGGATGGCGATGCGCTTCTTGGTAGGAACTGGCTGCACAGCGGGCGCCACCAGAGGTCCCACAGCATCACACAGCTCATCAGAAGCTAAGCTTGTCATTTGGGATTGTTTGATCCACTGCTCCTCTGTAAAATCAATAACCACCATTTTCCAAAATAGTTTCATCCGTAGCCCCTCCCACGTGTAAGCAGCTCGCCGCTCCATAGCCTGAAGAAGACGCTTACGTCTCCTTTGATAGATGATGATGAGCGCTAGTGCCGTGGCAGATATCTGAATGTATCTGCTGTCAATCAAAGGATTTTTCACATCCATCACCATGTTTTTGAATGAATTATCGTGTGTGTTGGTTTGTGTTTATCCGCATAATTATGATTTAATGAAAACAGTGTAATTCCAAAGTTGTGTTTTTTTTCAACATTTCTTGAGTTTCAATAAAGTTTTGCGCATATGTGTGATGTTTGAAAACACAGCTAGTAAGACTCAAAAGACCAGAACTTATCTTGTAGCATTTTACTTGCAGCAAGGAGTGAACAGAAGACGGTTGCATTCATTCTGCACACTGAAGAGGATTTTGAAAGGCACAGTTTTGGAAACACACTCTCACACGAAGGATTTAGCTTCTGTCTGCACATTTGGTTACCACATAATAAAAAAACACAGACAGTATAGTGACTAACTATTCTATCAACCAAAAACTAGAATAACACGCAGAAAAAGCGAACATCAGAAACAGTCAGCATTTCTACGAACTATGATTGGGTGTGATAATATTTTTTTTTGACTAATAAACTCAAAGACTTTGAATAAATGAAAATAGATATTTTCTCAACAAATCTTAATTTCCTTTGGATACGTCCTCCATCATCAGAAAAATGCTACAAGAACACTTAAAAACACCCAAAACATCTTTTTCATTGGGGTGAGTCTTTAAAAATGTTTTGACATCATGTCTGAACGGGTTTGGTACTGTGCTGCATATACATATTGAACATGACTACGAAAGTGAGAGGGAAAAACCAAGGGAAACATTTATACATCAACAGGGAAACACTAACAAGATAAGAAGTGCTAGATTAAACTCTAGGACCATTTATAGACATTTGGATTTTTAGAAAACCACAACAATACCTCAATAAAACTACATTTACAGAAATGCAATGGGCCAAATATTGAGTTTCTCACTAATCAAATACTTCTTTAAAAAGTCCCAATAATTGTGACTGGTCTTTGTTAAAGGTAACTTTAATGCACAAAACTGTAGAATCTGCTCCGTAGCTTTGCTTTCACCAAACATAGTGGCGCTCAGCTGACTTCCCTGCCCATACTGCATGGTGCATCCCTGCTTGGCATTGTTCATTGTTGAGCTGCCATGATTGCTGAGTCAGGGAGCCTGGATCGCAGCAGTGTGACTGACCCCAGCTCTTATTAGTTTGTTCCCCGGAGGTCAGGGAATCCAAGCTCAGCAAAGCCCACAATAAGGCCTCTGTTAGCTCTTATATGCACACTTTCTCTACAGATTTATGCAGTCTTCAGAGAGCACCAACCTGCGTTGATGTTGATCACTGTGCAGGGGGCTTTCGTCTTGACCCCAAACACACTTTTTTTAACTATCTTTTTGAAGATTCTTCTCCTCCGACTGTTGCCACTGATAATTAAGCAGCCCCCTCAGACGATTTGGCTTCAGAGGCTAATGAGCTGTGCTCTGGAGCCAAAACAAGTCACCCAGAAATATCACAGTCTCTATACTTTTGTGATGATTCGTCTTTTATGAGCCATTCTAGCTGGATGTCGGCCATAATGTGCTGATTTGTCCTCGGGTGGCTTTAAAGGTTGGATGCTCCAAGATCATCCTTCCAGAGGTTATTCCTCTGTGGTCCACTTGCTTCATCCAGAGAGGCTTCACTAAACCACCTCTGTTTGCTGCTGTTATTAGTAATCCTGAGGAGATGAGTTGTTTATAGTTTTTAGAAGTGACTGCTCTGTGTACTACTCATTTGGTTTTGTTTCCAGTCATCTGACTCTTTTCACCAAAACACAAGATTGTTGTCTCTTAAAAAACTGTTTGGGCATATCACATGAATGATAATTGGTCATACGTAAACAGACGTGCAAAAATGAGAAAGGTTATGGTGTATGACGAATGAACCAGATTAAAACCATGGTAGAAGTACGACAAAATGCAAAGAACGCGATTTGTGTTTGATTCTAGCGCTGTTTTTTATGTAATCATTAGACATTTGTGCATTAATTACTTAATTTGCCATGGCGTGCGCTATATACGCAATTTAAAAGTTATACATTGGTGGTACGTGTGTGACAAGTCTGTTATGTGGAACGGTCACAGAAAGCCACAAATTTGTGTATGCATCTAAAAAAAAGTCACACACAATTGTGTAAGATGTAAGTCATAATTGCGTATAAACTACGTAGAATACGTGGAAATTGCGTAATTCTCAACCGACCAAAAATTGTGAACGGTTCAAAACCGAATTCACGTAAAGACCTGTCGGCCGAAACCCTCGACGGACATCGATGAATGACGAACGCAAGAAACGTATATCACGCATGTGTCACGAAAGACCGATATTTTACACGTGGAAACATTTGCATAGTGGCTGTGTGACACAGCCTTCAGATGCTGATATTTCCATTTTTTTTTTTTCATTTATTATAAACAGATTTATTGAAGAACAAAAGTGATGTTAATCATGTGTTGCTCCCTCACAAAGTTCCTCTCTGTTTGTCCGTGTTCACCTCCCGTCGGTGATTGTCTGCTTTGTCTCGTTCATTTTGACAAAAATATCCTGAAAATGATGTGGAAAAACTGCCATTCCACCTCTGCGGTTGTGGAAATAATTTTCACAAAACTCTGGATCTGAGACGGTCCTGTGACTCTTAGACCAATATGACGTTGGCATTATGCTGGACAGCCATTAAAGCTCAGTTTAGAGCTCCTGTGCACTTGTTTCCCAGAGTTCCCTAATGTCACCCTGTTATGGAAGATGGGAGCTCCTGCTGGGCATGTTGGATTAACCGTCTCGGACACTCAGCTCTGTTGTGGACACCCTAACCGGTAGAGACAGCACCTGTGTCACACTGCAGGGTGCTACTGTTGAGCGCAGCCACAACACCCTACACCAGAGGTGGGCACTGAGGGCCGCATTCCTGCATGTTTTCCAGCATACCCTGCTCTGGCATGTTCTGATTGGCTGGACACACCTGAACCATGTAATCAGCCATGAGTAGGGCAAGACTATCTGGAAATCATGCAGACACACCGGCCCTCGAGGCCTGGAATTGCCCACCCCTGCCCTACACCAACCTAGAGCAGCTGCTCTGCTGCCACCAGCCACAGTTTCCTTCTATTCTGCTAGGTTTGCTGAAAATGCAAACACAGTTGTGAGCTGGTCAATAGCCTGGATTGACATGTGATGCTAATTGAGGGGGATTGACAGCTGGCCAGTATGGATGATCAAACGTCGATTTGTTTTTGCTTTTAAATCTTTGCATTTAGAGGATTCTGTATTATTTTAAACATTGTGTTTTTTTCTGCAATGATGGTTGGTAAACCTTTACATGCTGGCTTAGCAAAAAACATTAAAGACATTAAGATCCAGAGGATGAAGAATTGTTGTGTGACAGATGATGTTCTCACATGAAATCAATCAAACCAATCTTTGGTTTTAAAAGCTACACCTGTGGATGTTAAGAAAAGCTGGAGCATTACCTCTTCTTTACAAAGCCTCAATGAACGTGTTATTTATATGTGTAGTAGGGATGTGTTAAAGTTCAATTTGATTCATATCATAAATTCTGGATGACGATCCGATTCACTAACCTATAATGGATCCAGGACATCTTTAGCCAAAACGTCAACCAGTGAGATTCATAGAGAAATACCTAGAACTGGTTTTCCAGATTCCTGCTACTTCTTCAAGATAATCAAATGTAAATTAAATATGTGTACAAACAAACAAGTAAACAGGAATAAATGTCAAATCAGTTCACATTTTAGTTTCCTAAAGTTCAGTCCACTGTTGTTTTTCCACATCCAAAAATCCAAAGGGAAAATTCTCAAAACATTCTAGCACACTGGATGGTCACATGTATTTGCTACTTATTTACCAAACTCGATATAATCAATTTGTTTCATTTTGAAACAATTATCGAATGATGGTATATAGGCCTGCACAATATACCGCAAATTTATCGTTATCGCGACATCAAGCTGTGCAATATGCATACCGCAAAAGACGGCAAAAATCGCAATAAATGATTACATTAAATGTGCTAAAACAATCTCATGGCAGCTTGAAATATTGAACAAATGAAATAAATCCCTTTATGCATTTCACCAATCGGAAGGACCCGTTTACGTTGTTGATCAATCAGATGGAGCCCTTTTATGTTTGATGTTTGCCTCCTACGTCGACAAGGGTCATTTGGAGTTTAATTTTTAAACTGTTGCAGTGAAATGGAAATAATGTTTTTGTTTTTTGTGTATTTGTTTATATACCGCAATTTGTATCGTTATCGCAATATTAATTACCAATATCGCATATCGCGAGTTTTCCTCATATCGTGCAGCCCTATAGGTCAATTCGGTTAACAACTTGCCTCAGGCAGATCGACCTGGTTGGATCGTAGAAATATCAGTTGATTAATCGATTCATTGAGTACTTATTACACCCCTACTGTAAACCTCTAAATCTTTCGACGTCTCTGTATTTTGAGCAGATGGGTTGCTTGATTGGTAAGGTATAAGGCTGCCATGCAGGAATCCAGGGTTCGATGTTTATTCAATGTGGACTTGTGGCAATGACCAGCATCAATGGCGAGCAATGAACATCACCAACATCTCCTTGGGCAAGTCTCTTAACACCACTGCAGCTCAGCTCTCCCCCAGGGGATGGGTCAAATGTGGAGAAGAATTTCCCCATTGTGAGATAAATAAAGTATCAAAGAAAATAAAAATTATAATTTAACATGTAAAATGTTTGTCTTCATCCTCTGGATAACACCATTATAGATTTTTTTTAGGTTGAAACAAATATTCTGTGAATTTGGTAAACCTTCATCCAGCCTTTTCTCATGTGAGGGTCTGAATTCCTTCATAGGTGTTTCATCACGTTGTGTAGCTTATCTTTTAATAATAATTAGACAAAAAATGTTTTATTTATTTAAAACAAAAAAACTGGAGTTTTGTTCTCTCTTAGAAGAGCTTACAAGGACTTTCCCCTAACAGCGTTGATTAAAAGAAGTTTGTTATGATAGAAATATTCACACCAAACATTGTCAGTTGTGTGTGTGTGTGTGGGGGGGGGGGGGTCAAATGTTTGAATAGGGATACAATCGAAGTCTTGTGGTTGACATATAACAGCAGTGAGTTTAAGTTTCTGAACGTTGAGCATCATGGTCAGCAGTGACAGCCGGAGCCAGGGTCACGTCTAAGCTTCACGCCTCTTAGATGCTTAGATCCTCTGTGTCGTCTTCCTCTGTGTCTCGTCTTCCTCGGCTTCTGTCCAGCTTGTTGTAGAAGCCCTGAACAGGAGCAGCAGTGTGATCTCTGTGTTCTCTTGTTTTGTGGTCCAGGTGGAATCGCGGGACACTCTGAACAGCATTGCACTCAAGTTTGACACCACACCCAACGAGCTGGTTCAGCTGAACAAGCTGTTCTCCAGAGCAGTGGTGCCTGGCCAGGTGTGAACCTCCGTCCTCACTGATATTTTCCACAGCGGCCACACACTAACACCACAAGCTCATCCTGACCATTCCTAATACATGCTCTGTGGTTTTCCTTCATCTTACTGTCTACTTTTGGCTTTTGGGAATTTTCCTGAAAAAGGAGCTCCACATGCTGCATGAGTTTATCCTCCCACTTCCTCAGAGCATCCTGCTGGTTCACTAAACTCATCTCCGTTCTGTGTTCCTCATAATTGCCTGCCATTTACAGCGTTGTTTGCTCCATTCAGATGCATCTTGATGCGTGACACTAAATTTGTTTCTAAATGTCTGCACCTCCACCAGTGATGCTGTTCTTCAACTTACACCAGCAACACGTCTGTAATCTGCTCCAGTGTCTCCAGCTTTACTGCATCCCAAATTCAAAACCCGCTTTTACAGGATCATCGCTTACAGGTTTACTCCGTATTTATTGTTATCAGAATAAAATCCAGTTGTTTGGAAATGAGCCACTGAAACCCTCAGCTCAGGTCAGACTCTGAGTTCACCACCAAATGAAGAAGAGCACAAACTGAGCCATCGGCTCTCCTCCTTCAGCACAAAATGAAAGCAGCTGGTTCGTTTTTTTCTCCTCAAAGTGGAAGTCAAATGAAGAATTTATTCCTTTAAAGGAACAAAGAGATCATCATGAAACAACAGATCCTTAGAAGAAGTTGGGTATCTCTGCCATTAATCTCATATAATGAGAATTCTCCACATGGAAATGCAGCCCCAGAATGTTTTCAGACTGTAAGATGGATGCCAGTTGCTACATCAGCTATTAAGTATGTGCGGGTGTGACACAAAGCAAAGGGAAGTGCATCTATGCCCAGCATGACCATACGCAGAGCACCTGGGCTGTACAGATTCCTCTGCAGAAAACTTTACAACACCTGTAAAGCAAGAAAAATAGGAACAAAGTAGAACTGAAGAGGTAAAACTAAGCTCTAACATCGCCATTGCCCATAAATCACTGCAGCAACTTCAAAGACACGTTTAGTGTCAAGTTAGGCTTTGGGGTTCACAGTGAAGATTCTTCTTCTAAGTGACATTTTAGAAACCACAAAATGAAATAAAGAAACAAACAGGAACTTCATCTGTGATGGAAATGAATAATCTGCTACATTTTTTTTGATTAAATGAATTAAATTCCAGAAGGACAAACATGTTTTGCAAGAAATTTAAAGTATAAAAAGTTTCTACATATCCATTGACTGTATATGAGAACTGGACTGAGTGACTCCTTCCCCCTGGCGTTTCCAGCAGGAAGTATCTGCTGGCTCCAAGAAGCCAAAACCCCATAGGCGTCTATAGAGGAATAAACACCTATTACTCAGTCATTCTACTTGTCAGAATAAACATTCTTGCTAGTTATAAAAGTTAGAGACTGACCAATCAGACATCTAAATAAAAGTCTGAGGTCTCGCGTCGAGCATTCAAAATGTTTTAACAGATTCTCTCTAGTGGTAAGGGTGTGGCCTTCCAACAAGCTCCCTGCTTACTGACGACCTGTGGCCAACATGGCAGTGTTAGTTTGTATCGCGGGGCAAAAATGCCAACTGAATTGACTTTCTTTGGTTGGAACCATTTTCTATGGATGACATTACAGTCAGTCATAGGGAGGGGTTGATAAAAATCGAGTAATCAATCTGAAATCGAACCTACCGGATAACAGTAAACCCAAAGTTAGCTAGCTTGATGCTGACGTATAATGGAATTTCCCATAGGATGGCTAATGCTAACGATTGGTCAACCTAAACATACATTGCTGACTAAATTAACAGCTTTATATCCTCACAGGCAGGAATTTTCCCAACTCTTCTATGGAAACATTTATTTAAGAGTAACCTTTTGTGGTCATGAGCACCGTTTTTCTCAAATCTTCTGGAATAAAGTGTGATGCTATAGCGTGAGCTCCACCTAAGGGCCAAACTGAAATGCCCTCCAGGAGAGGCAGCACATAATAATAATAATAATGTGCACATTTTTGGAGCTTCTCCATTTGAAAAACCATGAACTAATCCATTTGGTGTCAACGATCCATTGTTTTATCATTTCACTAATAAATCTTACAGTATGTGGACTGTATCAGATTAATACAAATATCTTCAAATCATAAATAGATTATTGTATTTCTATACAAATATGTTTAAATGTGTAAATTGTGTAAATTCAAAATCAAATTGAATCAAATTGAGTGGATCTAAAGAATCAAATGAATCAAATCGATTCAGGTTCTGGTGAATCGAATCAAATCGATTCTAATTGTTGGTGATACTCAGCCCTACTCAGTCGGTCCAGTTCTTGTATATAGTCAGTGTAAACAACACACGAACACAAATTCAACCTTCCGTTTCCTATCCATTCTGTCAGTAACATGAGATTTTTCTACTTATCTCATGACGGCATGTTTGAGAAATGTTCTGTTTCTTCTTGTGTGTTCACGTGTTTGCATGTGGGCAGAAGGGCAGCACCTGTGTCAATACAGACATGGATTGTGTTTGCAGGTTCTGTACGTTCCTGATCCCGAGTACGTCTCCAGTGTCGGAAGCTCCCCCTCCCTCAGTCCCATCAGCCCCTTGTCTCCCACATCCTCCGAAGCAGATTTAGAAAAGGCAACGGTATGTTCACCACTCCTCTAATGCATGTTCTCACACACGTTGATTGGTGTTTCAGACACAGGGCCTCCACAAAGGTAAAAAATGCAACTAAAGTATAGATCCACAACTGAGTTTTGAGGTTATTTTCAGGGGTTTACAAGAACATTTGAAGGCTCAACTTAAGCCAGAAACGCTCCTCCTATCAGTTAATAAAATCAGTTGATTCCTTGAAGGTCTGCAGGAGAGCCGCCCGCTCTCCAATATCTGACAACCCTGAGTAATTGAAAGGCTGGTCTACTTTGGCCAAAGTTTCCATATCTGGAGGCAGCATGTTGGTGCTTTGCAGATAAAATAAAGAGCGGGTTTGTTTGGTTTCACATGTATGAACTGGAGTCAGAAAAGCTACAAAATTCCTCAAAATGTTTGCCGGGGAACAGGTGCAAGAATGTGTGCATAAAGGAAGGTTCACACTGATAGTTTTCAGTCCTCTTAAAATGAATACATTCAATCTTTTGATTTCTAATCAATGAAAAGTTGCTAGTTTTCCTTCTGGATGCTTATGGCATGCATCAATTTGAGCAGAAAGTCAATAAAAACACTAAATACATTTCCATTGCATAGTCTAGTCTTATGTTTGCTTATTTAAAGTAACATTTACTTCATCTTTACACCATTGTGAGCTGAGTTGTCACCTGAAAAGTTGAATGCGCTTTCCATGCTCAACAAAGTGCCGGACAGGAAGTTTCTGTGCTGCAGCAGCGGTTGCTAAACCTCAGTCTGCACAGACCTGAGCTCCCAGCTTTCATTTATGCTTACAGATGTTTGATGACCAGAAGGTTGCACGTATGTTTTGGAAATTTCCCCAAAAAACAAAATCCAATCTTAAGAAGGAAGAAAGACCCTTCTTTCAAAAAAAAGTCCTATTTTCTGTCTTGCAAGAACAATAACACCTAATCTAGAGAGTTTGTCAATAGTTAAATCATTTTACTTGAAGAAACCATGTCCTATTGACTTTTTTATTTTCTTAAAATAAGAATTCTTGATATGTCCATTTTTCTTACCCCATTGGCAGAATGTTTTGAAACAGTGGAGCTGCTTTCTATGTTACTCTATCATCTTACATGAATATCTGCAAATGCTTGGTTAGTTAGTGGAATCATTTAGTTTCATGATTCAGAAACATGGCAAAAAATGAACTTTAATAGCACATATAAACAAAGGTGTTGCAGCACTTTTCTCATCTGTGAAGCTGTTTTCTAAGAATCCATAAGTTCAGGTTAGCTGTCAGGCCTCCAGCTCCTGATTTGTCCTCATGACATAAAGGAGCTGGTGTTCCAGGTTCACTCACACACTTTTCCTGACCAAAGCGATCACGCTGCTTTGCCCCTTTGTCTGCTGCACAGACACATCAGCACACACTCAATAGGGGACACGAGCATTGAATTATCCCTTAAATCTGTGCTGTCAGGCCCTAAAGCCCTGCTCTTTGTTGGCCTGAACTTCAACACCCAGGATGGTGCGTCGTGCTGGCCGGCACAGAGGAGACAACAAGAGGTGCCAATACCTGCTGCATGCTTTTTTAAAGACAGGAAGAGATCTGTCCGTGTGTTGCGTGTGCATGTAAGCAGGAGCCAGGATGTGTGTTCCCTCCCAGTTTTTTGTTATTCTGTGTATCCACTCAGAACGTGTGCACGTCTTGCTCTTTGAAGGTGATATTTCACTTAATGCAAATTAGCAAACCTGAGAAGCACAGAGAGTACTGAGAACATTCTAGGTGGTGTTTTCAGTGCATCTTGATGTTAAGGCAGCAGAGGTGTAGATGCAAATGCAAACTTGCTGTAAGATCAAGTGCAATCAGAAAACAAGCACATGTTAAATCCATCCATCCTCAGAACTCACTGGGATGCTGGAGCCTATCCCAGCTATTGCAAGGCGAAGGTGTGGCACGCCCTGGGTGGCTCACAGGAAAAATGACAGGTACTTATTGTTCCTCCATTTCAGGAAGTGAAGTTTCCGTTCAAAAACTACAGGGATTATTAATCTCATTGTTTGCATTTATCAGGGGGTTTATTGGCATAAAAACCAGATTTTTTGAAAATAATAAACAAAACCGAATGAAGTCAGATGTTTTGTCAGCTCTGGTGTTTAACGTTTATGATCGTCCGTTTTTTCATCTGAAAGAAAAGTAGCTATAGATTAACGGCTGCATAAATCTCCTGGTACAATACTAGAACTCATTCCTAAATGTTCACTTGGCAGCTTTTCAAGCGCAGATAGATTTTCTTCCACTCATGTTTTGATCTCCACATTTCACAAGTATACACAGTTTTAGGTTCATAAACTTTGTGGTGCAGAAAGGTCTCCCAGTTTCTGTTCCTGTGGATGTACAGAACGGTTCTTAATCTTTTTTGAAGTAAGTTTTGTGATGTCCATCATGTTATCTACCCAAAGGGAAGCAGCCACTACGCACATTTTGCGCATTTTCCACGCATGGAATTTCGTTCTCTCGTGTTACATGCATGATCTATGTAATTCATAAGTGTTTCTTGCGTTCGTCATTTGGCGATGTGCGCAGACATCCGTTGAGGGTTTCGGCCCACGGGTCTTTACGTAGATTCTGTCCTTAGCTGTTTAACAACTTTGGTTAGTTGAATTAAATAGTTTACGCATATTTTATGTAGTTTATGTGCATTTATTATGTAAATCTTATGCAACTGTGCTTGATTTTTGCGAGATGCATACAGAAATGTGTGGCTTTCCATGACCAAACGTATACGGCACACATATCACGTTCAAATTACGTAACTGATTAAGGAATCACAAATTGCATAAAAACAGTGCAATAATCACGTACGGTTCATGTTCTACATGGATTTACGTGTTCTTTGCGTGGTTTATTCATACTTTAATGTGGTTCATTCGTGATACATCTGTGAAAATTTCACGTATTGACCATAACTTTTCTCACCTTTTCCTCGTTTTTTCACGTATGACTAATTTTCATCCATGCAATATGCGCAAAATGCACGCGTAGTGGCTGTTTGGCACGGCCTTAATGCAACATGCATCAATTAACTTTCATTTCTTGAGTCAGTTCTGTTTCTATTCTCATTGCACTTTTTGCAAGTGGACTAAGGTGTACTGTATAAGAGAAGCATATGTGTAATCCTGCGTTCATACAGGGCATGTGCATGCTATACGCAATTTGATGAACGCGCACTCAGCCCATGGTGTTCACACCGGACAAACAGGGAGGGGCTTCTTTGTCTTTTGTTTTTCCACTGTTTACTAGCGCTTGTCCACCACCTACAGCCAGTAGAGGCTCTGGTCAAAATGTTGAAGCCGTGCAAACCTGGGGAATTTTGGTTCAGGCTTTTTCTTTCACAGCTCTATTCCAATATTTGAAAGACTTGGTGTCATATAACTCCGGCCAAACACAAACCGCAATTATGAATTTCTCCTTCACACCTTTGTGTTTTGAAAAGGATACTACCCACTGGTTCCTGATTGGTCAAAGTTTAGCTTTTTTACATTCAAGCAGTCAAAAGTTCAGCTGGTTGAACTTTCAGCGTGCGTTCAATAAATGCCCACTTTGTATGTAGAGCCCGAGAACGGACTCAAAAACCTGTTTGAACACGAGGATTTTGAATGCAGAAGCCCGAGACACAGTTTTTTGGACATTTACATAGACTTTTCATTGAAAGTGGCTGCGTGAATGCATGTTGCCGCAGCCAGTGTGTATATATTTGAGTGATCACTGCACCCATTGGCCAGAAATCCTGAGGGCGGAGCTACTCAGATTTAGATGTGCTAATGTGCTGATCTTTCTGCCACGAAGCAAAATCTCTGTTACAGGAACAAGTTATTTAGAAATTCAAGAGAATGCGTCTGCTTTTCTTGCTATTTTACAACGTAAGAATGGGACATGCTGAAGCCTCGTCGTTTGGTCTCCGGGATGAACAGCTGGCCTCAGCCACAGTATCTCATGGTGTTGGTCAAACGATGGAGCAGAACTTTCTCACATATCTCCATGTTGGTTTGGCAAAGTTTTGAGGTGACTGCTTGAATGGACATTGGGTTAGCCTAGGTGTGCTTTGAATGTCTGTGTGAATGAAAGGTGACCCTAACAGCAAAGCTCCTCTAGCCTGGTCCTTGAGGTTTTCTGGCTTCGAATGTTTTCCTTTTGCCCCCATTTCCTCATTGAGGTGACTTCCTGAGTCTTTCAGGTCTGCATTTGAATCAGCTTTGTTAAAACAAGAGCAACATGCAGGGCAGGGCACTCGTGGCCCTCAAAGCCCAAAGCGTCCGTTCCTGTTTGATATGACAGACGGCTGTAACCAAATCTGTTAGTCCTGAATTTCCCATTTCAAAAATGAAACCTAAAAACAAACCCAATAATAAGGAGGACAGAATAAGAATATGTTATTAAAATGTCCTCTGAGAATTGAAGCAGTTTTATGTTGATTACTTTTTTTGCTTGGAACCCTTTGCTCATTGTCACACATTGACCTCCGTCAGTACACCTCGGCAGTAAAGGAGCCATGCTCCTGACGGGGCTCGCCTCTGTTCTAATGGCTTGTTATATGCACATCGTTAGAATTGCAGACCCTGACGCTCCAGCGGTCTCACTAACGCTGCTTTGGTGATTGATTCTTTGTCGTCCGTTTTGGACGTATCTTCACATCCAAATCTGTCAGGCCTGCATGTGGTCCTGGCCTCGGCGCTCAGGAGAGCAGCAGCGTGAGCCATCTCCCCCAGGTTCTGTGTCTGCAGCATCCGAAGGAGCCAATCAACGAGCACCGCTGGAAACTCAGTGGTCCCTTAAGAAATATGACTGTTTGCTGGTCTCCATAGAAACATCAGCCGTTTTTCTTCTTTTGCAGGGAATTGATTGCAAGTCTCCACTGCAATCACCATCACTCTCAGTCCACTTGAGTTTGACGCATCTGGCCACGAGCATTTTCCCGGTGGTTTGTGCTCATCGCTGTCTGTTAATTTCTCAGCAACCGCCAGAAGAAAGGCCCTCTTTTATTTGCCACTTATCTATTTAGGTCATAGCTTGGGAGAACAGGAGCAGATTCTGCGGCTCTCGACGGGGGAGGATCAGCCCGTGACTTCAGAAAAATTAAGCCCTTAATAGTGATCCTGTGTATGATATACAGAGCAGCTAATGAACGTTGCCGCTCTCTCGCAGACAAGCGGCAATTATTCCAGGCAAAGGAAGTGTGCTTGGAAGGCAGAATGGAGGGAACATTACCTCACCCCAAGTGTCAACTTTGTGTTTGTGTAGGCGTTGTGAGCTTCAGTGTGAAAGTGTGACTGCCATCTCTCCGCTTGTGTTTGTGTGTGTGATTCCTTGGCGGATGCAGCATTTAGGTGCCCTTCAGTTTTTCTTTTAACTGCAGGAAGAGCCTTAATAACCCAGTCTGCATCTTTCCTTGTTTCTCCAGAATCTCAAGCATCTTTTAATTAAAGGCCTATTACAGGGCTTGATGTGCTCGTCTCAAGGAGAATATTATGGCAATGAATGGCTCTGGCAGGTGTATATTAATAGAATAGCAGTACAAGTAGAAGATAACTTGTTAAAGCACGGATGAAAATGAGTCTCTTGAAAAACGAGTCTGAGTTCGAATAAAAGTCAAATCTGGTACAAAGCAATTAAAGGAAAGTTAAATATTGAATAGAAAAGTGTGTGTACAGAGCAAATGCTCTGCAGATGTTCACAAAGCTCTTACCGGTATCCTGTTAACACCAGGTCTCTCTGTGGTGAAAGTTTGAAAAAAGCGGCACAGTAGAGCTGAGGAGGATAAAGGTTTTAATTTTGCAGTAAAATCAATCCTGTGAGACTCCTCGCATTGGCCTGTAAACCCTTCATCCTCAGCATGACACCAATGCAGAGTCTGTAATGCGCAAAAACTGGAGGTAATTGATTTGTCCTCTAATCCGTAAAATGTAAATGTAATTGTCTAAGCTGGAACAACTTCTTTAATGCTGCAGTTAAACTGTAAATGAATCAGTGTCAGTAAACTGGATCATTTCAATGAATTCCTTTCATCCATAATATCAAAACAAATCAAAAACATGTCAGAACGCATAAAAAAAAATGCACTGTAATACAGCCACTTACTGTTACAATCTTGGTGTTCATACTCAATTCCAGTGGTGTTCCCAGTCTTTTTACTGGTTTTCCCCCTTAGTCACAACTGTCCTTTCAAGTGGATGCAGGCGAAAAATGGTCAAATCCGTACAGGGCTCACAGGAAATATATCATAGACCGCCAGGTGAGCCCACAGAGGGAAAATGTTCATGTATATTTTTTTTCTACAGGCATGCTCCGAGCGACTGGTCATAGTTGGGCAACACATAGGGGTAAGTGAGATACAGGTGTGTCGAGTGGAGTTTTCGCTTTGCGCAAGGAGTCTGTTAGTGCTGCTGATGTAATAAGTGCGCGCTCCTTGCTTACAGCCTGACTGTTAGAAATTAGAAAATGAGACATTCAGAGTGTGGTGTGTGTGGAGGTCCTGCAGGCATCTTACAGGCATTACTTTCCACGTGCACACTCTTTGCCCACGGTCAGTAATGGGTCAGCACGCGCACCTTACTAATGACTAGTGTGGCGTAAAGGCATTTCACGACGGCATCACCCATGTATGTGCAACTTCTATTAGCCTAACAAATACTTCACAACACACTTGCAGCACGCACAACAACGGTACCATCCATGTTCATGACGTCCTTTGAGTGGCTGCACGACCCTCAAGACACACCTGCGCTCCCCTTAAGATGCAGCCGCTCCTCTCTACGATCGCCACGGACCCGGACAACCCAAAAACCTGCAGCACCCGTGCAGGTCAACCCCTGGTCCATGTGCATGTGACTAAGGCTTTAGGAACCACCAATGCACCCTTTCTTTACTGTGAGGCTGGATCATCTCTCCCTTGCTGATGAGGAATCATTTAGTTTTATATTTTAGATCCAAGCTGAGGAATTTTATTCTTTTTTTAATCACAGGTATCCATTAAATGCTGTTTCAGAAAGGCCTAATGGACACCAGGTTTGGTTTCTGAGCTGAAAACCTCACCTCAGATCAGCTCAGTACAGACCAGTGTGGGACAGTGCACATGCTCTGACCATGCCTTTGTACAGCCCCCCCCCCATCAGAGTGCACAAAGCTGAGCTGAACCAGTTCCCTGACTGTAACCGCCCTTGTCCTACTTTCCTGTTGGCCAAACTCTGCCATGTGTCCTCGTCAGAGTAAAACTGTTTACATCTTTGGGGCGGAGACTGTCACCCAGTTGTTTACGGCTCATTGTTCAAAATGGCAAAAGGTATATTTTTAGATATCTAAATTTGGAAAAATGAATATTAAAGAAGCTTTTTGTCTAATTGAAAAGTTTATAAAAGTTATGACATGTTTCCAATACCTAAAGAACTTGTGCTATAAATGTGCTATAAAGTATGAATGCGTCAGATGTGGGCAGCGTCTTCCACCTCATTTATTTCACCATCCGGTTTTTATTGATCCGTGTTTCTCTGACGGCGCTTGAGGCCACACGCCGCCGCTCTGAAGCCTGTCTCTGTTTGCCTGCTGGGATTGGCAGAAAAAAGTAACACATCTTGCAGGCATGGATTGTTGGCTGGTTGGATGACTGGCTCTGTGAGTGCACACACACGCAGGGGCGTGCACGCGCCTGCATGAGTCGCTGGCTGCCTGTTTGTTTGGCGGATGCCATGCGCTGGCACGGCTGCTCTGCGGTCATCCGTGTGCTGTCCCCACGGTGCACATGTGTGTTTTTTCTCTCCGACAGTAATTGAGCTGTAGAGTGACCAGAGAATATGACTTGGTTTATCCTGTTGGGACATCTCATGCGCTCACGTGCATGCTCATGAATGCATGCTCACTCTGGTGCTGCATCTACGACTGTGACCTTTGTTTCTTCCTCCTTTGGCACCACATTTGTCTCCCTCCTTCCTTCCCTCCTTCCTTTGTTCCTTCATTCCTGCTGGGGTGTGACTTAAATACGTTTTGGATAAACCATAGCCAGTCTGGGTCACCTGCGTGTTGGGATGCTGGTTCGGTTGTTGGGATCATATTGTGGTTTTTAAATAAGAAGGATGTCTGTGTCATGTGGAGGTAAGATCAGCTCTTCAGGGCTGCAGACTGACAACAATGCTTTGTGACACAAACAACAGCACTGATTGTTTTTTTGTTTGTTTTTTAATTCAGTGAAGTAATTCAGTGTGGTCACCCCCCCCCCCCCCCCCAGCAGAGTTCCTCCAGCCCCACTAGGTGGAGCTGTTTCCCGTGTTGTTGTTGTTTTTTTGTGTTTTTTTGCATGAGCGTGTCAGTGTCAAGGTCAAAGCTGGGTGGCTCCTGCAGCCAGGCTCTGTCAAATCTCCATCATCGAGCAGCAGCAGATGAAAAAGGCACAGCTTTCATGTTTGAAGGTGTTGATTTCTTCTACAGATTCTGTCCTTTACAGGGAAGCATTTTACCCAAATGCTACAGGCCTTTTTCTATTCATTACACTGAAATAAAACTCAAATATTTGGGTCAAATAAACATAAACTTTCTAGTTATATGTCTTATATTTTTCACTACTAAGAAGACATCTGTGAGTTCTCTCCTTGATGTTGCAGCTGTGGCACAGAGGGAGACTGAAAGGTTTTTGGTTTGGTTCCCGCCTTGCCTGCCTATGTGTCAAAGTGTCCTTGGGCAAGACACTGAACTCCACAGGTCCTGGTGGTTGACAGCAGGGTGTGAATGTGTACTTATAGCTGAATGGGACTGTAAAGTGTTTTGGGCCTTAAAGTTCCCCTCTAACTAGATTATTTTTCTATTGTAAGATCTTTCCCAGTGGTCTTTTCTTTATGATTATGCAGTTTTTAGCTTCAACTACAAAGCCTGTCTTTTTTAACACACATTTTCTGCAGAGCTGCAGGAAATCATTAGAAATTCGTTGTTGAGTTGTGGGCGGGAGTGTTGGCGCGGAAGTTGGCGACAAGCGTCTCACAAGCCCAAGCTAACGTTAGCGTAGCAAAAAAAACAACTGGAGGTGTCCAGCCACACAGTTTAGATCCAGATTCCAGCTCAGACCAGGAAATGAAAACGTACATGGATCTATTTGTTTGCAAGTGGATGCGTCAGAGAAAGCGAGTTTAGCTCATCCACAGCAGTAGCTGCGTCATAAGTGTGGACCCTTTCAAAGCTTTATTCAAGCTGTTTTCATCTCCTCCTGATTAAACACGATTTGGTTAAAGAAATGCTCAGAAACACAGTTTTAGACGGATGTCCTCCACTGAGAAAATGCTACAAGAACTTGGTAATACAGTAAACCCTTGTTTTTCGCGGGGGTTACGTTCCAAAAAGAACCCGTGATAGGCAAAATCCATGAAGTAGAAACCTTTTTTTTTCAATTATTATACAATTAAATACTCTATTATACATTGAAAAGAAAGAACAAACCATTTTACAGGCTCAAGCATTTGTTTCATAAATAAAAGTACTTTAGAAACCTTTTTTTCAACAAATAACTTCTGTACTGTACTGTCAAATAATAATTTTAATCATCGATGTGAACAGAAGGCTTCAAATTGCGGAGATTAGCCCCGCCCACCGCGACCCGAGTAATTGGATTAAACGGGAGAAAATTTTAAATGATTATGAAAAAAATACAAAGTACAGTGGGACAAATAGTGACTCAAGTGTATTTCACTGCTCTTCAGACTGAGCCGCTGCATCCTGACTCCGCTCTGCAGTGTTTTCTTCTTTTGAAGCCTGCGGTGCAGCTGTGTGTTTGTTTGGGAGAAGAGCATAGTGATAGGAAGATGTTGTTGCTCTTTTTTCTATGGGTTTTAGAGAAACTCGAAATTGCAAGAGAATTTGCACGTATGTAATTTAAATTTGGCAAGCTGATTTACTTATGTGTACATATTAAACTGCAACGTTATTGACGCACAGGTAGAGAAGAAGCGGAGTGACTTTTTAGCCAATCAGAATGCAGAACACAATGCACAATCATGCAAATCCGTGAAGTAGCAAAACCGTGAAAAGTAAACCACGTTATAGCGAGGGATCACTGTAATAGAATTTTCATTGGAGTGGGTCTTTAAAACAACGTAGAAAATGCTATATAAATTTAGTGTTAGTTCATTAAGTTAATTTGAACTTTTGGCTGCTGCTGCTAATGTTAAACCCAAATAGATCTGCTTTGACTTGAGATCCATTTTTTGACCTGTTAATGAAATGTTTTATTTCATCGATTTTTTTGTTTTATCAGTTAGAGCAGCAGCCACAGGAAAACATTCAAACTCGCCTTTAAAATGCCTTCTGAGCAGCTCCTGGCGGATTCGCAGTCTGTGTGTGGACAGACTGAGTGATGGGTTTTTATTTTGTTGCCAAAATGCAACACCCCTTCCTGTGATTTGCCGCAGAAATGACAGGGAACATGAAGGCCTGATTTGACACCTGTACCTGCTCATTAGTAGCAGGTGTGTGCAGGTGGGACGGCGTCAGGGCAGGAAGGCACGCTCTCTGAGGGAAGCGAGAACCGTTGAGACACACAGCTGTGCGCTAGCTGCAGTGTTTGGTTAAGTCCTTGCTAGAAGGCGTCGGGGCTTTGGAATGAAATGGTTGAAAGCAGAAACAATGGCAGGTCTCCCGTCCTCTGGCTTAGAAAGACCTTGATTCGGCTGTAACAGATTGACCGGGCTGCTCAGTCTCTCCTGGCTGCCAGTGTCTGGGCTGCTTGTGCCGGTGTGGGTCAGTAGCTGCAGGCTGTTTGTCGGCTGCGCTTGGAGACGGCGAGGGGGAGGCGTGGGTGATGGTGTCAAGAGGACAGCAGACAGTTGTTATGGGCTCAGACTCTTGTCTAAGGCCTTCATTGCTGCTGCGTTTTTCTCACGTCTGCACCAGGGGCTCTGGGGAGGGCATCACACCCACACAGAGTCCAGCTTTTCCTTTGTGCTCAGCAGTCACGCCCTTCCACTGCTGCTTCCATCCTCTGCATCTGTTCATCTCCCTGCTCTCTCTTTTTTGGTGCAATTTCCAAATTTCTCCCCACTTATGCGTTATTTTCTTCTCTTCCTGTCCAAGCTTACTCCTTCAGCTTGGACAGGAAGTGAAACGCTGTCCTCCATTGTTCTGTCAATCAGACCAACAGGTGTCCCTGAGGACGGACACCCATCAGTCTGTCCCTGTGGGCTCACTCATTGCGTGGCAACAAGCCACTGCGAGAAACACCAAGCCATCTCTCCTCGCATTTCCAGCCCAGCACACACACCATCTGTGGCAGATTGCAGAGTTTCCATAGTGCAGATAAGGACGCACTCATAAAATTGCTTTATAGCAGGTGTATCAAGATACGCTACAAGGAAAAACATGGTTGAAGTGTCATTTAGATTCCATTTTGTTTGTGCAACATCTGGCAGATTGTGGGAAAACTGTTATTTACGAGGGTTAAAACATTCTAATGTTTCTGGGAAGTTGAGGTTTTTTTATTGGGTTTATTTATAGGAGCTAGTACACTGAGGCTCTGATGTTTCAGGCTTGATGTTATACTGTTCTTCAGGATGGTATTTGTGACAGTAGTATGTGATAGAGCCCTCTAGAGGCCCGTACACACCGGGACGAATATTCGCCAGGCGTTATTCGCCAGCGTTTTTCGCCACGTTTTTTGTGTTCACACCCAGGCGATTTTCGCTGACGATGAGTGGAGTGAACATGCAATTTCATTCCCTGACATTAGATGGCGCTTAATGTAAAACAGAAATACTCCTGTACAAAAGGTGGCGCTGCGCAACTTTACGCTTCTTAAAGTCGCTTTTCACTCAGAAGAAGAGAGCAAGTATTTACACTCTTGTCAGAATCAAACAAAGAAAACATGAATATTTCAAGCACCAGTAGCTCCAACTGGTGCTTGGTTCGGGGATATTTTAGAATGTCCGTCATTATTGCTTCGCGGCTGTGTAGACGCTACTTGGCGTCTATCTTCTTCGCTGGTATGTGTGCTCAGCAAGGCAGTTTTGTGTTTGAGCGCCCCCAAGTTGTGTTTTACTGTAACTTCAGAAGCTCCAGACACGTGAGCAAAAGCGCCATTCTCATTGGTCGAGTAGATTTCGACGCGACGCGTCGAAAAAAAAAATCGAACCCGAGGCGTTTTTTTTTTTGACGCTTTAACGCGTGGCGTTTTTTCGCGTCGGTGTGCACACTCTCGTTGGTGCCCTTTGTTTAGTCATGAGGCGTTAATTCGTCCCGGTGTGAACAGGCCTTAGGAGATCCAAAAAATGTATCCAGACTATGTCCAAATTCAGTCCCTACTGAAGAATTCCCTCCCTGCTCCCTAATTACTAAAAAAAACGAAATAGTGCGGGACTATGTAGTGCCCTGGATTTTAAAAGCATTTTGGACACCATGCTCACTACTTTTTTTATGTTTTACGGTGACTTCATTGATTTGACGAAGTGAAAATCTTATCAATGCAAGCGTTTTACGATGTTGAATCCACTACGTTCTGATGATGAAAACGTGTGAACTTTTTAGGGCACTCCATTTTGGAATTGTAGATTTTGGACAGCCCTGAGAAATGGCGAACGCCCTGTATAGTGAGTAGAGAAGGAATTTGGAGACACCCTTCTGCTGTTCACGTCTGCCTCTTTGGAGCATGCTACTGTCCTGCTGTCGCTTATTTGTTTTTCCTGCATCTACAGAGAGCACAGAGGGACAAAAATGTCTCTGTCAAAGACCAAAAAGTGCGACAAAGTTGACAGCTTTAGTCTTTTACAATGAAAAGCATGCAGTTTGCCTTATGCATGCAGTTTCAGTGTTGGGCCTCATACTGTTAAAGCACTGCTTCTCAAATAGCGATGCGATGCCAGGGGGGGGGCACGCAGTAGTAGCGGTTTTAGGCACAGGTAATACAGGCAATTGCTCGGGGCGCATAAGGGGGGCAGCGGCTCAGTGCTTGGAAAAAAAAAATCTGCTCCACTATTGGTTTTTTCTATTATCTTTTCTATCACGGAGTTTATAACAGCCTGAAACCTGTGAACTGTTGACCCTGCAGCTGCTCCTGTCACCTGTCACATGGGGGTGTGAGAAGGAGAGGGGAGGGGTAGGGGGCTCAGGCTGCAAGGTGGAACGCGCACGCGAGAAGCCTCTATTGCGCAACACCAGGATCATTTAGATTCCTCAGCTCATGCTAATAAAGTCATTCTTTATGAACTATTGTAGACATTTTTATGACGTGTCTGTATTTTCCATAAATGTATTCTTTGTCTGCCTGTTGTTTAGTTGGTGTCAGTATTTGACAGAAAGACAGCAGGTAATGCAGGAAAACAGCTGCACTTTATGAGATCATAAATAAACAATCCATGATTTAGAAAAAAAATCAACCCAATGTTTTTATCTATTTCTTCAGACTAAAAACGTTAAATATATTGGTTCTGCTGTGTTAATGTTTCAGATCAATTTAGATGTCAAAGTATTTATTGATTGAATTATTTTTCTCAGCATCAGATGGTTCAGTTGGTCCAAAATGTTTCTAGTTTAAATAAGGAATGACAGATCTTTTTATTTCAGGCACTTTAAGCTTCTTTTCTGTTTTAGACTAGAACAGTGTTTCTGTGGCTAAATAAAGGTAATATTTGTTGAAAGTGGATTTATATTGCTTTTTTTCTTTTGTTAATGTAAAAGATACAATTTCAGGTATACTTACACAATTTTTATAGATATTAACCTAATACATTGTCACCGCGCGAGTGTGTGTATGGGGGGGGGGGGGTTCTTTTTCCTAGGGGGGGCCTTGCAAAAAATAATTGAGAAGCACTTTGTTAAAGGACAAAGAACTGCAACAGGAATTAGACAAACACTGAAAATTTGTGATGCTTTTAAATAATTAGTCTGCCCGTTATTAGCCCCACTTCTATTGATGTAATGTTTCATCCTCAGTTTATGCAGGAAAACATCAGCATGAACTCAGTCTGCTTAATTCTAAGCCACGCTGCCTGCCGAGTGAAGGATTCCAGGTTGATGCAAGACAGTTTTGAACAAATGCAAAACCATTAGAGATGGAAAGAGCTGCTAACTAGAAAACACACAGCGCAGCTCTGTAGTTAGTTTGAACGGCTTTCCGTGAAATTCCAGTTGGTTTCTTTAAATAAAAATGTTGCTGTTAATAAATTGTTATTGCAGGCATCCAGGTTTTAACACACTCCCTTTAAATGTGCCCTGATAGTCCAGCACCAACTGGAGGGCATGTTATGGCCTAATGGCATAACACAGAGCAAACACAGAGCTGTGCTCCTTAATTAAAGCTCCGCTCTCGTATGAAGGTTTTTTACCTAATTACCGCTGTGAAGTTCAGACACACAGGAGGTGCATTCTTCTGGCTCTTCACTCGCTTTCCTCTAACCCGATTGTCTGTGCAGAAAACATCCCTTTATTTATAGATAATACATTTAGAGAGCCGAACACATTAGTTTGATGAAATCAAAGGTAAGCAAATTAGTCATGCTGTATATCACCAATTAAACTGAGCACATGTCTGTTCTCCCGCGTTCATTATTTAGGATCTGGCTGTTTGTTTGGAAGATGTATTTGTCATCATAAAGGAGTCTACAGCTTTGGAGTCGTCACTAGATGTCTGCTGTATTTGTCCTTTGTGTCAGTCCAATAAGATCCACTCTTATCCAGCAGTTTAAAAGGCAGGTTAATGAGTTTTTTTTTTTTTTTCTGGTTTCAGGATTCTGATGCCCTCCCCAGACCAGACGCCGTTCACCCCCCTGTTTTTTCTGCACTACGCCAGTCCAGAGTGGTGTCATCCACCTCCGAGGAGGAAGAGGCGCTCACAGAGAAGTTCCTCAAGATCAGCTGCAAGTACATCACCGATGGCAAGGTAACTCACTGTAAAGACCCACAACATACCAGCAGCACAAACAGTCCTCCTTAATGTGGCGAATTAGAAAGTAGCTTGAGCTATTTTAATATTATAACCCCAATTATTTTAAAGTATTTGCTCAGAATCAAACAGTCGAGCTGCAGAAAATCCACGTTTGCACCTAAGAAACACCAGTTACCAAAGACAATTGTTTGATTTTTTTCTAAAGTAGACCTTAACTAATATAAAACAAGACCGTTGACTTATGCTGGCATTTCAAACGGGAATTACCCGATGGCGCCAAGAAGCCAAAATCCCAATCCCAATTAGTCATTCTATTGGTCAGAAAGAAAAAATATTCTTGCTCTGATTCCCTTTTTCACATGTTCTTTATAATCCTAGCTTTTTTAAATAGTTTTTTTCTGTACTCCAAGTTATTTAAGTTATAAGTTGTTAGTTATAACAAGTGGTAAGGGCATGGACTTCGAACAAGCTCACTTCTGATTGTTAAGGGGGGTTGCCATAGAAACAATGACTCAGACTGACTTGGACCAAAGACTGCTAACTGATGATTTCTGGTTCCAATATTGCGATGTCCACATTGTGAAAAAATGGCGACTGAATGGACTTCATTTGGTTGATGCCAGAGTTAAACCATTTTCTACGGGTGACATCACACTCACTCAGTCCAGCTCTCATATACAGTCAATGGACAAGACTAAGGCTTTTATTATAAACAACTGAATAAATATATAAACACAACATTTTTGTTTTTGCTCTCATTTGTCATGAGATGAACTCAAAGATCTGAAACATTTCTACAAACAAAATTACAATTTCTCTCATGTATTGTTCACAAATGTGTCTGATTCTGTGGTGGTGAGCACTTTTTCTTTGCTGAGAAAATCCACCTCCCTTCACAGGTGTGCCATATTAAGATGCTTATTAGACAGCATGATTATTGCACAGGTGTGCCTTCGACTGGCCACAATAAGGGGACAGTTTACATTTTTGTACAATGTAATAAAAAAAATGAGAGTGTGTAGCTCCGTCTGTCATGATTCTAATTTTTTTTCTATATCCAGAGAACCTGGACACAAGGTGCAGCATTTGAAAAATTATTCAGAATATTTCTTTTTACATAAAATGATCTGCTAGTAACAGCTGATTGATGGTTTTAATGTTTTTTCGCTCTAACATTGACACACACAGGTATTCTTTACCTGGATCATCTACATTTTAAAGACTGAAAGGCTTTTTTAAGACATGTTTGTGTTACACGGCCCTCCTCTTTCCCGCTCAAACACTCACAGATCAATAGTATTGAACAGCTGATTCAGTTCCAAGTACCAGATGAAAGCTCTGATGTGATCAACGCTCTCAGTCAATAAAGTCTTCCTGATTGAGGAGGACATTGTGTGGTCTGAAAGATTTAACCTCCTGTTTTTTCTGTAGGGAAGAAGTGTTGTCTGATTATCTGAAGAGGCTTCCTCACCATTTGATCCACCTTCTCTGCTCGCAGGGTGCGGTGAGCGGGGTGCTGTTGGTGACCCCCAACAACATCATGTTCGACCCCCACCGCATGGATCCGCTGGTTCAGGCCCACGGCTGCGAGGAATATGGCATCATGTGTCCTCTAGAGGAGGTTCAGTCTGCCGCCGTCTGCAAGGAGATCACCGACCCCAAGATCAGAGAGACCGTTCCAGAGTGAGAAAAGAGCTTCACTCTGTAGAAGTTCCAGACTATCTGGCATTGTCAGCCATTAGAATCTAAACTTATGAAGAACAAAAGTTATCAAACACAAGACGTAAACATCTTAATGTTAGTGTTTGGTTCATCCAGCGCATTTGATTTTGCATAAATGGTGGCGCATTATTAATTTGACACATTTATTGAGGTTTCCTTTTCATGCCTCGTCTAAAGCTGATAGTTGCATTTGCTGGCAGTTTATTGAAGAGGGAGTTTAGACGAGACAACGGTCCTAAATTGGGAGCCTTTTTAATTTTTCCAATAGAAGAAAATGACAGACGTGTATAGTTAAAATCCCTACAGGCATAAACACTCGTTTCCCTCACTACATTTTTATAGAATGAACTGCCCAAAAGCAGATGAGCCTTTGGTTTTCGAAAACACATCTGTGCTTATTAAGGAAGATTGCCATCTGCTGGTCATTAAATAAAAATAATGTAACTGTAATAATCGCTTCACTTGGTGCAGTGCAGCTGTGAATTTGTTTCTCGTCATTTAAAGTTTATTGATTGATTTCAGGTTTGCTGTAAAGAAGAAAAAAACCTCTTATTTACCATCTTTATCCAGGCAGACTAAAAAAGGGTTTTGTCATTTTATTAAATTGGATAAGTGACGGCCTTGAAGAAAATTAAGATTAAAATTGCATTTCTAAAACTTTATTTCTTAGTGTTTACTAGTTCTTAGAATTTATTTTATCCAAATCGTTGAGAGTCAATAGCAAATGTAAAAATGCTGTTTGATCATGTTTGTGACATAAAAAATATGTTGAGTGGGCCTGAAGCTCCCTGCTCCGAGCTCTCAGGAATAGGGAGGGAAAGAGGGGGTGGGGTTGCTCCGCACCAACAGTCTCGCCCACATCTCAGAGGTGAAATTCTCTGGACTGATTTCCACTGGTCCATTTGCGGTGCGTCTCAGTTGCGTTGACACAAAAAAATAGAACGTTCATTAACCAGAATGTTTTCATCGAATCAGTCATGTCTGCGTTCCACGGCCGTCCCGTCACTCCGCAACACAAGCTTTACACAGGAGTTCTATTTATTTATTTGCGGCAAAAAGCCGGAGAACCGGCCT
This sequence comes from Oryzias latipes, assembly GCF_053564925.1. Taxonomy (NCBI): domain Eukaryota; kingdom Metazoa; phylum Chordata; class Actinopteri; order Beloniformes; family Adrianichthyidae; genus Oryzias; species Oryzias latipes. Next base: position 8,163,715 of record NC_136252.1, on the reverse strand, counting down.
AGGTTTCAAAATAAATGAGAGCTGAAGGCCTCTTGTGTTGGACATATTTTCCTGTTACAACAGGGGGTTGTGAATCTTCTGACACACAAGGTGTATATTTGAATAAACCCCTTTTGTAATTTAGACTACACTTTATTTATATTAATTTTATCTGTAACCGTTTTTTGTTGGCAGAAAAGAAAAGGAGGGAAGAAGAGAGAGATTTTGGGGGGAAGGACAGGAGGTTAATTATAGAAGGTGGTGGGGGGGTAAAATCATAAGCATTATAAAGCAACAAGTTGCTGGAAGTGTATAAGCATTGCTGTGAGGTGTATTATATATGTAAAAAGGGCGGGGCCTGTCCACACACACAGTCAACTGTTCTAAACTTACCTGTTGACTCCAATAATGTTCACATACAAACTTGTCAACATGTACACAATACAACTACCGTTCACACACGTATGTATACTTGTGCATTCAGACTAATACATGTGAAACATTTCATTCAGTCACGCAACTATTGTGCAAAGGTGAGCTAGCATCCATGCTCCAGTGAGTGTTTATACATCCGCACAGTATTGTAGCGTAATCACGTCCACAACCGTTAGATCGTCCTGTATCCTTTTCAATGATGGGGTGTAGTTTAGCTGCACCAGTTCTGATAGTTTGGGGAGAAATAAATACAGTGATAATAAAACAGATTGAAAAGTCTGAGATGGAGGACAATTCATTAATAATCGGAATTGCACTGCGGACATACTTGTTTAAATTTGGGGTAATGAACTCCTGCTGATCTGCAGAAACTATGTCCTATACAATGACACAGCTTTTTTGATTTTGGCTAAAAACAGCAAAATCATAACTAGAAGGAGCTGCATTTCCAGAAGAAAATGCAGGGTTGAATGCTATAATGCTGAATGAAAGCTGAATTTGCTGAAGAAATGGCTGAACAGAGCTGAAAGAGCTCAACATTTTAAAAGTAGAATGGTTAAAGTAGGTAAAAAACTGTGAAAGAAGTTAAAAAAAAGATTTCCTATGTATTTTAATGAAGCAAAAATCCTGGGAAATCCCGGAATATCTTTAAAAGTTAAAAGATTTAAAAAAAAATCATAGCAGGAAAAAGTTGAAAAAGTTGAACATTGTAATAGTAGAATGGCTAAAATAGGTCAAAAAATGTAGAAGGAGTTAAGCATGAAAGCTTAAGTTGATACAAAAATGACTGGACTGTTGAAAATTTGAAGATGTTGCTAAAATGGTTAAAAGTGCTAGCATTGGAATCAGCATCATCAACTGACTCAAAAAAGCACTTTGTTTGAGAGTATCATATTGTTAAAAGCTACATGTTCTAAGTTGACAGAAAATCCACTTTTTCCAAAATGGCGGCTTTCCTATTGATTTTATCTCCATAGCAACCATTTTATGTTTCGGTCGCCTGGGGATGACGAACAAATCGACGTCAGTTTCAGACAAATCGGAAAAAGTAAACCTTTGGACGTCCTTAGCAACGAAGTTTGTTTGCTAACCACGCCCACATTCCTTATATGTCCAGATCCAGTGAATTTCAATATGTTCAGTTCCAGCCATGGATGAAGTTTATTGCAACATTTGCTTCAGATTTTGTCAAAAAATGCCCACCAAACAGTAGGTTGTGTTGCCATCCCATAATAATTTCAAAACGTATGTTGAAGTCCAAAGCCTTGTGAGCATTTCAATGTTTGAACGGTGCCTCTAGCTGAAAGCTTGTTAAAGTTATAATGCTTGAAAGCAACAAAGGTTTTCAAGGATTCTCCATGTATTTAAATGAAGCAAAAATCTTGGAAAATCCTGGAAAATCTTGGAATATCTTGAAAAGTTCAAAGATTTGAAAGACTAAAAGTCGTAGCTGAAAGGAATAAGCTGAAAGGGTTGAACATTGTAATAGTAGAAGGATTAAAATACGTGAAAGTTTGAAGAAGTTTAAAATTGCCTCACATTTTGGCACAAAATGGCTGCCAAACTGTAGGTGGTGTTGCCATCCCATAATAATTTTGAACTTTATGTTGAAGTCCAAAACCTTGTGAACATTTCAATATTTGAACGGTGTCTCTAGCCAAAAGAATGTTAAAGTTACAATTGTTTAAAGAAGCAAAGGTGTGGCCAATGGAGCAAAAACATTGGAAAATCTGGGAATATCCGGGAATATCTGGAAAAGTTCAAAGATTTGAAGGACCAAAAGTCATAGCTGAAAGGAATAAGATGAAAGGGTTGAACATTGTAATAGTAGAATGGTAAAAATAGGTGAAAGTTTGAAGAAGTTTAAAATTCCCTCACATTTTGGCACAAAATGGCCGCCAAACTGTAGGTGGTGTTGCCATCCCATAATAATTTTTCAACCTTATGTTGAAGTCCAAAACCTTGTGAACATTTCAATATTTGAACGGTGTCTCTAGCCAAAAGAATGTTAAAGTTACAATTGTTTAAAGAAGCAAAGGTGTGGCCAATGGAGCAAAAAGATTGGAAAATCCAGGAATATCCGGGAATAAATGGAAAAGTTCAGGGATTTGAATGACCAAAATGTCATAGCTAGAATAAGATGAAAGAGCTGAACATTTTCATAGTCGAACGGTTAAAATAGGTGAAAAATTGTAGAAGGAGTTTAACTGTGAACTTCTGAACAAAAAATTCTCCATGTATTTCAATGGAGCAAAAATTCCCGGAAAACCTGGAATATCTTAAAAAGTAAAAGGATTTGAAAAACCAAAAGTCATAGCAGAAAAAAGGTAAAAGAGCTGAAAATTTTAAAAGTAGAATGGTTAAAATAGGTTAAAAATTGTAGAAGGAGTTAAACGCCAAAAAACGGCGGAAGATACTATAATAATAATAATAAATAAAGAGAAACAGGAAAACAAAGGGTTGAATGCTTTACAGCATTCAACCAATTAATAGACAACTGAGAACAGTTCTTGAATAGATCAATACATGATCTAAGTGGGACTTTTAAGACTTTAAATGGAAGGTTTTGGTTAAATTCGTTTGAGCTACAGCGGCTGCAGCAATCTTTAGTCCATGTTTTTTATTAACCGGCTACTGATCAGAATCTGCCTGCTGCTGTCACTGGTAGATAAAGTTCAAATTCCCACTCACCCAAACAAAAAAGACACAGAAAGACACCAGAGTTAATAAAGTGTGCATTCACCCTCCCACATTGTGATGATTGAGTTTCCTTTCCTTCTGTGTGTGTTTGTGTTCAAAACACTTATTTTTATTGATCACTTCAGTTTGACTGGAGCCAAATCTCCTTTCAGGATCATATGAGAAAAGTGTCCCGCCCCTTGTTGAGTCCATGTTTTGTCCTCGTCATCAGGCCCGTGCTCACGCTGCTAAACGCCGCCATCTGAGATGCTGTTGTGCTGGAAAATGGCAGGTTTCTGTGCCAGGCCCAGCTGTTTTCTCAGCTGTGGCCCACCATCTGAAGCTCCTGTTCCTCCCCCCAGTCTGTGCTGACCTCCTTCTCTCAGTCTGCACACACAGCAGAGCAACAAGTGTAGCTCAGTGAGGAGAGCTGGTTGTGTGCAGACAAATAAATGGAGGGTTAGGAGCAGTGCACTCCAGTGTTGTTGTTCAACAGGAAAAGATACAGTTTAATGGATATTTGAGTAAGAAAAACTGGTGCGACTGTTGACTTGACCTCCAGCAGCTGTGTTTAGCATCTGCCCTTCTGCTCATCTTCCATATGTTTAAACATCCATTGGTATTTAAATTATAAGTCAAATAACCAAATTGGCTGGCCAATTGACAGACAGCTATTTTTTGGTATCTTTTCATCCCAGCATTACTGGAGAAAGGACTTGATCCCCACTCTGTTCCGATTAACCTGTCAGTTATCCTAGCGGTAGAGTCATCCTCTTGTCAAATTGTATCATACGATTGTTCCCAGGTTATTGAAATAACGGTTTTCTTTGTACACCATTTCCTGCTTTTTGAATGCATTGTTCCATCTTTTGACTGTTTTCTAAACCAGATGTCACTTATGGATGTATCTCCTTCTAATAGTTTGCTCAGAAAACATTGAAGAAATGTTTGTTCAAGTGTAAAACTGTTTGAAAGGCTTGGAAAATCAATATCAACAACCTTCTTTTAACTAATGTAATTTTAGTCTGAAAACGCTGGGTTGGGGTCAGACTAATTATGACGTCTTTGTCTTTTTTTCTGTGAAACATTTTCAGTTCAGGCTTTTGAGCAGGTGGCCTCAGTGTCAGATCTTTAGAGGACTAGAACTGGCTAGATAAGCATCCTAGTAGAAGAGTATCCACCACGAGATGGTAGGAGATCCATTGACGCGTCCTGCCAAAGATTGAGAATAAATTGCATCTGACTGTGGTTGGGAATTGTTTGGTGTTTTTTTATGCAAAACTCTGGATATTACATTTCTAATAATAGATTCATTGTGTTTGAATCTTTTTGCATGCTCTTGATGAATTGTTGTATTTAGTGTTAAATGTTAAATGGTGAAGCAACAGATCCTCCATAGCCGGCAAACTGTAGAATGAAGCTGACGGTCGTATTCTTCTGTTCGGCTGTTCTCAGTGACCTGGAGCCTCTGCCAGCTGAGAGGCACCCCTCCCAACAAAAGGACCCAGAGCCCCGCCTGAAGGAGCGGGGGGCCAGTGACGGTGGTGTCACAGTCCCCTGCAGCGCTGAAGGCTCCATCTCAGAAGATGTCTTCACAGAGACGGAGCTGTCCCCCATTAGGGAGGAGGAACAAGCGTCCACTGAGGACCTCCGCCTGGACAAGTCTTCTGGTGCTTCTTCTGAGTCTGTGCAGACCATCACCCAGGTGGAGGCTGCCAGTTCGCAGGCCCAGGGTGAGGCCTGCAGCCAGTCGGAGGAGCCCCTAGAGGCCAGAGCAGAGGACAATCCACCAGACACTGCCACAGAAAATGTCAACCAGTCTCCAATGGCATCTAAGCAGCACAGTGTAGAGAAGTCACCAAGCATTCCCACCACCACCACCACCAGCAGCAGCACTAGCCAGGATCCCAGCAGCAGCACCTCTCGTCCAGGATCCCAGAGCTCAGCCAATTCCAACCCAGCCGGTCCACAGGGGGAAGCCAACCAGCAGACCAACGTCTCCAAAACAGACACTATGCAACAAGGCCAGGAGGAGAAGGAGGACACAAAGGAGACACAAGAAGACAACACTCAGAACTCAGCAGAGGGTAAAAACACTGTCTCAGTTAGAAAATGTTTCATTTCTCTCTTAAGGTTCGGGTGAAGAAACTTTACCTTTAATAAACTCTGTGTGTATTTGAGCTGCACATCAACTTGGTCTTTTTCTTAAAGCAATCAAAGGGATTTCCTTTGATCTCTGGCTGTTCCAGAGTCATGGCCCTCATGTAACTTCCCGATAACTCTCCTGTTTGCACTCTGCCTCTGTGCTGGAACGTAACACGAAGGGAAATGTTACCCTGCGTGTTCCTATCAGTTTTGCAGAGCTTGCCTGACTCGATGCAGCTTTAAGCAGGAGTCCTTTGATCTCCGGTTCTGTTGGTCTGGGCCACTTCTGCAGCCGATAAGCTAAAGCCTATCAAACAGAGGGCTGCAAACACACCTGCAAAAAGCAAACCGGGAACAAACACAGTCCACATCCAAACATGAGAGAAGGTGCAAATGCTGCATTTAAGAAAAAGAACAGATGAGATGTATCCACTGTCAGTAAAGAGCATGAGGTACATTTTAATGAATGTCAGTGATAAAATAAATGCTTTTGTAATTGTGTGGCTTGGAAATCGTAGGTGCCAGAATTCCTCTGCTCGAAGTCACTATCTGATCAGCTAAGCATGGGTTTTTTGAGACAGACATGCATGTCTCTGCAGCTCATCACGCCTAAAGCTTTTCATTTAATCATTCTGTGTGTAATAAATTCTAGCATTAACAGGATTCTGATGGTTTTGATGAAGTTTGTTTATTTACTATACAGCCCAGCTGATGCAAAACCATCAACTTTTCCCTTTTGACACATAATTGGTGAAACTCAGGTCTGTTTTTATGGGCTGGTGACTGTGGGATCGTGTGTTCGTGCAGGGACGGGGTATGCTGGAAGACGGAAGCATCGTTCTCACAAGTTCCTGTGTCTGAGAGTGGGCAGGCCCATGAAGAAGACGTTTATTTCCAACGCCAGCGCCTCCATGCAGCAGTATGCTCAGCAGGGCAAAAAGCATGAGTACTGGTTTGCAGTGCCACAGGAGAGGTCAGTATGTCAGAGACTGAAAGTCTCTTAAAATCATGTTACAAAGCCTGTTTTGCATTAAATGTTTCGGACCACTTGACTTTTTCAGTTAGACCTGCTTCCACTTTTCCTACATAGCTTTCAGAGAGGTTTTCAAGTGTTTCCGTGGAATCGATGTAATTTTAGTACTATTAGTCATGTAAAAGTCACAGATGCTGATGTCTTTAACTCTAACTTTAAAAATGTGCAACCAACAACAACATTTAGCCTTCGTGCAAAAATACGTAAAATACGTGCAGGCAATGTGCATGTTAACACGAATTTCCATCACTTTTTGTGATTGGTCGCACATAAATACGTGCAAATAACATCAGCCTAAAAAAAAGCATGCAAAAGTGTACACACACAAAAACATGCAACAGCAAGACCACTAAAGGTGAACCAATATATATTATTGCTTTAGAAAAGGCCATTTTTCAAAGATTTAAATTAGTTTGGAACTTCTTAGCCGTCGTAAAGATGTTAGAATTGTCTCATATTAAAGCCTCCACAGTTATCATATGTACTGACCTTTGGCAAAGGTTTAAATTAAAATTAGGAAGTGTTTTTATTTCCAAATGTAGCCTCTTTTTGTAGTGTGCATTGAAATTGAATTGAAACTTTAAAAAGTCAACTGTAACCAAATAAATCCTCCTGTTTCTTTCACGTTATGCATCATCAGATAGAAATATAAATGTGAACACTTTGTGAATCTTAGGGAAAATCTTAACACAAAAATGGCATAGTGTTTTGTTTGTGTGTTTCAGATATGGTCAGTCTGGCTCTACAGTCGCTCAGTCAGCAGTTCTCGTGATAAAATCAAGAGCTCTTGACGCTTTAGCCTTGTCATAAATTAATTTAATCTTAGTTGAACTAAAAGCTTGATTTGAAAAGTCACTTTCATTTAAAAAACCATTAGCTGGAACCACATTTGGAGTCAATTTTAAACACCGCTGAGCTTTTTAATGCTGGTGGGTCACATTACGTTGTTGTTAATGAGAAAATACGAAGGCTGTTTTAGTTCACCCACCAGAATACATGGCACTCTCTCCAGCTGTTTATCGCATTGACTTGGACGAGCTGCTGTTATAGTTTTAGGGAGTTCAATACTCTGAAAATACTGTTCAAATCCCATCTCGCTGTTACTCACTGCACACACCCTGTCACAGCTGTTTTGTTTACCATCACATGTTGCTTAGCTACTTTTCCCATCTGACAGTTTACCAGTCAGAGTGGAATCATATTCAACGCTAATGTTAAAACTGCCAGTCCCACGTGTTCTGTGCTGCTTATGTGTGTGATAAACAAATCTTTCAGACTCTTAAAAAGATCCACAGTCTTGTTTATCCAGTGTAACTTGTCTCATAATCACTTCACTGAGATGTTTGGGTGTATTTTAGGGTCTACGCTGCATAATAATAAGAAATGCTATCTAGTGGCTTGTTTTTTGTTTTGGCGACATTATAGGTGGTTATAGCAGGAAGGACTCCCTGTCAGTGGATCTGAAGAAAACACGGTATTTGAATTCAAGTGTTGGACAGAGAAAGCTCAAGCTTTGCCGTGTTGGTTTCCGTCTTAGGCGACACATCCAGCGTTCTTCCTCTGTTTGTTCGGACTCATTTATTGTGTTTGTTCCACACAAATGTTGCACATCTCTGCTGAGCAGCCAAATGATTCCTTGTGAATGACACCTAACCACATCTTGGCCCCAGTTGGATAAAAGCATCTGCTTTAATCCTTTAGTCACAACTGCCTCTATGGGTGGATACAGGCTGTCTGGGGGTAAACCACCTGTAAGAGGCCTGCAGGAAATAGCAAGGTCGTAGACGGCTCAGCTAGTCCGCAGGGCGTAGAAGTTCATGCACAATTTTGTCTAGGAGCGTTCTGCGGGCAGCAGGTCATAGCGAACACTTACTGTATACAACATGTAAGGGTAGATATGGGGGAAGACGCAGGCGTGTCATATGCTTATGGATTTTTTATATTTTCACACCCCCTCCCAACCTGAAAATACTTTGGACTCCATGAGGAGTCAATTAGTGCTGTTCAAGTGATGAGTGTGTGCTCCTTGCTTGCAGCCTGATTGTTAGAAATAAGAAAAGGAAACAATTGGAGCATAGATTGTGTGAGCGTCCTGCGGGCACTTGTGTATCCTATGCACACCCTGTGCGTTCAGCACACACCATGTCAGTATTTGGCCCGTACTCTCACCTTACTAACAATTGGGACACCGTACGACAGAACCACCCGTACGTCATAAGTGCGTGCAACTTACAATATCCTGAGGAATCCTTTAAGCTACACTTACCGCGCACACAACAAAGGTACGTTCCATATGAACAACGTCCCTTGAGGTGGCTCAAGGCAACGGCAAGACATGCAGCCACTCCTTTTTACGATCCTCTGTGGGCCTGAACACCCAAAAACCTGTCCCAGCATCTGTACATGACTCGTATGTGACTTAGGCATCAGGGATGTCTGAACAGTAAATTCATTGGGGCTGTGCTGTTGTGTTTTTAAGAAAAGCAGCATTATTGGGTTCACATGCATGTGCTTTGGACAATATGTGGAAGAAAGGCAGGAAGCCTTTCTATTCAACTTTCAACTCCCAAATCAGATTAGTAACCATTAATAACAACCTGCATTCTCTCAGGATGAGGACAGGGCTTGATGGCGTTGTTTGTGTTTCCTTCGCAGATCAGACCACCTGTATGTGTTCTTTATGCAGTGGAGCCCGGACATGTACGGTGAGGGGGTTGGGGGGATGGGACAGCCGGGGTTCAAGGTGGTCAAGAAGAACGAAGTGTCAGAAACGGCCGAGGATGAGCCCATCACTGACCTCAACGTGAAGGAGTGGGAGGTGAGCTCTGGGCAGTCAGCTCTCCTGTCTCTGCCTGGAAAGCACATCCGTGTTGTCTCGTGTCTCACAGACTTGGGTTGAGCACCATTACCAGTTTCATCCATAACCCGTGAAAACACAGAGTTATGTGATGAGATTGTTTACCAAGTTTTTATATTTTTACTAAGCAGTTTGTAATAATGTGGGTGTGTTGAAAAACAGCAGCTCAGTAAATCCTAAGTTACATATCCTGCTTCTGTACTTCGCACCTTTGTGGTCCACTGCATATTTCTTATTTTTGCCTCACCTTCTTATCACTGCTGGTTACTTTTCAATGTGGCACACTTGCTTTGCTTGGAAATGTGCTTCCAAACTTCCAACCAAAGTGTTTTGCATGTTTGTGTAATTGTGTATTCCAAACTGTTTTAGTATTTCCGTCACGTTCTATGTGAGTGCTGCTCGTGCTGGTCAGTATTTGTCAGCTTCACTTGCTGAATGACAAATGTCAAACGCAGCCATGAGTCCTGTGTTTTTTATGGAACGGAGGAAATGCGTTGTTGTTTTTCTCTATTTGTCACAAAGATCTTTGAGTCCTTTATTTTAAAGAGTGTGAAACGAAAGTACTGCTAGAACGTAAAAAGGTGAAGGATGCTGGAGTGTACTTACGCGCATTTGTTTCTCTGAGTGATGGAGTGAAATGAGTCTGCAGGACTGTGGTTAATGAAAAGGATTCCTTCATAGGAAGAAACTGAAACGACTGAGGCTCTGACCTGCATTTAAATTTTAATGCAAATAAATGATGTAGGAAACAAAGTCGAGTGATTTGTTTGGACGTGGACTTCTGTCAGGCATAATTCATTACATCTGAATTAGTAAATAGGAACCTGAGGCTTCACAATTAAGCAACAGCTTCCGAATGGATGGTAAAGGAGGTCAAAAGGAAGGCTTCTGTGGGATTTGTTTAGTAATTAAGTTTGATTCTATTTGTTAAACTGTACAGCTTCAGGAAATGAAAATGAAAAAAAAAACTCTCCCACAACAGTGTTACTGTCACTTTAAATAGTGACGGCTTGATGACGGAAACACGATTTCCTTCTATCCAATCGGGTGCTAGGTTTCCTCCCACTCCCTCTTCTGATTGGTCCTTTGCGTTGTCGCACAAATCTTACAGCGTAAAGACCCTTTTGGGGGAAGAAAAAAAAAAAGCTGTTTCTATTTTAGTCAAGCGGTCCCCCGGGCTTCAAACCAAACTGGCTAGGCTGGTCTTGGGGCGACACGGGTCCAACTTTACGGGTCTGCAATGAGACTTTTCAGCGTCCTCGCTGAATAAACAGGAAATGTTCTCTAGGAGGGGGAAGGACCGGGACAAGCAGCAGACCCTCACCTCCTATCCATGTGTATGTAGCGGCTCTTTATTTATGTTCTCCGCTCCCGGACATTTTTCACTGAGTGGAGTTGTTGTTAGCACGGTATGCTAACTTGCTAGCGACCCCTTTTAGCCAGCTAATTGGGTTGCCAGGTTGGTCAGGACACCGTTCGCGCCTTTTCCCTGTTTTCAGGTTGTTGACAGGGTTTTGTAGAAAGTTGCCAGACCTGAGTGATCCCCAACCCCCGTGGACGTCTAAGTTATTACATATGGTAGATGTTTTTGCTTTATTTGTCTGAATTTTAAAACATAAGACTGTTGCTCCGCAGTTGGTTTTTATGTCAGAATGTCTGAGAAGAAGGGTCAACTGTCAAAAAAGCTTCAGCTGAGGAGGAACCGTTAAACCTCTGAATTTTGGAGTTTCATACAGAAGTAGGGTTTAAATTAATGATTAATTAGGTAATCAATGAATCAATAAATATTCCCAGATCGATCTTTCTGAGGCAGGTTTTTAGTAGAATCGAACTATACACTAGAATATTTATAAAATCGTTTCAAAATGAGATAAATCTTTCAGTGGAAAATACCATTTGCATTGATTGAAACATGGCACAAATTAAGACACCCTTATGAAATAATCAGCTCTGTCTGCAAAATGTTCATATATCAATGTCCAATCTTATTTTGAAAAAAGAAGAAAATCCAACTAAGACATTACTCATATTCTACTCATAGAAAAAAAGATCTGAACAAAAGATTCATGTTTGAATGGCGGTCCAGGTTTGGACCTCCTGCCTCCTATTAGATATTTTTGCTCCTTTGGCTGAAATCGCGTCCCTTATATCTCATAAGTGTGAAGTGTCTAAGCTTAAAAATAAACAGGAATTACGTTAATTTGAAATGACATTTCATACCCATTTTTCATGTCAAGTTATATCCCTTGGATCACTCCATGATGTTTAAATTGATATGTAAGGGTTAATGGCCGACGAAGTATGCATTATCACTTTTTAACGCACGCCGTGGAGGACGGTTGCTTTCGCGAAGTGCATTCAAAAGTAATAATGCACACTTTGAAGACCAATAACCCGCTTATACTATGGTCACTTACAAAAGAATTAAATAGTATACAGTTTTTAGTCCTTAATTCTTGTTTTTTCCAATTTAGATCACTTTTCTCACAAAAAGCTTACTATTTGTAACGTGGTGTGGCACGTCGTGACAAATAGTCCGCGGCGCACCGCACCACCACTGAAGTAAAGACTCGGTGATATAAAGCGATATATATATATATGCTGATCTTTCCAATGGGTTGAATAAAGCATCAGTTCAGAGAGAAAGTTCACCTTTTACCGCTTGTTTCTGTCCAAATAATGAAGCAAAAGGTTGTTTTAAAGAAGCCGGCGCATTGATAGAAACATTTAAGCTAAGTGACCGGAACTTCTTTTTTCACCGTGCGGTTATCCTGTGGTATATCACTTTTCAATGCACACCCAGTTTTTCATGACTGAAGGTTTGTTTTACTATAACGTAAAACGACCATCACAGCGAACACACGTGATGACATCAGCAAAAACTGATCAACCATCATTCCAGTCCAATGTGTGGAAACACTTTGAATTTAGTAAAGTCATGTGACCAGACAGTGTGCTAGAATGTTCTAAGAATGTTCCCTTTGGATTCTTTGAATGTGGAAAAACAACAGTGGACTGAACTTCAGGAAACTAAAATGTGAATGGATTTGACATTCATTCTTGTTTACTTGTTTATTTGGACACATATTTCATTTACACTTGATTGTCTTGAAGAAATCTCAGGAATGTGGAAGAGTTCACCTGCACTGTTCAGTAGCAGGTATTTATCTCTGAGTCTCACTGGTTGAAGTTTTGGATAAAGATGTCCTGGATCCATTTTAGGTCAGTCAGTCAGATCTTTGACAATGAACAGATATCGACTAAGAATCGAATCCTCAACCACTAATTATGAGACATAGAAGGCCCACAAGCAGAAGTTCCTCCTCAACTATTTCTTTAAAACAACCAACATAAAGGAGTCAAAGTGTCACTTGTAATGTTAGAATAGGCAGTTCATTCAGTATGTATCTCTATATGTTCCATTGCTTTTGTGAGAGCTTTTGCAGAAGCCTATGAGATGCTGAGAGCTAGCAGTTGTTGTCCATGGAGAATGTGTTGCCGTGCCATGCTCAGTGAGTCATTGTGTTGCTCTGTCTGGGTTGTAGTTCTGATTTGTTGTTGCTGACAAACAGCCTGGGCGAGTTCTGTCTGCGCTCTCGCCTCTGCAGTAGTGCGTCCTCATCCGAATCTGATTGTTGCAGAGAAATAAAACACATTACACAGACATGCAAACAAAAATGAATAATAATCTTTTTTTTTTCTTCCAATCTTCAGCATTAGACATGGCAGTTTGATGCACTTGTTCCTGTGTTTGTACTACCAGGTAGTGTCTCATATGGAGTACCACCGTCGGGTTGATGCTCTAAACAGCGAGGATCTGCGCTCGCTCTGCAAACGACTCCAGGTGCCCCTCCATGCTTTGCCCGGCTCTGCAGCCGTCTGCATCCCCACAACCTCCTTAAGGCTGCAGGCTTTGGGGCGTTTGTTGGGGCTGATGTTTATGCTGATGGGGCAGGTTTATTTGCCCCAATTCCCCCAGAGACTGAACTATTTAGAAATTTCTCCAACTTGGGAGTTTGTTCCTCAGTCCGTGGGAGTGGTTACAGTTTAGTCAGTGTAGTCCTTTTGCAGGTTAGGAATGCTACAGAAATGTGTTTTTATGTAAGCAAATGGTAAGAAAAGCTCTCCGTTTGACTGAGTTTTTGCATGAGGCCAGACCCAGAGATGATAACGGGGCTGAAGGAAGGAAGACGCAGCGTTGGGGTGAAAGGGGACGTAAGACTCCCCTGACAGGACAACCCATGATTTCACAGGACAATAAAAGAGGGCTGAAACCCGAGAGCTGCTCAAAGTGCCCCACAATAAGCCCCAGTTATGGAGAAAGAAAATGTGAGGGAACAGCAGTACAAATTACCGTAAATTCCGGACTACAAAGCGCTCCCGATTATTAGCCGCACCCACCCATTTTCACGTGTTTAACTAATTTCAGACATACACAAGCCGCGTCGGGGTACAAGCCGCATGAATTAGGCAACATTGTCATCCTGACGGATCACTTCCTGACTCAGAGTTAAGTGTGATTTATTAGCACACAGTGGGTGGAGTCATTTTTGCCTCAGGCTCATGTCTTTGAGTTTATCTGCATCTGCCAAACAGTATGCACCTCTATTCTGTTCACAAGTTCCTCAGTTATGGTTTTTATTTTTATTATTTTTTTTTAACTTATTGACAATCTAGGTATCACACATAAAATTACAAACAGTAACCATATAATCAACATTACATCCCTCAGTTATGATGAGGAAATTTACATCCCCGATCCCCCATTTCCCATGAGTCTTAGGGGCTAAAGGCGGGGCCAACGCCCGGCTCGCCATTCTGTTGTACGTGTTTAAGAATGAGCAGCAGTGCATGGAGGGGTGAACGGGTAAAGCTCTCCTTCCGCTTGTGTCGCGGCAGCGTTATGGGAGTAACAGGGCTGTTTAAAAAACACGCTAGTAAAATAAAGCAGCGACGACTGAAAAGCGCGCGCCTCAGCGCGATACGCGCGCCTCCTCGCGGCGCGTGGGTCAGAAGTTTCCTTCCACAACAAACACTTGCTCCGCGGACGCCTCGAGTAAGCCCTGGCTGCAGCCTGCAGAATGGCTCGCCGCCTCCGCGCTCCCGCGCGCTCCTTGTCTCCCCTTCCTATCTACTCCGACAGCTCTGGCCAGCGCGGCTACAGGGAGGAGCGCTTCGTCCCCATTGCGCCGGTGGACGGAGCAAATCGTGTCTGTGCAGAGCAATCGGACTTAATACTGTACGTTTTGTGTATGAGGGGCGGATGCGTTGTTACGTGTGGGAGCCTTCAGACTGCCATCGGCCCCGCAGCTCACACGACACGCAGTCTCCAGCTCACACGGAGGCTGTGAGCGTTTCAATGCAAAACTCTGCTCAGTCCTTAGAAACCGTTAACACCACCACGTCAATTTGTGTTTCCAGTCGTGTCCCGACAAAATAAAGGCTGATATTATTGCCACATATTTACGTGCAGCCAGCCGAGTCACCATGACTCAGAGGTAAATTCCCTCCATGCGCTGTTCTCTCCGTCACGCAGCTGACCGGCTTTTCCAAACCCGTTGGTGATTTTTTCACGCTGCTTTTAACGATTGCTTTTAACTTGAAAGCTTCATCATATTGTAGCGGCGATCACGTGCACGTTGGGTCTAATGGCACCAAAGGATTCTGGGATGCGGCTGGACATGCGTGTTTCGTTTTGTTGAACCATGACTGAAGTGTCTAAGACCTGAAGTGAGGTCCATGCTGTTTGGCTGCTTAGAGGTGTGTTGAAAAACAAATGACTTGTGTTTGATGTTAGAGAATTCAAACCATTCACTGTGTCCATAAATACGTACACGGCGGCCGCCAATAAAATCCAATAATTAGCCGCGTCACTGAATAAGCCGCAGGACTGTAAGCGCAGGAAAAAAGTAGCGGCTTGTAGTCCGGAAATTACGGTATTCATTGACTTGACTTTAATTCTCTTTGCATACTCGTCTCTCAAGCAGCTTCTGCGCTGTTTGGTTTTTTGCAAACTAGTCCTGGTGATGAATCGACTGGATGTTGTTCATCTGTCCTCATCAGACAGTTGGTGGGTTAGTTCTGCTGGAAAACACGAGATTTTCAGTGTGAAAAGGCCTGTTTTAAAAGCTGAAAATCTCCGCCTTTGAGTCGACTTTATGAGGTTCACCACTGGTTTAGCGCTCCATCTCTGACATCCAGCTAGCAGAGCGTTGTTCACTCTGCAGAGATCATTATCTCCCTTCACTTGTAAGTTGTTTGTCGATAATTGCAGCTGTTTACACAGCTTTACTTGTGTTTTGAAGTCAATCGCCTGATGTAATGCAGAACCAATTGTTAAGATTGGATCGCTAACTGTCATTTGCACTTTCAGATTACGACCAAGGAAGAGGTGAACTCCAAGCATGGACCATCCATCAAAGCTGAGCTGGAGCCCGAGACCTTCAAACCCAACCTCACTGAGCCCAGTGATCTCCTAGAGGCAGACCAGATAGAAAAGGTAGAGGCTCCTGAACAAACCTGCACTTCAACAGCTCCAGCCATGAATGGATCTCTGCTGAAATTACTGCCTCTGATGTAGTTCATAGTTGTTGTTTTTCCTGCTTCCATACGGCTGCTTCATTTCTATAAAGCAACATTCCCACCGGCCGCACCGACTTGCATTTCAAGCGCCCACTTTGGATGCAACGTCATTGTAAAAGCCCCTTCCTGCCGCTCCCTTCTTGTCCGGTGTGCGACCACCATTGGCTGAATGTGTGTACATGAAACCGCATACAGCGCGTTCTTGAACGTGCAACACATGCACATCCGGAGTCAACGTAGCTTAAGACGTCGGATAAGCGCGTTCTTGCACATCAATGAGACCAAAACAGGGGTCTCTCATGCCTGGATGTTTCAGTTTTATAGGAAAGCTTTGTCAGATCTTCTACTTACGTCTTCCCACTGTTGCATGGTGGTCTCTTTGGTAAAAAGAGCACCACCAAAACACAGAACAGGCTTTAATCAGCAGACGGGACACATCTCCTCATAGAGGATTGAATCTTTGTCTTTGTGGCCTTTTGAAAATCTCTACCAACGGTTACTTTAAGCAGCCTTGCTTCAAAAGCTCGTCTCTGCTTTCCGTGCCACTTCTCTGGTGCTTTCAGGCTGAGCTCCACCATGGCAGCATGGGTCTGAAGTTCTCTGGAAGAACTCTGGTTGTCAGACGTCACAGCGGTCTGAGAACACATCTGACATACTCCATCCAGAAAAGTTCCCAGCAGCTGAATGCTCAAACCTGAATACCACAGGGACGAACCTTCAGGCCTATTTGCATCCTAAACCAAAATAGAAACTAATGTGCAAAAACAGAGAACCTGGAAGTCATGCTAACAAATGGAACTGCCAGTGGGGCTAATGAGTGTAAGCTTTGTGGAGTGAAAGAACATCTCACCTCCACACACTTCCACATATTTACCATTCACAACCGTATAGCTGCAGTTTCCTCTTCCTGTGTGCCGTGCTTTGTGTTGGCTGAGGGTCGAGGGTTCAGAGTGGGATCTGTGACACATGCTCGTAGTCATGGATGTGACTCTGCTACATGCTGCCACCGCGCTTGATGACAGAAAACCTGCTTTAATGCAGTTTGAGATCAATGTTTGCATGTGATACACGGCAAGGACTGTTGCAGAAGTACAGTAGTTATCTGTGTTTTCAGTTCAGATTTATTTAAACTCTACAAGAGTGACAGTGATGCATTAAAACCATTTTTACATTTGTTCTGTTCAAATTCCACTCCAATCATCTTTTGATGTGTTTTCAAAGTGTTCCCAGTGTTTTTTCCTTACGATGGCGCAGTTTTTAGCAAAACTCAAAAACCTTTTTCCCTTTGACACAGTTTCTGCAGAGCGGCAGGAGTTCATTAGAAATTCACCTCTGAGTTAAAGCCGGGACTCCCTGCTGATGTCCCCTCATTCTTTTGTTGACCCGCTCTCCCGCTAGCTTACAGCCCCTCACACCCCCTAACCTAGCATCAGTGGTGCAACATGGGAAATTCCAGCCGGGCCTAAACCACAATTACTCATTTCTCCTCCGTGATCAAACGATCAGCACTTCTGTGTTCTGAATTGGACGCTACCCAAACGTCACTGCCTAATCCAAGTCCCCGATTGGCCAAAGTTCAACTGAACTAACTTTGTGTTTTGTACATAGAGCCCAAAAACTGACTGTAGCAACTCATGAATCCCAGAATGTGCATGTGTCTGCGTCGACTTTTCACTGGAAGTGGTCACTCAAACACGTGTTTCTGGTGGACGTAGCTTCACAGACACTGCAGATGATGTTGGTACTGCGGTCCCATTTGAACCCTCTGACCTGCAGAAGGCCGCAAGGCCCCTTCTGTGCTCCGCTGAGGTGATCTGGATTGGGTTTGTGTCTTCGGTTCACTCCACAGCTGCTTCAGCTCCACCTCTGGAGAGGAGAGGAGAGGGAGGCGAGGCAGGGAGAAAACAGCGAAGCTGATAAATCTGTTTTAGGAGGAGCAGAACGTTTGTTTTCCTTCAGCAGTCATTCATAAAGTTACGGGTTTTCGTCGGCACCGCTCCATTTACTTTTCTGGCTTGTTCCCCTGGTGACCTTCGGCTGCTGATGGGTCTTTTAGGGCCTCCTCTGTCCTGTAATCCTCCTCTCGGCTCTTTGAGCTTTTTCTTCAAACGGCAGACCGTTTAAAGGTCACCACACGGGAAATTGAGCTTCAGTGGCCTTTTCTTTTGTGTTTGAATTTTTTTTCCATCCTCATTTAACATATTTTTTGTTCCCAGCTTGCCAAGAATCTCCCACCACGGACCATTGGGTATCCCTGGAGGCTGGCGTTCGGTACGGCGAAGCATGGCATGAGCATTAAGACACTGTACAGAGCCATGCAGGGCCAGGACACCCCGGTGCTCATGGTCATTAAGGACAGCGACGGCCAGGTGAGCGGCAAGATTCTACTGAAAGACTCCGCTGTGTGCGTCACGAGGCTAATGGGGTTTCTAAAACTCCTCAGGTGTTTGGCGCTCTGGCTTCTGAACCCTTTAAGGTCAGCGATGGCTTCTACGGAACCGGAGAGACGTTCCTTTTCACTTTCTACCCTGAGTTTGAGGTACAACAATCCCAGAGAGTTTGGTGTGTTTGCTTTTCTAGTGCTGATGTGTGCTGCTGTGGTCTCTGCAGGTGTACAAATGGACAGG
The DNA here is from genome assembly GCF_053564925.1 of Oryzias latipes. Classification (NCBI taxonomy): domain Eukaryota; kingdom Metazoa; phylum Chordata; class Actinopteri; order Beloniformes; family Adrianichthyidae; genus Oryzias; species Oryzias latipes. Next base: position 8,145,378 of record NC_136252.1, on the reverse strand, counting down.
AGACAACATGTTTTTCATGAAGGGGGACATGGACTCTTTAGCTTTTGGTGGAGGAAGGTGAGGCTCTTCTACAGAAATGTCTCTGAGATGCTCTCAGTTGTTCACACAAATGTGGAAGAAGCTGAACCCGAGCTATGGGGCGGAGCTTCAGAGAGCTTTGGTTGTTTGTAAAAACTGAGCAGGAGTCTTGATCTCATTTTTAAGCTTCTTGTCCTTGTGCTTCTCTTCCAGCGGGGAGTTCGGCCTGTGGCTGGACGGAGACCTTTACCACGGCAGGAGTCACTCCTGTAAGACTTTCGGGAACCCCATGCTCTCCAAAAAGGAGGATTTCGTCGTGCAGGACATTGAGATATGGGCTTTTGAATAACACAGCGCTGCAAAACATGGGAATAAAAAAAAAAAGTGAAGGACAAACTGAGGAGTCCTCGTTTTTGAACAATTGCGACGCCCCAAACCTGGCTGCACATCACCAGGACTCCCGGGTCTGGAAGCCAGCGATTTGGATGCTTGTTGTGCGTTACTACTGCAGCTTTGTTTTTCTTTGTGGAAAATTACCTTTGTGTGTATCTTGTTACAGCCTTGTGCAGCGTCTTTGCAGAGTAGAAGGGGTGGCGCCGGGTTGAGAGGAGGGGTGGGGTGGGGCCAGGACTCGGAAGTGAGGGCTGGAAACGCTGCAAGACGACCAGACCATCCCTTGAACTCGATCAGAACCTCAAGTAGCTCCTGGCGCCCTCTCAGAAGCCCCGCCTCCCTGGTGGGGTTTCACTCACTGTGCTGGCAGCCTGGAGACTCAGCTGGAGGAGCGGCTGAACACATTCCTTTATTCTGAAGAGTGGAGTATCCAAAGAACAGCGATTGGGGGGAAAAAGGCTCATCAGCAGCTGGACGTGGTGAAGATGAACTCTGAGGGCATCTGCTGTGCGAGCAGCGGAGGCGGGCGCGGTCCTTCTCCGTTCTGAGTATTGTGTATCGTAGTCCTCCCGTCGTTCCCCGTCACAGCACACCATGGGGAAGCACATAGCTATAACCAGACCATCCATCGTCGTAACGTTCTGTTCAGTGGGTGTACGTGTGAGTCCAGTTATCGCCGGCTCCTCTCGCAGGATGCGAGCTGTACTGTTCGTAGACAGTAACGTGTTGCAATAGATTTGTGGAATATGCAAATAACTGTCCTGTGACCTCAAATGACCCGTGGGTCGTGGCACTTTCGCCGCCGCCCGTCACTCTTTCAAGAGAGAAACTGGTGAAGCTTTCCTTGATACACAAAGCCTGAGACGTGGTTAGCTGTTTTACATGCATATATGACAATTGTATACAGATATATATGATTATATATGGGGATATATAATCGTATATACGTTGCTGTTGAGTGTGACAGTGATACCTTTGTGCTGATATTTCAGCTGTTACTATATAATGTATATTACCCTGTAAATTAATGTTAAAATAGTAGATTTGTTCCTATATATAAAAATACACAATGCTATATAAATATATATATATATATATATAAATATAAACAAAGTGTGGATTGGTGGGTTGCTTCTAGCACTTTAATCTGGTGTGAAAGCGTTGAGACCAGACTCTTAGATTCTCTAGCAGTAGCTGTACAGTCTTTTTCTTTGTTTAGGTTTTTTTTGTATCGTTTAGATCTCGCTGGTGGGAAGTTTGCCGCCGCAGGGAAATCCCCCACGCAGGTCTCCTGTGGTAGGAGGCTGACCAAACGCGCAGCCGGTCTGAGTTTCTCCTCACGCTTGTCGGGCGGCGGATGCTGCAGAGAAGCAGGAGGGTGTACAGGACGGGACCCTCCCCTCCCCTGTGGAGCCCTTTACCCTTTATTCTGGTCTTCCACACCAGTATTTGTGTCCTTGTGGAACGTCACAGGTAGAACATGGAGAATTCTTTCGATTGTTTCACCAGAACAATGTATCAGTGGTGTATAATTAACAATAAAGTTGAATTAATTGTTGTAATGATTCAGTTGTCGGTCTGCTCTCAGCAGCGGCTCAGTTGAAGGGGAAACGCACACAGACACACGTTTGTTTCCAAATTCTTGATCCACGTCTGAGACGTATACTTTATCACCAAAAGTACTGAACTAAAGTGGCGTCCCATTCCTAACCCTGAGTTCAATATGATGTCAGTCCAACTTTTGCAGCTTTTACAGCTTCAACTCTTCTGGAAAGGCTGTCCACAAAGTTCAGGAGTGTGTTTCTAGGAATTTTGGACCATTCTTCCAGAAGCTCATTGGTGAGGTCACACACTGATGTTGGTGGAGAAGGCCTGACTCTCAGTCTCCGCTCTAATTCATCCCAAAGGTTTTCTATGGGGTCCAGGTCAGGACTCCGTGCTGGACAGTCAGGTTCATCCACATCAGACTGTCATCCATGTCTGTATGGACCTGGCTTTGTGTTCTGGTGCACAGTCATGTTGGAAGAGGAAGGGACCCACTTCAAACTGTTCCCACAAGGTTGGAAGCTTGGAATTGTCCAAAATGTTGTGGTATCCTAAAATCATTTCACTGGAACTAAGGGGCCAAGCCATGAAAAACAAGCCACACCATAATACCTCCACAAGACTTCATACTGCAGTCCCAAATGTACCGTTCTCCTGAAGACCTCCAAACCAGACTTGTCCAACAGATTGCCTGTTGGAAAAGCGTGATTCATCACTCCAGAGAAGGCGTCTCCACTGCTCTAGAGTCCAGTGGTGGCGTGCTTTACACCTCTGCATCCGACGCTTTGCATTGCACTTGGATGCAGCTGCTCGGCCATGGAAAACCATTCCATGAAGCTCTCTACATTCTGAACTTGGGCTGATCTGAAGGTCACATGAAGTCTGGAGCTCTGCAGCAATTGACCGTGCATAATGTTGGTGATCTTTTGGCACTATGAGCTTCAGCATCAACCGACCCTTCTCCATCAGTTTACGTGGTCTACCACTTGGTGCCTGAGTTGCTGTTGTTCCCAAACTCTTCCATTTTGTTCGGATAGAGCTGACAGTTGACTATGGAGGTGAGTGAGGTCATCTTGACCCCACAGGATAGAACAAAGTTTACCCCTTGTGCTATCTTAGATGACCCCACCCTTACATTGACGTGTTCTCCCTACCATGACAAAGGTGGATAAAGGTGGAAAGATTTCATGTAATCCATGGACACCAGTGAAGATCACAAATCATTGAAGAAAAAAGGTTCAGAGCACTGTCTAGTGGGTCTAGATGACCCAACTCCCAATGTTAAAGTGCCTAGGATAGCACAAGGGTTACAGACAACTGTTGAAAATCCTGTTTTTTGGTGTTTTTAAAATGTTCTTGCAGCCTTTTTCTCATGATGGAGGACACAGATAAAGAAAATTAAGATTAAAATTGCATTTTGAAATACTGGAACATTCAAATCGCTGTGAATCAGGACCAGACGAAATGATGCAGTTGGAAAAAGATCGCTCCGTTCTGATGCATCACTTGCAGACAAATCAACCTGTGAACATCTTTTTATTTCCTCGTCTGAGCTGGAATCTGGATCTGAACTGCACGGCTGGATTTCTACGATATTTCTCCCCAATTTTGTTGCATGGATAATTTTAGGTTGGGGGTGTGAGGGGCTGTAAGCTAGCAGAAGATAGTGTGTAAATGGAGAACTCTCAGCAGCGAGGACAGGAAGGGGGAGCAGGTTTGCTCCGCCCACAGTCCCCCCCACAAGTCAGAGGTGAATTTCTAATGAACTACTGCCGCTCTGCAGAAACTATGTCCTAAAAAACAACACAGGTTCTTTGATTAGGGCTAAAAACGGCATAATCATATACTAAAAGACCACGGGGAAGGCTTAGGAAATAGATCAAAAGATAATCTGAGTGGGACTTTAATTATCTGATATTGATCCCTCCTTTCCACCAAATCCAGCTTTTTTCACTACTACCATCATGTTAAGACATTTTAGAAATTAAACTACTGTAACGCTGAAAGCATTGGACTTTCCAGTCAAACTTTCTTTGAAGCAGCTAAAGCTTTTTCAAACATGTGATGATGCAGACCTAAACTCGCAGAAGCAGGATCGTGTTTGGAGGAACTTTCCTGTGACCTCCCTGATCTAAAGTGGATCCTCAATCTCTCTGAGGTTCTTGTTAGTTGTTGAGCGTGGGAAGCCTGCAGTGATCCAGGTCAACGGTGATGTTTATCTGAGCTGCTGAAGAGTTACAGAAGGGGGGCCGGGGACTGCAGAAAGACCTTAAAAGGCTTTTATTTTGTAAACTCATCTTATTCTGCTGTAATGAGTTCTCTATTGAAATTGTCCTGCACAGCAGGGGGCTGTAATCAAGATCTGAACTCCAGAGTGGCTCTGCCAGCTGTCACTGAGCGCCATCTACTGGTTAGAGATGTTACAAGATCTTCTGACTGTTCAAATCTCCTGACTACTTAAAAAAGCAGGATTAAGAAAGTAAAAGCTTTATAAAAGCCCCAAGCACTGTTGGATTTTTGAATTTTGATCTCACTTTTACCCCCATATACATTTCCTTATGTGAAAGTGTTAAGATCACGTGCGACAACCACACAGCAGTTCTTCCAGCCTCTTCCAATGACATTTATTTCCATTCTAACCTGCAAATGCAGACAGAAGGCATCACACAAGGCCCTGTCAGCGCGGGACAAGAACCTCCTGAGCTTCATACAGGGGCCAGGTCATATTTATGATTCCTCCCAGGAATAGAAACTACTATTTACATTGGAGAACAAAGTCTTTTAAAAATAGAGTTCATTGGATATTTTGCACAGCAAAAGGATAAAAAATACTCTGAAAAACACGTTTAAAATGCAGAATAAACATGATTTTGATGCCGTACCGTCTGACATCCTATTATGTGCTTTCTTCATCACTGTAATACTCTGTTAGCCTAAAAGGCAAATTCCTGAGCTAAGGCATGTCTCCTGCAGACAGGCACATTTTTTTAAGCACAAACGGCTTCACCAAGGCTTTGTGGAGTTGAGGTCCACTTTAAAACACCAACAATTGGAATATTTTGTTAAATTTCAGTAAAAACGATTCACATAAAAAGGAATAATCCCCTCCAAGGCGATACATTTTTGCCAGGGGGTCTCAGACCACAAACCCTTGTGCGTCCGTGCGCTCGGCTCCTCAGTCAGTAAAGCAGGTGTTTGAGTTCAGAGTAGATGAGCGGGAACATGACCGTGCACGCTCGGTACAGGATGGCCGCGCTCTTGAACACAGCTCGAGGTTTGGTGCTCCAGGATTCAGACTTAAAGGCGAAGTAGATCGCGTAGAGCGCCACCGCAAAGAAGTGTCCAATGAGGGTCATGGGCTTCGGTGTCAGCCTAGAAACAAAACAAAAAAGATATTGTGGATAGAAAAAAAGAAGGCTGTAAAACCTTCTTCAAACAAACATTTTCACTCAGAGAGCTAAAAGCTCATTTTAGAATCTGGAAAAGGCTTTTCTACCCTCAGATGATGCAGATAACATGATCGTTTTTTTATGTCTAGATCACCTTTTTAACATCACTTTGAGGGAAAAAGAAAAATTCAGTTTGGTTCAGCCTCACAGTAAAGAGGTAACGGACACAAAGCTGGACGACGATGACAGGAACAGAGAAACACACAAAAGTCTGAAAATTCAAGATAACCCAGAATACCTGCATGTAAACAGAGGTATTTGGAATCTAATATTCGGAATTATAAAACACCCGTATGATGAATTTAGAGAAGTCATAAACCAGCATGAAGAAGGAATAATGCTTTTTATGTCTGTTTAACCCTTTAGACCCTTTTTTCCTTAATTCATTTATGGGATAAAGACCACAAGAAGCGCTAAAAACACTTGTTTTAATTAGAGGTGATGTAGGAAAAAAATAAAAAAGACGTCCGCCCCTTAAATTTGTCTAAAGACCCACTTTTGTGTATTTTCAAAGCTTTTCTAGTGGTTTTTATATTATGATTTTGCCATTTTTAGCCAAAATTTCAAAAAACCTGTGATGTTTTTTAGGACATGGTTTCTGCAGAGCGGCAGGACGTCATTAGAAATTCCCCTCTAAGATGTAGACGGGACTGTTAGTGCAGAGTAAGCCCGCCCCCACATCCCGTCACCCATCTGTTTACAGGCTCACAGCCCCTCACATCCCCAACCTAACATTAGCGGTGCAACAAAAATGGCGAGCAGTACTGAAGCTATCCATACGTACAGTTTAGATCCAGATTCCAGCTCAGACGAGGAAAACAAAGACAAACATGGATCTATGTGTCTGGAAGTGGATGCATCAGAATGGAGCAGAGCAGGGAGCTTGAGGCCCACCCAGTGTATTTTCTAGGTCACACATTTTTATGCAGTATTTTTTTCATGAAGAAATACTCAGAACTGCAGTTTTAATCTTACTTTTCTTCAGAAATGCCTTTCATCATCAGAAAAATGCTACAAGAACTTGCTAAAAACACCAATTTCAAACTGATTTGGGCTTGTTTACCATTAATGACAGCGACTGTCTGGCCGGTTCATAAACATGAAAGCCTTGATGCTGATCTAAAAACAGCTAGAATGCGGTGCGTTAGCTGGAAAAAGGAAAACGTAGAGCAGAGTTTGTTGAGCAGTCAGATGTCTGAACTCTAATAATGCAGACTGGAGGCCTCTGAAGAAGTTAAAGCCACAATCTAAGGCTTTGAGAGCCCACAGGGTGACATTTCCTCACAGTATTTGGCCCATATCCTGAGGGGATAGTGGGCTGCAGACACACTTGACACTCAGGAAACATTCAGAAGCTTTTCCGGACACATACAGTGAATCCTTACTTTGTTCTCTGTAAAAAGGAAGCTCAGAAAAAAATCTGTTGATTTGTCTCGACTTGATGTGGCAAAAATGTAGAAGAACCTGAACTAATGACTCTGGGTCATTTAGGTTTTGGTGCAATTCCCTAAACTTGTTCTTCTTGTTATGCAAAATGAGGCTTTTGCTCTTTTGGACTCCTGGAAAGTCAAAGCTGAGCAGGCTCCCCGAGGGATGAAGGCGATAAGATCAGTGATTGATGCTTACACAGAGAGAAGTCCGATGGGCCCAGAAATACACTCTCCACCCAGCTTGAAGTACTGGAAGCAGGCCTTTCTGAGCTCATGAAGAGAACCTGTCAGAAGCAAACCAGAGGATGAGACCACACTCTTTTCTGTCTGTCTGTCTGTGGGCCGCAGAGGCAGACGGGACTCACTGTCGGTGGCTGAAAACAGCTCGTACAGAGCCTGCGCCAACACGTTCACCACAAAAGAATGGGATGACTTGCGTTCCCAGTGGAATTTTTTCTTTGCCTATTGAGAAAAGAGGGGGGGAAAAACGGCGTAAAACCGCAGGTATGTCCAGAAGGTAATGAAGGATTATGCATTTATGCCCCAATTTTTGATGATTTCCAGAGAGATGGATGCAGTTTTATGGTTTCCTGTGAGAGAACAGTCATGTTGGGAGCACCTGCAGCAGGGCGGAGTCATCGTACAGATCTGGGATGTTCTTCAGCAGACCCCTCCAGATCCGGACGTCATTGAGGGCGACACTCATCCCTCCCCCCGTCAGAGGGTGCCTCATGTTGTAGGCATCACCCAACAGCAGCACGCCTGCAAAATGGAATGAAATGGTACTTGGTCTTGCGTGCAAAAAAAACGACTTCCTGTTCAAACTTTAAGGTTATACTAATATTGTTCAAAATGCCAGCACAGATATTGCCTCAACATCTGCGACGGCTCCAACCACACCTCAGTACCTGGTTTGTTGACGGGGGAGGGAGGGAGGAAGCTGCTGGGCATGGACCGGAGTCTGTCGTTCTGCAGCGCCACCATGAAGGGCTCTTTCAGGTGCTCTGGAAGGAAAGAACATGAAGGCAGGACGCCTGTCACTGGTCTGGAGGAAACCCTGCAGGTGCATGCTGGGAACCAACACGTTTCTTTGGGCGTCTGAGTGTTTCTCAATGCATCAGCGGGGCTGACTCCTCTACTCCAGCTGGACCTCAGTCAAAGTCTTCAGAGCTGCTTTGATACTTGGGCAGGATGTCGACGCCTTCAGCTGCTTCCTCCCCAGAGGAACAGGCAGCAGACGCAGTCTGCATGGATTCCTGCATCATAGCCGCTTGATCTCAGCTCAACATTTCACTCAGACTGCAGCTTTTCTTCTCCAGGCTAAAGGCGGCTGGACATCTACGGTTACACAATCCGATCTAACCCAGATGTAACGACCAACGGTCTGGTTTGCATTACCTGGCAGCTGTGGGTGTATTTTTTCCGCCATGTACTCGGACAGGTTGCGAGGCAGCTCCCCCCTGATGTCCACCAGCACCCGGGTGTGAGAGGAGGAGATCTGGTAGATCAGCACCGGGCTGGGGTCGGCCAGCACCAGCTCCGCATGGTTGGCTTTGAACTGCGGACAGTCCTGGGTGGGGGGGGCAGCACAACAGTGGACATTTAGGACGTTGGACAGCACATCCACTGTGGAGTCTCTCTCCTCTTTTAGCTCATTCATTCTGCCAGTTTGATCTCAAATAAACATCAGTTCACAGTAGAATAATCCTCTTTCTGAGAAAGTCTCTTTCAGATTATTATTATTGGATTATCTGTATCACAGTATCAGAACTGTGAGCAGCTTTAAAAGCACGGCGGTGGACGGGTAGTGGTCAGGGCATGTTGTTCTGCAACTGTCCCTGCAGATCATTTTAGCAGTTGATTATAAAGTACTTTAGATATGAGAATATTCTAGAGGCACATGGGATGTTTCCTGTGTCTAAAGTTAGGTCATAACTGGGTCTGACGAGGTTGGCACGTCCTAAATCTGCATCAAAGCTCTACAAGTAAAGGCACTGGGTTGGAAAAAAGGAATCCTTAATTGATCTAAATTTGGCTGCATTTAACAGTTTAGAGTTCAGCTTTGCTCATCAATAGAATCTTATCTTTTAAACCAGTCATTTCAGTTTCAGTCTGCATTTGGATGCTTTCCTCTGCCTACCTTCATCAGACATCCGATAAAGTGTGAGGTTGTCTTGGCCTTCCCGGGAACGAGGCTCTTCCTGAACTTGGAGAAGCAGCCGTCGGCCACCACGGTGAGCGCGGCGTGGATCTCCTGCGGGACAGTTTCACGGCAAGCGTCACAGACGCACCCTGCTAAAAGCAGCCTCTCCTCTGCTTAGGCGAGGTTCCCCGCCGCTCACCTTCAGCTCTCCGCTGTCTTTGTCTCTGTACTGGACTCCAGTCACACAGCCGTCCTCCTCCAGTAAACTGTTCACGGTGCCTTCTATGAGCCTGACACTAGGGGGCAGAGGTTGACCGTTAGAAACATGGAGCACCAAACCTCGACCGTGCAGAGAACGCCACTTTAATCATCAGTGTATTCACTTTTACTGTATTCAAACACTGTATATATCGTCAGGAAAGGTGCCTCCGTACTTTTTTTCGGCCATGACGGCTCTCCTTAGGCCTGAAATGAATCGACCGTGATGGAAGGCGCGCCCACACTGGACACGCCCCTCCTCCTCTGGGTACGGGATCTCCACCTGGGTGCTGCTCTCCATGTCATGGATGACATAGCCGTTCACCTGGTGGGCATCCAGACCTTCCACTGAAGCTGAGGAAACACAGACAGTTACTCCACGCAAAGGTTAAAGACTGCACAAGGGTTTGGGTTTTTTTATTCCAAAAAGTGTTTGTTGCAGTTCTACAGTCCAGTGTGGAAATGTTCCAACACGAAAATCTGAGAGAAAAACAAGACATTTTTTATCTTAAACTTGATCTTCACTGTCCAACTTTTTTTATTTTAATTTCCCATCTATAACTGCCATAATTCAACGTTTAAAAATCTGTTGATAAAGTGCTAAAGACCTTTAAATACCACACTAAAACCTGTGTTGGTTCTAGACTTAAGACTTTAAACAAATGCATTTAAATTTGATCCATGTTCTCTTTGGTGGATGTGTGGAGAAAACAGACAGTAAAAGTCTAAACCACACACAAACCTCTTACAATAAAAGATTTCTACGTTTAAAAAGTGTCTATGTCAAAATGCGGCTCTTTAATTCCTCCACTGTGGCTCTTTGGCTTTGAAAGAAAATGAAAACGAGTTGAATAAATGATGGTAAAAGGTTAATTCTATTCTCCATCCATCCATAATCATAGTTAATGTCGGGTTTGTCGTCTTTTTGGCATTTTAAAAAAGTAATGTAGCAGCAGGAGGTGTTTTATTTTGAAAGGAACTTCTGTGTGCCGCTGTCTAAAGTAAATGAAGCTGTTATTTGTAGTAAAATCCCTGATATCATTCCCCTATTGTAAATATATAAAAGCTACATTTTATAGACAAATAAAGTGTCTGTTTCTGAACATGAATGATACTTAGCAGTTCTCGCTGTGTTTATTCAGTAAGAACCGTGTCCCAATGGCTTTTAGTCTTAATATAGGTGGTTTACATAAATCAATATTCACTTTCATGGAGGAAGTTTCTGTTAGTGTAACAGGTTTTTTTTAATCCTACAGCTATGTAAAAACCATTAAATAACATTAATTTAATAACAAAAAGCCCTTATCTTGTTGATGCTAATCAAGGCCTTCCCTCTGCCTCATGGTTTTCTGATTGCATTGACACTTTCAACAAAAAGTGGAATGAAACGCCACCTGACATGACCTCATGACCTCCAGCCCCCGCTTTTTGCTGACCTTCCAGTCCCAGATCCCTCAGAGCTCTGAATCCACCGGGCTGCAGCAGCTCCCCCACGATCCTGTCCGGCTCCTTCAGGTCTCTCTCCACCACCGTCACCCTCCTCCCGTCCCTGGCCAGCACCACGGACAGGGCCGAGCCCAGCACCCCGGCCCCAACGATCACCACATCCGGCTCCGGCTCCGGGGCCACAGAGGCCCCACAGACTGAAGAACAGGGTTCAGCTGCAGACTCCGTTTCTTCTGCTCGTCTCCTCTTACTCTGTAAACAGATCCATAAAAGCATGTATCCTTTCTGCTGACATCAATACATGTCACAATGATTTAAATGCATTAAAAATCTAAAAACAACAGACAGTCAGCTTTGGGGTTGTTGGTTTTTTCTTCTTTTGACTGCCACAGCTCTGCCTCTTACCTTTTTCCTGCTGTTCTCCGCCGTGCTGCTCCTCTGTGGGGCTTTTTCAGGGACTAAGTGGTTCACCAGGGGTAAGAAGGACAAGGCGCTGAAAGTTAAATGAACCACCTGGAAGACTGTGAGCTTCTGGCCGTGGAAGAACCTGACATAAGACAGCAGCAGCCCAGCTGCCACAAACAAGCCTGTGATCATCAGCAGCTCCTTTGGGATGTAAGACAGAACCAGGTTGGATTTTTTATACAAATATGTAAAAGTTGCCACTCCTAGAAAAGTCCACATCTTTAAAATATTTTCTTAAAAAGACACATAGACGATCAACTGCTGCTTCTCAACAGAAAGTAAATAAATAATCGAAATAATGAGGTTTGGTCGGAGCTGGTTTTCTGGTTAAACTTGTCATAAATGTAAAAAACGCTCCCTGGACCTGCGGTTCTATAACCTCCCTGACAGCTGAGATGCTGATGATTATTTCATGACTAGAAAGACGGGCCTTTTCTGATTAGCAGCTTTTCCCTTCCCGCCCGCTCCGCCGCTCGATCCTCCAATCAGAAGAGGCGCGAGGGTGAGCAGAGCTCACGCTATTCGCTGATTGGACGGGCGCGCCTGCGCGGGGCCTCCTCTCGCACGCTGATTGGTCGGTCTGAGAGCAGCACAGTAGTATGATGTGATGTCAATGAAAGGTGCTCCTTTTATTTCTGTGACTTTTTCAGGGACCGAATGTGATCAAAGATCGTTAATGTCAGACAGACGATTCACGTCTTTGTGTTGGAGTTAATGGTAGATTAAAACCAGTAAATATTTGTTTAGTTCACCAACAAAACAAGAAAATGCCATAAAAGGATAAAGAACCCACCTCTTTTTATTGGGCACAAATTCATCAGTTTTCACAGTGTGATATAAAAATATTTTTAAAAAAAATACAGAGTTAGACTTCTTTTAAACCCACATGATCTATTAGCTGGAGAAACATTGGTTTACTCTGGAAAAAAAAAAGGTCTGAGCATTTACGAAAAAGCTGATGAACTCAGTTTTTATTATCATTATATATCATATTACGTATATCAAACTAACCCAGAACCAATAGATAGTGCTCAAAATAAGAATAAAAAACACACATCTGTTAAATTCTGAAAAGAAATCAAGAAAACAAGATGTTAACTTTGACAATAAAAAATCAGGGACAAGTGGAACTATTTTAGAATCAGATCTTAAATAAAAGTTTTCCCTGATCCAGTTTTATGAAGCAACTTTTCTGAAACATCTACTCAACCTTTGTGACTTTCAGAGTTTGCCGTTCTTGTGGTATTTTTCTTATATTGAAGTGATTTGATCATGTATAAAATGACAAGCAGGTGAAGAGGTTTGTCATCATCAGGCCTTTTCTGTACAAACACAAATACTTCATCATCTTAAACCATCAGGAAGACAAGACCTTCAAGAGACTTTGAGGTCAAACTTGACAGAACAAGACGTTACTGATTCAGCTTCTGGGAAATGTTTGTGTCAAATACCCACTGTTAAAAAAAAAGTTTTTTTTTTTTTTTTACTTACAGCCTTCTTTGGTGTGAAGATTGGAGAGAGCGGAGCCAGCATGTTCACCCACAGCCAGTCTTAGAAGAAGTCCCAGATTTCTGGTCTCTGCTCTATGTGATCTGAACTGACTGTGTCCTCATGCCAAGACAGACAGAAAAACGGATTCCTGTCCTGAATCTCCCAGAGCCGTATCAGCTTCGCTTGTCGTGAAGTTCAAAGATATTCAGAGATTTCTAATCTAGGCTTTGGCGAAGGAAAACATGAGATATCAATTATCACCTTATTTTGAAGAAGAAGAAAAAAGAATTTCAGGCTTTTTAAATGGTTTTAAATACAACAAACGTAATAGAAGAGCACATGTAAATTGTTGTAAAAGAGATAAAGAAATCTGTCTTTTTCTTCTGGTTGATGATAGAGTCACACAGCAGAACGTTTGATTCAGTTCAACCTGACATGTAATCTCTGGGTAAGCATGTCTGCCCTGCAGTCCAGAATGCACTGCTTCAACACTCGGAAGCTCACACCCTGCAATAGATAAAACAAATCACAGTGTTAGATCATATTTGGACGTTATTGTTTAAATGAGAAACACAGAATGTTCCTGATTTTAACCCTTGTGCTATCCTAGGCACTTTAACATTGGGAGTTGGGTCATCTAGACCCACTAGACAGTGCTCTGAACCTTTTTTCTTCAATGATTTATGATCTTCACTGGTGTCCATGGATTACATGAAATCTTTCCACCTTTATCCATCTTTGTCATGGTAGGGAGAACACGTCAATGTAAGGGTGGGGTCATAGGATAGCACAAGGGTTAAAAGACGACATCGTCCTGCAACACATTCCGCCTATTCAGGGAAATGCTAATGAAAATCCAATGAAAAGAGGTCATGTCAGGTATTCTATACATGGACTGTGAGTGACATCATTTTAGCCTTCATTTAGCCTTGATTGTTATAGTTTTGTTCATAAACCATTGATCATTTTATAAATATTGTCTTTGAAGACCCATTCTGAGGAAAAATGTGATTCGTGATGGAGAACATATGTAAAGAAAATGAAACTTAAAATTGCATCTCTGAGTATTTGTGAGGGATCGAGCGGCCAATGAGGACAACAGAAGTTTATCAAAAATGAGTTTTAATTTTTCTCAAAAACTGTAAAAAGATTAACAAACTGGGCCCTTAAAAGAGGTCAACAGAAACATAATTAACTCAGGCAATAACTTTAACTTAACCAACTGAACAGACCAAGTAACAGAAACAAAACTGACCTAACCAAAGACACAACAGGGGAACATATATAGTGGCTGATCAGACCACTTGAGAAACATGGGGGGGAACTAACATGACTACACAAACATTTAACAAAGACTATAAAGACAAGACTAAACACAAAACTTGGTCTCTTAGTGGAAGAGAAAATCATCAAAAGTGGAACAAAATAAATAATGACCAACAGATGCAAAGCAAATAAACATTAAATAAGTCCATTAGTTTCTCCCCTGGAGGCTTCAGTAGATGGTGCCTTCCTAATTGCCTGGCTGGAGTATTTAAAGGCTGTGAAGACTTGAGCTCCTCCTTTGCCAGTCCTCACAGCACAGCTCCAGCAGTAGAACCTCAGCCACACCCGTAGAGACCAGTAGCACCCTCAGCACTGGCAACTCAAAAACAGGTGACATTAATTAAACAAACCAAAATAAGTAAACTAAACAAGTGTACATGTGCTAGAAATGATTGAAAATAGATAATGAATGTATATTTTAACTAAAAGAAATGTGTGCAATTATTCAAGAATAGAGAATCTGAAATAATAAAATTAAAAAGAAAGTGTGCAATGCTGAAGGGAGGTTACCGCCATGTTGTTTGTGGGTGTGGCAGGGTATGCTGCCATCACAGTATTCCTTTATTCAGATTGCTGCCTTTAGAGAGTATTCATGCACGTCACATATCTAAACTGTACGGCCTCATAGCTGTGATGTTGCTCGCCGGTTTTGATGCACCCCTTTTACCAGAGTGGCGGGACCGGGGCAGCACCCTGACCTTCCATTTGGGTCAGATCCCACTGGAGTTCTGGCAGTTGTCCTCCCTGTCACCACTGCTGGTGATAGTGGTCAATGAGGTGGAAAAGCTGCAGGAGATGCGATAAAATATAAACTTTTGTTTCTAGTCCTTTTTGTGGAAGGAAAAAGGTTTCCATAGCCTTGTTCTTGACCTTTTTTCTCATTTTTTACCAATTAAAAACTTTTTTAGGACATCTTATCTTCACACATCACCACAAAATGTGTGACCGTTCAGCTGATTGATTATAGCTTCAGTTCTTTATTGTACCTACAGAAATAAAACACCATGCTTGCCTGAAAACGTCTGTTTTTCTAAGTGCGGTTTCATCTTTTAGTATATGTAGATCCTAAAAAGTCATCCTGTTCTGGACAGTTCTGTCATTTTTAAAGTACATCTGGAGACAAAGATAGGCGAGTTTCCTGAGAATGACAGCGTAACAAACCAGTAACACGGTTAGAATTTGAAACCAGGCCTGAAACCCCATCAGTCACAGACCATTCCAGCAGATACAGATAAAGAGCTTTATTAATACCAAAGAAAATAAAAAAGCGGCCAGCTGCTTGCATTCAACACACAGTAAAATAAACAATAAGAATAAAGCCATAAAAACTATCAATAGTGAAAGCCTTTAGTTAAAAATAGTAAAATATTTATAAATCCATTGTCATAGTTTGTAGGCGTGGCAGACCCAAACGCTGGAACCCAGAATGAACATACAGGTAAGTGAACGGTAAGTATGAATTTATTTTCCTTTTGAGAATGGGTGTCTTGGTGTGATGAAGATCCGGGCTTGAGGGAGGCTCGTGGCGTGGCTGGAGGTACTAGCACGGCTAGCGGTGGCTGGCGTTTCCACAGGAATGCAGGAATAGCTCGGAGTGACTTCCACACAGGTGACTCTCGTGAAGGGGAATCCTGAGGCAGGAGAACAATGTTAGTGGAATGCAAAGAACGAGAAAAACTTGACATGCGCAAACTAAATTTACCTTCGGGGATCAATAAAGTTGTTCTTGAATCTCGAATCTTGGTCCAGGTGTAGTCACCATAAGGGGCAACGAACTGGCGTTGAATACTGGAGCTGGGTCTCCTTTTGAAGAGCAGAGGCTGATGAGTGAAGTGGTCACAGCTGGTGGAGTCAGGAGCAGAGCAGAGGGGAAGGGGGAGGAGAACTGACAGAGGCACCATGACATCCATAAAATATTCGGAAAATAAAATCTACTGCAATAAAACCATAAAACTTTCAAAAATTACAATTCAACCTTTGATGCAACCTTTGATGCAGTCAGGAGTTGCAACAACAAAAGACGTCCTCAGTCTGTCTGTGGAGCTGTGTTGGGACGGCGGTCCTCTGCTGAACTCGCTCCTCCTCCCAGTAAAGGCCTGGAGCAGAATGTGTGAGGGATGACCACAATGGCCCTGAACTTGAACACAGTAGAAATAGGAGGCAGAACAGTGAAACTGCAGATTTGAAGAAAAAAAAAAGGTCTAGAAGGTTTTTGTAAAAGGAGAAATACATTTTCATAACTACCTGCTTTGTGAGACGTACCACTTATCTAAAGGTTGGGCAGGTTTTAGAGCAGTGAAGGTGGCATCAGCTTAAAGGCCCGTTCACACCGGGACGAATTTCGCCGGCGATTTTTGCCGACGTTTAACGCCTCGTGACTAAACAAAGGGCACCAATGTGAGTGTGCACACCGACGCGAAAAAACGCCACGCGTCAAAAAAAAAAAACGCCTCGGGTTCGTTTTTTTTTTCGACGCATCGCGTCGAAATCTATTCGACCAATGAGAATAGCGCTATTGCACACGTGTCTGGAGCTTCTGAAGTTACAGTAAAACACAACTTGGGGGCGCTCAAACACAAAACTGCCTTGCTGAGCACACATACCAGCGAAGAAGATAGACGTCAAGTAGCGTCTACACTGCCGCTAAGAAATAATGACGGACATTCTAAAATATCCCCGAACCAAGCACCAGTTGGAGCAACTGGTGCTTGAAATATTCATGTTTTCTTTGTATGATTCTGACAAGCGCGTAAATACTTGCTCTCTTCTTCTGAGTGAAAAGCGACTTTAATAAGCGTAAAGTTGCGCAGCGCCACCTTGTGTACAGGAGTATTTCTGTTTACATTAAGCGCCATCTAATGAAATTGCATGTTCGCTCGGCTCATTGTCAGCGAAAATCGCTTGGGTGTGAACACAAAAAACGTGGCGAAAAACATTGGGGAATAACGCCTGGCGAATATTCGTCCCGGTGTGTACGGGCCCTAAGTTTCATGTGAGAACATGGCTTGAGGAGTTAAATTGAAGGATTTGATCATTTGGAGTTATCCTATAGTGCCTTCACGTGATTTTTTTTGGAGTGTTTCATTAATCATGAACCATAATTATTTATTTTAATGAATTAACTTTTTTTGATCTAAAGAGATCAACATACAACAAAAAAGTGACTATATTAACTTTTTATCAAAACTTAATAATTATTTTTTACGTGGCGTAAAAGATCATCCCACCGGGGGGGATTATTTTCAATCTAAAACAATAAAGGGGAAAAAAGCCCCATCAGGCGAGAGCTCCTATTTAACACTTTTAAAACAGTAGGAAGACGTTTCTGAGCAATCCAGAAACAACTTCTTATTAAACCGTATTCCACAGTTTGTCACAACAGCTAGACAGTAGCGAATCTCAGGAGGAGATGAGACACCAGAGGAATTGAACAATTTGGACTTTTGCTTCATCATCTGGGCAAAAACAGGTGGGAAGAGGTGAACTTTCCCTTTGTTTCACTTATGATGCATAGTGTATATATCACTTTCCTCCATTCCCACAGAGGGAGGTTGGTGCAGGCTCTGTGGCCGTTACCATGACAACGCAGCGCACTGCATGTCAAGTGCTAATGATCGAATTGATATTTGTTTCTATGGTAAATGACCGTACAAGCGAGACAATGGCCCAATGAGGTTTGCATTATCAGAAATGATTGGACTTTGAGGGAGACCAACCGATCAGGCAGCCTGGACACCTCATCCCTTACATGATAGAGATCGAGCATTCTTCAGAGGTTTAAACGGACGGCATAACATGTCATTGTTGACATATCAGATCACAGAAACACTGTTCATACTTTGATGTTTTCTGAAGGAACGGATGAAATTATTCAAAAAATATTTCAGAAACTGCGTGTTGTAGTTGGTCAATCCCATTTCAAAGGGTAGCAAAAATGAAAAACAGCAGTGTTGTAAACAATCAAGGTGTTTCAACTGAAAACAATTTATTTTAGAATTTTTTGCAATTACTCTTTTAATTGCAAACTTTATTGGACTGTAGAACACTCATTCTATAACAAAAACATACCAAAATATTGATGTATGTAGGTGAAAGAAGATGCATGAGGTACATACTTTGTACCCTAAGGGGGTCAATTGTTTGTGTGCGTGTGCAGGTAGGCGTCTTATATTCCTGTTCATTTCCAAATGAACATTCGTATAACTTTTTTATATTTATATTATTTTAAAATTGTGTTTCAGTTTGAATAAGTATTTCTCTGTAACTCAGCTTCTACCATCAAATAGTTACAGAAATGTAGTCATGACTACGTTTATGAAGGGAAGATCAATATTTCAACCCAAATGTTCAAATTATTTTTAAACAAATTATATAAAAATAAAAACATTTGCTTTGTTTTGTTTAATGTCATTGCGTCTATAGTCCAGGAGGGGGCGGTGCAGGAACGACAAGAATCTTTTATTTTCAGTCTCAAAGAGAAATCAGAAAGTTTCTAGAAACTGCTGGAGTTGATGTCGAAATATTACAGTATACATCCAAAAGCTGGGTCTGAATGTTTCCTCAGGCTATGCTTCAGCGTCTACTCTCATCATCTATGGAGTGACATTTCTGCCACCACGTTGCACACAAAACTTTCTAAGTTGCAAGTGAAAATATAAAATATTGGCTTTTCAATCATTTTTTATTCTGCTTTGATATTTTATTTTTGCTTTCAATTTGTTTTTGAAAACAAAAAAAATTTTTTTGCGTTTGCAAAACACATGCCATAAATTCACTAATCTTACTTAATAAAAATTAACCAATGCTAAAAAAAGAAGGAAAGAAAGAATGAATTAATGTTAGAATTATTAAAAAAAAAATAAAACGTCTTAATCCAAAAAGACAAAATTGAGGGTAAAAGAGCAGAATATCAAAGCAGAATAAAAAATTATTGAAAAGCAAATATTTAATATTTTCACTTGCAACTTAGAAAGTTTTTTTGTAAGTGTGGCAGAAAGATCACTCCATAGAACCTGATCCCTACGTGTTCTCCCTACCATGACAAAGGTGGATAAAGGTGAAGAGGATTTCATGTAATCCATGGACACCAGTGAAGATCACAAATCACTGAAGAAAAAAGGTTCAGGGCACTGACTGGTGGGTCTAGGTGACCCAACTCCCAATGTTAAAGTGCCTAGGATAGCACAAGAGTGCGGACCCCCGATCAGCACAGTCCACTGCAGCCCAATGCTCCTGAGCTCCAACCATACTCCGGCCTCAGCCTCCGTGAGCGCGGATGACAGGCACGCGCCACCACAGCCGGCAGGAAACGCAGATCGGCTGTTGGACTGAGATCCTTTGTTTTGGAAAAACAAAAATGTTTTGATAATTTTTTAATGATTGTGTTTTGCAGTATTATTTTGTTTTGAAAAACATAAGATTTCCTTTGGATGCAAATTATAAAATAAAATCTCTCTTTGCTTTTTAATGATATCATTTTACTGTTAAATTTGACCACAAAACTGGTCAAATTGAATGAAAGTACGGGAAATAACACAAACTTGGTGAATATATACGGTAGGCTAATTGTTATGATTCTTACATTTAAAATAAATGTTACCGTTTATAAATTTAAAGATCCACTCTGATGAAAATTGTGTTTTTTACTGATTATGGAAAACATTTATGAAGAAAATTAAGATTAAAATCGCATTTCTGAGTATCTCTTTTCTGAATCATTGTGAATATGGAACAGACCAAAAAATGACGTTTGAAAAAGATGATATTTGTGATTCTGATGCTTCCACTTGCAGACAAAATCATCCATGAACATCTTCGTCGAGCTGGAATCTGGATCTAAATTGTACGGCTGGGTAGCTCCGAAATTGCTCACCATTTTTGTTGTACCGTTTCTTTTAGGTTGGGGTTGTGAGGAGCTGTACGCTGGTGGGACAGAGTGTAAACAGAGAGCTCTCAGCAACGGGGAGGGGCTGGGCGACTGGGTTGCTATAGGTGCCAACGGTCCCGCCCACAACTCAGTGGTGAATATCTAATGAACTCGTGCTGATCTGCAGAAACTATGTCCTAGAAAACCACACAGTTTTTTGAGTTTGGCTAAAAACGGCATAATTATAAATAAAAGAGCACTGGGAACCCTTTTATAAAAAGGTCACTTCAACAAAATGAGACAGTGCAGTACTTCTGTGTTTTGTAGTGTTTTTGGAAGCGTAGTGACATTCTGCTCAAACTCAAGTCTTTTGTTCATAAGAAAACACACATGACTCCTAACAAATTCATTGACTCCAGAGAAATCATCTTTAACCCTTGTGCTATCCTATGACCCCACCCTTACATTGACGTGTTCTCCCTACCATGACAAAGATGGATAAAGGTGGAAAGATTTCATGTAATCCATGGACACCAGTGAAGATCACAAATCATTGAAGAAAAAAGGTTCAGAGCACTGTCTAGTGGGTCTAGATGACCCAACTCCCAATGTTAAAGTGCCTAGGATAGCACAAGGGTTAAACTGCCCTCACCGCCATCTTCCCTCCTGCAGCAGCAGTTCTGTCTCTGAACATGTGATGGCGTCGCTAAATCCTAATGAAAGCAAAGAGCTCTGCTCTTTTCAAGAAAAATCAATAAATACAAAGCCCCGTAAATGTTTGACTCAATCAGACATTACGTGAATCAGACACGAACATTG
The DNA here is from genome assembly GCF_053564925.1 of Oryzias latipes. Classification (NCBI taxonomy): domain Eukaryota; kingdom Metazoa; phylum Chordata; class Actinopteri; order Beloniformes; family Adrianichthyidae; genus Oryzias; species Oryzias latipes. The sequence goes on along the minus strand of NC_136252.1, from coordinate 8,124,729 downwards.
TGTTGATTGTGAGCTCAGTTGCTGTGATTCAGAATTTTGCAGTGATCTTTTCAGAACTCAGAGGTGAAGAAACTGGGAAGTTTCCTGCTGGACTACATGCATGGACCTGCTGTGCTGATGAAAGTGCACGCTGGCAACACCACAGATTGCATTTGTTAGTAGTCTGTTAAATATCAGAGGAGTCCTCTAGCCCTTTTTAAAAAAAAACTTCTCTTTTGTGTTCCATGACACTCTTGTCCTTTAGCTTCTTCAGTGTAGAAGTTTCATCTAAATGGCCCCTGTTTGCATGTCTTTCACTCCAGAGCTCCATTGTTTGGAGGTGAAGTGTCGTGAAATGATTGGTCCCCACAGCAGCATGTGTCGCTTCGTCAGCACATTTATTTTCCTTTGACAATGGAGCGTTTAGAAAAGATCTGATGTAGAAACAAACAGAAACGTAGAAATGACACACACTCAAATCCATAAATACATACATAGTTTTAGAAAACTTTGCGAGCCTTTGGTCTGGGACATCTGCCTGGTGGAGACAACAAACGTTCTCTGTGCACCATTGAAGCCCTATCATGTTTAGATCATCTTAAAGTGCTGTCTTTACACTAAAGGACATTTTTGCATTGTTATGCTTTTTGTTTTTTTAGCCCTGTGAGATCCTGATCCATTTTCATAATGCTTCACTTTTGCATAAGATAAAGATAGAATGGAAGGCAAAAGAAATGGAAGCAAGCACCTGGCACTGTGGAGCGAGGCACTTAAGCACCCTACACCTCCGGTTTGGCATTATGACGTTTGGCACATGAGAGGGGCGTTGCACTGTGAACTGGATGTGAGCGGCAAGTGGAGTGAGAGCCCGGTCCAGGAAAACTTTCCAGCTGAAAGGCCTGCGATCTCCCTCCACATGTTTGTTGACCCATTCAGAAGCTCCTTAAAGTCTGCAGAGATTTGTGAGCAGCTCTCTGTCTGAGCTTCCAGTCCGTCCTTGTTGAACCTGCTCAGAGGCCACAGTGTTGAGAAACAAGAGAGCAGTTGTCCGGCTTGTTTACCCAGCGCCCTCCTCGCCTCCTGCGAGGTCAGTGGAGCGATCGTGGACAGGCTGATGGGAGCAGCTATGGCGAGGAGTCGCCGTCCTTCTTCCTCTTCTTTTTCCTGCTACAGGGCTTGCACACGCAGCACAGGATGCAGGGGGAGGCCATCAGCAGGAGCGGGGAGGTCACCAACACAACGATGCTGACTCCCACCAGGATGCCCACCACCTGAGGGAACACACAGCCGCACACATCCACCAATCAACATGTTGTGTTGGCTAACAGCAAACACTAGCAAAAGATCTTCACAGATACACATCGGGACACGAGGAATCTCTGCCCTGCAAAAAAAAAATCTAAATGGGTGCATTTGTATAATTTCTACTCAGCAGAACGTATACCAGTTTATATTATCCAAAAGCATTTTCAAAGTGTCACTGAGATAAAAAAAAACTGGATTTTATCAAAATCTTTTTAGCTTGTACTTGCTCTATATAGACGTTTGTTTTTCTTACAATTTTTCTCCTTGATGTGATTTTAGAATCAACTAAAGAACCTGGAAAAACACTATGGTCCTCTTTACTTCCCACTCTGTGATTTCTACCTTAATAATACACCTTTAAGGAGGAATGTTTTCATTCTGCTGTGTCCCAGGGTTTTTCAGGACATCTTGTCAATGCAGCAAAGAATTGGGGTTTCATTTTCAGTTCTGGCTACCATATTTGGGTGTTTTCAGACTGGATCGAGTCTGCTTGATTTGATCCGGCTCGAGTCCTTAACCTTGTGTTTAGTCTGTGTTCAGACTGCCTTTCAACCTGACATTTCTGTTTCAAACCAAAGCTTGCAAACAAACCATGTGACTGAAGATCTGTTCAGTCATTGGCCAGGAATTACAAGGGCGGGGCAAAGCAACGAGAGAAACAATCATGAAAGTCCTGCACTTTGCAGTCCCTGTCAGGACAGGTGACTTTTTCAAATTATATATTTCAGCGACCAACTTTGAACGTCTGTATCAACGTCAGGGACAACACTCTTTACTCGTTGCTTTGGTTTGGGGGAGGCGTGCTGCAAGGCGGTTACTGAGGAGACAACGGCTAAGAAGGTACACTAAGAAGTGTAATTGACATATAGATTGTCGGGAAAACAATGTGAGAAGCAACGTGGATCATGTTGAAAGTTGTTCTAGTGAGTCTGCAATCATCCAAGCACATTTCAGTGAGTTGCTGTGTCTCATCGTTGCTCCACGTTTGTCTGCGGATCTCTGTTTACCGGCTATGGTGGCCATTTTGGTTCAGTTGTTCCGCTCCGAGAAGGAATTGTATTCAGACCGAGGAATCTCAGAACGCTCAGTCCGATTGGAAACGCAAAGGGACCACCTCCAAAGATGGGTCCAAGAGTGGTTCCTGGTCGATTTATTTGTGATTTTATTAAAAACTTAAAATATGCTTATAAATTCCCTTTCCACCGCTCTAACAACTAGTTGCCTACAATGTGTATCAGCATTTGTTACTGACAGAAGAAGAAGAAGCACCGTCCGAAAAAACCCAGAATCTGATTGTTCTCCCCCTGAACTTTATGATGTTTATTTTCTTTTCTTTACTAGGCATTTGTTGGCTCCTGCGACTTGTACAATTTTTTCCCCTGGTGCGACTCATACTGCATGTGCAGTGTCTTCGTCAAAAATTCAAATTTCTATCAGGTTGGTCCTGTTAAGAAACATTTCCCTATGAAAGACAACTTAAAGAAGTGACTAACTCTTCTTTAGTTTAAAAACTGGACAGAGAATGAATGAGAAAGCAGACAGAATGGAGTAAAACATCTTCACAAAGTAAGAAGTATGACAGAAATGTTTTGTTCTCCATGGTCAAACAGTCCCGTTTCCTGTTAAACCACTGTCTGGATCCTTTTGAAGTGCTCTGAGAGCAGAGACAGTTCAGTCTGTGTCAACAGTGTTTTGGCAGCATGACATCACATGTCTCCAGTTTAAACAGGTTTGTGATGGCCAGGAAGCTTTAACCTATAAGAACCCAGACCCATATTTCATGAAAAATTCTGAAATAATGTAGAATACACCACACGTGGACCACAAAACACATTTCTGGTATTTTTCTGTTACACTGATGTCCCCATGGGTTCTTATGGGTTAAGCACAAACAAACCCTCAGGGAGGTATTCCAGGAAGCATGTTTAAACTACCCTGACTTTAACCCTGAGCTCTGGCTGAAATCCGCCTGAACTTGCTTACTCTGGGTATGTCGGTTCCAAAAGACCGGATATGAGTTGGCGTAATTACGCTCGACTTGGTAACCCTGGGTTAATGCGCGTGCACAGCAGGTACATAAAGACATTCTCAATAGATCGCCGATTTCCAGAGTCACCATGGAAACGCGTGGAGAACAAAAGAGAGCGCTATACTTCAGAGAAACGGAGTCTGAGATTTTAAAGACGGCGTATGAAGATTATACGTCCATCAAAAAAGTAATACAGCTGTATCAGCTAAAGAAAGAGTTTCTGCTTGGAGAAAAAGAACAGACAAAGTAAACGCACAAGTTTCTGATTTTATTTTCATTGTGACGCATATATATGTATAACTTATCCAACTTAGATGAATTACTTCAGTTGGTAACAATTAATTGAGTTAAATTTTTTTCAACCTAATACATTACGTCTACCCAACTCAATATTTTTTTACGACTCAAATTTACTTTTTTTTGTCATTCATTCATTTTCTATACCGTTTTTCCCTTTCGGGAACACGGGGCTGCCAGAGCCTATCCCGACCACTTAATTTACATATTTATCTAACTAAATGTCATTTTACTCCAATTCAATTAAATGTTTTTGCCATCTTCATTTATACTTCTTCAACTCTCATATGTCTACGTTTGAGCCTGCAGATATTCTCATTTTTATCACAATAAAAAGAAAGAAACAAAATGGATTCACAACATGAAACACAACATCATTTACTATTTCTCTGATTTTAACATTATTCCACATAGCAGTATGGGTGCTATATAAACTCATCATCCTCTCCCTCCCTCTCACTCATGGTACAGAAAGAATTAAACATAACTGGACAAAAGACCTATACAAAACACAGTAAAACAGCTAAACAACTAAACACATTTGCGCAAAAACCCACACTTAAACCCAAATCCATCCAGACAGGCAAAGGGAACGGTATCCCACAATTCCTTGCGGTGCCGATCTAAAAGCAGCACCCTACTTAATTGAATTAATTTGAATGAAAGTAAAATAACTATCTGATAACTACGTGTTATTTTTAAGCTGACTTAACTAAAAAAATGATTTATCTTAACTGAAGCAAATAAATAAGTCATATTTATATTAAGTCATCCATATGTGGTCTTATCACCCTCTCACGGTGGAAAAAGTATTATCTGAGCTTCTTCATCCACTAAATCATCTTCAAATGGACACGTCATGCTGCTTCACCTCTCTGAAAACAAACTAACTAAACCTGCTCCAAACCAGGTTATTTTTCAGAGCATGAGTTACTATGGCAACTTAACATACCCTGAAACATACCTCCATTTCTGAAACTGAAAGCGGAGGTTATCAACTTCCTTAGCCTCAAACTTACCGTGGTAACTAGCATAACTTTTGCTTTTTGGAATACCCCCCTGGACCTGCAGACTGACAGCAGCTCTTCACTGGGAAGTCAACACAATGGAAATGCCCACACCTACACTATTTTGGCTCAATTACAGCCCATAATAGTTAGAATCTAAAATTAGTAAGTGTTGAACTGACACAGTGCACAACAGCTCAGAATGTGTGAGCAGCAGAAGGAACCCGACACAAACACAGTAAACCTTAAAGGACCTGTTGGACGGGGGCGTGGCCGAGTCTGTCATGAGTTGTTTTGCAAGCAACAACTGCGCTGTTGTACTTTGACTCGGTGCACAGTCGGCTGTGCACGTCCAGTTACAGCAAATTTGATCCTAATCGTGCAAAAAGGACTCCAGAGAAGAAACCACGTCTGTTTGCTGTTCGGCTGTAATCGTCCTGGGGAGCAACCTCAGATCAGCGCTTGGATTAGCTCTGTCATAAATCTAAGATTTCTGAGGAAAACTAGTGGAAAACACAAGTATTTCCTTTGGGAATAAGTCACAATCTTTACTGGAGCTGTGTACTGGTAAGACACTGGGGACACAATGCAATATATATCCCAACAATATACAATATACCCCAATCTGTTGACAGACAATGACCAATACACAAACCGTGGTATCTTTTACATAAATTAAACTGTATAAAATACATTTATATTTTATTGTCAGGGCATAAAGGACTGCAACTCACATACAAGTAATTCTTCCTGAAGCAAATTCCTAGTGCTTTTATTTTGGTAAATAAATGAATTTTTTGCAACATTCCACTTTGTCTGGTTTCCACAACAGAATATTTTTCAGTATAAAAAACAAAGTGCTGTATATTTCATTCCACAGCTTAAATGTACTTTGTGCATTGTTGCTTCGCTCATTTATTCTCATAATCTCCAACAATCAGCCTTTTTCAGCGAAAAGTTAGAGTGGGTACAATTTGGAGTTTATCTGGTTCCAGTGCCGAGCTTTTACTTTTAAAATGGTTCAGGAGTCTGAACTGTGCTTTAAATTTGAAGGGAAAAAAATTGGCAGAATTTACACATTACCGTGTGACGAAGCATCATGATGAATGTGCCTAAATGCTTTATTTCCTCACATCTTGGTTTTTACACGCGCTGAAGCAAACACTTACGCAGTGTGTGCCCAGGCCAAATTATACCAAAGACTCTAAAAATGGCACTCCAATCCCTCCCTGCTTGACACCCAACATTAAGGGTGGGGGGGTTCAACCACTAAATGGTTCATGAGTGTGGCTGTGTCTGCAGCTCACCCCTCCCCCAGGGGAGGGGTCAAATGCAGACAGCTATTGTCGCACACCTAAGTGCTTGACATGTAATGGGACTTTGACTTTTTAAGTAGGACACAAAAGTAAGACCCTGAACTCTGTGTTTGCTCATGAATAATTAATAACCAGCTGATCCTGCTGAAAGGACAGCAACTTGAAGACATTTTCCCCACAGATTTGGGGCCCTGCAGGCTGAGCTCACCTGCGTTCGGTTCCACATCACAGAAGCCCTGGAGTGGCCCAGCTTGTTTCTGCACGGCCCTTTATCGTAGTGTCTCAGGAAGATGTCGCCCTGCAGGTAAAGCGTGTGCGTCAGCGGGTTTGGCTGCAAAGCATGGATGACGTGAGAGCTCAGACGGACTCACATCCAGGTTCTGCAGACAGTACCAACAGAACGTGTGCTTGCAGCTTTTGCACAGCATCTGTGCGCAGCCTTGGTTCCTCTCGATGTAGACGCCGCACATGGGGCACTGCTTGATGGAAGCATCCGAGTCCCTGTTGGGGCAAACTCACGGTTAGGAGCGGGAATTGACGGCAGTCTCAGCTCACAGACTCCATCAGATGCACTAAGGCCTGCACTTGAACTGGGGTTTGTTATTTTTAGGTGAGAAACGTCTGAGAGAAGAACGTTCAAAATGTGAAGTAAAATCTACTCCCTAAACTGCAGCAGGAGGAACATGAAAACACCAACAATGAGAGGAGGGGGGAGAAGAGGAAGGGGCTTTCATTTCAGTCTGAAAGCCTTAAAAGTTTCAAGGCAAATATTTAAACTAGTGCAGTGTTGGGGGTAATAGATTACAAAGTAACGTATTACTGTTCTGTAACTTGTGTCAGTAATGAAGGAACGTAACAAATTACAGTTCAAATTTCAGTTAATTAGTTAAAACTACTAGAGTACAGAAACCCTCATTCCTTAGGTTTTGTAGGCTCTGACATTTTCTCTTGGTTAAATAAAACAAAATGGAGATTCATTTTGTCTAAATGGACTAACTGGTGCATTCGTGCACACCAATGCAGAGTTGGGGATCGGTCAAAGTACAGACATGCCCTCATTGCTGCAGTCACATTGCTTCAATTCAAAATCCAATGAAAGAAGGAGATGCTGCGAGGAGACTTCTCATCTCTGAGGGTCCGACTCGCCTCCCCGAGGAGCAGCGGGGGAGCAGCAGAGCAGAGACCCGCCCCATCAACATGGAAGCAGCTCTAAGAGCCGCTCTTTGGAGCCAGCTCCTTCCTGGAAGCCCTCATGTATTCTTTTACCCTTTTCTGCTTTATTTTTCTCTCTCAGCTGCATTTGATCAGTCAATATCAGTTTGCAGCATTGAGTGTGAAGGATTGACAGTCAGTGGGTTTGCGCTGGGCAGAAGGGGGAGGGGCCATAGTGCGCTACACTAACAGCGGCACAGAAGCGACGCACACGTACGACAGATGTTACAAAAAGCTGTTTCACTTTAAATTGGTTTAAGAGGAAAAATCTGAACATTCAAAAGCTAAAAAGTTGAAATGTAAATTGCTGTTTTTTAAATATTTGATCACTTTATTTTTACATTTTATCTGGAGTGAATAAATGAAAACAAACATTTACACTAATTCATTTTGTGGATAATTCTACATGATTATTGCTAATGAATGAATTTGAGCTACAAAACAACCTGACGAGCCGCTTCTAGCCCCGCCCCCTCCAGATAGAAGAACTTTTTTTGCATTTGGGGAAGAGAAAGAAACTGTTGGAGCATTCAATATTTCTCTGTGCTTTTAACAGACTTAGTTTCACATTTCATAGATGTGAAGACTAAAGCTGTAACAGTTTTTTTCCCCTCATCTCACTTTGAGCTGTGCCAAAGACCACGTGTTGTAACTTATTTTTGAAATTGTTCACTGTTGTCTGAGTTCTAATAAAGTCAGGTTATGTCTTCCACCATGTTGATACTCTGGACGAGGTCATTGATTTAAAAATAAATGAAGGACAAGAGGATCTTGTTTGTGCTGTTTTTCTTTGAGAATTTGTATGAGTGAAAAAGTAAAGTAACTAGTAGTTACTTTTTGAAATAAGTAATGAGTAAATTAATGTAATTACAATTTCACCCAACAACTAAAGTCAAGTAATTGATCACCTTATACCTAACACTGCATTAGCGTGAGCTGCTAAAAGCGGTGTTTGAGAACAACCAGCACGGTGAGCTGATCCGTGCCCTCGCCAGCTCCTCTCTCCGCCTCCTCGCCACCTCCTGTCTCCGCCTCCTCGCCACCTCCTCTCTCCGCCTCCTCCCCTCTTTGGCAGAGAAGCAATGAAATTCCAAAACAACGGAGCATCCAGGATGACATCAGGTCATGTGGCGGAGCGTCAGCTTGGAGCGCTGAAGTCCAAGCGAGACCACTCTGTCCTGCTGGACTGAATACTGGTGACAGCTGGGGGGGGGGGCTTAAATAACCCCGCGATTCACCATGAAAGAGAGCAGGTGGATGCAGAGATTTTCCATACCTAATACCGACTGCTACTGATTTCTAAAACCTGTTGGAATTTCTGCGGACCACTTTAGTTTTCCACTGTGTGAATCTCTCTGCTGCTCTCCTCTGCTCTAAAACCACCTCCTGCTTTTAACACGGTGTCAGTTTCAAAGCCGTTTGACCGCCAGCCAAGCCGCTGACCGAGGACTGACTGACCTGCTTTCATCTGACGGGGAGGCCACGATCATGGGCTGCAGCTCCGGGCACACGTGGCCGTCCCGCCACAGCTCTCTGCAGCCGGAGCAGAACACCGCGCGGCAGGCCGGGCAGGGCGCGGCGGCAGGTCGACCCTCTGAGCTGGGCGGCACGCTGCACACCGCCTGACACTCCAGCACCGGGCACCAGGCTTTGCTGGGGTCCAGCTTCACTCCTGGAAGCGAGAAGAAACAAAGAGGTAGACTTCAAAACCACTACACGACTGACTACAAAGCCAAGTCCATCAGAAATATCATCTTAGAGTGGATTTTGAAATTTGAGGCTTGGCAGACTGAAATCCAGGGCAACGGATTTTATCTTTGAGGGAGAAAAAAAAGGAAACCTCTTAAATCCACTAAAGAAGATTGTATTTTTGATTCTGTGACATCATTGGAGGACCTTTGGTGTAGGAGAGTGCTGTTCCTGTTGGAGAAGCCTGTAAACTGCTCCAACTGAACATGGCCTATACGCTTTAGCACTTTAGCTTTAACACTTTAGCTCAACTCAAGGCCCAAACCACCACCCCTCCACTGCCGTGCAGCAAAGAAAAGTTGTGGTTTGGAACTAACGGTATGCCGACAAGTCGTGCTTGTACAGCCACTTCTGAATGGTGTCTCAGCGTTTTGTAGACGTTTAGAAGGATGCATGAGCTGAATTTAGGAAAACATTGGCTCCTGGAAGAATTATACCTTTGTCCACCTGTCAATAATCTGTCTCACTGCAGAAACGCTCATCACACACTCACACATGTACAAACTGCTTCTGCATTTTCCTTCAGAAATAACAACAAAAAGTTACATAAATAACTACAAATGAGTTTAATAGACAGACAACTGAATGTTTTTTTTAATTAAATTAAACTAAAAGCCCCACAACATTAGTCCAGCTTCTCTAAACTCACTTTTACAACAGCGAGGAAACAGCCTGCAGCAGTACAAAGCCTGTACTTTGAACTGTTTTATGCTTCCAACAACAATAAATACTGTCTTGACAGTGTTTCTTCATTATACAGTCTATAATAAATACCACAGGGAAATATTTGAGTAATTACAGTGAGTTTCTGCACTGCTAAGATAGTTGCTGTGCTGCTATTTTACCAAAACAGAAACAGTCAAGTGAGTTTCCCGTCTGTTCTCAGTTACCTTTCCTTACATTTCAGGGCAACAGTTTAGCGTTTGACCCAGGCAGAGCGGGAAGCTCACTGAGTGACTCGTATCTATGACAACCAACAGCACTTACCTCTCTCAAACTTCAGCCGCTGGTAAAGGCTCACCTGATCGGCCGCAGCCAAACTGGCGACCTGCAGTCAAAGAGAAGTTTCAGGCAGACGGAAGTCATGGTACAACTGCATTATGGGTCTTTGGATTCAAAAAGATCAAAGCACAACCGCCTTTAAGACACCAATCGATCAATATGTTTGCAGCACTTCAAAAGACCAGTTATGGAAGATTTAGCATCTTAAACGTCTAACTCATCTTTTCAAAATAAAAGAAAATGAAGATTTAAAAGGTCTAGAAGTTTGTTTTTTTTCACTTCTTCATCTACAAAGAGACAGAAAGACAAACACAGATAAAATAAAACCTAATTTTTTTTTACCACTGAAATCCTCAGGAATTTACTCTGAAAGACACACATCTACATTTATGCATCACCCGTTACCACACAGAAGCTTCAAAGACAAGAATCAATATAACACTTAAAGATTGTTGCAGCACACAGGGTGTGAAGCAAACGCAGACTTGAGGGAATAATCCACGATCAGTGCAGAAAAGCTGCAGACGTCTTCAGGATTTCCCTTGAGCCTGACGTGGGACGGCGTTGGAACAGGGCATACCTCCGAGTCCAGCAGCACGCCGCTCTTCTGGCAGGCCATATCCGGGCAGGTGATGGGGGTTCCCCCACCCTCCTTTATCGCCAACTCAACATACTGCTGCAAACACTGGAGAGAGGAGAGAGGACATGTGACGGAGCAGCGCCACACACATGCACGCTGCAGAAACCACACATTCCTGAAGATTAGGAGGATGAAAAAAACGAACGTCAGCGCTGCAAAGGCGTGATCAGCATGTCAAAAGTCACATGTTCCTTCAACTATGACATCTGGAAATGTGTGTGTGAGGAACTCAGCAGCTGTTGCACAAAGACAGACAGTTTGAGGTGCAAAAGAGGAAGAATCGGAATGTCACTTTTCGCCCTAAAACGGGCAAAAGTGAAAATGAAACCTGGGGCAGAGCGGGAGTCATCTCCATGACGGAACGCCGGTGATGGATCAACAAAAACTTCCAGTCATAAGAGAAAAAAGCCTAAATGTTTCACTAGTTTGGAAACATAAGAACAGCATCTGTTTTAGGGTTGTTCACTGAAGTCACTGGAGAAGGAAATGAGGCGGCACAAACAATCTACTTATCGATAATTGAGAGTTGGTGAGCTGAGTCAACTGGAGACCTCGGAGATTAGAAACAGGCCGGCAGCAGCAGATGACCCACCGTGCCGCAGAACGTGCACTTGCAGCTCTGCAGCTCCTTGGCTGCAGCAGCTGGACGCTGGCTCAAGCACAGCTTGCAGAAAACCTCGGCGCCACTCTGGGGGCCGGCTCCACCCTCATTCGTCACCAGCTCCTGGACGTCCCGGTGCTGTGGGGGGCTTCTGCCGGCCATGGTGGGGCGGGGCAGCAAAAACAGAGGAATCCGGCTCCGTCTAGGCTCTCGGCGGAAGATGCGGAGTTTCCATTATCCTAAAAGCAGAAATGAGACTTGTTTTTCTCTGCTTGTGGCTTAAGAAACGTCTGGAACCTGTCAGTTCTTCTAATTGCTGCTCTTGCAGCTAATGACTCCTCTGCTCCCTGCACAGGCTGGCTTTGTTGTCTCTCCCTTCTGGAATGTCATGTTGGCAGGCTGTGTTCCACGCAGAGTCCCTGAGAACTTCACCTAAAGAACTGGCCTTGTCTCAGTGTGGAACTTCCTACCAAAAATGTTAAGAGAACAGAACAGAACAGCGGCTCGGTTTGACCTGCATGAATAAACTACCGGAGACATGGCCGGATATAAGCATGGGCAAGGGAGGGCAATGCCCCCATCCTTTAATGCTGTAACTGCCCCCCTAAATGTGATGGCCCGCAAAAAAATCCAAAGCTAACTAAAGACAAAGAATTACAAAAAAAAAACTTAAAAACACTAAATAAACATAATGATGGACAGAAAGAACGGACAGAAAAAGAACGAAAATCCTGTTGCTGAGAGCTCTCTATTTCCATGCTCTCCCACTAGCCCAAGAAATACAATTTCAAACATCCAAAAATCTAAAAAAAATCAGAACAAAAAAGCCTCAACAGGCACAAACAGTGTCCTGCTGGTGCCTGTCCCAAGCCTGGGCACTGCAGTGTCAGCAAGAGCATTGCACATAAAACTTATAAGACACAGATATGTGGATAGATGACTGATGTGATAACATGGTTTTCTGTGCATGTTAGGGATATGACACCCCAAGACGTGCCACCCCCCCCCCCCCCTCATATTCTACCTGCACCCCATAGTGGATCTGGCTAAATCTGGACCCGACTGGAGATGGAATTTATAAAAAAAGAGGATTTCATGGCATAACCATCATTTGTTTACCTTCAAACTTTACACAGAGCCGTTTTGTTTGTTGAGTTCTTGAACTCAAAACAGTTCTGATGTGAAACCCGGCTAATCAAGGACCAAAGGGATTTCAACCTACACCTCTGGAAAACCACATGGAGAGAGAAGACAAACGGGATATTTTGAGCTGTAAGCCAAACATTACCTGCCTCCCTGACACTATGCAAGGGCTAAAAATATACTTGCTCTCATGTAGAACAAACTTCAGCAGACCTCCTTCAAAAATAAAATAAAATAATGGCTCGGTCCAAATAAAAGCAATAATAACACCATAATCTGGGATTTGGACTTAATCCTGTGGATAATGGTGGCTGCAGCCAGACTAGGGTCACACTCTCTTTGCTTCCAGCAGCTCAGTAGGTCCACCCAGCAGAGGCAGCAGCAGCAGAGGCAGCAGCAGCAGCAGGAGAGGCAGCAGCAGCAGAGGCAGCAGCAGCAGCAGGAGAGGCAGCAGCAGCAGAGGCAGCAGCAGCAGAGGCAGCAGCAGTAGCAGAGGCAGCAGGAGCAGTAGCAGCAGCAGCAGCAGTAGCAGCAGCAGCAGGAGAGGCAGCAGCAGCAGCAGCAGCAGCAGTAGCAGCAGCAGCAGCAGCAGTAGCAGAGGCAGCAGCAGCAGCAGCAGTAGCAGCAGCAGCAGTAGCAGAGGCAGAGGCAGCAGCAGCAGCAGCAGTAGCAGCAGCAGCAGCAGCAGTAGCAGAGGCAGCAGCAGCAGCAGCAGTAGCAGCAGCAGCAGCAGCAGTAGCAGCAGCAGCAGAGGTAACAGCAGTAGCAGAGGCAGCAGCAGCAGCAGCAGTAGCAGAGGCAGCAGCAGCAGCAGCAGCAGCAGCAGCAGTAGCAGCAGCAGTCGCAGCAGCAGTAGCAGCAGCAGCAGCAGTCGCAGCAGCATAGGCAGCAGCAGCAGCAGCAGCAGCAGCAGCAGCAGCAGCAGCAGCAGCAGCAGCAGCAGTAGCAGCAGCAGCAGCAGCAGTAGCAGCAGCAGCAGCAGCAGCAGCAGCAGCAGCAGCAGCAGCAGCAGCAGCAGTGTCCTCGTTTCTGCTGAGCAGCTCGGTTTCTGCGCCGTCATGGCTGCTTCTCCAGCTGTCAGGCAGCGCTGCAGCTCATCCTCCCACAGGTTGAGTCCTGCCTGCGCGCTGACAGCCGCGGCTAGAAAATTACAGCCTTCAATTCACCATCCAGCTGTTCCAGCCGAGGCTCCTCTGTCTCACCGAGATCTGGATCTGAGCAGATCTTCGGGGAGCTGGAACATCAGAGCCGTCACAGTGATTTCCAGATGCTCTTTCCGCTGTGCGCCCACAGCTGCTTCTTTAGGTGCAAACTTCGCAGCACGAGCGCACCCTAGCCCTAAAACAAGGAGGGGGCTGCATCATAGTTGGGGTGATCTGCTGTCACGCAGACAGCCGCTTGGTTGTGGATGAGCAGCTGGAGGGAGAGACTGGTTTTTCAGGTCAGAGGATCTGCGTGCTTAAGCTCATAGAGGTCTCGTCCCAGATTCTGCTGAGCCCTCCTGCTTGTAACATGATCGAGAAGCTGCGCAGATGCGTCTAGTCCCACACTCGGTAAAGGTGGACACGTACCTCTCTGTGGAGCTGTACCGTGAAGACCTGGCTGCAGCCGCCGCGCTGTGGTTCCTGCGGCCTCCACTCATCGATGAAAGCAGCTGTCAGCCCGCAGGTCACCGCAGCGCACCTGCCAGGCTGCCAAAACACGCTCCGACCCCCTGCGCGCGCCCCTCAGGCCCAAGCGCGCGACCGAACCTGTACTCGGTCGCCTGCTTGCCTGCTTACATCCAGGAAGCTGCGCGTGCTCTCCGAGCTTGCGACTGCTCCTGCTGGCTGCGTCACTGAGACCGTGCTGCCTTCAAGTGCACCTCGGAACTCAGACACTTAAAATCCTTTGGTCCAAAAATTCGGGGCCCAAAATTAGTTTTGGTTGAACTTGAAATGTACATAAAATCCTTAGGATATATCAAAATGTATATGTGAGAAAGCATATAATATGTTAACAGAATTTCAAATAGATGAGATAATCAAAATATTTGGGAAAATTATACATACTGTATAGCCATGTAGGGTGCATTTATGTGCATTCACTATTGGGTAAATTACCTTAAAAACAATTGATTACTTTTCTTTAGTTATTGAATGAAATTGTAATTACTTTATTTTACCCATTATTTCTTTCAAAAAGTAACTACTCGTTACTTTACTGGTTTTTCCACTCATACAAATTCTCAAGGGAAATCAGCACAAACAAGATCCTCTTGTCCTTCATTTAACTATATTTTTAAATCAATGACCTCGTCCAGAGTATCAACATGGTCAAAGACATAACCTGATTAGAATTCAGACAGCAGTGTGAAAAACGACACGAAGTTACAACACATGTGGTCTACAGCTCAAAGTGAGATGTGGCACACAAAAAACTGTTACAGCTTTAGTTTTTATATCTATAAAGTGTGAAACTAAGGCTTTTGAAAACATAAAGAACTATTGATGGCTCCAGCTGTTTCCTTTTCCTCCTCAAATGCAAAAAAGTCCTTCTGACTGTTTCCTTTGGCTCCCAAGCGGCTCTTCGGGTTTTTTTGTAGCTTAAATTCATTTGTTAACAACAATAATATAAAGTTATCCACAAAAATGATTTAGTAAATTTGTTTTTTATTAATATATCTTTATTGTATGTATATGCTTTCATTTTTTCACTCCAGATAAAATGTAAAATGAAGTGATAAAAAAACTATTTATAATTCAACTTTTCACTTTATAAATGGTGAGCTTTTTCCTTTTAAACAAATTTAAGCTGAATAGACTTCTTGTTGCACCTGTCTCTCCATTGCGCACGCGCGGTTCCCAACCTGGCGGTTCTTGTGCAGCTGCGCAGCATCTGTCGCCCCTCCCCCTTCCGCCCAGCGCAAACCATTGACTGTCAATCGTTTACAGCAAACTGATATCGATCGTCAACATGCAGCTGAGAGAAAAATAAAGTTGAAACGGGGTGAAAGAATATGTAACGGCTGACAGAGTTTCACGGGCTCCGGGGCGGGTCTTTGACCGGCTGCTGCTCACCAAAATTACCAAAATTTGAACTGTAATTCATTACGTTTCAACGTTTCTGACAAAAATAATTAGATTACAGCAATTCTTTTTTTTTTTTTGTAATTAGTTTGACTCTTAGGCATATCAGAAAAACATCTGTTTTGTTTTGATTTTCTTGATGTTTTGTTTTCTTAAATTTTATTTTGCTAATAATTCTGAAACAGCTTGAATAAAAGTTATTTAAGAAAAAACTCTACCTGTAAAATATATGAGATAATCTTGCATTAATACATTTGTAATTATTTTGTTTTTACCATCATCTGTTGTTCTGTATTTGTTCCTTCTGGCTGTTAATTGTTTTTTATTTATTCATCGAATGTAAAGCCATGTTTACTCCTTCAATTGAAAATAAATAAATTCAGGGCCCAAGGGGAGTGAGTGAGCCCTCCACATGCATCGATCACAACACCTGTAAATAGATATAGTTTTGTGATTGTTCCCTATTATCCAGTGTAACACACACACTTACACTCCCACCAACATGTGTGAATGTTGATGTAGGAGCAGCAGCAGCATCTTAACCCTTTAACTATTCAACCAAACGGTAGAGCAGATTTAGAAAACGTATTAATAAAAACATTGATTCTGTATATTACTCCCCCACAGTAATAAGCAGCATAAAAAAAGTGTTTCAGTTGATTTTGTTTGGATGGGTGGTTAAAGGGTTAACGATATGCTGCGTTAGTCTACTGCCCAAACAAAAAATGGAAAAAAAGGATCTGAAGACAGTTTTCCCACAAATCTCCTAAAAATATTCTTCTGTTTTTTTCTCAAATAGTGTACACACTGGATAAATAGATTAATGAGTTAGAATCATTGTGCTGGTGATGTCTCCTCTCCTGCAGATGCTTTCTCCTTAGGATAGCAGAGAAAAGAACATGAAGTTTCATTCTCCTTGATTCTTGAAGAGAAGAAAGAATGACAACAACAACATATCCTTATCATTATACTGTAGCTGCTCCCATTCCGGCCATGTGTGAAAGCTGGATTGCTTCACTGACATTGCGGGAACCTCGGAAAGCGCAGGTGTTGAATTGATCGATAAAAAAAATCCATAGTTTGCTTCTCAACACTGTGGCTTTTGCTCAGGTCCAGTGAGAACACACTCAGAGGTCTGAGAAAGAGAACAGTCTCCTGAGCCTGTTGGCGTGGAGATGTGTGCAGAAAGACCCAACGCTTTACAGAAACTCCTGAAAGTTACAGGACGCTTTCCTGGAGAGGCTTATCTCTCGTCCTGACGCCCACATGCAGTTTTAAAACCATGCTTATGGGCCAAACGTCATCATGCCAAACCCAAGGTGTCAAAAAAATAAAATAAATCAAGTTAGAAGTAGTCTAAATTCTCTTCTTTAGATAAATAGGTTGATGACGTTGTGGGTTCATGTTAAATACCCCACAAACCAATGAAAAATGGAAAACAAAAAGAACTGAATCTCTCAATTGCATCAACAAGTACATTTTGAACAGGCCTCCTTCACTGCTGCAGGTCAGCTGACCTTCCACATCAGTCTGCCTCCTCCTCATGGTGGCTTAAACCCTGTCCTCTCTGCTGTAACGCTTGCGCTATCCTAGGCACTTTAATCCACTTTCATCTAGACCCACTAGACAGTGACATTAAACAAAACTCTTTGAACATTTGAATCAGTTAGTTCAAAAAGGGCCCAAGTCCACAATATTTTCCAAATAGTTATATTATATGTTCTATGGTCTTCAAGGGAAAAGCTATCTGATTACGTGCAAAAAAGTCCTTAGTCCGTTGTAATGTATTGACTATGCTTGACATTTAAAATGCATTGAGTGCAAACTTCCTGGACTTGGGCCTCTCTGTCATGGCTTTAGCTTTATCCCATAGATGGCAGCACTAGTTATCCAATATGGCAGCTCCCCTGTTTAATTCAAGAAGGGCCCAAGTCATGAGACTTTAGTTTTCTAGTCTTCTGTAATTATAAAAGTGAGGTGCTTTATATTATAGCATTTGTAAGCTATGAACTGGTGCTAAATCTGGGCAAAGTATTAATCATTTGGTGTAGCCTCCCTTTAAGCTATGCAATTAAAATCATTTCCTGGAAAAACAAACCTCTTGGACTTGGGCCCCTTTTGAACTAACCGATGCAATTGAAATACAACAGGAAGAAACTTCAGGTTCTTAACAACCAAATCACTTGAACTGTAACTTATTTCCACTGACAAGAGTTTTTAAACCTTAATAAAAACAATCTCAGCTTTGAAATGTTTGACCCAGATACATTGTTTACCTCAATGCAACCTCTTTTGAGCTCATCATGAGGGATTATTTCCGACTTTTCTGACAATGTGAATGCAGGGCAGCTTTGATCATTTCTTAATTATCCTAATTTTCTGATTCTTTCATTGGAACACAAAGCTGATATGATTCTGGTATAATTGTATTGAGGACATGGCCTGATGAAGGGAACATGAAATTCTATATTATAGTGTCTGGACAGTCAGAGTGAATAAAAACAAACTTTAGCCTGTTTCATAGGGAGATACCTGTGTCACATTCACCTTTCTGAATTATTTATTATTTTATTTTGTAGTTGATTATTGTATTTATTTTTTGCACACTCTTGTTACTGTCATGCGTTTTGTCTGTTCTATCTATCTATCTATCTATCTATCTATCTATCTATCTATCTATCTATCTATCTATCTATCTATCTATCTATCTATCTATCTATCTATCTATCTATCTATCTATCTATCTATCTATCTATCTAAACAAAGTCAAATCCATTGATATTTGAACCCGTGAGTGGAACTCAGAGAAGGTTGACATAGCAGAGCGTCTGATCGTTCCTCACTTTACTCTTTGGTGGGACTTCCTGCTTTTGTTTTTAGCGTTTGTTTGCTGTAAATTCTGAGTCATTCTTCTTCTGTTATTGACCTGCAGGGCTGCTCAAACCGCAAACTGAAAGTAAAAGTGTCAGTTCTACCATGTATCACAATCATAACATCTCTGGTGACTTAATGGAAAAGTTTTTTTGCATTTTTCCCCCCAGACCTCACCTGTTTTTAACTAAGCTTTTACGTTATATTGTTATTCACTATTGAAGGTGAAATATACGAGGTGCAGTGAAGGTCACATCTGCCGGGACTGAGTGGGCCCTGTTGTGGGCAGCTGTTGTGTGATAAAGAGATGCAGCTTCCGTTCATTTCCCACACAGGACTCTAACGTTACCGTTACTTTTGCGTTGGCATTCTATGCTTGTCACGAGACACCGAGTAGGCGCGCGGGACCTGACCGCAACTACAGCTCCGAGTGCGCATGCGCCGGGGTTTTCCCACCTCGCTGCATATTAAAGGCGAGAAGAGGAGCGAGCCCCACACCCAGAAGATCAGTCAACCATGAAGAACTTTCTCATCACTCAGGTAAGACGTTTCACCTGAACTCCGCCGGCTCTCACCGTCTACCGGCGGCTCTGTCTGTGCGAACGAGTCACGTTCATGGATCCGTGTCGCTCCAATACTTTAGTTTTGCTGGGGGTTTTTTTCCTTGAGGAACCCCCCCCCTCCCCCCAAGAGGCCACCGAGCTAAATGACAGGTGGTTCACCTTCATCTCTAAAGTCCCCCCACCCCTTCCTGCTATTTCGACCTGGTGATCAACGCATAGATTTTCATTACTGAATATTTTATCCACACCTGCAAATTCCTGGAGGTGAACCCCCACACTTATAATTTAATGAGATAAAACTTTCCCCTTTTACTAGATTTGTTCAGATCTCACTCATTCTATTGCATTTTCTTTTTTATGTGTTTGAGTAGCGCTATGTGTTTGATGGTTTGTAACATCTTTGTACGAATCCATTGCAAACACAGGTGGTTTCCCTTAAAGCCTCCGGAGCGCACAGGGTCGTTGGTCTGATGGAGAACTTTGCCTGGAGGACCTGCACCTCCGCCTGCCAGCTCTTCTGCCTGCCCTTTCAGTGTGCGCCCTGTGGAAACATCTCATGCTGTGCAGGTAAAAGCGCCGCCCCACTGTGCTTCTTTGTTTTGCACATTTTTGTTAAGGGCTTTGGTTTTTCACCAGTCACATGTTTATTTACAGATCAAACCCGTCAGCTGGAGCCGGAGGAAAACAAACGAGGTACAGTACGGTTTATGATGGTATAATAACTGAGATTAGTTTGGTTATCTTGACGTCAAAAATACACAAGTTCTAATAAAACCAAGGATTCATGTCAGATGGTTACTTGTATCTGTACACTTTGTAGAAAGTACTGAAAAGCAAAGCCTTTACTTCAATCAGGAACTTCAACATACTGGAATTCACCCCTGCCATGATGTCACATTTATTGTCCCTTTAGACCACTCACCGGCAGTCCAGAGTGTCCCACCCACCATCCTGATAGTCAACATCAGCAACTCCACCCTCATTGATTGCGTCATCGGGGATTCCGGCCCGTCTGCAGCGGCAGAACGCCGGCCTCTGATGCAGGAGCCTGAGCTCCAGAAGCACGGTTAGTCCCACCAAAAGGAAAAAACGGCACTTTTTAAGAGATTTTGAAAAGGGTTTTTTTTCTCCACCCATCTTTTGCATTTGTCTACAATCTAACTATTTTCCTGTTGCAGCTATGGTGAAGTGTGGCTGCAGCCAGAAAGATCAGACTGCAACACAAAGCCTTCCTCCTCCTCCTCATCCTCCGGTTTGTCCTGCTTTACCACCACAAGAGCAGCTCAACATCAGCATTGAGGGCTCGCATCTCAACCATGTCATCATCGGAGACAACAACCACATGCACACTGAAATGAGCCAGGCTTTAGACTGAGACAAGCCAGGATTTAGACTGAGACAAGCCAGGCTTTAGACTGAGACAAGCCAGGCTTTAGACTGAGACGAGCCAGGCTTTAGACTGAGACGAGCCAGGCTTTAGACTGAGACGAACCAGGCTTTAGACTGAGACAAGCCAGGCTTTAGAATGAGACAAGCCAGGCTTTAGAATGAGACAAGCCAGGCTTTAGACTGAGACAAGCCAGGCTTTAGAATGAGACAAGCCAGGCTTTAGACTGAGACAAGCCAGGATTTAGACTGAGACAAGCCAGGCTTTAGAATGAGACAAGCCAGGCTTTAGACTGAGACAAGCCAGGCTTTAGACTGAGACGAACCAGGCTTCAGACTGAGACGGAAACGCTCAGAAACACTGTCATCTTTGCAAATGTACAAAAAAGCTCCTTCTGAATGTTTTGAATATCGTCTGTTTTTTTGTTCATTTTTTAAACTTCCTGTACACGTGTTATTGTTTTAATGCTGGACAAAGAAAAATATTTACTATTTATGATCAGCAGAGTTTATGAAGACGTCAGACGTCCCTTTGTTTGTGGTTTTTGTGACTAATGTCAGGACCTGACCACAGGTCTGCTGCTGTCAAATCCCAGAAAGCAGATGTAACTTTCCTCTAAGTATTTCTCAAAACTGGGTCTTCTGTGAAATGTTTGTGAAAAGCTGCTGGATCAGCTGGAAATGATATGTTGTTAAAACATAAAAGTTTATTTTTTTATTGTCTATTATATCCAGGGAAACTCATGAGGACTTGTATGGCCTATGGTCAGAAACAATAATTTCTTTCTGGTATTTATTCTAGCAGACTGTTTTTGGTGAAGGTTTTTGTTATTGACAGACATGAGGTTTTCACAGGAAAGACGGATTTTTCTTTCTTTGTCAATTAGTGAATAATGACATTTGAATAAAAGAGGAATTGAAGAAAAGTCACTTCTTCTTTCCTTTCTTCTTCTTCTTCTTGTCCTTCACGTTGTCTTCTGTTTTCCTGAAGGGGCCCAGGCCTCGGCGGACCATGCAGCCCCTCCACCAGGCCTGGACCTGGGCCAGATGTGTGTGAGTCAGCACAAATGCATCATCGCTGAGGCTCCTGAATTCTGCACTCTCACTGGATTGTGTTACCTTGGTAGCAGCAGTTACTTTTGCCTGCTCTTTCTGCAGCCTCTGCTGCTCCACCTTGTCCTCCATGACCAGCTGTTCCATCTCCCTGACCTGAAAGCAGCAAACGCTTATTTAGGAGAAATCTGTGCAGCACAGGCTGCTGCTGGACGCCCAAGCTCACCATCCTCCTCATCTCCATCAGTTTATCTAAGGCCAGTGTTTTCTTTCTGGAGACGTCATAAAGCTGCTGCTTCTTCTCATTCAGCGACTGCTGCGTCTGCTCCTTCCGCATGTGCAGCTCCTTCTGCACCTCCTGAACACAAATAACACTAAATGAGCTGCTTTAGTAGCTGCACATCCATGATGCCAATCTCCCGTTCCACCACATCCCAAAGGTGATCTACTGGGTTGAGATTTGGAGACTGTGGATGCCATTTGAGTCTAGTGAACTCATTGATTCCAGCTTCATGACATGGCGCCTTATCCAGCTGGACATAGCCATCAGAAGATGGTTCGCTGTGGTCAGAGAGGGATGGACATGGTCAGCAACAATACCCAGGTAGACTGTTGTGCTGGAACCATGGTCAATTGGTACTGAGGGGTTCAAAGTGTGCTAAGAAAATATCCCCCACACCATGAAACCACCACCACCAGCCTGAACCGTTGATACAAGGCAGCATGGATCCATGCTTTCATGTTGTAATGCCAAATGTTGCAGCAGAAATGGAGACTCATCAGACCAGACAAAGTTTTTCGATTCTTCTGTTGTCCAGTTTTGGTGAGTCTGTATGAATTGTGGCCTCAGTTTCCTGTTCTTCTGTTGTGTGGTCTTCTGCTGCTGTAGCCTATCTGCCTCCAGGTTGGATGTGTTGTGTGTTCAGAGATGCTCTTCTGCAGACCTCAGTTGTAACCAGTGGTTCTTTGAGTTCCTATTGTCTTTCTATCAGTTGGAAACACTCTGTACATTCTCCTCTAACCTCTGGCATCAACAAGGCATTTCCACCCACAGAACTGCAGCTCACTGGATATTTTCTCTTTTTCCGACCATTCTCTGTCAACCCTAGAGATGGTTGTGGGTGAAAATCCCAGTAGATCAGCACTTTCTGAAATACTCAGACCAGACCGTCTGGCACCAACAACAATGCCAAGTTCAAAGTCACTTCAATCACCTTTCTTTCTCATTCTGATGCTCGGTCGCAGATCGTCTTGACCATGTCTACATGCATAAATGTACTGAGTTGCTGCCATGTGATTGGCTGATTAGAAATTAATGTTAAAGGGCAGTTGAACAGGTGTACCTAATTAAGTGGCTGGTGAGATTATAAAAGATGGTGTATATATCTAAAAAAAACATGACATACAACAAGGTGCTTTGTAGAAAAAAGATAAACACTGAAAAAACAACCAAATGTTGATTAGTTGACTTTTGAGGCAAAGTGGAAAAGAATCTTGTGACTAAATCACTCCTGGAGACTGATAGTATGTCGTCACGCATGACCTCAGATAGTTACCAGAGTTTGAAGACAATAAGTGAAACATTTAGTGACACTCGTTTGTTAAATTCTGTACAAATAGATCCATTTCTTTGCTCCAGTCCAGAAATCCATTCCCTGTGACTGGAGCTAACATCAATGCATGATGCAGTCTGGACTGACCTGGTTCTGGTCCAGCAGAAACTTCTGGGACTCTGTGTGTACTCGCTCCTCCTCCCTCAGCCGTTCCCTCACAAACTGAAGAATAAACAAACGAGAAGACAAAATTAAGAAATAATCCAGTTGAGTACATGATAACCCAGCGTAAGATGATCCCATAATGCACCTCCAGCTCCTCTTCCTGCAGAGAGCCAGTCTGCAGCGTCTCCTCCTGGATCTGCTCACACTTCTTGTGGTTTTTCTCTTCACTCATCGTCTTCTTTGCATTGACCTGCAATGCCAACTTTTTCTGCTGCAATTTCAGTTTCTAAAAGACAAACGACGAGTCACCATAAATGATAAACAATAAATGGCAGCCATTAGAAGATTCTCACTTTTATTTCTTTAGTTTTTTCTTGTATTTCCTGCTGTTGTCTCATTACAGTCGTTTTTCTGTCCTCCAGTTCAATTTTGTCCCGTCTGCGTGGAGAGAAAACATTGTGTTGTTTTATGAATTGAACCATTCATAAAATGTGGTTAAATTAAGAAAAAATATTTTAAAAAACAAAAAAGGAACAACAAACATTTTCTCTGAGAAAAGCTGCAGAGAGCAGAAGCTTTGTCTCTTCTCAACCTCATGGCACAGATGAGATATCTCCTGTGACATTCGTTTGCTGCAAAATTAAAAAAACAACAGTGTCATCAAACATGGCATTTGATTGACAACTGCTTAATGTGGCATTGAACTGGCACTCAAATTTGGCACTGAAAAATAACAGGTTTGACATAATAATGACCTGGCTTACATTTGAAACCACATATTACACATTCAATAAAATGAACATACCCTCTAAGCTTATTTATGCTGTTTTATCTGTCATGGTTTCTTTTTTATTTTCAATCGAAGGCGTGTTTACTCACCACTCTGTCACCAGCTTGATCAGGCTGGATCTTTCCTGCACACAGTAGCAAATAGGATTTAGAGTCCCAGCCTTCACGTTCACTGTGTCATTTCAGTTGGCGGGAACAGAGCTCACCTGTGCAGGTGCTGCGTCTATCTCCACGCTGATCTTCAGTAGGATGCTGTGCTCCAGCGTCTGCAGGCGATGTGCAAAATGTTCGAGAGCCGCTGCAACACGAAGACTCTGGATCTCTGACAAAGACATCCTGCTGCACAGACGCACAAATGTGTGTTTTCACGCTTACGCTAACCCCAGACTCTCAGACGATAAGGTAGCGTGTTTAAAGTTCACATTTAAATTATCATCTACAACCACGGACGAGAGCTGCTGCTGCTGCTACTACTAGCTAACTCTGCGCTTGTTTTTCATTTTCTCCTTGTTAAAATGTGGAAAAAAAATCAGTGACCTACGTCTGTTTTCTTGTGACTGATGTCTGCAGCGCTTCCAACGTTGGTCTAGGTTAAAACAAAACGATCAGGATCAAATAAAAGAAGAGCTCAATAGTAGCTCTGACTCATTTGACTGTGTTACCATGGTAACGAGACGCACTCAGGCACGTGCCAGAGCGCCCTCTCAAGGTAACAGGACCCGAATGTCATTTAGTTTATGTTGTTGTTGTTTTTGAAAGAAAAAAATAAAACTGTATTCTGAATTGTTAAATTAATAAGGGGAAAAAATGATAAAAGAAGAAAAATAAACAGATGTGACGACTAAATAAGTTATGACAAAAAGTCAAATATTTACTTTAAATATATTTTAAGTCGAAATATTACGAGAATAAAGTCGTACATTTATTTTTTTAAATCAACAATTTACAAAAATAAATCTGTGTAAATTTATGCTTCAAAAATATTTACAAGGAAAAGTCATGCTTTTCGATAACAAATCATACAAAGCTTTTAATTTGTTTCAACGGACAATCAAACTTTACTTGTTTGATTTACAGTAAATTGCAGATATTCTGTGAAATCACGTGGACATCACACTCAAGAATCTTTGGAGAAAATCAACTTCCGCTTCCGGTATGTAGAGGAGCTCCTTCCGTTGTGGTTACGGTACCTACACCGGTCGTTTTCTGCAGTTTTGGCCGCCAGGATTGCAGAATCTGCTTTACTTTTTATTTTGGGCAAATAATCTACAGCTTCACTGTCATTAAATTACAACTTTATATAAAATAAAATCATAAGTTGAGTAATGTAAAATTACGAATTTTTTTAAATAGTAAATTTACAAAATTATTCTCATAAAGTTTGGACTTTAACTTTTTTCTCACACTTTTAAAACCTTTTTTTTATTTTAGTTTGAGTTTTTTTATTTTTTTTAATGGTGGATTTGATACTCTGTCTTAAATTGGTGTACCAATTAGTTTTGACAAAAAAACTGTAAAGTTAAAATAATAATTAATAAATACTTTTTCACTTTCAATTCATTAAATGCTTCCACCAGATGGCGGCAGTAACCCCCTTTGAAGGATGCATCAGCATGGCTTTCTGTCAAAAAACAAAAAACAAAACCAACACACAAACAAAAAAAGCATGGCTTTCTGTCCAACTCTGAAGATCGGTGCGTCTTTAGTTTTATTGTGTATTTGATCATTGGATTTGGAAAAGGTTTATTTAAAGCAATCAAAGCAAAAATAATACCAAAACAGGAAAAACAACTGAAATGCATATTTATACAAGAGTATATCAAACATAGGATAATTAGTCATAACATTGATTGGAAAATACGCATACCTGCACATACACTAGTAAATGATTCAATCATTTTTCTGTTTTGCATAGATCATGACACAATGAAATGATTAAATATCAAGATCATCCAAAAGCGTTCAATTTCTTATGATGAATTCATGTTAAGTAGTTTTCTCTCACTGTGCTTCATACCAGTTTCTGTTCTAAATCAACTCAGCTGCACCGCGGTTCTCTCTCTTTAGAGGAGCTTGGATTTTGTTTTTTGGCCAGATCATCAAGTAGGCCTGCTTTAGATCTTTCCACATTTTGTTTTTTCTCTGTTTTACGTCAGTTTCTATTTGGAGTTCATTTATTAAGTCAACAAGTCATGACTTTTAGTTTTTGGTCCTTCACAATGTCTTGACTGAAAGACTTGACGAGCCTGAACCAAGAGATCCTTCTGTGAAGCTGCCGCCCTTTTTGACCCAGGAGTCCAGACCAGCAACTCCAGGTCCCACTAACCCTGCAGCCCCCTGCTTCTCCTGTCTACCAGACCCCTGCAGCAGCATCACTGCTGACAGAAAACCATTAAAAACCTAACTCTTCCACAGCTGACTATGCACTTGAGGAAAAACAATCCCAGTCTACGTCTGCTTTAGTTGCCTTCAAACAAATCAATTTCAATTGCATTATTTCACTTATGGTGTGAAATACATTTTCATAATATCCATCATGTTTTGGATCCAGGATCAAATAATGATTTTGGATTTTCCAGAATGTTTTCAAATTTTTGCCCAAAGGAAAAAGTCTGAATTTTTTCTGCTGAGTCAGCAGAAATTTCAGCAAAGGTTTTTTTGTTTGCCACGTCTACACTGCTAATATTGTCATATGGTATGTTAAATCCTTTTGTATAGCTTGAGCCAGGGAATTATGTATTGCATGTTTACGACATTCGGAAATGGGCGAGCTAGCCATGATCGCAACAGTTGCGAGCTCGCCAAGCCGTTTAAAATCTACAACTTCTAATTCCAACATTTTTTCCACGGTAACTCTCCAGCTACCGTGGCTCGAGAAGTTGCTGGAGGATTTAGGATGCAACACACTTAAATCCCTTGGAGGAGTCTTAATTTTTTAGCAGGTACTAAAGTCGTTGTTTTGCTCTGATTCAAGATGGCGGCTTCTCCCCGAGGGTAAGGCCAACAAAACGTCTGTGTTGGTTGTAGACTTAATCTTGGCGACATGTGAAGATTGGTCAAACAAAAGTTTCCTGAAAATTGCCAAATCTCAAACTTTGCCATATAATGGCCGCCAAGCCGTAGATCAAGTGGCCATCCCATAATAATTTCAAAACTTCCTCTGGATTTCCCCGACACGTGTGTTTTGGTTCTGTTTGTGGATTTAGAAATGTTTTTTTCCAGCTGCAGAAGCGATTTTGGCCAATTCATTTTTTTACAGTTTCGCCCGCTGTGAGGTCATCGTTTCTTTGGGGGGGTATGCCCAAAATGCATTTTCGACCGGTTCCAGGCGTGTTCCAATGAGTTGAGTGAGATTTCGAGCATTTAGCGGGGGCCAAAGTTTTGTTCAAAGGCAGAGTAAAAAAGAAGAAACGTAAAAATAAACATTCTGATTGAACTTTAGACAAATTTGCTACCACCTTGAAAGTGTCTTTGTGTGCATTTTTGTACTACACACTAGCTGCGTTTCCATGACACATATGCGCAAAACTTTGTCAAAATTCTAGAGATGTCGAAAAAACACAATTTCACAATTATACTGTTTCCATTAAATCATAATTATGTGAATAAACACAAACCGAATCACATGATAATTCATTCAAAAACATGGTGATGGATGTGAACAATCCTTTGATTGACAGCAGATACATTCAGATTTCTGCCACGGCACGTGCGCTCATCATCATCTAACAAAGGAGACGTCAGCGTCTTCTTCAGGCTATGGAGCGTGAGCTCCTTACACGTGGGAGGGGCTACGGATGAAGGGATTTTGGAAAATGGTGGTTATTGATTTCACAGAGGAGCAGTGGATCCAACAATTCCACATGACTTTTGATGAGCTGTGTGATGCTGTGGCGCCCGCTGGGCAGCCAGTCCCCACCAAAAAGCGCATCGCCATCCGGCTGTTGGTCATGTGACTCATTTAATTCTAAAAAAGTGTTTCCATTCCAGTCTTGAGAAATATGTCAATTTCCATACACCTCAAAAACCTCCTCCACCAAGCGCAAACACTTTTTTTCCGATAAATGCCCGTTTTTTTTTTTTTAATTGTCGTTTTTCCATTAGGCAAATTTATTATCGCTATTTCAGTGGAAGCAAAGCTTCTGTTCATGTCTGTTTGGGCTTATTCCTTTCCTTTGAGGACATTTAAGGGCTTTTTGTATCTTTTTTAGTTTTTTTCCATCTACAAAAACAATGTTGTCCTTGCAGTAACAGCTGCCAGCCACAATAATAATAGAGTTATACAAAGTCATAAAAATGTAAATTAATATTTATACAAAAAAAAAAAAACATAAAAGAAAAAAACAGCAGTCGCTGAACTGGGACCCCAGCCATGAAGAAACAGAGTAAACTGTTCTTATACTAACATTTTTTTCAACACCTTTTAGAGACCTTCCAGGTTTCCCTAACAAAACGGACATTGGTTTGTTGCTAAATAAATAAATCTTTCAATTTTTAACATGTAAATGTATATCAGACCAACCCAAATGTCTCTTAGATGATCTTAAACACGCTAACTCAGACAAAAACAGAACATTTTCAGGACTTCTAAGATTTATTTTAAATTTGAACAGTTAAAACAAACCACAAGAATTATTGCATTAAAGTTTATTTCTGTAGTCACCATTTGCTTCTCTCTGCAGGGCGTTAAAGGTTCACGGCAGACTGAATACCAGCTCCGCTGCAGTACATGCATGAATCTGTCTGTCCCCGTCTGCCTGCAGGGAGAGCTCCCCCCCCCCCAGCATCAGAGACAAAACATGAACCGGCTCAACAGAAACGTGTCCAAAAAGGCAACTTTTAAGGCAGAAGTATCTTAAAAGGAAGATGAAGAATGTTAACAGTAAAAATATGAATGCAGATGAGAGTGACGCTTCAGATGACGAACAGAACGTTTAAAGGCATCTGAAAAAGACTTTTCCTTGAGTGTTGAACAGTTTTACCATCGGAGGCATCTTGCTATAACTTTCATGACTCCACAACACAAATCTGTGAGCAAAAGTTAAGACATGATTAAAGTTAAATCACATTTTGAAAAGGCAAAACAACATCCACCTGTTAACTCACAAAATCCTTTTGTCTCTATGATTTACAATGGTTACTGATGAGACTACAGCACTGACGGAACATTTTCTGTTCCTAAAAAGCAGCTCAGCCTGTGCTGCACGTCTGATACACTTCCTATGAAATGATGCCTTCTGGGAGTTTATCCCGGCCGTCAAAGTGCAGTGAATCAACGTACCAAATTTAAAGGGAAACCTCCTAAATCTACTTTTGAATTTGGATTTTACACATTTTACTTGTTAAAATTACAATATGAGCTTTACTGAGTGGGAGATGACTGCAACACTTCTGCAGAACGGAGAAACTGGGGGGGTTATTTGGCACCGATTAGCATAATAAGTTGATAGATTCATGGTCTAAATTTAAGGGGTTAAAAAATAGGCTCCTTGAAATCTATCTGAAATAAGCTTTTAGCTGTGCTTACAGGTGCTGCAAAGAGTCTGAGCATCCTCAGCAGAAATCCAATTTTCAAGAAATCCATCATTTACCAAACCTGCATGCATGTAAAAAACTAAATTATGAGTTATAAAACAAGCACAGCATCATACAAAGGTCAGTGAGCGTTGGGGTCTCCTCTGTTTTGTGCTTTATTCAATGCCGTGTCACACAGTCACAGCCTACATTTTAAGCATTTTGCACATCTGAAATTTTGGTTTTTCGTGATACATGCATGATCTATGTACATAAGTGTTTCTTGTGTTCGTCGATCATCGATGTGTGCAGATGTGACTCAAGGGTTTAAGCCGACGGGTCTTTATGTGAATTCGGTTTTAAGCAGTTCAAAATTTTGGGTCAGTTGAGAATCACACAGTCTATGCGTAATTCACGTAGTTTATACGCAATTATTACGTAAATCTTGTGCAAGTGTGCGTGATTTTTAAGAGATGCATACATAAGTTTGTGGCTTTCCACGACCGTTCCACCTAAGTCTGATGGACTTTTCACGCATGTACCAACGACGTATGACTTTTATGTCACGTATACGACAAACATGCGTTAAAATTATGTAATTGACGCACAGATCATAAATAAATTGCGTATAAACAGCGCAATAATCACACACGGTTCATGTTCTGCGTTGTGTGGTTTATTCATACTTCAATGGTTTTAACGTGGTTCATTCCTGATCCATCTGTGAAATTTTCCCATATTGCCCACAACGTTTCTCACTTTTTCCAAATAAATTCGCGGATGACCAATTTTCATCTGTGCGATAGGCCCAAAATGTACTTAGTGGCTGTGTGACACGGTCTTTAAATGTGGACGTCGGTCCCCATGGCATCTGCTTTGGATGCTGAGTTCAGTCAAATGTCCACTGAGGTCAGGATAGTTTTTCAAATAAATGACATTTGTGAAGGAGAAGTCCTGCCAGGACCTGGGCTTAGCTGTATAAACTCTGTCTGGATGCTGAGGAGTTTACATGAGAGGTGCTCTCATTTTCATCCAGGAGTGTAAAGGGAGGACAGAGCAACGTTGGTTACATTTAATTCATTTAAATTGAAACATAAACAGTAAATAAAATTATAAATAAACAAATGATTGGCAAGTGTGGCTAAATTCTGCACCCATAAAAGTACACAGTAAAAAAATAAATGAAATCAAAGATAGTGTTCAAAACTCTGGTTTTTTTTCTTCCTTATCCAGTTCAAACTGATGTGTGTGCACACTGATAGATGCAGAACTTGAACCCATCACAGAGCAGTCTGTGCATCAGGCAGTGTTCATGCATCTGCCCCTGCAGCCCGCTGCTGTTTGAGGCTGCTGTGCTCTGCGGTCTGGACCAAAGCGGGCCGTCAGAGATGCGCCGTCAGCAGTTTTTGCAGCTTCAGATTTCCTTGATTGTTCGCTCAGAGGGCCGGTACTCCTCCCTGCCTTTAGGGGACGACATGTAGAAGGACTGCGTCTTGCGCTTTAGTCGAGCCCTCTTGGTGGCCAGAGACAGGCTGTGCTTGCTGGAGGAGATTATGTCAGAGATGAACTTCTTGCAGTCCACGCACACCTCCATGGTGGCCCAGTCCTCCGTCAGCTCCGACGGAAGCTCCAGCTCTTCATGAGACTTCAGAGAGCTGTGCTTGGAAAGCCTGCAACAGAATTTCAGCCGCAGGAAATCAGGGAGTTTGACTCGTCTGTGTACTTTTAAGGACAATCGGCAAAAGAAAAAGGTTTGGATTTCCTTGTTTTTTTTGTTCACCATGCCCAAAAACCCTAACACATTCCTAACCCTTCTGCTATCTTGTGGGGTCCAGATGACCCCACTCCCAATGCGGAGTGGGGTCATCTGGACCCCACAAGATAGCACAAGGGCTAATATGTTCATAGTGTATGTCATATCGTTTCGTTCAGCCTGAGCCAAAGACACAAGTATTACATTTTCCAAATATTTCAGTAAAAACAAGTTTGAATTCCCCAATTTAGAGATTAAATTTGTTATAGGTAGTAAAGGTGATCTTGTTTTTAGAAAATTCAAGATCGCAGGCTCTTTCCCAGGTTAAAGGTCAACAAAACTTTGGTGGTCCTTTGCGAAAGAATTATATATTGCAATACACTGGAAAAAATAGCGTACATTAAAAAAAGTATTTCAATATATAAACAACTTACGCACATATTTTAAAATTCATTCAATATCTCCAAAAGTCATTTTCACTGGGTGCTGCATGCAAACTTTGGGGAGTTTTTGAGCAATCAACAGAGGTGACATTTTGCTCCAAAGTGAAGTAAGAATCTGGTCCGTGCAGCGACAGAATAATTAGAATAATTCAGAGTTCACTGCAGACAGTGGTGCTTGATTTGACCATAGAAAAACTGCCTTGATGCAGATATTTCTCCACTAGATGTCAGTGGTTGAGAAGCAGACGGGATTCATCATCTGAGAGCACCAAACAAATCTAAACACAGGCCAGTTGTTGTTGTGGTTCATTTACGGTTCTGCTGCAGAACCAGCAGCACTTGAGGTCAGTGCGTTGTGCCAAAGTGGGGGGTCTCTCACCTGGCCATGGTCTTGTGAATGCTGTGGCGCTGCGAGCCCTCGGAGGATTTATCGGGTTTAGCAGCTCCTCTTGCTTTTCCTGCTGCTTTAGACGCTCCTTTGGCTGCTCCTGTTGAAGCTGGGGATGCCGCTGCTGCTGACTGCCCCGGCTCTGGGGCCACGAAGAGTCCCTGCCCCACAGCGGCCATGGCGCCGACTCTGTCTCGGGGGAGAGTGTTGGTGGAGCCAATGGAGTAGATAGGCAGACTGGAGTATGGTTTGGAAGGCAGCCGCATCTTTCAGAGAACAAACACATGGATGTTAAAAGACAACAGCACTGACGTGACGGAAGAAGCTTCGGTGTAGGAAATCCAGCTATTGGTTTAGCTGAAAATTAAGAGTCATTTGAATACAAACAAACCAAAAGAATAATTATTTTAGTAAAATTCTAAACATAAAAATGAAGAAGAGCCAACATACCTTCTTACAGCACTGAGAACACACTGGCCTGAAAACAGGAAGAGCAGAGGAAAATGAAGGTCAAATATCCAAAACTGTTATGATAATTATTTCTGAGGAACTCTGCAGAAACTATGTCCTAGAAAATTACACTGGATTTTTTGATTTTGGCTAAAAACTGAATTATTGTAACTAAAAGACCACTTGGAACGTTTTGGAAATAGATTAAAAGATGATCGTACATTTTGTGCATATTGCACTGATGAAAATTGGCCATATGTAAATAAATGTGGAACAAATGAGAAACGTTGTGGTCTGTCCGTGAAATTTTCACAGATCACGAATGAACCCCGTTAAAATTATGGAAAAAGTATGAATAAACCACGCGAAGAGCACGTCAACCAATGTAAAACCCAAATTAATTGGTGATTTGTGCCTCAATTACATAATTTTAAAGTGATCTGTGCGCCGTATACGCAACATAAAAGTTTTAAATTGGTGGTACATGCGTGAAATGTCTGGTAGACACACAAACGGTCGTGGAAAGCCACAAATTTGCATATGTGTCTCAAAAATATCGCACACAATTTTGTAATATTTATGCAATAATTGCGTAGAAACTGTGTAAAATATGCATAAACTGCATAATTCTCAACCAACCAAAAATTGTGAAACGGCTCAAAACTGAATTTATGTAAAGACCCGTTGGCCGAAACCCTTGATAGACGAACGCGAGAAACACCTGGAAATTTACCGATACCTACACCAAGCATGTTTCACAAAAGACCGAAACTTCATACGTGGAAAATGTAGGTATAGTGACTGTGAAAGACTGCCTTAGATAGACAAAAACAAGACTAAACATGGCGGTAAAGAGATGATAGGTGGTTTACTTTTTGCAGAACTGGCAGGTGTAGGACCAGGTGAAGAAAGAAAACCTCTTGGTTCGACAACAGAAGCAAAGCTGCAATAAAAAGTACACACACAAAATCTTCATAAATTCACAGACCAGGATCAACACAAAAAAAATAAACTTATTTCTATCAGAAGGAAGGTGCTTATGCTCATTGGAGTTTTTAAGAAAAGGCTAAAGACTCATCTTTTTAACCTGACTTTTAGCTAATTTTTTACTAATTCTGTTTAATTTTATTTATTCATTCAGTTACCGTAGTTATTTATTTTCATGTATTTATTTTGTATTTTATTTATTTATCCATTAGATTTTTAATCTGTTATTTTAATTTACCTTATTGCAGTGTTTTATTGTTACTTGCTCTTATCAATATGTTTACATTGTCATTCTTAGTTTTATTTTCATTTCTATTTCCGGTGCTCCCTCAGTTGGGACCTCTCCCTCTGTTCAGCCACTGGGGCTCAGGATGGGGACCTGCATCACTGCTTAGCTGTGGTGGAGCGGTCCCCGCCTGTGATGCTGCATTTGGCTGTCTATGCGGCTGTTCACAGAGTGCTTGTTTTTGTATTATTTCTTTTGTTTTGTTTTAATGTAAAGCACTTTGCGTTATTCTTTTATATGAAAAGTGCTTTAGAAATAAAATTGATTGATTGATTGATTGATATGGCATGAAGAAGCAAAGCGAACTTCCAATGACCTTTCCCTTCTTCATGGCGTGGTAGACGTCTCTGTACTGCTGGAACTTCTCCAGCTCTGCTTTCACCAAAACCTGTCGGATGTGCATCACCTCCTCCACGGTCAGAGACAGACACTCCACAGGGAAGGAGAACTCCTCCTGCAGAAACAACACACAGCCCTCTTGTCACAGTTACACACATTTAGTTAAGTACATTTAGAAAACTGCACTCCAAAGAGCCGTTTTACTGCATCCTACGCCTTTAACTTGTCACAGTCAACCACATTTTCAGTTTCTCCTCCTCTTGAGTCTCTGACCTCTCAGCTTTTATCTCTGTTTCTTCATAACTCAATTATGAATCCTTATGAATCTTGACTGCAGCTGCACAAGCTCAAAAACAGCAGCAGCAGCAGGATTCCTACTCCTTTTGACTCAGCCTTAACTGGATGTTTAAAACCTATTCTTAGCATATTAAGCTTCCATTTCCTGTTTTTTAGGGTTCCCGGGAGCCAGACTCACCAGAGACTTGGAGTTCTGCTTGGACGGCGGCTGAAACTGCCGCACATCAGTGGGCGTCTCTTTTTCAATGGAGTGTCTCCTCTGGGGGGTCTGTCTCCTCTCCGGTTGAGGTGTGGAGGAGATGGGCAGGAACTTGGGTGGAGCTGATGTTGATTCGTAGAGAATTTAAAAAAAAAACATTTTGCTGAGGTATCTGTGAAGATTCTCGTTCTTCCAGGATGGCTCCACAGCAGAAACTTTTCCTGTAATTTTTGCTTGAGCTTCAAAGAGAGAAACACTTGTCACTCACTTTTCTTCCCCACTGCAGACTCTGGGGACGTGTCGTCCATCAAAGATGTTGCAACACTGGAGCTGCTTCCTGATTTGGGGGAAGGAAGTTCATCCTAAATGTAAAAAAAACAATCATCAGAAATCCACTGATTGTTTGCAGCAAAAATCTTTAGTTTCAAAGGTCGTTGAAGAAAAGACATGAAAGCAGTCAGCTGGGATCTGCCAATGAAAGAAAGTCAGTGTTCTAAATGAACCACAGCAGCTCACATTATGTTGATTTTAAAATGGGATGAGTTTCAGCGGCCCTGTAGTCCTTTCTTTCCTGTTCCAGAATGACCTGCTAGCTCAGAGAAGAGGCCAAAGACACTCACGTCGGAGTCGGAGCTGTCCAGCTCAGCCAGGCTGGGAGCCTTCAGGAGCCTCTTCCTCTGAGGAACCGACTGAGAACCGGAGGGCTGCACTCTGGGAGATGCTGAGCCATTGGTGAGGGACAGAGAGCTGGACGTCCTCCTGCCCATGTAGGGGCTGAACCCATCTGTGCAGAGGCACGCAGAAGACAGTCTTTCAGAGGAAAAAGCAGAGATACAGAACCCAAAAGACCTCCTCTGCTGCTTCCTCACACTTGAGAGGATGCTGTTTGACACAGAGGAGGATGGTTTGAGATTCATCTCGGGGTTAAAGAGGGAGTTGGAGGGGAAGAGCAGCGTGGAAAGTAGATAATGGAAAACTTATTAAATAATTCCTATAAAGAGCTTCATCCATAATGCTCTGTTTCACAGGAAAAAAATGATCTGAAATTG
The DNA here is from genome assembly GCF_053564925.1 of Oryzias latipes. Classification (NCBI taxonomy): domain Eukaryota; kingdom Metazoa; phylum Chordata; class Actinopteri; order Beloniformes; family Adrianichthyidae; genus Oryzias; species Oryzias latipes. Next base: position 8,089,296 of record NC_136252.1, on the reverse strand, counting down.
AAATAGTAACTCCAAAGAAGTCGACAGAGAGGAAACCATCAGGGATGTTCAGCCAAGACATCTGATTCAGGCAGGATTTATGGGAAAGTGCTTTAAGGTTTTAAGCAACAAAATGACCTGCAGAGGGGGATTCTGGGAAATCCTTTATTAGAGGAGGACACAGGCTAATTCTGCTGAAGGAAGATAAACCGCCAAATTTCAGAAATGCAGGTTATGACTTTCTAAGAACCTGCATCACAAGAGCTTCAGCTGATCATAAAGACAGTGGGTTACACTATATTCTTGTTTTCTGCTAGTATTTAGCTTGGAGCCATATTAGTTAGCAGCCAGGAAGGGAAAGAAGGCATGAGGTCAAAGTTTTACAAGGCCTTCCAGTCCACAGCGTGGCTCATACTTTACCTAATCCTGTACGGAACAAATCCTGTGGCATACTGCGCGTTTTGCCAAAACCTGAAAGGGAACACTTCCATCATTCAGTGTCTCTGTTGACTCAGCAGGTAAATGAGAGTTATCTCCAGAAAGAAGGGAATACTTGTTGGCAATGCTTTGTTAGTTATCTGACATTTCCATGCTTCTAGATGAGAATTATAGAAGCTCAAAAGTTTGAATTCTCAGATCCACCGTCTTTGATTTGGTGCAGCACTGACTTATTGCGACTGAAAAATGTTTTTTTTTTATGTTACAGACATAGACAGACTATCAAAAACACAGATTTCCCCACAGAAACACAGAAAATGACAAAAATATAAAGATTATCAATACAAGACTTAAATCAAGTAAAACCTCTTCGGAGAGAAACACTGGATTGGAGCAGAGCAACAGGATAATGACTGCATTTTTTAAAGATTTTATTTAAATACAGAACCAGGTCACTGTGTTAGTTGACTTAGTCTGATCTGCATCCTGTTTAAACTGTTTTAAAAACTCTAAAGCTTTTCTGTTCCTTTTCAACCAGCAGAGACGAGCTGACAAAATAAAAGTCTTCGGTCAGACAGTGTAACTCAGGGTTACTCAACCCTGGTCCTCGACATCTACCACCCTGACTGATTACCTGGATCAGGTGTGCCAATCACCATAAGGAGACACCTGAGTCAGCAAATTTTCTATTGTAACTAGAAAACAGGAAGGGCTGTAGATCTCAAGAACCGGGACTGAAAGCCCTGGTAACTGTACCCACTCCTGACATAAAGTCTTTTAAAGTAAAGAGTTTTTGGAAAAGTTTTTTTAACCCTTGAAACTTAATCTGGTTACAGACTTAAACCTGAGTCATGATGCTACGTTCACACTGACCTTGGCAGAATGTGGCCACCCACGTCATACAAGAACACAGATCTAGAAGCGGGGCTGAGGTTTGTTGTGCTAAACTGTCAGAACACTGACTCTCATTCATGGACTGTATAAGAGAACTGGACTGAGTGACTCCTCCCTTCTGGCGTTATAAACAGGAAGTACTCGCTGCCCACCAAAACCTCATAGACTTCTCTGTAGAAATAAACAGATGTTACTCAGTCAGTCAATTGATCAGAATAACCATTCATACTCTGATACCTTTTGAACATGTTCTTGATAATCCCCCTTTCTGTTCAGGATATTTTTTCTTTATCACAAGTTATTCAAGTTATAATCTGACCATTCAGATGCCTCAATAAAAGTAGGTGGTCTTGTGTTAAACATTCAAAAGGTTTGATTGACAGGTTGGTCCACTCATCAAGTAAAAAGTGAGTGGACTTCCAACAAGCTTACTCCTGAATGGCGAGAGTGGTTGCCATAGAAATGATGACTTAGACCGACTCGGACCAATCACTGCTGACCGAGGATGTCTGGCTCCAACATGGCAGCGTCCGTATTGTGAAAAAATGGCGACTGAATTGACTTGTTTGAGCTGTAAATGAGTTGTTTTCTATGGATGATGTCACACGCACTCGCTCCAGTTCTCACATACAGTCAAGTCTCGTGTCATTGCCTGTGATGAACAGGTGACCTGAAGTGTGTGTGCAATTGTGTGCGTGGATGGAGGGTGTTAACTTCTCTGTGTATTGCAGAACATGCTGTTCTGCACACTTATCGGATCCAACTCCTCAAAGTCTCTGTGCCACATGAAAGACTCTTTTGTAGAACGTTGGTGAAACATGGTTCATGCTTTCCGGGGTGCTCCTTTTCTTTCCTCGATTACATAACTAGAAGCGTGTTTCTGCAGACCTATGCGCTTAGCAAAGGTGACACTCTTCCCGAGTGTTTTGGATTTAACAACCAGAGTGTTTGTTCAGCAGTTATATAAGGAGGATTAGATGTGAAAGGAGAACCCTGCTTAAGACGGTTCATGTGAACCCTTTCTGTCCAGAAACCAGGACAACTCCTTCCTTCCAATGAACGCTCCAAAGATTCACAAAAGCAAGGAGCAGTGCGTTCAAAGGGAGGATGTTTTTCAAATATAATTACAGGGTGAACTTTTAACATTTAAAGCTCCACTTTTCCTGAATTGACACTGGAATCAGTGTTTCTTTCAACAGTGCAGTAGTGAAGTCCATTCAAAGCCCCAAACTGCCAATGAGGCGATGAGACAAGCCAGAGAGCTGAGTTCAATCTTTTCCTTTTAGACAGAAAGGCTTACGGTCTGAGCAATAAGCTTCTCCCCATCTGCAGTAAAAATACCTCATTCTTACTGATTTGAGATATAAAGTTCCTTAATTCTTTTGAAGAAAACGTAGACAAACATCAGTAAGAAAACATCTCTTACAAGCAGAAGATCCTAAATATTTGGGATGCTGGCCGGCGCTGAAGACCCTAATGGAGCTTTTCTCAATTAATTTGACTGGATGTTTAATTTCTGTAAGCAGTAAGGGTTGGACCAAAGTTATGCGAGCATCTTTTCACTGAAAGCAGGACTACAATAAGAACAAAAAAGAAACAAGTCACCTATTTTTTAGAAAGCTAATTAAAAATCTGACATACAGGACATTGTGCCTTCTGAGGATTCTTAGTCCATTCTTCATGAGTTGTAGACTGACGTTTGTGTTTGTGTTCTGAGAGTTTTCTATAACGATTATGCCAGTCTTAACTGTGATCCTGTTGGAAGGTCTGCAGCATCTTCACAGATTCCTCAAGGTATTCCTGAACCCATTTTACCAGCAGATCTTCAGTTTTAGAAGAAACAAAGCTCCAGAACATCATCGTTGTATTGATATTAAGGCCGTGTCACACAGCTACTGCCTACAGTTTGTGCATTTTGCACGTTTGAAATTTTGGTCTTTTGTGATATATGTGTAATATATGTAATTCATAATTGTTTTTGTGTTTGTCATTCATCGATATGTCCATCGAGAGTCTCGGCCGACGGGTCTTTACGTGAATTCGGTTCTGAGCTTTAAAAAATTTTTGGTCGGTTGAGAATTATGCAATTTATGTGTGTTAAACACAGTTTCTATTATGTAAATCTTACGCAGTTATGTGTTATTTTTGCACGATACAGACGAAAATTTGTGGGTTTCCTCGACTGAATGTATGTCTAATGGACTTTTCATGCATGTATCACCGATGTATAACTTTTATATCACGTATAAGGTGAACATATCACGTTGAAATTACTTAATTAATGCACAAATCACTAATGAATTGCATATAAACAGTGCAATAATCACGCACGGTCCATGTTCTACGTTAATTTACGTGTTCTTTGAGTGGTTTGTTTTTACTTTTGGCGTGGTTGTAACATGGTTAATTTGTGATACATCTGTGATAATTTCACGTGAAGACCACACCTTTTCTCACTTTTTCTTCGTATATTCACGTATGACCAATTTTCATCCGTGCAATATGCACAAAATGTACATATTGGCAGTGAAACATGGTTTTTAGCACTGAAATCCCTGACTTCTGTGGCACAGTGGTTATGATTTAGCCCTTTGTAGGTAAAATTAACTGATTTGAACTGATCTTGTAGATTGAATAGATTTTCTGTAATATCATAGATCAGTCAATAGCTCTCTGCTTTAGCAAAACAGAAAAGATACATGTAACCTCAGTCTGGACCATGAAGGCAGCAATTAAAGTAAAAAAAAAAAGAAAAGTAAAATGTATTACTTGTTTATTACTTTTAGAAAAGATAATCTGCTAAATAACTAAATGTAAATGTCATGTGGTCTTATTTCACACAAATCTAGAAAGGCACAGATTTCCAAGAACCAGTTCGGTTGGTGTTCGGACATTCAAGGCCTCAGCTGCTCATGCTTTCCAAATATCCTTGCCCTACCCACTGATGATTACATGGATCAAGTGTGTTTAGTCATTCAGAAGATGCCAGGACAGGCTATGTTTTAATGCAAGCAGGGATGCATTCCTTGTTGCCCACGCTTGCGTTAACTAGTGGAACCTTGGGTCATACCCACTAAAGTTGTGTTTGACTACTTTAAGGCAATAACACACTCCAGATGCATCCATGTTTGAACTTTAACAGATTTGATTGTCTAAAATCTGTCTTTATGTCTTTGTATTGAATGTCAAACTGACATTTTCTACCTACCTACTCCTGCTGGAACTCAAAACCGTTTGAAACTATATCCAGTATGTTTTCATACAAGGTCCTGAACAACATCAGATTTTATATAATGGTGCGTCTGATAATGTAACAAATAGTCATCTATGTAGCATCATTCAACCTTGTTAGGTGTCTAATTGACAAACAGTTAACAGTACCATCCCAGTCTGTGTCCACATATGCAACAGCTGTAGTTGTAGTTGAAAGTAATTTGATACCGTACTTCCATCAGACGGATGGCAGACATTAATTCAAATGTACAGTAAACAAGTAGACAAACGTCAGAGCAAACAACCTAAACTGACCCCGAGGACCTGCAGTGTGTGAATGAAGAGCTCCATAAAGTCTCAAAGTAAAAAAAGTATTTTACTCTTCATAATGGACATCCCCAACGTCAATCTGTAATTTAGACAGTTGACAAAAAAACGCAAATTTTGTGCATGTTTATTCATTTACAGTCATTTAAAACTATATTTTAATATTTTATAAAACACAGTCCTAATTTTTGATAGCATAGCACAGTATTTCACTCCTGATTTTAATGGTCAGTGTTCCCCATCTCTCCGTGGACAGTAGCCAACCATCCACAAACACAAAAGCAGACATACAAACGTTTGCACTGGGCTTGTTAAGCTACCGTAAGTGTTGTGTGTTTTTTGAGACGACATACAGAAGCAGGTGACCAGCTGCAGCACGCTAGAAAACAGAAAGACTTGACCTGATCCAGCAACTCTGAGGTTGTGTCCGGATTCCTTCAATACTCATTTTGTAGAGCTGTCTGAATCTACAATTCCATAATCAAGTGCCCTAGAAATTACCCAGAAGTCTCTGCGAAAAACCAGTGTGCATCAATGCTCACTAGATTGACAATGTAGACCACAACCACGAAAAAAATGTATTCATATTTATTTTTTATAAACCATCCAAGTTTTCATAATTAGAACACAGTGGTTTCATAGATAGTCTTTATAAAATGTTCATATTTATGAGTTTTAAGAAGTCATTGACTTCACTGACAAGAGAAAACAATCTGACTGCATTCCACCAGAAAGAATCAACCTCAAATGTTTTATAAAAGCAGCACGAAAAGGCCAGAGTCAGTGGTAAAGCATGGCTGTCTTTGATTGTGTTCACATCCTTTCTGAGGGGAAACTTGTCTCTGGAGGAATCGGCTTCCAGGTTTAAATGCCCTGGCAAGGTTTCCACTTCTCCACTGCCTCCCAGGAACATCAACAGGCCTTTTATTCTTTATTCTGCTTTCTCTTGTGTTTTGAAAGGTGAGTGTAAGAGTTGTAAGCTGGAGCCAGGTCAGGTCGCCTGGTTTTTGTTAAATGGCTTTTACACAATCAATTCAGTCTCCATTAAAAAACCTACACTGTTACTGTCACTGAACTCTTTGCTCTCATGTGGTCGTGTTTGATATCTAATATAACTGTAAAGGAAAATTTGTTTTATGCTTAAGATTAAAATGGAGCCAGCAATGACAGGTGCGATTGACCATCTTTGGAAAGGTAGGGTTTTCAAAATTCGTTGCTAGAAATCTTCAAATTATCCCAGTTTGTATCAGTGACCACAGGGTTCATCCATTTCAATTGTTTCACTACATAAACCAGGCTTATGGCTTGCATGACATTTAAGAAACCAGATTGTTCAAGAAAGGCCACAATAAGCAGGTCACCTGAGTGCAGGTCAGCAGCAACACAAATATTAACACAGACACAAGCATCAACACAAAGCTCAAGCAGCCCGGCTGCTGGATGGCTGTGATGCGACTCGCTCTAAAGTTTTATATTTACAGTTTTCTTACCCAGCCTGCCCCTGCGGACTTCATCAGGCGACACCGGCCGAAGTTTCCTCTCTGACTTGATCTCCTTGAGGATCCGCTCATGTAGAGTGGGGGGAGGTTGCGCCTGAGGCTTCAGTTTTCGAGCCGAAACCTGGGGGTTAGAGGGTATGAAATGAGTAGAGCACAGCTCTGCGTGACACAGACACGCTTATGACACATGAATGAAAAAGCAGTTTCAAAAAAGCCTTGCTCCAATGTAGATCCCCTATTTTCCACACCATAAGGGGTACACAACAACAGCGCGCCTTATAATCCAGAATACCTTCATTAATTCTGGTTCCGTTTACCGATGTTAGAGTGATTTTGGGAGATGTAAGAGCTCAATCAAAATGTCAGTCTGTTTTTGGTTTTACAAACAAATTTGGGAGTTGTTGTAAATACACTAACGTGGCTAAAATTTAGCAGTGTCTGTGGTTTTTTTGTGTTACCAACAAGGTTGGGAGTTAGCATGGTCACAGTATAAATCATTTTAGTAGTATGAGACTGGTTTTTACGTCTTGAAAACAAGGTGGAGGTCGAGGTATTGTGAATATGCTAACGCTTCTAACGTGTACCTTATACAAACAAGTCATAGAGTTACTGTGAAAGCAGTTAAAAAGTCTGAAGGACTTAACTCTGACTTACATATGACAAAAGTTCAAAATTAGACCATTCACCGACGGTGTGCCTTATAATTCGGTGTGGCCTATAGTGCAGAAAATATTGTATATATTTATAAAAACGTATATAAACTGTAATAAAATATTCATTTTTCACTGCTACAGTTTGTTTCCAAAACTTTTTAACCTTTCTGTGTGACATTTGACCACACAACGTTAGGATGAAATACAAATAAAGCTCTATACACTCATGAGGTTTGACTGGATCGCCTCCCACTCACAGGGTTCAGAGGAGGTCTGGACCTGATGAAGTCCAGAATGACCTCATGAGCGCTCCTCTTCAGTCTCGGTGGGATGTCTCCATTGACCTAACACAAAAACAAAGAAAATATTTAACCAGGAAAGAAATGAAATAGAGTTTCTCATTTGTGACCTGATTTTGTAGAGATGTGTGAAGTGAAGAACTCGTTTCCAAGATGGATGGTGCACCTTACCAACACTTTCTCCTATTTGAAAGAAAGCTAGGCAATAATCAGTATTGTAGTGAGACTCTTGACCTTTGGACCAACAGAGACTTAAACTATGTGGTCATTCAGACACAGACTTTGCTCTGGTTCTTTCCTTTCAGCTATAACAACTTCCACTCTTCAGGTAATTTTTGAAGGCCCTTTGAAGTCCAGCTGGATTTTATGCTCACTCATCTGTAGAAGGTTTACCTGCAGGTCACAGACTGATGTCCAGTCAGAGGGGCTCATTATCTTTCTTCCAGGAGATCCTAAGTAAGTGTGTTTGAGCTCATTCCTCTCTTAAGATCATAGCGGTCCATGAATATGTCTTGACGTGATGAAGAATCAATCAGGCCAAAGTCAAACAGTGGTGTCCCCAAACTCCACAGGTGACAAAGTGCATGGGGGTTAAGTATCTGTCAAACTCAGGAGTTCTATTCATCACTTCACATCTCCACCGGCTCCACAGCCTCCCCTCACAGATCCGTTTTTTTTACAAGGTGAGTATGGAACTATTGCAGGCAGGGGAGGGTTCTTTGTTCCGGTGTGCACAACGAGGAGGCTTCCGACCGCAGTCCGTCCGGCTGTTCTGCGTGAGCGTGTCAGGTGTCGGGGACGTCCCCGCACACCTGCTTGAGGAACCGGACTCTCACACCTGTTTCGGCATCCAATCAGTCAACCTGTTTTAGTCCATCACGCTCTCCAGCCATTTTCGGTTTGTCTACTTCCATGAAGGACTCACCGATCAAAGCCAAGGCCTATGTCAAAGATCACCCCAAAGCCAACGCCAAAGCCAACGCCACAGAACCAAAGCCAACGCCACAGAACCAAAGCCAACGCCACAGAACCAAAGTCAACGCCACAGAAACAAGGCCAACGCCACAGAACCAAAGCCAAAGCCACAGAACCAAAGCCAACGCCACAGAACCAAAGCCAAAGCCACAGAACCAAAGCCAATGCTACAGAACCAAGGCCAACGCCACAGAACCAAAGCCAACGCCACAGAACCAAGGCCAACACCACAGAACCAAAGCCAACGCCACAGAACCAAGGCCAACACCACAGAACCAAGGCCAACGCCACAGAACCAAAGTCAACATCACAGAACCAAAGCCAAAGCCACAGAACCAAAGCCAACTCCAAAGAACCAAAGCCAACATCAAAGAACCAAAGCCACAGAACCAAAGCCAACGCCACAGAACCAAAGCCACAGAACCAAAGCCAACGCCACAGAACCAAAGCCACAGAACCAAAGCCAACGCCAAAGAACCAAAGCCAAAACCACAGAACCAAAGCCACAGAACCAAAACCGACGCCACAGAATCAAAGCCAACGCCTTCCGGACTCAGGAGAACTGTGTCTCTCGGGAGATATGTATCTCAAGACAGAGGGCGGGCTTTGGGACGGGCAAATGAACAGTCTTGAGAAACCGTGGAACCAATCATGTGAATTTGTGTTACCAGTCGGGTCCAGACAAAATAAAGGCTGATGTAATTCCAGTTTAAGTTCATCCACGGCTAAATGTTGTCAGCACATATTAACCTAATCCTAATCCATCTTCCGGGTCAGTTCGGCCAAGAAAAACCCACTGGCCGCACGGATTTAAAAACCTTAAGCAAACATGCACTTAGTAAAAATCATACCAATAATAAAAGTCTGTCAGAGCTTGGTTTGTTTACAACGTAGCTACCAATTTCTTCTTCTGTGGCCGTACTGTAATTTGTCCGGACCAATCACTATCTTACACATCATCGGACCAACGTACAGCCAATCAAATTGTGTGACGTCATCATTAGTCGCAGGCCGTGTTTGAAGAGGATTATCATCATTACTGTCTGGTGTAAAAAATTTCTTCACATACAATCATGTCAACATGTACTCAACACAACTACAGTTCACACACACATATGTACACAAACCAACACATGTAAAGCATTTCATTCTGTCACACATACCTATTGTGCAAAGGTGAGCTGACACCTGTGCTCAGGTGAGTGTTTATGTTCAGCTGAGGTGGATGTAAAAAGAGGGAGAGTGCCCGCCTGTCCACACACCAAGACATCCCGCCAAAGCGGTAACAGTACCCAGGGGCCCCACACACCGGTACTGTTTAGCAGATAGAGGGAATCCGCCTGCCGGGCAGTCCAGCCAGACACCGGACCAGGACTAGTAGGACCACCGCAGGGACCCCTAACGCCAATGAGCAGGAAGGCACAGGAACACGTAGAGTGCAGGCCCCAGCCTAGCCAGTGGTCCAGCCCAGGACCCCACCCCCAGAGAGCCCCCCCCAGCCCCAGACGGGCAGCCCACCCCACCCGGGAGCTTCGGGCAACACCCCTTCCCCAACCCCAGGGACGAACCAGGGCCCCCCAAGGAAGACCCCCTCCACACGCCAAGCAACCACCCGCCCACCCTGCGGGAGGTTGGGGAGAGAGCAAGACATGGGCCGCCCACCTCTGCCCATGAGGAGCACGCCCAAGAGAGGTGAGGGTCTCTGAAGAACATAGTAAACATGGGCTGACCAGGCTCACCCACAGTTGGAATTTTGGAGGGGCCAGCCCTCGAGGGCAAGGGCCAGAACCCACACCACAGAGACAAGGACACCCCCCAGCTCAGGTGTGATATGATCCCCAGTTCATGGTCTTGCTGGAGAACACATGGGATCCCTCTCCCCACGAGGAGAGAGGTCAGCCCGGCCCAGGAAGCCAGACACGGCCCCCGTTGCTGAGGGCCCGGTTCCCCCCACCAGGGATTGGGTTGGAGACAGATGATCAGAGGTCCCTCCTTCCTTGTGTAAGGTATGTGCTGTTTGCTTGTGTGTGCGTGTTGGAGTGTATATTGTTGAGGCGTAAGGGGTGTGTGTGATAAAGGGTGCAGCTAAAATTGGCGGGTGGGGGGCTGAGAAACATCTCCTGCTTGCTGGCAGTGATGTACAAGCACCCCCAATACCAAGGGTTCTACATATCTAAGGTGCAATTAAAACAGAGAGGGGAGGGGCCCAATTCCATACGGCAACCATGGGAGGGGGGCCACTGCCAAGGGGAGTGACCCCCCCTCCCCATTGCCCTGACAAGCGGTTGTAAGAGGAAGGAGTCCAAGAGGGTTTTTAGGAATTCATCTACAGAACTTCAGAGAAGAATGATCAAACGTATCTTCAACACTGACCATGACTTTGCGCAGCTTGTAGCGTTTGAACCGGATGTCGTCCATGAGCATCTCATAGGGAGTCAACTGATACTCGGTGGGCAGAGGGTTGTACTGTCGCTCCTGCACCTTCTTTAGCTTGACTCCTTCACGAAGGTCCCTCATCACTTGGACCCAGAACCGAGCCTAAAAAAAAAGGGGGGGCTGGTTTTACTGATGGCTACTGAGCTCAGAATTAGTTTATGGAGAAGTCCTCCAATCTCAGAATCATCTCTAACTCTTGGCAACGTCATTCAACATAACCTGTACGAACATCCTATTTAAATGAATAAACTGCATCAGTGAGGTCAGAAATGTAAAACTCACCCAGTCTGCATTCTGGAGCTCATTCAGGTCACGCACAGGCTCCTCTGAGGTCTCCATCTTACGGAGGTTCTGCAGTATAACATGATGGAAAAGTCAATCACAGCTGCCCAGAGAGTCTGTATAATTCTAAAAAACAGTCTCTGTTTAAAGGCAGCATATATCACACATCTGTAAAAGAATACACAAATTAACAAACGAGTTTTACTGAATCCTTAACCTCTGTAGGATGCTAATTCAAACTGTCTTAGAGCTGTACGTTTTGCTTAAGGCTGTGCCACACAGCCACTACTTACATCCTGCACATATTGCACTGATGAAAATTGTTCATACGTGAATATATGTGGAAAAAGTGAGAAAAGGTATGTTTTTACCTGAAATATTCACTGATGTATCACAAACCATGTTAAAACCACAGAAGAAGTATGAATAAACCACGCAAAGAACACATAAATCAGCAGAAAACATGAACTTTGTTTGATCATTTTGATCATTGCACTGTTTATATGCAATTCATTGCATGATATTACATCATTTTAACGTGATATGTACGTTGTATACGCGGTATAAATGGTAGACATTGGTGGCGCATACGTTAAAAGTCCATTAGACAGATTTTGCAAGCAAAAAAAAAAGGACTTTCACATAGAGTTTAGGAAGTTTTACTCTCTTAATTATGCATCATTCAAAAATTCTTGTTTTTTTTTTTTTTGCTTTATTACAACATCAGCCTGTTTGTGCCTAACTGTGTGAATGCATCAAGTCAACATTTGAGATTCTCTGCACTTTGCTTTTTGGCTTATTTAATAGTTATTTTATCCATGCTTCTTCCTTACATGGATTACACCACATATACAGACTTCTATTAAAAGTCGAGGAAAACCATTCTTGGAGTGCCATGGATTGAGCTGGATCATAAAAATCTACTGAATATGGTGAATTCTAAGAATTGTAGTTATTTTAATTTTATTTTTCATATTTTGTGTGTAGTGTGTTGCTTGAAAATTTGTGCTTCATGACTAATAAGAAAATAATTTTTAAAAACGGATTGAATAGAAAGCTTCACGTTGGACCTTATTTCTTCAGCTGCTAACAAGAAGTTCATCTCCGTCTTTTATGAAAAGTGATTTTATGTGATAACTTCGAAGACTCTAGATCTAGAGTGCTGTGAGAAAACGATCTTGGGATTGATTTAGATGACGGACTGTGGTACAAAGCCTTTGAATCTGTAAATAAATTATCGTTGTGCAACAGGCTGAGAGAAAACCAGTACAGAATATTACACAGACTACAATGCACCCCTTATCTTTTACATAAAATCAACCCCCAGATCCCCAATATAGGCATCAAATGAAAAAAACCCAGACAGGAACCTACTATCATTGTTTCTGGCTGTGTCCATTAATATCTAAATTCTGGAAAAACGTTGCAAAAGAACTTACCGCAATACTACTCAAAACAATAAAACTAGATCCAGCCCTTTTCCTTTTGAATATACCTCCGAAGAAGCTTACTGTAACTGCTGCAGAGTTGATATTGTTGAAAAAACTCTTGCTCCTAGCGAGACGATCTGTTCTTCTGCAATGGATCAGAGAGAAGCCTCCCACAGTTTCCCAATGGTACAAAGAAATGTTTCAGATTCTTCCAATTGAACATCTTGAACCCAGAAAAAACTGAGGTCATTATACTAGGTCCTAAAATCCTCAGAGATGCTCTGTCTGCTCAGATAGTCTCCCTGGATGGTGTAAAATTCGACAGTTAGAAACCTAGGGGTTTTATTTGACCAGGATTTATCATTTAAGGCTCACATATGTCACATATTTTTCCCCTGCGGAATATTGCTAAGATCAAAAATATACTTTCTAAGAGTGATGCTGAAAAACTCATCCATGCGTTTGTTACGTCTAGACTGGATTACTGTGACTCTTTGTTAGCGGCGTGTCCTAAGAGTTCCTTAAGAAGTCTCCAGCTTGTTCAGAATGCAGCAGCTAGATTGTTAGCTGGAACCAGCAGAAGAGATCACATCACTCCTGTGTTAGTTTCACTCCATTGGCTCCCAGTTGATTCTAGAATCAAGTTCAAGATCCTCCTGTTAACCTATAAGGCCTTACATGGACTGGCCCCGTCCTATATTAAGGACCTCATAGTCCCTTACCACCCAAACAGAACACTTCACTCCCAAAACGCAGGACTGCTTGTGGTTCCTAGAATTAGTCAAAGTACGGTTGGAGGTAGAGCGTTTAGCCACCAAGCCCCTGTCTTATGGAATAAACTCCCAGCAAGAGGCCGACACACTTTCCACATTCAAAGTTAGGCTTAAAACATTCCTCTTTGGACAGGCTTATTGTCAGACTAGCTAGTTTTCTGAGATTACTTAACCTAAAGTTAATGTGTTTAAATTAAACTTAATAACAATTAGTTGGTAGTAGGCTGCTGGAAGTTGAAGCTGGGGTAACTATGGTGCACTGGGGTTCCGTCCTCTCTTCTCATCTACTTCTACCCTCCTTCTCTTCTCTATTCTTGATCATTATTCATCATTTGGTTCTCCATGCCTCTGTTTCGTGCAGTGCGATTCATGTATTACATTAAAGAAAACAAATTTAATTTTATTTATATATCTGCATTCATGACATTAAAGAAAACAAAACAAAAAACAGATTGAATGAAACTGATTTGAACAAAGAGATTTTTATTTTTGTCTCAACGTTCCAGAGGTTTTGTGGTTTGTACAGTTTTTTTTTAGTGTTTTCAAGGTTACTCTCCTAATCTTTTCATTCAGCATACTCATTGGAGTCTGACTTTTTTTTCTCATATTTCTTCAGGCTTGGCAAGCTGTCTGTAATATGATTAAACGTTTATTCCCACACCTTTTTATGTCCCTGTAGGAGGAATAAACTAAAACATGTCCCTGTACAGTAAGAAATCTTCCCACTGCACATATGCTACATTTTATTCTACTTTTCTTTATTTCTGGCAATTAAACACATTGTTTAAAGTAGAAAAATGTTACAACAATAAAAGCTTTGCACATGATTGTGCTCACAGATAAACAACCCAAAAGACCCGAGGTGCATCTGCATTCCTCAGCTGTGCATCAACAGGGCATTTCTGTGTTTATCTGCACTGCTGATGTCAAAGATCGCAAATGAGACAAGGACGACACAAAAGAGTCAAACAGCAAATACCTTCCCTCCGGCTGACATTTGCAGGGAGACGTCACAGCTTAAAGTTCGATGAAATGGTCACAAGAGCCTGGCCAGCTGACTGTAGACCCACCACAATCCTCTATCTCGCTTTCAGAGGACAGCTTTTCCGACTGACGGGTTACAGAAGGTCAAAATCATGCAGATAACTAAATCACAGGTCAGTGTGTCAAAGCTGCTCATAAGTTTATTTTTAACAATCAATAGGTTTATCTCAATGGCACTGCTAATCTGTCTGAAAAAAAGACAGTTTCAGGGTTAAAAGCATGTAATCCGAAATTCCTAAATGAATCATTTAATGCTTTAAGGCAGAAAATCTATGACAGGTTTCCAACTTCTGCATTGGAATTTGCAGTTTTTTTTTAATTTTTTACTTGAAAATGTATTGTCGTCTTCTAATTTTCTCTAGGAACAGCAAATAAAACAAAATTTTCAAACACATAGCAAGACCTTTGCTGTTTTCCATCTATTTTCTAAGAAAGTCCTGCAAAACAAAAGCCAAGTATGCTCTTCCTACTTCAAAGGACATTTTATTAATAGTGCAATAGGGAAGTCAATGATGATGTCAATAATACTAAAAAACTCCCTTTTATTTATTTATTTTTTACTAAAAAAAATAGTAATAATAAAAAAAAAGCCTTTTAAACAGTAAATATTTACTGAGCCCCTGTCCTGACATTAAAAAATAAAATAGATCTTGTTCCCACAAATTAATATCTTGTTCGCACGAAATAATATTCCGTTCCCACAACATACTATTTCGTTCCCTCGAATTAAGGAATCCGTGCTAACGCAAAAATTGTTCACGTCATAAGTCATTCATAATCACGGATATGCACTCCATCCTGCCGCAAAAGCTGCTTTCAGTGGTAACTTCCGTGTCTCTGTGACCCAAATTCGTTATAGAAAGGAAAAAGAAAAACAAGAATGAATGTATTATTGTCTCAATGAATATAAGAAAAATATTATAAGATTTAAGATGCCCAAGCTTGCTGCTTCGCCATACCGCAGCGATTCTCCAGACATAGCACCTAGCTCTGCCGCAGAGCTCTTTTACTTGTCATGCCGGCATTCGGACAGCCAAATGCCGAAATGCGGTATGGGATATTGCAGTTTAGGGTCACATAGGAATAATAATATTCAGGACTTGTCCTTTATTAACATGCTCGTTAGCAATCGCTTTACATCCGTAGGCTACGTGTCCCATCGGACATCACGTTTTCCCCATAATGCATCTCGACCAATCACTGTGTCCCTATGACTGTAGTGTAACAACAGACAAGGCAAATGATTGGCTGGTCATGATGCGTGATGCATGATGGGATACGTAGCATGTAGCCTTCTAGCCTTCGGATGTAAAGTGACCGCTAACGAGTATGATGCTTTTGTAGATCTTTTTAAAATAAATAAATCTGATCTCTAAACATCCTCCGTGTCTTCAATGCCATGTAATGAGACACACACAGACAGAAATGTGAAGGTATCTGCTGTAAATCCAACTATTGCTCACATCCATATTTATGAAGCTAGGAGCTATGTCCGGTAGGCGAAGGAGCAATCCTTGTTTATGAATGACTTATCACGTAAATAATTACTTCGTTCGCATGCATTAATTAATGCGTGGGAACGGAATATTATTTTGTGGGAACAAGATACTATTTCGTTCGCACAACTTAATTATTTCAAGGGAACGAAATAGTATTTCGTGGGAATGGAATATTATTTTGTGCGAACAAGATGACTGATTAATTTGTGGGAAAAAGATATTAATCTGTGGGAACGAGATATATTTTAGTTTTTTAATGTCAGCACACAGGCTCCGTAAATATTTGATTTATTTTCTGTAAATATTTGATTTCTTACATCAATGTTCCATTTTATAAGGTAAAATGGTTTCAACTAAATCCTCCCTCGTCCTGGGGTAGGATCCCTCCTTCATGTGGACACCCCTGAGGTTTCTTATTTTTTCCGGAACCGTTTTTTTTTTTTTTTTTTAGGAGTTTTTCCGTACTGAGAGGTAGGGTCTAATGGCTGGGATGTCCAGTTTGGTTTAATCTGTTTAAGTTAGTTCACTTCAGTATTTTCCTATTGAATTATGTGAATTCATGATCCTTCTGTTTTTATGTTTACTTTACAATTCCCAGTACGAAGCCCATTGAGACGACTGTTGTTGTGATTTTGGGCTATACAAATAAAATTAAATTGAATCAAATTGAATGAAATATTTGAATTCAATGCTTTGTTCACCCATTTTTTTAATGAACAAAAATATTAGATAAGCTATTACACAGTCAGAGGATTTGATTTCCAATATGAGTCCTGGACTTTATCGCACAGCTAGTGAATGTTGCAATCCAAGGAATTTTGAGTGGGAAAGAATAAGGGGCTTAATTTCCAGGAAGTTGCCGTTCCAGCTACACAATCTAATGGGTTGTAGATCTATCCGAGTACAAAGAATTCATGACAAAGTATTCTCTTTACCTCAACTTTCCATTGAGGATTTAAAAAAAACACAGATGGTATGCTTATATTTGTCTGATTGCTGAAATCAATCACGGTTTGACGTCCTACTTCTTTCCTATATTTTATTGTCTGATTCCTGAAAGCAGTTTGTTGTTGTACTTCTTTATCATATTTTATTCCAAACCTTTTTTGTCCCACTATGTCTTCTCCACAAAAGCAGTCATCAGCATGCGTCACTAACTTCCAGTTTGTAAAGCTCCACTTGGAAGACATATTACAGAAAAAAATACATTGTTTTTCACAGGAAATGAACGAGACCAAACTTTAAAAGTCTCTATCTTAAAAAGGACTTGGACCCAGTTATTGGTCATTTGGTGACCAATAACTTTAGAATTTTGTACCCCAGTTTAACTAAAGCTGGCTCTATAGTAGCTTTGGTTAAGCTGCTACAGAGCCAAACAAACCTAAAGCTGTGAGTCTTAACTCTCACAATTAACTGTCTGAACATACAGAAATGACAGTACTGGTTTGAGTCAAGTTTAAAATGATAAAGACAGGTGACTTTCTAAGGACATAGGAGAAAGTTTAGGGTGTCTTTTGAAGCAGAGAACAGAAAAAAAATCTTTATAATCCAAAAGCACAATGAACAGTGGCATCCTTGATGTCCAATGTAATAGAACCCTATACAAAACACAGATGCACACCACTAACAGTTATACTACAACACGTTTTAGGGGCCTAAATCTCTATGTTGTAGAATCAAATTCTTTCCCTAAGATTTCTTAGATGCTAAAAAAACGTTTTTTATATTGGACCACCCACTTCTGTCGGACTCACTGACTGTATGGTGTTCCCTCGTTTGTCACGGCGGTTGCGTTCAAAAAATATCCAGGAAAAATCAGGGAGGTAGGATTGTAGATGTTTTAGGCTATTACACTCCTTCTACACTTTTCTCAGCCAGACATGAACATTTCCACGCTTTTCTATCTTGTTTAAACCCTTAAAGTTCAAACCTTCATTGAAAAATGAGTCCAGGATTTCAGAATGAAAATTAAGATCTGATCGCAATCAAAGATTCAAGTCATTCTGGGCTAACTGATTGCATTCTGCACAGGAGACACGGCATAACTGATTGCCAAGCTCAACAATAACAAAAAACAGAACACAGTGCACTTCAAAACAATTGCACTGAAAAAAATCTGAGAAACCGCCAAAGGTTAACCACGATAGCGTGGAAACACTGTATATGAGAACTGGACCGAGTGAGTGTCACCCGTGGAAAATGGTCCACTTCTGGCTCCAACCAAATAAAGTCAATCGCATTGCCATTTTTGGTTTAAACATGGATGCCACCAGATGACGTTGGTAAGCAGTCCAAGTTGCTCTGAGTCAATGTTTTTCTGACAACAACTCACAACCTCCACTTGACAGCAGGCTACAAAAAATCTGTCAATCCAATGGTATTGATAAATCCTCAACCTTTTTTTCCTAAAAAACGTCATGCAAACATGGGAGGTGTGGTCTTCAACTTTAAGATGCTCCAACTCAACAAATCAACCCGACCTCATTACATTTAAAACACTAGTTACTACATGACGAATCAGCTTAACAAGTTTGATGCCAATTGACCCGTAGAAGGCGCTGCAAAAGTTGCTGTTGCTGTTAGAACTACTGGAGTGCCCAGATGTTTGTCACATTGAGGTCATGTATGACATATTAGAATTCTCACTCAAACGCCACCTGGTGGTAACTTATTGAGAATTTCCAACTTTCCCCGTTTGACTCTCTCTTAAATAATAAGTTTTGGGGGCAAAATCTTTTTAACTCCAACCTAAAGAACTTCTTGAGTCATTTAAAATGGGTCCAGACATGTTTGCTGTGATGTCAACATATAACATTTCTATTTTTTGTGAAGCACTCTTTTAGAAGCTTCTGTGTGATTGCTTTCAGAAATCAAATGCTTGTCAAATGAACTGCAATTCCAGTTTGACTTCCTGCTGCTTTATCACAGCTAAGCTTGTTTTCTTCCTTGGTTTTCTTTCTTGTTGACTCCATTGTTTTTCCTCTATACTTCGTGATTCCTTATTGTTTTTTTCAATTATATATGATGTTTTAATAAAGGGAGTGTTGACACTTCATTTGCTCCCTGCAGGAAATGCTTTCTATCCAGCTTTTCTCCAACCAGAGTTGATCTGGTTTGTTTAGAAACAAAGTAAACACCACTATAATGTAATTCTGTTAAAAATAAAAAATAAATATATTGATGCTTGAAAATCTGTGAAAGTATTTGAAGGATAAGTGTAACCAGTGACACTGATCTGTCAGGTTTTCAGTTCCTCAGTGTCAGGTCATCAGTTCTGCTCTGCTCAGTTCTGTCTTGTCATATTTTTATCTCTCCCATGGTTTTGTCATGATGCAGTTTGCTTATTAAATAGCTCTGTTTCAGTCAGCAATCCTGGTCTCCTGCATTTTGGGTCCTACACCACCATTGCCTGACAGAAAACGAACAAAGTACAATTGAAAAACGTTATATTCTTCCAATCTTTGCATTTATATGTCCAAAAGTCAAATATAAGATTAGTTTACAGCTATGATTTACAAGACTAAGAACAAGAATTTTCATCCAATAGTGAGAAAATTTGTTCTTGCAACAGTAGGAGTGTACAGTTCCCACTGTGGGAAATATTTGGGAAATATTTATTAAAGGCCCTTTGTCAGGCTTTTCTTAACTATATCTAAGATAATATATGACCTTTGGCACACTAAAGAACAATTCTTTAAATGAAATATGAGTTATTTTCACAGTTCAGTACCCAGAAGTAAGAACTTTATCTCTGAGGCTCCGCCTCTCGCTACTTCTGCGCGCCGCCCATTTCCTGACGTCAACCTAGAGCCGACCTCAGCAGCGTGTCTGCGTTTCTCCCACAAAAACAAACAACATCCGTTTTTCGCAAAGATGGATGGGAATTTTGTGAATTGAAAATGAAAGCATTTTGCCAATCACTGCTAGCTCCATTGGGAAAGTGGGTGTGTGCGTGTTAGCCTGGGGGCGGAGCTGGCAGTACTTCCTGGGAGGAGCTGTTTGTCACTTTGTGACATCACAATGTGAGAACCCACTGGTTTTTGTGGATTCGTTGGGAGGGCTGTTGCTCAGAGTTTAGATTTTTAGAGGAATACTTAGAAATGTGTGAACAGATCAAATTACTGCTTTGGGGTTGTTTATATTGAGGAATGAACATTATAATACACCTTAAAGCTCAAAAAAATGATTTTCGTGGTTTAGGCCCATCAAGTGTTTTTATTATTGTTTTAACCTTTTTTTCCACTGAATTTATATTTGTCTTATTTCTACTCACTCATCTATCAACTCATTCTAGATTTAAAAGTTTTGTCAACAGCAGGAAAGTCGTTTTCAACAATGCTGTTCACTTCAGTGAGTACAATGACCGCAGTCCCTAACTTCCTCCATTATAAAGCTCCTTTCTCTGCAAGTTATGCAACCGGCCGACTCCTCTATGTTCATTCAGAGGAATTTCTGAAAGAGCAGCAGCTCTGCAGGAAGAGACCCTGAGGACGAGCACATGCACTGCTCCTTGTGAGAAACATTCCAACCTACAGATAATGGCTCCTGAGGAGAAATGTCCAGAGGGCCTCCTGGGCTCCACCTTACTGTGTGGATTAAAGGTAAAAGCCAGCTCTGCCCAGAAATAAAAGTCAACACTCTTAGTGGTTAGGGAGCAGTCTAAATGGGATTTTAGGTTTAACCTTTTTGTTACATCTTTAAAAAATATAAAAAATCACCTTATGTAAAAATGTTGAAGACCTAATTACGAGGCCAAAATAGTCTCATAATTGTAAATTGCATGCAGTCTGTGTCACAAATGCACACACTCCGATTCACAACTGTAATTTTATGCAAATGTGCAATATAAAATATGGAAATGCACCCCAAAGGTTTCACAAATCCACAGTAAGGGTTTCATACATATGTACCCTGTTTCCAACATGCTTGCTGTGTGCCTTCAACTGCTGAGCAGTTCCGCCATAAGTGTGAAAGTGTCGAAAAAATCTAAGGGGTCATTCGATTGACTGAAAACGAACACAGTTTTGCTTTGCTGATGGGTTTGATTGACAGATTCATTAGCCAATGATGACATTTGTTGGCCTGCTGCATCAGGAGAGTCTCAAAATTCAACGCAGGAATTTATCTTACTAATGTGGTGAGATTCACAAATGAGAGGGGGTTTGTAAATGCACATTCTGCAATTCATATGATCATATTACAAGTGTACCTAAAAATTATGTTTGTGAAGCATCTAATGTGCATTTGTGAAACATTTATTGTGATTTTTTTGAAAAATGTATTGTGTTTTTGTGAAATGCACCATGCACATTTGTTAGAAACAGGGCGGATATCTATGAAACACTTCCTGTGCATTTGTAAACCATTTAGTGTGCACGTCTGAAACACAACGTGTGCATTTGTGAAACCTTTAGTGTGCATATCCAAATATAGATTGCACGTTTGCATAAAATTACAGTTGTGAATTGGAGTGTGTGCATTTGTGACAGACTGTGTGCAATTCTGAATTATGAGACTGTTCTGGCCTCATACCTATTGAGTAGCAAAATGAACATGAATTGTTATAAAGAGCACAACAATGCAGGCATATGTGAATCAAACCTGATTAATGAGTCATATTGTCCAGATTTAAAAGTCCACCTATTTACTTCTGTTGCTATCTAAGTGTGACATGCAGTGATGGAATAGTCCCTTCACAGAGCACCACTGCAACCTGTCACCCAGCCAAACCCTGAGAGCCAATCCCTGTCCTCCACGCTCGCCATGAGGCCAGTTTACGGTCAGGACATCAGAATGTGACCTGTGCTGAAGTCAGAACAGGTCCTCCACGGACCAAGAAGGATGGATTTCAATGGGCTGTGATAGTTAGACTAGAGCAGGGGTCTGTCTGCAACCTTCAACGGCCCGTGCATTGCGCAAGTCCCACTTCGCTATTTAGAAAATACCTTTTATTTATGTTTTTCTGCCATTAAGCCATTCATTTATTAAATGTAGCTTTTTAGCTATTTAGAACAATTACATTATAGCAAAATTATTTTGTTCTGTATAACAGCTTTAGCTTATTTGGAGCACCTTCATTGCTTTTCTCCTATTATTATTAACTATAAACACCAGAACATGGGTGTAAAATCCATTTAAAAAAATATGTATAAAATGATCAAACAAATATTGTATAAATAAAAAAAGAATAAACCACTCTCACAGTAAACTAAAAACCTTTACCATAATGTTACTCAGTTATCTGACATGTTAACCTAAATGAAAAACTCGATTAACTAAGAAATAATTATCAAAACAATGACTTTTTCAGATTGTTTGCAATTTTCTTCAGAGCCAAAGAGCCAAAATGGAGGAATAAAAGAGCAGCATGTGGCTCCAGAGCACTCAGATTGCAGACCCCTGGACTAGAGTTAAACCATAACGAAACCACAACCTTTAGTTCTCTGAAAGTAAAAGTGAAGCAGAAACAGCTGAATATTATTAACTAAAACATGTGACCAACGAAGGAGCAGAAACAGAGCTAAAAGAGCTTGAATGCAAATTATGACTAAAATTGTCAGGATCCAGCTCTTCTTGTCTGCCCTGCAATCGATCTCATGCTTTTCACCGTGCAGCTGCCTTTATAACGTCCTGCTCACCACCACCACCTTTCTGCCAGAATGTCAGTCATTAGTCAGCGCTCCTGGCTGGCAACCTGTCTGCTGTCCCCTGTCAACCTGCCTCTGCGCTGCATGACCCAGCTCAGCCCGAACTTGCTCCGTCTGACTTTGTCTTCCACCCCCCTCGCTGGGCTTCGGCTCTAACACTGCTGGGGGTCACGTACTTGCTGTGCACATCTGGAATGTCACAGTCCTGGATTCAGTTGGAGACGGGTTCCAGAGTATCGTATTGAAACATGAAGACACTCATGTGAGGAGACTGTGATTCGTTATTGTAAAAAGACATTTCCAAAAATCTCCTGAAACTTTCTTGTTAAGGAAATCTTAATTCCTCTTTCCAGAATTAACAGCAACCAGCATTAATTCACAGCTGTAGTCACCTCACAGATCTCCAAAGTATAGAAGAATAAGACGAAAACCAGCTGAATAAAATCATGTCTTACCGTCGTAAACTGGAAAAAGGTCCTACAAGAGAAGATGACTAAGTGTAGGTTAGACCATGTTTGATGAAAACATTTTTATTTGAAGGGACATTTTTTGAAACAAAGAATAATAACAAAGTTTATGGAAGTTTTTTTTTTTAAAAGACTACAACTAATTCAAGTCTACCAGCTATGGGGAAGATGGTGAAAGCTCCGAAAACTCACCTCTTTGGCACTCTTGATCTTCTGCAGGAAAGTTCTGAGCTCTCTGGTTTCTGTGTAGAGTGCTCGGCAAACAGCCTGGTAGTGGCTGGGGGCATCCGAGGGGCTGGGCAAGTGAGCCGTACAAAGCTGTAATGAGGAGCGTGATGCATTTTCGGTACACCAAACGAAACATGGACGTATGGAAGTTTTTGAGTCCTTATTCAAAGTAATATGCTAATCTCAATAGACAATTCAATTTGCAATTTGATCATGCAATTTGAAAATGCATTTTTCAATTGACAATTCAATATGGAATTCAGGCTTGGAATATGGAAATACATTTAGCAATTTAGATTTCATTATTAAAACTGAATATGACAGTTTTGAACATAAAATATAAACTAAAAACAAAATCAATTGCATTTTAAATTGTCATGGGTTTTTGATGACATAATTCAGATGACAATCCATTTTGCAATTTTCACTTTAATTTGCGTTTTAACTTGCGTTTCAATTTACTATACAACGTTAGAAAATGACATTTCAATACATGGTTTGCTTTATAGTCATTTTAAAGTAACTTAAACTCTAAAATCTGTTGCACTAATGAATGCAATACTGTTTGTGTATGGGGTGAGATAACTGTCAATAAGAAACATATGCATAAATACAAAATTGTGCACAAATTAATCCTACATCTTAAGATAAAATATATGAATACAACATTTAGTTTTACGTTTGACATGTCTGTTTTAAATATAATTTTTCTGTTGTGAAAATGACTCTTGCTTTTCTTGAATACGAAATTTCCCCTGTAAACTGTCAAAAATAGGTCACAGGGTCACAGGCATCTACATCGAGGCTATGTCCGAATTCCTTCACTACTCACTAAGTGCACTATATAGTGCATTGGCCATTTTGTAGTGCTGTCCAAATCTACAACTCCAAAATCAAGATCCCTAGAAATATCCCAGAAGTCTCGAAAAAAATCAGCGTGCATCGATTCTCACTAGATTGGCAAATATAGACCACAATGCATTGCATTTGAACAATTTTTGAGAATAATTTTTTTTTATAAACTATCAACATTTTCATCTTCAGTAGATGCATAAATGCTCATCCGAAAACACTCATATCAATTAGATTTTCACTTCGTGAAATAGATGACGTCATATTCACAAAGTAGTGACCACGGTGTTCGAATTGCTTTTAAAATACAGGGCACTACATAGTCCCGCACTATATAGTTTTTTTCATTTTTAGGGCTGAGGGTGGGAATTCGGACAAAACTTTTAGAATGTTATTGATCCCCTGAAGGGGAAATAATCTCTGGTACCATCGCTCTGCTGAATAAAAACAGATTATACTGATCTCCTGCCGCAGTCTTTGTTGCCAAGAGAGAACTGCTGATCGAATAAACAATGCACCGGACCTGGAAGTACTGAGCAGCAGACATCCCTTTTAGTAGGTGTAAAAAAAAAGTCTAGTTTGTAAAAAAAAAAAAAATAAATAAAGATGATAACAAGACAATGATGAAAAAAAAATAAGAAAAACTCAAGCAGGATGTCAAGGAACGAAGATGTGGACACAAGATGCAGGACGACAGAAGTTGAGAAACACAAGGATTTTAATCCTGAGAAAGCTTCTGAGACTTGTAAACTAGTAACAGTCATAAGAGAACGATCCGGTGATAAGTGAGGAGGAACGGAAGGTATATATACACACACAACAGTGATTGACAACAGGTGAGTAAACAGGTGCTGGCGATGAAGACGTCAAGTCCACAGAAGCACAACAGAACACCGAACCGGAACCTAACAAAATAAAAGCCCCAACCCGGAAGTGAAGGTGAACCTAACCGCCCTGGCCCCCGACACAGGAGGCAAAAGTATCCTGGTTCCCTTCAGTTTCTGGTCTGCCCGCCGGCGAGCAGCGACAGGGAAATGTAACAAAATCAAGACAGCTGACCCGTAGGTAAAGTAGGCCAACTGGTAGTCGGCCGTAGCGATAGTTAAAAAGAAAGAAAGAAGAATCAAAAAAGAAAGAAAGTTGGGTATACTGATCCTACTGACGTAAATTTAATTTGAGCTTTTTTACTGCAGCAATGATTAACTTAACTGTTTTTATTTCGTTATCCTTTTATGTTAACCAATTTTGACAGAAATGGGCCTTATATTTATTTTTTCACATCTCACGAATAGAGTGGTGTGTCTGCTATCACTTTCTGGGCTGTTTTCCACCACTGGAAACAGTGGTGGAGCAGAGATGAAACCAGATGATTATTAGTTACTGAACAGAAACCAGACCAGAAATAACCCCTAATTTACCTTCAGGATATCGCTGTAGCTGCGAGCAGCAGTGATGATGTTTGGGTCATCTTCAGCCTCGTCCTCTTCCTCTGTGGCTTCATAGCCCTCATCGGGACAGGCCTCCTTCTCAGCCACAACCATGTTGGTCATGATGTCAATGAGCTGCTCCAGAGGAGGACTCAGCTCCCTTTCCTCATTCTCCTTCAGACCGTAGTCCAGAGCTTTGTAGATCATGATGCCCAAAGACTCGATCACCTAAAAGTGCACAAGAGATAAATAAAATGTTACAAACAAATCACCTTGCAAACTGATTTTACGTCACAGTTACAGCAGCAGGTGTATAACTTTGAAAGTCATGGAGTAGTCCACTTTAAAGTCAGTCCAGGGTTTATGGGCCATAATTCAAGGCCACTGTGGCCCAAGTTCTGATTGGGTCACAGCGGTGTGCATGTGTAAAACAGGATGACCATTTAGACCTGCTGAAGCCAGACCTACTACATTATGAATATACATGAGGAGATTAACCCACGGTTCTATTTTAAGATTGTTTCTTCTACAAACGCACAAATCTTCACAAAACAGATGATAGTGCAGCATTTTAAGCAAAACAGGTTTTCTTTATCAACCCAGCTGATGACAAACCAACAACAACACTTCTGACACTTTAAGGAGTTCAATATAAAAATATTTTTATTTAGAGTTTTGCCTGCTCATACAGTACAGACCAAAAGTTTGGACACACCTTCTCATTCAAAGAGTTTTCTGTATTTTCATGACTGTGAAAATTGTAGATTCACACTGAAGCCACATGTGAATTATCACATGTGGAATTATATACATAACAAAAAAGTGTGAAACAACTGAAAATATGTCATATTGTTGGTTCTTCAAAGTAGCCCCCTTTTGCTTTGATTACTGCTTTGCACACTCTTGGCATTCTCTTGATGAGCTTCTAGAGGTAGTCACCTGAAATGTTTTTCACTTCACAGGTGTGCCCTGTCAGGTTTAATAGGTGTTATTTCTTGCCTTATAAATGGGGTTGGGACCATCAGTTGTGTTGTGCAGAAGTCAGGTTGATACACAGCTGATAGTCCTACTGAATAGACTGTTACAATTTGTATTATGGCAAGAAAAAAGCAGCTAAGTACAGAAAAACGAGTGGCCATCATTACTTTAAGAAATTAAGGTCTGCAAAAGAAATGAAGCGCTACAAAGAAACTGGCTAACATGCGGACCTCCCCAGAGTCACCTCTGCTGGAGAGGATAAGTTCATCCGAGTCACCAGCCTCAGAAATGGCAGGTTAACAGCAGCTCAGATTAGAGAGCAGGTCAATGGCACACAGAGTTCTAGCAGCAGACACATCTCTACAACAACTGTTACAAGGAGACTGTGTGAATCAGGCCTGCATGGTAGAATATCTGCTAGGAAACCGCTGCTAAAGAAAGGCAACAAGCAGAAGAGACTTGTTTGGGCTAAAGAACACAAGGAATGGACATTAGACCAGTGGAAATCTGTGCTTTGATCTGATGAGTCCAAATTATAGATTTTTGGTCTCTGTGCGACACAGAAAAGGTGAACAGATGGACTCTACATGCCTGGTTCCCACAGTGAAGCATGGAGGAGGTGTGATGGTGTAGGGGTGCTTTGCTGGTGACACTGTTGGGGATTTATTCCAAATTGAAGGCATACTGAACCAGCATGGCTACCACAGCATCTTGCAGCGTCATGCTATTCCATCCGGTTTGCGTTTAGTTGGACCATCATTTATTTTTCAACAGGTCAATGACCCCAAACACACCTCAAGGCTGTGTAAAGGCTATTTGACCAAGAGGGAGAGTGATGGGGGGCTGCACCAGATGACCTGGCCTCCACAGTCACCGGACCTGAACCCAATGGAGATGGTTTGGGGTGAGCTGGACCGCAGAGTGAAGGCAAAAGGGCCAACAAGTGCTAAGCATCTCTGGGAACTCCTTCAAGACTGTTGGAGACCATTTCAGGTGACTTGAAGTTCATCAAGAGAATGCCAAGAGTGTGCAAAGCAGTAATCAAATCAAAAGGTGGCTACTTTGAAGAACCTAGAATATGACATTTTCAGTTGTTTCACACTTTTTTGTTATGTATATAATTCCACGTCATGAAAATAAAGAAAACTCTGAATGAAAAGGTGTGTCCAAACTTTTGGTCTGTACTGTATGTAAAAGCAGGACAGGTACATTTACTGTATATACGTTACCACAATTCATTCTCAGGCAAATTCAGTGTCAAACAATATCAACAAAAAAGCACAAATACAATGATATAATCACATGAGTCATTATAGTTAAAAAAAAATCTTCAAAAACCAGATTGAAAGAGTTGAGGACCCATAAATCCTGTCACACCCATGACAAAGAACAATTTTATGTCTGGAATTGAACAATGTAATCAATAAAATTTGTTAGACATCATCAGGAGTGTGGAAAACAAGGTTTTTTGTTTTTACTTAGGTTTGATTTTAGTCAGGATTTTTATTCAAGTTCTCTGATTTCTGATCCATTTGTGCTCTGCTCTTTAATTGATCACATGTTTAAGTTATCAATAATCAAAGCTGTTTCCGTTTCACTGTATCTTTCAGAGAACTGAAGCTCCTGGTTTCATTGCTGCATAAAACTGAGCTGCTGCCTCGTCCTGTTAATGTTTATGCCATAGTCACAAGCACCTGTATAGGTGCTGTGGGTTTTTGGGTTGTCTGGGCCCGTGGAGGGTCATAGAGTTGACCCTTCAGAGGAGTGCAGGATGGTCCTGCAGTTGTCTTGAAGACCGTGCAGTCACCTTAAGGGACATTATGAAAATGGAGTGTACCATTGTCATGCATGTGGTAAGTGTATTGTGAAGCATTTGTAAGAATAATGTAAGTTACACACACCTACGACAAAAAGGTGGTTCTGTAGTATAGTGTCCTTTTTCTACATTCTAGTCATTAGTGATATATGCGTGCTGGCTCCTTACTGACCGCGCGCAAATGCTGCGCGCACCAAGTGTGCACGTGATACATAAGTATCCATAGGACACATAAAGGATGTACACACAAATTAAGCTCTGATTGTCTAATTTCCAAAATTCTAACAGCCAGGCTACACACAAAGGCCACACACTTTTCACCTGTGTCATGTCCCGTCAGTCTAATCTTATGTCCTGAGTTGTGCACTTTTGGTCAATGTCTGTCACCTCTGTGGTCTCATGTTGTACTTCCTGTTTTATTTTGAAACACAAGCTCTCCTGTCGTTTCATGCCTTGTTACTTCCTGCCCTTGTCTGTTCCCTACAGGTGTGACTGTTTAATCTACCCTGATTGTTTCCACCTGTGTTTCCCTTCCTCGTGTCTTAAATTGTCTGAGTCTCCCTTTGTCCGGTGCCAGTTTGTTTGGTTGTACCCTGTGCCATAGCCATAGCAATCAGATTAAAGCTCTTAAACTCTGCATCTGAGTCCAGCCCTGAGTCCTGACAACCTGAACAGCACTAATAGGCTACACGTGCAGTGTGCAGTGTTTGTGGTAGCTAAAAAAATGGAAAATCACGCCTATGTCTCACCTACTTCCGCTAACGTACCCCTGCATGTTGTATAAATGTTCACTACGACCTGTCGCCCACAGCATGCCTGTAGAAGAAAATGTGGCTGAACATTTTCCCCATTATGCCATAAGGCTTATAGGATCTCCGAGTGATCTACAATCGTGATATTTGTGCGGTCTGCCTGTGTGCCCGTATAGGTCTGCCGTTTTTTCGCCGGCGCACAGTGATCCAATTCAGGAAGAAGGACCGTGACAAAAACGAGAAACAACAATGGACTAATTTGAAGAGCTGCAAACAATGTGGAGGTGAGGCCAACAGCAGACCCTGTGGTAACTGGAACTAGGGGCTGTGAACCAGAGAAAAGCACCAGCAGATTCCAGGAACAACATCAGAGATCTCTGTACAGAAGAATAAAGTCCTGGAATAGCTAAAATACTCCCAAGCCTTAGGTTGAGGAATTGAACTTGAAGGGAGATCAGCAGATCAGCTTGTATTTATCTGGAAGTTCATCTAAATTCTTTCATCCACCATTCCAACTATTGTTTGCTGTCATTTTTTAACTCATTTTGCTTTTCCATCCACATCCGTGGAGTTTAGCTTCAGAGCCATAGACTAAGAGCTTCTTGAAGGTATTGCACACTGTTATCATAGGAACGTGAAAATCTCTGGCGGTGAACTTGTAATCCTAAGATTATCCTTTTTTTCCTTAGACATTACTGTGGGAAAAAGAAAGCAGAAACTTTGTCTTAACACAACAATTACCTTATTTATTTTTATTAAAACAACTCATTTAAACCAACATGAGCCAAATGTCTTCAGCAAAGCACAACAGGAACGGACTCCTGACCTCCACACACGTGTTTATGAGAACATTCTGCTCCAACTGCAGCATATGAGAGCGCTCCCATGACTGTGAGGCAGAGGAAAACACATCTCCACTTTACATGAAAAATCCCCTCTGGTTCCCAGGCTTTAAGGCAGCCATGCAGAATGATGGGATGGAAGAGAGAAAGGGCGGGGATAAGAAACAAAGCACAAGGAGGAAAAGGAGTGTGATGCGCATGCCGGGGCAGCACGTCTATGCCTGCAGGTTAGCAAACATCATCCGAGCAGGAAGCACATCCACCCTCTGAGCTGCAGAGTCAGGACTGCTGTCATGGAAAGCAATCATGCCAGCTAAAAGAGAACAATTACATGTTTTACCTAACAACATTGTCATCTCAGCTGAGCTTTTACACTCTGAATGACAGCCACAAAGTTTGTTTTTATCTGTTTGGAATGTTGCAAGATTCCATAAGACATGCAGTGTTAACATGCATTCACTTTCAAAATAAACCACAATAGCTTTAATTTTTTTCCAAACAAGCAAAAAATAAGTCAAGCTCAAAAACTAAAATGGATATAAACCCTATATATAGAGAGAGAGAGAGAGAGAGAGAGAGAGAGAGATCTGAAATCTCTATATATGAGAGATCTGACATTGATTCTAGGTAGTTTTTTCCTAAATTTAAATCATTGACAGCTCTATGGATCCTAGTGACATCTATCGCATATATTATTATTTCTCAGTAACTAAAACCACATTCAGCCCCTCCACTTGATAGATTCACATTATTAGTTTGAATTGCTCACACCTTTCGTCATATTTTTTCCTGAACTGATGAGCCTTACTCACATGCTTTTCTGCCAAATTATATTCTAATAAAGTCCCACCCCGATCATCTTTTGATCTATTTTCAAAGTGTTCCCGGTGGTCTTTTAATTATGATTGTGCTGTTTTTAGCAGAAATCAAAAAACCTGTGTTGTTTTCTAGGACATAGTTTCTGCAGTAGTTTATTAGAAAGTTGTCTCTGAGTTGTGGGCGGGATTGTTGGCACTTAGCAACCCCGCCCCCCTTTCCCTAACCATTGCTGAGAGCTCAGAGCAGGGAGTTTATGAGCCATACGTCACAAAAAGTTTATTTCCTCCCGATTCACAACAATGTGAATAACAGAATACTCAGAAGTGCAATATTAAGCTTCATCTTTTCTTTATTTTTTACTTCATTTTCTATTTTTTTTAAGTGGGACTTTAACCAGAGCATGTCTTTTAGAATGAATGCTCCTTCAGTTTAGGTCTGCCAACAATCTAAATCAACAATCACTGTTAAAACTGGAATATGTTTCCACCGTCTTCATTCCAGGTTACATTTCAAGCCCTGCTTTGTCCCGCTTTATGCTGGAATGTCTGAAAGTGGATTTGGTTTAAGACTAACCTATTATTGTGTCTTATTACAGGCAGACTCAAACTCTAATCCCTGCAGCAGCGTTAAAGGGAAGCAGGCATGCATAGTTAAACTTTGACAGAGGATGAAGCATATGCGATAAAGCATAATCCACAAATCTGAGTGTGCACTGCAGCACATGGAGCAGGCCTGCCTGCACACACCCACTGCTGAAACAAGCCCACAGAATGAACACAGTGATTGCAAACAACCAGAGCAACGGTGCTGTGGCTGACAGCAGATGCACTAACTGTGAATGATGCATCATCTGACATTCACAGCTGGATTATCTGCAGGAATTCACACAGATTTTAGCCATGTGGGGATAACGTGTTAGCCATGACTGCACACGTGCTCCTGTTCATGCAGCCTCGGCTTGATTCCATGATGTGTGCCAGCCGAACGACTAGAATGCCATCAAACATCAAACAATTTTACAGACGTTGTTCCGCCCGACTGTCACAAAGTGTATTGTGAGATTTCAAATGCAAAGCTGCTTAGCAAGGGTTTATAAGACTATGCAGTTCACACTCACTGCTCCTGCACTCCACTGTTTGATCTCAAGTTACTCAACAATTCTCCATCTGCTGTTTTTTTGCTCTGTGACACACGAACCAGATCCTCCTGCAGACTGCTGCAATAAATGGAACATCTAACTCTCTCACCAAAAGCCAGATGTTTGCTTCATTTAACCCCATGTAGCTGCAAACATTATGTCCGATTTGGCCAACTGGATAAAGACGATCCCTGCTCAGAATTTTGCAATAACCAAAGCGCTTCCACGGTCATGTAATTAAAATGTGGTAAAGTTCTATTGCCAATCCTTAAAACGTACATCTTCTGTACCGTTTGTTCCCTTTGGGATCACGGGGTTGCTGGAGCCTATCCCGGCCACTCATGGGCGAAGGCTGGGTACACACTGGATAGGTCACCAGTTTGTCGGAGGGCCACAAATCACACACCAAGTCACACTCACATTCACTCTTATGGACAGTTTAGAGTAACCGATGAATCTATGAAGCCTGTTTTTGGATGGTGGGAGGAAGCCAGAGTCCCCAGAGAAAACCCACGCATACATGGGGAGAACATGCAAACTCCACACAGAAAGGTCCCCCATTGATGTTCTGGTTCAGGTCCCCCAGCCAGGCCTTCTTGCTGTGAGGCAGGAGCGCTAACCACTGTGGCACCGTGAAGCCCCCCCCCCCCCCCCCCCCCCCCCCCAATTCTTAAAATGTATGACAAAATCAAAAGCTAAGAAGTTTTGCCAAACGAATCTGTTCTGCTCTGTTTTTACACGCTAATTGTAGAACACCAACCATGTCGTCATCATCAACCATCCAATTTCAGAACAGGGGAAATTTTGAGACACCAATTAACCTATGAAGCGTGATTTGGGGCTGTAGGAGGAAGCTGGAGAAAATCCACACATGCATGAGAGGAACATGCAAATTCCACACAGAAAGGTAAACGAACCAGAGCTTTCTTGCTGTCAGGCAAGGGTGCTGTCATACTGTGACTCTAGTTGGTTTCTCTAACCACTACACCACCCTGCAGCCCTATCACCATTACTATCACCATGATGCTTTTTCATCACGGTAAAACAGTCATTCTAGTTTAAGAAAACCTTTTTAAACATGACATGGATTACAACCAAGCAAAAACCATCTCTACATGTTTTCATGACATAACAACAGTCATTAATGTTTAAGAAATAGTTGCGGAGCAACACATAAAAGCAAAATGCATAAACAAACAAATAAAGATGTAGAAAATACTACCAGAATGAGCACTAGAAAATAAAGCAGGAACAGGAAGGAAGAAGTAAAAGCCAAAAGCATTTGGAATGTCTCAGTGCAAATTCAGAAGCGTCCAGCAGCCATCAAAGTCACATCAGTACAATAAAGTTTAATTGATTAAAAAAATGCTGGTACTTAAATAAATGTAGGTTTGTATTGCAATGTACAAACAAGTGTGTAGATTTTATTTTTGTTATTAACATTTCTCTAATTGGTGTCTCCATTTCCATTTTACCAAATTCAGCATCTTCCCTCATGATAGTTAAAGTAAATCAAAGCCAACAAAAGCAGCCACAGGCATCACAGCAGAGTTTATAAGACATAAAGTCAGTAAATTTTTCTACGTTTGCTTGTTCAGATACAGATATATAGACCTTAATGTGATCCATAAAAGCCTGCAAGTGATGCATTCACACGGGCTGATACACAAGGAAAAACATGTTCACATTGCACTGCTGTGTTGATGCTGAAATGTCACCAATTCAGCAGAATTAGAGGGAAGTTACTCACCTCGGCTCTTGTGCAAGGACTGTGTTTACCTGTAAGGAGAGAAGACAACCATCAGAACAAGCAGCAGCCTGATTTACAAATGCATAAAAACATTACACACATGCAGTTGAAATTCAACATAAAAACATGAACAACTGAACAAAATTTTGCCTTTTTTTAGTCTCAGTAATACACTATGCCCAGTAGTATCTGTTAAGACAACTCCATTGAACAAATGTTATACGCTATATACCTGTCAAGGAACGGGGAGATTAAACCATTGGGTGCCATTTTTAATTAAATAAGAAAAGCCTTATTTTATAAAGGATGAATACACATAGATTTAAAATAGTTCAAATCCTAAATTCATGTAATTGTGATGATTATGGCCTTTAGATAATAAATGCAGTGTCTCAGTACATTTGCACATTGTGAAAGAATGTCAATGTCGGAAGCTCATGGTCTCACATTCTAATCAGCTAATTGCCTTAACACTTGTGCCATCTTGTGGGGTCCAGATGACCCCACTCCAACGTTAACGTGCCTCCAAGGCACGTTAACGTTGGAGTGGGGTCATCTGGACCCCACTAGACAGTGCGCTGGCCTTTTTTCTTCAATGTTTTGTGATCTTCACTGGTGTCCATGGATTACATGAAATCTTTCCACCTTTGTCATGGTAGGGAGAACACGTCAATGTAAGGGTGGGGTCATCTGGACCCAGCAAGATAGCACAAAGGATAAAACACCTGCAAAGGTTTCCTGAGCCTCAAAATGGTCTCTCAGTCTGGGTCAGTACCAACACAATGATAAGAAAGACTGCTCACAGAAGACAGTCATCGACACCCTTCACAAGGAGGACAATCTTCTGCAGGTTGTTCCTCAATAAACTGGTTGTTCACAGAGTGCTATTTTCAAGCCGATTTACAGAAAACTGAGTGAGAGGAAAAAGTGTGACAGGAAAAGGTGCAGCATGGGTCCCAGGGTGAAACTTTATGCAATCAGTGATGGTTTAGGAGACTGATCTTCTACTGGTGTCCTTTGGGTCTTCTGAAGTCCACCGTCAATGCAGACATCTACCAGGAAATTTTATTTGAAAAACTGTATGCAGACGCTGATTTTTATTTTCCAGCAGGACTTGGCACCTGGCAACACTGCCAAAGATGCAGAAGTAGCTCCAATGACCGTGGTGGTACAGAGCATTGACTGTATCTGAAAACTGGGCTGAATGACTCCTCCCCCTGGCGTTCCAAACAGGAAGTACCTGCTGGTTCCAAGAAGCCAAAATTCGATAGACTTCAAAAGAGAAGTAAACAGCTATTACTCAGTCATTCTATTGGTCAGAATAACCTCTGATACCTTCATTTAGCATATTCTTGATAATTTCTTTTCATATTTTTTCTGTTGTTCATGCTATCCAAGTTATAAACAGACCAATCAGATGCCTTGATGTAAGTATGTGCTGCCTGCTGGCCCCAATGTCCAACGTTTAAAATGTTTGATTGACATTTGTACGATGGTCCTGAAGTGCCAATCAAAATAAATCACACAACACAAAAACACATTAAAGATGACAAAAACAATTTGAAAAGGAAAATAAATAGTAAAAAAGCAACAGTACATTTTATTCTAAGCCAAAGCACAATTCCTCCCAAAATGAATACATGTCACGGTTTCTGTTTCTTTGCCCTTGTGGTTTGTTTCCTTTTTGTTCTGGCATGTTTTGAGTTACTTCCTGTTTTATTTTGTAGTGTTTCCTGGTTTGTTGTAGTTTTGAGTTTTACTTTGGTCCCCATCCTTCCTGAGTGTTTCCACCTGTGTCTCGTTTGTCTGCATGTATTTAAGTCTTGTCATTCCCTTCCTCCTGTGCTGGTCCATAGTTTGTAATTGTGCTGTTCCCTGGTTTTGAGTGTTTCTGTATTTCGAGTATTCTAGCCTGCTGAAGCAGTGGTTTTGGTTTTCTTGTAGTTTTTGTTATTAAACCCCCATTCCCTGCATCCTCCTGCCTCCTCTCCTCTCTGCGCCTGGGTACTTCCCTTCTCCCCCGTTACAATACATTTATAGATGCAAAAATATTTCCCATGAATCGAAATGAAATGTTGAAAAATAAAACACAATAAGAAACCGAAAAAGGTAGGTACCATGAGACATCACTGCTTGGAAGATGATATCCAGAATCACTATATGCCAGGTAATTTTCTGTTGAAATGATTGACAAACCTCATCATTCAATCAGCGTTTTCCCGTAATTCCTACCTTTTCAGATTTCCGTAAAAAATAAAGAAAACATTTTGGAAAACAAAAATAATGATTTAAGAAATTAAATTGAAATGTTAAAAATATAAAAAACAAATAAGGAAACCTAAATATCTACCTTTCCTGGTTTCTTATTGTGTTTCGTTTTTTTAACTATTCTGTTTGATTTCTGGAAATTTTGTTTTTTCTAAAAATGTTTATTTCATTTCATTTTTTTAGAACAGTGTTTTTGTTTCTAGAATTTCGTTTTGATTTCTACACTGTAATATTGTGTTTTTTTTGTATTGTTGTTATTTTTAATGTGTTTTTTTGCGTTGAGTGATTTGTCAGTCGTGTGATTTGCACTTCAGGACCACCGAACATTTGTGCCAAAAACTTCATTTTTTTAGGACATAATTATTCTAAACACTGGATTTTAGGATTTCATTGTCTGTAGCTGTAATCCTCAATATTACTAGAAAAGCAGGTTTAAATTGTTTCAAAATAAATGTAATGATTTTACATAACACATGAGTTTCACTTCTTGAATTAACTGACAAAAAAAGCCAAGTTTTTTCCAGGTATTGTAATTTTTTGAGTTGAACCTGTACGTGGAAGCATACGAATCTATACAGCCGGTCTTCATGTATTACTTCTTCTAGTGAAATTTAGTTTGAATAAAAGCTCTGTTTGGGTTTTGATCGTTTCATCAGTTTGAAGTTCATGTGACCATTGAAGTTAATACTTTCTTCAGGAAGCATGAATGTTCTCCCTTCAAAGTTCAGACACTTTTTAAATATTTCTCCAGGCCAAGTCGGCCCAGCTTTTACTTTATGAGCAGACAGGAGGCTAACAGATGACCCCCTTTGACAATGAGAGGTTTTATCCTGGACGACGCAGCAGAGCAACATCCCAGCAGCATCAGCATGACCTCAGCCTCAGCAGATTTAAATGACATGCTGCTGTGGGGTAAGCGGCCTCATTTCTGAACGCTGCAGTCAAATCAAAAATACCACCTTCACCAAAAACATCTTGTTGAAAAATAATTCATGGGGAAGGTTTCTCAATGAAGGGATTTAATTGAATATGAATCGTCAACAGTCACAGAAATTCTTCGGGATGGATGTGGATTTTGGTGAAAACAGGGCCTGTAGATGATTTCATTTGCACTTATTTTCAGGATACATTTTCAAATGTTGTCAATTTCTTAACAACTTACAATACTTACCAAAACACTTTAATTGTTTGCTAGTGTTTCATCTGTTCTTGCACTGGAAGGAAAAGAGTCAAATTCCTCTCTGAACATGACGAATGACCCCTTGCTAAATATGCCAGATCATCATCTGTCAGCTGCCAATGATACATTACGGAGTCCTGAACTGATTTCCGGCCACTCCACTCAGCTGCATCTAAATCTGGTTGAGGGGTGCCTCAGGGATCTATTTTAGCCCCACTCTAA
Source organism: Oryzias latipes (assembly GCF_053564925.1). Taxonomy (NCBI): domain Eukaryota; kingdom Metazoa; phylum Chordata; class Actinopteri; order Beloniformes; family Adrianichthyidae; genus Oryzias; species Oryzias latipes. Next base: position 8,052,169 of record NC_136252.1, on the reverse strand, counting down.
ACTACTTTTGATCTATTTTCAGAGTGTTCCCAGTAGTCTTTTAAATATGATTACGCCATTTTTAGCTAAAAACAAAGAAAACCTGTGTTGTTTTCTAGGGCATAATTTCTGCAGAGTGGCAGGAGTTCATTAGAAAATTGTGGGCCGGACCATTAACCCCGACCCCCCTTTCCCTTCCGGTTGCTGCGCTCGGATTAGGGAAAAGAAATTCTCAGAAACACAATCATAAGCTGAATTTTCTTTATATATCTGTCCTCCATCATCAGAAAAAAATTACAAGAACGTGTTAACAACACTAAAACCCCATTTTCACTGGAGTGGTGTTTAAATGCTGCAGATGAGGTCTTTTTTTCAAACTGACTATTTATGCAGATGATACACCAATCTCTTATTCTGTAACCCTTGTGCTATCCTAGCCACTTTAACATTGGGAGTTGGGTCATCTAGACCCACTAGACAGTGCTCTGAACCTTTTTTCTTCAATGATTTGTGATCTTCACTGGTGTCCATGGATTACATGAAATCTTTCCACCTTTATCCACCTTTGTCATGGTAGGGAGAACACGTCAATGTAAGGGGTCATAGGATAGCACAAGGGTTAAAGGTCTGTTCAACTCTTACTGGACCAATCCAAAGATCTTTGGATCTGGATGGAACTTAGTTTTATAGACTGAACAAAGATAAAATATGAATTATATTGTTGGTAGGTCCAATGTTTTTAGATGATTAGATTTTTCCCTATGGGGCTCTAAACTTATAAAAACCTTGCTAATATAGCCTAGAGTGATGTTCAACTCTGATTTTAAAGTTGATAAATAGATTACTTTGCTGTTAAAATGAACTTTTGACTTCTTGCTAAACCGAAGGGTTGCATGGCAACAGATGACTAAAAAGAGTTAGTCATACTTTCAGCATCCTACATTTAGGTTATTCAAATGTAATTTATTGGAAATAAAAAGAAATCATTGTTTTCAGTTTAAAGTCACAAATAAATACAAAGTTGAAGATGAGATCAAATAGTTTATCTATAGGTATCTTCAAGTGAGGGATTTAGAAAGCTGTAATGTCAACATATAAAAAATAAAATATAAAGAATCGTGAATGAGCTAAATGTAATCAACACACAAGAAGGTTTAACTGTAGTTTTCCAGTTATCTGAAATCAAAACATTTACAAGCCTTAAAAATGTTGTCTTGCAGCTTCTGCCTAATTGCTTTTGTATGGATTAGTTCATAGTTAAATTGAATAAACTGATGTGGGGTTGATATGTGGTTTCAGTGAAACCTAAGCTTTCATAAAGGCACAGAACAATCACTAATGTAAAGATATTAGAGGTCTCTGATGGCTCTAGACGTGGAGCTAAGCTGCAGATAATCAACCTTCCTGAAGTGGCACTTATCTGTATCATGAAGGACAGAGGGAAGACACCAAAACCATGAAGTTGTACTGCATCTACTTACTGGATATGCATTAGTCATGTCTATAATTATACAAAGTGACAATTCCTATGCAAAGCAATGAAAGACCAGACTCCCCCTCCTCCAGTGGTCTCATCCTTGACTCTAAAAATAGCCCATTCATGCAGCTCAAAGATGCTGCTCACATCCAGAATCAGCATCAGACCTCATCTGCTGCGTCTGTCAGGCTCAGATTTACCCCTTTGGGTTAATGAGACAAAGCTCGTGGGGCAGCTGTTTAAAGCGAGGCAATAAAACGGGCTCAGCAGTATTGCACACACCCCAAATCCATCAAGTAAACCATTCCAAAGAGAAATAATAGAGCATGAATTTAGATTGTTCAATGAGGCTGATAGAAACAAGCCTTTGGTTTGAGTGTCTGGGTTCAGAGACACACCAGCAGAATGAGGCAGGAGGGACGCTGCACACCAGAGCCATCTTTTCTGCTTGATTCCTTTCAGCCCTTAATGAAAAGACCATCTCATCAAGAAAATCCACCCGCTGTGCTCCAAATGAAACCAATGCTTCCCCACAGAAAAACACCGTATTGAAGAAGCTTCTCTTTGAATCAAGAGGCAATTATGAGGCAGCACATCTAATCATTGGGGGTTTCGGCTGTGTGAGGCCCCCGCAGGAGGCTCCAGAGGTACAGGGGGGATTCTGTAGTCACACGCTCTGAACAGCTGAGCCAAGGAGCACCCAGATCTGATCTGAGGTGGCAAAGGGGCAAACAGATCAGATCACATGGTGAGAGCCCACGTGGCAGCAGATGATGGAGGAAAACAGGGGAATTCAGACAGAGAGGTGACGGGGGTGACACCAGCAGGGATGGAGTGGGGGGCATTCCTTTGTTTACCTGTCAGCAGCTCATGTGGATGGACTGAAGCACTGAAACCCACCAATCTAGATTGGAGCACCAACATTTTAAAAAGCCTAAATAGGAGCTTACTCTGGCTGCCTGAATAGTCCCAATTACCGCAGTAATTCTCCATAAACCATAACAGAGGATTTTTAAGCTCTCCTCCTCCATTTCGGTTGATTTTGGGCCTTTTTACCAAAGAACACCATAAGGTCCTGGTGATGGACTCAGCTGCGATGCTTTGGATCAGTGTCGTACCTTCACAGTCCTGGTAGTCCATCCTCACAGACCCGTCCCTCTGGATCCGAACATCCCGCGGTCCTGAAATCCTGCGCGGAGCTGCCGCCGGTGAGGCTCCGGTGGCCGCCGCGCTCCTCCGGTCCGGGTGTCCCGTCGCCAGCGTCCGGCAGCACTGGTAGCACACCGCCCATGCCTGCTCCTCGTTGATGGGCTGGCTGTACAGCTGCAGAATCTCCTCCAAAGGCAGGTCCTCCTCCGCGGAGCTCATGCCGCTCCGCGGATGCTGATGCTGCTCCTCCCGGCGCGCGGCGGCAGCCTCCGTCGGTCGCCGCTCCGCCATCCTTTCATTCTCTCAGCGCAGGAGGAGCGAAGATGAGAGCAGCTCCAGGCCCGAGAGGAGGAGGAGGCGCGGGGGCATCGATGCTGCTGCACTCCTGGCGGGGCTGCTCCACCAGGTCAGGCTGAGGCGTCAGTCCGGCTCTGATGATCCGAGTCTGCGCAGTGAGAGCCTCAGCTTCTCCTCCTTCATCACATGATCTGTTCTTCTATACCTCCTCCTCCTCCTCCTCCTGCAGCCTGCAGGCCTCAGTCCATCTGGGTCCTCACGGAGGTTTTGACTGCATATATTAAGCTCCCTCACATTCACTCAGGAGGAGGATTTCAACACACTAGAAGTCCATAATGCAGAATCAGAAAGTTTTTGATCCTCTTTTTAGCTTCAACTTCACTGTCTGATCCAGATCAGACAGTGAATTATATTCATTCAGACCAAACAAAAGTCTGATTACAGCACAAAACCTTTATGTGCATGGCCGGATATAGGCCTGGGCAAGTCGGGGCCCCCTGAATGATGTAACCGCCCCCCATAATGTGAAGGCCTGCAAAAATCCACAATTAACTAAAGAAAGAAAATTACCAAAAAGCCAAAAACAGACACAAAACATAACCAACAAAATAAATGAAAGGTACGGTGAAAGTGGCAAAACCATAACCATGTTAAAATTGAAATTCTGCAAAGACAAAGTTGAGAAGCTCAGAGTCAGCAGACACAGTAGTTAAAGTTCATTAATAATAATCACATCTTCCAACGAATGTATGACATATTGGGAGTTTGGATCCAAATGATTCTTTAATTTACCCCTAAAAAGCGGAGAATACAAGTGTCTGATGGGTACTAGTGCTTTACAGTGAGCAGCTGCTGGTTCTAATCCAGTTTGGGGGCCTGATGCGGATCACTCGCTTGCTTTCAATGGTTCATTTTGGATTTTTCTTCGAGAACCTGACAAACGAAAGATGCAACCAAGCTAGAAAGTCACGCAGTTGTCTTTAAAGTGAAGAAATTCTGGTGCTGTAGGTAATATCTGACAAAAGTTGAGTTCTCCTAGAATCTACCTACAGCTCTGCACCACACTCACGGGGCTCTCCACCATTTCCACGGCAAGCGCTGAGGCACAAACCTGACGGATTCTAGCATGACATCAGAGAAAAGCCACAGCTTCGTCTTTATTTAAATCATATTTATTCATTTAGGGGTTTTACACAGTATTCACATATAGATCTGTTGAACAGCAAATACACAGAACGAACACTCAAACAAGATCCTCTGCTTTACAACACAGGCGGTGGTCCCCAGTGCTCCCAGAAGCATGTTCTCTGAGCACCAGTATCCCATCATGTCAACAGCAACACAAGCAAAGCTATGAACACACACGCAGAATGACAGCAAATATACATCTCATTATTATGATTCTTTTGTTTCATTTCACATCAAAAGAGCAAAGACTGTAAACAAAAACATTTCAGTGATGTTTGGTTGGAAAAGTGGTGGAAGCTTGATGATGAGCCTTTTCACCACGAGGAATGAACATGCAGCGGTTGGGTGAGGAAAGGGCTGATGGACGCCACAGAAGCAGGAGGGGAGGAGGGAAAAACGCCACGGTCAGCCAGAGTTTACACTTTGAAATCCAGCAGGTTGCAGTCGATCTTGTAGTAGACGTAGGGATAATACTCCTGCTGGCTCAGGTTCAGGCCTGGGATGTCCATGGCAGTCTGAGGAGGAAAAAAAAACACTTCAGATATTTGTGGGAGAACGATTAGGAACTGTTGAGCACAAACAATGAGGCACATAAATATTTTAGCACCCTGTTCCTTTGCAAATTCTCCCACTTAGAAATCATGGTGGGGTCTGGCATTTTCTTAGGTACATGTGAGGCACATAATATTTGAAAAAAGTCTGAAAATTACATTGAATGATTTTTTTTAATGGTTTATTTTTACGCTACTGTATGCAAATAAGTATTTGAACCCCTATATTTCAGCTTGAATTCTGACCCTCAAAGACCTGTTAGTCCACCTTTAAATAGTCCACCTTTATTATCCTAAACTAGAAGCACCTGTTTGAGGTGGTCAGCTGCATCAAGACACCTGTCCACGGCATACAACCAGTAAGACTCCAACTACTAACATGGCCAAGACCAAAGAGCTGTCCAAAGTCCTGCAGGCCCTGGCCTGGGTGGCGAATGGGATTGCCCGGGGGGCGGTTGTTCTCTTTCTGCTACTATGTGGGTATTGGGGGTTTTCTAGCTACCGCTGCTGCTATGGTGGGGGTCTTGGTGTGGGGATGACTGGGCACGCTCCTTCCTTCTTTTTACATTCCATCATCCATTTAAGAATAACATATACAATAACTTGAGCACAGGTGTCACAGGCTCACCTTTGCACTAATAGTTTGCGTGATTGAATGAAATATTTCACACTAGTTGGTTTGAAGGCATAAGTATGCGTGTGTGAACATTATTTGTATTGTGTACATGTTGACATGTTAATATTTTTGGAGCCATCAGGTATGTGTTTGAGTGTATGTGTGGACAGGCCCCAGCCTTATAGACGTGTATTACATCTGAACCTCACTGTAATGATTATAACCATCCAGCAACTTGTTACTTTATGCTGCTACATGGTTTTACCCCCCCCTCCTATAATCACCCTCCTATCCCCCCCTCTCTAATATCCCTCTCTCTTCGTCCCTCCTTTTCTTTTCCGTCCAACACAAAAGATTTTCAAATATGATTAAAATGAATAAAGTTTGGCCTCGATTACAAAAGGGGTTTATTCAGACATACCTCTGGTTTGTCAGAAGATTCATAACCCCTGTTGTTAAAGTAAAATCTGTCCAACACAAGAGGCCTTCAGCTCTCATCTGTTTGCTCAGCTGTTGGACAGGGCAAGTTAAAAAAAAAAAGAACATCTTTGGACGAAGCTCATTCTGTTTCTTAGAGACAGCCCAGAAACCTGACTGATCTAGAGAAGATCTGTGTGGAGGAATGGGCCAAAATCCCTCCTGCAGTTTGTGCTAACCTGGTGAAAAACTACAGGAAACGTTTGAGCTGTGGAGTCACAAACAAAGGCTACTGTACCAAATATAAACATTGATTATCTCATGTGTTCAAATACATCCTCCAATCAGTGATGTCCCATAGTACCGACCTTTTCCAGTCTCTTCTTGTGTTTCAATTTTTAACATTTCCTTTTGATCTTCTGGAAAAAAGAACTTTTCAGAAATGTTTATTTTGTTCAGCTTGTTCATTTAGAATAAATTCAGTTGTTTTACTTAATGTAGAGTTTTTTTCATTAAACTTTCATCTCTGGGTTCAGGATTAAAACGAACGAAACAAGAAGATTTAATGAAGATGAAAGTTTTATGAAGAAACCTCTACACTCACATTCAGTGATTCCCGCTGACTGAACAATCCCATCCCACCTCAGGATGAACTCAACTACAAGAATCTCCTGGTGTTTCATTTTAAATGTTTCCCATATTTTAGGAAATATATTAGAGACATTCTCCACAGAGTGTTTTAATAATTGCTGTTTTAGGATTAGAAGCAGATTCCTCTTAATCCAATTCCCTGTAAAATCCTCTCATTTAAGTGTTGTTTGGAGTGCAGTGAAGCACTCACATCCATGATCGCTGCTGCGCTGCTGTCCAGGTGTTTGTACAGGTCGTTCAGCACCTCCCTCAGCTTCTTCATCGTCTTCTTGTTTGGCTGCAGGAGCATCGCCTGGAAGTTCACCGGCAGTCCGTATCTGGAGGAGAAGAGCCCAGGGCAGCAGCAGAAAGGGAGACAGTGTTTTCATTTCATCTCACAGGTTGTAAGTGAAATACTGATGGAAAACGTGGAATATCCTCTAGGAAAAGCCATGATGGTCGGTTAAAAGTGTTCTGGATTTTAAAAGAAGAGTCGAACTAAACTACTACTACTAAAAAGTACATTTAATGTCATTTGTTTGCATGAATTGAGTTTATTATATGGTGGATCATCCTCTGTGTTCAGGAGGCAGTGCATAACTAGTGTGCTTGTGCCTGTCCCAAGCCCGGAAAATGGCCATTAAAACTTTATTAGCAGCATCCTGGTAACATTAAACAGGCGGTTAATGAACAGTCTGCGTTATTATTATGGTCTGTGGAAACAATTACCCAATAAATCTGTATTTAGAGTAAAGACTTTTGGGTTTTTTTCTGTTGTATGCAGATCTCTTTTATTTTGAAGTCCAGGCTCTTCTTCTGTTTTCTCTCTGGATCCTTTCTGCGAAAAGAAACTTTCCAAAAATGTTTGTTTTTTGTTTACTTTGCTAGTTTGGGGGTTTTAACTTAGTGGACGGAGCCGCTTTAAGAAAGTAGAGGATGTATTTTCTACACGTGACCCACTAGTGAATGCGGTGGAGAGAATCCAGTAGTTTTCCAAAATAAAACTTCCTTCAGAATCAGATTAGATATAAAATTGCATGTAACATGTATGTCGTGTTTTTTTCATCTTCGGCCCGGGAACCGAATGTCCCACAACCCGGGGGTTTGGGACCACGGATTTAAAAGAAAGAAAGCCAAATCATAAACTTTGACATTGGAAGATTGATCAGTTTCCTAAAAAAAAAGTAGCAAGTCATACTGGACTACAGCTGTGCAGGTGAACGGATAAATACCTCAGAACCGATTCCACAAACACCCGCAATGCTTTGATGTGAATCCACGCAATGAAGGCTTCACTGAAGTTCACTTTGAGCCACCGAACGAGGGGACCCTGCAGAGAGGAGGAGCATGGACCTCATCATCAACTGTCAGTTCTCCTAAAATGACAGCTGATCTGATTCAAAAGAAGCTTTCAAGTGGAAAAACTTTTAGCTTACAGAAAAGGCTGAGTGGTTTGGGCTTCACAACCCAATTGCTTCAACTATTCCTTTTTTTTTTAACCCTGGAGAACAGAAGAACAATTTTCTTCTGGGTTTTTAAAGTTAGCTGGATTCATTTTTTTGTTTGTATTGAGGAGCAAAAATTAACAAAGGCCAAAGGATTCACAATAAACACATAAAACAAAAAAAAATAAGCCTTTTATTATTTATTTAAAGCAACAGTGGCCAAAATTGATTGAGTTCTCCAGGATTAAAAGAAGCTTTTTAGGTTTTTTACAAAACAGTCCTCCATAAAAGGATCCGTTCATTTACATTCTAATTTGTCTACTCTAATATAATTGCAGCCATGAGAAAAGTCTCAAGTATAATTTGGAATAAGAATAATGCTTTCTCTGTAGGAATGTTTTGCACAGAAAGCCTGATTTAATGTACAGTGTTCCTTCGTTTATCCAGGGCGTTACGTTCTAAAAAAAAAACACAGGAGGTAGAATCTAGGAAGTGGGACTCTAGATGTTTTAAGTTTGTAAAACTCCTTACTACAAACTTTTTCCACTTTTCTCAGACAGACATGAACATTTTCACACGTTTCTCTCTGGTTTAAACTGTTAAAGTTCAAACCTTCATAGAAAAATACGTCCAGGATTAAAGAACGAAAATAAAGAGAATTATGACAATCTGGCAAGCTGAACACATTCTGGACAGGAGACACGGCACAGAGGAGATGGATTGACAAGGTCTATACCCAATCAGGATGCAGAACATAAAGCACTGGGGGAAAAAAAGCAGGTGAAGCTGCACAAAGAAAATCTGCACAATAGCAACACTGAGAACGATGAGCCGCGATATACCGAGGGAACACTGGATACATTTTCTTAAAATGCATCTTCCTGAACACAGAAAGTGTTCTAGAAAACTGACTTCCAGGATCCGTCAGAGTCATCCTAAGGATCTAAAGCAACGTTCCTGACCAAATCAGAATGGAGCTCCAGAGGATGTGACAGAAGCATGATGCAGGAAGCAAAGAACACATGACTGCACCGCTTTAAATCTGAAGGCGATTGTGAAACTTCCCCTTTGCTCCCTCCACTTACAAACTGCTTCTTCTTGTCGGTGGAGAGCCGCGTCATCTCCTCCTTGTCTGCCTTCATCTCCTCCTCGTTGTACTGAAAGTCTCTCACTGTGAACCTGTGAGGGAACAGATCTCCTCCATTCAGCCACAAACACACACACCGGCTCTTGGTGCAGAAATGTCTCAGCTTTCCTCTACAGCGTCTGAAGCGCGGATGTCTTAGCCTTCTTTGACGTGATAGAAAAGCAGATTCAATGTAGTTCGTCTTTGACCTGATCAATTTTAAAGAGGCAACAAATTCTGCAGAGTCAATGGAAAGATGTAAGAAAAAATCCAAGCTTTGAATGCCTGACATCTATATCAGACACTTTCCTGTGTCTGGTACTTTCCGTGAATGTACACGGGAGGATTCTAGAGTCAGATGAAGCAGATTTGTTTCTGGACTTCTGAGACCTTCAGCAGACGTTTTGTGTGACGGTTGAACTCTCACTTGTTCTCCCTGGCTTTGTGTTTGAAGTCATCGATGGCTTTCCTGAAGAGAGTGACACTGAAGAGCCCGCTGTCATTGTCCTCATACAGCAAACTAAACACACAAATAATCCTTTTTAGTTCTGCAAAGAAGTTAGCTAAGAAAAAAATATACTTTCAAAACTCATCTGTGGGGAGAAATAGAAGCACCGGTGAGGATTAAAATCAGTGCTTTGGTAGAAAAACGGCTCCATTCACTGACTCACTTTGAGGATCGAGGCACCACCATCTCAGCCAGAGTTTCATACGTTTTCTGCCAGTCTGAGTACGACGTCCTAAAATGACAGAACGGCGTGATGCAAGTCACCGACGTACAGCAGCTTTGTGTAACCATCTCAGACTAAATCAGGTCGGGATTCTGCGAGCTCACTTCGGGACCACCACCAGCAGAGTGATCAGGTACTCCGAGTCCAGAACAAAGTTCTCCTTCTTGACTATGTCGGCCAGGCTCCTGGTCAGCAGGCTCCCCCTGGTGGCACATCGGTGTTACAACAACACAAATATGCAAACACATCTGGCCAGACTGCAGCACCTACGCGTTCTTCCGCTCCAAGTTCTGCAGGTTTCCTTTCAGGTTGTTATAGGCTGAAGCTCTGGCCTTCAAATCGTTGTCAATCTGGGTGACTTGCTGTGAAAAACATGAAAAAGCAGGTAAATGATAGAACAGGAAATATCTGGCTAAAACCAAAATAAGGCTAAACCTAAATAAACAAAAGAAAACTTAATGAAGACAAATCTAATCATTTGTTTCTCACCTTAGAGATAATTTCAGAGATGTTTTTGAGTGACTGTTTGATTGGATATTTGGCCATGTCCCATTGAAATCTTGTGATGTAGGTGATAAGATCAACTGCAGGCAGAAAACAACACGAGTAAGGCGTTGATCCGGTACATTCAGGTTCATTTTTATTTATAAATGAAGTTTGATTGATTGATTGATTCCCCTTTGTTCACAATTCCTAAATATTGCAAATAATCTGAACTCAAACTTTGTAATTTTGGAAGAATACTACAAAGTACTAATAATAGTCAAAGCAGAAAACAATTTAATGCAAAAGTAATTTCATATATAGATATAATTTCAAGGGGAAAAAGTAAATGTATTCTACAAGGCACGCACAAACACAAACAATTATGTGTATCTATGTGTGGAGCACAACCACTTCACACTTAAAGCTAATATAAAGCAGTTTAAGAACCAATAAATGATTATTTATAACTATGTACATATATAAAACAAGCAGTGATACATCTGTCAATATTTTTGAATAGAAATCTGAATTGTGTAGGAATTCAGTTGGGTGTGTCGGATGTTCACATGTGTGTATTTATGGAACCCTTCAGTTATGAACCACAGCTTTGACATCTTTCCAATAACTGAATTAAAACAGTGCTGCATTTTCTATGTATAACAATTTTAACTTCTACTATTTTTGACAGCAGCATTTACGTGTTCTTTTCAAAATAAAATACATCCAGTGTCAAACAGGATCCTCCTGCTGCAGCAAATTTACTTGCAGTTAGATTTTGTGATGCAATTTTATACTTTAAGAGTCTTTTGACTATGAACAGCATGAGAGCTTTAAACTTATTTTAATAATAAACCACTCTGAGTTTTTTTTTTAAACATCTCTGCAGGAAATCTGTTCACTACATAAGAACGTTCCTGCAGCTGCTAAAGTCTCGGAGAAGAACGCTGAACTCTCTACTACTTTAGATTTGTTTGGAAACACTTAAAACAAAGAAAAGCCTTTAAATTCTATAAAAAACACATTTCCGTGTTTCGCAGGTCCATTATTTCATTCATAAACCTTTTATTTCCATTTACTTGAACTACCCTGGGTCACAGAGTGTCAAACTGACCTCCGTTGGCCAGCAGGTTCTCCTGCACTTTGTCTCTGCTGTCCTCCAGCACATCGGCCATGTACTGAGCCACCTTCTTCACCACACTGTCAACAGTCAAGAGACAGCAGGTCAAGTCACGCCACCGCAGGCTGCACACACACACACACACACACACACACACACACACACACACACACACACACACACACAGCGGCTGCAGGCTGCACTGGCCCTTCTGCAGCTCCTCACCTCCAAATAGAACACAACATCAGAAGGATTCACACACTCCTAATGCAGTCATTTTCGGGCCAGACCAGAAGATGACAGAGAGTTCAACAGTTTTTCCTGACACATCAAAGCAGGACTTCAGTGTGAAGCCAAGACAAAGAGTTTGTCGTTTCACAACAAATGTTCCTCTTTTATTGTGTTAAATCAATCTGACACATTGTTTCAGGACATTTTTAATCCGTTTTTTTTTTTTACTTTTTGCCCTCTCCCCAAATAAAACTAGACAGATGCCAGAGTCCAGACACACAAACGTGTTAAAGTTGTTCTTTCTTTCCCACAGTGGTGGGAATGTCCGCAGAGGAAGAGGAGCAAAGCTGTGTGTCAGTATTTCCTCAACAACACCATCTAAGTCATGCTGCATAAATAGGACTAAAGAAAGAGCGGCCAACGTCCCGCCCAACTGTAAGTGGACACGTTCAGAAAGCGGCGCCCACCAGACTCTCCCTGTGAAATTCCTCGTCGTGGCACGGTCAGGAGGGATTAGAGGTTAGAGAGCTGGCTCCATCACAGATGCTGACCAGAACATGGAAGATTTCTATGAACTTCCAGAAATCAGAAAAGCCAAGTTCCATACCTTTCAACGAAGGAATCTAATTTGGCCAACTCGTCTGAAAGCCCAACCAGGACATCAAGAGTTCCAACCTGTTTGGGGACAAAAAACAAACAACAAAAAGTCATTTTTCCCACTAATGGCCAGCAAGTCCAGAGATTTATGTAATTTTGAAGTAGGATCAGTGAGTCTCTTTTTAACTGGCAACATCTGAGGCTCAGGCAGCCTACAGTGACGTCCAGGGGCCTTTGTAGGTTTAGGATGGCGCCTTTTTGTTCAGACCTGTTCATGCATGGCTAACTGTTCCACGATGACTTGACAGACTGGCATGGAGGCCGGGTCAGCGGGGTGGCTGCAGCCTCTGCACAGAGTCATCGAGCCGTGGAGCTGGGCGGTTTGCTGGATAAACTGTCATCTTCAACATGCAGGCGGCCGGTCTGCGCAGACAGTGCTCTCCAGACGGACCAGCTGATCGAGCTTGACGGCGGATCCACAGGTGAGGGCTGTGGCGAAACGGGAAACGTACCTTCAGATCTGGGATGCTGAACTTGTGGTTGACGGAGAGGTTGTTGGTCCGTGTGGTGGCTGCCATCATTTTGTCCCACGTCTGCTGGCAGGTCTTCTCCCCCGGGGCGGAAATCAGCCAAAACTCTGTCATGTTTGCAGAAGTGGAGCAGCTAGAAACTTCCTGAAGGAAACATGGATTATGTTGATGATGGTGCCACTTCTAGATGACCCGCTCCTAGTCATCCACAGAACCGTGTGTCTTAACGGCGAGGCTATAGCTATATTTGTGGTTCTGCGATAATAATGTGTCCATGTCTGTTCAGAACTTTGGGTGACATGATTAAAGCAGCCTTTTGATCCCCTTTAAATGTCTATTACAGTTATACAGCCTATTTCATCACAGTCAAGGGACGCTACAAAGCCGTAATAAATCCTGAACCACCTCAGAAAAAAACACAGCAACAGCCGCAAAAGATGGTTGAGGTCAAGCAGCATCCAGCAGGGATTAGCTAACGCTAGCCCCCTAAGCTAGTTCCTCTGACAACAACAACAAAGCTGGCGGTCGGTCGTCACGAACGCTTTCACTCACCCGTATATCAAAGGCGTGGGCGTTACGTGTCGAAATGTGTGTCTTTAATGTTTTACGGCTTGATAATTTTCATAGCTGCCATTCAGAGTTGATCGTGAGGTCTCCTGACAGCAGCATCAGAGTCAGCTGATCTGCTGGAGAGGAACCGGAAGGCCTCTCTCTCACGCGCCGACGAACCCAACAGCGGCCTCTGCTGGCCGCCGCGGGCTCTGCAGCGTCGCGTTGAGCCTCGTTCGTGAGCAGATGACAGAACTTCCAGGGCTGGAGTGTCTGCATAACTTACGGCCGATTACCTGGAACAAGTGTGTCCAGCCAATTAGAACATGCCAGAGCAGTTCATGTTTAGAAAAAATGGAAAGGTGCCATCTATCCTCAGTTTTTAACCTATGACAATCTCTAATTCTTTCACAACCCTGACAGATTTTGTTTGGAAAGTCTACCCTCTTTGACTTTTATTTCTTATCTTATTTAAATATTTTTTTTATTTTTTTTACAATTGTTGCTCACCAAGTTTGATTCACGTCAATAATGCTCTGAAGTCCTGCTCTGGAGAAATTTGTATTTATTGTGTTTTTAACATGTTCCTGTGGCATATTTCTAATGCTGGAGGACATATTTTAAGAAAATTAAGCTCAAAGTTGCAGTTTTGAGTATTTCTTTATTCAAATCATCGTGATTCGGGAGCAAAAAAAACCCTGTTTGAAAAAGGTGGCTGTTTGTGACATAGTAAATACAATGGGTGGGCCACAAGCTCATGGCCCCGCTCCACAATGGGGATAGTAGGGGAGCGGGGTTGCTCCACCCCAGTGATCCCCCACACAACTCAGACGGGAATTTCTGATGAACTCCTGCCACTCTCAAACTATGTCCTGGAAAACAACAAAAGTTTTTAGATTTTAGCCAAAAACGGCATAACAAATGAAAGTAGATCAAAAAATGATCAGAGTGGTCCTTTGATGTTAAGGTTTAATTATTAGGTTAGGCTCTACTTTGTGTTTCTGTCTTTTACATGGTTAATTTTATTTTTTTGGGAAGGTTGATTGTTTTTCTTTGTGTGTTTTGTCAGTAGGGTTTTTTTTCTTGCATCCCTTTTCATATTGCGCAAGTGAGGAATCTTTTTCTCATACTATGGTGACTTTTTGCTCTTTGCTCTTTGCAGAAGCTCTGTGTGCATCTTTCTGCAGAAACTGCTTATAACCAAGATACACCACTCACAGTAAGTTAGGGATATTGTGAAAACCTCAGTGGATGTCATTTGTTTCACTGCACAAATTTTGGGGATAGGGTGGTTATGGTATTGTGGTGACAGACACCTAATTTAGTGTTTCCCACATTCTTGTCTCACTGTGTTCAGTGTGTCTAACTTATTGGAGCCCAAACCAAACATTTTAAAAGAAAAACATTTCCAATGTGGTATCAATGTCAACATTCTTTGGGTATAAAAACCTGATTTTGCCAGTAAGTCACACCAAGATCATCATTCAAACAGCCATAAACACACCACGCCGCTTACCGGACGAGCAGCACCATCTATCCACAGCGCAGCTTCAGGTTGGTAGTGGGCAGTCAGATGTCACAGGTGAACTTGTCTGAAAGTGTCATCAGCAGACTTGCTTCAAGGTCCAGAACTACTGTCAGAGTTAGCGACAGATCACAACCATGACCAGTAAGGACCTCTGCCCTCAGACATGGTTTAGCAAACGCCACACTGCAGGCTCCAGGCCTGTTTCCCAGATGTGAGGGAGACTAGGGTTTCCAGACAAACCATTCACAACCAAGACCACCGCTTTGACTGGAATGAAAGACGACTGTTGCAGGTGTCCACTTTACAGTAGACACAGAATAATGTGACCTGGACAATGCAGCAATGGTCTACCACCCTGTTCTTTGATGAGTGTCGGGTCACCTTGCATAGAAATGATGGTCGTCAGCGTTGCTGGAGAAGACGAGGTGAGCGATACGTCGAGGTCAACTTGGTGCCCAAGGTTAGCTTTGGTGGAGGAGATGCAACAATTTGGACAGGCATCACTGGTCAACATAAAACCCATTTGGTTATTGTTGATGGTCCAGTCACTGCAGGTTCTTTCCTCAGAGATATCACAAAACCATCATCGTCCTCCAATTCCACCAGCACACCACCAACCTTCTGTTCATGGATGATCATGCTCCACCACGTGGTGCAAGAATTGTCACGGCCGAACTTCAGGATGTGGGAGTGGCTCACATGGTTTGGCCAGCAATGACCTCTGACCTGAACCCCACAGAGCACGTCTAGGACCAGCTGAAGCAGAGACTGGATGATGGTTCCCCCAAGTGACCTGGGAGAATTGCATGTATCACTTGTGGAAAACCGGGATACCTCAGTAAAGCAACATGAGCCTGGTGAGGGGCAGGAGACACTGCTGTCACGCTGTCACTGCAGCAAATGGTGGAAACACTGACATGGTTGATGTTTGTTATTTGGGCCTATCTTTACTATTAATTTCTTCTTATTCATTATTAGTAATACTAAAAGGTAACTTTTACGTATTTGTTAAAGCTTGAGGCAAGAAGTAACCCAGGAGCAGGGAGGACTTGAATCCAAATAGTTGGAGAACCGAAATGTTTAATGACACAAAAACTCACCACAAGCATAGGACTCAAAAATATCAACAAGGTGTCAGGACTAAACAGGACACTGAGACATCGAAAAACCAACCGACCACTCATTAAATACCTAAAATGCGGCAATACTGCTACCCTGCACTAATCGTAACAGTATTTAATTAAAATTCAGACCAAATAGGAAAAGCACTCGTGAAATAAACACTATCCCTAACTTATTGTGAGTATGTCTTCTACGAGGTAGTTTAAATTTTACCATTTTAATTTAGCTTTTATGACTTTCAGGGAACTTTTACCAATCTTTAAATGCATCTCTTCTGTGATTCATTAGTAATTAAGATGAGTTTTTACCTTGAGCTTCCTCTGCTCACCTGATTCTAGGCTCAACCTGGACAGGTTTCTGTAAAAATGAACCCTACTAAGTTGTTACATGACAGAAATGACATTGAAATTACTTCATTTTGAGAAAAGTAAGCATGTCTATGAAGACTCTCATTCATCCAGGTAGATTCCATCACAGTAGTAGGTTTAAAGGTTGTCATCTGGACTTGTTTGAAATGTTAATTCTGAAAGTTTCAGAATTGACAAAGCCTTTTGGATAAGAGGTGAAATGTCTTCAACTTGACAAAAAACAAAACAAGTCCATATGACAACCTTTAAACCTATTGAGAAAAGTAAGCAGGCCATTGCAAGTAGAGTACATGTTTGTTTGTTAAATATCCTGGATTTGAAGACCTCCACCCCGGACTTGAGCCATGCTCCACATCCCACCAGCTTTCATCCTGCATTAGATAAAGAGACTAAACTTGATGGGTGCTAAGTCAGCAGCACCTCAGGCTGCAAAGTTGCTAAAGTTAGATAAGTTGGGTCAGGCTTCCTGACTATGGGTGTCTCCTGTGCAGAAACTGAGGGAAACGCCCCCATAGGGACATATTTATGGTTCAGTGGGTCTGGGGTTCATTGTTTGAGACACAATGCTTGGTCTGTCTGGAGCCAACCCTTGACATCAAACGACGGGGCTGAGTTTGCCCATGGCTGGCAACAGGCCAGTCTGCAGAGATGTTATCGGGACACACACGGTGCAGTCGGGCATCGTGCAGACGGCAGGCTGTGCTGGGAATTGAACCTGGCCCCATCAACTTCAATGACAGAAAATGGGACCATTAGCAGAGTTTTTTTCACATGTCCTGTTATTTGTGTATCACAAAACGATCTGGAATGAAGTAATCAGTCCTAAGAAGAGGCTTTTAAAAAGTGTGTTGTAGGCCCTTTCATTGTCTTATCTACATTTTAGAATGACATGAGGAATAATGATTTATTGAAAAATAATGCAACGTAAAGGTGTTTTATTACATTTCAGAGGGATGGTTCCTCACAGCGAGCAGTCCTGCTATTTAAACCGGTCATGATGATCTGCCCACACACTGTATGGACTGGCAGCACTCACACTATGGAATATTTGGCAAAAATCTCCTCAATTTTCACATGTCAAAGTGCTGCATTTTATAGTAATAAATACATGTTTGTAATTTCAACAACAGCTTTGATTTTCCTACACTTTTTACTTTTAGTTCATAACTCAAAGGTAGAGGAAGTTTTGATTGAAGTAAGAAATGTGTCTCTGTAAAAAGGAAATAAAGGTGAAATGAACACATTTTTTATATGTATTATTGTTTGACCAGAATGGGATATCTTTCTATATTTCTCCACCCCTTTGATACTATTGTGCTACATGACATATGATGGAGAACCCACGGATAAGTAATGTTCTTTTTTTTCTTTTTTTTATTTAAAGGGTGTTTTTTTTAAAGGAAAAGAAGAATTTCTGTTTATGTTTTTGTGGATGTGATTATTTCAGAATAGCTTATAGGTTTTCTCGTTTCGTTTCTGGCTTCTGTTTCTTTGAGGAGCTTTCTGTTGTTTTTATTTTTCACTGCTTAACATTCAGGTCAGTGTGAGGACAGGTTTGTTTGGGGATTCTTTCTACCCAGCAGCATTCCCTGGCAAACAGGGGAGAAACCACTTTAGAGGGGGCAAATCCAGAGCATTGCATAACGCCAGTTTATATGCAGGTCCACATGTTGACTTGATCAAATGTTATTTTAATATTTCTTATTGTTGTAAGCCGTTTATCTTTGTTGGACATAAAGTATATTTTAGACTAAATTATTGAGCTGATGTCATCAGTTTGTAATGTTTGCAAAAAACACAAAATGTGTGCCGCACAATGCAGTCACTGGAGTATTTGCCCGCACTGTGGGTGGTATGTGGCTGTGATGCCTATTATAATCCAAACAATGGATATTAAAAGCCACGCTTTACTGGAAACCACTTCAGATGCTATGTGTGATTAGCCTTACGTGAGCATAGCTGGAGAAAGCCGGCACAAAACACGGAACAGCTGTTTTTGTTTCATTCTGAGGAAAGACGCAGCTTCTGCAGCCGTCACAATGGGCCCTCAGCAACACTTGTATTAGTGAAACAAACATTGCTATTGTGTATTTTTTTCCCAAAGGACCATTCAGAGCCTGTCAAGCCATCTAAAAAATTTCAGATATGCGGCTTAAAGAAATGAAATACATTGTGAACTTTCACTAAAGAACAAGAATATGATGTCATTTAATCAAGAAATTATTTAAACTGAAAAAATATATATAATATAGAGGGCTACTGCAAACAAGGGCTGCAGATAAGGTTACAGTGTTAAATAGCTCCCCACCTGTTTAAATCAGCAGTGATTGTTTTTACAATTTTTCAGACCAAGTACTTCTTTACAAAAAAAGGTTCTAATAAAAAACAAAAGTTTGTCTCTAAAAATCTTTTGACTTTTGCAATATTCCCAATAAAGACTAACTTTCCTTTATCAAAGATGAGAACAGAGCTTGTGACACAAAACCACAGATGAATTTTTGGACCATTATAACATCTACTCATAATAAACTCATATTAACTGAATAGCCATTTTGTGGAGTCTGAACAGAAAAACAGTAACAGTTGCTGAGCATTTCCTGGCACCCTCCTCTTCCCCTGCTGAAGAGGGAGACATGCAAATGCATCTTGTTAAAAAAAAAGAGGGAGTCCCAACTTCTCAAAGTTGCATCAGGAGGACAGAGACATCCAGTCTGAGCCTGAGCTTCAACCCAAAACTATGTGGGTCATTTCATCCATCAAACACTGAAACTACAGGATTGTTGGCTGTACCAGAAAAAAAGGACAATTGTGCCTTTTTCCTTGGACAGGCTTTTGCTGTCATCACTGAGTTATGGGGAATACAATGAAGACGTAACACAGGTAATGACTGAACACTGATTGATCATTGTAAGTCATATTTGTTTTTAGATGCAGGTTATTGATTTGATCATTCATAAAGTTCAGATAAAAGTACACCAAAGGTTTTAAAACCACAAACATGATAAAAGAAGCGCCGTGTCTCACTGCCAAAATGATGTTTTTATTCACACGTTCATAATGCAAATTATTTTCTTTCTTTTTTTCCTTTTTTCTTTTTCTGGTATTACATTTTTTTTCTAACAACTAGTGTTAGCAAAAGAAACAAATGTAAACATTAAAGTCAATAAAATAAGTTGCAGTTTTTAATCTAAAAAATGTAAAAATCCGTGTAAAGGCAACTGTGTTCAAGGATTGATATAATTTAATTAAATAAAGATTAATACAACAGTTAAGTTAATTTTTTAAAAACTAAGTTTAAAGGCAGGATTATTCTTGTTGTTAAGGGGCAAAGAGATTTGGACCTAAAACTGTTTTTAAGAAAGGTCGGAACTTTTCAATTTTAAACGAGATCATCCTCACACCGGAAGTTAGTCTGCAGGTGTCTGCAGTTTAAATGTCTGTAATTTTACCCTAATTAATTTGTCGATGTATTTTTTTAATTAAATAGTAATTAATGCTCTTCAGTTTTTAATTTAAAACACTTAAGCTTAGAATTTAAAAAGTGTATTCGTAAACGGCTGGTTTCCACCCGGACCGTTACGTTGCTCATCCGGAGGTTTGGTGCGTTCAGGGCTCCGTCACATTCTCCGTCCGTCTGACTGCGCCTTATCGCCGCTCTGCCATCGTTCTCCGTTAGCTCATGGTCGGCATTAGCCTGCTCCCTGAAACACACAGTTGGCGCTGACTTGGTTGTTGCGGTCCATGGCAGTATTTTTTTCCCCTTCTGGTAGCCCCACCACTCTTTAAAAATTCCGTCTAAAAAGAAAAAGCGCTCCGTCCCCTGTCCTCGCGCGTCTTCTCCCAACGTAAGTCATGCTAGCTATTGATGCTGTTAGCTCCACATTATTATTTAGCATGTGAACCCCATAACATAGCAATTTATAGTAACGATTTTGACTAAAACAACAAGCTAAACTGCAGCTATGCAAGTAATGTTTGCTAAATAGTAATATAAATGGTTTCCTGGCATGTAACCAACGCTAGCTGTCAAGACAAGACAAGGTTAAAATAGAACAAGCTAGTGAGATAATTATGCGCTCATTGAGATTAAGTCAATTTATTCTTTATTTGCGGTTGTGACAAACTGCTGTGTTTATTTGACTTTTCACATCAGAAAATAATGTTTCAACTTTTTTGTCAACTGTTTTCATTTATCAAACGCATTACTGTCCAAAACAGATGAGCAGAAACGATTTTCTTGAAGTTTTTCTGTGAAAGATCATAACTTTTTGTGTGTGTGTGTGTGTGTGTGTGCTGCTGAAAAGCTGATATTTTTCTCTATTTTTGTACCTCCGGTAGAAGTGTGTTGTTGTCCGGATGTGATGTATGTTTTTATTATGTTTTATTCTTGTGCTCATTTGCGCCTCTGCAGGTGTACAACTACCCAGAAGATCTAGGGGCGGCTCTTTACAGAGAGCCGTTTGACTTCAACGCTGAGCCGCCTTGGGATCCGAGCTGATACTGGACGCCTTCAGCCCGGGACCCCTCCATGTGGGTAAATCAACAGCGCAGATTCAGTGGGGTTTCTTTAATGCTGTCTCCCTGGACTGTTTTTTAGAAGACCACAGACCACATGTCCCCAATGAACCTGTCTGTGTTTATTTGAGATGCCTTCAGATCTATTTATGTAAAGTAATTTGACAGCGCTTGGCACATCTTTTATTTTTAGGGTTTTTGTCTGTGCTTGATTTAGTAAATGAATAAAATTAGACTTCTGTGCATTTTAATGCACCACTTTTCTTCAGTTATGTGCCATGGACATTTTTGTGTTTCAAAATATCCCTTAAGAAGGCATTGGAAGGATATATTTCTCTCTTCAAACTATCTGGTGGTGTTGCTCATAGCGACCACCCTCCCAAAGCACATTTCTAGCTTTTGCAGTCCAGGTCAGACTTGACCTCAGATTCAATTGAAGCTCAAATTATGGCAAAAGCACAGCCAGCATTGTATGTTAGATAATACAATGAAAAGTTTAATGAAAAGTTTAACTAAAAGTTTAATGAAAAGTTGTTTAGCTAATAAAACATTAAGGACGATTGTTATAACCATTAATAGTTACGCAAATGCAGCCTGGACTTTATGCTGTCAGGTGATGAATTTATTATAACAGTTTAGCTTTTAAGCTGACATCGGTTTTCTGCACTGATGTCTCCTTAAAATAATGTTTTAAACTGAAATCCTTTTCAAATCCATGCTGCCAAACACGTATAAATGAGTACAAGGTTAACAGATAGAGAATGCTCTGAAACGGCTCGGGCATCTTGTTAATGTAATGGGACTCCATTGTCACTTTGTGTTTGTTTTTCTCTTGTTTAGTTTGTTGCATAGCTCCAGGACCCCAGGGGCTCAAGGGAACAGGAAATAAGGTCTTTTAGGACGATCCACATTTTTTATGCCCGTCGGATTCCAAGAAAACGGCTGAGAGGATGAAGGGAATTGCAGATGAGCCTCAGTATTCTGTGGGGCTTCTCGATGGAGGCACTGCCCTCTGTGACGTGATTGACAATTACATTGATGAACAAACTGTGGTAAGGGCTTTCCCTTTAATAACTGCAATCTATCAAAACACACGGCTCATACGTATTGTTTGGAAAAGACGGAGGATATGCTGTGTTCTGGCCTCACTGGGGTCTGAGTATTGACAGTTGTCTTTCTTTCTGTTTACTAATCTATCCCAGTCTGAGAAGAATGCGTTCTTTGTAGCAGACCTGGGCGCTGTAATGAGGCAGCATGTTCGCTGGCGAACCCGCATGCCCCTCATCCGACCGTACTACGCTGTCAGATGCAACAGCAGCCCAGCTGTGATTGAACTGCTTGCTTCCCTTGGCTCTGGATTCACATGCTCCAACAAGGTAACATCATCCATTGGCTGGTTGGAATACTGTTAACCAAAGTATTCATTTGTGTAAAATGCATGTTCATTTTAAAGATAGACCAATTATCCAACTACTTGTAGTTGTTTAAAATACAGATTTCATACAGACTTGCATTGAGAGAAATCCCAACAATTCTCAATAGAAAAACAAGAACTCTGCATTTGTGCAGCCTCAAAACATTTTTTATCATTTAGCAAACGATATGTATTATTAATGATACTTAACAGGGGTGCAAGGATTCGTTTCATATCATAATTTGTGGATGACAATCCGATTCATAGTAGACATTGATTCATTTGAAACAATCTCATTCTTTGATCTGAAATTGATCTTTATCCAAAACTTTAACCAGAGAGACTCAGAGAGAAATATCTGGTACTGAACAGTGCAGGTGAACTTTTCCACATTCAAGATAGTCAAGTGTAAATTAAATATGTGTCCAAATAAACAAGTAAACAAGAATGAATGTCAAATCCATTCACATTTTAGTTTCCTAAAGTTCAGTTCACTGTTGTTTTTCCACATCCAAAGAATACAAAGAGAACATTCTTAGAACATTCTAGCACACTGGATGGTCACATGACTTTACTAAATTAAGTGTTTCCACACATTGGACTGGAATGATGGTTGATCAGTTTTTGCTGATGTCATCACATGCGTGTTGTCAGCTGTGATGCACTTGATTGTTTTTACTTTATAGTAAAATAAACCTACTGTGTCTTGATCCAAATGATATTTTCCATTATCGATTTTAGATCATTTCATTTCATTTTGAAACGAGTTTTTATTGGTTTGGTTCAGTTTAATGTCAAATTATCCTAAGTTGGATACGTTTTGTGTAAATGTATGAATGCTGATTGTATTGTTTTGTGCATTATTCTTGCTTTGATTGCTTAAAATAAAAAAATCAAATCAAGTTTAATTAATAACCTGCCTCACACAGGTTGATCTGGTTGTATAAATCAATCAATGGATGAATTAATCGTCACACCTCTAATACTAGTCATCCTCTAAAACCTATCACAAAGAAAGCTTCTTTATTTTAAACAGAGAGAGGTATTGTGGTATAATCATCCCCGTGACATCACAGCACCTGCCTGAATGCCCTCTCTGCCATGTTGGGAGTCAAACAGAAAGCTTCTCTGCAGCGGATCTTTGTTGCGTCTAGTCGACTGTGATCAGTTCCCTCTCAAAGATGAAGGGATTATTTCAGTGGAGCTTGTCGTTTCCATTGATTTTTGATGGTATTAGAAATGTTTTAAAAATGGTATTCATTCCTTGAATTAGTTTTGCTGCTCTGTGTAGAATCCCACTTTAGTTTAACACTCAATGGTTCTGATCCACAGGCTGGAAGTCATTTCCAAGGATGGCATTCAACATTTAGCATCGCACATCCAAAAGTCTGCTTTCTGTAAATGGTTTGATGACTTCTCTGTTCTTGAGTGTGTTTTCTTTGCCTTTCTGTGCGTTTTAGTCCGACCTTGAACTGGTGCTGAGTCACGGGGTTTCCCCTGAAGATATCATCTACAGTGGTGTTTGTAAACAGGTGTCCCACATAAAATATGCTGCCACCAATGGCATCGACCTCCTGGTGTGTGATAACGAAGCGGAACTGCGCAAGATTTCTCGCTGCCACCCTGGAGCCAAGTAGGTGATAGATAACAGTTTGAGTTGCATGTTAGTGTTTAGATGGAAACAAAAGTCCTTTTTAGAGATCTTCTGCGTTTGACCTGTTGTCACAGATAGTCATTGTTTTGTTCTCGGAGCTTTTACAACCTCAGGTTTTTGTCTCTGTGTGATACTCCCACCTTCTTCACCAAACCTGAAATATTTCTCTGACCGGCACAGACATGACATAAAATGATTGTCCTTTGAGTGAGAAGACTGTTCTCTTCTGTGTCTTATCAAAGCCTAGATGTTTTTACTGTGGCCTTGTCCTTAAGACACCATCTAAATGGTTTCTACTGGTTCCTCTTTGTCCTAAACATCTCTCCTGATATGTTCCTCATTCCTGATCCATCCTGGCCACCTCCAGCTCTGCCTCCTGTCATGGCTGCTCTCACCACAGTCTCCTACATCCCTCCTTCCATTCTTGATGACACTCCTTCCTCCACCTGTTCCAGGCTGCTTGCAGACACATCTTCACCTCTTTCCTACACTCTTTGTTGTTTTGGACCGTTAACCCTGTGAACTTCAGATCCTCCTCCTTCTCCACCTCTCGTCTCTGTTACGTCACCGTTCCGCTTCTGTCTTCCTGCAGCTGACCTTCACTCCTCTCCTTTCCGGAGCAAACCTCCGCTCTGCTCCCTGTAACCTCCCCCTTAAAATAGAAGCAAATGAATCAATCCACACTGAAGGTTGTTGGCTTTAAATGAAAGGCGCTTAGTGTTGATGAGTTTTGAAAGTATCAGCGTTGTTACTGTAATCAAGTAAATCTGGTCAAAGATGTCATTGAATTACGGTTTAATAAGCAACAGTGTTTTCGTTGTTGGTCTGTTTTCAGAGTTTCTTTTTGTGTTGCATCAGGCTGTTGCTGCAGGTTTCCACAGAGGCCTCCAACCCAGAGGAGGGGACGAGTGTGACCTTTGGCTGTTCTCTGAAGGACAGCAGGTGTCTGCTGCAGAGAGCTAAGGAGCTTGGAGTGCAGGTGGTGGGGGTCCGGTAAGACCTGCATAAACTGTACGACCATGTGCTGTTAGCAGGGAGGGGCCTTTTCTGTCAGATCTCTGCTTTGTGCTAAAAGAATCTGGAACTCTTTACATTTTAAATTGAAACAAGGGTGACATAAGACACAAGACTAGTAGTTCTGTACAAACTGCGTTGGCTCCTTAAAGCGCATCCTTTGAACCTTTACCGCCTCCTTCTCTCTGCAGGTCCAACATTTCCAGCTCCTGTGAGGACGACCAGGTTTACCTTCGTGCCATCTCTGATGCCCGCTGCATTTATGACCTGGGGGTGAGCGATCAGAACCATCTACTTCTGTTTATGCCACGGTGAATACTCGATTCTGATTGGCTGCAGAGTCTCCATTAAAAAGTGATCATGATCATTTTAGAAGAAGGTCCGATCACATAGTCTGAATGTTCTCTACTATTGCACTGATCTAAACGCCAGCTGGTAACCGTAAAAACCCAAACTTGGAGCATAGGTGGACTGACGTTGTTCCAGTTTATCACAAGAGCAGGACAGTAGAAAAGACCTCCGTCCTTCACATGTCTCTGTGATGGACATGACAGGAAGGGAATTTAACATCAACGGTAATGTTGACTTCAATTTGTGTCTTTGTCTTGTTTCCCTCATATCTTAAAAGAGAGTAGATAAGTGTTTATGGATAATTCTCTTATTAATTAATGATCTGTTGATCCACATTTATTGATCATGTGGATATTTCTTGCACTGAAAGTGATCTAGAAAACTACTTGTTTTCTAGAAACAAATTTTAGCTTCATCATTTGGACAAAAACCAACGGTAAGAGGAGATCGTTACCTCTGAAATGATGCTTTGATGCCTTAATGATGGTCAGCCTACCACTTCTCTGCTGCTGCAGAGCATTACCATGACGTGTCACACCACGAATCAAATAGTTTGCTTTAGTTAAAAAAAAAATAAAGATTTAAACCTAAAATAAAATCTGATTACTGATTTAACTGATTGAATATTTATTTCTTTCATAAGTGACCATTGAATAAGCAGGATAATGCCCAAAGAGGTGTCCCCTATAAGAAATTAATGGAAGCAACTGCCGCCCGTTCAGCTTTGAATAGTTCACATCTGCATGTCATTTTATCATTTCTGATAACGGACACCTTGTTGGGCACTATGCCTTACATATAACACTCGGGGGCAAGTGTGTGTGTCGCTAACATTCAGTGTCTGAAAGGGTGCGTTTGTGTGTTACAGGCGGAAATGGGCTTCAACGTGAACATTTTGGACATTGGAGGTGGATTCAACGGCGCTGAGGCACAGCTGGACCTGGTCATTATCCGTTGATCTGCTCTTTTACATCAGTCTGCCTCAGATCCAGTCGTACCAGTATGCGCTCATGTTGTAGTTAACGTGTTGACTGGGGTCTGTACTGCTCCCCAAAGTGAGGCGTTTGATTATGAGCAGCTTTTTGTGGGAGTTTGATCAGAAAGCCAGCTGAAGATCACTGCTGCCAGTTTGAATCCTAACTATTGATTTGAACAAATAAAAAGATTAAACTACTTGTAACAACAGAAAGCCATTTTTTGCCTTAAAATGTAAACCATAGCAAATCCTCTCATGATTTTGCTTCCTCAAAGTGTAGATTATTTTGATACAGTGATCGTGATTTAAAACTTGGTTATGTGACTATTGAATGTTTTGTTTTTTTTGTCTCCTCAGATTCACAGTGCTGTCATGTCTGTGGTGGACCTGTACTTCCCTTCTTCATCTGGAGTCTCCCTCATTGCTGAGCCTGGCAGCTTCTTTGTGTCTTCTGCCTTCACTCTGGCGGTCAGCGTCATCTCCAAGAAGGTGGTGGCCCGCGATGCCAAAGACCAGGAACGAGGTCAGTGACGATGTACTGCAGTGAGTGAGTCTTTCATGTGACTAACCCCATTTCTGTGATGGGAACAGCAGCTCTGTTAATCCTTGTGGTATCTTAGATGACCCCACCCTTACATTGACGTGTTATTCTTACCATGACAAAGGTGGATAAAAGTGGAAAGATTTCATGTAATCCATGGACACCAGTGAAGATCACAAATCATTGAAGAAAAAAGGTTCAGAGCACTGTCTAGTGGGTCTAGATGACCCAACTCCCAATGTTAAAGTGCCTAGGATAGCACAAGGGTTAAAAGTGCCGTTTAGTGTAGTCACAGCCTTTCTCCTGAGCAGAAGAGCCGTCTCCCGACGAGGAGCCAGAGATCCAGTACGTCCTGAACGAGGGGGTGTATGGATCCTTTTCCAGCAAACTCTCCGAAACACCGATCGGGGCTCCATCTGTTCACAAGGCAAGTTCCAAATGTTTTCTCTGCTCTAACACAACAAAGCAGGAACTCCGTTTTATTCCTCCGATCATCTGGGCTCAAAAACCCTTCTGTGGTCCTTTGTGAACAGAAGACGTTGGTGGACGCTCCGCTCTTCAGCAGCAGTCTGTGGGGTCCTTCAGGAGATGATCTGGACCAGGTGGTGGAGCACTGCTTGCTGCCCGAGCTTCACATTGGAGACTGGCTTGTGTTCAAACATGCCGGGGCCTTCAGTCTGGGTCAGCCGTTGTTGGCCTCCACGGACTCACCACCGCCCCCCATCTTCTATTTCATCTTCTCCAGAGACTGGTGAGGGCTTTCAGATGCATTTGAAAATGCTGTCGCTTTGCTTCCACTAACGGATGATCAATGTTCCCCTGCAGGTTTGAGATGCAGGACACGGGTGTCATGCATGACACCACGCTAAAGAACCTTTCGTTGGTCCCCTACTTTTTCAATTCTTCCCAAACTGGAGCTGCGCTGTCGGTGCCAGCTTAGGTCACCTGGGCAGGAAGGCTTCAGTGTCTGTCGCTGGTTCATGCTGCTACCATCCCTTGATGTGCAGTGATGGATTCAACCAAATGTGCACACAATGTTAGACCTGCTTCACCTGAACTTCCATGTAAAACACGTGATAAGACCTGGACACCATCTGTTAGTATTGCAACAACACGGATGACTCCAAACATGCTTTCAGCAATAAAAACCTTCCCACTATTGCTTTGGCTTTAGAAAAAGCTTTGCTGCTGCCGTTTTTGTAAAGTTAGATGCTGATTCTTTGTTTAGATGATGTTGAAATAACACCATTTGCCACAAAATGTCTATTTATGATTTGAACTTGTTCTGTTATTTATTATCTGTGGCAAAAGCTGCAATAGTACTTGTTTGTGTCTGACAATGGGACTTGTACCACAGTGTTGCAGAATCTGCAGGGGAATTTCCTTCATCTTTCTGTCTTCAGAGTCGACACTGAGGCTTTTTCTGGAAAACCAAGGTCACGATTGTGTTGAAAAAGCTGAAGGTGACGGCTGAACCAGCATAGCTTTGTTGGTGAGGCCATCGGGTGACTGCAGCCAGCAGAGCAGATCTCTTGACAGAATAGGGGACCCCGTGTTGCAGGGCTGGAAATCCGCAGGACTCTATTCAAGATTTAAAGACTATAAATGTGACACTTTTAACATTTCTTTCAACTCAAAAGAATACTTATATAGGTGCTGCATGCGTTATCTGTAAACTTGTCTCTGAGTAACTATCAGGCTCTTAACTGCTCCTAATCTGTAGCTGTGCTCATGACATCAATAAAGCCCTTTTGACTTGACCGATTCAATGCTTCATTTTAGAAAAAAAACATTTTTTTCCCCTTAAGATGCTCAAGCTAGCAGCGGGTCACCAAAAAAACGGACAAATTATTATTTTTACAGCTTGCATTTAATGGCACTTTGTGTTTAGGTCAACTTCCAAAGGAGATGTTAAAATAAAATGTTTTATGAAATATAATCTGTCATTTGTATTTTTTGTTAATGGAAGGGGAAGGAGAAAGAAGTGATTCAAATCTGAAAGCAAATTTGGTGTGAAAGAAATAGATTTTACATAATGGCTGTGAGGCTCAGCCCTTTAGCTGCGTTCAGAACCTCCGTGTAAAAAAAATGGACCTGCAATCCTCAGAGATTCTATTTTCTCACGGAGAGGCTGAAGACAGTCGGGCTGCCTGCAGTCAGATCTACAGACTGGCTAATCCCAAAGGCCCAACAGGGGGTCTTTCTAGCAGACAGGTGACGTCGTGTGTGTTTGGCCAGGTGGTCGCTCCTCATGAAGCGGGTCAGGCACACGGGGCAAGAGAACTTTTTCTCTCCAGTGTGGGTTCTACGGTGCCGGGAAAGTTCATCGGAGCGAGCAAACTGCCTCTTGCAGCCCTCCCACTTGCATCTGAAGGGTTTCTCACCTGTGGGGGTACAGACAGTGATGCAGGTGGATGTTTTGTCCAGGTAAACTTGAATAAATATGCATAACTCTAAAGTTCTTCTCTCACCTGTGTGTGTTCTGATGTGGGCTTTGAGATGGGAGCTCTTGAAGTAGGTCTTCCCGCAGTCTTCCTGGGGACAAGCGTGTCTGCGGACTCTCACCACCCCTATTTGTTGTGGGCTGGGTCTCTGCTTTGAAGGGGAACCACAAGGTGCCGGGGCAATAGCCACAAACTTGGTGCCACCAGAGGTCGCTGGTGTTTGCTGAACGTATAAAGTTGCAGCTGGTGGAGGAACTAGGAGCATTACAGGGCTTTCTGCCAGCGGAGCTCCAACAACAACGACCTGCAGAGGGGAACCCCCCTGTGATCCACGCTGTTGATCTGGTGTCTGCGAGGAGGTGAGCGCTGACTGCTGCTGATTCTCTGAGGCCCCGGCTGGCTTCTGAAGAATACTCGAGGAGGAAGAAAAGGCAGGAACATGAAGAACCAGAGCCCCACAGGCTGGAACAGACGGAGGTACTTCATCGCCCAACAGACTCATCTGGGTCTTCATTTCCTTTAAACTCTGTGAAGCATTTGGGACCGTTTTCTCTGTGGTGGTGCTCTCCTCAGAGAGTCTGTTACTGAACTCATTTGAAGAGTTTACAGCCGTTTGAGAGTCCTCTGCAGCGGACCTCCCTCCCTGCAACGGCTGTCGAGCGCTGCAGGCCAGGCGCTGCACATGTGCCGTGTGTCGGATGACGCTGGTGCACTGGAACCTGCGGGGAACAGCGGTGTCCTCTGCAGGGGGCTGCGGAATCTGTACGAATGCTGGCCCGGGGGTCTGGAAGAAGGGTGGGCTGTGCGGAGGGGTCATGCACTGGAAGCAAAAGCACAATCTTAGTGAGATTCAATTAGTGATGAATTGTTTTAGCGAAATGCTCATTCTGGCTCACTTACAAAAGGAAGATCCTGCTGTGAAGCAGAAACAGGTGAGGCCCAGTCGTCCTCGGAGCTGTCCGATGAGGGAGTTAGGGGTCTAGAGTGTCTTAGCCTGGTATTCCCAATCTTCCAGAGCTCGGTTATGGACACCAGAGCCTCTGCCGCCCTCAGCCTTTGACAAACCAGCAAAAGCAGACATGAGGACGATGCAGCATCTTCTTTTATTAAAGTCCCACTCTGATCATCAAGTGGTCTTTTAGTTATGAAGATGCCATTTTAAGTCTAAATCTAAAAAACTGTGTTGTTTCTGGGACACAGGCTGTGTCCAAACTCCCACCCTAAACCCTAACCACTAAAAAACCATATAGTGCGACATCATGTAGTGCCCTGAGTTTTAAAAGCAATTCGGAGACCAAGCTCGCTCCTTTTTTTTTTAAGCGGCTACGACGTCATCGATTTCATCAAAGTTAAAATCTAATTAATTAGAGTGTTTTGCAACGATTACTTATGAATCTACTGTCTTCTGAAGATAAAAACATTGTAGGTTTATCAAAAAAATACATTTAAATTCTGGTAAAAAATGTTCCGACGCAATGCATTGTGGTCTATATTCGCCGATCTAATGAGCATCAATGCGCACTGGTTTTTAACAGGGACTTCTGGGAAATTTCTAGTGCAATGGAATTGTAGATTCGGACAGCACTACAAAATGGCGAACGCACTACATAGTGCGCTGTATAGTGCACTATGTAGTGAGTAGTGAGGGAATTCGGACACTTCCATAGGTTCTGCAGAGCGGCAGGGGTTTAATACAAATTCCCCTCTGAGTTGTGGACAGTGGCGTGAGTGAACCTGCACTAATTTCCCACCATGCCTTTGTTTGCATGCTCTCATTACTAAGTGCAATAAACAATAATATGTGCAATAATTCTATGTGCAATAATGCTACTGTACAGATTGGGTCTCTGCAATATTCATTATCATATTTTACTGATATTTATATTTTTTCTACACCATGTAAATTTGTTGTCTAATTTTGACTATTAACTTTATTCTATTTATTTTTATTTTCTTTATTATTTCTTCTTCAAATTTTTCTTTTGTCCTTTTTTAACTTATCCTGACATGAGAGATGCCAAAGAAAAATTCCGATGTACCGCATGTGCAAACGGCAATAAAACTTGAATCTTGAATCTCCCGCCTGCTTACAGTCCCTCACAACCCCAACCTAACATGAGCCATCGAGCCGTACAGTCCTGATCCAGATTCCAGTTCAGACGAGGAAAACAAAGACGTTCATGGATCAGTTTGATTGGAAGTGGATCATCAGAATGGAGCGGAGCAGGGAGCTTGTGGCTCGTCCAGTGGATTCTTTAACGTAACAAATACAATACTTTTCATCCGCTCCTGATTCACAATGATTTAAATTACTCAATGCAAATGCAAATTGAATCTTAATTTTCTTCATACATGTCCTCCATCATGTGAAAACTGCCACAAGAACATGGAGTGGGTCTTTCAGTACCATAACAACCTCAGGCAGGTCTGAACATGCTAATCACACCTAAAAACCTCTGCATCCTTCACAGTTTAGGAAGACACCATCGCCTGCAGGAGAAGCAGCATGTGAGGAGAGCACGATGAGCCATTCCACATCCTCCTTTCACCTACTGTTCAGGAGGCATTAAGCAAGTTTTGGAGCAGCAGTTTAAAGATTTTCCTGATTAAGGACACATCTTATCAAAAACCTCAGTTTTCTCTCTGAAACGTTGCTTTGTTTGGAATGTCCTTGTTCTGTTGTTTACGTCTGTTTCGGCTACAAAAACTGTTTGTTTGTTTGTTTGTTTGTTTGGCAGAGCGGTGGCGCCGTCTGGTGCCATCATGAAAATCGGACGTTCTTCTGAAAAACTAAAATAACTTCCAGATCAAAATCAAAAAAGTTGCTGGAAATCCGGTTCCAATGTGGCATTTAGTGTATTGGTTGCACCGAGGGCCGTATTTTTAGCACTTCGGGGAAAAGAAGCCGATTTAAGCTGCTGGGAAAATGGACCGGCCTTGTTTTTTAAGCAAAGCTGTGCAAAAACCCCAAAGACTGAGAGGGGAGCTGAAGTGGGGCATGGGAGCCTCCACCTCTGCCATAATGCTGGTGTTCTCTCAACAATGCAAACATGAGGCTTCAGCTTGAAGCTTCAAGCAAGTGCAGAACAGTGGAAAGAAATCATGACTGATCACATTAAATACAAATATTTACATGTTATTGATTCGTAGGAGTTGGATTTAAAGGTTTCAAACCATTCAGAAAATCATGAACTGATTTTCTTTTAAAGCACGTTTTTGTATTAAAATATAACAATTATAAATACATTTACATAATGATTTCCTATATAGCCTCATTTTTACCTGTACAGACTCGGGGGTTTCAGGCTCAGACATGTGCCAAAGCCTTTAAACGTTGACATTTTGAGATGTTTAAGTTGTGCAGGAAGGACACGTTTTTGTTTTAAAAAAGCAAATATTGTTTTCCATTTTTTTTTAAGTTTAGTCCATTTTACTTTGTAGTTATTGATAAGGTTACATAATAGACCGTCTTCTCAGAAACATTTTATAATCATGAACTTTGCTCCCTGCAGAAAACATTGGTATGAGGCAGGAGGAGCAGGGATGGGTCACGTGTTCTGTCAGAACTGCTTCATTCACACATTATGAAGCTTTTTCTCTGTGTTCATGTTCGGAAAAGGACAAAAATGAAAACACAGCAGTGTCTGTTTGGATACACAACAGGACACATGGGTATACAACAGCACACATGAGTACACACAACAGCACATGCATCTTCCTCCTCTGTGATGATCTGAAGGAGCTGCACGTCATTCATTAAGCATCTTCACTATTAATCCCGTCAATTTGTCAAACCGGAAACCGGAAATGCAATAAAAGCCTGTAAACAAATTCATTTCTAGTAAACAAGTAAACAAATACTTACGGCTTCAAGTCAAAGTGTGACATTATTGTGAGGGTAAGGGGGTCGTCCGAGTTGAGCCCTCGTGCTCTCGAGACAAAGTTTGACAGATGACAGAAATCTGAAATCCAAATCAGTTTGGTTTCCTTCCATTCATCAAATGCTGGGGGGGGCACATGCGCGTGCTACAGACGGACCAATGGAGCACAAAGGTGTGCAGAGGAGCTGACCAATGAGAGGAGGAGCCGCTGCGTGATCAGGGACTGAAGACACCGTGGAGGCTGCGTGGTACACAACACACTGACCGTGTGAGCACCACGCACCCACTCCCACACACGCGCGCGCGCACAGCCTCTGTCCCTGTGTCATCTGTGATGAGTCACATACTCCTGTCTGCGCAGACTCACCGTTTGGACATCTGTTCTGCCTTTTTATTTCACCGACATATCTTCATGAGTGCTTTGCAGGGGCGTCTCTGAGAGCTCCAAACACGGGGGGGCCCAGCCCCACACCCCCTGAAATGCAGAGACAGAATTTTAACTTTAAAAAACAAACACAAGAGCTGCTTATGTGGGCCTGCAGTGCAAATCATACCAGCAAAATCACTCAACGCAGAAACACACTAAAGATCACAACAACAATTAGAATATCAAAGCAAATAATAAAATGGTAAATGGCGTTTACTTGTATAGCATTTTATATCTTCCTTGAAGGCCCAAAGCGCTTTACAGTCACAGTCCCATTCACACAAACATTTACACGCCTGTGTTCCACTGCCGAACACTGGTGGCAACCTTTCACCAGAGGCAAGGTGGGGTTCAGTGTCTTGCCCAAGGACACTTCAACACATGGACGGGCAAGGCAGGAATCAAACCTGGAATATTTAAATAAAGGGTCGACCACCCCTAACACGGCCAATGTTATGTACATTTAAAAACAAAACAAAAAAGTAAAAATCCAGAAACCACAATTATCAAAAAAATAAGAAACAAAATAACGTTTCAGAAAACAAAATTAATTTCCAGAAATGAAATGTAAAAAAAACAATATGAAACCAGAAATGGTAGGAACTATGGGACATCTCTGATTGGATGATAAAATTCTAAATCGCTTTATGTCTAACATCATCATGGACTAACATCATTATCCAATCAGCAATCTAATTTCTTCTTTTGTTTCAATTTAAAAAATTTCATTTTGATTTATGGAACATACTTTAGTTTTCTAAAAAATTTCATTTTTTAATGCATTTCCTGTTTTGTGGAATTGTATTGTGATTTTTGGAATTTTATTTTGATTTCTAAAATGTACTTTTGTGTTTTTTTTATCATTTGTTCTGCTTTTTTAAATTGTTGTTGAGATCTTCAATATGTTTTTGCGTTGAGTGATTTCTTGGTGTGATTTGCACTTCAGGGCCACCGCAGTTACTTTAGAAGCCTAAAGTAAGAAAGTAATTCTACCCATGAGATAATGTTAAAACTTTACAAACACTTGGTTTTGTTGACTGATGTTAGAGTCTTTACAGGAGTTTGGATGTTCTCCCCGTGCGTGTGGGGTTTTTCAGATATCTCCACCAGGTGAGCATTACCTTTCGTTCTGTGACATCTTTAAAAAACGCTCATTTTAATTAGCCTGAACTGCTTAAGGAGGATTTAAAAAAATGTTTTTACTTAAAAATAAATGAATAAAAACCTAACTCTGTAGGTGTAGAGAGGGAATCCAGGTACAGCCTGACTCTTGGGATTGAACACGTCATGTTAGTTTGCCCAAGGGAAGGGGTTTGACAATCAAAGATCCATGTCACTGTAAAACTTTCTTTTACACTGATGCTGTTTCCAAAGTGCCTATCTATTTAAAAAAATAAAACTTTAGGAATTTCATCATAAATATATGTTTTTTCAAAAAGAATATTGTTTGTTGGGAGTATTTAGGAGTGTCATCTTTGGTAACGAAAGAGGGTTCAAGCACCAGGGTTGAAAGGGGTCCGGATGCCCTCAGCCAGCTCCATGGATGAGGTCTCAGCTGTATAAACCTCACCCAGAGCAGAGCGCTAAAATAAACAATCAGCTTCACACACACAGTCGGCAAATAAACACAAAGATGCTCAGAGAACCTGATCACGTCCAGAATAGGATGTTCCCCCAAAAGTGGTCCAGAAAGCTCTTGTCTTCCTACATGTCCAACGATGAATCCACTTTATTTTAGACATTCTCTGTTGTGTTTGTGCACCAAATAAAAGGATACTTGAGCAAAATTATACATTACTGTCAGTTGCAAAGGAAACAACTTGTAAAACTCAAATTCGTTATCATACATGCCAAGCCCGATCTCTGGTTCTGCAAATGAATCTGCTCTCCAGCCAATCAGACCGGCTCAGTTGTGCAACCATCCGCCATCGGGGACCTGGGTTCTCATGCCTGGCTGTGCCTGTGACATTTCCAAGCTTTTGTGAGCACAACTTGGCAAGCCTTCCATGATGTTGTGCTGTTGACAGAGAGAGATCTTCACTCAACTGGAGGCTTCACCTGGGTTGCTAATGTCGCTCCACAGCAGATAAGGAAGTAGCAACAAAAGCGTATCCTTCATACTGCAGAAAGGGATTCATTTGAACAGATGAAAGGTGTCCCTGAACAAAATGACCCATGTTATACATGGATCCATGACACCCAGAGTGAAGAGCCAGCTTCCAGAGCTACTGTCCCAAATCTCCAGGATATTTAATTGCCTGCACTATGATGTGTTATTTTAAATACTAACTGTGCAACCACTGATCAAGTTACCCCGGTCTGTGTAACTCCTGGCATGGCTGACAGCAGCCGGTGCTCAATTACTGAAGAATATGAAAATGAAGATTAGAATACCACACTACAAACTTTTCCAACAGGAAAAAAAATCATCTTTTACCACTAAAGCCTCCCTATTTTTTTCCTTGAGAGCAGTTCCAATGACAAACCAGTTATCTGGCTTTTTTTGCTCTCATATCTATCAACAGCAGAGGTCACTTGATAACCTGGTGCCCTGGTATCTAAAAATAGTTGTGGATATTTCTTTGGTTTGTTTGACTTCCGTCCTAAATAAAGGTACTTTTTTTCTTGTGGAGGCAATGACCCTGGCTGCATTCAACTTTGTGCTGAATTCAGAACATCGACACCTTTTTGACGTGTTACAAATAGAAGAAGTTCACAGCCTAAAAACAGAGAATCGAATCTCTTCATCCCCCTGTTCTTTTAAGATTTTATTAAAAGTTTACATTAGCACATATATAGATTTAAGGCAAAAATGTCTGATGGATTTGTGTGTGTGGGTGTGTGTGTGTGGGGTGTGTGTGTGTGTGTGTGTGTGTGTGTGTGTGTGTGTGTGTGTGTGTGGCATTTTTGCTTTTGTTCAGTTCTTCTCAAGTCTGACATGGAGTTTTGTGTAGTTTAAGGCCAAGTGACTTAAGTAGAATCACTTTGTATTCAGTCCAGTTTAAATTTTTCTTGAACAAACGTAACAGACAAGTGAACCCTTAGTAAAAAGTAGTAAACCTAAAGTTTTTTTTATGAAGTATACTTGAGTATAAGTATTGCAAGTCTACTATAGACCATGTCTGTGTAGTGTAGGAAGTACACAAACTGAATACTTCTTCAGACTAAATTGGTATGTTTTAAGTTTACAATAATATAGATAGTATATAGAAACTAAACTGCCCTTTTAGTGTAAACTAAGTGTACGTATAGTACATCTAAATATACTACTTTTTGCTGATAGAGCTGAAGTTAAAGAAAAAAACGCAGTTTAGATTTTAATTACAGCTCAACTGCTTTGAGTTCCAGCTTAGACTTCAGAAAATATGACTTTCAATCCGCAGTGTTTGTCAGTTGATCTCCAGGCTGTTCACTGTCATGCACTCAGTGCAGTGCAGGAGTAGGACTGCACTGATGCATTTTGAGATCAAACCTACCACCTGCTGGTGATATTGAAAACATTCCCAGCATTTAATCACTAACAATCTGCTCTGATTTGCGTTTAACTTCAAAACAAATGATTGTTAAAATGTAGGCCTGCTTTAAAAAAAAAAAGTATTACTGTATTTTATTTTTATTATATTATTTAAAGAGCAGTGCATATTATTAAATATTTAAAAATATAAAAAATATTGCCAAGGCTCAGTTTTATCTGAAGTTGTTTGGCAATACAAAGATTACATTGAAACATCTTTAATTTACACGGGATGGATTGTACACCAAAATAAAGAACAGCAACAACAGCAAAACATAAAAATAAAATCTGACAGAAAAGATGACTATTAGTCCAGCTGTGGGAGCAGTTTTGATTGTCCATGCTCTATGATTGGGCTGCATGGTGGTGTAGTGGTTAGCACTGTTGTCTCACAGTAAAAAAAGGCTCTGGTTCAAATCCTGACTGGGTATACTCTGTGAGGATGCTCCCTGCATGCGTGGGGCTCTCCTCTGGCACTCCAGCTTCCTCCCCCTTTGGTCTTGATGGCCCTCTTCTTCCTGCACATTACAAAGGGCCCACAACATACGGTAATTCATTACACCAAGCATCCTTCAACAGCCAGATTTCTGGTCTGTCACCAGAGCAGTCTCTCATTAGCCTTCTTGACTAATGTGACTGAAGCGTCATCAGGCGAAAGGTACAAAACACTTCATTCCAAGCCGTCAACTTCTCTGTCTGACAATATACAGTTTAGACAAATTCAGAGTTTTGTTCTTATATATGATATAAATGGAAAAAAGTGAACAAAACTTTATTTAGTTGTTACTTTAACAAAAACACCATAACCCAGG
The DNA here is from genome assembly GCF_053564925.1 of Oryzias latipes. Taxonomy (NCBI): domain Eukaryota; kingdom Metazoa; phylum Chordata; class Actinopteri; order Beloniformes; family Adrianichthyidae; genus Oryzias; species Oryzias latipes. The sequence goes on along the minus strand of NC_136252.1, from coordinate 8,014,492 downwards.
ACTGCCCAACCCCTGTTCTCTGACTGCCTTACCTGTTTTAAGGTTTCTATGCACTGCTTTCTGCTGATTAGTTCACTCAAGAACTGCTGAGAGAGCTGGAATACAGGCAGGGTGGTTGATCTCGAGGACCAGGATAGGGGAGGTGCTTGATTTGAAAGAGGCGTGTCTCTGTTATTTGGACTAGAGAACAGTACAGTTGTGCTGTGAGCATGAAAAATTACAGAATATGTTGTGATGTCAATTATGCAAAAATACTTTTATACAAATATGAAAATGGGAAGGAGATGTAAATCTTACAAACTTGACCATAAAAGGAGTCCAATTAACCTGGAGCTGAAAATGAGAATCTACTGGATTGAACGCTGATAGATGGCAAAAACTCAATGGAGCTAAAAGTATTTGTCAGTGTTTCTGCAAGCTGACCCATTAAAAAGTTGAGTTTGGTCTGTAATGTTCCTCATACCAACGCTTCAACTTTGAGAGACAGAATGTAAAAAATAATCCAGAAATCACATTGATTGATTTTTAAAGAATTTATTTATAAAAATGGTGTAGACAATGTAGTATAAAGGTGCAGTAGGCCCCTTAATGCTTTGTCATGTATGACTAAGGTCAACGGTTTCCTGTAGGTTTTCTACGGCTGCTACTTTGGTCCATTCCTCCATGCAGATCTTTTCAAGAGCTGTAAAGTGTTTTGGGGCTGTTGCTGGAAAAAACAGAGGTTCAACTCCCTCCACAGATTCTCTGTGGTCCATGGACTGGTTTCAACACTCCAGAACCTTGTAATGTGTTTTACATAGCCACTTCGTTTTTGTCTGGACGATGTGTTTGGGATTATTGTCATGCTGGAAGGTCCTCCACGTTTCATTGTCAGTGTTCTCACTGATGGAAGGAGGTTTCTGTCCAAAATCTAACCATACATGGTTCTATTCATCCTTTCCTTAATACTAGGGGTGTGTATTGGCAAGAGTCTGGCAAAATGATACATATCCCGATACGCGTCCCACAGTACAATACGTATCCCGATCTTGTATCTGGACATTTTTTTCTTTTTCTAAAGAGTACGATTTAGAAAAACTCTACCTTGATATTAATACGCCTTTCATTGTCATAAAAATGGTAAAATTCATTTTATTTAATGATCACAATGTTAAGCACTGCAACTGTATCTCATATGTAAGTTGCTTTTATCCAAGAAAATTCGTGGTGCTTTTATTTTGGTAACTTAAAATATATTTATTCTTAAAGGGAACAGTCAACATCGTCTAATTTCCACAACTAAATACTTTTCAGTAAAAGAAAACAAAATAGAATGAATGTGCCTTAACCAATATGGTTACAAAAGTATGATTGAGAAAATAAAGTGATGTTTATTTCCAATATTGCTAAATGTAGCTTCTCCAGTACTTTTAAACGGTTCAGGAATCTGAACGGTGCTTCAAGAATAAAGGAAAAAAAACAAAAACACACCAATTCTTTCTAGAAACAATCAAGTGTGATGCAGCAGCATGACGGGATGAAGGAGACATTTTAATGTGGCAAAGATGCTTATTTATATGTCTCACACCCTGACGTGAACTGGTAACGGTCATCGCCACGATCTCTGCCTTTTTCAGACCATTGTACACATCACTCAGTTGCTGGACTAGAATCTATTACTGTGAGGTTCTGCAGAACCTTAATCCGCTTTGCCGACAGTATTTTGACTGATGCTCCGTGCATTAGCCTCTGCACAGCTGCAGTGCTTCCCTGGTTCTAATCTGAGCTAAAAGGCCCAGCAATCTGCGTTTTTATATGATACTAGCAGCAAAGTGGCTCAGAGTTTTTGGTTCGGTAGCCATAAGTAAAAACTAAGTAGTTCATGTCTCATAACAAATCAAGCTGCTTCACTGTGATCTTGTTGTTGTTTTGTGTGTAGAGCTGTTTAAAGAGACTCAGTGCACTCTGCTGCCAACTACCGGTCGGTGGTTTAAGTGGAAAACAAGAGTCAGCTCATAAATAAATACACAAATATCGTCCTGACAGTATTTTAAATCGACACAAATATCGCCAAATAAAATATCGCGACACATTGGCAATTCTTTTTTTTTTCAGCATCCCTCCTTAATACTGATCAGTCGCCCTGTCCCTTTGAAGAAAAACAGCCCCAAACCATGATGTTTCCACCTTCATGCTTCACAGTGGGCATGGTGTTCTTGGGATGAGAGCATGAGTGTTCTTCTCCCTACAAACATGGCGAGTGATGTTAATACAAAAGAGTTCCATCTTGATTTCATCTGACCTCACGACCTCCTCCCAATCCTCCTCTGAATCATTCTAGATGGTCTCCGGAGAACTTTAGACGGGTCTGGACAATTACTTTAAGCAACCTTTGAATCAGTAAACAAATACAGGGTTAGAATGCTGTGATCACATTACTGGAAAGGGACGTGATACATTTACTTAATAATCATATCTTTTGTGTTAATCACACTTAATTTTTAAAACATCAGCTTTTTTATAAATAGTTCATCCAACTAGCAGCGATCAGAGCTCTGACTGCCACTCAAAGAATGAACTACATTACCTGTTAGGAACTTCCTGGACTGGTCACAAGTTCAACTTATATCAGATTTTTTACAACTCTTTCTTTTACATTTGAAGCTCTAACTGCATTTTCTCTACAGCATAGTAAATAAATTCAATCTCTAGTTCTGCCTGTAAACCTCTTTAACATCCTTCAGTTTTATTTATTTTTCAAGGCACCGGTTGTTGTCAAAGATCTGCAGCAAAAAACTTCACCAGACTTCCTAAAGGGTTTGCATTTATTTATTTTTTCTGACATATTCTGGCGACTTGTTTATTTTCATTGACTAATCAAACACATTTTTGAAGTGATGTTTGGTCCAAAGGGCAGTGGACACAGTCCTATGGCTCTCCTCTAATAAAGTTTACCATCTAGATCGGGGCTCTTTGTGACTTTCTGGTTAAAGAAAAATAAAAAGATTTTAATTTTAAAAAGTATTTGTAAAGTAAAAAGTAAAATAAAAAGTAAAGTAAACCAACTCAAACTTTATTCAACTCATTCACAAACAGTTGAAGGACAGTACAAATCATAAGGTGAACTAAAACAGTTTGACACATTGTGAAGCGCCTTGTATCTTCTTCTTTCTTCTTTCTCTTTCGGCTTTTCCCATCAGGGGTCGCCACAGCGAATCATCCTTTTCCACCTCACTCAATCATGGACATCTTCTACCCTAACATTAGCCAACTTCATGTCCTCTGTTAAGACATCCATGTATCTCCTCTTTGGCCGTCCTCTTGCCCTCCTGCCAGGCAGCTCCATCTCCAACATCCTTCTACCAATATATCCACTATCCCTCCTCTGAACATGTCCAAACCATCTCAGTCTGGCTTCTCTGACTTTGTCGCTGACACAGGCAACATGAGCCGTCCCTCTGATGTACTCGTTCCTTATCCTGTCTAACCTGGTCACTCCTAAGGAGAACCTCAACATCTTCATCTCCGCTACCTCCAAATCATCTTCTTGTCTCTGTCTCACTGCTACCGTCTCTAACCCATAGAGCAGAGCTGGTCTCACCACTGTCTTGTACACCTTTCCTTTGAGTCTTGCTGACACTCTTCTGTCACACAACACTCCTGACACTTTCCTCCACCCGCTCCAACCTGCCTGCACTCGCCTCTTCACCTCTTTTCCACACTCCCCATCACACTGAACTGTTGACCCCAAGTACTTAAACTCCTGCACCTTCTTCACCTCAGCCCCCTGTAACCTAACGCTTCTACCTTGATCCCTCTCGTTCAGACACATGTATTCTGTCTTACTACGACTGACCTTCATGCCTCTTCTTTCCAGAGCAAACCTCCACCTCTCTAGCTGTTCCTCCACCTGCTCTCTACTCTCACTGCAAATTACAATGTCATCCGCAAACATCATTGTCCAGGGAGATTCCTGTCTTACCTCGTCTGTCAGCCTGTCCATCAGCATAGCAAACAAAAAAGGACTCAAAGCTGATCCTTGGTGTAGTCCCACCTCCACCTTGAACTCCTCTGTCTGACCTACAGCACATCTCACCACCGTCATACTTCTCTCATACATGTCCTGAACTACTCTGACATACTTCTCTGCCACTCCAGACGACCTCATACAGTACCACAGCTCCTCCCTCGGCACCCTGTCATACGCCTTCTCTAAATCTACGAACACACAATGCAGCTCCTTCTGACCTTCTCTGTACTTTTCCAACAACATTCTCAAAGCAAAAATGGCATCAGTGGTGCTCTTACGGGGCATGAAACCATACTGCTGCTCACAGATCTCCACCTTCTTCCTAAGCCTGGCTTCCACTACTCTTTCCCACAGCTTCATTGTGTGGCTCATCAACTTTATTCCTCTATAGTTGCTGCAGTTCTGCGTGTCACCCTTGTTCTTAAAGATCGGAATCAGAACGCTTCTCCTCCATTCCTCAGGCATCTTCTCACTCTCTAAAATCCTATTGAACAACCTCGTTAGAAATTCCACTGCTGTCTCTCCTAAGCACTTCCATACCTCCACAGGTACGTCATCAGGACCAACGGCCTTTCCGCTCTTCATCCTTTTCAGAGCCTTCCTAACCTCATCCTTTCCAATCTCTGCTACTTCCTGCTCCACAACAACCACATCTTCCTCCCTTCTTTCCCTGTCATTTTCCTCGTTCATCAGCTCCTCAAAATACTCCTTCCATCTTTTCTGTACACTCTCCTGGGTTGTTAGCACCTTTCCATCTCTGTCCTTAATCACCCTTATCTGTTGCACGTCCTTCCCATCTCTGTCTCTCTGTCTGGCTAGCCTGTACAAGTCCTTCTCTCCTTCCTTTGTGTCTAACCTGTCATATAGCTCATCGTAAGCTTTCTGTTTGGCCTTTGCCACCTCTCTCTTCACTCTACGCTGCGCTTCCTTGTACTCCTGTCTACCTTCCTCAGTCCTTTCTACATCCCACTTCTTTTTAGCCAACCTCTTCCTCTGGACGCATTCCTGTACTTCCTCATTCCACCACCAAGTCTCTTTACCGTCTTTCCTCTTTCCAGATGACACACCTAGCACCTTCCTACCTGTTTCCCTGATAATCTCTGCTGTAGTTTCCCAGTCCTCTGGAAGCTCATCCTGACCACCCAGGACCTGTCTCAACTTCTGCCTAAATTCCTCACAAGTTTCTTCATTCTGTAGCTTCCACCACTTGGTCTTCTTTTCTGTTTTCCGTCTCTTCTTCTTCCTGACCTCCAGAGTCATCTTACACACCACCATGCGGTGCTGTCTGGCTACACTCTCTCCTACCACCACTTTGCAGTCATTAACCTCTCTCAAATGACCTCGTCTACATAGGATGTAGTCCACCTGAGTACTCCTACCTCCACTTCTGTATGTCACTCTATGTTCCTCTCTCTTCTGGAAGTAAGTGTTGACTACAGCCATTTCCATCCTCTTCGCAAAGTCCACCACCATCTGTCCCTCCAGATTCCTTTCCTTCACACCAAACCTGCCCATCACCTCCTCATCACCTCTGTTGCCCTCACCAACATGCCCATTAAAGTCTGCTCCAATAACAACTCTCTCTCCTCTGGGAAAACTCTCTATGACCTCATCCAACTCACTCCAGAATCTCTCCTTCACTTCTAAGTCACAGCCAACCTGTGGCGCATACCCACTGACTACATTCACCATCACCCCTTCGATTTCTAACTTTAAGCTCATCATCCTGTCTGAGACTCTTTTCACCTCTAGAACACTGTTTACAAACTCCCCCTTCAGAATCACACCTACCCCGTTTCTCTTCCTATCAACACCATGATAGAACAGTTTGTATCCTCCTCCAATACTACGTGCCTTGCTGCCCTTCCACCTTGTCTCCTGCACACACAGTACATCTACCTTCCTTCTCTCCATCATGTCTGCCAGCTCTCTGCCTTTCCCTGTCATTGTGCCAACGTTAAGAGTCCCTATTCTCAAACCTATGTTCCTGCCTTTTCCCTTCTCTCTCTGGCCACGGGCCCTTCTGCCTCCCCTCTTTCTTCGACCAACAGTAGTCAAATTTCCACCGACACCCTGTAGGTTAACAGCATCGGTGGCGGTCGTTGTTAACCCGGGCCTCGACCGATCCGGTATGTCTAAAGTGTTGTGGATGATTCGCATGGTTATTTTGGCAATTTTTACGCCGGATGCCCTTCCTGACGCAACCCTCTCTATTTATCCGGGCTTGGGACCGGCACAGAGGCAACTGGCTTGCAACCCCTGTGGCTAGATTTGAAGCGCCTTGTATACCACAGACAATCAGTTGGAGGGTCAGTAAGCAAAACCAGAATTCATGCTTACCAGATTATGAGGCAGATTTTCTATTTTGGAACAAACTCAATGATTTTAGATGTGCCTTAAAGTTTGAAAATTATTGGAAGGGTCACTTAATTTGGGCTGCATGATGGCGCAGTGGTCAGTGCCCTTGGCTCACACCCAAAGGGCCCAGGCCCAAATCCCAGCTAGGACCCCCCTGTGTGGAGCTTGTGTACTCTCCCTGAGCTTGTGTGGGCTCTGTCTAGACACCCCAGCCTCCTCCCAAAGTAAAATTAAGAAAGAAAAACACGATTTGTAGGTGATTTGGTAACTCTGAAGCAGGAGTGGGCAAACTTTTTGATTTGTGGGACATATAGGGTTCTAAAATTTGACTGAAAGACTGGACCAGGAGCAGATGTGTAGAGTGTTTTGATAATCTTCCTCTCAAATAAAAGAAATAACATGGAATCGATACACAAACATGCTTTACTGTTAATTAAAAATTAATATATATATATATTTTAAAACAGAACATTTTAGGATTTCATTTCAAAAGTGTGGCATTTATTCTCATTTTAGTGCCAATTACACCAATAAGTTGATGTCCCCTCAGGGAAAAAAGCAAACTTAGGGTGCATTTACGTGGTGTTGGAATGATCAAAACACAAATGAACGTAGGAAAAACAACAACGCTTCCAACACCACATGACTGGAGAACAACTTTCTGCATCTAAACAAAGGTGAAGTCTATTTGTAGAACATGATCTATGGGGAGACACCAGAATGGCAGAGAAAATAAAACATTTTCAATGATTACCTGTATAATTTATTTCAGTTTGCCACGACAAATGAAATAGTGTACAGGGCATAGCATATGGCCCCCGGGCCGTTGTTGGCCCACCACTGCTCTATAGTGTCCCTAAGTTTGAGTGTGTGATTGTGTGATTGTGTTCCCCTGCAACAGAATGGCAATCTGTCCAGGATTTACCGCACCCACAGTGGAGAGGACAGGCTCCAGCAGCTCCGCAACCCCAAAAGGGATAAAGCATGTTAACCCTTGTTCTATCTTGTGGGGGTCCAGATGACCCCACCCTTACATTGACGTGTTATCCCAACAATGACAAAGGTGGATAAAGGTGGAGAGCATCTCATGTAATCCATTGACACCAGTGAAGATCACAAATCATTCAAGATAAAAGGTTCTGCGCACTGTCTTGTGGGGTCCAGATGACCCCACTCCCAACGTTAACATGCCTCCAAGGGACGTTGACGTTGGGAGTGGGGTCATCTGGATCCGACAAAATAGCACAAGGGTTAAGAAAATTGATGGATGGACGGTTACTTAATTAGCTTTGATTTACTTTTGGTTCGTAATATTTACACATTTCTCGGCGAGAAGCACCACAAACAATAAAATAAACATGTTTTTAAATCACTGCCTACTACTACATTTGCTGCACTGGGTTGGTCCTATGTGACACAGGGGGGCCTTTTACTTTTAAAGGGCATATCATGTGAACCTCTGTCAAAAGTTATAAACTATTTCACATAAAAAAAACAATGATATTTTGCCTTTGTGTGTCTGTCTAAATTTCAATTGTATTTATCACAAAAGTAACATTAACATAAATAGAAGTCAGGGTCTGAGAGTTTTCTAATAAGCCAGTGAGAAATCGACCCAAATGGTTCTTGTGTTAAAGGTTTGCAGACCCGGGTCTAACTTGTAATTTTGGTTTTAAATCCAAAATGTGTTCTTTTCTGCTCGCCTATTGTATAAAATACAGACCTCCCAGTCTTTTTTGGTATATTTTTTCCCCCTTCTGAGTAATTCTCGAGAATGCTGCTGCAGTTCTCGGTAAAGACGTAGTTTGTGTCGTCGGAAAAGAGCTTTCTGAACACAGCTGCCCTGCCAGTGTCTATGAATTCGTCTCTTTAGATTAGTTTCGCCCATTAGCTCAGCCTCTGCCCTGACTATCCCGCTGAACACATTTCCTGTTTGTGGCCGAAACTCCAGGCAGCAGCAGCAGCAGGAGCGGCAGCAGCAGCAGCAGCAGAAGAGCCGCGCGGCTGCATGTGCGCTCATCAACACGCGCGCGCACACTCACAAACACACACAAGGAGCTTGGTGGAGTTAAGATGGCGGCATGTGGCTGAGGAGGCTGGGATTCTGAAGGATTTTTCGCCCTAAAACGATTTTTATGAAATCACGCACGCACAATAATCGAAGAATAACAATTTCCATTTCTTCTACTCGCCTGTGTATAACTCTAGAGTGAGCCCATGACATCAATACACTTCGTTGTCCACCCGTTGCCCGGGACCGAGGATCAGCTCAATGACAGGTATTTTGTTGCAGCCCACAGAAAAGACCGAGTAGAATAAATATTTATGAACCACATTAGTTATATTATCTTTGTAGTTTAAATTGTTCAAGATGACGATATTGTCATGTACGTGCGCTTGGTTTTAACATATCTTAATGACCTCTTCAGGGGTGATACAAGGCCCGGCATTTTGAACGGTCCTTGTTAGCTTGCTGCTCCAAGCGGTTGTTAGCATGCTACATGCTAACCCGTTAACAGTCTATACGGCTAAAGCTAGCTGCTGCATTCTTGGTTCTCTTGAAGGGTTGGCTCGCAGTCAATGTTGAGACAGACAATGCGAGTTGGGGGATGGGTGAGAGGGGCAAAATGTATTTCATAGAAGTAACTTTTTTCCGGATTCCCCTTTTTTTGTGTCACAAATCACACATTTCCTCTTTTACCACGTGCCGTGTTTTCTTTTCGGTTTGTCTTGTTAATTATTATGACCAATGAAGTGGCTAACGTCAGCTAGCCGAGAGCAGCTAGCTTAGTAATTCGTTACCATGCGTTGACAAAGGAAAATGTTAGAACTTGAGTCTTTGTTTTAAATTTCCCCTCTTAGTCTTAAATCTTACAGCCGCGTTTGATCACCATGATATTCGAATGTATGATGATCGTCTTCTCTTGTTGTTATCCTGAAGATGCGGCCAAACTGCGTTAGCTAATAGTACATGATCATGATATAGTCACATAATTTGGTTATCGACTTCTTATCCGGCTATATTATAATTTACAAGCTATCTTGTTGGTCGATGCGTTTGTTCCAATTTTTCATGTTAATTGTGCCTTTGACTTGAATAAGTTGCTATTATTTCGCGTAGCAGTTATAAGTAACTTGGTATTTTCTCCTATGTACACACTCGGGTTTTGTTGCTTAAGCAAGATTATCAGCCATTGGTATTTGGAAGGACGGTCCAGGACGTTGCGTGCGACCTGTTATTTGGCTTTATTTCATTATATAGGTTTATATCTAATTTAAATAATAATTGGGTTTAAATGTACCTAAAATATGTTGTTTAACATCAGTTTATGAGTCTTAATTTCTTTTCACAATGAACTAAAAATAAAGACATTTAAGAGGACATGGGTATAGATTATTTAAATTTTAAGTAGCTTTCAGGCTGTCAGTTGACTTTTGGTAATTAGGAGGCTGTTTTCTACAGACTCACTAGAGCCACATGGTTGTATGAAACATTGGTTCCTGAAAGAGGTTATGGCATTTCCAGCCAGTCATGCCTGCTGTTGCATTCTGCTGTCACCATGTGCTGCTTGGAGGCCTCTGCTCTCTTTCAGCCATCAGTGATCTCCAGTTGTCAAAGCAGGCATCTGATTCTGCTTCAAACAGGGATAGATCGAGCTCAGTTAGTCATTCAGGGAAGAAAAACCAAAGTTCTTCTTAAAGATCATCAATAGTTTTAGCAAAAAACACTTAAAAAATTATCATTGTATGGTATGTTCATGTGAATGATACCTAGTTTATTGAGCAGAGTGTTCTTCCATTTAAGTGGTAAATGACTGATTCCTTTTACCTCGCTGCACAGTTTACTGTTCTTTACTCTGAAGTGTTCTATTTATTTTAAATCACAATGGCTCTTGAGGTCACATTGAGTTAGCATTTTGTCAGGCCTTTGCCAGGAGACAGGAGATATTTTTGGAGTATTTCAAATTCAGGGAAATTCAAAACCTATCAGAATAACATTCTAATTAGTTTTCGAATATTTTGTGTTATAAACTTATTATCCTTGTTGAAGTTGATTTGTTTATGTACATTTTCCCAGTGAAGAATCATGTTCTACTATATGAGGCAGAACATAATTATTTTCTAAGTAGTAAGATTTAAATGTTTAAGTCTCAGCTGAACCTTAAGGGGATCTTTATTTCTGTGGAGTCTGGAATAATTTTCTGTTTAGTGAAAAAAAATGTATTTCGTGGAAACTTGGAGTACTGATAACTGAACGAATCCCAGTAATAAAAGCTCTGTATGTCAAAAGGACATCTTATGATTATATCTGGGCAAAACCACTCTGCATTTAATTACTTGATTGATTTTAAAATTGGTAATAATTCTTTATACGTTCTTGTTATTAACCTTTTCCAAACAAAATGCTTCATTTTGAAATGACATTTCTTGTGGTGGTGAAGAAGCCGTTTGTGTTCTGCTCTATTTATTCATATTTCTGTTTGATTTTGTTTCTTTCAGAAATGGTTTGACCTCCAGGGTGATTTAAATCAAGTTTCAGGTTGTGTGTTTTACAGCCACAGGCCTGTTTTTTTTCTAGTGGGGAAATATTAGGCAAGTTTTGATGGTGCTTTTCTGTAGCAATTATTTATCAGGGTATTTTCTGTGAGCTGGGTTTGGATAATAATTTATGCCACATAATCGTGTCAAGAGCCAGCACAGAAAAGCTATAAATATTGTTAAAATAAATGGAGGCCAGGAACTAAAAATATTAGGACAACACAAAGTTCTTCTTTTTCCTTTGAGTGTGTAGTTGTAGCACTGCAAAAGGAAATGTCTCCCATGTTACAGAGCTGTAAAATAATGGCTGGATACCTATTTAAATACAGTGATGGATTGCTGCTAGCAACACACTGACAAGTAGGTGTATGACTGTCCAATACAGAAGACATCCGTCTTCTGTATTGGACAGTAGCGATGATTATAGGTTTTACTCTTTGAACATACCACTGGATTCATCTTTTAAAACGGAAACGTCCGATCAGTTGTGTGACAAGTTCTAAGTATATGTTGGCTGAAACAGAACCAACTCATTTTCTCTCTTTTTTTTTGTGGTTTTTTTTAAACAAACAAAAAAAAACAGACTGGGTGGGGGTGTTTCAGTGTAGTTTCACAATTTTAGCCTTTAAGCTACATGCAGCCTGAAAGGGTTTTCGAAAATATGTTTTATGGAACTATAGTGTACTTAATTGAGCATGAATAAAGCTTTTTATTCAATTTTTTGAACTGCATCAGTGATCTAGGTTTCTTATATTTGTAATGGCACCAATAGCTGCACTGCCCCCGCTCTGTTAGCTCTACTTCACCTGTGTCCCGCTCTGTTTTGGTGATGGCGCGTGGACAACGTGCCGGGCAGTCGTATATGTGGTTTATGGTAGCCAGTATAGAGAATTCAGCGGCTGGCATTGAAAACAAAAAACAAATGGGAGAAACGGTGGATGTTACTGGGTGAGAGTAGGCAGAGGCTCCACCAATGTGCCCCGTTTAACAGCATCCTATCTGTGAATGTATTCAGGAGTTCCCCACATTCCTAGCACTGAACCTGGGGAGGGGGGGGTCAGTATGTGAAATATTTGCAACCGCATAAACTCTGGTTTCTGCAATCTCACTTTCCTGTGAAATCATTAGGATTTCATACATTTTTAAAGAAATCTGATTTGTGACCTACAAGATGAAATTGTTAGTGTCTGGCTTTGTTGGATTTCACTGAGCTGTGTGATCGCTGTTGGAAAGTGTTTGTCGTTTATGGTTGAGGATCACCGCCTCAGTATTGGGTTAATTTGATTTCATTTTACCTTTTTATAATTGAATTTCTGATTTGACTTAATTGAATTGGATTAAATATAAATTCCTTTTTCAAAATTTCAAAGAGAAACTGTAAGAAAAGAGGATGCATAGATTCATTGATTTAACTTTTTTTTTTTTTTTTTTTTTTCTAAAATTCATGTTTCCAGAATTTAAACTGGCAGCTTTTTCTTTTAGTCTTAAACAGGAAAAAGTAAAAATGATCAGAGAATCGGTTGCTCTAGCTTTTTCATTGATGACATTTTCTTGGATTAAAAACAATAAAATTCTACATGAAAAGTGTGGAATTGTATGTGCCGGTAGTACGTATTCGGCTCATAGATGGGGAAACTGGCTCACTGCTGTGCCTGCTCTTACCTGTGGTGAGGCTTTGAAGCTTCAGATTGTCTTCACGACTCCCTCATTTGCTGAAAAGTTACTTGTCTTCAGTTTGTGTCATTTCAGTGGATTATTTATCCTGTTGTTTCGTGTAATCATGTAGTTTGTTTAATCCTTTCAGGCTTCGGGAAGTCTCAGAAAAACTGAACAAATACAGCTACAACAGGTGAGTTTGTTCTATGGACCACTTTTGAGTTTTTTTCTGCTGGTATTTCATTCATATTTCTCTATTTTTGTCTTTTAATGTAGTCATCCGCATCTTAATCTGCTGGAGCAGGCCACTCTAAAACAGTGTGTTGTTGGTCCAAACCACGCTGGATTTCTCCTTGAGGTAATCTGTTTTAAATGTTGAAACTAAGGCTGCACAATATGAGGAAAACTCTCGAAATGTTGCGTTCAAGAACGAGCTAAAACCCATTTACTTGAATGGGCTCTTAGCAAGTGGTGTTCACACTGGACTGTCGCTACCTGATACTAGCGCATTTAATGGAAGTTGGAAGAGGCTTGTTGGGAAATGTTGAAACGATTCAGATCGGGTGACTCTTACCCCAGGCTGTTACTTTACAGCTCTATTCAGATAGATGAAAGACTTGGTGTCATAGAATTGCAGCTGGGGTCAAACCACAATTATTATTTTCTCGTTCATGATTACTTTTCAAACTGTACTTTTCAAATGTCCATACATCGCTGCCAAATCCCAGTCCCTGATTGGTCAAAGTTCAAACTACTTAAACTTTCAATGTTCGCTCAATAGTTGCACATTTTGTACGTAGAGGCCGAAAACGGACTTTAAACGTGCACAGTAGCATGTGAACACGAGAGTTTTGAACACGGAAGCCTGAAACACGCATATACTTGCATTTACATAGACTTTTCATTGAAAGTGGTTGCTTAAATGCGCGTTGCCGAGCCCGGTGTGAACGTAGCATCATTCAACACTTCAACCTTAAGATTGTCTTTGTGTACTTTATGTGATGAGGACCAGTGAATACTTTAGCTAAAATAAACTTGTAATCACTGCTCTCATACTCCTGTGGACTGTGCAATGTTGATGGTGAGAAAATCAAAGGTTATATCGGAGAGTAAGCCTGGATTTATTTCAAAACCTTTAACTATACATATAAAATGTTTCACCTTTTCAGTGCTATTTGTGGTTTTTGTGGTGAAAGTGTTTAACGCTGAACAACCTGCATCTCTTGAAGGATGGACGCGTGTGCAGAATCAGCTTTTCTGTCCAGCCCGATCGCATGGAGCTCAGTAAACCGGATGGCAGCGATGGGTGAGAGATTTTCTGCCGTCATCTGTCCTGGAAATGATTTTAGCCTTGGCTCTCAGCCGTCTGCTGTGGCTGGGTTTAATTCAAGACACAATGAAGATGCTTTGGCTTCCTGATGGCCTGGCTGTAGTTTGAATTCACTGCAGTGTTTTGGAGACGGTTTAAGTTAAAAAAATAAAATAAAATAAAAAATAGCAGCTTGGCCACATAAATGACTATCTAACGAGAAGTACACACTACTTATATGAAGGAAGAGGCGGGGCCTGGGCGAAATGGCCTAAAAATAAAATCTTCTATTTTTTTCACGTCAGATTTGATTTTGGATTTTAATCGATTTAAAAAAAAAAATGTTTTCCTGCCCTACATTACTTTCTTAAACAAATGACAGAACATGTTGAACAAAACGTTTTTCTCATTCGGAAGTTGACCTGAATTCAAAATGTAAATTAATACAGGCTGTAAAAGTGTTAAACATGTCCCTTTTGACCGAGTGTCTCTGTTTCAGGGGTTGAAAACAGCTTTTGCAATGTGCATTTTGTTCATCTTTGGGAACAAACTCCTCTTCGCTAGTTGCCTGTTGCCAGGGCCAGGCCAGCTGACCTTGATACAGAGAACAGGATGCTGGGAAAATAAAAAAATCCAGATTTTCCCCAAAATAAATCGAATTAATTGAAAAACAAACAACGACTGCTACTTGTCTTGATTTTTAGAAAAACCATAGCTAACAGAAATTGATGAACCACAACAAAAAAAGTCTTATTGAAAGAATTTGTCGTTAATTGTCTGCTGTTCCATCAGAAGCAGAAGACTTAGAGGCAGTTGAAACACTTCTGAAAGAACCCTGAGGAACTTTAACCTTTTGGGACTGGATGAATCAGAAACATAAAGGAGCATTTCTATTTACGTTATTTATTGAGTTTATGGGTTTTTACTAAAGAAATAATGTATATATTTCTCAAGTTAAAAACTCTTGTAAAAAGAAATAGTTTTGTTTTGTGGAAGCAGTTTCTCCAACTTGTGTTTGAAATGTTCTTTCTGTTCTGGGACTCTTCCTGTTTTTATAAAAATCAATTTGTTGGCTTCTCTGTCTATTTTGAACTGTATATTTGGGGAATGTCAAAAGAGCTTCCACATTTTATTTTATGCTTTTATGTGACATGGGTTGCATGCATACGAATCGTTCTGTGGAAGGTTGAGGGGAAAACCTCTGTCTCCTACTGACGTTATGCTTGGGCACAGATTTGTTCCACACAAAAGGGTGGAATATTTCTCATTTTTGGTCAGTAGTGAGATTCAATAACGAAATTCTCTGCCCTTACTGCACCAGGATCATCGCCTGAGTTCCTGGTCAGATGAATGTCATTTAAATCTGCTTTTTGTGCGTTCATCTAAATCATTTCTCCCTTCAATTGTCCCTCACTGTAGGATAAACCTCAGATTTTTCTGTTTACTTTGTCGTTGCTACATTAATCCTCTTTGAATTTTAGCACAGAAAATGACACATTAAGCCTTTATCTTGTAGAATCCATGTTTAAAGTTTATGAGCAGACATCTGCTTCAACTCAGAACAAACCAGATTTTGACACTTTGAAACGGGAGAAAGCAGTTGCATTCCCCAAAAGTCAAGAACCTTTACAAAAAGTAAAGTCTTGAAGGAGGAACGAGTTGCAGCCAATTCTGATTCCCAATGGTGTTGCCATGCTAGTCTCCACAATAAAACCCCTGTTTTGCAAAGTTATACTGATCAAAAATGAACAAATAATTCACAAAGGAGCTTCTAAAATACACGGGGCGTAGTTAGATTAAGCTTCTGCAGATTTAAAGCTATAGAATTTGTAGTCCATTTGGGACATTTGTAGGTTTGTAACTGATCTCCCGTTTTTGTTTCCAGTTCAAAGTTGAGCAGTGGTTCAGGGACAGGAAGGAGCTCCAGAGCAGGCAGGACCAGTGATCCGCCCTGGTTCCTGTCTGGTTCTGACACACTGGGCAGACTGGCAGGCAACACCCTTGGGTAAGTTCTGACAGGACTGACGGGCAGAAAGTCCTGTGAATGGTCAGTGTATGGGACCAATGCTGCTGCAGCTGAGGGTCAGGGGTCATATTCCTGTATGGTTTGATGCACCCCACCCTTTTGAGTGCTTTTATTTGTCCAAATATGATAACATTATAGTAAATGTCCTAATCTTTCTTGTGTTAAGTGTTTCCTATCAGTAAAATGTTCTTAAATATCTTTGTCTTTTTTTGCCGATAGTCACAACCTTTTGACTTGTATTCTTCAAAAATATGTGGTCATTGTAGCAGTTTTTTCTGTTGCCATGGTTTATTGTATTATATCCTCATTTTCTTAATACAGGTTAATAACATTCAAAGGCCTGCATGTCATTTTGTTGAAAACCTGCTAATGAGAAACCATCTGATTGTGAAAACATGATCCCGCCGTCTCAAATGCTGAATCCAGATGAGGCCAGATGTGAAAGTCTCCATCTGTTCTGCTGGTGGGTGTGTGGTTTTGGCTGCTGCCTCTGACCATGGCTTCCCGCTGTGACAGGAGTCGCTGGAGCTCTGGGGTAAATGGAGGCAGTGGAGGAAGTGGCAGTGGAGGAGGAGCGGGAGGAGGTGGAGCTGGAGGCGGCAGCAGTGGAGGAGGAGGCAGCAGCGGAGGCGGAGGCGGTGGCGGCACGTCAGGCAGGTCGTCGACGGCGGCTCGTGATTCCCGTCGCCAGACCAGGGTGATCCGTACCGGAAGAGACCGTGGTTCGGGCCTGTTGGGCAGCCAGCCGCAGCCAGTCATCCCAGCATCAGTCATCCCTGAGGAGCTCATTACACAGGTACTCCCTACACGGGTGTTTGTCCTTAAAACATCTTTCACCCCAGTAGTAAGTGCATATTTGATGACAACAGCCAGTCACTGAAAAGGTTTTTAACCGTTGTGTGTCATTGATTTGTCACCCAGGCCCAGGTGGTCCTGCAGGGAAAATCTAGGAGTGTGATCATCAGGGAGCTCCAGAGGACAAACCTGGATGTAAACCTCGCTGTCAACAATCTGCTGAGTCGTGATGATGAAGATGGAGATGATGGAGATGACACAGCTAGTGAATCCTACCTCCCTGGTGGTAAGGGAAATGCTACTCTGAAACAGACTGGTATTTAGAAGAGACCGTAACGGGTTTGAACGGCTGATAAATTGTGGTTTTCTAGTCAGCAGATGACAATGTTTGTTTTTGGATCTGTCTGAACGTCTGCATGTGTTGTATCTGCGCCCCTTGCAGAGGACTTGATGTCCCTATTAGATGCAGACATTCACTCAGCCCATCCCAGTGTCATCATCGACGCAGACGCCATGTTCTCCGAGGACATCAGCTACTTTGGTTACCCCTCTTTTCGGCGTTCCTCACTCTCCCGACTGGGATCCTCTAGAGGTAAGCTGACAGCTCACCTTACTAATGCAACAGAGGCGTTACAGAGGCTTTGGTGGCAATGGTGGTGCCTTTTTTCTGTTGTGAAACTGGCTTAAACAGACAACTCCAACTAAAAGAATGGATCTTAAGGCCCCCTCTGTGGTTTTCTGAAAATAACGCACAGTTTCCAACTACTTCTCAGAATATTATCTCTAATGGATGCTTTTACTGTGCGTTGATAAAGAACAGTTTGAGGTGTAAAATTCAGGTGTTAGGTAAACTGTTGGCAGGAGCTGATTGTTGGGTAAAATAATTTCTCTGAATTTGCGCGTTTGTCCTAAAAGTGTTTGGTGTTGTGTGCTGCATGCCAACGTAAACACTGTGAGCTCTCTGAGAAAGGCCCGCTAGGCTTAACTCTCTTGTAAAGGACCCCATCAGGCAGTTTCTTATACAAACCTAAATAGCCCACCTGCAGCCCATATGCATGCTTTGTCTCTCTGTCTTCTTCCTCTTCTACTTTCCCTTTTTAACAAATGAGTGTGCTAAGTGACTCACCCTCTGTTCCTGAGTCTTCCGCTCAATCTTCAGTAATGCAGTGGATTGATTATTCTTAAAACGATGTTGACGGGTCTTTCCCAGAGAGTGGCTTATTTCTATCCCACTGGTGTGACCTTATTGCATACCAGTTCTCCTTCTCCCCCTAGAGCGCGACTCAGAGCTGTTGCGTGAGCGCGAGTCTGTATTGAGGTTACGTGAACGCCGGTGGCTTGATGGAGCCTCATTTGACACAGAACGAGGTTCCACCAGCCGCGAAGGGGAGCCCAGCCTCGACAAGAAGAGCATCCCAGTTCAGAGTCCCGTCTCGCTGGGGGAGGAGCTTCAGTGGTGGCCTGACAAGGTACGAGTACAAAAACTACTATGGTTGCTTTAAAGCTCAACAATATGCATCTTATTCAAAGATGGCAGAGACTGGGTCTGTTCTGCTGCTTATGGTCTTATCTTTCTCTGTTTGATTTCCATTCCAGGATGGTGTGAAGTTTGTGAGCATTGGAGCCATGTTCTCCGAGCTGGTAGCTGTGAGCACCAAAGGGGAGCTCTACCAGTGGAAGTGGAGCGAGCCTGAACCCTACAGAAATCCTCAGGTGGGGAATTTAACCGCAAGGAACTTTCTGACTTAGCCTGAATGTAACATTTTTTCTCGCGTCTTTTTGTCTCACTTTTGTGTCTAATTCATTCCTTGCTCTCTTGTTACCTTAGAACCCTTCCAATCATCACCCTCGTGCATCTTTCCTGGGCCTGACCAACGAAAGGATCACTTTACTGTCTGCTAACAGCATCAGAGCCACTGTAGCCACGGAGACCAACAAGGTAAATGGCTCTTTTTGAAGAAAGAACCTCAACCCTTTGACATGATGGGACTTTTCATCAGCTGATGTTTTGGTTTGTTGTGAAGGTTGCCACCTGGGTGGATGAGACGTTGAGCACCGTGGCTTCTAAGCTGGAGCACAGCGCTCAGGCTTTTCCTGAACTACAGGGAGAACGCATGGTTTCACTGCACTGCTGCTCTCTCTACACATGTGCACAGCTGGAGAACAGCCTCTACTGGTGGTAAGAGTCTGAATCCAGTTTATTTACTCCAAGTTAGCCAAGGGTCTGCTAATCTGGTGATCTGGCTGTACAGTTGTCTTGGTACCAGTCTGGGTTGGGGACCACTGCTTTATAAGTTATGTGAAAGTGTCTTCTAAATCTATGTTTCATAATGCTAAAAGTAAACATGTATGTTTTTCTTGGGGAGACAGTTTTTGTATCCTGAAGTCATTGTTCTTAAGCCCCTTGAAGTGGGGCCTTTTGGTAGGGGGCTCATCTGTAGAGTTGTTGGTAGGGGGCTCATCTGTAGAGTTGTTGGTAGGGGCTCATCTGTACATGTGTTGGTAGGGGGCTCATCCGTAGAGTTGTTGGTAGGGGGCTCATCTGTAGAGTTGTTGGTAGGGGGCTCATCCGTAGAGGTGTTGGTTGGGGGCTCATCTGTAGAGTTGTTGGTAGGGGGCTCATCTGTAGAGTTGTTGGTAGGGGGCTCATCTGTAAAGTTGTTGGTAGGGGGCTCATCCGTAGAGTTGTTGGTAGGGGGCTCATCTGTAGAGTTGTTGGTAGGGGCTCATCTGTAGAGTTGTTGGTAGGGGGCTCATCTGTAGAGTTGTTGGTAGGGGCTCATCTGTAGAGTTGTTGGTAGGGGGCTCATCTGTAGAGTTGTTCGTAGGGGGCTAATCTGTAGAGTTGTTGGTAGGGGGCTCATCCGTAGAGGTGTTGGTTGGGGGCTCATCTGTAGAGTTGTTGGTAGGGGGCTCATCTGTAGAGTTGTTGGTAGGGGGCTCATCTGTAGAGTTGTTGGTAGGGGGCTCATCTGTAGAGTTGTTGGTAGGGGGCTCATCTGTAGAGTTGTTGGTAGGGGGCTCATCTGTAGAGTTGTTGGTAGGGGGCTCATCTGTAGAGTTGTTGGTAGGGGGCTCATCTGTAGAGTTGTTGGTAGGGGGCTCATCTGTAGAGTTGTTGGTAGGGGGCTCATCTGTAGAGTTGTTGTCAGAACACTTCCAGGAGAAGGTGGATGACATTTGTCACCAGCTGTGTTTTCATTGACAATGAAATTGTGCTGATTGGGTTTGCGATAATAAATGTGCCCAATGGAAACTCTCATTTATTATTGGAGGAGGTGGTTTTTGAGGCGGATTGAAATTGAATTATTTTGTAAAAGTGCAGCTCGCCGATCTATGGCCTGAATAAGATGCTGACGTCTCCTTTGATAGATGATGATGAGCGGTAGTACCATGGCAGAAATCTGAATGTATCTGCTGTAAATCATAGCATTGTTCACGTCCATTGCCATGTTTTTGAATGACTTATTGCGTCAGTCGGTTTGTGTTTAGTCACATAATTATGATTTAATAGTAACAATATAATTGCGAAATTGTTTTCCTTTTTCTCCAACATTTCTAGAATTTCAATAAATCTTTGTGCATATGTGTCATGGAAATGCAGCTAATGAGGCCTTCTCAAAGACTATTATGTATTTCACTGCATCCTCTTAAAAAGTACTGTATGTCTAAAAACCCAATAATTTCCCAAAACTCAGGCTAAAGTGAGGATTTTGCAAAACTATGTGAGAACTGGACTGAACGATCCCTCTCCGCTGGTGTTCCAAACAGGAAGTACCTGCTGGCTGAAAGAAGCCAAAACGCCATAGACGTCTATAGAGAAATAAACAGTCATTCTATTGGTCAGAATAACCATTCTTGCTCTGATGCCTTTCTAACATGTTCTTGATAATATTAACACGCTCTTTTTCATGATAATTTTATTAAAGTTATAAACTGACCAATCAGATCCCTCAATAACTGTCTGAGGGCTCACACTGAACATTCGAAACTTTTGATTGACAGATTCTGCTGAGTCCATTTTCAAGTGGTAGGGGTGTGGCCTTCCAACAAGCTCACTTCTGATTAGCCATAGTGGTTGCTACAGACGTCGTCTGAACATGGCACCATCCATATTCTGAAAAAAGTTGACTTCATTTAGTTGGAGTCAGGAGTAAGTCGTTTTCTGTGGGTGGCGTTGCGCTCGCTCAGTCCAGTTTTCTTATACAGTTCATGAGAGAAACTGAGGTTTTATTTTTTTTGCACCCAGACGTCAAAGCACTTGAGAAATGATGTGTTAGAGTCACATGAGACCTTTTTTGATGGCAGATCAAGGATGAATGCAGTTAGATGTGCTGTTGGTTTTTGTTCATTTACGTTTGCCTGTCTTTACGAGCACAACTGCTTATTTATGTTGAGGAGAAAAGGAGGAAGAGTGTTGTGCAGAATTGATGGATTTGGTTTTGGCAAATGCAGACAGCACTAAACAGCTTTCAATGAAGGTTCGTGTCCAAAAAGTCGTGCGTGTTAAGGTTTTATCTGAAACCGGAGTGGGGTGGGTATTCATTTATCACTCTGGTATGTGTGCACAAGGCTTAAGCCAGCTGACAGAGCCCAGGGGATTGTCAAATGCTTTTGCCAAATATTAGAAATGGTATTCTGTGTTAGCCCTCTTTTAAATTTTTTAAATGGACTAGTCCGAGTAATTCCTTGATCAGTATTTTAATGTGGAGCGTCTTTTCTACAGGGGTGTTGTGCCTTTTAGTCAAAGGAAGAAGATGCTTGAAAAGGCAAGAGCCAAGAACAAGAAGCCAAAGTCCAGTGCTGGCATTTCTTCAATACCCAACATTACAGTGGGAACACAGGTAAAAGAAAAACAGTTTCACTAGTTTGAATTTTTAATATGCATAGAAAAACTTCAATTTACTGGGAGAATAAATGTATTGATTTCATTAATTTCTTTCTGCAGGTGTGCTTGAGGAACAACCCCCTGTACCACGCTGGTGCAGTGGCCTTTTCTGTCAGCGCTGGAATTCCCAAAGTGGGTGTTCTGCTGGAGTCTGTCTGGAACATGAATGACAGCTGCAGGTTCCAGCTGCGCTCACCAGAGAGCCTCAAGAATATGGAGAAAACTACCAAGACCCAGGAAATCAAGTCAGTCGTTTTCTATCTGGCATTCAGCTGTGAATTCTGTTTATCTGTAGCATCCAGCGCGAGCTTTGCAACATTGAAAACAGGCGGCTGAATTGCTTGTGTCTCCATCCCTGCAGGATGGAAAGCAAACCCGAACTGGTGAAGACTGAGATGGGTCCTCCCCCCTCCCCGGCTTCTACCTGCAGTGATACATCTTCTATTGCTAGCAGCGCCTCTCTGCCCTACAGTACGTTGCTCCTCCCTCTCAGCAGTTCTGAACTGTCTAGTCTCCCAGGCACAGACCCAGTTCCTTCCTCACTTTGGACTCTCATTAGTGCTCTGACTTTGAAGCAGATGGAGCACAGGCTGTGATCAGTAACTCCTTCTCTGTTTTCCTTTTCTCACAGCAAATACTCTGATATATTTGATGTATTAGCAGCATTTGCCAAGTAATAATGGTCCTTTGTCCACCTTCAAGTTCTCTATCATTTGATCAGCTCGTTATTTTACAGCTCCAGGTAGAAGTAGTTTGATCCTTTTAGTAGCAACACTCTCATTGATGCTGGAAGTAGATCTTTGTTCTTGCTAAGGCAGCAGAATCTTACCAGAACACCAAACTTCAATACAGACGTGGATAAAAATACCCTGTTTTGATGACAAAGATCAAATAGTGTAGAGCTGACACAGTGTTCTGTTTGCAGAGCGAAGACGCTCCACTCCAGCTCCCAAAGAGGAAGAGAAGGTAAACGAGGAGCAGTGGCCCCTCAGGGAGGTGGTCTTCGTGGAGGACGTCAAAAATGTTCCTGTGGGGAAGGTGGGTGGAACTTCAACTGGCATGGACTGAATTGATCCCTTACTTTGAGGTTTAGGGGCTCGTTTCTGGAGCTTTTTAGTCTAAATTGGCTTGTTAAGTGACAATTTAAAATTTGCAGTAGAAGTTAATATTTTTGGACCTTTTTGCCGATTTTAAGATGGAACAACGTACAGTTGGATGCACTTTACTTTATTTATTCATTAAAAAACAGGTTTATATTGTAGTTTTTAGTTTTCATGTCATTTAACCAGATATGGTCCTGTTGAGATAAGGATATCTTTTTAAAGGGTGATCTAGCCAAAAGGTCAGCAGCACATGTCATGGATAGTATTGGAAAAAAACAAATGCAATTAAAAAAAAAAGAAATAAATTTTTTTTTTTTTAGATAAAACAGACATTTCAGACTGTGGCGACAGTGGCTTAGGTGGTTAAGCGGGTCGTCCAATGACCGAAGGGTTGGCGGTTCGATCCCCGCTCCCACCAACCAAAAATGTTGTTGTATCCTTGGGCAAGACACTTCACCCTCCTTGCCTCCAGTGTGGCTCCACTGGTGTGTGAATGTGCATGAATGTCCCGGTGATGGTCAGAGGGGCGAACTGGCAGCCACGCCTCTGTCAGTCTGCCCCAGGGCAGCTGTGGCTACAACAGTAGTTTACCATCACCAAGTATGAATGAATAATGGACACATTGTAAGCGCTTTGAGTGTCTTGAAAAGCGCAGATAAATCCAATCCATTATTATTATTATTATAGTAAAAAAAAAAATAGAAGAATAATAAATTTAAAGCTCAAGGACTGTTCTCAAGATTCTTTTTTTCGGGCTCACACAAAAAGTGCTCAGAGGAATAAAGTTAGGCAAATAATCTCAGTCTCTGTAGTCTGTTCCGGCCAGAAGATGCATCAGAATCAAAATTTTGTTTTCAAAAAGGCAAACGATAAGTGCCTTGAATTGAAGGGGATACTGACTGCCTGACTGTAGGAAAACGATGGGACAAGGGCAGTAGGAGTTTAGTAGATCAGTTCTCCGATGAGGACCTCTGCATGCTGAAAGAAGGCCGCTCTGCTCTGCCGTACAGCTCAGTGATGTGAGAGACAACCTGTTTAAAAAAAAATAAAAAATGTTTTAGCACAAATTTCACCAACAAACCAAATATAATCAGAAGTGGTCTGAGGTTATATGATGCACCCAGAGCATTTATGTTTTCTCCCCAAAGCTGGTAGAGGCTGCTTCGCATTACATGACTTGAGTTTATGCTACTAGAAACAGTTTATTGTTTGGTTTGAATCAATTGGAGAGAATTTTTCTCTTTTCCTCGTGAATGTCACTTTTAGACTAGAGGTAGATTTCATCAGGTGAACAAACATTTTACTGGTGAATAAATGAGAAGATTTGAAATGTTTCTTTGTAAAGCTTACTGAGCAATGACACGACGGCAGCAGGAATTGGTCCACTGTGCACAAGTGCACTGATTGTTTTGGTTGTGGTGAGATCTTTGGATGATGTGGTCTGCCTTTCTGATGAAACACCCAGTTCGATTTAAAACAGTGTTGTGGCTGATTTTACCATGTTCTTGTGGTAGTTTTCTCATCATGTTGAGTAAATTAAGCTTAAAACTGCATTTCTGAGTATTTCTTTATTGCATTTATTATGAAACGGGCTAGGTAGCTCCCATAATACTCACCTACAACTCGGAGGTGAATGTCTAATGAGCTCCTGCCGCTCTGCAGTATCCTATAAAACAACTTTTTTTTTTTTTTTACAATACAAGACCAATGGGAACACTTGTTCAATAGATGATCTGAGTGGGTCTAAAACTGTTTTTACCTTCAATGATATGCAGGTGCTCAAGGTGGACGGTGCATATGTTGCCGTTAAGTTTCCTGGGACGTCCAGCAGCATGAACAACCAGAATACAACTGCTCCCCCTGACTCAGACCCGTCATCATTGTTGCAGGACTGCAGGCTTCTCAGAATAGATGAGCTCCAGGTAATTCTATGGAGCCTACAGCTGCTTGTCGGCATCCCAGATTGCTGACTTTGACCCGATACTCTCATGATTGTCATCTCCTTCACCTCACAGGTGGTCAAAACAGGTGGAACTCCTAAAGTTCCAGATTGTTTCCAGCGAACACCTAAAAAGCTGTGCATCCCAGAAAAGGCTGAGATCCTGGCTGTAAATGTCGACTCAAAAGGTGAGTCTTTTCTATGGGTTTGTTTCTGTGAACCTCATATACTGATGGTTGATTTTTTTGAGTTCTGCCAATATCTGACATTCCTCCTGTCGCAAAACGAGATGGTGGATACAGATGTCCAACATTTAAACCATCAAGTCAAAACACCTGAAAATACCAAACCAGGGTTTACAAAATCCTAAGAAGGAAGTTCAGTTCCAATGAGCTGAAGTTTAATCCATTTTAGGTTCAAAGTTCACTGCAGTTTAGCAAAAACATTGATAAACTGACAGATGATCACAACTCTGCTTCACAGGCGCTGATCCCTTCATGGTCATCATGACTGTGTGGTCAACGCAAAGCTCCATTATGGGCACAATATTTCATATTTGTTGATTCAACTTTTTATGCCGTTATCTGCCAACACAGCTATGAACTAAACTACTGTGTATCCCTAATACATGTTTGGGCTGATTGGAGATCAGTGTTGGATTGTCTCATGTCCCCGTCTGTCAGGAGTCCATGCTGTGCTGAAAACCGGTAACTGGGTGAGGTACTGCATCTTTGACCTGGCTACAGGCAAAGCAGAGCAGGAGAATAACTTTCCCACCAGCAATCTCGCCTTCCTGGGACAAAGTGAGCGCAATGTGGCCATCTCCACTGCAGGACAGGTTAACAGTTCTTCATTTCTAACAGTCAAACACGATGTTTACCTAAAAGCGGTGCGAGTTAGCGTAAATGTTTGCTTCATTTTCTTCTTAGGAGTCTCCCATTGTTCTTCGGGACGGAAATGGCACGATTTATCCCATGGCTAAAGATTGCATGGGTGGAATTCGAGATCCTGACTGGTTGGACCTCCCTCCCATTAGCTGTCTGGGAATGGGGGTTCACTCCTTGGCCAATCTGCCATCTAACTCCACCATAAAGAAAAAGGCTGCTGTTATTATCATGGCAGTTGAGGTAAAAGACCAGATTCAGTCTTTTCTGTGACGAAGAACGAGTTTGTAATTGTGATTGCTGGTTTAATCTTTTCAGAAGCAGACCCTGATGCAGCATGTGCTGCGGTGCGACTACGAAGCTTGTCGGCAGTACTTGGTCAACCTTGAGCAGGCCGTCCTCTTGGATCAGGGGGGCCAAGCCCTGGAGGCACTTCTGGGCCACCGCTGTGATGGGAACCGTAACATCCTCCATGCTGCTGTCTCTGTCTGTTTCCCTGTTAGTAACAAGGAGACCAAAGAAGAGGAAGGTAAATACTTGAATGTTGAACCTCTTCAGACCATTTGGGGTTATATTACCACAGTAGTTAACTCTGCTCAACTGGGGCTCTTTCAAAGAGAAATTAAAACAAAGGCATGTCAATCAGGATTCCGGGTCTTAAGAGGTGAATCTACTGCAGAAGATGTGATGCAGTTGTTTCCTTTTCTCGTTCAACTGGAGTTCTGAGTCATCAAATTGTTTTTCAGAAGCTGAAAGGTCTGAAAGAAACACTTTTGCGGAGCGTCTGTCTGCTGTAGAAGCCATCGCCAACGCCATCTCTGTGGTCTCGAGCAATAGCTCTGGAAACAGGACGGGTTCCTCCAGCAGCAGAGGGTACGTAAACAAGTCGTGTGCTGTCGAGTGAAGATGGAAGATGTATTTCTGTGCATCAGCTTGATTCATAGAAGAAAACTAAAAAGAGGCGTCATTTTGAAAACAGGCTTCGACTGAGGGAGATGATGCGGCGGTCTCTGAGGGCGGCAGGTCTCGGCCGCCATGAGTCTGGTCCGTCATCCAGTGACCATCAGGACCCTGTCTCCCCACCCATTGCTCCACCAAGCTGGGTCCCTGACCCTCCACCCATGGACCCCGGTGTGTGGGTTTTACCTTGATAGTTTCAGATCACGGTGACGGTTTTGGTAACGACCGTCCTGTTTTCTGTTCAACAGACGGTGACATTGACTTCATTCTGGCTCCTGCTGTTGGCTCACTCACCACGGCCTCCACTGGAACCAGCCAGGGGCCCAGCACCTCCACCATAGCAGGTACGGGATGTTTCTAGCTAGAAAGTAGTCAAAGAAAACTGAAAACTTCATTTCATTCCTTATGAAAAAAGCTGCATGTTTTTGCCGTTTGGGTTTTGAACTGCTTTTGTTGTCTGTCCAGGACCATCAACTGAGCAGTCTGTGGTGGAGTCCAAAGACAGGAAGGCCAATGCCCACCTCATCCTGAAGCTGATGTGCGACAGTGTTGTTCTGAGGCCACATCTGCAGGAGCTGCTCTCTGCAAAGTACAGTTCTGTTCTTCATTAGAAACAGAAAGATGGGAAGTTACAGGAAAAGAAGGAGAGCAGTGAATAAGATTGGGGATTTAGTGAAAAAAAAAGCATAGAATGATAAAAAAAAATGTGCAAAACACTGTGGAGTGGTGAGTTTATTCCTGTGAAGTGTTGTACAGTCTAAGGGGAGAAATGAATGTTTGGCTGAAGGAGCCTCTCTGGGTCTCCATGGTGTGGTGTGTGTGTGTTATCTCTTATCAGGGTTAGCTTGGCTAACACCCTACTGTCTGCCACCTCCTCAGTGGAGCTCAGGCAGCAGCCCAGCTCACAGCCAGCTAGCAGTGCCTCTGATGTGCTTTTTCTACCGTTTGACAGGGATGCCAGAGGAATGACTCCGTTCATGTTGGCTGTTAGCGGGAGAGCCTATCCTGCAGCTATCACGGTGCTGGAGGCGGCACAGAAAATAGCCAAAGGTGAGCTCATGGCTGTGAACCTGTGAACATCCACTGGTATGCAGTATGCATACCAGTGGATGTTTGTGATGCACTTTTCTGCCCTGTTTCTAGCAGCTAGCTCAGTGGTCTCCAACCTTTTTCAGGCCACGAATCGGTTTAATGTCGGACGATATTTTCCCGGACCGGTCTGAACGACGCAGAAGTGGGAACTATGTTTTTTTTTTTAAACTTCCTTGTTTCCATTTACTTTTGAGGGTAAAGTTGATCCTCTGTAAATTGTCAACATCTGCTTTAAGCTTGATTTGTTCACTAGATTTAATGCAGGAACCATTGAAATCAGACAGAGCAGCCTTCAGCCTCGGCCAACTTGTCAGGTGTGACGGATAAATACTAAAAAAGGCGGAGTGGAGCGGGGATCTTAAGGCCTGCCCAGCATATTTTCTACGTCACAAATGAACTTTTTTTTTTCTGTTACTGATTTATCAATGATTTGAATAGAGAAATACTCAGAAATGTACTTTTGAGCTTATTTTTCTTTACACAAGTCCTCCATCATCCAAAAAAGGAACTTTTTCTTTTCGGCCTGGAGGTTGGGGACCACTGATGTAAAGGACGTTGGTTTTTCTTCATCATCGGTCTGGTGTTTCCGCCTTGTTTGACTCTCTCCTCCACACGTCACAGTGGGTGACCCGGCCATTGGAGATAAGGACGGGGCCGATTCTGTGTTCATGGAAATGATCTGCCCATCGGGTACCAACCCAGATGATTCTCCACTGTACGTTCTCTGCTGCAACGACACCTGCAGTTTCACTTGGACTGGAGCCGAGCACATTAACCAGGTCGCTCCTCGTCTTTTAGCTCCACAAAGTCTTGCATTTTTAATTTGTGCCGTTTTCCACTGAAACTGACCCACTGACATTTTCCTTGACCCCGATTTTGTATTCAGGACATATTTGAGTGTCGAACGTGTGGCCTGCTGGAGTCCCTCTGCTGCTGCACGGAGTGTGCAAGAGTGTGCCACAAAGGACATGACTGCAAGTGAGTCCTAGATTTGTCGTTGCCCCTGTTCTGTCTTATTTATAGCTGCCTTTAGTCTCCATCAGCAGGCTATAAATTGTTTTGTCCTAAATATTTTATTTACCTTCTCGTAAGGTTGAAAAGGACCTCACCTACAGCCTACTGTGACTGTTGGGAGAAATGTAAATGTAAAACACTAATTGCTGGACAGAAGGCCGCTCGCTTGGATTTGCTGTACAGGTTGCTCACGACGACGAACCTGGTCACAACTCCAAACAGCAGGTGAGACTTCTTCACTTCCAAATTCATTTCAGCATGAAAGCATCGGCTTTATTCGGGGCTTGTCATTTCCAGTGAGCGTTTCTTAACTTAAGCATGTAAAGCATGGA
Organism: Oryzias latipes; assembly: GCF_053564925.1. Lineage (NCBI taxonomy): Eukaryota > Metazoa > Chordata > Actinopteri > Beloniformes > Adrianichthyidae > Oryzias > Oryzias latipes. The sequence goes on along the minus strand of NC_136252.1, from coordinate 7,985,588 downwards.
TCATCAGTCCGACTGGTTTCCTCCTCCAGGGGGGAGCATATATTACTGTTCCTGGTCCAGACTGTGGCCAGACAAAGTGTTGAGCACTGTCAGTACAGACCACCACGCATCAGAGAAGACAGGAACCGCAAAGCTGCCAACGCTGAAGGTTTCTTCTTCTTCACTTTGTTCAGATCACACAGATTCTATGAACAGGCCCTTTTACATGATCTGTCCTCTTCTTATTTTTTGAACGTTTCTGCAGATTCTGATATGCCTGACCATGACCTCGAACCGCCTCGCTTTGCTCAACTTGCTCTGGAGAGGGTTCTGCAGGACTGGAATGCCCTCAAATCAATGATCATGTTTGGTTCTCAGGAAAACAAAGACCCGTAAGTTTCTGAGGAAAGTAGAAATGTTGTTGTCGGCAGGAGTATTTTCAGGAAGTTTGAATATTTTGTGCAGTAAATACAGAACATATGGGCACAGAAGTTATAATTCTCAAAATAATTCTGTGAAAGGAAAAAGCTCTGCACATGAAACTTGAGTATCCATAAAAAGATTTTGGTCCTGCAGTGTTCCTCTAGTCATTGTTTGACTGTCTTAGTTTCATGTCTGCATTGCTGTTTTTGGTGACATTTTCCAATGCATCATGGGAAACTGATCCAGAGATGTTTTGAGGTTTTTTTCATCTGTCAGTTAATGAAACAGGATCCTTCGTCTTCACACAGTTTGGTGATCTGTATGCGTCTCTTGTTTCCTAGACTTAGTGCCAGCAGTAGAATCGCCCACCTCCTGCCTGAAGAACAGGTCTACTTGAATCAACAAAGTGGCACCATCCGCCTTGACTGTTTCACACATTGCCTCATTGTCAAATGTGCTCCTGACATCACAGTGAGTCCACTTTTTTCATCTATAAAAATTGATCTTCCATAATGAATAAACAGTTCTCCATGTCAAGTGTTCTGAAAACTCTTGAGGTGTTTTGGATGCATTTAAATCATTGTCTCGATTCTGTATTAGTTCATTGACACATTGCTGGGGACCCTGGTGAAAGAGCTGCAGAACAAATACACTCCTGGCCGGAGAGAGGAGGCAGTGATTGTTACCAGGAGGTTCCTGCGCTCCGTAGCGCGAGTTTTCGTCATTCTCAGCGTGGAAATGGCATCGTCAAAGAAGAAAAAGTAAGAACACGGTTTCTTTTCGCAGTCCACAAGCTGGCATAAGGCAGGAGGACGAAACAGAATTCCGTGTGTCTGATAAATCTGGCTGCAGCTTAAAATGACTTTGTGACTCATGGGACTAACTCTGTCTCCCTTTTTTGTTCCTTAAATTAGCAACTTCATCCCGCAGCCGATTGGGAAGTGCCGGCGTGTTTTCCAGGCCCTGCTCCCGTACGCTGTGGAGGAGCTGTGTAACGTGTCGGAGTCTCTCATCGTCCCCGTCCGCATGGGCATAGCGCGACCCACGGCTCCTTTCACCTTGGCCAGCACGAGCATCGATGCGGTTCAGGGCAGCGAGGAGCTCTTCTCTGTGGAACCGCTTCCACCGAGACCCTCACCCGACCAATCAAGCAGGTAAGTTTGGTTTTCTTACAATGAAAGAAAAAATTAATATACATTTCTGGATGAAATCACTCAGGGTTTTTTCCCCCCCAGCTCTAGCCAAACCGCTGCCTCCTATATCATCAGAAACTCTCAGCCCAGACGCAGCAGCCAGTCTCAGCCTGTCAGGGGACGAGACGAGGAGCAGGACGACATCGTGTCAGCTGATGTGGAGGAGGTGGGGAGCATCCCAATATTATTCAGAGTTAAATTTGCCTTTGGCTGCGTGTCATTCAGTGCACACTGGTGACGGACTCCAGTAATCACCTCCATGAAGCCCCTGGACTCCTGCATTTTCTGCCTGGTTAACTTCAACAGGAAACCAATCCTAAACCTCACTGATTTTTATGAGTAAACTAACTTGTTTTTCATCTTTAGTGGAACAACCAAAAAACTCTCAAACTTGAGATGAACATTTTCCAGACGGGTTCTGGCCTCTCCAGCGTGTGACGTCACATGACGTTTCATCACAAGATTTTAGTAACGTTCTAACTTGAATACTCATTATATTCTTTATTCAATATATTTAAAACATCAATTTTCAAAATTTATTTCAGTAAACTGAACTTTAGTCTCATTTTATTTTTATCTATAAAAATGACTTCATAGTTTTACTTTCAACATAAAAAAGCTTTACTGACACTTTGTCTTGAAAATGTATTTACTTCCAGTGTCAGTAGCACACACGGTTTGTTTAGTGTATATGCTTGAAATCCATTCATTTTCTGCATTTCAGAGCCATAATTATATTGAAGTGTATTTTTATTATACTATATTTATGAATATCGCCAATCTGTGATCTCCAGCATCACAATTCAACACATCACAAACATCACATTTGTGCTCCTTTTCTCTGGAGCAGATTGCATATATTAGAGTATCTGAGTACTGCAGCCCCATCAACTGAGCTAAGTTGGACTTACTAATAAAATCGTTGATTCTTACAAAAACTAAAAATTAAATGTGACAAACTACTCACAAGAAAAATCAAATCATGGATTTCATTGACATCTTTTTCAGACTACAAGTCACTCTGGAGCATAAGCAGTCAAAAAAAAAAAGCATAATAAAGAAGAAAAAAAATCCTGTGTAAGTCACACCGGAGTATAGGTCCCCTTTTGGGAGAAAAATACTTCTGAACAACGTTGCCAAGGCCGGCGTAATGCTGCATTCACACCGAATGCAACTCATGTGCCCAATTCGCTGCCTTTCCTTAGTCGCTGTGTGAGAAGAGCTACCGCCAAAACTTTATAGCATCATTTCGACATTAAAGCGTTGTCTGTGTATCCAATTTTCAATGCAGGAGTGACGTCTGAATGACGGCCGCTTTCAGCGGTACTTCCGTCTCTCTGTCACCCAGTTTGATGACTTGGTGTCCAGAGTCCGAGGAGTGACAAAATAAAAACAAAAATAAATTATAGGATCTTTTTATTGTTGTCTCAATGAAAAAAAAAAAAAGATCTTTAAGTTCAGGAGTAAAACAGTCAGATTCTACTCTGTTTGGGACTCCTCTCACTAATCAAATAGAGCAGCACTTCTTCTCAGGTACTGTAGCAAATACTGATAAACACCTACAGTGCCCCCTAGTGGGGAAAATAATGAGTACATGAACGTATTTATTTTTTAAAAATTGCATGCAAGTTGACCCTAATATAAGTCTCACTCCTGGCCAAACTGCAAAAAACTGTGACTTATACTCCAAAAATTATAGTATTCCTTTTTTTCCCCCCAAACCCACTTCTTGTGGTCCACACGAGCCAAAGCATGGAGCGGCTTCTGATGAACCTGCCTGTTTGTCGATATGATCAGGTTGTTTTCTTCAGGTTGAAGTTGTGGAGGGAGTAGCAGGGGAAGAAGACCACCATGACGACCAGGAAGAGCAGGGAGAGGAAAATGCAGAGGCGGAGGGTCAGCATGATGAGCACGACGAGGATGGTGAGTTTTCTGTAACTACTCCCACTGATGGCAGTCCTGCAGTCAACCAAGGAACTCTGATGTGTAAAGCCTGTTTACATGTTGTTCTGGTTCCCCCCGTAGGAAGTGACATGGAGCTGGACCTTCTGGCAGCAGCTGAAACCGAGAGCGACAGTGAAAGTAACCACAGTAATCAGGATAACGCCAGCGGTCGCAGGAGTGTTGTCACTGCAGCAACCGCTGGCTCTGAAGCAGGTTGGTCATAGTCATCCATAAAGACCTAATATGGAAGATTCTTTTTTTTACCATTATTTTCTTTGCAGAAACATTAACTTAAATCTCATGATTTTTCTATATATATATTCTGGAGAAATGCTTTTACATCGATTGAAAATGCCCCCCAACACTTGAATAAACAGACTTCTGTAACAGGTTCCACCCTAAATCAGCTCGGTTTGTGTTAGGAGAGCTAATCATACAGCCGACAAAATGGTCTGTAGCTGAATGCTGGATGTATTTCGTTTGCAGGCAGTAGGGTGTCCTTGGCATTTCCTATTTTTGGTAGGAGCTCCTCTTTACTTTAATGCATACACAGATGTCAGGGCCAGAGTGAATTTGCAAAGTGCACACACTTGTTCTTCCTGAGAGTTCCTTCAGTTGGTCCCCTCCTCACGTGTCACTGCCATGCGTCTCATTTTAAACTAACGCAGTCCCTCTTAACACGTCTTGCTGATTTTTGACCAAAATAACAATCTGCTTGTTGCTCTCTTAAAGGTTGCGGTGTTTTGTTGAAATTCTTCTGGTTGTGTTAAGAGTCTTACTAATAATAATGGTGTTTTTCCCCGCCATGTATTTTATGGGGAGGCTCGTCTGTTTGTTTTGTATTGTTGTATTTTGAAGCTGGAAAAAAGGATTTGTTGACTTGAGTTTGGGTTCATCAGCAGAGAATGCGTCTGTGGTCCGGACCGTTGATGTTTTCACTGTCGTCTCCTTGTTGCTCGGCCTTCAGTCGTGTGACTCACTAACCCTAAACCTGTTGAAGCATCGATTAGAGGAAGTGAAGGTTAAAGCATTAAACTGCCTTCGTGGTCTCTCTGTTTGCATCCTTGTCTCCCTCACTGAAGGCGCCAGCAGTGTCCCTGCCTTCTTTTCAGAGGATGACTCTCAGTCCAATGACTCCAGCGACTCGGACAGCAGCAGCAGTCAGAGTGACGACGTTGACCAGGAGACCTTCCTGCTGGATGAGCCTCTGGAGAGAACCAGCAGCTCTTCGCACGCCAACAGCGCGGCCCAGGCTCCTCGCTCCATGCAGTGGGCTGTTAGGAACACCCCCAGCCAAAGGGCCAGTGGGAACGCTCCCTCCAGCTCCTCAGCACCTGCTGGTTAGACCGTTTTCCTCATTTTGAGCCCACGTGTCGTCTGCTGCGGCCACAGTCAATAAACTGACGGTAATCTCTTTCTGGCAGCGAGCTCAACTGGCTTGATTTATATCGACCCCACCAACCTGCGCCGCTCCAGCGCCATCAGCTCCAGTGCTGCTGCAGCGGCTGCAGCTTTGGAGGCCAGCAACTCCAGCAGCTACCTGACATCGGCCAGCAGCCTGGCTCGCGCCTACAGCATCGTCATCAGGCAGATTTCAGACCTGATGAGCTTGATTCCCAAGTACAACCATCTGGTTTATTCTCAGTATCCTGCTGCTGTAAAACTCTCCTACCAGGATGCAGTTAACCTACAGGTAACAATGATATGATGGCTGCTACTTTAAACGCGTTTATGAGCTGGTTTGGTTTAGTGTTCCCTGGTTTATCGCAGGGTTTGTGTGGTAAAAAAAAGCCCTCCATAGGGGAAATCTGACAAGTAAATGTTTTAAGGCTCATTAAAAATGTTCACAATTTTCTTCTTGTTTAAACTCTCAAAGTTCAAACCTTCGTATGAAAAACAGTCCAGGATTATAGACTGAAAACAAAGATCTGATCGTGATAGGAAATCTATGTAGATTTTTCTAACTTAACACATTGTGTATTGAAGATGCAACATGGAGATTGATTGACAATTAGGATGCAGAACAGTGTACTGTTAAAAAAACAAGAAAAAATGCAAAATTCCACTGAAAATAATCCTCAAAACAGCGAGACCGTGAAAGGTGAACCATGAGATAGCAAGAGAACACTGTTTGAAATTTTTGTAATCAAATGACTACGGTACATTAAATTTGAAAAAACTGATAGATTTGAACTTTTTTGATGAGTTGCACTAATTAAGCAAAGGGAAATCTCATGATGCACTTTTCCTCACCTGCATTATCTAATACTGAAGCGGCGTCCTTCTGCTTTCATCAGAACTACGTGGAGGAAAAGCTGATTCCCACCTGGAACTGGATGGTGTCCATCATGGACTCCACAGAGGCCCAACTGAGATACGGTTCAGCCCTGTCGTCTGCTGGAGACCCGGGTCACCCCAGTCACCCGCTGCACGCCTCCCAGCACTCAGCGCGGCGGGAGCGCATGACCGCTCGGGAAGAGGCCAGCCTCCGCACTCTGGAAGGACGAAGGTACGGTTTCTACACCATTTGGTAGCATGTTTTAAAAACGTTTTAAACTTCAAAAGCAGTAAACCTGACTTAACTGTAGCACAGTTCAGTTAGCTGTTGTGTTGTTGTTTCAGGAGAGCAGCCACTCTGCTGACGGCTCGTCAGGGCATGATGTCGGCTCGGGGCGACTTCCTGAACTACGCTCTGTCACTGATGCGCTCCCACAACGACGAGCATTCTGACGTGCTTCCTGTCTTGGACGTGTGCTCGCTGAAACACGTAGCTTATGTTTTCCAGGCTCTGATATACTGGATTAAGGCTATGAACCAGCAAACCACCCTGGACACCCCCCAAATGGATAGAAAGAGGTAAAATGAAAGGCCAACATGCTAAAACGCATTAAACCGATGTATGGAGCAGGTTTAGAAACACGTGAATAATCAAACGATCTTCTTTTCATTTCAGAAACCGAGAAATCTTAGAACTTGGTTTGGACAATGAGGATTCTGAGCACGAGAATGACGAGGACACTAATCAAAGTAAGGCAGACAACTAATATTTAGTCATTTACTACCTATAATTTACACATTTGGTCATCCAGCATACATGTTTGATCTAAAACAACTAACAGGAAAGAGACAGAATCACAAGTGAAGAAGGAATTAAAACTTTGCAAGTATAAACTATCCATAAACTATCCATAAAAATGACATGTAAACAATATGGATCCACAAGATACACATACAGATCTAGGTAAACAGGATTAGTGTGAGTGAACAAATTAAGTGGTTAAAGTGAAAAAGCTTCATCTTGAATAACTATTCCTCTCTGATGAAAATGCTGTTTTTTGTGTTTTAAACATTGCATTTTTTGATAAATAAATCAAGAAAATTAAGCTTAAAATTGCATTTCTGAATATTTCTTTATTCAAATCATTGTGAATCAGAAGCAGATGAAAAAAGGCTTTTGTTAAAAAGCTTGTAGGTGTTTCATTAAGTTACTACTGCAAACCAAAGTCTCCCTGCTCTGCTCCATTCTGATGTATCCACTGTCAGAATGGAGCCAGAAATGATCCACGAACATCGTTTGTTTTCCTCGTCTGAGCTGGAATCTGGATCTAAATTGTACGGCTGGACAGCTCCTATATTGCTGCCATTTCTGTTGTGCCGCTTATGTTGGGTTGGGGTTGAGGGGCTGTAAGTTAGCGGGAGAGCATGAAAACAAATGGATGATGGGAAATGGGAGCGGGCTTTCTCCACGCCAACTGGTGAATTTTCTAACGAACTCCTGCCGCTCTGCAGAAACTTTAGCTGATTCATTTTAACATGAAATCAAATCAAAGAACGGCCTAAAATTTTTTTTTAGGGATTGGGGTCTCACTCGTGTATCGCGTGTGCAGCTAATTTCCTGCATCCATGGATTATTTGCTGCGAGGTACTAAATGAATGAAAAGTATGCTGCAGTTTCTTCACTCACAGGCAGCAAACTTTTACTTCAGAGTTCCCTGCATACCATAGAAATGAGTAGATCTGTAACCGTGTTAGCTACAGAGTATAGTTTGTGTGTTTTTGTCAACTAAACCTTTTGATCTTTTAGGTTCAACCTTGCAGGACAAGGATGAGGAGTCGGTTCCAGCTGAGATGGGTCAAAACCACCCGTTCTTCCGCCGCTCTGACTCCATGACCTTCTTAGGCTGCATCCCTCCCAACCCTTTCGACGTCCCTCTGGCAGAGGCCATTCCGCTGGCAGACCAGCCCCATCTGCTGCAGGTCTGATTTGAAAAACATCGGTCGATGGCAGAACATTGTTAGCGCTTTTGAGAACAGCTTTCGCTAACTTTACCAGCACCTTTTTGATCCAAACTAAAAAATTTTGTTGAAATCTTTTAGCAACCAGTTAGAATTTGTGAAATGCTGTAGATTGAGTCATGGGAGCCGCATTGCTGCTCAGACTGGAATCTCAAGAATACCCACACTTGATAATGATCAGAAGAAATCACATCTCAACCCGTTTTAGTCTGCTCCATGTTTGTTTCATTTTTTAACCTTCTGCTGGATTTTTTTGTCTGGGACTGTATCGGTATTAATATCCAGTGTTGGGTAAATTACCTTTTAAAGAGTAATTGACTACTTTGCCTTAGTTACTGTATGAAATTGTAATTCCCCAATTCAAAAATTTATTCACTACTCTGTGCTTTACCTTTTTCTACTCGCACACAAATTCTCAGAGGAATAAAGATGGCACAAACAAAAATCTAAAAAAAGGAAGCTACGTGAGGATAGTCCGGTTTTCATTTTAAGCGTCATTTTTTAGCAGACAGGCAAAGCCCCCAGTCACTAACTGGACTCAATAGTATGTAAATATTCCCATTGGTGTGAAACGTATTTCAAACATTTCTTCCACAGCCTAATGCCAGAAAGGAGGACCTGTTTGGACGCCCCTCTCAGGGCTTGTATTCGTCCTCTTACATGGCAACCAAAGGCCTGGCTGATGGAAGCATGGACAGAAACTGCCTGGAGGTAAACATGGGCTCCTCTCTACCCTCCCCCTCCCAGGTATACTACTCATTTTCACTGGACACACATGCTGGCATAAGCACTCTGTGCACAACAATCAGGACATGTGTAAATTAAGACAGAACTTTTTGGCAGAGCTTTGTGTGCACTGGCTTTAGTTAGGACATCAGAAGCTGCTGGTCTTTGTTCCATTTTCAGTTTCTTTTCAGTCGTTTTTACAGCATCCTGAGGAGAAAACGAATGACATTACATCAAAACACTCTGCTCCATCAGATCCTCCCTACCAAAATGTCGTATTCCGCCAACCTGAAGAACGTCATGAACATGGAAACCAGACAGAGGAGCGCTGAGAACCAGTCACTGGGGGAGCAGGAGCTGGAGGCTTCTAAACCTGGGCCTTCGCCTCATGACCTCGCAGCCCAGCTGAAGAGCAGCCTGCTCGCTGAGATCGGCCTCACTGAGAGCGACGGTCCTCCGCTGCCGTCCTTCAGGTGAGCATCGATCACCAAGCTGGAATGTAGAAGATGATCCTGTTCTACTCTGCATCCTCCTGACAGTCTGTCTTCACAGCTTACTGAATAGTGTTCAGCATGATAATGTTGGTTCTCCTTTGTGTGTCCAGACCTCACTGTAGTTTCATGGGGATGATGATATCTCACGATATGTTACTGGGCCGCTGGCGTCTGTCGTTGGAGCTGTTTGGTCGGGTCTTCATGGAGGACGTCGGAGCTGAGCCTGGATCTGTAAGTTTAGCTTCAGAGTTTGCTATAAATCATTTCTGCATGTTGGGGAGTTCGTGTGACACAAAAATGGTGCAGTACGCGTTTGACCCATTCAAATGGAGATGGTCGTGTTCTCATCCATGTCAGATTCTAACTGAACTCGGCGGCTTTGAGGTGAAGGAGTCCAAGTTCCGGCGGGAGATGGAGAAGTTGAGGAACCTGCAGTCGCGTGACCTGGCCCTGGAGGTGGACCGTGATCGAGACCAGTTAATCCAGCAGACCATGCGTCAGCTCAATGCGCACTTTGGCAGGCGGTGCACAACAACGCCTATGGCCGTCCACCGGGTGAAGGTCACCTTCAAAGACGAGCCCGGAGAGGGCAGCGGCGTGGCCCGCAGCTTCTACACGGCTATCGCGCTGGCACTCCTGTCCAACGACAAGCTACCCAACCTGGACTGTGTTCAGAGTGTCAGCAAGGGCATGCAGGCCAGCAGTACGTGTCATCACGATTACAATTCAAGTATGACTACACATAGAAACTACTGCACATTGTGGAACGTGATTGTGTTGCTTTGTTTTGGTGTTGCACTTGTGTTGAAAACAGTTGCAGCTGTTTTTGAAAATATGTCTTTGGTTAAAGAGCAACTTCAAATGAACTTGCTGCGTTTGACTCGTTCCACCAGACCTCATGCAACGCCTGAGGAACCGAGACAGGGAGAGGGAGAGGAGAAGTGGAGGGCTTCGAGCGGGATCGCGGAGGGACCGAGACAGGTAAGCACTGCGCCTGTGGTGTCAGAAGGAAAAACCCCGATGCTAATTCAAACTTGTTGATGGATCCAGGGACTCCAGGAGGCAACTCTCTATAGATACCAGGCCGTTCAGGCCTTCGTCTGAAGGAAACCCCAGTGATGAGCCCGACCCTCTTCCAGCACACAGACAGGCTCTGGGGGAAAGGCTGTACCCCAGAGTTCACACCATGCAGCCGGTAATGAGCATTTGGAATGGCAGGGCTTTGACAAGCTATGATTCCACGTGCTGATCTTCACATTGAAATACTTATTGAGAATCAATGAACTGATCAAAAACAAGGGGACATTGTTTTTGTCTTCTCAGGCGTTTGCCAGTAAAATTACCGGCATGCTGCTGGAGCTGTCTCCGGCTCAGCTGCTGCTGCTACTGGCCAGTGAGGACTCTCTCAGAGCCAGAGTGGAAGAGGCCATGGAGCTTCTCATCGCGCATGGAAGGTATGTTGACTCTCACTCCAAAAATACCTTTCGTTTGGTTGAACTACGATAAAATTCCAGACGTTCTGCACTTTTTTAAGTTCACAAATCAAAAGTATTTCTACTGAGTAGTTACAGCGTCATGATGACAAAAGAAAAAAAAACATTTGCAAAAGCCTCCTTTTTAAGCATGCCGTAACTGTTTATACACTTGACCTTTAACCCACCTTTAAAAAAAAACTGATGAACCTCTGGATGAATTTATGTAAATGTTTAGCTTAGCTGGCTGACCTTAGGACACAAAGTGTGTGAACATCACATTTTGGGCTAAATCACTACAACTGTACTTCAACGTGGGCTTTGTGACTACGTGTGCGGAGGGTTAGCTCTAATATTAGCTCACTTCTCAAGAGGTTAAAACTACCGGATCTGCTTTTAATTTGAAACTGGCGATCTAAATGAGTGATGGCTTCAAAGTCCCACTCCAGTCATCTATGGATCTATTTTCAAAGTGAGTTTTTAGCAAGTTTTTTTTTTTTTTTTAAGTCGTTTTTAAGGACAAGGTTTCTGCAGAGCGGCAAGAGTTGATTTGAAATTCATCTCTGAAATGTGGGCGGGGCCTTTGCGGTGTAGCTGCCACACCCCCTTCCCCTCCCTATTCCTGAGCGGAGCAGGAAGCTCGTGGCCCGCTCAGTGTTTTCTATCAAACAAATATGATCTTTTTCTAACTGCATTCATTTGTGTGCTCCTGTTTCACAATGATTTGAGTGAAAAAAAACTCAGAAATGTAATTTTGTACTTAACTTACTTCAAATATCTCCTCCATTGTCAGAAAAATGGTACAAGAACATGTTAAAAAAACCACATTCTTTGGAGTGGGTCTCTAAGAAGTAGAAATCTGTTTTTTAAAGCTCTTGATTAATTTCATTCTTTGCTAAATATAATAATATTAAATATTTTTTGAGTATTTTTATTTTTATACCAGAGTTTATGAACAAAAAGATTTGTGGCTTAGTGACTTAAACTGAAAGTTGTAAAGTTGATAAACATAAGGATGATAAATTAGGTGGTAAAGAAATGATTTTAAATCTCTGCCTTGTCTCAGCATTTTCACACTGTGTGTCCTCCTCAGGGAAAATGGTGCAGACAGCATTCTGGATCTGGGACTCCCCGAGGCTCCAGAGAAAGCTCAGGTTCACACGTCTTCACTTTTTTAAAGGTTTAGATTAGTTTGCCTGATTCTTATAGGGCTAGTAATAAGTTACATTTACTGAAGGAACTTTTAGAGAGAAAGTACACGTAAGTCAGAATACTCTACTTCACACCACACCGAAGTATTTTCAGGTGTGGAAAGAATTTAGCCATGATTTTGTTCAGCTTTTGGTCTAAATTTAGGCTGTTGTGAAAATACTTTTGAATAGAGCATTTTTTTATCCTGATATAGCTTTTTCCATATCAGGCGATACCGGTATCACGATGGAATCCCAATAACTATATTTGTCAGATTTGAACACTTTAATACTAACTAAATAATAGTAATGTGTAATCATCAGCAGGTTGTTTAGATTGAAATATTTATTATCTATCACACTTTAAACAAACAGATGCACTGATGGAACATAATGCACGTTTTGTTTCAGATATCTAAGAAAAGGAATTTATTTTACAAACTAAGTTTCAAGAGAACATAAATAAAAGAGAACACTAAACTGTTTGATCAGATCTATTTAAAAACAAAACATTAAAACCACAGATAAATTCTGTTTTCAAGTTTTCCATGACGAGCATAAAATTGAGAAACAGTTTTGTCAGCATCCTGTGAATAATCCAGGAACTAAAAGCAGATTATCAGCATTTCTGCTGGTAGTTTTGACCAGTGTTTTTCAACGAGAGATGGTCAGGTGTGCCGTGGGAAATTACCCATTCACTGATCTAAAAACATTTTCCATCTCCAGGAAATCAGCTCTTTGTTCATCCAAACAGGCCCTGATAAAACACTGAGAAGTTAGGGATATGAAAGATCGTAAAATACTTTTTTCTTTGTGTTTATTTGATTCTATTAAAGACATTTTGATAAGAATAACAGTACCGTGATTTAGCCGCAGCTTAAACTCTGATTTCGGAAAAGTCCCGCCCCTTTAACTGTCTCCACCAATCATTCTTGGAGGCCTAATCATACGTCACCAGTCTGACCAATCAGAAGTGGTTAAAGTCTTCACTTCCTTGTTCTGATTCTGCTCATAAGTCTCTCAGTTCTAACAAAAATACCAGCTAAAGCTCGTCTTTAGCGGTGTAGCTTTCCACAGAATCTGGTATCAGACCGTGGAACAAGTGAACAAAACAATGAAGCTCAGAGACGCTCGTCTTTCTGCGGTCGGCGGATTTTCAGCACTACATCTCCCATGATGCATTGGGTTAAAGTGACGGTGTCTTAGCGCACAATGAGTCTCTCCTCTTAACGTTTAAAACAACAACGAACACACATCAGTTATTAAATCTTTTAACTTAACTTTTATTACATCTTTTAGAAAAACAGCTGCAGCTTCCAGATTTTTCTGTCACAATTATCACAAAAATGCACGTGAGATTGTAGAGGGACTGTAGATCAATACAGACTATGAGCTTTTCCTTTATTTATTTTTTCTGGATGGGGCGTCTCTCAAGTTGCATGGGTTTGTTTAACTCACGTGTAGACGGTGGAGGAGGACAGAACAAAACCATTCACCAAAAGGAGAGTAAATAAACATGACTCATTTGCTAAAATGCTCGTTTTAATTACTGGCTATCGTAATAGACTCATTTTTCCATTGAGATAAAGCTATTTTGCGATAAATATAATGGTTTTATCTCCCAGCCCTAATTTTAAACTTTAAATACTGATCACAAATCAAAGAGTTCAAATTGAGATTTTCAATGGAAGTACGCTGCCGCAAATACTCCTCTTTTAACTGTCTCTTCACTTTTTAAACACTAATCCAGTTTTTAATAGAAGTCCAGAACAGTGTTTTTCAACCTTTTTTGAGCCACGGCACACTTTAACCTTGACAAAGACCCCGCGGCACACCAGCATCCAAACAAAAAAAAACTCGGTCTGTATTGATCGACAGCCCCCCCCCCCGCAATCTCAAGATCATTTTTGTGATAACTGTTGCAGAAAAAGCAGGCTGTTTTTTCTAAAAGATGAAATAAAAGTTAAGTTAGAAAATTCAAAAACGGTTTGATGTGTGTTTGTTGTGGTTTCAAGACGTTTAAGGACGACTCATCGTACGCTAAGACGCTGTCCCTTTAACCCAATGCATCATGGGAGATGTAGTGTGAAAACTGCCGCAAAAGGGCAGAAAGACTAGCGTCTCTGAGCTTCAATGTTTTGTTCACTTGTTCCCGGGTCTGATATCGGATTCTGTGGAAAGCTACACCGCTAAAGACGAGCTTTAGCTGGTATTTTTGTTGGAACGGAGAGACTTTATGAGCTAAATTGGAACAAGGAAGTGGAGACTTTAACCACTTCTGATTGGTCAGACCGATGACGTATGATTAAGCCTTCAAGAAGGAGACAGTTAAAGGGGCGGGACTTTTCCTTAAACAGAGCTTTAGCTGCAGCCAAATCGCGGTACCGTCATTCTTATCAAAATGTCTTTAATAGAATCAAATAAACACAAAGAAAAAATAATTTTATGATCTTTCATGTTCCTAACTTCTCAGTGTTTTATCATGGCCTGTTTGGATGAACAAAGAGCTGATATCCTGGAGATGGTAAATTAGGGTTGTGCCGATGGACGATATCATCGTCCATCGTGATGGGTGACTGACATCCCGATGGAGAGACCACCATCGTGATGCCACGCCCCCGCCACGTTGCGCGTCGACACCATAAGCCGCGGTTACATGTACAAAATATCTTGATGGGATCAATGGTCGGATTAGAATCCAACCGTGTAGATGGGCCCAGAAAAATGTTTTCAGAATATAAAAACGTTCACTAAGGTCACAATTTCGGTCGGAATAAATCATTCGCACATGCGCAGTATTCGCACATGCGCAGTTTGAAAACCGGAAGGGGATACAACTTCCGCCGAGCGGCTTTTTTTCCAAACTTTATTGAATATGACAATTCAATACAAAACGATAACAGCGCCGAGCGGCTATATATATTGACATGTCAGCTCGGTAAAATACGAGATGATCTTCTAAACATGCTTTTAATAATGTTACGGTTATTATGAAACACCTGTTTGCTCATCATTTGAATTTTAATCCGTGTGGTCAGTTCTTTATCTGAACGAAGCCAGGATTAGCAGTATGCTAACACGGGCTAACAACATTAGCTTTGGGTGGCAGTGCATCCTGTGAATAACATCAGCCTTTATTTAGTCGGGACACGACTGGAAACACAAATCCACGTGATTGAATGTTTTCTAAGGACTGAGCGACATTTCTGCTTTGAAGCTCAAACCGCTGTGTGTGCTGACGATCCGTGCTGTGCTCAGACACACGTTTAGACCCGGTTCTGAGTTCGGTAGCTAGTACCCCTAGAGCTGCGGGACGGATCGCAGTCCTAAATCTCCCACACATACCGCTCATGTACCCCCCCCCCCCCCCCCTTCCCATCAAACACAAAGCTGTAAATCCGCACTCCGCCGGTCCACTCCGCTAAGTGCGGGAGCGGACTACTTCTTTTCTATTTTGTTTGTTACTTTTTCCGTTAAAGTCACTTCCCTCAGTTTATACTGGATCATCGCGGATTAACCATTAGTTGGGAAATAAAATGAAAAAAGCAAAATAACGAATAGCAGTTATATAAGAACGAAAAAATACCCCCCCCCCCCCGGACGATGTCATCGTCCATCCCGATGGTTGACAGCAAACATCGTCAACGGCCAAATTAGGGGACATCGCCCAACCCTATGGTAAATGTTTTTAGATCAGTGAATGAGGGCAATTTCAACACTGGTTGAAAAACACTGGTCTAGAACAGGCATGTGTTTTTTACATGTATTGCAGAGCAGGGGTTAATAGGATGTACTGGTGTTTCAGCTTTGACCAAATGAATCAAGATAGCTGCTTCCTCACCTCTCGGTTTCGCCCTTTAGTTATCGCCACAGAGAATCATCTGCCTCCATCCAACCCTGGTCCTCCAACGCCACAGTCCTGCCTGGTTTCCAGCTCTCCGTGACCATCTTTCCTGATTGACTAAACACACCTGGTTTAGGTTTTCAGCACGCAGCAGTCCAGAGAGAGCTGGAAACCAGGAGTCTTTGAGGCTCTTGAGGAGCAGGGATGGCCAGCCATCTTTAGCAAAATCCAGCTTTTATTCACATCGTACTGTTGATGCAGAACAAATGCATTTGTTTACAATGTTTAGAGAACACCGTTTTATTTTGAACTGATTTAGGACTTGGCTTTCTTTGACAGCCGTAAGCTAGCTCGTTAAGCTAATTTCTTCATTCTCATTGCTTTATCAAGTGTGATGTATTGTTGGCATTAAACTGGTTTGTTTGGCTCTTTTGTGCGTTTTCTAAGCTAATGAGCACTTAGCTTACAAAGCTTTTCTTTTTTTGCTCATTCTTCCTTATCTGCAGCTATTTTAGCTAAAACTTTGGCAGTTTTTGTTTTAAATCTTACATTTCAGCATTGACACCAACTTTTTTCCCTGGAAATGTAAAATTTATAGTAGAGTATTTAATTTATAGATTTGGCAAAAAAAAAAAAGTCTGTGAAACAGCGAGACCACGAATGGTGAACGGGAATTTACCATGGAAACTTTCTACTTAACTACCTTTGTCATCAGTTACTTTTTGCTCAAGTATTTGTGTGGATGACTAGTTTTTGCTTCTCAGCTTGGGCAATTTTTTTTTAAAGTGAACCCTTTTTAATAATCTTTCTGAAAGACTCTAATATCGAATCTTGTTTTTATCTCTTTGATGGTTCCAGCAACAGGAGAACCGTAAACGTCATGGTTCTACACGTAGCGTGGTTGACATGGAGCTCGATGACCCAGATGACGGGGACGACAACGCGCCGCTCTTCTACCAGCCCGGCAAACGGGGCTTCTACTCCCCTCGGCCTGGAAAGAACACAGAGGCCAGACTTAACTGTTTTCGTAATATTGGCAGGTAAAAGACGTGAACGGGTCGTGACAGTTGATGTGTGGCATAAAAAAGTGAAAACGAGCTCAATAATGCTGTGTCCTCGCAGAATACTGGGGTTATGCCTGCTGCAGAATGAACTCTGTCCAATCACATTGAACAGACACGTCATTAAAGTGCTTCTTGGCAGAAAGGTAGGAGAGTGTTAGCTTGATTGTGTATGCAGCTCCACTCAGGAACTGCTACGTCATGTTTTCTTCTTCCTGCAGGTGAACTGGCATGACTTTGCCTTCTTTGACCCTGTCATGTATGAGAGCCTGCGGCAGCTCATACGCCATTCCCAGACCGGTGAAGCCGATGCAGTTTTTGCTGCCATGGATCTGGCCTTTGCCATTGATCTGTGTAAAGAAGAAGGAGCTGGACAGGTGAGAGTGTCCGTTTAGTGCTCCAGAAAGACCACCCAATTAGGTCTGCTTAGATTCTCATCAGGACTAATATCCATCCAAGTTCCATTCTCATATTATTTATCAATTTAAAGTTTCATTTTTCTGTAATTCCGAAATGTTAGACCGCTGGGTTCAATTCCTTAAAAAAGTTGTTTTGAATACACAAATGGAAGCAGGTTTGAGTCGGGTAGACTTGATGCTAAAAAGATTGGAATCATATTCTTAAAAAACTAACCTTCTCATTAAATGTCAGACAAAGGAGCTTTTCCTTCGAGTAGTTGTGAGAATCATTTCAGACTTTTACTCGAGTACTTTTCTCCAACAACACATCTCCTTTTAGTTGAATCTTGACAGCATGAGGCAGGGTGTCCAAACCTTTTGCAAAGAAGACCAGATTTAGTGAGGGCCAACCATTCGGCCTGCATTCTTGAACTAATTTACGGTAATAAGATTACCGTAAATTCCGGACTACAAAGCGCACCCAATTACTAGCCGCACCCTCCCATTTTCACGTGTTTAACCTATTTTATACATACACAAGCCGCGTCGGAGTACAAGCCGCATGTATTAGGCAACATTGTCATCCTGACAAATTACGTCCTGACTCCCAGAGTGAGTGTGATTCATTAGCACACAGTGGGTGGAGTCAGCTTTGCCTCAGGCTCATGTATTTGAGTATATCTACAGCTGCCAAACAGCATGGACCTGTATTCTGTTCACAAGTTCCTCAGTTATGGTGTTTTTATTTCATTCTTTTTTTTTTTTTTTACTTATTGACAATCTAGCTATCACACATAAAATTACAAACAGTAACCATATAATCAACATTACATCCCTCAGTTATGATGAGGAAATTTACATCCGCAATCCCCCATTTCCCATGAGTCTTAGGGGCTAAAGGCAGGGCCAATGCCCGGCTCGCCATTCTGTTGTGCGTGTTTAAGAATGAGCAAGGAGCAGCAGTGCATGGAGGGGTGAACGGGTACAGCTCTCCTTCCGCTTGTGTCGCGGCAGCGTTTTGGGAGTAACAGGGCTGGTTAAATAACACGCTAGTAAAATAAAGCAGCGACGACTGAAAAGCGCGCGCCTCAGCGCGATACGCGCGCCTCCTCGCGGCGCGTGGGTCAGAAGTTTCCTTCCACAACAAACACTGTTGGTCCGCGGACGCCTCTGCGCTCCCGCGCACTCCTTGTCTCCCCTTCCTATCTACTCCGACAGCTCTGGCCAGCGCGGCTACAGGGAGGGGCGCTTCGTCCCCATTGCGCCGGTGAACGGAGCAAATCGTGTCTGTGCAGAGCAATCGGACTTAAAACTGTACGTTTTGTGTATGAGGGGCGGATGCGTTGTTACGTGTGGGAGCCTTCAGACTGCCATCGGCCCCGCAGCTCACACGACACGCAGTCTCCAGCTCACACGGAGGCTGTGAGCGTTTCAATGCAAAACTCCGCTCAGTCCTTAGAAACCGTTAACACGACCACGTCAATTTGTGTTTACAGTCGTGTCCCGACCAAATAAAGGCTGATGTTATTGCCACATATTTACGTGCAGCCAGCCGAGTCACCATGACTCAGAGGTAAATTCCCTCCATGCGCTGTTCTCTCCGTCACGCAGCTGACCGGCTTTTCCAAACCCATTGGTGATGGTGGATTTTTTCACGCTGCTTTTAACTTGAAAGCTGCATCATATTGTAGTGGCGATCACGTGCACGTTGGGTCTAATGGCACCAAAGGATTCTGGGATGCGGCCGGGCATGCGTGTTTCGTTATGTTGAACCATGACTGAAGTGTCTAAGACCTGAAGTGAGGTCCATGCTGTTTGGCTGCTAAGAGGTGTGTTGACTTGCGCTTGGTGTTAGATAGAGAATTCTAACCATTCACTGAGTCCGAAAGTACGTACATGGCGGCCGCCAATTAAAACCATAAATTAGCCGCGTCACTGAATAAGCCGCAAGGCTGTAAATGCAGGAAAAAAGTAGCGGCTTATAGTCCGGAAATTACGGTAAATGCAAATGATCAGTTTATTTTACTGCCGTGGTGTTTTAATTTCTTCATATAGAACACAAACGCATCTAAATACATTTGAACCAAAATGACTGAATTCCACATTTGAAGACTAAAAACAAAATGAAGAAAAAGTCTGTCTGGAACATAAAAACTGATCAACATTAAATCTGGGTTCATATAAAAATATAACGTTTTATTCACTATTAAACATTTAAACTGTTTCAATAGGAAAATTTAACACAGTACAAACACACAAATTAACCCTACAATCTTAGAATTCATTCACCACAGAAGACTGAACATATTACTTGACGGTGGCAAAAAGGCTGGATCTGGCTCAAAACGGTGGTTTTAATGCTCAGGACTAAAGAGTCTCTTAGTCCCGTCCTCATGCGGTTCTTGTTGAATTGTCTTCTCTCGCACAACTATGTGGAGACAAACAAACTCAGCATTTTCTTAGCGAATGTTCGCATCTGCCTTCATCCAGCTGGCGGTAAAGGTTGACAACGTCACACTGCAGCCCCATGAGCTCCGCCTGGAGCGTCATCGGGGCGCACTCCTCTCAAAAAAGGAACGGTGTGGGACGCGTCTGTGCTTTCATCACAGGCTAGTGGAAAAAACCTCCAGCTGTCTCTTAATATCAGATGAAATGTCTTCAAGTCTCCGGACCACAGTGTTCCAGGCAAACATTAGCAAACTCCTGCTTCTTCTCAAGACAAATGTTCTCAAATCCTTTTTATCACAGTCTTAAATAAATTCCCCATCGGCTAAAGGTTTGCAGATCTTTGTGCTTCTACCTCGTAGCTCTAGGGGTGCGTATCGGCAAGAGTCTGGCGATACGATACGTATCCCGATATTGTATCGGAAAACACATTCTTTTTCTTTTTTAGAGTATGACTTAGAAAAAACTCTACCTGATTATTAAGATGCCTTTCATTGTAATAAAATGATAAAAATGTATTTTATTTAATGATCACAATGTTAAGCACTGCAACTGTATCTCATATATAATTTGCTTTAATCCAAGAAAAGTCATGGTGCTTTTATTTTATTTTGGTTTCTTAAAGGGAACAAAATATTTTTCAGTATAAGAAAAAAAAATAGGATAAATGTGACTTAACCAATACGGTTCTAAAAGCCTGAAGGAGGAATTAAAGTGCTGTTTATTTTCAATATTGCTAAATGTAGCTTCTCCAGTACTTTTCAATGGTTTAGGACCAAGAATGGTGCTTAAAGAATAAAGGGGAAAAACATCAATAAAGTGTTATGATGATGATGATGCAGCAGCATGACAGATGAAGGAGACGCTTTCATGTGGCAAAGATGCTTTATTTCCATGACAGTCTGCTCTGCAGCTGCAGCTCAGCTTTCTCGCACACCATCGCCATGACGTTGGCCTTTTTCCAGAGCGTTGTACACATCACTCTGATCCATCAGGTCGCTGGACTACAATCTATTGCTGGGAGGTTCTGCAGAACTTTGGCCCGCTTTGCCGACAGTATTTTGACTGATGTTCTGAGCATTAGCCTCTGCACAGCTGCAGTGCTTCACTGGTTCTTATCTGAGCTAAAAAGCGCCGCAATCCACGTTTTTATGATACTAGCAGCAACATGGCTCAGAGTACTGATTCTGTACCCATCCTACATAAAAAAGAAGTAGTTCATGTCACATAACAACAAAACAAGCTGCTTCACTGAGATCTTGTTGTTGTTTTGTGTGGTGTAGAGCTGCTCAAAGAAGCTCAGTGTTCTCTGCTGCAAACTAGTGGTCGGGGTTTCAGAGGAAAAAAGAGTCAGCTGCTGAAGGACGCTCAAAAATAAATAAATTGGAAAATAAATATTGTTTTTTCAGAATTTTAAATCGATAGAAATGTCGCCAAATGAAATATATCGCTGACTAGATTTTTCCCTACACTGCTACGTAGCTCACTTTTGTGGCATTTTTTTATTTGACTCGCGGGTTCTTGTGAAAAACGCTGCTGTGTCGTAAAACACTTTCCAGTTGCTTCAATTTTCCGCACCATTCCGTCCCAGTTTGTCAGAGTTGCCATGTCTTGTCTGGTAATGCTTCTTGATATTAAACTCTGTAAAAACAGCCACGGTTTCAGGCAGACAAAGTTGTTTTTCGTTTCAATTTATTTTGTTTCAAAAAAGCCAATTTCCACTTGTCCTGGAAGCAGCTGCCTTTGTTTTCAGCCAATCACAATCAAGCAGTTGAACACACAGTTCTTAGAAAGTACCGCGGCTTATTGACATGAGCTCGCGGTCCGGTGAAAATTTGAATTTCGGCCGGACTTCGGACACGCCTGGAAGAAGGTTTTTGTAATCTAAGTGCAGATTCTTGGTTCTCTGCTGCTCCAGGTCTAAATGTTGGAGAATCTGTCCTGAACTCAGATTAAAAATGTTTTTCTTTTTCCAGGTGGAGCTGGTATCTGGTGGAGTCAACATGCCAGTGACTCCTCTCAACGTCTATGAGTATGTGAGGCGGTACGCAGAGCACAGGATGCTGGTGGTGGCCGAGCAGCCGCTCCATGTGAGTTCCCTTCTTCTGTGTGGAACGGCTGTCGGCAGAACAAAGGCTGATTTAGATTCCGATTTTTCACAGGCGATGAGGAAGGGTTTGCTGGACGTACTTCCTAAAAACGCTCTGGAGGACCTGACAGCCGAGGACTTCAGGCTGCTGGTGAACGGCTGTGGAGAAGTCAATGTCCAGATGCTGATCAGCTTCACTTCTTTCAACGATGAATCAGGTTGGTTGCTCTGAGGTCAACATCCACCTGTAATAAAAACATGAGCTGTTCTAGATCTTTATCTAAAACCCTGTCTGTCTCACAGGGGAGAATGCAGACAAACTGCTCCAGTTCAAACGATGGTTTTGGTCGATAGTGGAAAAGATGAGTATGACTGAGAGGCAAGACCTGGTAAGTCTATCTATTTGACTGGAATAATCAAAGGGCTGTTTTTATTTAAACCCTGTGGATGTTTAAAAGCAGAAACCAGATGGTGCAATAAGAGACACTCGGAAGACGATCTTTGTCCTTAAAACAAATCTGATCAAAAGAATTGGATGAAACATGTATTTAAAAAGGGATTTTTCATGGATTACTCTCTTTCTGATGGTGTATTCAGCTTCGCTGTAAATTTGACAAAAACAAAGCAAAGTATTATAAAATATTAAAGTACAAACTCAAATAAATGTTTAAAGTTTGAGCGAATTTGAATGTTTGCACCTCCAAATAAAAAATGTCTTGATTTACATTCATTTACAAAATTGGAAATACAAGGTTTTTTTAAATCTGATTGTTTTCTTCTCTGCGTTTGTTAAAAATCTTAATAGAAAAAAAGAAAAGTAAAATGGGAAACATGTGTTGATGATTGCGTTTGCTCTCCTCAGGTGTACTTCTGGACCTCCAGCCCATCTCTGCCAGCGAGTGAGGAAGGCTTCCAGCCCATGCCCTCCATCACAATCCGGCCCCCAGACGACCAGCACCTCCCCACCGCCAACACCTGCATCTCCCGTCTCTACGTGCCACTCTACTCTTCTAAACAGATCCTCAAACAGAAACTCCTGCTAGCCATTAAGACCAAGAATTTTGGTTTTGTGTAGAGGTGAACTGAAAAGCATTTAAAAGAAAAGAAAAAAAGGAAAAAAAAGAACATGTTTACTGTTGTGTAATATTTACCTAGCTCCATTTTTGTAGATTTATTTTTTGTCCAAACAATTTTATGAAATTCGACATGCTGTCTCCCCAGGCAGTGATATTCATTTGTGTTGTAAACACAGACTGCTTATTCTTATTTCAACTTTTATTCTTATTTTTGTTTCTTTTGTTGTTAATGAAGAGTTATATGGTCCAGAACATTCCTGCATAGGCATTATTAAATTTAAAGTCCATAGTTTTGCTCTATTGGCTTAAACCTTCGCTTCACAGGAATTGGGTTTGACAGACAGCTGTCAACCGGAAACCTAGCCAAAGATGACAGCAGTAGAAATATTTAAAAGAAGAAAAGAGACACTGTGATTACGTTTTTTTTTTCCTTCCCTAGAAAAGTACTATCACTGACAGTTCACTGCTGCCTTTGTGAAAAGTCATTTTTTTCTTGTACAGGGGGAGATGGGAATTTCAAAATAAACTTGGATGCAAATCACGTCTTTTGTGGTTTATTTAATGCCATTTCCAACAGACTCGGATCAAACAGTAATGGTATTTAAATACATTTTCTTTGTTTTTCTTAAAATCAGTAGAAAAACTGTCTGCAGAGGCAGCCATCAACATTTGGTAAGCTTTATTGTTGTAGAGAACCTAGCATGGGGCCTTTCAGGGATTTTTGAGTTCAAAACCCATCGAGGCTTTTCGGTAGAAAAAGCCTCATCAAGTTCCTGGAACAAAACTGTCATGCGTTCATTGACGGCTCTGACATGATTTATTTTAGTATTCTTTGACAGTGTTACCACCATATATAGATTATCTATTAAAATGACTTTAAAAATATAATTGTAAATTCTATTCTACATGAGGCTCAAAATTTGATGTTTTAAAGTTTAAGCGGGTTCGGGTAGGGGAGTTTCCCGGGGCCCTGAACGCAGCATTTCTCCTCCAGTCAGACGGAGCCATATGAGGTGAACCTGCTATGCTGGCGGTCGGTGCATTGTGCGGGTCAGCTGTCGGTTGAAAACGATCTCTCGATGCTGTTTCATGCTAATTGGCTAGTTAGCTAAGAAGGTGTCACCTCGGCGTTTGCGTTTAGCTGGTCAGCCGGCGGTCTAGCTCCGCTGATGCTGCTAGATGAATTTATTGTCTGCCATGTCCAAGTCATTCCGTTATTTTTAGCTAACAGCGCGTGCTAGCGCAGGAAGCGGCGTTTAGCGGAGCGTGACTAATTGTTCGTTATTGGGGGGCGAAAAAAGGAAGAAATGGAGCAGTGGAAGGACGCGGCCTCCCAGCAGGTGAAACTGCTCGCACGCCGCCTGAACGAGGAGCTGTCCAAAGGCCTGGGATGGCTGCGTTCCGAGCTCGGGGTGGACCTGGGACTGAAGCCCGAGCTTATTCCTCCATGGGCGATCGTCTTAGCCGCGTGCGCTGGTCTGCTGCTGATGGTGGCTCTGTGGGCCTCGGTCTGCCGGGCTGTTTTCAAGAAACGTCCCGCTGTACGCCCTGCGGATGACGGCGCTGGGATCAAGCAAAGTGTCAGCAAGCCCGTGAAATCCGACGAGCCAAAGAAAAAGAAGAAGAAGGCAGAAAAGGCACGTCAACTGAATCCTCATTGTCAACCATGTTGTTAGCAATGCTAGCTGACAGTTAGCACCACGGAGCTACTAGCTCAAAGCTAGCTAGTTAGGTGGTGGTCAGATTTAGCCGCCTGTCATGTGTTTGTTTCCAGCTAGCTGTCAACGTTTGGGTGGATTCATTATGATCAGTGATCTGTGAATGGAACCGCTAATGCTGTTGTCTTTTCACCGTCTCCAGAAAGCTCAGCCAAACGGGAGAGCTGTCCCCGAGCCGCAGGAGGAGGAAGCCATAGCTTCAGAGGAGATAGTGCCACATCATCACCAACCGCCCCCGCCACAGGGAAAGAGCGAAAAGACCGCGGAGGTCATTATTAGAAACATTATGTAGAAACTAATGTTCTTTAGCCTATGACTAGTTGGCCTCCCATTACATGTATTAATACTGAAAGTTTTGATTTGTCTAGTGTGTGTTTGTGTGTGTGTGGGGGGGGGGGGGGGGGGGGTTTAATGGTAATTTAAAGAAAAAACAACTTTTGAGTATTTCGTTAGAGCTTAGGTTATAAAAAATATCTCCAGAAAGCGTATAAAACAGTTTTGAAGAACTTAGCGTTTGAAGGAAGAGAATCCCAGTTTCACTTTGAAAGAAATGAGCGTCAGCATATGAGGAGCTGGGTTTCTGTTTGTCATAACTTTGTTCCTGTTATCTTCACGCTGCTGCGTCTCTATTCACCTTTTTTTGTTTATTTTTTTGTTTCATTTTCAGGGAAAGAAGTCCAAAAAGAAGCCAAAACAGGCTGCAAAGGAGACCAAAATAGTGACTGCAGACGGCAAAGAACCTGAAGAAGGTGACGTGAACTGAAGTGACCTTGATCTCACCTCAGCCATACTTAGATGACGTTCACGTTGCTTTAGATGCTGTGGTTTCGGAATCAATCTGGATTTCTATTGAGAGGTTGAACGTAGGTTCGTTTTCTTAGTAGGAACAGTGTGAATGGGTTTTCTTTCATCCGGGCTGATCCATATTTCTTCACTAATCTCTGCACGAGTCCTTGCTGTGTTTGTGTGCTAACGCTGGGCTGCACCTGATGCTGCTTTTCAGGCACGTGGGAAACCAAGGTCAGCAACAAGGAGAAACGTGAGCAGCGCAAGAAAGACAAGAGCTCCAGCGATGGCTCATCCAGTCCTGGGGGAGGGAACACCCCCGTGAGTGTTCCCCCAGAGCAGCCCAAGACCACCTCTGCCGGCATCCCCGCGCCAACCAACCAGAAAAAGAAACAAGGTAGTTGGTTTTTGACAGGCTAGTAATACAAACCCAACCCTTTGGTTGTCTTCGTTGTTGTCTGATTTCTAAGAAGCTCTAAAGTGTTCTTTCCTCAGATGCCTGACAGGATCTGATCACTTCATCTTTGTTTTCAGAGTCTGCACGAGTGAAGCCAGAGAAGGTTGAAGCTGCTGTTACTCCAGGTAATCGTCAGGAGAGCGAAGCTGTAGTTTTCCTCATGCAGGAGCTGTATGTGTCACTGAGCTGCAGGGCTTCATGTCATCTTCATTTGTTCAATGCAGCCAACAGCAGTGAGGTAGTGGACGCAGCAGCTGCTAAAGGTACCTTAAAGGTTCGGGGTCCATCGCACAACGTTCCCTCCAAACAAGCCTCCTGGACCGCCTCGATCCAGCCAGCGCCTCTGTGGCGGTCAGGGATTGACGGTAGGACAGGTTTCTGTTTGCCTTCACGGCCCGTGCTGACTGCGTGTTGCTGCAGCAGTAACGTGTTTGTGGAATGTGCCCTTCAGATTCCTGGACTGTGATTGACAGGCCGATACAGTCCGCAGAGCTGAATCTGGTGTCTTTGGCTCGCCTGGGAGTCGGTCCTGCTCGTAAGTGCTCATTGATGTGATGCCGATAAACCAAATTCCTTTCACGCTCATGGAACTCGGCTTTTGTTTCCTGTTGTCTGGTTGTTCCAGAGCCTCAGTCAGTGAGCAGCCTGTCATGGGTCAGTCAGCCCAGAGTGGAAGACGAGTGGTCTGGAATCAGTGAGCATTTTCTTTTATTCATTACTGAGTTTGATTTTTCAACCGTGTCCCTTTTTTAAGCGATGAAAGCCCCTGGAACCCACCGTCTGACCCTTGCTGTGTTCTCAGATGGAGCCTCGTCCGACCCAAGCTCCGACTGGAACGCTCCTTCTGAAGCCTGGGGCAACTATGAGGAGCCCACCACCGAGACTCCTCTTGCTCAGGAGAAGCCCCTCCCTGAGTCGTCCAAGTTCATTCAGATCGGAGCTGCTGTAAGTCCTCCCAGGCTTCGGGTGGCGCTACACTTCTCTCAGACCGCCTCTGCTGTCGTTCCGATGCCTTCGTTGTGGGGCAGCATGCGGCTTTCAGCTGCAGAGCAGATCATTTTAGGTTTTCTCCTCTGGCTCACAGGAGGAAGATGAAGATGAGAAGGACAAAGGAGATGGGAGTAATGATGGAGCAGCTAAGACTAAGAAAAAGAAAAAGAAGAAGAAGAAAGCGGCTGAGGAAGGAGGAACATCTGTTCAGGTAGAAACCAGAATCCTCAGTGGTAAATGCGCTCGGCGTGAATGCCGTGGATGAGGACCTGTGTGCAGGTTGTGTATGTGGTAACGGTGGTGTGCAGTTATGTGTAACCTCTCCCCGTTGCTCCCCGGAGGTCGAGGAGCCGGTGAAGGAGTCGACTCCTGCAGTGTCGATGAAGAAGCAGCCGTCTGTGAAGGAGACGGCTGCTGCTGTCCCGCCCGTCAAAGCAGCTGCTGCGGAGGTCAGTGGTTCCTCTCAAACATCCGGGCAGGTTCCCGCCGTCTCTTCATCGCTTTGTTTTTCCTGATTAACCTTTGAAAACAGACGAGAGGCGAGAGATCAGTGAAGGACGCCCCACCCCCCATCACACAAGTGCCACAGAAGTCCACCGAAGGAGAACCCACTGCCAAGCAGAACAACCTTCCTACTCCAACACTGCAAAGTAAGCAGCATCTGCACATCCTGCTAGTGGGTGTTTCTGTTTGGAGAAGCTGAAAACAGGAAAAAATCAAGGTTAGCGTCCAGATACGAACCACAGCTGCAAAGAAGAGGAAGAGGAGCAGAGTTCATGAGGAAAAGATGGCTGATAAGCATGCTGGTAACTGTGATCAGTTAGCAAAGTATAGAATGAATGAAAAGATGCGATGTTGACGCCCCAAAGCCTTTGGTCTTGTATTTACTTGAAGCTCGTTGACCTTCAGTGTTCGTGCTACACTTTAGGATAGCAGAGGTCTGGGAAGAGCTTCTGTTCACGCCGTTAAGCTTCTGCAGAGATGGGAAGGAGGGATATGAAGCCGTTTAGGTGAAAACCTAATAAATGTGAACAGCAGACTTAAGTCCTTCAACTGTCAGAAGTTAAAGGACTTTAGGAGATAAAAGACTAGATCTTTAAGGTTTTCTAAAAAGAAAATGGCTGGTTTTGAGTTCAATTAGAGTACATGAGGGCAATAGAATCTAATAGAAACCCAGCAAGCATCCCACAGTGGGTGTGTGTGTGTGTGTGTGTGTGTGTGTGTGTGTGTGTGTGTGTGTGTGTGGGGGTGGGGGTGGGGGTGGGGGTGGGGGTGTGGGGGTGTGGGTGTGGGTGTGGGGGTGTGTGGGTGTGTGGGTGTGTGTGTGTGTGTGTGTGTACTTCATCTAATGTTGTAACACAGTTGATCTAAACATCAAGCAAACTTGATCAACTTTCAGACTAGGCCTGCACAATATACCGCAAATTTATCGTTATCGCAAAAGACGGCGAATATCGCAATAAATCGCAAACCCAAAATGTGTTAAAACAATCTTCTAGCAGCTTGAAGCATTTAACGAATCAAATAAATCCCTTTATGCTTTGACCAATCAAATGGACGCCTTCCCATTGTTGACCAATCAGATGGAGGCCTATTATGTTAACCCTGGTCCTGAAGAGCCTCAACCCTGCCTGTTTTCCAGCTCTCCTTAACCAGCTTGCTGTTGATTGGCTGACTCAAGTGATTTCACATCCTGATTGACTGAACACACCTGATTTTGGTTATCATTATCGAGCAGTCTAGGGAGAATTGGAAAACAGACAGGGTTGAGGCTCTTGAGGACCAGGGTTAGCCACCCTGATGTTTGTCCCCCATGTCGATGAGGGTCATTTGGAGTATAATTTTTAAACTGTTGCAATGAAATGGGAATGATGTTTTTGTTTATTTTTCTATTTGTTTATTTACCGCAAATTTATCGTTATCGCAATATTGATCACTAATATCGCATATCGCAAGTTTTCCTCATATCGTGCAGCCCTATTTCAGACCATGTCAAACAAGCCAATGTTCATTGAAGTCCCGCTCTAATCATCTCTTGATTTGCTCTAAAAGCATCCTCAGTGGTCTTTTAGTTATGATTACACCGTTTTTAGACACAAAAAAAGCTATATTGATTTCTAGGACGTAGTTTCTGAAGAGCGGCAGGAGTTCATCAGAAATTCAACCTCTGAGATGGTGGCGGCGGGACTGTTGGAGCAACCCCTCCCCCCTCCCCATCACCCATCTCCTGCTAGCTAACAGCCCCTTACACATCAAAGCTAACGTTTTCAGTCCAACAAAGATGGTGAGTGAAATCGGAGCTTTCCAGACGTACAGTTTAGATCCAGATTCCAGCTCAGACGAGGAAAACAGACGTTGATGGATCTGTTTGTGTGACAGTGGAGCATCAGAATGGAGCAGAGCAGGAAGCTTAAGGCCCACCCCTGTTTTCTACGTCACAAAAAAAAGCTCTTTTTGAAACAGCATTTGTCGTCTGCTTCTGAGTCTAAACGATTCACATAAAAAATACTCAGAAAGGCAATATGGAGCTTAATTTTCTTTAAACATGTCCTCCATCATCAGAAAAATGCCACAAGAACGCGTTAGAAACACCATAAACAACATTTTCAGTGAATATTTAAAGTTTAGGATTCCCTAGGAGCTCCCCTTTAGTAACAGTCAAGAGTCTGGATCCAGAATTGATCAGAGGAGGATGAAACACACACACACACACACACACACACACACACACACACACACACACACACACACACACACACACACACACACACACACACACACACACACACACACACACACACACACACTCTCTATTGGTTTAAATAGGGTTTAGCTTCAAAGGAAAACCTGAGGTTTAGTAACCTTATTGTGACTCTGTTCTTTCTGATCCTGTTGACTGAGTCTCAGTGTGAGATTAGGAAACAAGCAGGAGTCTGTTTAGGCGGGAATTAAGAGGATTTGTTGGGGCTCTTTTAACATGTTAGTTGTGGAGTTTTCTAGCTGATTTCTTGCTGTCTTCTGCAGAAAAACCTGAGGAGAGTCAAGCTCCCAAACCAGCAAAGAAGAAGAAAGCGAGGAGAGAAACATGAGGGGTCCACTCTGACGCCACTTGTATGCAAAAGACTTGATGTCCGGTTTATGCAACACCTTCTCTTGACTTGGACATGGAAATGAGATGTTCCTGGGGGGACTGTGCCTCCAGATCTGTCCGGATATCCTTTTTTTTTTTTTTACATATTGTTCATCAGTTTCGGGATCACTGAAACTGAGACCAGCTGCGTTGCATTTGAATGTGACGCAGTGTTAATGATTAAGAACGCCTCCAATCTTCTGATTCCTGCTTCTAATTCAGCCGAATCAAATAACTGAAGGAGCCGCATAGTCGTCCTTAGACTGTAGAAAAAAACTGATCATGGTTAGAAATGTTTTTGTTGTGATGGTTAACGAATGACTTTTACTGTGTACGGAATGAAAACGGTTCTTCAGGTCAGACCACGCTGGGCCCACACACTGACCTGGCCTTTGCTTTCTGAGCTTTGGTTTTGCTCAGACCTCTTTGGCAAAATGCAGCTTGTTAGGATGGAAAGAGCGGGAAGATCAAACATTGTTTTATGCTCGGTGTGATGCAAACTTCTGTCGTGTAAATGAATATTGTCGGGAATCATTTCCAGCCGCATCGCCGCCGCCGTCGTCGTCGTCGTCTGCAGTGCCCTGCGGTCCACGAACTCTGACCCTGGTCTGAAAGGACGCTGCAGCGGAGAGCAGCAGCTGGCTTTGTGTTTTGTGACCGTTTTTAGGAGGACGCCATGGGACCGGATTACAAACCTCCTCGTCCCGTTCTTGATTTTTTTCATCACTAGTCGATTCGGAAGTCTGCAGAATCTTTTGTAAACTTGTTTGTAATAAAAAGAAAAGCTAAAGCCATATGTAAAAATAACAAAAAAATGAGACTAAATAAAGGCCAGTTTTTCTACCTTTGGATTTATTCTGTTTTGGTTGTCAAATCTGCAACAGTTTAAAACGAATTACAGGATTATTTGTGAGTTTTGTTTTATTTTAGAAACAGTAGTTTATAATCCTGCAATCCCAGAAGGAAAGTATTTCATTTGAAACAGTTTGAACATAAAAATTCTTTAAACTAAACAGTCATGATCCCCTAAGTGTTACTCCTGAAGTAGGCGTGTAACGATCAATCGACTTAATCCGACCAGATCGATCCGTCTGAGGTCAGTTGTTAGTCGAATCGGCCTAAACCATTTCTAGCTGCTGCGTGTCTGATCTATTACACAAAATGGGGGATTATTGCACAGCTATCTGTATGTTTAAATAGTTATTGAGCGTAATATTTGCATTTGTGATGGCAGAGTTATCATGAAAAGGCGTTGCTTAAGCAATGGGGAAGCGTCGTCATCACCGTAGAGCAACAGGTGAGAATCAATCCACAAAGCAACAGACCGTCAGAGCCACATGGTGTCATAGCATTAACATTATCAAAGTTTTCCAGTGATGGTGTCCATCCCCGGCTCACCCACTCTATTGGCGTTCGTTCCACCCGAGTGAACAGGAGAACTTCATTCATATAATCACTACTCAAGTGACACGCCCACCACACGTGTGAACATGAATCAGTTGCTGACAAATGGACAGTTATGGCTCAGATGCCATTAAAAGAATCATTTCAAAATAAAATAAGTCACATATATTAATCATGGAAAATACCATTTGGATCAAAACACAGTAGGTTTATTTTACTATAAAGTGAAAACGATCAAGTGCGTCACAGCAGACATGACACATGTGATGTCATCAGCAAAAACTGATCAACCATCATTCCTATCCAATGTGTAGAAACACTTTGAATTTAGTAAAGACGTGACCATTTTCCCTTTGGATTCTTTGGATGTGGAAAAACAACAGTGGATTGAACTTTAGGAAACTAAAATGTGAATGGATTTGACATTCATTCTAGTTTGTTTGTTTGTTTGGACACATATTTCATTTACACTTGACTATCTTATAAAAAATAGCAGGAATGTGGAAAAGTTCACCTGCACTGTTCAGTGTCAGGTATTTTTCTCTGAGTCTCACTGGTTGATGTTTTGGACAAAGATCAATTTCAGGTCAGAGAATCGGATCGTCAACCATAAATTATGATATGAATCCAATCTTTGATCAAATGAATCATAACTTACACCCCTGGAGGAGTTAATTTTAAATTATTTCAAGTGGCACAATTAAGGAATAGCCCAAACTGGACATGTATGAGTTTATTAATTTTTTTAAATCTGGATTTCAGACGCTTAGAGATTGTTTATCCTGTCTGTGAAACTGATGGAAAAAGAAAATAAAGCTCATCCGTTTTCAAAAGGATCCTCTTTTTAAAGACATGAAAGTTACATTCTAGAGTGTCGTATTTATTTATAGATCCCTGGAATAACTTTCTCGAAATCACTGGTTGCATAATGGGATTTAATCCCGTCTAATCTTCCGACGAGGGTGTCCGTCATCACCTGAACGACAAGCTCGATTTGTTGAATCTGAATTTAACCGGAAACAGTCTTTACGAGCCATCAAAATAAAAGCACATTAAACAAACGTTCATGCGTGTTTACACACCACTAATGCAAGGTCCTGTGCACTTTTTGTTGACATCTGACTTATCTTCTTTGTACACCCCAATGGAAATACATTTTCTGTTTGTGCTATTAAGATTTTGGATAACAAAAAGTAAGCCTTTATGATTGTATTCCGAAGTTCAGGAATTCTTTGACATGTAGTTTGAAGTTTTTATTCAAATTTTACAATTTCTTTTGTGTGGTGGAAATATATACTTCTATAAGACGGTAGAAAGACGTGTTTTAAATAACGCAACAACATCTTTGCGATGCCTGTCACTCACCTAAAAGTGACATTTGATGTTTTACTTTGAAAGTAACCTGATTTCCTGTGCATGGCTGTGCTGCGCGCGCAGACGCTGCTCCTGCAGCAGGTAAACAGTAAACAGTGGCTCCGGCTCGTCATTCTTCGGTCAGAGGCGACGCTCGCGGACCTCTGCTTTCCCCCCAGAGCCCGACTGCGTGTCCACATGTTCACGGACAAGACAGTGGTGTCCCCGTGGGACCGCTGGTACTCCACCAGCTGCTGCCTGTGCTGCCATGTCCGCACAGGAACCATCATCCTCGGGGTTTGGTACATGGTGAGTCCCGCCTCTGCCTCCCGCCGCATCCACGGAAGCATCCAGAGACAGACACTTGATCCCGGCATTTAGTGGGACCAGTTTTTGGTGTCACTTCGGTCGTTTTTGTTCTTTCTTTTTTTTTGTCTGTCCATTCTCTTTTGTTGTGTTTATAGAATTTTATTATTATTATTATTATTATTATTATTATTATTATTATTATTATTATAAACACAGGTGAAAAATAAACTGTACATCAATATTTCAAAGTAAACGCCACTGGGGATAAATACACAAAAATAAACTAATATTAAATGATAAAGATGAGCAAAATAACATGTTTTAATTGCTTTTTTGTGTGTACTGGATGGCATGGAGTGTAAGTAAAATCTAATTTGGGCTGATAAATAAAAAAATTGGAAGATTCATTGTTAAATTTTGTTTTGTGAATATAATACTTGGTTAGTACAATCAGGAGATTTATTAAATAAAATTGAGACAAAAGTATATTAATATAATTAATGAAACCAAATAAGATGTTTGTCCATGTTTAAGTAAAATGTGTATACATTTTAGTTTTTTTCAGACTTGTTAATTAGTCCCAAATTTTAGGTCATTGTTGTGCGTCATTGCCGTATCACATGTGCTGTCACTTCAGATTGACGTTTAGTGTTTCGCAAATTCACAATTCCCCTTTTCCAGTCAACAAATGCAGGAACATTTCTCTGTAGGATTGTGTGGAACACAGACATTTGTCAGGTCTTTGAACGCAGCACAAACACCTGCAGCAGAAAAGGGGAACCAAACTAAACAGAGCAGATGGAAAAATCTCCTCTTTGCTCCCTCATAAATAAATGAGAACATGTTCAGGTTGCAGGCTTAGTGTCAGTCCGGTTGTTGACCGTGGAGAATTTTCCTTTCACCTGATCAGCATGAGTCATCTGTGTTAATGAACCACAGGAAACACACGTTTGGAGAGCGGGAAACCCTCACTTTAGTTCTATGAACTAAAGCTGTGGAATTTCTCAGGTGGCCATTTTTGTGTGGACGGTTTCAGCTTTGACTAACGTTGACCTCTGCTCCACTGTCCATATGCTGCTCTTTATTCACCCATATGTCCTCTGCCCTAAGCTCATCAACGCAGTGGTGTTACTCATCCTGCTCACCGCGCTCAGCGATCCTGAGCAGTACCACCTGACCAGCGCTGAGTTGGCTAATGACCTGGATGTCATGGATGATGCCAGTAAGTAACCCAGAAACTCAGAGTCTGAAGGTGCCATGCTTAATCACGGACGGCTTTTGCAGAAATCCTATTCATCAGCAAAACACACACCAGTTTGTTATTTCAGACCTAGTCATATCTGAAACGAGTGTTTCTGCTCTGAGGCAGACACTGTAGTTCTGGTTTCCAGGTAATCTGAGGTTCTCCTGACTTTAATCAAACAGGAAACCTGTAAGCTTAATGTCCATCTGTTTGGAGAATTAAAAAAAAAAAAAGCTGGAGGAACGCTCTGGAACAGTTTGACAAGAGGTGAAGAGGCTGTCCCACAGCACACGGTGCCTAGATTCTCCGATTAGAAACGACTTTTATTCCTGAAGATTAAGTTCAGGCAGCTGGTGCCACCATTCCTCTAGAAACACATATAGCCCAGAATAGCTGCAGAAGGAGTCATTTATCTCAAAAGTTTCACAAGTTCAGATCTAAAAAACCCTCAAAAAATAAAAAACAACATTTTTTGTGTTGTCTCACGGTGACTGAGCATAGCTGAACAGCAAGCAGCTTCTTAGCTGCACGACTGCCTGCAGGCGACCTGTCTGCTGTGGTGCAGCTGCACGACTGCCTGCAGGCGACCTGTCTGCTGTGGTGCAGCTGCACGACTGCCTGCAGGCGACCTGTCTGCTGTGGTGCAGCTGCACGACTGCCTGCAGGCGACCTGTCTGCTGTGGTGCAGCTGCACGACTGCCTGCAGGCGACCTGTATGCTGTGGTGCAGCTGCACGACTGCCTGCTGTGGTGCAACTGCACGACTGCCTGCAGGCGACCTGTCTGCTGTGGTGCAGCTGCACCACTGCCTGCAGGCGACCTGTATGCTGTGGTGCAGCTGCACGACTGCCTGCTGTGGTGCAACTGCACGACTGCCTGCAGCCGACCTGCCTGCTGTGGTGCAGCTGCACCACTGCCTGCAGGCGACCTGTATGCTGTGGTGCAGCTGCACGACTGCCTGCAGCCGACCTGCCTGCTGTGGTGCAGCTGCACGACTGCCTGCAGCCGACCTGCCTGCTGTGGTGCAGCTGCAGCCCAAATAGTCTCCTTTGCATATTTTTTGCATTGCTGAATGCAGTTAAATCTTCAAAATAATGAGGAAACAAGGCTGCTATTAGAGAATGCATAGAGCCAGGGGCGGGGTGAGGGGGGGAGTACTCCCCGCCCTTTTTTTGGGGTCAATTTTAGTATCAATATCGACAAAGATTAGGAAACGATCAGTACAAGTTTCTTAAAGCATTGCAAACAATACTAAAATCAATATTTTTGAAACAATAACAATAATCACAGTGTTAGAAAAAGGTATTTTTGATCTTTTCATTTGTAGAGATCTTCCACTCTGGTGTTTCGTCACCCTTTTTAAGTCTTCTGCCCCCCTTCCCCCATATAAATTGTTCTAGCTCTGCCCCTGCATAGAACAGTTTTAAAAATTAGAATCTATCACAATTATTAGTAATATGAGCATTACACTTTTTATTTTGTGGTCTAACAACCCGTTGTAAAATAGAGTTTTTATTCTCCCTTTTGTTAATTTGGTTAGAACTTAAACTGCAGGAAGGTTAGGTGAGGAAAACAAAGAAAATAAGTCTTAACAATAAAAAAAATACAAGTGAAGTGAATTAAATGAATTGCTTTTTGACAAATTCCTGCAAATATTAAATGGTGACTTTATAATATAAAGATATTTGAATGCAACAGTGGACGATTTGAACCCTAAGAGGGATCTTTCTTCTTGCCATTTAGCACAGTCATTTTCTGGATGACATCACCGGTGCGTGTTTTTTTGTAGTTCCTCTTAGAAGCTCAAACACGTTTCCTCCTGTCAGTCTGGTCTGCAGAAACAATCCAAACCCACAGCAGGAGGTCAGCAGAGAAGAGTTCACTCAGCGGTCTGCAGCACAGGGTCTTGTGTGTTTGGGATTCAGCCTCTCCCTGTATTTACATAACAGAATCATCTTGGTTATTTGTTCTCATGCTGGGTCATGCTGGGTCCACGTGAACCCGAGCTCAACTTCCACAGATTCGGTCCATTTTTATAGCTGTGCACACAGAAAGCACACATTTGAGAATAAAAAACAAACAAACAAACCTGTTTTGCATGAAAACTCCTGCAAACGGTCTAAAAGCATGAATACTACTGTGGAGGTCGTCCTTTAGAATAACCTTCTTGTTCTGGCGTTTTCAGACATGTGCATTGCCTCAGCGATCTCCCTGCTGATGATCCTTATTTGTGGGATGGCCACATACGGCGCATACAAGGTAAAAAAAAAAACCCTTCATTTTCAGCTTCATTGTAAAACTCAGATGATCTTGAAAATGGATTTAAGGGGAGCACGTTTCTCTGGTTGATCACCCGGAGGACTCTGTAGTGAGATGTGTGTTGATCTTTAACCTGTGTCTCAGCTGCGCGCTGCATGGATCATCCCCTTCTTCTGCTACCAAATCTTTGACTTTGCTCTCAACACGCTGGTGGCTGTCAGCATCGTGGTTTACCCAAACACAATCCAGGACTACCTGCAGCAGCTGGTGAGAAACCGCAGGGGTTTTTGCTCTCATTGCGGTCAAACCTTAACCTCACCTGGAGTCTCTGATGTTGACTGACTGCTCTGTGATTGCAGCCTGACAACTTTCCCTACAAAGAGGAGGTTTCTGCTCTTAGCAGCGTGTGGCTGGTCCTCATTGTGCTGCTCTTTATCGGCTGCATTCTCGGCTTCAAGGTAAAGTTTCCTCTCTTTGCTTCCGTACAAGAACCAAACTCTGTAGAGATCCTCCTAGATCTGATCATGCATCTGTTCTATCACGTGATCTGAGCTGGACTGTGGCATCCACAGCATCGTTCTGTAGCGTTAGCTTCCTATGCAGAGGGAAAGAAATGGCTTTTCTCCTGGCAAAACTGTCAGGGCCTTAAAAAGCCCCTAATTGGGTTACAATGGGGCAAGAAAGTCGGAGCTCTTAGAGCAGCTTTGGAAACAGATGGATGGATGTAGCAGATGGTGTTATGTTTGGCCAAAGCGTTCCAGAAACAAGCCGTCCGCTGAGAGTCAGAAACAGCAGAAACGTGTGTTACACCACAAACACGCTCTCTGTGAACTGAACACAACAAGAGTCTGTTTGTTAAAACGCTGTTGTCATGTTCCTTTCAGAATAAACTATATCCATGTATTAGATAATATATTACTTTTGGCACACTAAAGAACTATCTAAAAAAAAAAGAAGTTATTTTTACAGTTCATTTTTCTACCTGGAAGTAACTGGACCTGATTTCTGAGGCTCCGCCTTTCTCTCCTTGTGGGTGTCGCCCATTTCATGACGTCATCCTAGTGTTTCTGCGTTTCTCCCATGAAAACAAACAACATCTGAACTTTGACAAAGATGGATGTGCATAATGTGTAAATAAAAGAAAAGCGTTTAGCAGATCACCACTATCTCCACAGTGGAAAGTGGGTGGGTGTGTTAGCCTGGGGGCGGGGCTAGCAGCGCAGACTCTTCCTGGAAGAAGCTGTTCTCACTGGTCTACATCACAATGTGAGAACTCGCTGGTTTTCGTGGATTGGGAGGGGCTGGTTTTCAGAGGAAAGCTCAGAGATGCGCGAACAGATCGAAATATCACTGTGGGGCTGTTTTTCGGGAGGAATGAACATTATATATTACACTTAAAAGCTCCAAAAAGTTGATTTTGCATGATATAGGCCCTTTAAGGTCTAGACTGGGAGGCAGGTTGATGTAATCTTGAAGCTACCCGTAGCTGCATGTGGACAGAAAAGCCCTCACACCACAGCCTAATGACACTAGATATTAAGGGTGCAACGAATCGTTTAACATCCATTTGATTCATATTAGGGCTGCACGATATGAGGAAAACTCGCGATATGCGATATTGGTGATTAATATTGCGATAACAATATAATTCGCGGTATATAAACAAATAGCAAAACAAACAAAAACATCATTTCCATTTCACTACAGCAGTTTAAAAATGATACTCCAAATGACTCCAAATGACCCTAGGAGGCAAACATCAAACATAAAAGGGCTCATCTGATTGATCAACAACGTAAACGGGTCCTTCCGATTGGTGAAATGCATAAAGGGATTTATTTCATTTGTTCAATATTTCAAGCTGCCATGAGTTTGTTTTAGCACATTTAATGTAATCATTTATTGCAATTTTCGCCGTCTTTTGCGGTATGCATATTGAACAGCTTGATGTCGCGATAACGATAAATTTGCGGTATATTGTGCAGGCCTAATTCATATCATAATTAGTGATTGCTGATTCGATTCATAGTGGTTCGTTTTGAACAAGTCGATTCGATTTACTGATCTAAACTCAAACCAGGACATGTCTGACCAAAACGTCAGAGATAAACACCTGGTTAACAGTGCAGCTGAAGTTTTTCCAGACTCCTTGGATTTCTTGGAAGCTATAATTACACCACATCATCCATGCAGTCTTTATTTGGAAAAGTGCAATATTTCTTTGTTTTTTTAAGTGTTTTTTATGAACAACAATTAAAAAACATTAATTTGGTGAATTTCAATAAATGCATATTAGTTACTGATTTGTTTGAGAG
The DNA here is from genome assembly GCF_053564925.1 of Oryzias latipes. NCBI lineage: Eukaryota > Metazoa > Chordata > Actinopteri > Beloniformes > Adrianichthyidae > Oryzias > Oryzias latipes. Next base: position 7,946,995 of record NC_136252.1, on the reverse strand, counting down.
GCTCTTGTGGGTTCAGGACTGACAGTCCCACGGATGTCCTAAGCTTGAGCTTTTTGATATAGTGTCATGTTGGTAGGAGAACAGGATGGAAATGCAGGAAACAAGCTGTTTGCATGAAGAAAGAGTCAAACCAACTTCCTGCTGATATTTTTTGAACGATTTTGAAGCTGAGCGACCTGACATGAAACTCCCAGCTGTTCCTGTCTCCAACAGCACAGAGGAGCTGCTGAGGTGGCATCAATCTGTTTATCCTCACACGATCTCTAAGATGTATATTTCTCATATGAAGGCGGTATTTTTGGATTTTCTGCACCTCTGATGTGTCTTTTCTTTTTGTTTTTTTCTGGAACCAGGCCTACCTGATCGCATGTGTGTGGAACTGCTACAGATATGTGAGCGGCAGAGGCAGCTCTGAACTCCTGCTCTATGTCACCACCAACGACACCACGGTAAATTACCCAGGAGTTGGTTTTCTTACGTTTTTTGGGCTTAGATTGGTGAATGTTTTGTTTAAAATCAGGAGTTTCAACCCTTTTTTCTTTTTCACTAAAATGTGACACTAACGTGAGATGGGATTAGTGAAAATCTCAAACTTTTGCTGGGATTAAAAAGGCCAGCCTTAAGTGAATATTATGGAAATATTGTGTTATTTTTCCCTTGGAAGGCTTGTTTTACCACTTTTAAAGTGACTCTTTAAGCATGAAGAATGATTTTTACTCCAATTAGAAGTAAACTGAAACTTTTAGAAGCTGTTTTAAGTCACATATTTCAACATTTCTGGCAAAAAAAACAACAATTTCTGAGTTAAATCAGAAATGAAGCACTTCTTTGTTATTTAAATGTACCAATGTATTTGAGTAATTATTATTCCAATGTGAGTTTCTATGTTTATATTTGTGTTTACTTGGTGAAACATCAAACATGCTGGTAGTTTCCAGAAGGTTGTGTTGTAGTTTCTCCATAAATCTTGGTTTTAGACCACATGTTTGAACAGTAATCCTTCTGTATTTTCCAGTGGAAACAGTTGGGATGCTTGGAACCTTTGCTTTTTAAATCAAGCACTGCTGTCATTTATCATGTGTGCTATGGTTGTTCAGAAGTCTGAAAAACACTGATGTGCGTTTAACACATCGACTGTATCTGAGCAGTGATTGATTGATGTCATTGTTTCTATGGCAACCGCCTTTGCCACTCAGAAGTGAGCTTGTTGGAAGTCCACACCCCTGAAAGCGGGCTACACCAAATCTGTCAAACATTCTGAGCATTGGACGTGTCGGCCAGCAGGCACCACGTCCTCTTATTGAAGCATCTGATTGGACAGTTTATAACCTGAAGGACTTGCACCATAGAAAAAAAAAATTAGAATTATCAAGAAGATGTTGTAAAAAGGTATCAGAGCGATAATGGTTATTCTGACCATTAGAATGACTGAGTAACAGCTGTTTATTTCTCTATAGACGTCTATGGGGGTTTGACTTCTTGAAGGAATAAGGTACTTCCTGTTTGGAACGCCAGGGGGGAAGAGTTAGTCAGTCCAGTTCTCTGATACAGTCGATGGTTTTCTTCTACTCCTGACAGTGTCTTGTCTTTTCATTGGAACAGCTTGAGTTCATGTCAGCAGCTTGGCCTCTTGGAAGAGTTCCTACATGAAATGGACCCATCCCTGGTCAAAACCAACTCAACTAAGTAAAACCAAGCTGTTATAAAGGAATTTCTCTTTCAGGCCAGATGTGAAATCTTTTTCTGCTCAGGCCAGACTGGCTGTAAAGTCCCTAAGTTGAGACCAGTTTCAGGTTGAGCTTTTGTATAGTAGGCTGGACTGGGCCCCTTGTTGGTGTCTGGTTTCCTCTGCCCACACACCTGTTCCAGCCGGGAGAAAAACGATGCCGGAGAAACTCTGGTGAACTGTTTTAACCATCAGCAGGAACGGAGAGAAGCTGTCAATCACCGAAGGCTGAAACTTGACCTTCCAGAGTGGCTCAAGAGCTCTGCCAAACATGGACCTCCTATCAGAGTGACACATCCCACGTTTCCATGCAGGGTTGTTTCATTGCTATGTAGTGGGTTGCAGAGGCGGCTGGAGGCTCCTGATGTGTTAAACAGCTGAGCTGCAGAGAGGAGCACGAGCCCCCCATCAATGAAAAAACAAAGCAGGAACCCGCCTCTCTGTGTGTTTACGTCAGCGTTGGCCGTTTAAGGGTTTTCTGCAGCGTCTGTGTGGGAGCTGACCGACGATGGCTTTTGCTCTGCAGCCTCCATGACAGCACTTTAGGTCAAAAGTCCACTAATGTGCTCCATATGGGACAAACCGCAGAGCATATAGAAAAGTCATTAACGCCCACACAGTCGCATGCTGATTGGACTTTACAGGAACAGTAAGGATCTGTTACGTTTGCAGGGAAATGAGCAGTTTTTGGTGTTTATATTCATCTGATCCCATCACCTCCAATCAAACTTCCTCTTCCTTAGTCATTCTTTGTATTTTCATAATTTTTTACCCATCACAGTCAGCGTTGTTACCAGTTTGCAGAAGATTATGATGAGGAGGTTGGTGATGATCAAAAAGCCTCCCCCCCAAAATCAACCTTTAACCCAACAATGGCTCAGATGTGCTAAACGTTTGAGAAGACCAGTGGGGTCAGCATTATGAGCTTTTGAAGGTTTTAAAGCGTAAAGTCAGGTTACTGTTGTTTGTTCTGTCTGGGTTTATATAAAACTCTTGACAATTATAGAACAGTGCAGAGAAAATATGTTTCTGTTTGCTCATGAATGTGTTCCTATGAACATCTACTTAATTAAAAAGACACGGAGAACAGGAACTCTCTTTGGACTTGGCTTTTATAAGTCACCCAGATTTTACCGTGACGTCTCCTAACATCACGGTTATCTTTTTTTTCTCTGCGTGTTCTGCCGGGGCTCCTTCAGTGTGGAGCAGGAAACTGCAGCTCAGTCAGTTTTCTGTGTTCGTGACTCCTTCATGAAGCGGCGTTTATGAGAGCGCTGCAGAAAGACCTGCGAGTTCCTCCGGAATCTTACCCTTGCTTCAAAACAAAGGTTGCTCACTGAGCAACCAACAGAAACACAATGTGAACTCCAATGTGGATCAAATTGGTTTGATGACGTGTTTCTGCAGCTGTCCATCAGTGACGGGGCAGATGGTTTTGTCTCACCTGAAGATCGTGAAGTCCTGATTTTGCCTCCAACCCTCTGCAGGAAACAGATGTGCCCAAAAGGGTCAAACAGGTTCATCACAGAGTTCATCAATCCAGAGTTGACCCATTTTCCACAGTAGAAATGCCTTCCCTGACTGTGAACAGGTTAACCCAGGATCCTCGGGGGTTGTTGTTTGTTTCATCGTCTCCTCACGCTGGGATCTCAGTTGTGCTTCATTAAATAAATGCAGCAAACCTGTGACCTCATCCTACCTTTTTCTGTGTCAGGGATGAAGAAGAGAAGATGCTCTGCAGATATTTGTGTTCAGCTTTTAAGCTAAATCTGGATGCCGATGTTCAGCAAAGTATTCTTTAACCCTTGTGCTATCCTAGGCACTTTAACATTGGGAGTTGGGTCATCTAGACCCACTAGACAGTGCTCTGAACCTTTTTTCTTCAATGATTTGTGATCTTCACTGGTGTCCATGGATTACATGAAATCTTTCCACCTTTTTCTACCTTTGTCATGGTAGGGAGAACACGTCAATGTAAGGGTGGGGTCATAGGATAGCACAAGGGGTAAATAATCATCTTATCTCAGTGTCAACTGCTGTAATCATGAAGTCGTTGACCCTGATTGTTGATGCACATAAGGCTTAAATAATTTTTAAACAGCCATTTCCTAAAATCAGATTTTTCTGAGCCATTGCTCCGACTTTGACATTTGGTTGGCTTTTTGTCACTTTTCCACATGCAGGTGCTGCTACCTCCCTACGACGACAACATGAGCGTCCCCCCCAAACGGGTTCCGGCGCCCTGCACCTCTGCAACGGCATAGAAAGGCTCCCGGGATCCTGCCCTAAAAAAAAAAAAACACTACAATGATGTTTGCACCACACTGCCTGTCCAGTTCAGCGTTTCACAGCTGGCCATGTGACATTTCCGCTGTGCGTTCACATCACAAACACACAAGCATCTGCAGCACACACGGTTGCCAGATAAGTGTCACGGTTTTCAGCCCCAAGTCATCTAAAAATCAACAGACCCCACAAGAACGTCCAAAAAGTAAATCTGTGATTAATTAGCTGTAATTATCAGTAATTATTCATCCATGATTTATTATTTTCCGTTTTGATTGAAAGCCAAACTTTGATAAATCTTTTAATTATATTAAATTCACTATTTTTGCAGTCAGTCAGGGCAAAACATTGAATAACAGACTCCAATGGAACTTTATTAGAAATCACAGAAGAACAAACGTGAGCTCACAACACCTCTTTTTCCTCAAACTTCATGTTACGCCCCCTTCTGTGTCTAGGGGTACTTGGAGGCATAACATAAAAAGTAAAGCTTTTGGCTAGTAAATCTGACTGTAACAAAAACACCAAACGAATGTCTCCATAAAATATAACCAAATTTATTGACAAATAAATAAACAACCACCAATAACTAAAAGTGAAGCAAAAAGGCTTCAGGGTGAACCCAGGCCGAAACAGCAAACAAAACCCCACCTAACTGAAAACTTGTTTTCTTACCTGAACAAAGGAAAAGGGAAAACAAAGACAAACACTAACCTCCCTAGACTAACAAAAATGGTGTGGAGGTCCATGTGGTGGTTTTAAGGATGCCTCCTCCAGCCCTGGTCCAATGGGAGGCCACCCCCTTTCCACCACACCGGAAAATAATCAGACAAAAACAGACACACAAAGATGCACAAAAACACAGAAGTCCCACTCTGATACAGAAATACACAAGACACAGAACAAACAGAACCAAACAAAACCAAAACCGGCCACAGCCGTAACACTTCACAAAAGAAAAAGAAGGGAAGGAAAAAACATAAATAATCAAATACTGGGGGTTCCTGTTTGACTTAGTATCGCTATCAGAAGGGGAAAGAGTTTTTATTCTTTTTAAGAGAGGACGAATGCAAGCAAATCTCCTCTTAAAGTAGGGGTTTGATTTTTAAAAACGTTTTCTTGTGAATCTAATATTTTCCAAGAATGAATAAAACACGAGCAACTCCAAAAAGTATTTGGTAATTTCCTAATTGTGCATAAACAGGAAACAGGAAAGTCTGTGCAAAGCCAACAGGAAAAATCCTCCTAAAAACGTATGTATGTATGCGTTCATAAAACAAATGATCTATTGTGTTTTTTTAACAATATCTAGTAGTTTTCTTCCCCTAAATAAATGATAGACAAACATGAAATACTTTATCTATTAAATGGAAAGTGATGGCGTGTAATAATAATGTCACAACTAAATAAAGATTTTAATAAAGGATCAAAATAAAGGATCAAACCTTACAGCCTACTCTGTAACTGAACAAGCAAAATACACAGATTTGGATTATCAAAAGGAATAAAATGATCAGAATCAAGCATATCAATGTTATTTATAGCACAGATTAGTAGACATTTATCAATTTTAATCTTAGCCAGCTATACATCTCATGACTGCAGGTGAGGCTCACTTGCCTCCCCTGACCCACTCGTCCCTGTTTGAATCGTATTTCAGTAAGAAACCAAAAACTGCCCAGTTGACCCCACATCTGCTGAAACGTTCCCCCCACGCAAAGCAATTTTTACGTGCAAATTCAGAATCACAAACGCACAATTGGGTGGGAAACCGTCCGATCTGGCAACCGTGAGCACACCCGTCACTCACGTTCAGGCTAACTCCAGAAATGATGAGCACAGTTATGCTTTTGAATCTGGGTCTGGCAAAAGCTCCATAAAGTTTGTTAGATGATATATATTTCTACTGACTGTAAAGCTGATGGTATTCTGTGTGTCGTGACCTATATGGACTTACTTATGTTGAGGACAAATGCAATAGTGAGGAAGCTGTAAGTGAGAGTCCTAGTGCTGTGTTTTCGTCTCCGCTCTGGATCAGCGTCGGATTGCCTTCCTTCATGACTTTCTCTCTCTGGAGTCCACTTCTGATGTGCGGAGCGTCATTTAAAGCCGACGTTTCCTAAAGAGATGCATCTGCCTGAATTCTGACATGATCAAAGAGCAACCTAGTGTATATCAAACATATCTTTTTACTGCTTGTCCTTTAGGATCCAAAGGATCAACCCCAGTGTGCTTAGATGATGTCCTTTTGTGTTTTTGCTCAATGAAAGAAATGTCTCTGGGCCGTTTTTATCTGTTCTGAGAGGAAGGAAGAATCCCTGCTGTGGAGTCTGCTCTTAGAAAAACATTCTGAATGAGTTTTTCGGAGGAACCTGGAGAACGTCTGTAACCACAGTTGTGTTTTTTCAATTATTCGTGAACATCGCTCAAGTCCATTCCACCAGATGCAAGTGAAGCTGCTCCCTGGACAGAACATGTCCTGGAAAGACTGCAGTCAAACCTGACGACCATTGCTGCCTGGAAAATAAAGATTTATGTTTTCAATCAAATTATGTTGCCATGTTGTTTTATTTTTTATGGTTTAGGTTTGTTTATTATGATATAACTGTAAAAAGCCCATTCGCCCAATTCTGTACTTAAAAATGCATAATATTAATACAGTCCCTCTTTATTCTTCTGAGGTAGTTCAACATGGTTGGTTCTTTTTATCAGGAAAGATGTGAAGCACATGAAGGAAACTCATGTTGGAGGGATTTTTCCACCAGGAGGAGTCAGCCGGTGTAAACAGACCTGAAGAGGATGGAGTAAAGGGGCTGTACAATACTGAAAAAAGAAAAACATGGCCACTATATACGTATGTTTATGACGTTAACAGAGGAGGTCGAGGTTTTCCGCTGCGGCTCCTCACAACTCACTGCTGGGATTATTTCAGAAAACCTGACATTTCTTTAAAAGGTGAGTAAAATTTCTCATTATTTTTTTTGCTGTACTGACTGAGGCTGTTGGTCAACAATCTGCTCCTTTCCCAGCATCAGAGGTTCAAAAAATAACTTCAGTACTTTTTATTTTTTAACTGTTTTAATCAACATTTTTGTTTAAAACTATCATCCAATAATACATAGATTTGTAACTCTTTATTAAAACTGTAATAAAAATCCAGGATTGCTTTCAGGAAAGTGCCTCTGTGGTGAGGGCAAGGAATTTTCAAAATAAAGTCCAAACCGATTGGTTTGACTCATAAAACCACCCCGTCTGCAGTGCAGAAATCTTCAGGGATGCCACTTGCTTCCTCTGCAGCTTCCAGAGAAAAGTGTGAGAATGCTATGCTGTGTTCAGGTCTCCTCTGATCCAGCTTTATCTGCACATCTGGACGTTTTAGACACTTTCTATGGTGCTGGTGCCTCGTTTTTCCTGTCAGTGAAATAAAACCTGTCTTTTTGAAAACAAAAGTTTGAGAGTGACAGGTGAGCAATGGCCCTCATAGGAACTGGATCAGGAAACCATCTGCAGTACCTTTCAGCTTCTCCTAAATCACGTTAACCCACCTATGCGGCAAAAATCCACAGGCTCCTCTAGGCTGTGCTGGCTGACTTCATGAGACGATAACATGGAAAATCCCAGCTCTCATCTTTAAAACAGACTCTGCGCTAAAAGAGAAATGTACCATACGTACTGTGGAATAAAATTTGCTTTCCTAAAGAGCCTTTACAACACCTCAAATAACTTGGATGAAATGTGAAAATTCAATATTAGAATGTAAAAACATGCTTAAGGCAAACTGACCTTGCAACTTGAAAGCAGAGCTTCTCAGTTTTGTCTCTGTAAAAAAGAAAAAGCTGAAATAGTTTAACTTGCTTTGCTTTCAGACAAACGCCTCAGTTCACAACATCTTCAATTAAATTCCGTAAACGTAGGTTTTATGTGGTGTTCAGCAGTAATACATATGCATTTTGTGCTTAACCCTTCAATGACCTCATCATTGGTCCCACATCACAAACAGAAACAGCTCAAAACGCCAAACGTAGCTCACCAGAAGACGAGCACAGCACAGGTGGATGCGTCTCTGCTGCTGTCAATAGAATGAGACCCTCCACTCAGTCGTGGCAGCAAAGTGACAAGAGTATTAAGTAAATTCAACATGTCGAAGAATTAAAATACTAAAATAATTCAATAAGGTTCAAAGAAGAAACATAATCTTTACTAAGAAGAAGAACACTTTAGTTAAACTAACATAAATTACAGCAACACATTCGTTAAAACTGCTCAAATTTTTGGGAAAGAATTTAATTGTTTAAATGTTACACTGGGGAATTTTAAGTTACTTTTCCTAAATATAGGAGTAAAACAGTTCTAATTCTTTCAGACAAATGGTCACTTTGATACAATGAATTCTGGTTAAATCCGCGAGAAGATTACCAAATTATTTTAATCAGAGATGCATTCTGACTGAACAATATAATAAACTTTCTCTTTGCCATAATATGTTTCACTGAATTCAAATACTCAACATATACTGGAAGGTATAAGTAAAGTTTATAAAACTTACATAAATTTTTTTTTTCCAAAAGTGTTTCTGTTTTTAATGGCTGATATGAGTTCAGTTTATAACCTGCAACACTCCAGCGTGCAAAGTCCTGATAGAAACAAGACTTTAAAAAACAAACCAGGATGACAAAAACAACAACAAATTAACTCTTTAAAAACACTAAAAAAAAGAGCATCAAACATCAGAAAGACTAAATCTGCTGGCCTTTTAGTGAATGGGGTGACTATGATCTATATTAAATGTAATAAAAGTCGAATGTTTCTCCTTTCCTGCACTCTTCTTTCAAATGAAAATCCTCCTCTCTTCTTCCAACAGTTGTTTATCTGTGTTTCACCTCCATCAGCTCCTGGTTTTCTGTTCATGTTGAAGGCTCATCCTAAATGCTGTCTGGTTGTTTTGTTTCTTTGTTTTTTGGCCTGATATTGAATGATTAGAAACGGATCTGAACAGACGCCTTGGACATTGACATAGTTACAGACAAACAGGCTGGAGCATAAATGTGGGACATGCTCAGATTTTCGCTCTAAAGAAAATGGATCAAAGTTAGGAAGTTCCTCCACTTTCACAAGACTTTAATGGTGGCTTGGAGTGGACCACAGCCCGCACTGAGGATTCTGACGGCCACTGGCAGGTTTAGAACTTGACCAAGCTAGCAAGAATATGATTGAAGTAATACCCCATCATGATGGACACTGTCAGCTGCGTAACAAAGGGGATATCATGTTATGAAGAGAACAAACTATGAGGAATTATTCGAATTTTGGAGCCAAAGTGGTTTGATGCATATTTACATCAACAGGCGTGAAGAATGGGAATGAAGTGAAGAGTTTATACCTATTTTAGACTGTCTGGCCAGCATGCGATGTTAAGGATGTTAAGGATGTTACCAAGGCGGCGTGGGGGTGTAGTTCTGGAATCGTGAAACCAGAGGAAGAAGCTGAGTTTCTCTGCTGATGGCAGAGGACTTGCAACGTTGTGTCACAATGCACACATATAGAACATGATTGGTTTATCTGAAGCTTAATCCATCATTCCAGGTTTATTCTATGACCTTGATCCCTGTACAATAGATTCACAGCTGCAGGCTGGGATAGTCGTTTGCTTTGAGTCAATTCTCTCTCCAGGAACAGAGAAATCCTGCTCCGTGTTTTTGTCTTGGACTGTTTTGGTCAGTGTTTTTTTTTCTGCATCAGCTCTTGTGTTTGTGCTCCTGTGCTGCAGCTGTCCCCTCTCATCAGAATGAGGTGTGTGGCCCTCAGCGTTCTCTGCCTGCTGTGGTCTAACTCCATGCAGATGGACAGACATGACCCCAGAAGTGCCCCAGGGGCAAATGACACAGCACTCCATAGCGGTGCAGTGGGTATGTGACTCACTGCTCACCAAACTTCATGAACATTTTGTTCCTTCAGTCTTTGAAAACATAACAAACTTCCTTTTGGTTGCAGAGAATCCCTGCAAAGCCATCCCGCTGGATTTCGTCTTTGTCATTGACAGCTCTAGAAGCATCCGCTCCAACGATTACGAGAAGGTCAAGACCTTCATCATTAACCTGCTGCAGTTCCTTGACATTGGCCATGATGCCACCCGCGTCGGCCTGCTGCAGTACGGCAGCGTGGTTCAGCCAGAGTTCTCCCTCAACACGTACGGCAGCAGAGCGGAGGTGGAGCAGGCTGTGAAGAACATGGAGCACCTCGCCACAGGAACCATGACCGGTTTGGCCATCCAGTACACCATGGAGACGGCCTTCACTGAGGACCATGGAGCCCGGCCTCTGAACATGCACATTCCACGAATCGCTATGATTGTGACGGATGGGAGACCTCAGGACACGGTGAAGGAGGTTGCAGCTGAAGCGAGAAAGGCTGGCATCCAAATCTTTGCTATTGGAGTTGGCCGGGTGGACATGAAGATCCTGAAGACCATAGGGAGTGAGCCTCACTCAGAGCATGTCCACCTGGTGGCCAACTTTAGCCAGATAGAAAGTCTGATCTCGGTCTTCCAGTCCAAACTATGTGGAGGTAACAGACCTCAGCGGCGCCTCCCTTCGACAGTTATTCGGCATGTTTCTTGGTGTCTGAACGGGAACGTTTGTACCTCCATTAGGGTCAGAGCTGTGCGAGGTGGTGGACCATCAGTGTCAGCACATCTGCATCAACGTCCCTGGTTCATACAGGTGCAAGTGCAGAAAGGGCTTCAGCATCAACCCGGATGGCAAAACATGCCAAGGTGAAGGAGCGTTTTAGGAAATGAGCTGCACCAATTCTGCTTTCCTGTGGACGCTCCACAGCAGAAGACACTTTCACTTCATCAGAAAGATTGTTAAAGATAACAATCCCTAGTAAGAGTTGATATTTGTATAAGGTAAAGGTGATTTCTTTTTTTAATTCGGTTTTAAATAAAACTTCGATCGTGGTGGTGGACTGAAGCTGGCAGCATGTTTGTGAAATTCCATGCAGATTGCTCAAACAAAGTTTTCTTTTTCCATATTTTGGGTAAATGTGAAAGTGTCACACTCGAATGACTGCCAAACCTGTGGCCATCCCATAATAATTTTTCAGACTTCTTTTGGATGTCCCCAACATGTGCGTTCGGTTTTGGTAGGACAAAACACTGCAAAACATTGAGCCCCACAAGTGATTTTGGCCCCATGTACTTCATTGATGGTTTCTGCTGCTGTGATGTCATCTTTTTTTTTGTTTGGGGGGTGGGGGGCGTTCACTATGCCCAAAAATTCATTTTCCCAGGGTACTCTATTATTATTATTTCTGCAAATAATGGTTAGTTTTTGAGTATGTGGTAGAGGCGACATTTTTGCTCAACAGCAAAGACAGAAAGAAGAATTGCAAAACAAACTGATCCTTGCAGTCCAGACCTGCTGTGGGACATGACCATAACTCAATAAACAGAAAACATACATTTATATACTATTATTAAATATAAATTTATTTATTAGTTACTATTTATATACATGAACAATTTGTTTAGTATATGATAAATATGTTAAACATTTTTAGGTAGCTAAAATCTCATAATAATGAAGGGTAAACAGATTTTGTTTGAAGTCTTTGTGAAGGATGAACAGCACGTCATGGAGGTCTTTTCCTGTGCGACTGAGCGGCCGGTCTGCTCCTGCTGTTCTTCTGGGCTTTGATGATGATTCTCCTCACTGTCGTCTGTCTGCAGCTGAAGACATGTGCGCTGAGGTGGATCACGGCTGTGAGCAAATCTGTGCAAACCTGCCTGACGGCCACGAATGCCGCTGTCGTCCAGGATATGAGCTCACTGTGGATGGAAAGACTTGCAACAGTAGTGTTGTGTTTTATACTTTCCTTCCTCTATTTCTTCTTTTTTTTAAACACATAACAACACAGGTGAGGGGCAATTTGGATGTAAATATAATTTTACTGAGTGGGGATCACTTAGTGGGACATGATTAGGTTTCCAGTTGTAAAGTTAGTGATGTCTTGGCCTCCTAATTTAGGAAAAGGCTCTCCGTGCTCCCCCAGTTCTTGTTCACTTTGAAATCATTATTCGTAATTAAAAAGCCACTTCCTCTGGTCAGGGATCGACTACTGTGACCTGGGGATCCATGGCTGTGAGCACAGCTGCATCAGCCTTCCAGAGTCCTTTGTCTGTAGATGCATGAAGGGCTACAGCCTCAACCTGGACGGCAAGACCTGCAGCAGTGAGAGGCTCTTATGTTATGATGTCATATCAGTGGGCACATACATTACGCCGCAACAGGATCAGGAAACAGTGAAGCTTCTGCTTTTGTAATCGCCAGCAATGCTCTTGCTCTTTTCCAGAGATTGATCACTGTGCAGATGGCAGTCACGGATGTGAGCAGGACTTCATGAGCACTGACGACAGCTGTGTGTGTAAATGCAGGAAAGGATACACACTCAGACCTGATGGAAAGACCTGTAGAAGTAAGTGGACATGTTTTCACTAAATGCCTTTAAATTTCATGTTAGTTCAGGTAAATGAATAAATGAACAATTTAAAGGCTTTCTCAAGCTGTTCCAAACAAGAAAGAAACTTTACAGTTTACAGTACTTTACAGTGTACATTAATGCCAATCATTCCTGGAACAACACAAAACTCTGGAAGAAAAGATAAATAATATTTGGAATGCTTCTTTTTTACTGTTTTGTTGAGAACTTAATACAAATGTCATTGTGATGACATTTTATATGCTGCAGAAGTGTATCATATTAAAGATTGTTGTTTTCACTGCTGTCTTATTCTCTTTAAATGTGCCACATGTTACAAGAAGTAATCAGGCCAGAATATGTTTTTACAATGTAGTTACTTTACCTTTACCACCAAGTTAGCATTGTCTCATTTGGTAAGGTCAGAAGACCAAGTGTGTCTATACACTATACAGGAAGGTAATACGTGTACATACCCAGCATTTACTACCATGTAAACACACTGTAAGTACCCAGTAAATTCCATAAAAAGTACCATGTAAATACCACTTAAGTACACTGTAAGTACTGTACTTTAAAAGAAAGCGTTACCATTACATAAGTGGTAGGATTCAAGTCATTCTAAAAATTAGTATTAAAACGGATTAATATAATCCAGTTTAATCCAGATCTTTATGAGGCCATCTTATTTTGTTAAAACAATGGCCAATACAAGTGACCCACAGATTAAATTGTAGAATTATTGGTGAGAGAGAACAGCAAAGAGACAAGAATACACTGGCTAGAACATAAGAGGACAAGAGAGGTAACTTCATAACCGTAGTTGTTGGAGGATGAAGTGGACAACCGCAGACTAACTAGAACATCTGTCATCGTGTATTACCAATGTATAGCTGATATACATTGGTAATACACGTGATAATGCCATACAACATGTCAATTATTAGAAATGAATGATTGTGATAATGGACACCTTGAAGGGCATTTTCCTGCTTATACCATGGTCACTTACAAAAGAAATAGATATGCAATACAAGTACTTTAGTCTTGCTATTTAACATGTTTAAATCGTTTTTCCCAAGAAACAGAATATTTGATGCGTGGTGTGATGCGTTGTCATGGTAACAGCTAACAAGCCTTCACCGACCTGGCTATGTAGCAGCGGAGGAAAGTGGTACATGTTGCATGTTTAGTGATGTAAAGCATCATTTTAGAGGGAAGGTTCACCTCTTCCTGCTTGCTTTTGTCCAGATCTACAACTTCTATCTGCATTTTTCCCCAGCTGTTTCCCTGTGATTTTCAAGAAGTTAGGAAACGATCAACAAAAATCCCTAGGATGAGTTTTCATTTGTAGCTAATACTAATACTAATTCAAGATGGCGGCCTCTTCCCGAGGTCAAAGGTTGACGAAACAAAATGTTTCCTTTTCCAATATTGTGGCAAAATGTGAAAATCGCCAAATTTCCCATTTTGCCACAATTTGGCCACCAAGCCGTAGGTTGAGTGGCCATCCCGTAATTATTTCAAGACTTCCTTTGGATATCCAGTTTGCATTAGTTTCGTTAGTATATTTTAAAATATTTCTTCCATTAGAAATTTTTGGCCCATTCATTTTTTTTACAGTTATTTGACATAAAACACTTAATTGATGGTGTGAATGAGCATAGAGCAAAGACCTCAATTTGAAATCAATAGAAGAGTTACTTTGAAAAAGTTTCTTTGGGAAGAAAAAAAATCAAAAACAAACAATAAAGTATTTTTGGAACTGATGTTTTAATTATGTTGTGACTTCCTCTGTTTGCATTCAACATATTATCAATGTATGAAGTTAAACGGTTACGTTTTTTTCTGTGTAAAACAGGGTAATAATTTGGCCGGTAAAACTATGTTTAGATTTTTTTCTCTACTGGCCAGCTTGGCCGGTGACTCAAATATGTAATTTCGGATCTTTCTGCTGCAGAGATTGATCACTGTGCAGATGGCAGTCACGGATGTGAGCAGGAGTTCATGAGCACTGACGACAGCTGTGTGTGTAAATGCAGGAAAGGATACACACTCAGACCTGATGGAAAGACCTGTAGAAGTAAGTGGACATGGTTATGTTTGAGTAGGTTTTCTATTGGATTAATTTATAAAACAAAGAAAGACTTTTTCCAAGATCTGCAACCGACACTCTTGAAATAGGAGCCTGGGGTATACATTGCAGGCCTGCAGATATGAACTGTGATTTTTATAGTCAAACGACAGACCTTCAGGCGTTGTACTGTCTAACTCCTAATAATCCTAAACTGGAGCATCAAGGGGAAGCACTGAAAAAGCCCCATCCCTGCTGGAGATGCTCGTCCACAGTAAGTGAAGTTTGTCTTCCTGCAGAGACAGACCATTGTGCTGACGGGAAACATGGCTGTGAGCAGGAGTCGGTCAACACAGAGAACTCCTGTGTGTGCAAATGCAGAGGAGGATATTCGCTGCAACCCGATGGAAAGAGGTGCCAGAGTGAGTGCCAAACTAAGATCATGTGCTGCTGGATTTTTGAGGGTGTATTCAGGCACATTTGGTCCGCTTTAAGTCAACCAACAGAAACAGAGAAAAAAAAAAGAGTTCAACTGTTTATTTGTTGGAACGTTTATTTTAACACAGCTGAAAATGCTTTTCTGTGTCTCGTTAGGTGGCACGCGCTAGACAGGCGCTGCCGTGACATCATCCTTAAAGCTACCTTCTAGTTCCTAACAGAATTCTCTTAAAAATAATGATATAAGACCACAACGTTGAGACACAGCAAAGAAAAAGGTGGTTGGATGAATGCAGGTTCATTAAAACAACTTTTAACGTCCTTTCACTGTTTTCCCGACAATTTACATGTCAATAACACTTAGCAGCGTACCGTCATACCTGACGTCTCATCAGCACTGCATCCACTGAGTTAAAGCACACACGGCACGTCTACCTCGCAGTAACCGCCTTACAGCATACCTCCGGTCTACCAAAGTTACAAGTAAAAAGTGCTACCGATGTTGAAAATTCTTTATTGAAATATAAAGTTTGACTAAGTTATCTGTCCCGGGAAAAATTGTAACTCGAATCCAAATTCTTCCCCTACCCCTACAGCTTCTTTCTACCCCTCCAATTGTTGGGGCATTTGTAAGAAGTGATATTTTTGAAAACATTTTTGAAAGCAAATATTTAATATTTTCATTTGCTACTTAGAAAGTTTTGTTTGCAATGTGTTGGCATAAATATCACATCATACATTTGGACTGGTAGGGTTGTCCAAAATAGTTTTTAAAATAAATAAAATAAAATAAATTTATACTGTATTCATCCCTCAATGGGGAAATTCTTCTCCGCATTTGACCCATCCCCTGGGGGAGCGGTGAGCTGCAGCTGAACCGCGCTCGGGAGGCAGTAGTGTTAAGGGCCTTGCCTAAGGACCCCCACTGGGTGATGTTAACTGCTCGCCATTGATATGGTAATTGCCCCCCAGTACCATAGCTTATTCCCCTCCGGGAATCGAACCTTGGAATCCTGCATCGTAGTTTGTCACCTTACCAACCGAGCCACCCAGCCAAAAAAGGATGTTTGGTATCGCTCTGTGCTGCAGAAGGAGAAAGGCTTTTCTTCACGTGGTTGTGCTCTGATGCACAGAAGTTTACATGTAAATGTTAGCAATAACTTTTTGATTTAGCATGACTTTCTAAAGTTATAAAACTGATGTTATGTATTTTCCGAGCGCTAGCAGCTCTGCACCAACATAGCTAACCCGCGACTGTTGATAACGTCATTGAGTTGGAGTAACGTCTGAACCTGAAGACACTGGGGTTTTGTCTGAATTCATTCTCTACTCACTATATGGTACACTATATAGTGCACTCACCATTTTGTAGTGCGTTTTTGAATCTACAATTCCAAAATCGAAGGGCCCTAGAAATCTCCCAGAAGTCTCTACGAAAAACCAGTGTGCATCAACGTTCACTAGATTGGCGAATATAGACCACAATGCATTGGTTTTGAACAATTTTTGCATAGAAAATGTATTTAAAAGTATTTTTTGATAAAATATCAACATTTTCTTCTTTAGAATACAGTGGAATCATAAATGGTGGTTGCAAAACGCTTATATCAATGAGATTTTCACTTCGTGAAATCAATGACGTCATAGTCACCGTTAAAAAAAAAAAGTAGTGAGCATGATGGGAATGCTTTTAAAATCCAGGACACTAGATGGTCGTGCACTATATAGTTTTTTTTTTTTAGAAGTTAGGGCTTCGGGTGGGACTTCTGATATAGTTTTCCAAACTCTCTGTTTGGAGTGCTAAATGTTGGGAGAAGCCGTAGACGTAGGGGAAGAATTCAGCCTTTCTCTTGTTGTTCTGACCTGCCCTCACAGTTCCTGGCCAATGACTGATGAGATCTTTAGTCATGTGGTTTTGTTTACAAGTTTTGGTCTGTAGCAGAATAGACTGCTTGATGCCAGTCTGAATACAGACCAAACGCAAAGTTTGGGACTCGATCTGGAACAAATTAAGCGACTTGATCTGGAAGAGGGATTTTCCCAGTCTGAATACACCCTAAGAAACAGAAGCAGATGCTGTTAAGAAAACAGTATAAATGTGAAGGATGATAGTGATTGTGAATAAAAAACAGAAACTGTGAATCTGAAGCACAGTTAGCAAAACCTATTTAGCCTTAGCTACTATTGTGTGTGTCCTCTGTGCAGCAGTTTGCATGTTGCCTAATTCTGAATGTATTTTGGAGCAGCTAGCTCAGGGGTCGGCTACCTTTATCACTCAAAGAGCCATTTGGATCAGTTTCCTACAGAAAGTAAAACAACGGGAGCCACAGCACCCTTAGGAAAACCCTGTGTTTTCAGTGAATTTTACACGTTTCTAAAGTTCCTGAAGAAGTGTTAATTTTTTTGTATCCTCTGTCATTTAATGGGTTCCATTGAGAACTATTTCCAGAGAGGCCACAAAACTAGTAAATGTCGTAATATGTCGCAACCAACCAGCAGTTAATCCGCTTCTCCAATAGATTTTTGTCAACAAACTTTTTTTCTCATCTGGATCAAGATGTTTTTTGGGCAAATGCTGCGTGTTTATTCTGGAAAGTCTTGCAACATATGAGACTTTGTTGTTTGCTAATTCCTCATCATACTGGTAAAGTCGTTGAAAGCAAACAAATATGCTCAGGTGCTATTAAATGTCCTATTTTCTTCAGGAACTTCAATTTTCTCTTAATTCCCCATCATTGTCCTACCTGGGTGGGAACATTGTTGGGATTACATGCCGGCGGGAGTCGTGGCGGTGACGCAGGTTGATAGTCACATAAAACTATCAACTTTACTTAGAAAATGTCTACATATAGATTTTTTTAAACCTAATACTTAGCCTGTTAGTTTTTTGTTTTGTTTTTCAAATTATTTTTATGAACCTTTGCTGTTTACTGCTTCCCGACCGTAGTCGCCAGCACAGAAGAGCCGCTCCAGGGACGAGCAGCTCGCCTGGTTCCAACCCGCTCCTTGGGGGTATTCCAGAAAGCATGTTTAAACGACCCTGACTTAAACCCTGAACTCTGGCAGAAATCCGCCTGAACTTGCTTACTTTGTGTGTGTCGGTTCCAAAAGACCGGATATGAGTTGGCGTAATTATGCTCGACTTGGTAACCCTGGGCGTAATGCGCGTGCACGGCAAGTACATAAAGTTTTCTCATTCTCAATGGATCGCCGAAGTCCGGAGTCATTATGGAAACGCGTGGAGAAAAAAAGAGAGCGCTATACTTCAGTGAGACAGAGTAGGGGATTTTAATGACGGCGTTTGAAGATTATACGACCATCAAAAAAATAATATGGTTGAATCAGCAAAAGGAAGAGTTTCTCCTTGGAGAAAAAGAACGGACAAAGTGAATGCATTAGTTTCTGATCTTATTTCCAATTAAATTATAAAATATATAAAAAACGCCCCTCTCACCCTCCGCGGGTGGTTCTCCTCCAAGCTCGGGTCCTCTACCAGAGGCCTGGGAGCTTGAGGGTCCTGCGTAGTATCTTAGCTGTTCCTAGCACTGAGCTTTTCTGGACTGAGAGATCTGAGGTCTTTCCATGTATCTTTTGTAGCCACTCCTCCAGCTTGGGGGTTACTGCCCCGAGTGCTCCAATTACCACAGGCACCACTGTCACCTTCACTTTCCATGCTTTCTCAAGTTCTTCTCTGAGTCCCTGGTATTTCTCCAGTTTCTCATGTTCCTTCTTCCTGATGTTCCCATCGCTTGGCACTGCCACATCCACCACAACGGCTTTCCTCTGTTCTTTATCCACTACAATCCAGGCTGTGCACAGGTTGGTGTGTCCTGACCTGCAGTCTTGAGCGACTTTTTTGTCAACCAGGATTGGTGTTTGGCTCCTCTGGAGTCTCTACCAATGCCCTTCTGTGTGTTGCTCATGTATTGATCCGTGTGTCTATTTATCTTGGTTGCAATGATGCCTGACATGAGCTTCCATGTTGTGGACAGACAGGTTATTGGCCGGTAGTTGGATGGGACCGCACCCTTTGAGGGATCCTTCTGGATCAGGATCGTTTGCCCTTCCGTTAGCCATTCGGGGTGAGTCCCATCTCTTATCAGCTGGTTCATTTGTGCTGCCAGGCACTCGTGGAGTGCGGTGAGTTTCTTTAGCCAGTAGGAATGATGTCAGGGCCTGGGGCTGTCCAGTTCTTCATACCTGAGACTCTATCTTGGATGTCTGCCACTGGGATGGCTACTGGATTCTGTTCAGGGAGGTTGCTATTTTCTTTTTCAGTGAGACCAGCCACTGGGCATTGCTGTTATGTGCTGTGTCTTTCTCCCACATACTTTTCCAGTACTGTTCAGTTTCTTGGTGGGTCTGCTCGGCTGTTTTGACCCTGCCACTGAGCGTAGGCTGGCAGGCTGAGTTGCGAACAGCCTGTTTATCCGTCTGGCTTCATTGTCTCTTGTGTACCTCTTTAGGCGGCTGCTGAGGGCTAAGAGCCCTTGTTCGGCAGTTTCCAGTATTTCAGGTATTAGCATCTGGCTGTATCTCTTAGGTACTTGCTTCCTCATTGTACCTCTTTGAGCCTCTGTCAGCTTACTCACATCCTTCTGAGTTGCCTTGATTTTGGCCTCTAGCTGTTGCTTCCGTGGTGGGTTTTGTTTTCTCCCATGGTTGCTCTTATAGCCAAGGATCTCAAGAATCACTGCTGCTGAAGTGTAAACTATTTCATTGGTTTCTGTGATTGTTGTGGTAGGAATTGCCCTCAATGCTTCATTCACAGCTTCCAGGAGACTTTCAGGTGGTACATCACTTAACTGTTGTAGCTGGTGTCAGGGTTGCCTAGTGTTGATTCCAGACATGATCTTGTTTTTCAGGTCAGTTGCTGCCTTACTAAGCATATCTGTGGTTGTTGGGGCTGTGTACCCGAGCTCAGAGTGGGAGTGTGGTAAAGCCTCCTCTCTGACCTGCTGTTCTGGCTCCCCCATGGTGGTATTGCAATTGTATTGTGCCGCTTCAATGCAGTTGGAGTTGCCGTTTGTGGATGTTAGAACATTGGACTGCTAGTTGTTTGGAAGTTTGCCATACTGATTGTGGGTTTCAAAGCATCCATTCATTCCACATTCTCTGCATATCACCCTTCTGGGTGGGATTGCTTGATTAGTAGCATTCTAACAGAACCTTGTTCTCACATCTAGTCCATTTCCGTGTTGTTCCAGCAGCCCACTTTCCATCAGGATATATATATATATATATATATATATATATATATATATATATATATATATATATATATATATATATATATATATATATATATATATATATATATATATATATATATATATATATATATATATATATATATATATATATATATATATATATATATATATATATATCTTCTTCTATATATATATATATTCTATATATATTCTATATATATATATATATATTCTATATATATATATATATATATATATATATATATATATACATATATATATATATACATATATATACATATATATATATACATATATACATATATACATATATATATATATATACATATATACCTTAACCTTAAATGAATTGATTCAAGTGGTAACAAGTATTTGAGTTAAATTTATTCTACCTTATTTCTTAATGTCTATCCAACTCAATAATTGTTTATTACTCAAATTTACATATATATCTAACTGTCATTTTACTCCAATTCAATTAAATGTTTTTCCATCTTAATTTATTGCACAGATATTCTCATTTTATTATCGTTAAAATGAATCACAGCAGCACCAAAGTTGCACCTACTTAATTGAATTAATTTGAATGAAAGTAAAATAAATGTCTGAAAACTACGTGTTATTTTTAGATTGACTGAACTCAAAAAAATTATTTATCTTAACCGAAGCAAATAAGTAATTTGATCAAAGTAAAAAGTTTATTTTTCCAACATCCATATGTGGTCTTATCAGCCTCTCACGGTGGAAAAAGTATTATCTGAGCTTCTTCATCCACTAAATCATTTTCAAATGGACACGCCATGCTGCTTCACTTCTCTGAAAACAAACTAACCTTCAACTAAACCTGATCCAGACCAGGTTATGTTCAGAGCATGAGTTGCTATGGCAACTTGACATACCCTGAAACATACCTCCTTTTTTGGAACCCAAAGCTGAGGTTATCCACTTCCTTAGCCTCTAACTTACCGTGGTAACTAGCATAACCTGCTTTTTGGAATACCCCCCTGGTTCAGACCTGCTCACAAAAATACAACAGCTGATCGACAGACAACCCAGAGCGGTCCTGCATGATGAGGCTTTTATTCACTTCTCATTCAACATGTACTGTCTTTTTAGAAGAACTTTCCATCCCATAACAGACTCTGATCCACGTTCACACGCCTCCTCCGCGCGTTCACGCTGCTCTCCTCCTTCTGCCCGCTAGAAACATCCAGATGGTTTTCCATGACAATCTTAGAACATTATAGTTA
Source organism: Oryzias latipes (assembly GCF_053564925.1). NCBI lineage: Eukaryota > Metazoa > Chordata > Actinopteri > Beloniformes > Adrianichthyidae > Oryzias > Oryzias latipes. The sequence continues at coordinate 7,925,509 of NC_136252.1, read as the reverse complement.
TTTCACAAAACACAGAGAGCCGCAGCACAGGGATGCGGCACCGGAGCCCCAGGTTGCCGACCTCTGAGCTAGAAGGTCAGTGTTAATTCCCAGGCTCAGATAGATGAAGGGGGAATTCTGTATTTGTGATTAACACTATTCATATTTTGTTCTGATCTTTGTGCTTGGAGCCTCTTTTTCTGCAGTTTTGTGACGGATAGAGCTCTTTGACATGTGTAAATAAGACAGTTTCCTCAGGTGTGGACGTGTGTCAAACACTGGAGCACGGCTGTGAGCATCAGTGTGTGGCCAACGGCAGCTCCTACATGTGCAAATGTTTTGAGGGATTCATCCTGGCTGAAGATAAAAGGAGCTGTAAAAGTAAGAGAGCATGTACTAGTGGTAGCGCTTCTTGAAATTCAAATGCATGAACTCAAATGTCCCTTGTCCTGGCTCCTGACAGAACCAGAGTGTCACGATGGAGTCATGGATTTGGTCTTTGTGATCGACGGCTCCAAGAGTCTGGGTCCTGCCAATTTCGAGTTGGTGAAGCAGTTTGTGAACAGCATTGTGGACTCTCTGGACATCTCCAGGACCGGGACTCATGTAGGCCTCATCCAGTACTCCACCAAGGTGCGCACAGAGTTCACCCTGGGTCAGTACGTTACGGGGGACAGCATTAAGCAGGCTGTGGGTCGAATGCAGTACATGGGGAGGGGCTCCCGAACCGGCTCAGCCTTACGTCACATGTTCGAGTCCAGCTTTTCATCCAGGGAAGGAGGCAGGCCAAACACGCAGCAAGTCACCATCGTGTTCACTGATGGAAGGTCACAGGATGATGTTTCTGAATGGGCCAGTAAAGCTAAAAGCTCAGGTGCCTCTCCTCATTTCTCCTGACTTCCCATCAGGCAACAGGCTCTCAGAAAGTGTGTGTGCTGCAATTGTTCATCATCAGCTTGTTTTCTGTAACTTTCAGGGATCACAATATATGCTCTGGGTATCGGCAAAGCCATTGAACAGGAGCTAAGAGAGATCGCATCAGAGCCTAATGAGATGTACCTCTACTATGCTGAGAGCTTTGAGAAGATGGGAGAAATTACCCAAAAGCTCAAGTCCAGGATGTGTAAAGGTAAATGATGAAGAGGGTTGCTGGGGCCAACCCAGACACTGTTGGCCAGAGATGGGGTACACCCTGAACAGGTTGCCAGTCTGGTGCAGGGCCACACATTCACAACTCCAGGACAATTTAGGGACACCAGTAAACTAATGAAGCAGGTTTATGTCTTTGGGAGGAATCCACACATGTGCAAACAGATCATGCAAACTCCACTCAGATAGAACCCAGCTGGGATTTGAACCGGGGCCTTTTCGGCATGAGGCGAGAACATTTACCAATGATTGCAATTCTACAATTGTTTGATTGATTGATTGATTGATTGATTGATTGATTGATTGATTGATTGATTGATTTATTTATTTATTTATTTATTTATTTATTTATTTTCACAGACAGCTAGTAGTTACAAAGTTGTACATTCAAAGAAGTAGCAAACATTTCTACTGAAACCTACTGGAGTCAGAAGGTCTCAGAAACATTGCAGTAAAACAACAATCCAACATAATTAAGCAACTTCATGTATGAACGTTGAATTCATTCAGAAGATTAAGAACAGCAAGTTTTTTTTTTGTCTTTCAACTCAAACCCCCCATTAATTCACCTTTTAAAAGACTCTTTATGCTATTAAATTGGCGGCTGAAGAGCTCAGTTGGCTGGGTGCAGGACTGGCACATGGGAAACCAGGGTTTGTTTCCCAGGGGGCACAATGAGCTGCATCCATTGTTGGTCCTTGGAAGAGACCCCTCACGCTACTGCCTATGTAGTCACAGGCAGGGCCAATGAGTTATATCGCTAGAGGAGACATTATGTAATTCCCCATGGGAGGAGAGCACCGCCATTTTGGTGAGGTCAAGTCACTGCTGCAGTGCATGCACGTGCACACATTTTTTGCAAAATGCCAGTTCATTGTGTGGGTTTCAACTGCCAACATCTGAGAAATTAGGCCATGAAGGAGGAAGGCACAACATTTGACAGGTAAGTACTATAATTCTTTTCTTTTAATGCTGCAGGGGCTTCATTAATAGTACACATGTTGACAAGCATGATGCTGCAGAGCTATTATCAACCTGCTGCATGATGTACATATAATTTGCTGTCAACAGAAATGTAAACTTTATTTTGTTAAACCTATACACAGTATACTAGGACTAGGCTATTACAGTAATATAGCTTTATAATTTTCTGACTCAGAGACTGAACTTTTCTTGCAGGTTTCCAATGGATTCAGACTTAAGGAAAAAGTGGGCCTTAGCAATCAAAAGAGCTAACCCAGATAGATGACTGTGGTTACCAACTAGCAATACAGTCTGGCTATGTTCAAAACATTTAGAGGAAACACACTTTGATTTGCTTGAAACCCAGCACCATACCTTCTGTGTTACACCAAATTGATCACTCCAATGAATCAGTAGGGTAGATCTATTGGTTTTCTTATTTTCCGAGTAAATCTATTGTTAACTTTTGGACTTTTTGTTGACTTATTATTCATTTATAATTTATTATTTATTATTATTATTATTACCATTATTATTATCATTATCATCATCATTATTATTATAATTGACTTATTATTGACTTATTGTTGGGCTTTTCTAAATAATTTAAATCACATGTCAAAGAGGTCTAAAACTTCTAAACATTTAGAAATTATTTTAAAAAAATCTTTGTAATAATTTTTGAATTTGTAATAAGTCCTGCAACTATGCATTTTTCCTTAAAGTTTGAGCTTTTAAGGTTTTGTGTGTGTGTGTGTGTGTGTGTATATATATATATATATATATATATATATATATATATATATATATAAATTATATAAAAGCTACTTAGATGCCACCATAGACTAGAAAGCATTGTCATGTGGACGCCGACGACCTCACCAAGATGGCGTCGCGCTCCGCCAGGTTTGGCCAGGTTTCCCAAGCGGGCGTGTCTCCTCTAGCGACATCTGGGTCCCCCTGTGCCTGTGCCCATCCTGGATAAAGTACAGGGTTGTGTCTGGAGGGCCATCTGGCTTTAAAATCTCTACTGAAACACCTGTGTTGTGCTGCCCCCTGAAGGGATTTACTGAAAGGTTAACAACAATGTTATGTCATTTCATTAATCCTGTCCCTCTTTGAGAAAAAATGGCAGCTTGTTTACAACTTGCAAGGCATTATGGGACCGCTGAAGAAAAGCTAGCTGGGGCTAGTGTCTGCTACAGATCTAAACGCCTGTGTGCAGTGGGTCTTTATGAATTCATGCCTATTAGATGATAGAGCATTTCTTTAGCTGTAAACAAAATTATTTAGAGACCTAATAGACATGTCCATGACCAGTGGCCAAGAGCTTTTTAGCACCTTTCCAAGCACCAGAGTGCTTCAGTCGCACATTCATAACCAGATTGTGATGACCAGTGAGACATGACCCCTGTCTCAATCACTACCTTAAAAAATGGCAGATCAACACTTGAACTTTTGCTTTCTGTGTTTTTGAACAGTCAGTGATGGTTATTTGTCAGATTTTAAAAAACATCCACTCTTTAAATATGACAGCCCACACTCTGAAAATGACAATGTTTGTTATAGATGTGATTCGGTTGAGTTCTAAAGAAGTATACCATTTTCAAACCTGTTTTGGACCACATTTTATCAGCCTCTTTGTTGTCAGAAGCATTGTCCTGATTGATGATCTGACAGCATTCTTCTGTAACCATCACTGCTCAAAACTCTGCACAACCGCAGCACGTCAACATATCCTATCAAAGCTTCCCCTGTGCTTTCTGGACCTGAGATGAAAGGTGCCAGGACTGAGGAGCTGTCGCAGAAATTCATCCAGACCTTTCTGACTCGCCCACATTTAGACATGGAGGGAGATGAGAGAAAAAGCGGACATGAGACCAGATCTTGTGCTTTTTTTCCCTCCACAGATAAACCAGCGGATGAAAGCATGTGCCAGTGTGAGAACATGATCATGTTCCAGAACCATGTCACAGAGAAGCTGAACAACCTGGTTCAGAAAAATATCCTTTTTGCACCTATCTGGTTGTGTTGCATCTCCTCTGTGTGGGTCAAAGTGAGCTCTGACAGCTTTGTGTTTGACAATCCACATGCATCAGTGTCTCACAAGGAAGCCTGATGTTGCTGATTGTTAGCCTGCAGGTTGGTTTTTGTGCCTATGGGGGTAACCTTGTGTGTTTTATGTGAGTCATTGCATGTACTGTATTGTTGCATCTTTTTAAGACCCACTCCAATCTTCTTTTGATCTGTTTTCAAAGTGTTCTCAGTGGTCTTTTAATTATGCAGTTTTTAGCCAAAACCCAAAAACCTGTGCCGGTTTCGAGGACATAGTTTCTGCAGAAATCACTTCTGAGTTGTGAAGCGGAGCAAACCCCCCCCGCCCCTTCCCCTACCCATTGCTAAGAGCTTGCCCGCCTTGCGTATTTTTTACAACACAGCTACAATCTCTTTTTTAAAACTGCGTTTTCTCGTCTGCTCCTGATTCGCAATGATTTAAATAAAAAATATAATCAGAATCTTAACTTTCTTGATGTTTGTCCTCCATCATCAGAGAAATCCTGCAAGAGGAGGTTAAAAAAGCCCAAAACACCATTTTCATCAGGATGGGTCTTAAAAGGTCATCTCAAACAGTACATGGTTGAAAATTGGGTCAAATATCAATGAAACATAAATAACTGGGTCTGTCATGACAAACGTATCTGCACACAGGAGGCATGTTCTCTAATCAAAGCTGCTGTAGGTGATCCTCTTTTATGCTGTTGAGAATATGTCTGTTTGGTGTGGATTTGCTCTATTCTGGGCCAAAAGGATAAACTTTTGTGAAATTCTTTAACATGTTCACTCGAAGACATGAATAAGAAGCTGGAGTCTCTGGAGAATCAGCATTTGCAGACATGAAGAGCTGGCATTCTTCAAACCCCCTTTAATCTCCATCAGTACGCTGTGCTGAAACAAACGCTGTTACAGTGACTTGACTTCTCCTCCCACAGATTTTGCCTTTATGAACTAGCCATGTACATTTATACATCATAAATAAAAATGGCATGAATTACATGCAGTTGTGTAGATTTCCAACCATTTTCAGCAGAAACATGGAGACAGACGGAATACTTTCCATCTTTAGATCTGGGATGAATGCATCCTAAAATAGTTAAATCCCTCCAGACTAAGGAAGACGATTTGGGTTTCATATCTTCTAGTCCTGGCATATGTGTCGTTTTGGCTCAACAATGAAGCCAAATAACCCCAGTAAACAGTTGTGACAGACCCCTCCCACAGTAACCGTCATATCTGATGACCAACGCTTCTTAAAGTCAAATATAATATTTTGTTCTTTTAAAATGAAACTTTATTGTTATTTTATTAATTAATTTTTGTACTTCGAATTTATCAATCTGACAAATTTCCTGACACAAAATGGTTTATTAAGAGACTGATCCATGAAAACAGGTAGTTTCAGCAAACCTTGACAAAGGTGAGAGTGACCTTCATCAAATTCTCTTGCACATTTTCTTCTTCTTCTCTAAACTCAGTTGATTTTTCATGTTTCATGTTTATCCCTTGTGCTATCTTAGATGACCCCACCCTTACATTGAATATTTTAGTTGCCTGACTGTAAACATTGATGTCTATAATGTTTTTATGAAGGTTTAATGTTAAACTAACTTGTTTTTCTAAAAAAAAAAAGTTTTTAGAAAAGCAAAAATTGATTTTGAGAAAAAAAATCAAACTTTTCTGCTATGATAAACTTTATATTCTATAAGTTGAATTTGTATTTTTAAATAAATAAATGAGACATTTGGCAGCTTTTTGTTCTTGTTCTTCTGACTTTAAAATAATCTGGTGCATTTGCAATACTAAAGATGACCACAGGGTGGGGATCATTCAAGTCACGCCAAAGCAGGAGGCCTGCTGACTTCATGAGGTGTTCACCGCCTCCTCCTCCTGCATAAGCAGTGGGACTATGAGCAGACAGCCTGCATTGCTGCGCTGCATGCAGTGAGAGCAGCTCACAGAGAGGGTAGTATGGTGCCCTGATGCTTTTAAGAACTTTCTGTCCATGTTTGCACTGCCTAATAGTCTTTCTTCTAGAAGCAAGCACCACTGAGCTTCCAGTTTTTTAAATTTATTTTTATCCTTTTGGTTTTTAAACATGGGGTGCTCATCCTCAAGTGCACAAACTGTTGATCAGGAGAAAAGACCAGGCACCAAGCCTGAGGAGACCAACGGAGACACTCTGGGTAAGTACCGTTCAGCTTGGTTGGAGTTTGTGACTGAAACACAAGACTGTTTTCATGTGTGAAGGGGAAAAGTCCTGGAGTTTAACTTGCTGAAGGCTGTGAGTGCTGCTCAGGTACACTCTGTGCTTTCTGCTCCTCTCTGCCTCGCAGTAAACACCCGACACAAACAACCATTCTAGTAAAAATACTTTCTGTCTTGATGACCAGTCAGCAGAGAGAGCCCTGTGAGTGACGAAACCATTTAAGGCATTTATTGATGAAATGAAGCCGCACAAGGAGATTTGTCTGACTTCAATGTGGAAAAGTCAAACTGTCAGTAAAGTGAAGAGGACCTCCTGTTAGGACCAGCTTCAGTGCCGCCTGAACAAAGTGCCCAGGCAGTGACCATCACAAAGTCGTGCATCACAGAAACACCTCACATCTATCAGTAACTGAGCACTAAAAGGATTTTTGCTTCCGGAATACCAGTTATGTCTTTATTACTGTAATGTAGTTTTCTGAGGGGAGTTTTTTTGAGGCACAAAGGCTTCAAGTAACGTGAGAGCACAAAAACTATGTTTAGCGCATTTGTCCATCTTTATGGCCTAAACTGACTGAAGCTGAAGGTTTGTAGAGAGAGAGTGAGTCATCTAATGTCTTACAGCTTGGAAGTATCTTGCACAACCCCGGCTGGCAGCAGTAACGTATGCGTCGTAAATGAACAGCAAACTCACATTTCTAACATGAAGCAGCAAGGCTGCGGCTTGCTGAGTTCATTTTCTAAAGGTGTGATGGAGTTTGACCGTGAAGTTTGACATCCCAGACCCAGAGAGGCCTGCTGGTGGGTCATGCAGTCAAAGTGACTCAGATCCAACATTTTGAGCATTTTATTTTTGGAAGCAGCTTACCATCTGAAACATTGGAAGTTATTGTTTGCTCCATCAGCGCAGGCACACTCCTTACACAGAAAAAGGTCCTGCAGGTGTATCTTACCTTTTGGGATGTCATTGCAGAGATGCAAACTTCATTTAGGTAAAAAGTCTACAAATTTGAGTTCCTGCTTGTGGGTACCTGACATGCTCATAAACAAGCTTTCCTCGGAACAATCAATCTCCATTTAGTTTCAAAGTGTAGTGCCTTCCACTGTAATAGAACAGAGTGGCAACAAAGCATACAGTATTTACCGTTTATACGTGTCAATTTGCACCTAACCACACAAAGACAGAGGGAAAGAGATTAGAGGGACAATGTCCACCCTCTAAAACTAAAGAAAGATTTAAATTTTATACATTTAAAAAGAACAAAATCACATGTTTTCATCATAGTGATTGTTTAAGACCATTGAAGAGTCGATCATTTAAATGATATTTTGTATAACAAAGATCCACCATGCTGGCAGTTCAGACAGAAAAGTGTCTGAAGGCCTCTGTGATCAGCTCTGCCTCTGCAGATACGACCCGTTTGGTGTTTAGTTGTACTTGTGCGTGCTCTCTGTATTGGCTATAAGCCCTCTAAAACAGCCTCTGATTGTCCATTCCACACACTGGCACATGTTTGAGCCACGGCAGACGCATCTGCATGCCTTCAGTGAGTTGCTGATCTGTGTGAAAGTGTCATACTACATGTTCAACTCTACAAAACTGTGAGGGCATATGTCCACACATGATTCGCGCTGCTGCAGCTCCTCTGTGCAGCATGTTGTGTTCTTCTGTTAGGACATTGTTTCTCCAACCAGCCGGCTTCTGTCACCTGCCGTAGATTGTGGCTCTTTGCAGATTCTTACATCATCTCTGCAAGAAAATCAGATGTTGTGGTGTAAATGTGGCTGCATGGGTGGAGGTTTGGATTCATACAGTGTGCGCTCTGTCTGACAAACCAGCTGCATGCGGCACAAACCATCTCTGGGCCGGTTCCCAGTCTGGGCCTCTGGTCTGAGCCCCGTCCCCCTCCTTCTCGTCCTCGTACTTTCAGCCAGCCACGCCACTGTTTTGACTGGGATCTGTGTCATCTTTGGCCTCTAAATCATGTTGACAAACGAGTCAGCCATGGCCGGGGTGGCAGTGTCTGTCTCCTCTGGACAGTCACCATTCAGTGCCACATCATGACAATCCTTCAAGCTGCAGCTTTACTAATATTCTAGACGGTGGATGCAGAATGTGAGTTCTGACTCAAAGAGACAAGGTTGGAAATATATTTACAAGAAAAGGATTACATAGGCCAATATTCACTTTTAAAGTTTTGACGTGAATTTTGTTTTCTATGAAAAAGTGAATGTTATATATGCTTCATGCTTCACGTAAGTGTTTTCTGAGCCACGCTGTAATCCTGTGCAAGCTGCCAGAAGCTCACATTCCCTTCCAGTCATCAATCTCAGCTCGTGGAAAAGCTTCTGACAGACAAATAAAATCAGGAAGCTGAAGCGACAACATGATCCACCCATTTAACTGAGTGGAGCCTTCAGTTTGTGGGTGGAAACTTGCTCTGGAATAAAGCAAACGTCAGGCTGGTGTGGATCCTGTAAGTGAAATGTGCAACCACACTCGTCAGGAATCCCGACCCACTATTGTTCCTCCTGTTTTTACCTGAGGCTTGATGGTTTGTTTACCCCTCCAGTATATATATATATTTTTTTCTTTTCAGAAATTCTGCATTGTTTATTTTTTAGATTATAGACAAAATGCACAAAGTTTGAATTTGTTTATTTGATCATAAAATGTGTCTTTCGATCGTCTTTCTACCCACTAGTATCGCGTTCAGTCCCACAGTGACTAGAAGAGAACATGGAGTAAGCGGTGAAGGAACATCTTCTGTTGTCACATCTGTTTTGTTTCCTCTGAGGGCCCTCTGGGCTTTAATAAATCACATTTTTAACTGCGGAAATGAAAGGATGTTTTCTTCAGTGCACGTTTGTGCCCATCATTGCTCATTTCCGTTCTCCTGCATTTTGTTAACTTAGACCTCGGTTTAAATTCCAACCCAGCGTTCCCAAAAACATGGGGGGGGGGGTCTAAAATTTGAAATCAAAGATCTGCATATCGTGTAAGTTGTTTTTGATCATGTATGTGATCAGCATTTACTGAAAGCCACTGCTTGGATGACAGCAGATGTTGCTCCTAAACCTGAATATCCTTCTCCCTTTGGTTGGTGCGCACACAGATGTGCACGTTTCCTGTTCCGACTTTGCATTTCAGATTCAAGCGATTTTGACTTTAACCCTTGTGCTATCTTAGATGACCCCACCCTTACATTGACGTGTTCTCCCTACCATGACAAAGGTGGATAAAGGTGGAAAGATTTCATGTAATCCATGGACACCAGTGAAGATCACAAATCATTGAAGAAAAAAGGTTCAGAGCACTGTCTAGTGGGTCTAGATGACCCAACTCCCAATGGTAAAGTGCATAGGACAGCACAAGGGTTAAACGCAGGATTTAACTTGGGAGTGTAGCATTTTGACTGGTGGACAGCAAGACATCTATCCTGTTTGCACATTTAAAAAAGACAGTGACGCAAAGTCTTCATCAAATGTCTGATTTTTGGCATAAGTTTGGACTTTTCTAAGTTTCCTGGTTTGTTTCTCTCATTTTTGCATCAGCAGGAGTCAGAAACGGCATTGTTGCAGATGATGCACAAACCATCGAAGACCAGATGCAGCTGCCTGTCCAGACTGCTTTAACAGAAAACATTCAAACAGGAGCTGAAGATGATGGAGAGCCATTGTTAATGGCCATGGAGGCCCAGGAGGACCTTGGTTCTGGGGAAGACCTCCTGTCAGCTACTGATCCGCAACCCGAGCCTGCTGTGTGTGAGGAAGTAGCACCAGAGACCGCAGCCACTGCTCTGGCAGAAGAGGAAGCAGCTCCTTCAGCAGTTGTGTCAGCAGAGGCTCCTCCTGTGGTCCTTGTTGAAGAAGTCCCTGCTGCTGAATCTGTGCAGGCAGAAGCCCCCACTGTCACCGAAGAGGTAGCTCCTGCAGCAGATGCTGAACTGGCTCCATCTGAGCCTGCAGCCGTTCTGGGGGTCGCCGAGGCAGTAGAACCCCCTGCTGCTGTTGCTCAGGAAACTCCTGCTGAAGCTCCAGCTGAGGCCCCCACTGAAGCGGCTGCTGGAGCCCCACCTGAGGAGGCTCCACCTGCAGAGGTCCTGACCCACAATTCAGCACCAGAGGCTGCATTAGAAAATCTGGCCGAAGTTTTGGAAAACAAACCAAATGAGTCTTCAACACCGGGAGAGGTTCCAGCCCAGAATGTAGTTTTGGAACCAGTGGAATTGTCTGTTCCTGCCGATGGAGAGCCCATTGTAGATGCAGATATTGCTGCTGCAACTGTTCCAGAAGTTCCTTCCCCACTTGTGGTTTCACCTGGTGCTCAAGTGGAGCTTCAGCCTTCTACTGAAGGGGGAAAAGCTTCCACACCCACCGATGAGACGGAGGAAACCCCACTGCCTGAACCTGATGCTGTGGAGCAGTGTCAGAATCCGGAAGCTTCAAGAGTTTCAGAAACTCTTCCAGAAGAAGGTGCAGCACCCAGTGTGATCTCTGAGGCGGGTACAGATGGAGAAAATGTGTCTGTGATTGAGCTCACCCCAACACAATCTGAAGGCCTGCCATCTCCAGCATCTGCTGCTGATCCAGACCAGGAAGCTTCAACAGATGGTATGGAGTTTTAACCTTTATTGGGCAGTTTTACATCTTTGATAGTTTGTTAAATCTCTTGCGTGGAAAACTGGTTGGTGTTTTAACTAACATTGGTTGCTAAGTTACTGCATTGAGGAGAATTCAGAGGAAAACAAGGTCAGAGGGGAAAGGAGGAGGAGAGGACCAAACTTTAGGAGAAGAACCAAAGCCCGATGCAAAAAACAACAACCTCTCCCTGCACCTGTATTTAGAAACTTAGAGATGATTTTTTTCATCTTCCACAAGTGACCGTTTCAGTTAGTGTCATCAAACTTCAGTGGTAAAACAGCTGAAGCAACCAAACATGAGCGTTTGACAAGAGTCATAACAAACTGATTTTCTAGCTCGGTGAATCCTGCAAATAAACCCCGACCGGTTTCCCAGACAAACCTGTCACGGTCACGCATCATTCCAGCTCAGGAACACGGCAGCGTGGCTGCAGGCTGAAACAGCTGCCAAGGTTAAGCAAGCATGCAGTGTGAAGCTCTGAGCGTGTGCCAACAAGAGATCGGAGGTGAGAAGGTTTCAGTAAGAGCAGCCAGCAGTCACAAGCGTTCTGCACACGCTCAGTCCTTCCATGTGGCCAAAGAAAAGTGAGCTTTCTGCTCCTGCAGTCTGAATGGGACACTGTTGGGCTCAGCAGACAGACAGCTGAATGTGAGAAAGAGAAGCAGCAGCAGGCTGTCAGAAGGAGAAATGAAGGCTTGTCTGGAGTGTGTTGATAAAACCAGGAGCATGTTTTCTGAACAATAGCTGCAGTCAGGAAACACTCACTTATTGTGCTTTATGGAGAACAATCATGCCCTGCTGCTCCAAATTACATGAAACAATACAATATTCAGCTCTGTAGAATTTTAGATTTAAGCTTATAGTTGATTTTTCCAGTCTGTATTTTCTGCGCTTTAAATGTTCATTTGAACCCTCTCAGAACGTGTGCTTTCATTTAGCTGCTCTGGTAGAGACAGACAGGCTGTATTGCATCAACTTTACAGGACTGTTCCTCTCAGGAAACCCTGGATTTGTGCAATTCACTATTAAACCAGTTCATCAGAACTGTGATGAAAACATTTGTTTTCCATCTTTCCCCTGAGGCCTGCAGGGATGGCACAGTCTCACATTTGTGACGGTGAAATCAGGTGAAACAAAAACATTTAGGGTGGGATCTGCAACGATGTTGAGAACTCAAAGAAAAGTTGTGTTTGCTGTGTTTGTGTGTGCAGTGTCTGTCTCTGACCAGTCTCTGGAGGAGATCCAGAGTGGAACAGCCAAAAAGGAGAACTGAGTCGGTAAGAGGAAACAATGGAGCCCTGGACGTGGCATTCAATCTATACTCAATATATAGATCACTTCCTTTTTATTGCCTTTTGGCTGCTCCCATCAGGGGTTGCTGAAGCAAATCATCCAGATTCTTCTAACACTCTCCTCTGCATCCTCCCCACTCACTCTATCATGTAACCTCTTCTTTCTAATGGCCTCTTTCCTTGCAGCTCTAAGCTCAGCATCCTTTGAATGACATACTTTTGTTTTTACGATATGAGTATTTACTCTTAACCTATTATTTACTTGTTACAAGTGAGAGGTGTTTACTTCTGTGTTCCCCTTCGGAATCATTAAAAACTGTTGTACCTTAAAAGTAAACTCCAGTCATTCATGTTTAGACATTGATGTTGTCACGGCTGTGAACATATGCACTCTAATTCATTCACCTTCTAATCCCTTTGTTCCCTTTTGGGGTCAAGGGGCTGCTGGAGCCTATCCCGGCCACTCGTGGGTGAAGGCTTGGAACATCCTGGACAGACCACCAGTCTGTCAAAGGGTCACAGTTACACGCCCACATTCACACCTAAAAACAATTTAGAATGACCAATTAACTTATGAAGCATGTTTTTGGACGGTGGGAGGAAGCTGGAGTCCCCCGAGGAATGCACGGTGAGAACATGCAAACTCCACACAGGAAGGTCCCCCATTGGTGATGTGTTTCATGACCCCCAGCCGGGACTTGAACAGGTGGCCTTCTTGCTGTGAGGCAAGAGCGCTAACCACTGTTCCACCGTGCACTCTAAATATTTATTATCATATTTAAAATTCATAGTTATCTACTTTTTTATTGTGAAGTCCCTTGTTGTGTTTGAGCCACTAAAAAGGTACAAAGGTTCTCTCAAATGAACTAACTACAGTTCAGGGACAGCATGAAGGTCACATTTAGACAGAGATGCTCCTGCAGGAAAGGCAACAACACAAGACATAAAACACCTGCAGAACATTCATAATCCTTTATAACACTCATCTTCTTAAAAAATGGAATTTGTCTGTACAACTGTTAGCTTGTTATTCTGGCAGTTGTGAATATTTGTGAAACATCTCTTCAGCACGTTGGAGCTCTTGTCTCACAGCGAGAAGGCTCTGGTTAGAATCCTGGGTGGGGTCTGTCTGTGGGGAGTTTGTGTGTTCTCCTCATTCACGAGTGGGTTTTCTCCTAGAACTCTGGCTTCCTCCCACAGTCTGAAAACATGCTGCATAGGTTAAATGATGTGTGTGTGGCCCTCCAACACTCAACAGTGACCGGGATAGGCTCCAGCAACCCCATGACGCTGAAAGGCATATATCAGGTTCACCACAGTGTTAATACAAGCTATTGTTACCCATTTTGAAAATTTGGACCAAAACAATGATCACAACCTGACAAATCCCCTGAAAAAACAGTTAAAGTCAAATTTTGATCAGATTTCTGAGCTCAATTCATCACATGGAACATCGTTTTCAGTCTGTTTATAACTGAACTTACATTTTGTCTTTTTCCACCAATCCCTGAATGATTGCAACCATGTGCAAAGCTTCATTAACCTGGTAATAGAACATCTGTTTTAAAAAAAGCAGCTGCAGTTTCAAACTCAGAGTCCATTTTCACCTGAAAACTCTCATGATAATGCTGGCATCGCTGCTCCTATATTCTGTCAGGCCCAGAGTTGTCCTTTTTTTTCAACAGCCTGCGTTTATGCAGCATCTTCTCTCAAGAAGACATTGATTTTTAGACTTCCTCGTAACCTTTAAGAACAAGACCTCAATCGTTGATTGCTGGTTATGGCTTTTGATTGAGACACTCAGGGGTCACGCCGATCTGAAAATTATCAGCCAATCAGAGCAATTTTGCACCACTTGGTGCTCTTCTTCTTCCCCTTGCAGAATATGGAAGCGATTGTGTAGCATAATTAAAAATAAAAGTCAGAACCAGAAATGCTTTTTCATTTTCTAAATGAAGCTGCATTTGTTGACTAAAATTAAAATGAAAAATCAATCCACCAAAATGCTTTTTCATTTTCTTCTTCAACATCGCTTATTCTGTCACTTAATTAAAATGATAATGAAAATGGTATTTGACATTTCATTTTCATAAATTTCTATGGTAAATGTGTAGCAAAATTCATTTAGAAATGTCTAATTTGACAATTAAAATGGATTAACAGAAATGCTTTTTCATTTTCAAAATGTAACTGCATCAAATGACTCAAAATGAAAAATCAATCCTTCAAAATGCTTTTTCATTTTCCACTTAAAATCATATAAATCATAATTAAAGCAAAAATGCAAAGAGGGGATTGCATTTTCATTTTAACTTCCACCCTGTGAATAGTGTCGCATAATTCAATTTCACTTAGCATTCCCAGAGGGGAGGCGGGGCGATGATGTCAGTGCTTTATCCGTGTGTCTGGCTGCTAGGAGACACAGACATGTGAGCAGTGCGGCCAGGCTTGTAGCTTTGTGTTAGCGGCAGAGAAGAGGGCTTTGTGACGGTTGTGCACTCCTGATGATTTTACACAGCTTCTCAGGACTATGTAGCAGCCTTGCTTTTTCATTTTAATTTTGAGTCCAAAAATGCAGCTTTATTTTGAAAATGAAAAAGCATTTCTGGTACTGACTTTTATTTTTAATTATACTACACAAATGCTTCCATAGCAGAAATTCTGCAGGCATGCATGTTACTTCTAAGAGACAGACTGTGAATCCTTGTTTTTTACTTTACCACAAATGCTTACAGACTCCTAAAATCCAAAATCCCAGGGCTTCACCCCTGATAATTAATGAAGAGTACCTGCAAGCCAGCTGTTTACGCCTTAATTTCTCTTCTACCTACTTGCTCTCACACTCACTCACCAGAGGGGGAGCAGCTCTGCTGCCTCAACCCATAAGCTTCAGTGTTGGAGCCCCGGCTGGCCTGTAAACAGAATCCACAAAACAAAAGAAACCCTCAAATAATCCCAACAATGCTGTGAAAGTGGACCTGTGATGTGCTGAGGTCAGCTCTTTTGTCTTTCAGATGGAGGAGATTCCTGACAGCACCAGCACTGACCGCTGTGGGGAGTACTGGATGAAGGAACAGAAGATAAAAACGGTCACTGTTGTTTATCAGCGCTCACCAAACTTTACAAAAACTGTTGGTAAAAGTCAAAGTGGCTTAACAGCTGATCCTTCCGCAATAATAAGGTTTTTTCCTACATGTATTCAGATGTTTTGGGGGTCTTTCAACTTTAAAAACTCAGAGTGCCTCCAGTGTGTTTTATTTGTTTTAGAGACATAATTCAAAAATATTGTTCTAAGGCACATGTGTCAAACTCAAGGCCCGGGGGCCAAATGTGGCCCTTCATGTCATTTTATGTGGCCCGCGAGAGCATAAAAGTTTTCAAATTCTTAAAATAAAAATTGGTGTGTATTTATTCATATCTAGGGGTAATTGGACTTGAAATATGGGATTGGGCAACTATACATTAGGACTAAAACACTGACCATATAACCTAACCTGACAGAATCAAATGTAAAAGAATTTATGCTAGAGGAACAACCAAACATGTTTTTTTTTCATTACATTTAGTTACATGTATAAGTTATATCTGGCCCTTTGAGGATAGCCGCTATGCTGATGTGGCCCTCGGTGAAAATGAGTTTGACACCCCTGCTCTAAGGTTTTAAAATGAGGAAAATACAACCCAGGATGGGTTAAAAGGCTGTACAGATTGAACAACATGATCTATCTCCCAGTCTCACATGATTTTTCTGCAGCTCTCTCCATGCTTCTTTGCAGCGTTGCTTCACTGAATTGATGTTTGCAGGAATTGATCTGTGATCCAGGTTGACGTCTGGACTTTGGCTCATTGCATCACGTCATTCTTCTGTCCATTCACTGCAGTGACTGAGTTTGCTGTCCTGGTTCTGTGGCTATAAAACCATCACTGTCGCTCATCAAACATGTGCTTTAACCTGGAAATCCTCTAAACAGGCTAAATGATCTGCAGCTCAGTTTTTGGGACGCTAGGAAACTGCGATTGTCCCTTTAAAAGGAGGTAAAGCAGATGTTTACATAGGACGTCCTTCATCAATGGAGCAGATGCTCCTCTGAGCTCATCTTTAATTCATTTTTTCTTCAGTCTGGAGAACTTTTGCTCTCATAGCAGCAAAATCTGGATTTATCCTCCAGTCAGTGGAATTTTAAAGTAAAGGAGTCTTATCTGTATCAATAGAAAATCAAAAATTGTTTGACTAAGTTTTAAAAACATGTCCATTTGGTTCAGACGTATTTGGTGTGGGCTGTATTTCTGTGATTTTTAAGGCCTGTCAGAACATCTTCAAACCTCTAAACTGACTCTACATCACTTCAGCAGAGGGCTATGAAAACATTTAAGGTGGTTTGTTATCAGAGGGGCAATACTTGAGAACTGTGATGATAAATGGACATTTACGGAAAAATCCTTTAGTATTTAAAGTTGCTGCTTTTGAGGAAAACAAACCAAACTGTGAACAGCAAAATGTCACAAACTCAACTCCAGAAGCTATTCCTTTTGTGCCTTAATGACCAGAACACTTTTATTATCTTGAACAGACCGAACAGATGAGGCGGGACGAGAGCATATTTTAGTGTGACAAACCGAACTACTCTAAAGGAGTATGAGCCACGTCACAAACATGAGAATTATTCCATTTGATCCTTTTTCCATGTTTCCCAAACATTTACTGATCTGAATCTGATGGTCTGAACTTCCAGTTTCAAAACGTCACGTTAAACAGCCGCCCCTTCGATAAGGAACATGTTCATAACACTTTCAATTACAGAGAAACACATCCAGCAAAGACATTTACTTCTGTTTCCTCTGTTGGTCGCATAAAACTCACGGTTCAGTCATAACATCCTGAGGAATATGGTGACATTTTCTTTAGAACTTCTAAAAAAAAACTGTCAATAGGAATTACGTTTAGCAGACATGTTTGTTTCTACATAAAGAATAAAAAGTGATGTGATAAAGTAGGGACCACATCTGTTTGCTTTACATTTTTTTTATTTTCTGTAACTTTTCACCTTCTTGAATTTTGTCTAATTCTGCTAACCTTAGTGTACAGAATAAAGTTTTACTCACTGAGAAGTGTGTTTTTTTATGTGAAATCTGTCCCAGAGAGACTTTGAAAGTCCGGTCTGGTTTCATTAGGGGACACAAACCTTTATTTTCTCTGACACGACAAGTCAGGACAATCAAACCTTTATTTTTTATTTCAGTGTATTTCATTAGTACAGATTCCACCAGTTTCTTAGTTTGTTGCTTGATTTTGGGTCAGCGCAGCATCTTCAGAAAGACTTTGGCGTGTAAATGTTCCTGTTTCCACAGGTAAAATCCATCAAAATGTTCCCTTTACCAATTCTTCCTGTTTTAAAGCTCCTGCTTTTACATGCAGTACAGACAAAAGTTTGGACACACCTCATTCAAAAAGTTTTCTTTATTTTCATGGCTATGAAAATTGTAGATTCACACTGAAGGCATCAAAACTATGAATTAACACAGGTAGAATTATTTACACAACAAAAAAGTGTGAAACAACTGAACATATGTCATATTGTAGGTTCTTCAAAGTAGCCACCTTTTGCTTTGATTACTGCTTTGCACATTCTTGGCATTCTCTTGATGAGCTTCAAGTCACCTGAAATGGTCTTCCACAGTCTTGAAGGAGTTCCCAGAGATGCTTAGTTGTTTTACACTTTTTTGTTATGTATATAATTCCACATGTGTTCATTCATAGTTTTGATGCCTTCAGTGTGAATCTACAATTTTCACAGTCATGGAAATACAGAAAACTCTTTGAATGAGAAGGTGTTTCCAAACTTTTGTCTGTACTGTAATTCTACTTTTTTTTTTTTTCACCCTCAAAGCATTTTTCAAATAGAACTTATACTGTGAACATTCCAGTCAGAGATGAAGAAACTGAGCATTGGTCCATATTTCACCCAGCAGCTAAATGTTTGCCAGCCAGCAGGCTTTTACTGATTTCCTGAGTCAAAGTCGTTTCAAATCCAGCTGTGTAACCGTGAGACGACAGTATAACACACTATGACATCAGCGAGGCTAAAGTTTGAAGGTTGCAGACCTAACAGACAGCAGCGTTATAATACAGAGAACGCTTGAGGATCAGTGGTGTAACTCAAGCCAACAAACAAGCTCAGATACTTAGCAGCTCATGTTAGTGAAACGTGAGTGGCTGAACGTGAAAACGCGGCACCGTCTTCAATCATGTCATCAATGTTAATGAGGGGTGAAAGCGCTCCCAGTGCTGCCCATCTGCCAGGTGACCTGCAACACGTCCAAAACCTCCATCCCGCTCTGAAACAGAGGAATGGCACTCATCACTCCCATGTTGAACGTGCAGCAGTTTTTGTTGATTCGTGGAGAGGCAGTACTCAGTCAAGCATTGGTCAAAGGGCCCAAACCAGCAACGGCTTCAATCTCAACCAGTCCACCCTGCAAATAAACAAGCACAGTGGATCAGAGCATCAGCAGCTGCAAAAACGTGATCCGCCTTTATCAAATACTCACTTTGGGCAGAGCAGCAACTTGATAAGCAGCTCTGGCGGGAAAGTTGGAGCTGAAAACTACAGAAAGCAGTCAAGTTAGTGTGGAAACAGACCTGGGCGTAACATTTCTGTTTACTTACTTCCAGATGGATTTTATACCTTTTTATAATAATATAATCCTGTTCATATCTGTGGCTTTCAACTGATCCTGCAGTAACTCCCAGTACTAGATGGATTTATCAATACATACACTATATTACCAAAAGTATTTTCTCACCTGCCTTGACTCACACATGAACTAAAGTGGCGTCCCATTCCTAACCCTGAGTTCAATATGATGTCAGTCCAACTTTTGCAGCTATTACAGCTTCAACTCTTCTGGAAAGGCTGTCCACAAGGTTCAGGAGTGTGTTTCTAGGAATTCTGGACCATTCTTCCAGAAGCTCATTGGTGAGGTCACACACTGATGTTGGTGGAGAAGGCCTGACTCTCAGTCTCCGCTCTAATTCATCCCAAAGGTTTTCTATGGGGTCCAGGTCAGGACTCCGTGCTGGACAGTCAGGTTCATCCACATCAGACTGTCATCCATGTCTGTATGGACCTGGCTTTGTGTTCTGGTGCACCATCATGTTGGAAGAGGAAGGGACCCACTTCAAACTGCTCCCACAAGGTTGGAAGCTTGGAATTGTCCAAAATGTTGTGGTATCCTAAAATCATTTCACTGGAACTAAGGGGCCAAGCCATGAAAAACAAGCCCACACCATAACCCGTCCTCCGCCAGATTTCACAATGCATTCCCAAATGTACCGTTCTCCTGAAGACCTCCATACCCAGAGTCAAATCGGGAAAATTCTTATTCATCCCTCCAAATAATAATAATTATAATAATGGCTTGGATTTATCTTCTTACAATGTGTTTGTGCCTACGGCCCGTCTGACCATCACCGGGACATTTATACACATTACCACCCAGTGGAGCCGCACTGGAGGCAGGGAGGGTGAAGTGTCTTGCCCAAGGACACAACAACAGCTGGCTGGGGGGGGGGGGAGCGTGGATCGAGCCGCCGACCCTTCGGTCATTGAACGACCCGCTCTACCACCCGAGTCACTGCCGCTCAAGAAGGCGTCTCCACTGCTCTAGAGTCCAGTGGCGGCGTGCTTTACACCTCTGCATCCGACGCTTTGCATTGCACTTGGATGCAGCTGCTCGGCCATGGAAAACCATTCCATGAAGCTCTCTACATTCTGAACTTGGGCTGATCTGAAGGTCACATGAAGTCTGGAGCTCTGCAGCAATTGACTGTGCATAATGTTGGTGATCTTTTGGCACTATGAGCTTCAGCATCAACCGACCCCTCTCCATCAGTTTACGTGGTCTACCACTTGGTTTCCTGAGTTGCTGTTGTTCCCAAACTCTTCCATTTTGTTCGGATAGAGCTGACAATTGACTATGGAACATTTAGGATTTGTTCCACACGTGGCATGGCCTGATTTTATACACCTGTGGCCAGACCAAGTGATTAGGACACCAGATTCTGAGCATTTGGAAGGGTGAGTGAATATTTTGGTAATATAGAGTATCTGTACCTTTAACATCCCCACCTTTAAACTTTGCTGTCAGCCTTCAAAACCAGCTGTTCTTCACTGCAACAACAAAACCGCTGCAGTAAATCTGTCATTCCACAAACATCGATTTCCAGAAGGTTGTGGTTGTTTTTATGAAACAATGGAACCTCCACACTCTGTTTTTTGCCCTCTTTTCTCTGTAAAATCAGCTCTCCAACTATAAATGTAATGTTATTATTTTTATTATAGTTTAGATTAGGTTAAAACAATTGTAAATATGCCATTTATTAGCTTCATTAATGCAATTAAACACCAACATACAGTTGTTAGCATTTAACAATGGCTGGAGAACATGCCTACTTCAGAAATCATTCACATTTATAGAGTACGAGACAAACACACAGCTGATCTGTATGGACTTTGGTTCTGAAAGCCTGCAGTCAGAATTTTAAACTAAAGAAGAAGCACTTTTTTTCCTTTGCTTGGTCCTTTCTCCACATGGACAGTGGGAAAGTTCAGGCTGCTGGCGCCTCAATGAGAGGAGGGCAGCGTCTTCATCTAAAGAGGGTCACATATGTCTCATTGTCTGGTGTTTGGATTCAACTTCATCCACTGACAGCAGCAGCTCAGATTACCCTCTGTGAGCCTCTGCTGCTCTTCTTAATGGAGTGCTCTGTCACTGTGCCTCAGAGCAACTTCCTTTTTCCTCTTTGTCAGCATCTTTGTTGGCATTCGTTCCAAGTTACAAACTGAACAGCAACGCATGTCGCAGAATAAAGGGCCGTGGAATACTGCATAAATGAACAGAAGGTTTACGTGGAGGTAAAAATAAATAAATAAAGGATTTATGCACGTAAGACAAGCTCTGTCTAAAAGAGTTTCTACAAGACAACTAAATAGCATGTCATTTATGAAGAAAACCACTTATTTCATCTCAGATTATTGTAACTCTGGATTCTAGTGACACCTAGAGGCTATGTTTGCATTGAACCTGGGAGGTCCGACGGTCCTGGAGGGATCATGAAAAGCAGGACACTCACACTGCTTGTAAACGTCGTTTACGCTGGTGAAGTCATTCATGTTCGCGAGGAGCACCGTGGTTTTTACGACTGCAGAAAACAAACACATCCGTGATCTGCATGACTGCAGGGACAAATGTGTGCAAAAACATGAAAGGTTCTTCATTACCGTTTTCATAACCACAACCAGCAGCTTTAAGGATTTCGCCCAAGTTAACAAGAGCCTGAAGGAAAAGGGGAAGAATTATCAATGGATACCACCACACATCACAGTAGAACTAGAACCTGCATCTCTCTCTCCACCATGAAAAAAAAAAAACCTTCTGCATTTGCTTCACCTTGTGGTGAGAAGTCAACATGTTTTCTTTTCCCTGCATTTGTGATCATTGCAACTTGAAAGAAAATACTCAATTCATGATTCTCAAGTTCCTTGATCTGTAGCTCAACAAAAAAAAATCTGCACCTTAGTTACACTTTAGAGTCCCACTCTGATCATCTTTTGATCCGTTTTCAAAGCGTTCCCGGTGTTCTTTTAATTATGATTATGCCAAGTTTAGCCAAAACCAGGAATCCTGGGTCGTTTTCCAGGACATAATTTCTGCAGAGCGACAGTAGTACAGTAGTCGTGAAAGCCTGCCCCCTTTCCATCATCTGTTTACCCCGTCTTCCACTAGCTTACGTTCCCTCGTATCCCCAACCTAACATTGGCGGTGCAACAAAAATGGCGAGCAATATCGGAGCCGTGGAGATTCCAGCTCAGACGAGAAAAATGAGGACACACACGTGTCTATTTGTCTACAAGTGGATGCATCAGAATGGAGAGGGGCAGGGAGCTAGTGGCCCACTGGGGTAACTTGTCAGCCACACTTACAAGCTTTTTCCAGCTGCATTTTTGCATCTGCTCCTGATTTACAACAATTGGAAGAAATACCCAGACATGCTATTATAAGCTTAATTTCTTTATATGTCCTTAATTATCAGAAAAAGGTCACAAGAACATGTTAAAAACACCAAAAAAACTCATTTTCGTAAAGGTGGGTCTTTAGCTTGTTCACAATCCACCTTTGTAGTTTGAGAAGGAAAGCTACAAATGTTTTAAGAGAAGCCGTGTGGTCACCTGTCTGGTTTGTGCTTGAACGCCTCCTTCCACCAGCTGTGTGGTGGCGGGATCCATCCCCAGCTGTCCTGATATGAACATGGTCCGATCAACCAGCACCGCCTGGCTGGAAGACAACAGCACCACAGTATCAGCCTATTTCAAAAAGATTTCATGGAAAAATAAAAAATCATGTCTACAGCTGCAATGTAGGTTTTATGATTAAATTCATTTTATAAGCTAACTTTTACTTTGAAAGCTTTTTTTTTGTGAGGAAAAAAAACAAAAAAAGCTTCAGGTTAATAGTTTTTAGAGACCAGACAAAAGTTTACTCTAAAGTCAAAAATAATTTGAGTTGGTCAAAGAAATAAATCAAAAGGAAAATGGAAGGGGGGGCGGGGGGGGGGCGGACACACGGTATGATTATGTTAAGGCTGCATTTAGATTAATTTAAGATTAGGCAAATTTCATTTGATTTTTATTATTCGTTTTTATTTGTAATTATATTAAATATTAGAACTCAAATAAAAGTTTCTTAAAGAAATATGGTTAACAGCAGCTAAACTTTTCCACAGTGGTGCGGTGTAAAGTCCACAGTGAAGAAGCGTGCACTTGTTTGTTTGGTGTAGTGTCCGTCCAGAGACGGTCGGATTCGTACTCCGCTCACCTGTATGGACCGATGGCAGCAGGAGCTTTAGTCGTGCTGATGATCTTCTTGATTAACGCAGACATGTTTCTGAACTCATGCAGGGTGAAAGCAGGCGTGTGAAGGCGAAAACACGAAGGGAAACTAATTTATAAATAAAGATTGGGAAAAAAACGACGGAGAACAGTTGGATCCGCCTTACCGTAAATGACAACTAACAGTCGCAAAATGTACCTGACTTTTTAAAGAAAGTTATTTTGTCTTAATTTTTTTTACAGTAAAATTATATATTTATAGTGAAGCAAGAAAAAAACAACGCTATCCTAAAAGATAAATTGCTATGTCGACGTGTTTTCTCCTGACTCGCTAGTCTTTTCGGCAACTGAACTACAAATTCCAAGAGTACCACGAACCCGGAAGCAAATCGACGTAAGCTGACATTAATTAAACCCATGTGGTTGTTAGCTGTAGCGACAACATTGAACTGCATCCGACTTAATTTTGTGATAGACATTTTTGATTTACCTCTTTTTTATACATAAGTTACGTTTGAATCAGTCTGCTAGATCCAAGTTTGGGAGAAAAAACTTCAGATTCAGTGTGAGCTAACGTAGCTAGCTGGCTTATTATTTGGACTTTTTCGGGATTTCTTCTTTTTATTTATGTTTTGTGGCGGTTAAGACTAGAGAAAATGTCTGCTTCCAAGGTGAAGATGAGGGACAGGAAGATGAAGAACCAGCCTGCCAGCGTGCAGTATTCGTCTCCTTCCGCCGCGGCGGGTAGCAGCAGCCAGAACGGACGACAAGAAGCGAAGGACTCCGGTATTGACACGGCCCACTGTCACGAGTGGGGACTGCCGCTGCGTGGTCAGCACATGGTGGCGGCAGGCCACTCAGCCCTGCATTCACTGTGTGCTTTTCCCCTTAGCCTTTTATATGATTGACATTTAGGTGGCATGATGATGCTGGTCAGAAAGACACAACATCAGTGTTGTCTTGTATATTCTGCATTAAAATTCTCTAAATGTCCTGACCACACATGTCTGACGCCTCATTAAAGGAAACAGTGGTTTGAAAAGCAAAACGCTGTTTGTTCTGATCTTTTCTGCTAGGATGGCAGAGGAACCCTCCTCCCAGGACTGGATGGGTTCGTGGAAATCAGAGAGATGGAGGAGGAGGTTACATGAAGGAGATGCCCAAATACATCACCGGTGAGGAGACGCTTCACTCCTGCAAACACAGGCAAAAGTTGTTTATGTCACGAACTTCATTTATGAGCAGAATCCCTTCATATGCACAACATCAACCACATTTCCCATGACATTTGGGAAATTATTTGACAAAGGCGATGGCAGCTTTCTTTTTTTTTCCCTTTACCATTTGATGCCTTTTCTTTAAACACTTTCTTGTTAATTCCTAAAAACAATTAAAATGCTGGGAAACCTTATAAATGGTCTGTCAGAGCCCCTTTTTCCTACAGTTTCCTAAAAGTCCTTCTATTGTTCTCCTCACCAAGCTGGAGCGTTTGCCAGGAGCAGGGCTGCAGAGGTGAAGGCCATGCTGAAAGCAGTGACCAAGAGAACGGGCAGCAACCATGTCTTCCAGGCTCTGCCCAAACACATGAGGAGACGCGCCATGAGCCACAACACCAAGAGGCTTCCCCGCAGGCTGAGAGATGTGGCGAGCAAAATGGTAATTTCTGCAAATGCTCTCAGCTGCTTTAGTGATTCATCCATGCTCCGTGTGCGCTCACATACGCTCCTCCATCAGCGGGAAAAGAGCCTCCAGGCCGGCTCGAAGAAGAAGAAGGAGCTACCAAAGAGTAAAAGCCGCAAAGCTCGCCGGCGCCACGGCAACCTGTTGCTGGAGTTCAATCGCCGCCAGCGCAAGAACATTTGGTTAGAGACGCACATTTGGCACGCCAAGCGTTTCCACATGGTAAAGAAGTGGGGTTACCGTCTCGGGGACAGACCAACGTGCAAGTGCTACCGGCCGTGCTATAGAGCAATGAGCAGCCACTGCCTGCTGCTGGTAAAACACTCTGTTTTTATTTATATGAAAACATCCAGGAGATAGATAAACTGCTTTTTTTTAGTTATTTTTTTCATCTATGCAGGACATTTCTTATTACTGCTGCATTGAGCTGCAGGGAGAGGAGGACACGCTGTTGACTGCTCTGTCACAGCTGACCAGCAAGGAGACGGGTGAGGGCTGTTACTACTTTCTTTTTACCACGTTAAAAAAAAAAAACACAGGCTGCCTTTTTTGACTTTCTGAGACTAATTTAAAGATCCACCCTGATGAAAAGGTGCTTTTGGTGTTTTTAACTTGTTCTTGTGGCATTTTTGTGATGGTTCAGGAAATGTATAAAGAAAATTTGGATTGAAAGTGCATTTCAGCACAATCATGATCAAAAGACCACTGGGAACACTTGAAAATAGATCGTAAGATGATCAAAGTGGGACTTTAAGTACGGTAATAAAACTCTGAATTGTGGTTGACATTTTTCCAGGCCCTACCTTTGCTGCAGCTCTGTGCCTGTCTGGGTGCAGACAGGGCAGCGTTACGGTGTACAGAGCGGGGCAGTACCCCTCACACCCTCTGGGCCCCGTCACATTTCTTTGGAGACCTCGAGCAGAAGGCTCAGCCAGCAGGCAGCTGTGGATCTGGGCGCATCCCGCTCTGAAGCAGGTAAACGGCTGCTTTTAAATCCTCACAGGGGGGTTTGGGTTGTTGGTACACCAGTCAGTGTCGAGTCAGTCACAGCAAGCTGGTTGATTTCAGCTGATGTGTTCCTCTTCAGGATCTTCTCCCAGAGTTGCAAAGAGTGTGTGAGTGCTTTGAGGCGGTGGTGCCCCCGGTTATCCCAGTGGCCACACCTGCAGAGTCTGCTTCCACCCTGGAGTCTGAGCCAAAGCCTGAGGTCTCCCCTAAAGCCAAGGTGACACCTGGAGGAAAGAGGAAACGGAGCCGTGTGGACGCAGGTGGACCTCCTGCTAAGAAGATCTTGGGAGACGGAACCAGATCACCCGACACTCCAGTCACCTGGAAGTCCAGCTCAACTGGAATCGTAATAAAGTCAGTGAATGAACTGAGCAACTGTTTGGAGGAGGTGATTCTGTTTCATTCACGTATCTGGTCATCTGTCGTAGCGATCTCACGATGGAGATGGTACGCTACCGCCTGGTCGGACCTCAGTCTCATTCTGTGCTAACAGAAAGCTTGGAGGCAGCCACAGACTGTGATGTGAGTGTTGTGAAAGGGTTCTCCTGATCAAAAATAACCTACTCGACAAAATTATAGATGAGTTCTGTTTTTAAGGAGGCGGGTCAGTCCCAGGCTTCTTCTCTGTGGTGGCCTCAGCACTGTAGAGATGAGAGGAAGATGAATCTGCATCAACAACAAGCAGAGGTCTTTAAGACACTGAAAGGTTGGAGCTCTGCTGCTTTGTGCTTTTTCCTCTCCTTGGTCCTGATCACTGACTTTGCTTTCATGTCTCATGTGCAGGCATCTATTCATCTGGAGAGGTGCCCCCTGGCACGGTGCTGGGTCTGACTGTGGATGACCCCAGATTGACTTTACCGGCAAAGAAGGTTAAAGCAATGCCCAGTGTAAACCAGAGTCAAGGTAAAATCTGACCTTCTGGACAGACTGGAGGAGGGCGGGTCGTTATGCTGCACATGTCACAACATGAACTGCTGCGCTAGACGTTAATGCAACACTGTCGGTCACCAAAGGTCCTGAGGGTGTTTCACTGAGTACGTTTCTGGTTCTGTGCTCCTGGGGGCCTCTGCCCAGCCATGCAGATGTTCCAGGTTCGAATCCTGGCAGGACCTTGTACTCCAGTCTCACCCTCAGCGACTGAGCAGCCGATTTGAACATTATTGTCTCATGGATCAGTTCGGATCTGCCCTTCACATTGAGTTCTCAAGCACACAATGAAGTGAATTCAGTAATTTACTTGTTTTTGTCACATGTACAACAAAATACAAAAGTGCTCTTAGGTCAGAGTGTGTCGTTCATTGTAAAAACACAAAAGTAAATAATTTGCAACTAATAATAAGTGCCTCATTTGTTCATTCATTTTTAATAATAAATTGAAAGGTGCATCATTTAAAAACCGATTTACAACTACTGAAAGTTGCACCAGTTATTAAAATCAAGAAGGTACAATTGGAAAGGAGTGTTAAAATTGTTAATATTAATAAATTTACTTTAAAAAAATCACTTTTTATTCTCTGATTTACAATGTGCAGAATGAACTAAAAGTGAAATAAAAAAATCTTTATGACTACCCTGTTACCGGGAAGTTTATAGCAGTTTACATCAGTGCAAAGGATAAAAAGTGCAGCAATATTTCTAATTTCTGTAAGATTCCAGTCAAAATAATAGTATATTTATCATCCATTTAAATCAGACACACCTGTTGGTTTCTCCTAATTGTGTATTCGGTATATTTCAATATTAGATTATATAATCCTACTTTCTAGTTTTATATTAACAGTATAAACTTGGGTAAAAATAATGTTTTGATTTAAGGAATTGTTTGATCATTTTTAATTGAACATTAGAATTCTGGGAGTAAGAGGATGGAATTCTGGAGGCTGATTTTCAGGAAGGTTGTGTTTGTTTCCACAGAGGCAGACGAGGAGAAGAGACGGCAGCTGATGTTACGAGGCGTCCCGCAGCTCTGCAGCCAGAGCTGCTTGTGGGAACAGTCTGTGCGAGACAATGTCACCGAAAACAAGATCTCTGAGCAGGTTCACCCGTGATCTCCATCTGCCTTTGTAGCCCCTCCTGTCTCAGCTGCTTCATCTCCGAGCAGGTGTGAGCAGAAGCTGTCTGTGTTGCTGCCTGCAGGAGCTGAACCGCATGAGGAGTGAGCTGCTGATTCCAGGCTCCAGGCTGAGCCCCACTCCACTGCAGGGCCGAATCCCCATCCTCCTGGTTCATCAGCCGGGCAAACAAGTGGGAAATGACATGAGCTCCTGGGGGGCCGGCTGGGACCTGCTGCTTCCTAAAGGCTGGGGTATGGCCTTCTGGGTCCCGCTGGTGAGTATTAAAACAAACATATGTGCGGTATTTTCAGGGCATTTTAGTTTGGTTCCCAGTTACAACAACAAGCGCTGAACATCTTTCAGTTCTCTTTAGTTGTGGTGGAAAAAATGCTTGAAGAATGAAACTCTTCAACCGGTGGCTTAGCTCGGACCTTTCTGTTTATTTGGCTGCCTGTTCCACAAATGAGCTTCATTTAGACTTTGACTGTATGCAAAGATGAAGACACCAGAACATCAGAGAGGTGAGGAGGGAGTGTGGACAGCTGCAGAGAAGATCCTACAGTCACTCGTGGAGTTATCAGTTCATTTAGGCTGGCTTTGATCAGTCAAGTAGGCAAACTGAGTTGACCTTCATCTAGAGTTCATTACAAGTACAATTTGCATCTTATTTAACAAAAATGTCAGAATTTCATATTTATGAATTTCTGCTTTTATTCACTAGTTATGTAACATAAGTTAAATGAATCAAACAAACTTGTTTTTTTAAATGGAAAAATGAAATGTAACTTTATCGTTTGAAATAATACACAGTCTTGAGTTTGTAAATCGAAATCAGACTGCTTCAGTGAAGTCCAGGTCTAATCTGGGAAGCCGGTTGAGGTCAGAACAGCAGATGGATGCATTCTGTTTTGGAGTGAGATTAGATTTATAAATTTGTGACATAAGGCAGAAGATCAGCTGGCCTGAGTCAGCTGATCTTCTGAGAACAGAGGAGCTCCCTCTGTTCTCAGAAGATCAGCTTGCCTGGGAGCTCCTCTGCTCTCCTGCAGGAGTAGAAAGCTAGAAAGAGACCTGGGCTTCTCTCTACCATGAAACTTTTAATTGAGAAAAATCAGAAACTGGATGAATTATTCAGCTTGCTTTTTTTTGAATGCGGAGAAGCAACACAGCTGGCAACACTTTTACTTTCAGTCTCTGATGATGCATCTTGTCAACTTCACGGTCTTCTTTTATTAGCCCAGCTTTGGAAGCTCATTTACTTCCTTCTGTCTTGCAGTCTTTGTTCCATTTTCCAATTCCACCTCTCCCCCCTCTCCAGGTGTATCGAGGAGTTCGCATAGCTGGACTTCATATGAGTCTGAAACGATCCCAAAATCAAGGCGCTCCCCACTTCCCCCATGATTATCCGGACTGTCCTGCAGGCGTTCGATTTCAGGAGGAGCAGGAAGCTGAGCTCCTGGACAAATTCAAAAGGTCAGTCGAAGGCAGATGAGGGAAGAAACAAAACGGTGAAGCTGTGTGTGATTTATTTCAATGATTTACTAACCCATGTTTGTCCATCATGGGTGTCTGAACGTTTAGTGACAGTAGTTGGGATGTCAGTCTGCTGCAGGGAAACAAACAAACCAATCAAAAGAGCGACGTTTTTCCCCAGTACATTTATAAAAATGCTAAAATGGGGTTCAGCTGCTATTACAAGCTAATTATTGTTATTATAATATAACTATTCTGGACCTTGAACTACAGCAGAAGTCTGTTGCTGTTTAATTTTCCAAAGACCTTCCAGAAGTGGCTTTTATCTGCACCTTTAGGAATCCAAAGGTTGTCAGGAGACTTGAGGTTCTGGAAGAGGACTTCTTATCGAACCTCTGAGCCCAGATCATTTCCATGAAGTGAAAATGTTTTCTAGGACATTGATGGGATACTAATGAGGGTGCTCCTCAATTCCCCCTTTCATAAATTGGCAGGGGAACCTGATAGTTTGACCTTGTAACCTTTTCCACAGGCGTCCACCCGCCAAAAGAACCAATTACATTAAACATGGCTGTCTGGCTCCTTTCCGTTGCCCGTGGCAACAGCTGGTGGAGGAGTGGGAGCTCCTCACGAGGCAACGAGGAGACGGGCTGGCCAGAAGCACAACCAAGCCGAAGGAGGAGGAGATGACGCCACAGCCGGATCACACCGGGACCAAACCTCAGAGCGTATTCACCGTCATCAGGTCTGCATTTGTTCCACGTCGGCTTTCAAAGGTTCCTCCAGCCAGCGGCCCACAACCTTTCTCATGTTTGTAATGAGCACGCCTACTGAGGGCAGTCAGAGGACAAGGTGCATTGTGGGAATTTTGTCACTCCTATTTACCAGTTCTAGTTAAACTAGATGAATAGGTTGTCGTTCTTTTGTCACTTTTTGTCATTTGTCGGCTGCATAGAGTTGTGTGTTTGACGTCATTTGATACAAAATATGCTTCACACCACTTCAGTTCCAAAATGACCTTAATGTGGCATCTACTTGAAAGCAAAAACAGAATAGTATTATTATTTTTAATTGAGTAAAAAAGGATTTTCTTTGCTGGAAATAAATACAGGTGTCAGGGGGGCAAAGATGACATGAGTCATTAAGGTCCCACAATACTTTTTGATAACCTTCAAACCTTCAAAAATGAAGATGTATAAACATGTGACCCACTTTTGGTGTAAACATCTCTTAAAATCTGATGGAAAATGATCACCAATAAAAATATCCACGCTAGTTGAAATCCAGGAAGTAGGATTATAGATGTTTGAAAGGCTGTGAAAATCCTCCCTTCACACTTTATTCACGTTTCTCACACTGACATGAACATTTTCACACTTTTATCTAAACTCTCGAAGCTCAAACCTTCATAGAAAAATAGGTCCTGTTTTATATAATGAAATCAAAGATCTGCTGTGGGCTGGAGGGAAGCTGAACTCGTACAGCAGACATGGCATGGAGAAGTTTGATTGACAAGGTCAGAAGCCAGCCAGGACGCAGGACAGAGCGCTGAAAAACAAAACAAAAAATGAAAAGAATCGGAGAACGTGAAAGGTGAACCTTGTGAATACAAGGAGGACCACTGCATTCAAACGGGGAATAAAAAACCAAAAACTTCTGCCTCTGCATCAAGTTGTGTAATTTCTGCTTACAGCTGATGGTGTCAGGCGCCATCTTATCTGCAGCCTCTCTGCTCACTTCTATCTCAGTGGAGCCACTTAGAACTGATAGAAGTTAGGGTTCTGGGTGTACCTGTCATGCTACAGACGAACTTGTCCCACTCTGATCATGTTTTGATCTGTTCCCAGTGATCTTTTAATTATGAACATGCTGTTTTTAGCCAAAAACCATCTCACTTTCTAAGACGGTTGCTGGAGAGCAGCAGTTTACTTGCCTCCAAGGTGTGAATGGGATCGTTGGTGCAGAGCGACCCCGCCCCTCCTCCCCTCCTCGTTCCTGATCGCTCTGAACAGGGAGCTTGTGGCCCAGCATATCTTTAATGTCTCAAACAATCAAACGGCATTTATTTCGTCTCCTGATTCACCACAATTCAAAGAAATACTCAGAAATGCAATTTTTAACCAAAAGTTAAAAAGAAAAATGCCACAAGGACATTTTAAAAACCCCATTTTCCTTGGAGGCTCCTCACTAAATGGCACAGAGCTCCACCTCCAATCATCACTTTTCTAAATGTTTTAACTGGGAGGGTAGCTTAGCTTTTGACGGAGGATGCATGACCCCTCCCCAGACTGTTTCACTGTCATCCTAAGGTCTCTGATGAGAATACCCAAAGTGCATCAAGTCTCAAATTACTGCAATACATCACTAGGATGGGTATGAGGCAGAGGATAAAGCCTTCCTCCTCGTGAATCGTCTCTAAAGCTTCGAGTAATGTCAATAACTTTGTGAAATGGGCCCCGTCTTTACATTGAATTAGCTGCCTCTGTTTTTAGATGCAGAGTAAAGCTTCAGTAAAGCTTTTGTGTCCCTGAAGGCATTAAAACGGCATCTCCTCGTTTGTCATAGAACTACATTCTATAAAAAGTTATGCTTCTCTTCCCAGGAGCAGGAAGTCTCTGAGGCTTCTGTCTGCTTGGTGCAGACTGCCCACATCTAGAGGTCAGAGGCCAGGCCGCGGCGGGGGGGCGCCCCCTCTCCAGCAGTCTGCGGCTGACGCGTTTCTGGCCTCACACAGAATGAGCGTGGCGTGGGTGCGCCTGTCCTTGCTGTCCAAAGGCAAACCCGAGCTCCACGCCATGGTGTGCGCGCCAACTCCAGAAGACCTGAAGCTGCTGGGCAAAAGGGACGCCGGAACCTGCCCCCAGGAGCCCCCCCACAGAGACGACTTCAAAAGTAAAACGAAACGCAGGAAGAAGGGCTCGAAGAAGGGCGCTGGACCCCTTCAGTCATCTGATTATCCCGGAACCGAAGCATCAGAACCTTTTGTTTACGCAGAACCAGACCTTGTGTTGGGGGTGTGGCCTGATCCTCTCCCGAGTATCACCTCTCACTGCTCGCGGGTGACCCTCGGCTGGATCACTGAGGGGGACTTCTCTCTGTCTGCGGGCTGTGGCGAGGCTCTGGGCTTCGTCAGCGTCGGCGGGCTGCTGAACACCCTCCTCAGCCAGCCGGAGGAACACAGGGGAAAGGTGCTGCTGCGTAACCCCTCCTCCCTGCATTACCGCTTCGCTCAGATCAACATTGAGGTGTGATTGAAGAAGCCTCTGTAATGCTTCTGCTGCACGAGGCTAATGACTCATCGAAACCTAAAGGTGTGTGGAGCATCCGATGAAAACCATCAACAGTTGCTTGTTTTTGCAGCTTCGTTGTCTTAAGTGCCTTTAGAGAAAGGGACACTCCAAAGGAAGATGAAAAGTTAAAGACCTCACTACTGGATTCCTTCGTTATATTTTGACAGAACTGGTTTCACACATCTCCCTGTCGAAGTCTGATGGTGTGCTGACACGGCTTTTGAAAATCCACAGCAACACTCGTGCATTCTGAACAGTTTGACCTAAAGAATGAAGAGGGCTCGAACACACGCACGCTCTGGCTAACAGATACTTAAACATCCAGTTTGGGTTTCCACATATCTCCTAATGTGTAGGTGGCAGATCAAAGTTTGTTGCTTGGCAACTCTTCCCTGTGATAGCAGTTTAGTTGTGCGTGTGTGTTTATGGAGAGGTTTATCTGAGGTAAAGAGGATCAGGTTGCAGGCCTGTGCCATTCAAATGACTTTTCTTCCGTTTGACTAAACGCGTGAAATTATTACTGCTGGCAACTACATTTCTCTACAAGGACAATTGCAGCTCAGCCTGACATTACCGCATCGTCTTTTTCACTCTGGGTCTACCAATAGGGGGCAGTAGTGCACCTGTTTTGCTGCAGGATGAGATCTTCAATTTATTTTCTGAAAACTTCCTCTGTTAAAATGCTCATTAAACAAAATAAAAGATGCAACTATTGAGACATCTAGTGTCATTCTTGAGTGTTTATTCTCAAAGCCATATGTTCCCATTATTCATTGATGCAATAATGCAGAGTCAAATATTTTAAAGAATAAATCAGGGTAGAAAATCACAAATGCAGCCACCAGCACAAGTTCAGAGATGCCCATCATTTCTATAAATAGAAACGTTGACAAAAACTGGGAGTCCCAACAGATGGAGCTGGTCCTACGACTCGTCTGTTTGGCCAGTGCTGCTGCACATGAGTTTAGCTGCCAGGGATCCGTATGTTGGAGTCTTGGCCTCGGGCTGCACTTTGTCCGTGCGCGTTCTGCCTGTGAACATGGAACCGCACAGCTCATTAGATGGACCCTGCTGCCACAGAAGCAGACCTCTTCAAATGAATTCAGGGTGACTGCTGCTAAACCAATTCTTTCAATGGTTGGGTCGTGGGCCAATACAGGGTTTTGCAGGCTGGCTACATTTAAGAAGTGAGTTACCTGGAATCCTGTTCATTTCGATGAAATTGCTGTCTTGTTGCTTTATCTTCGGTCTGTTTCGAGCAATCAGGAAAATGCCAAGGAAGGACAGAAGACAGCTGGAAGAGAGTTTAAGGAAAAATAAACCATCTGGTGTGGCATATCTTGAAGAACCATGGGATGGTAGGATTTATTAAACTTACCCAAGTAAGAACATTAGAATGTTCAGTAAAGCCAAGCCCTCAAACTCTTGGTAAAATACTATTCCTGCAAGGAAAGTACACAAGATTGAAGCATTTTACTGACAACAGCGGCAAGATAGACTGTTTATAGTGAAACGGCTAAAAGAACGATTCTAAGCTAGATTCAGTAACAGAACCAAAATCTACATTTACTGTTGCTCACAGCATCTTTTTCAGAGGAAATGAACAGAACAGGCAATATTTCCAATTTCTGTTTGAATGCGTTACTGACCAGAACCGGTTTTTGTGACCGTCAGTGTTCTAAAACCAAAACAACGATCTTCTTCATTGTGGAACACATCTTAAAGGAGAAGTCCACCCACGGATGTTGTCACCCCGCTGATATGATGCATCAGAAATTTGTTGTTCAGTGGAGTCTATAGTGGGTTTACTGAGTGGGCAGGCAGAGCCGTAGTAATGCCAAGAGCATTTCCAGGAAAAAACGGAGTGTAAGTGGACACGACATGCATAGCGTGGCACCTCGGTCCTGGACGTGTCCCTGTGTGATCATATGCTGCTGCAGAGAAGCAGCATGTTCTTCCTCTAAAGCACCAAAGTGAAACAGGCTGACATGATGTCAGAAAACCGACAGGAAAGTCGGGTTAAGAGATTTCCATCCACAGCACGCTGTGCATGTTTTCCAGTGTTTCCTTCTCTATTTACTCACACAAATATAAACCTGAACCGGCCAAGAAAGTGCAATAAATGAATTTGAGCTTTTGGTTTGTTCAGTCTTGCTGAGCAAGAACTTCTGAGTGTTTGACGCAAACAGAAGTGAATCACCATTTTTGCATGTTGTGCGGGTTGGGACATTTGTCACTGATCGTTATCCTCACACAATTACAATTTTTTTGACAACTTTAGCCGGTTACTTCTGTGGTATTTTTACATGCTTTTGTCAAAACATTATTGAAATATATGGAAAAAGCTCCATTAAAGATTTCTACCAAGAGCAGCAGGTTTTTCTAAATGTGGTGTTGCAGAGCTTTTTTTTTTTTTTTTACACGCCATTTTCCAATTACATTAAAAACTGCACAATGTGAAAGTAGAGATAAGGACACATTTAAATATTCTACTTAAATCTGAAGGTCTCACCAAAGGACAAAACTAGAAAATTGGCAAAAGACAGGGACTATTAAAAAAAAGATATACAATAAATAATGAACCCATTAAAAGAGGTAAGTTTTTTTTGGTTTGACCACTGAAAACAAACTAGTAGCTCAACCTTCTGCCCGTCCTACATGCTTTCTCTTGTTTATTTCAAATTCATAGTTTTGCCATTAAAAAATACCTTTATGGATCATAGTAGTAGTAGATTTAGGCGCCGTCATCTGGACTTATTTTTCAGAGTTAGAACACGCATCACATCTTATCCTAGAGGCTTTGTCAATTCTGAATTGACAAAGAATTGACAAAGTCACTTGAATAAGAGGTGAAATGTCTTCTAACTTTAAAAATGAAGTCCAGATGACGGTGCCTAAATCTACTACTATAATGGAATCAACCTGGATGAAGTCTTCATAGACATACGTTTATGGATGTTCACAGGAAAACGTTGAAGTTAAGCCAAAACCATGACATTTCTTGACACATTTTGATTCAAGAAAAAGACTTTAAAATGTGATAATGATCATAATTATATTATTATTATGTACACTGTTGTATATTGTTATTATTATATCAATACACAATCTGTTAGAGAAGGCGTTACAGGTCTGTTACGGACCGGAATCTAGTTTGTAGGAGACAAGTTTTTATTATTCTTATTTACTGAGGAATTTACAAATTATTTAAAAAAGGGAATTCCATCTTTAATCCAGAAATAATGTCTTTTAAAATCTCACTCTTATCACCTTTTGATCTATTGTAAAAGTGTTCCGAGAGGTCTTTTAATTATGATTATGCTGTTTTTAGATAAAAAACCTGTGTTGTTTTCTAGGACATAGTTTCTGCAGTTGGCGCGGAGAAAGCCTACCCTAACCTCCCAACATCCCTTTGTTTACACTCTCTCCCGTGACCTCACAGCCCCTCAAACCCCCAACCTAACATTAACGGTGCAACAAAAATGGCTAGCAATATAGGAGCTATCCAGCTGTACAGATTAGACTCAGATTCCAGCTAAGACGAGGAAAATAAAGACATACATGGATCTTTTTGTCTGCAGTGGATGCATCAGAATGAAGCAGAGCAGAGAGACTGTGGCTTGCAGCCACATCCTGGTAGTTTCTACATAACTACAGCCTTTTTCCAATGGCATTTTTCATCTGCTCCTGATTCGCAATGATTTGAATTAAAAAAATACTCAGAAATGCAACTTTAGGCTTAATGTTCGTTATATTTGTCCTCCATCATCAGAAAAATACTACAAGAACATGTTAAAAAAAACACAGTTTTCATTTGAGTGGGTCTTTAAAGTGTGAGAACTGATGGCTGATAAATACTTTTTCCCCCCTATGGTGTTAGAGGGCCTATAATATAGAAAGGAATGATATAGGCGCTATATCATTCCTTTTTTAAACCTTTCAGAGTAAACTATTTCCATATATAAAGAATATATTGCCTTTATGACACTAAAGATGGATTTTTTAAAAATAAATATCAGTTACTTCAGCGAGCTCCTATTTTAAAGTGAAAAGATTCAATTTCTGAGGCTCCGCCTTTCTCTCCTTGCGGGAGTCGCCCATTGCATGCCGTTAACTTAGAGCCAGCCTCGTCACCGGGTCTGCATTTCCCCCACGAAAACAAACAACATCCAAACTTCCACAAATATGGATTTGCATATTGTGGGGGGAGAGGGTGTGTGGGTATGTTAGCCTGGGGCGGAGCTGGCAGCGCAGACTCCTACTGGAAGGGGCTGTTCTCCCCTTGTGATAACACAATGTGAGGAATACTCAGAAAGGCAAGATTGGATCAAAATACCGCTTTGGGGTTGTTTTTCACGAGGAACGAACATTTTGATTCACTTAAAATATGTATTATATATTATATTATATATTAAAGTATGCTCATGTGACACTGTTAGATTCTGGTTCAAAAAAAGACCAAAATAATTCCTTAGAATTATTAGAAGAC
This sequence comes from Oryzias latipes, assembly GCF_053564925.1. Classification (NCBI taxonomy): domain Eukaryota; kingdom Metazoa; phylum Chordata; class Actinopteri; order Beloniformes; family Adrianichthyidae; genus Oryzias; species Oryzias latipes. Next base: position 7,888,339 of record NC_136252.1, on the reverse strand, counting down.
AAGGTCAACAGCCAATGACAATGACAATGTGAAATAAATACATGCACTGGAAAAAATCTGTTCAACAACGAGAGATGAACCACGTAGGACCACTGTATCATATAGTTATGCGTAACAGATGACTGCTTGGTGCTCAGAGGGATCCAGCAGACCCTCAGTCTGGTGCAGATGAAGACCCTTTTTAATTTTCCCCAGAGGGACATTTTGGTGCTTACCTGCAACTATAGCACTTGTAGTGAAGAACACAAAGTTGATTGGAACCACTTCTGTGGCATCAAACATCTTCATGGCCTGATTGAGAAATCTGCAAGAAGAAGATCATAGGATTAGAGAAGAATAGTACAAAGCCCCATGATGACACATACTCTCTGCCTTTTCCAATTCACAGGTGCAGTGACGTCCCCGTGCCAGAACAGCAGTCACCTTCAACTTGCTCAACAAATGAAAAGCCTTTCCCTGTGATGGGAAACTTGAACAAAGAGGCTGTAAAACCATGCAGGGTGCACAGAAGCAGTGAGAGAAGCTTGACTAACTTAATCTGGAATCCGCAGGAGGCCACCATGACAACAAGCATGACGTAGAAGATGGGGTAGATGAGCTGCAGTTGACCTTGTATCGACTCGGTGATCATTCCTGACACCGCCTTCACCGAGATGACTGTAAGAGAGGCTGCAACAGCACAGACATCACTCCAGCACCTGCACCACTTCAAAACAAGTTCCTCACCCTTCCTCATTGATTCGTACGGTCTGGGACTGCCAGCTGCTGTGACTACATTTTCTTTCAGAATTATTATTTGCTCTTTACACTACCATAATTCTAAATGTAGCAAATTTTAATAAGTAAATCAATCAATACAACAAGTGGAAACATCATTCTTTCCCACTAAAACACTATCATGGTGCCTTATATCTAGTGGAATAGGTTTATTTAACTAGTAATTAGTCAAATGTATGTGGTCAGAATGAGAGTTTTTGGAGTGCATTACAGAAACGGCAGCAGAGCACAGATCCAGGTTTGGTAGCCTGGCAACAAGGCAACCTCTGAAGAAGCGGTTTGAATCCCAACTTCTGCACTCATTCAGGCAGCTCCAGACTTGTTCATACCGAGCAGGGCGACCAGCAGCATCACAACGACGATGTGCTTCACATTTCTCCTCTTGTACAGATAGAGGAGGATGCAAAAGAGGATGATCTCAATAAGCTGTTGAGAGAAAGCAGAAGAAGCGTACACAATCATTCACGCCGAATCTATTCCCTTCAACTTTGCAGGAAAAATGAGAACATGAACTGCAATCCCTCCGACCCTTATCTGTTTCACAAAGTGCTGCGAGCAGTCAGAGTGCAGTGGGTTTTAATGGAAACAAATGACTGTGGCAGAAAAATGAAATGAATTCCTCGTCCTTAATGAGAAGCCTTGGGCTGTCCTTGTAAGCCCAGCAGCATTAAGACATTAAAGGACCAATAAACACCAGCTGTAATGGATGGAGAGAGGGAAAAGTACATCTACAGTATTTAGGAGAAAAGGGCAAGATGACCTTTAAATGTCTCCCAATGTCATCCCGATGCAGCGGTAAGCACGCCAAATAAAGAGATGTTTTCAAAATGTCAATATTTGGCATAAAGATGGATCAACAGAGATCAGGGTCTCTAAGAGCCGATTTACTTGTTTACAATACACCTTCCTCAGTAAAAGACAGTCAGCAGTCTTCCCAGATTGAATGACGCCGTGACCTCTAGAAATAATGAGAAGTTTGTTGTGGATATTTCATTTCCTCTGATTAATCAGCAGCTACAGTTAATCCCACCCTTGCTCTGCTGCAGGCTGACGACTATTAACAAATGCTCTGCCTGCAATGCAAAACCACAGAAAGCTTTGTACACACAGCAGCCAGAGGAAACAAAACTGGCTTGATTTAAAAAATCCTTTTCCTTTTCTTCAGCTCTCCAACTGTGATTTCCTGCAGGAATCTTTCTCATTGTTGCTCCTTTTGTCTCTACATTTTTCTCCATCAGCTCAGAAAATGGGACCAGTTCCAAGAGTAAATGGGGAATGTCGGTCTACTGTAATGCTGTGGCCTGGATGATGACAGCCCCGCTCTGCAGGGCACCCTTACCTTTAACACCTTAAAGCCCCGCCCCCATTTGAAATGGTGTTTTACATTTTTTTCTGATCATGGAGGACATATATAAAGAAAATTGAGCTTAAATTTGAATTTCTGAGCATTTCATTATCAAATTGTTGTGAATCAAGAGCAGATGAAAAATTTAGTTTGAAAAAGATTGTATTTGTGGCGTTAACGTTACAATCGGCAAGCTCCCTGCTCTGCTCCATTCTGATGCATCCACGTACAGACAAATAGATCCGTGTACGTCTTTGTTTTCCTCGTCAGACCTGGATCTGAACTGTATGACTGGATAGCTCCTATACTGCTCACCATTTTTGTTGCACCACTAATGTTAGGTGGGGGGGGGGCTGTAAGCTAGTGGGAGAACGTGTAAGTAGATGGATGATGGTGGGGGGGACAGGGTTGGTCCATGCCACAGCCTCGCCAATGACTCAGAGGTGAATTTCTGATGAACTCCTGCTTCTTTGCAAAAGCTATGTCCCAGAAGACGACACAGATTTTTTAAAATTTGGTCTAAAAACAGCATAGTTAAAAGACGACTGGGAACATTTTGAAAATAGATCAAGAGGTGATCAGAGTGGGACTTTATGGAACCAGAGAAGTCATCATCCTTCTGGGCTCAGTTTTGGGTTTATTGATAATCAATAAATCTAAACAGAACCAGCCTTTCTTCAAATCTAAAGTTTTTTTTATTTAAAAACAGTGAAAACCTTAAAAACATTTAAAGAGTGCTTCTACCCAGAATGACTTATTAAATTAAGTCATTTTTGGGGAAAATTATACAGTAGAAAAAAGAGCTTTTTCCCCCAGCTCTGTTCTGCACTTTGGATCTGTTACCATGACAACGCCTGTGTTTATGCCATGTTTGCCTGGGGTGAAACTGGATCAGGAGAGTCCATGGATGAGTGCTAATGCACCTGCCATGCGAGGTAGGAGCAGTACGATTACTTTTGTCATTTCATTAATTAAAAGTGTATCAAACAGGAACATTCATTTGTATATTTTTAACCCCATTAAAAAGACGCTCGTCAGATCATGTTCACCTGATCATCAATTTACATTTGCCAACCAGCAGCTGAAAATCCTTGCAATTAACCTAAAAAGGGCTTCCAGTTGGCGATCATGAATTCTTTTTAATTGATTTCAAAAAGTTGGCATAGTTTGAATTTTGACAGCATCCTTATTTTTCCATGAGTTCATATAGACTGACTGCTTCAAGAAGGAATTTGAAGAAATACCTACAAGGTAAAGCAAAAAGTGCCAGCTGATGAAGTAGTACTGCACCAGATGAGCTGTGATGTGGGTTGATGTATGGGGGGCGAAGGTAACAAGGAGGTATGTCCCTGTTATTGCCAGAGTGCCACCTGTGAAAGGAGGACGGCACAAAGTAATAAGGCTGCAGAAATGTTTTTTTCCACTGCAAACATACAAAATAACTGTTAAAAATGTATTTCACACGTTATGTCAATCAGAACAACTCAAGCGATACTACAAGCTGCTGAACCTGCAGGGAATACTGAAACTTTCTACTGGATTGTTCTAATTTACTATTTTTTTTATTCTGCTCAAATCCATCCACTAAAAACCATTCCTACAATAAAAAGATAGATTTTTTTCCAGAAAAAAATGTAATTTTACTTGATCTGACAACAATACACAAAGCTGTCAGCTTGCTGTGTGACCATGACAGCTTTTAGCAGTAGACTCCACAGCCAAGCAAAGCAATCCCAGCTGTTTTTACAATGCAGATTAGGATTCAGCGCATTAGACATGCTGGAATTGTTATGTTGTGCTTTTGTTTACACTGTAATGCTGATATGATCTGAGATATGCTCTTCTCAAGTCCCCTCTGCAGGGAGTGTTGTGGTTTCAGATGTTTGCTCACCAACAATGTCAGAGGTGTACACGGTCTCCTTCAGGAAAACCACGGAGATGACGACGCTGGCTGAGAAAAGAAGATCTCATTAGTCGGTTTCTTAAAAAGTGAAATAAGAAGAGAAGCTTCACAAACAACACTTGTCAACAATTGATCAACAGATTGCCTGAACACACAGACCGCATGGCAACAGAAGGATCAGCACAATCAAATCCGTCGGCCCCATGCTGTTCCACGCTTTTGTGAGCTTATTGATCAGGATGGTAATCAAAAATTGCAGCAGAGGAAATCAAAAGCTAAGCCTGGGTTGAGTCTCTTGAAGGCTTTGTGGATGTCCCCAGAATGGAGGCTGACTCAGCATTCAGCTGTCACAGCGGCAGACAGCGACGCGGGCGTTACACACAGACGTGCTGTCGAACAGGCGGGGATGCAGATGGATGGCCACACAGGCAGACATGCTGCCCGAGTCAGAACAACAAACACGGATGACATGGAAGCAACAAGATCTGCCGGTGACAGCAGCCGGGGAGGGGGCTCAGGCCTTCTTAACACTTAACCACCTCAATGAGAAAAGTCCCGCATGCTGTCATTCAGACGGGGCAGACAGCGATACACAGAGAAATGAAAAGGTGCTTGAAAAAAGGGACACAACATGCCAAAAGACTTTTTTCTAAACACTCAAACGGATGCTATGCAAAGGGGGGAATTTTGTTATCAGAGAGTGGATTTCAGCCCCAAAAGCTCCATGACTAATATATCTGATTTAAAGGTGAACTTGGTGCAGATCTTCATCCTTTGTGTTGACTTTCACCCACTTATCGTGAACCCTTCAGGATGTGGAACACTGTCAGGACTGCTCTGTGTATTTGGAAGTTTTACAAACACTCATTTAAATTCTGATGAAACAGTAAGTTGTTAAATATTTCATACTGTGAGGACGTTCACATACACATTAACGGCTGCACTTTTGCCTCTGGGACCATCTGGATCTAAGAAGTAACCATAGCAACTCACAGCAAAGTGAGATTCACACAGCTTGATAAAATGAGAAATGTGGCAACAGGAACCTCTGGAGGGATGCGGTTGTGTCACTGCTGCTGTGTGTGTGTGCGTGTGTGTGTGTGTGTGCGCCCATCAGATCAGTACAGCCTTAATTCAGTACATGTTCTCTCAGATGTGCGGTAATGGGAACCTCCCTGTGGGAAAATTCAACGTGTCTGACTTTCCGGCACATCAGAGATCTGACGCCACAAGATAAAAGCGACTAAAGTCTGGCTTCCATCTTCAGAAAAACCTCATTTATGGTAAATGTGCTGGCTTACGTACACACAAAGACAGACTGACAGAAAGTATCTGACAAGAGTGCAAGCATGTATTTGATGTGCAATTCTCAGCTTGAAAGTGAAATCTCTCTGCAAAAGGACTTTTGTGGGGCTTTTTTAAGCTCATGGAAGTCATTAGGAAATGTTAACAGACTCTTTGAATTTCTAAGTGGTGTCAACATGTGTTAATAAACGCATGTTTGATGTCTGAGATGCATGCTTCTCCTGCAGGTTTCTCTTTTTTCTTCCGCCTCATTTTCATTTGATGACATGTTATCTGGGAGAGCAAGCTGATGCTCTTCTCCACACAGCAGCACCGGGACAATGCTGTCATTCCTAATAGAGACGGCTCTGTGGACAGGACAGCAGTAATTGCTCTCTGTGGAGCATTGGAGTTCCGGTGTGACATGAACGGACAGGCGGCTGACAGGAGCATGAGATGCCCCCCCCCAAAATTCACTCCTCTCATCTATTTATACACCTCCACTTGGTTCCTTGTTCCTTCCTTTTTGTTCTCCCCAATTTACTCGTCTTTCTGAAGCCAGACACCTTTTTGTTTCCTCCCCTAACCCACAAGCCACTCTGTTTACGCACTCCAGCCATACGAACCCCCTCCACCCCCCGGAAGCTAAAGGGGAGCTCCAGGAAAACCATTAAAACAGCACAGCAGGGGGAAGTTTGTGTGTGTGTAGTTGTGCATGCATCTGTCAGTCAAGGGAGCTTCTCAGATTGACTAAATCCATTAGCCCAGGGTGTACTTCAGTCACACACAACTCGTAGCCGCATGTGCTTGAGCGTTCATTTCCATATGTGTGAATCAGTGTGAAGGAGTGACTTGTTACCAGTGCGGACAGATCGTAAAGCAGTCGCAGACATATTGCTCTTCATCTGTGCTGCATCACTCGATGAAAACGTCCTTGAGAAGCACTTGACAGCTGCTCTGCAGCGCCGCTTCTCATGAGGATTACTACCAGTAAAACGGGGGTGAGTGAAGCTCATCTTCACAACACATTAAGGGGTTCCTGTTTTCAAGCTTGTCCTTAATCCTTGTTATTTCAAGACAACATTTATCAGCTCACTAAAGCCTAAAGAGCGTTAGCGCTGCAGCGAAGAGGAGCAGCTACATGACATTTGCAGCTTGTTTTTTCCACAAAACAATTCAACCACTTGCAAGATGATACTGCAGGAAATTGTTGGGTGACGACCATCATTACAATCATCGACTCTTCCTGCATCACAGTGACAGGAGGGGAACTGTTCTAAGTTGAATGCTCCAAGCAGCTTCCAGTTGAAGCACACTCCAGAATAGTGAACACTGAAATTAGTCAGATTTACTGCATGACAAAGAGGTTACAACTGGGTTACAGTGTTTGTCTGGAGTGAGTCATAGGATTCCTTAAGCCCAGAGCAGTTAGGTTACGTGTAAATCTGAAACGAGAAGATATTTAGATTCACCCAAATCATGTCAATATTAATAAAATGTTCACCATCATTCGTCCAGGACAAAGGAGGGATAAAAAATATAAGAAAACACTGTTAACATTGACATCTGTGGGGGGGACTTCACAGGGTTGAATACGAGTCTAAATAGTTGATTGTAAAAAAAAAAAGGTTTATAAAAAAATGTGTTTTTGATGTTTTTAGCGTGTTCTTGTGGCATTTTTCTCATGATGTAGGAAATATTTAAAGAAAATTAAGCTTAAAATTGCATTTCTAACTATTTTCCTATTCAAATCATTGTGAATCAGGAGCAGACTAAAAAAGTCATTTGAAAAAGATCTTATTTGTAACGTAAAAAATAGGCTAGGCAGGCAGCAAGCTCCCTGCTCCGCTCCGTTCTGATGATCCACTTGCAGACAAATAGATCCATGTTTGTCTTTGTTTTCCTCGTCTGAGCTGGAATCTGGGTCTAAACTGTACGGGGGCTAGCTACGATTTTGCTCACCATTTTTGCTGCACCAGTCATTTTAGGGGGAAGGGGGCGGTAAACTAGAAGGAGAGAGTGTAAACAGAGAGCTTATCCATGAACTGGGCGTTATGCAAGTTAGAAAATTAAATGGAAGTGTTTCTGGATAAATTTGTCCTCTTTCAGGATGAGTTGTGTTGTTCTGACCAGCATGTGAAAAGGTTAGAAAGGAGCAGAAAACTTGATTATGGTGAAAGTGCTTTGTTCAAAACAATAATGTAGTTATTCAAATGGGATTGAGTGGATAAATCACTCACTGTGCTGAAGGTTCTACAACATCCACCTTCCACCTTCTTTTGGACAAGTGTGCAATACTTTTTTAGCAATAATTTTAGCGGCAGTTAATCTTCCTGGTCTGGTTTTAGAACAAGCTTCTTTTAGGTTTTTATCTTAACCAGCAAAACTTAAATTTCTTCATTCGAGCAAAGAACACATGACAGGAAAGGCAAAGAGTAATGCATACTTTACTAAAGCAAACAGGCTTTAATGCTAATTTGATTGTAATTGTTTGTCCGCTTCATTGGTTTGGTAAAAATGATTTCCAAACGTTTTTGACTGAATTACATGTTGTGTATTTTAGTTTGTGTGTTAAATTTGATGAATCAAACACTGAAAAAGGTATAAATATAGATAATTGAGGGTAAAATTGTAGCAAGCACAAATCCATTTAGTACATGTTTTATTATAAAGTCTGAACCTGAATGATGCATTTATCCAGAAGCTGCAGACTGAGCCAGGGCAAGCTTACATATGCACAGCATGGAAACGACAAACATTCTAGCAGATCTTGAAAGAAATTTGGCAGAAAAAGAACTCTTTGGTTTAAAATGAAAAATATTTGCTTTGCATATTCACATATTTACCTTTAAAAAGGTAAAGCTAACACCAAGTGACAATCTGTCTCAGCCGTTGATTTTTCCTGTACTGGTAAGGTATTGCAGGTTTTAGTGTTCTAAATCATAAATGCTTGATCTTTTGGCCATGAAAGGATGCATTTGCTTTGACAGCATCACAAGAACTGCATGAAGCATTTGCTTTCGCTAAAACTCGTACTTTATTCATGAGAGAAAAAAGGTCATACTCACCTATAACAGACACACAGCCCAGCGGGGCAATAAGCGAGGCAGGTGCAAAGCCGTAGGCCGCAAAATTCCCCAACTCCCCAACGCCCATGAGAGTCACACCGCACCACCACACGCCGGAGGTGTAATACGGCTTGGAGCCACGCTGAGCCTGACGGACATGAGCGTATTTCTGTACGGGGAGGAAGAAACATTGTTCACCTCGTCTTCAGTACTTTAAAAACAAAGCCGGCAATTTAAGAGACAACTTTGGTCTGAGGCAGTTTCCTCCAACTCCTCACACACCTGCTCTGCTGATGACCATTTTATTCTGAAAGAAGCGACAATTAAGAAGCAGGAAGTCTTCTAATCCTAACACTAATTTACAGGATACTTCATAATTAACAGCAATTCTGTCTCCACGAGCTTGTGGAGGCTAATAATAATCAACCATAATCAGCTTTTGCAGCATTTCCAGTTTGAAGCTGCATTTGTCTGTCAGCCTTTACGCCACAAACAGCACAGTTTCTGCATTGTCTCAATCAAATGCAACCAAGCATAAAAGCTGAATGTAATTTACAGACTATGGGTGAAATATAATGATTGTTTGCAGCTATAAAGACTTTAGGACAACATCACATAAAGTGTAGAAATGATGGATGTGTGTTTGTGAATACCAAAGGACATTTACTGACTGTATGAGCTTCTACAGAATGCAAACCTGATGAACTTCATAGGTACAGCGTTTTTCACGCCGGATGCCCTTCCTGCCACAACTCACACAGGGAGAACTAGACTTGGGCCTCTTTGTGCCTACATAGGTAAGCAGTAGCACGAAGGACATTGCCTAAAGTGGCATTCTCACTGGACGCGATTCGCCCGTCATATTCTTGTCTGCCGCTTCGCTTTTGACGCACGTCAAATTACTGTTCGATGCCTGCCCTAAAATGTCATCGATGCCCCGGCCGCGTGTGGGAGGAGCAACCGCCAATGTTTTTCTGGACTTCATTTATTGCCACACGATGAAAAGCATGGAAGTTCGCTACTCTGTCCACTGCCCTATTGGATTTTTTTTTCTACCTGCTGATGGAGTCACTGAAAATGTCAGATGCCCGAAGCTGAGTCCTAGATTGGTTGACGCGCCCAAATCACACAGCAGGACCTCAGATTGTATCTGTACATTGAAACTTAATGCCCCTGATGCGTGAATTGCTTCAGTGTAAATGCAGCCTAAGGAACCACACTGGATGAGGCTCATTGCTGGGAATCAAACCCTCGTTTCTTACATGCCAGTACGACACTCAGCCAACTGAGTCATCCAGCCACTTGTTATGTAAATTAAAGCCTTGTTTCCACTGCGCGGTCCGGTCCAGTATTCTGAGCGTTTTCATATAAAACTGACCTATTAAACTGCGCCGAACAATACCATTTTTGGTTACCACGTGTGTTTTAGGTCCATAGAAAAATGGAATAGACCAGTTAGGGCGGAGCTTCTGTTGAAACCCATTGATTGGCTGAAGGTCATTATGACAAAAGAAAGCTCCAAGAAAGATCCAGAGGTATTCCTCTTCACCGCTCTCATTCTTCTCTCAAACAACATTAAATGCTTTGTATCTACAAAGAACCTAAAGCTAAGAAGAAAAAAAAGGAAGCTGCTGGAGGATCTCCATTGTTGTTGTTAGCTTTATGCAGCTATCCAGCTGAGCGGAAACGCTCTCCTGAATTACCTGGACCATTCTAAACTGGACCAGACCGGACCGCTCAGTGGAAACAAGGCTCTATAGTACTATATTTTATCCATAATAAAAACAATTGCCTGTCACCAGATGCCAACTTTAAGTTCAAAAAGGTTTATTGAGTCATAATATTCACATGTTCTGCTGACCATTGCTAAATTAATGCACGAGTGAGTCCATAAAAAGTCTCAAGGCAAGATTTTGCAAACTTGAGAAAACTGTCAGTGGAAATGTTCAGTGTCCGTTCAGAGTGAGGGGAATTTCCATGTTATTTACCTGAATGTTGAGTGAAAAGCTGATGAGGACATTCCCACATATGGAGATGAGGATTCCCAGGAGATAGTTCTGTAGAAACAAACAGTAAACAGGCAAAAAAATTTTTGTAAGCAAACACAGAAGCCGTTATCCAGATATGTTCTCCTCACAACAGAATGGTGCTCATCACTAAATTTCAATATTTAAGATGCTTTTCAGACATTAAGAAACAGGTTTCCTTCATTTTAAATTTTTTAATGAGACTAGATTTCCAGTTCTACACAATATTTAAAAAAATGGCCTCATTGAGTCAATAGTAACCTTACTTTAGTGCATGCTGCAGCAAATTTAACCTTGAATTAATGTTATATATAAAAAGGGAAAAGAGTTCTCTGCTTTTAAAGCCTATTTTATGAAACCTGATACACTTTCTGGAGATACTTAATAAGGACCTGCAGCAGAGCTGAAAAGTTGTTCATTTTGTTAAAAGGAAAAAATGCAGGGACACTTTTACATCACTTCTTTTGAAAAATGGTCATCAAGAGAAAAATGAATTTCAAGTCATTAACATGCTGGTGGCTGTAGATGGACACATTTTACAAAGAAAATCTAAGCATGTTTGTTAGTGGGTGGAAGGTGGATGTTGTGGAGGGAAGAAGTTCGTTGAGTAAAGTAGAGACCAGCATCCCAACGTCACTGCATCCATTATGAATGTGATACTAGAAAACAGAAAGAGTGCACACTTTTCATTACATTATTTAAAAAAAACCATGTCATGTCAAAATCTGTCCAGGGTGTATCCCCTTCTTCTCCCGGGACAGGTCCAGATAACCCCACGACCCCGAAAAGGATACAACGGGTTCAGATAATGGATGGATGGATATCATATCAGTAACACTAAGCTTTTAAGTAAACAAATACAGACAAAATGTCCTCACTAAAATTGAACAAAAAAGCCGTTGAAGAGATCAGTGGTGAATCAGAGCCAATCGTTCAAGTTCAGTTCACAGTTCAGCCCACATCAAAGTGGGCCGCAATCACAAGTTTAACAACTTCTGACACTTTAATGGGGCATCCTTCAACTTAACATCAAAAGGTAAGCTAATAGAACATCTGTCTGATCTGGTATAACATCAGGATTGGATATGCAAAGGTTAAAGTAATAAATTAGATGTTTTAAATCTGCATGTTTAATACATGCCAGCCACATTCTGTGAGACCCAACTGCCTCATTTCTATAAAGGCCTGTTCACACCGGGACGAATTTCGCCGGCGATTTTCGCCGACGTTTAACGCCTCGTGACTAAACAAAGGGCACCAACGAGAGTGTGCACACCGACGCGAAAAAACGCCACGCGTTAAAGCGTCAAAAAAAAAAAAACGCCTCGGGTTCGTTTTTTTTTTTCTACTCGACCAATGAGAACGGCGCTTTTGCTCACGTGTCTGGAGCTTCTGAAGTTACAGTAAAACACAACTTGGGGGCGCTCAAACACAAAACTCCCTTGCTGAGCACACATACCAGCGAAGAAGATAGACGCCAAGTAGCGTCTACACTGCCGCGAAGAAATAATGACGGACATTCTAAAATATCCCCGAACCAAGCACCAGTTGGAGCTACTGGTGCTTGAAATATTCATGTTTTCTTTGTTTGATTCTGACAAGCGTGTAAATACTTGCTCTCTTCTTCTGAGTGAAAAGCGACTTTAAGAAGCGTAAAGTTGCGCAGCGCCACCTTGTGTACAGGAGTATTTCTGTTTACATTAAGCGCCATCTAATGTCAGGGAATGAAATTACATGTTCACTCCACTCATCGTCAGCGAAAATCGCCTGGGTGTGAACACAAAAAACGTGGCGAAAAACGCTGGCGAATAACGCCTGGCGAATATTCGTCCCGGTGTGTACGGGCCTTAAAAATGAAAATTAAAAAAATGAATGGAGGGAGCTGAGGAAAAAACACAAGTATGCTTTGCATCTAACCAAAATAAAATTTTTTCAAGTGAAATACTTGCCAGAGCTTTTATAATGGATGTCAAAAACGTCACACCGTCATTAATTAAACTTGTTGCATCTTCACCTTTTGGCTTCTCGGCTTGGCAAAGATTTTTACGCCGAATACCCAGTATTTTATCTGGGCTGTGGACCGGCACAGGGAGACCCATACTTAGGCCTCCTTATGGCTACATAGTTAGGCAGTAGAGCGAAGGGTCTTTGCCTAAGGAACCTGGATGAAGCTCATGGGACACCCTGGGAATCAAACCCAGGTTTCCCTAGTCCTGCACTAATACAAGAACTTAAATGTTATATTTATGGTTCATATCTCCTATTAAATTATGGGGAATCTTTTTATGAATATTACAAAAAAAGTCCCATATTTGTAACCTCCTTCAGAAGGAATTTAGGGTCATGTTTGCCATCATTCTTTTTAACTGAAAATTAGGTGCGGAACGATTCATTTTAGCAATGATTTGATGGACATCACAATTAGTGGATGCCGATCCAAATCATAGTCGATTTTGGTTCATTTAGAATGATCCGATTCACTGACCTAAAATCGATCTTCATCCAAAACGTCAACCATTGTGACTCAGAGAAAAATACCCTGTACTGAACAGTGCAGGTGAAATTTCCAGATTCCTTGTATTTCTTAATAAAAATATTAATCATAACGGACTGGATTTGTTTGCACTTTTCCAGACACTCAAAGTGCTTACAATGTATGTCCATCATTCATTCACTCCTCATTCATCCTCTGTGTTGGTAGACTACTGATGAAGCCACAGTTGTCCTGGGGCAGTCTGACAGGGTCATGGCTGCTAGTACATGGCTACAGCCCCTCTGACCATCACTGGGACATTAATACGCATTGGCTCGGGTGGGGCCATGCTGGAGGAAGGGAGGTAAGGTGTCTTGCCCAGGGACACAGCAGCAGTTTGGCTGAGGGGAGTGGGGAGTGTCACTGGCACCAGTTTCTTTCTTACAAGATAATCAAGTGTAAACTAAATATGTGTCCAAACAAACAAGCAAACTAGAATGAATGTCAAATCCATTCACATTTTAGTTTCCCAAAGTTCAGTCCACTGTTGTTTTTCCACATCCAAAGAATCCAAAGGGAACATTATTGGAACATTCTAGCACACTGTCTGGTCACATGACTTTACTAAATTCAAAGTGTTTCCACACATTGGACTGAAGTAATGGTTGATCAGTTTTTGCTGATGTCATCAGGTGTGTGTTGTCTGCTGTGATGCACTTTTTCGTTTTTACTTTATAGTAAAATAAACCTACTGTGTCTCAATCCAAATTTATTATTATCCAAATTATTTAGTATTTTCCATGATCAGTATAATCGATTTATTTCATTTTTAAGTGATTTTATGATGGCAAATCGATTAACAACTTACTTCAGACAGATCGCTCTGGTTGGATTGTAGGAATATAAAATCGATTAAGTCCATTAATCGTTACACCACTACTGAAAATACATCAACGAGTACAAAAGCAATACAGGCAAAAACATGAAAATAAATGTACATGAAAAGACAACAAGAAATCTGAATTTTAAAAAATAACCGCAAAACCATGATTTGGAGCTGAAAACAGAAAGTGTCCGTCTGCAGTCCACTAGTTCCGGTCCACAAGCACAAAGCAAATCTAACACCTGACATGACACTGACTGCTTCTCCACTGCAGCCAGATAGAGTTCATCCAGCAGAGGGTTGTGGTGCAGTTTGAAATGTCAGAGGGCAGAGTTTGGTCATTCTGCTCTTCACTTTAACTGTGATGAACCCACTGACCTGGATCCCCCTGATCCAACACCCCAGATGAACATGAGTCAGACCTCAGTGTGTTTGTGTGTGTGTGATGATTTCACAAGCAAACAAGATGATAGAGGAAAAGGAGGGGAGGGGGAGGGGGCAGATGTGCAGACTGCTGATGAGAGTCCTGGGGGGACTGATATCACATCAGGGTTTGAAAGTATGTTACGGTGTTGGTGTTCTGTGATTGACCTGAATACTGAAGCAGTCAGTCAGTCGGATGAGGGCGGGGTCACCGTTACTCTGGAAAAATGATGAGACTGATGGCATGTTCTTCCATGGGGGTCTTTGCTCTCCAAAGATCAATAACCGAGCCAGGCTGTGTCAGATACTCATCTATTTCACAGACTTCACACAGGAGATGGCAATTTAAAGAGCAAGACGGGATTCTGCCCGTCTGGTATTGGAGATTTTCTCATCTGATTAAGTTTAGCAGCTACTGAATCCAAACAAATTACAAGAAATTATCCCCGTCTGAATGGTTTGTCTGGCAAAAACAAAAAACAAAAGAGCTGATGTGTGTGTTTGAAGGGGGGGGGGGGTGTCATTCATAAAGCTCAGTTCTGTATGCACTGAGGAAGAGAAAGTAAGCACAGACGAAGAAATGGAGCTTCTCTGTCGCAGACTGAGCAAACAAAGCCATCTCATTGGGAGTGCCTTTTGCTTCCTGGACTACTGAGTAAATATTCCTGTTACTACTAACAGACTGCAGGAGACTTACCCCATACAGTATTTATATCAATGTGTCTTTGTGTCTTCTGAGACGAGGGTTTTCAAAAAACAAAGTCAGCAACACTTTTTAAAGGTTTTCTTTGCCAAATTCAGTCATGTGCCACAGAGAGAACGCATGCAGGAATGTCGCAAGGCATAAAATGAGTGTTAGAGAAAAATACTTCAGAAATCACATGTACAAACAATTGAATATATATGAGAACTGACCCCTCCCCTCTGGTGTTCCAAACAGGAAGTACCTACTTCCTGTGGCTACTTCCAAGAAGCCAAAATCCCATAGACTTCTACAGCAAAATAAACAGCTATTCAGTCATTTTATTGGTCAGAATAACCATTCTTGCTCTGACACCATTTTTAAACATGTTCTTGGTCATACTTATATGATAGATTTTGGGTAGCCTGCTTTCAAATAGAATGGGTTTGGACTTCCAATGAGCTCACTCCTGAATGACTAGTGTGGTTGCCATAGAAACAGACCGCCTCGGACCAACCACTGCTTACTGATGCTACTGGTTCCCACACGGTAGCATCCGTATCACAAAAACAAACAAAACAAAGATGACTAAATTAACTTCATTATGTTGGAGCCAGAAGTAAAGCATTTCCTATGGGTGACATTAAAGTCACTTAGTCCAGTTCTCTTATACAGACAATGGTACAAACATGCGTGTCTTTTTAAAATGATAACTGTCTGTTTCTGATGGCACACAGAATAGATGAGATGCAATCAATATCATTCCTAATGAAACATTATTATTTGCAATTTTCACAAACCAAACCAATCTTTATACTCCCTCAATAAAATGTTTCAAAATTTAGACATTCTTGATCAAAACAGGCAAAAAATGTGGTCCACCAGGTTTCTGTTTTATAGTCAATGGGCAGATGAAACAATTTCCAAATTTCTATAGGACTCTGTGAACTTATTTTGCTGTAGGTCTAAACTGTGGCGTCACTCTGTCAGCTCTGCTGTCTGTGCTCTTGTTCCCATGCATGTTTACTTGTTATTTTTACTCATTAACTTGTGTCTCTTTTTTTTGTTAAGCAGATCCTACAGTCATTCTGAGTGTGCTAAACTCTGTTTTGTTCTCTCTGGAGGTAGACAGACACAGCTCTGAAGACTAGTACCAGTATGTTTTTTTTACCCATGTTTCCTACCTGTCCACTGATGACTCATGAATGCTTAATAGTTTCTCATTTTACCATGGATATCCATATTTTTTATCTAATTGGATACTGGTTTGTAAACCTCCTGACAACCTGTTGGATGTCATGCATATTAAAAAAAAAGAAATAAAGTTTTTGCAAATATAACAAAAGGGGGGTTCTATCATTTTTTGAATGTTTTGGTTGCAAAAAAGAAGATTTAGAACAACAAACATTGAAAACTGCAATGGGAATGATTTTATTCTGAATATTTGGATGAAACAATGAAGCTGGAATGAATGAACGGCTGAGGTCGACCTCGTTCTGCCGCAAGACTCTGAACATGAGGTTTAAAAGAGCTGAGCATAAATTACTTTTATAAGAGTTGTTCATGGTGCGTGGGAACAAGAATGTTTGTTGGTAGAGGGCTGGGTTTTTAACTTACCATAATTTCTGTCTATGTTTTTGTTTTTAATTGTAAAATTTTTCAAGCTGTGCACGGTATGAGAAGCCCTTTTTATATATAAAAAAAAGTGTATTTGATTGAACAGAGCACATGATCCCACTCCTCAACAGGACACTGACCAACCATCAGACAGAGATGTTCCAACAGCAGAACTCTTTGTTTCCATGACAATAGGGGTTTGTTCCTCTGGGATAATGGGCTGATCTTTTCACGTTTTGCTCAGAGTTGCTGAGGACAGAAAGATGAGTGACAGTTGAGTCAAAGAACAAACAACGAATCCTGGAAGATAACCCCTAAGACCCACTCAGTTTGTGAACTTTTGGACGAGTGAGTATTTTTATGAAGCACAAGCCTCCCTTTAACAGAAACTGTAAAACACAAAATACATGTGAACCCTAAACATTTATACACCCATGTAAAGACGAAAGGATGTTAAGGACAAAGACAGACAGATATTGTCCCCTGGGATGTTCTCTGGGATGGTGGGTAGCTGCCCAGCTGCTCAGGACGTGTACAGAAGATCTATTCTTCATCAGCCCACATTACTCATTACTCACGCCTCTGTTTCCTCCTCTGCTAATCTCTCATTCAGTCTCTGGTCCCCATTGTCACACAAAAGAAACATGGGAACACAAGTCGGAGAAAATGCGTCTCTGCATGAAGAGCAGGACGGTTAAAGACGAGCAGACCAACACATGTGTCCTGCATGCTGAGCTTAATGGACAGATAGTCAGTGGACAAATGATGAAAGACACAGGGCTCCTCAGGTGCCAAAACTTTCCTGTTGGCTGTTCATGCGCATGACTTCATTACTCAGAGAGCTTTCCAGCCAGAGGTTTTGGCTTAAAGCCTTTTTTTTCCCCTTTCGTTTTTTTTGGCAGGGGGACTCACTTAATCTGTTGCTGTTCATAAGATTGCAGCGTCTTGGAGAGGCAAAGTTCATGAAAAATAAACTGAAGCTTGCTTCTTACCTGCTTGCCTGCAGTGAGGCAAATCAGCTGGAGCCGGCTGGACTAGATTTAAGTCATAGGAGAGTTCATAGAGCAAGCATGGTGGGATAAACCTGAGGTTTGTGGGGATAAAATCCATAAATCCAATCTGTTGTATGCTTTTTTTTTTATTATTCATTATCTGTTTGAGAGCATCAGAAACAGAGCTGCACCCCTGAATCACAGCCAGCATCCTCTCATTATCATATCTGGCAGAATCTTTTCTCTAAAGCTGCCAGGTTTTCTTTTTATATCCAATGTGAGGGAAGGAGAAGGAAAAATCAACAGCTTATGTTGGTCTAGAACCTGCATGTCACAGAGATGAAGCGCAAACCTCCTGCTCACTCCTCCTCCCTGCACCTGCGGATAGATCACACTCACCTGGAGCGGGTTTTCCATGATCTGGGCTTGGTGCGCTTGGCCTTGGGCGGACACAGAGGCGTTCTCCATAGTTTCTTTTTCAGGGACAAGAAAAGTACATCGCACTTTTTAGACTTTTCACCCCCCTAGTCGTAGTTTTATCTCCCCATCCCAGCATCCCACGTCCTCGTCAGGCAGTTTCAACTCCCAGCGAAAAGTTCCTCCTTGTTTAGACCCGGAGCAGGAGCTGTGATAGGTTCAATGACAGCTGGGAAATCAGATACTCCCCCCAGAAAAGTTGCAAATGCAATGATTTTCCTCTTTCTTCTTTAACATCGTTTACATTTCTTAAATTATCTTGCCATCAATAGGAGTGTTCACAAAAATAAAAATAATTGATTAATTGCTGTTAATGCTTTTAGAAGAAAACACTTAGTAAAGTATTAATGAACGACATTTTAAAGTTCATTGAATGCAACACCCGCTGAAAATATGGGGCACAGCGTCACCATCGGCATCTGCCGTATATTTCTGGGTTTAGAAACTGTTTCGACCGGGGGTTTACAACCTTTAACACAAAAAGACCCATTTAGACCAGTTTCTCACGGACCTAAACAAAAGAGGAGCCTCTTTACTGTTAGATCAAGACAATTCACTTATATTTTTGTGGCCAAGACCAGGGGGGTATTCCAGAAAGCAGGTTATGCTAGCTCCCACGGTTAGTTTGAGGCTAAGGAAGTTGATAAACTCAGCTTTCAGTTCCAGAAATGGAGGTATTTTTCAGGATATGTCAAGTTGCCATAGTAACTCATGCTCTGAACATAACCTGGTCTGGATCAGGTTTAGTTGAAGGTTAGTTTGTTTTCAGAGAGGTGAAGCAGCATGGCGTGTCCATTTGAAGATGATTTAGTGGATGAAAAAGCTCAGATAATACTTTTTCCACCGTGAGAGGGTGATAAAACCACGTATGGATGTTGGAAAAAAAAACTTTTTTACTTTGATCTAACTTAATTATTTGCTTCAGTTAAGATAAATCATTTTTTTTGTTAAGTCAGCTTAAAAATAACACGTAGTTTTCAGACAGTTATTTTACTTTCATTCAAATTAATTCAGTTAAGTAAGTGTAACTTTGGTGCTGCTGTTAGATTGGCATTGCAAGGGATTGTGGGATACCATTCCCTTTGCTTGTCTGGCAGCGTTGCCAGATAGAGTCACAGTTTTCCAGCCCAAAAGTCAATTGAAAACCGCCAGACCCAGCCAAAAACCGCCCAACGCAGCTTTTGTTGATGTTTTTTTTCGTACTGGACTGATTTAGCAAAATAAAAGATGTTTCTAAATAAAAGACAGTTCATACTAATAATAAAATGTGTACACTATTGAACATTTCTTCAGCGGGCCGCCTTCTTCCATTCATTTGCTTAACCCGCTCTATACCCGCTATAACCTAAACCTGCGTCCGGCTGTTTCATCCTTGTGCGGCGCTGGAGCGCCCCGACTATCGTGTCAACCTATGATGAACGTATTTTGCGCTCTCTGTGTAGGACACACTGAGGAGCGCGGGGGAAACAACTCTCAGCTGGAGAGGGTGTGAACAGGTGAACGGGTAGAGAGGAAAAGCAGGTAAAGAGGCGGAGGAGGGGCTTTGGCATAAACTCTGTCAGAAAGATGGAAACACGGGCGTCAGATTAAGACGCAGCTTTCCCTGCGGGAGTTGAAGCAGAGACTTTCCCTGGGATGATTTTATGAACTCAAACATGGAAACATGATTACCAAGTAGAACTCTTCAAAATAATAAACCTGATCTCTCCACATTCTCCGTGTCTACCATGCATTGACAAACATCGCTCCATGCAGCGATCAGACCATAACTTCAGCTGGTAGCTCTTCCCACACACAGCCGCAGTGTCAGGCTTTAAAGAACACAATTTCTTAGAGGCGGGGCGGGGCGTTGAACACACCCAACGACAGGTTTGATGACAGAGCCCATTAAGCGTCTCTGCCTGGTGCGTTCACTGAGCTTCAGTACATAAGACTCCAACAGGCACACAGCCTAATGTAGTCCGCTATTATATATTCATGAGGGGAAAAAACCCGCCGAACCTACCCTAAAACCGCCCAAATTATGCATACCCGCCCAAAGCCATTTTTACCCGCAAATTTAGAACCAAAACTGCCCAATTGGCAGAAAACCGCCCTATCTGGCAACACTGTTGTCTGGACGGATTTGGGTTTAAGTGTGGGTTTTTGACCAAATGTGTTTAGTTGTTTAGCTGTTTTACTGTTTTGCCCTGTTATTTTGTCCTACTATGCTTACGTCTCTGCAACATGAGGGAGAGTGAAGGAGAGGATGATGTGTTTATATAGCACCCCTACTGGTGGTTCATGTAATGACAATGATGGAAAATTCTTTAATGAATTTATGCACTCTGAGCATTTTTTTCCCGTCCTTTTTGTTGTTACAAAAATGAGCATATCTGCCGGCTCAAACTTAGACATGAGAGTTCAAGAAATATAATTAATTAAGATGGAAAAAATATTAATTAAATTGGAGTCATATGTCATTTAGTTAGATAAATACGTAAATTTGAGTTGTATAAACAATTATTGAGTTTTATAGACGTAAAAAATTAGGTTGAATAAATTTAACTCAATTATTTGTTACCAATAGAAGTAATTCATTTAAGTTGGCAAAATTGGATAAGTTATATATATGCGTCACAAGGAAAATGGAAACAAGATCAGAAACTCGTGCGTTTACTTTGTCTGTTCTTCTACTACTAGCAGAAACTCTTTCTTTTGATGATGCAGCCGTGTTACTTTTTTGATGGACGTATAATCTTCATACGCCGTCTTTAAAATCTCAGACTCCGTCTCACTGAAGTATAGCGCTTTCTTTTTTTTCCCTTTTTTTCCATGGTGACTCCAGAAATCGGTGATCTATTGAGAATGTCTTTATGTACCTGCTGTGCACGTGCATTAACCCAGGGTTACCAAGTCAAGCGTAATTACGTCAACTCATATCCGGTCTTTTGGAACCGACATACCCAGAGTAAGCAAGTTCAGGCGGATTTCAGCCAGAGTTCAGGGTTAAACTCAGGGTAGTTTAAACATGCTTCCTGGAATACCTCCCAGATGCATATGGCTCTGGAGCCTCAGATGGCAGATCCCTGGTTTAGAGAAGGTATATGGGGTCAAATCAGGATCAGTTTAAATAAATTGAAAAATCGATTTTTGAATTTAAAAAAAAGAAAGAAAAGTGCTGAATTGCTTTTAAAATGTAGGGCAGTAAATAGTTTTTTAGTAGTTCGGGGTTTGGATTCGGACATAGCCTAAATAAACAGTACACAAACGTGAAATTCATTACCTATAATATGGAAAGTAAGGAAAAGTTATAAAAATGTGAAAAATAAATACACATTTTGAAAAAATATTACATTATTACACACGCTGACCTAAAGGCATTGCAGTCAACCCAGTTTGTACAGGACTGCACAATTGTCTGTGCATAAGAACTGGAGCGACTGAGTGTGACATCACCCAAAGAAAATGGTTTTTAGTCGTAATTTTTTCGCAACACTTGCATCGCTGTGTTGGAACCAGAAATTGTCATGAAACAGAGATTGGTCCACATCTGTGTGAATCAACATTTCTATGGCAACCACTCTCGCCAGTCAGGAGTTATTTTCTTGAAAGTCCACACCCCTACCAAGGGGGATTGGTAGAATTTGTTGACAAAACTTCCAATTTGTTAACAAAATTTCCTGTTTGGATGTTCTCATATTCAGTCCAGGGGAAAAACACCAAACACTGCAGTTTCGAGGATAAAAACGATTAAAATGTAAAAATCATATTGCCTTTAAAGTACAGATTGGAGAACAGATATTTATTTTACTATTAGTACACATCTAATGATGACAAGTGAGACACTGCCTCACCTGCCTCCTCTGACTACACGTTCCTGGAATGTACTAGGGTTAAATTAATTTTATTCATTTTGAATTGCTTGAAAACCTGAAGACCAAAACACAAACTCGTTCCTGATTGTGAACTCCCTTTCAAGGTCAGCAGAAACAGCCATGTGGGGAGAAGATTTATGGAGTTGGGCTGAACTGGAGTGAATTTCATTTTCTGCTTGGCAGAGCTATCGAACCCCCTGGGTCTTTTGATGTTGTGCCTTTGTGTAAGCTTTTTAAAAAGCAGTGGACATCTTATGAATACAAACACAAAGGCTTCTTCTGTGAATGTTAGTGCCTTTTAATTAAGGCAGACGGCACAGTAAAAAAAACTAAACAACAACAAAAGCCCCAAAACAGCTTTGAAACAGTACATTTTTACAGCTCAGCAAGTCTAGAATTTTTCAAATAAGAACAACGTTTCTCCGTCTGTTGGGGACATTCAGCACAGAAAGGAAATCTGAGACTCATTATCAGCTGCATAACACCTTTGATCAAAAAGAGCCGCTGTATTTGCCACTTGTTAGATTAGTGACGCTCTCGCCCACAAACAACAGGTGTTTTATTGTGCACGAGCAGCCTCATCATCTTTCTGGAAAGCACACAAACAGCTGCATCAGACCATTAAAAAATACATCACAATAACAACATATGAGCACGAGAGCCATGCAGCCTGTATCACTGTATTTGATCTCCATTCATTCGTTCCAGCCGTGTGTACCCTGTATCATGGTCAAAGGGATGACCATTGTCATGATGTCTTTTATAGGATCTCATTGATCTAACAGTCTTTCTGTGATTAGAATAATGATGGATGCCAATCTGTTGTATTTTTTAAACAATACTCTGTGGATGGAGCTGCTGCTCTCTTAAATATAAATAGTGACATTTTACATTTAAAAAAAGGTTGTGGTATTATGTTTAAAAAAACTACATTCATATCTACCAGAGGTCTAGGAGCTTGAGGGTCCTGCGCAGTATCTTAGCTGTTTCTAGCACTGCACTTTTCTGGACTGAGAGGTCTGAGGTCTTTCCAGGTATCTGTTGTAGCCACTCCTCCAGCTTGGGGGTTACTGCCCCGAGTGCTCCAATTGCCACAGGCACCACTGTCACCTTCACTTTCCAGGCTTTCTCCAGTTCTTCTCTGAGTCCCTGGTATTTCTCCAGTTTCTCATGTTCCTTCTTCCTGAGGTTTCCATCGCTTGACACTGCCACATCCACCACAACGGCTTTCCTCTGTTCTTTATCCACCACTACAATGTCTGGTTGGTTCGCCATTACCATCCTATCAGTCTGGATCTGGAAGTCCCACAGGATCTTTGCCCTCTCATTCTCTACCACATTCAGAGGTGTTTCCCATTTTGACCTTGGGGTTTCCAGTTCGTATTCTGCACACATGTTCCTGTATATTATTCCAGCCACTTGATAGTGGCGCTCCATGTATGCTTTACCTGCCAGCATCTTACACCCTGCAGTTATGTGCTGGATTGTTTCAGGCGCCTCTTTGCACAGCCTACACCTTGGGTCTTGTCTAGTGTAGTAGATCTACACATATATATATACACTGACCAAAAATATAAACGCAACACTTTTGTTATTGCTCCCATTTTTTATGGTATGACCTCAAAGATGTGAAACATTTTCCACATACACAAAATAACCAGTTCTCTGAACTATGTGCTTTAGACTGGCCACAAGAAAAGGCCACTCTGAAATCTTCAGTTGTAACACACAGCACACTGCCGCAGATGTAGCAAGATTTTAGGGGGAGCGTGCAATTGGCATGCTGATAGCAGGAATGTCCACCAGAGCTGTTGCAATGGAATTGAATGTCCATTTCTCCACCATAAGCCGTCTCCAAAGGCGTTTCCGAGAATTTGGCAGCACATCCAACCGAAGATTTCAGTGTGGTGTGATTTCAGTGATATATACAGTCCTCCACTGTATATATCCATAATATATTCATATTTAATATGAGCCTCAGACTGGAGAAGGTACCAGTCCTCTGGAGGACTTCCTGCCTGGTTCCGGTTCCAAAGGTACCTCGTCCTACGGAACCGAACCACTTCAGACCTGTCGCCTTGACTTCCCACCTGATGAAGGCTATGGAGAGGATCATCCTCAGCCATCTCCGCACTCAGGTGAGCTCAGCACTGGACCCGCTGCAGTTTGCATATCGACCAGGCATCGGGGTGGATGACGCCATCATCTACCTGCAGCATCGGGCCCTGTCTCACCTGGAGGCCCCTGGGAGCACTGTGAGAGTCATGTTTTTTGATTTTCTCCAGTGCTTTCAACACAATTCAGCCATCACTGCTGAGGAGGAAGCTGGAGGTTGCAGGTGTTGACCAACATCTGGTTGCTTGGACCATCAACTACCTCACAGACAGACCACAGTTTGTGAGGCTGCGTGACTGTGTGTCTGATGTGGTGGTCTGCAGCACGGGGGCACCTCAAGGGACTGTGCTCTCCCCATTCCTGTTTACCCTGTACACATCAGACTTCACCTACGACTCCCACCACTGTCATCTGCAGAAGTTCTCAGACGACATTGCCATTGTGGGCTGTGTATCAGGGGGGGATGAGCAGGAGTACAGGGGGGTCATCACTGACTTTGTTAGCTGGTGTGAAGTTAACCACCTGCTGCTTAACACCAGCAAGACAAAGGAGCTGATCCTGGACTTCAGGAGGTCCTCACCATCACAGTCACCGGTGAACATCCAGGGTTCAGACATTGAGGTCGTGGACACATTTAAATATCTGGGTGTTCACCTGAACAACAGACTGGACTGGTCCAACAACACGGATGCTCTGTACAGGAGGGGCCAGAGTCGCCTTCACCTGCTGAGGAGACTGAGGTCATTTGGCGTGTGCAGACAGCTGCTGAGGACCTTTTACGACACTGTGGTGGCCTCAGTGGTCCTTTGTGGAGTAGTGTGCTGGGCGGGGGGCAGTGCAGGCAGAGACTTGAAGAGGCTTAACAAACTGGTTAGGAAGGCCGGCTCTGTCCTGGACTGCACACTTGAGTCCATCGAGGAGGTGGCGGACGGGAGGATGTTAGCTAAGCTGACATCCATCATGGATAACCCCTCCCACCCCCTGCAGCAAACTGTAGAGGCGCTGACCAGTATGGAAGCGATTATGTAGCATAAATAAAAAGCAAAGTCAAAACCAGAAATGCTTTTTCATTTTCAAAATGAAGCTGCATTTTTTGACTCAAAAATATAATGAAAAAGCAATCCACCAAAATGCTTTTTCATTTCCTTCCTCAACACAGCTTATTCTGTCACTTAATTAAAATTAAAATGAAAATGGTATTTGACATTTCATTTTCAATCAGTTCTCTGGTAAATGTGTAGCATAATTCATTTAGAAATGTCTAATTTGACCATTAAAATGGAATAATAGAAATGCTTTTTAATTTTCAAAATGAAGCTGCATTTTTTGACTCAAAATTAAAAAGAAAAAGCAAGATTTCAAAATGCTTTTTCATTTCCTTCCTCAATACAGCTTATTCTGTCACTTAATTAAAATGATAAAGAAAATGGTATTTGACATTTCATTTTCAAAAAGGTCCCTGGTAAATGTGTACCAAAATTCATTTAGAAATGTCTCATTTGACAATTAAAATGGATTAACAGAAATGCTTTTTAATTTTCAAAATGTAACTGCATTTTTTGACTCAAAATTAAAAAGAAAAAGCAATATTTCAAAATGCTTTTTCATTTTATACTTAAAACCGCTTATTCTGTGTCATAATTCAAACGAAAATGCAAAGAGGGGATTGCATTTGCATTTTAACATCCACCCCGCGCAAGTTGTCACAATATTCAATTCGAAAAAGCATTAGCAGAGGGGAGGCGGGGCGATGACGTCACTGCTTTCTCCGTGTGTCCGGCTGCTGACTGACGCACACACGCGCACCAAGAGCAGACTGTGTTAGCGGCAGAGAAGAGGGTTTTGTGATGGTTGTGAACTTCTGATGAGTTTCCACAGCTTCTCAGGACTAAGTAGCTGCATGTCCGCCTTCTGCGGTCCTCCTCCGGACGCACCGCGAACAAGCTTTGTTCTTTGGACCGCCAGCTGCCTTCGCACAGCGGAGCGCGAAGCTCCGACGATCGCTGAAGGCGGAAATGCTGCTACGATCTGAGAAACCATCATATGAATTTCTGTTTCCAGTGGTGTCCAGAACAAAATAAAGACTGATGTAATTCACAGATATTTACACATTTATCTGCAGCTTCGCGGTGAATTTGCTGTTTGATGACAGCTGGAGCTCCATCATCAGACAGCAGATTTCTCGATGCTAAACGTTGCTGGTTGGACCAAAAACACTCACTCAGCGCGAAGCTGCAGGAGACTATCTTCATAATGTGCTTTTATAACAGTTATGCTAATATTTTACGGCCTGCTCTGCTCGATTATATGTTTTTAAATCCGTGCGGTCAGACGACGCTAAAGTTGGCTTACGATTCACAGCTTCTGATTCGCGAGGGAGCTAAAGGAACATTCTGCTGCATTTTTCATATTAAGATTACGTAAAACCGGGTCCTGTTCAAAAACCGCTGGACCTGGCCTGCTCAAACCTGGATTCCTGGATCTTAATAAAACAAACAGCAAATTCACCGCTAAGCTGCAGATAAATGTGTAAATATCTGTGAATTACATCAGTCTTTATTTTGTTCTGGACACCACTGGAAACAGAAATTCATATGATGGTTTCTCAGATCGTAGCAGCATTTCCGCCTTCAGCGATCGTCGGAGCTTCGCGCTCCGCTGTGCGAAGGCAGCTGGCGGTCCGAAGAACAAAAGCTTGTCCGCGGTGCGTCAGGAGGAGGACCGCAGAAGGCGGACATGCAGTTACTTAGTCCTGAGAAGCTGTGGAAACTCATCAGAAGTTCACAACCATCACAAAACCCTCGTCTCTGCCGCTAACACAGTCTGCTCTTGGTGCGCGTGTGTGCGTCAGTCAGCAGCCGGACACACGGAGAAAGCAGTGACGTCATCGCCCCGCCTCCCCTCTGCTAATGCTTTTTCGAATTGAATATTGTGACAACTTGCGCGGGGTGGATGTTAAAATGCAAATGCAATCCCCTCTTTGCATTTTCGTTTGAATTATGACACAGAATAAGCGGTTTTAAGTATAAAATGAAAAAGCATTTTGAAATATTGCTTTTTCTTTTTAATTTTGAGTCAAAAAATGCAGTTACATTTTGAAAATTAAAAAGCATTTCTGTTAATCCATTTTAATTGTCAAATGAGACATTTCTAAATGAATTTTGGTACACATTTACCAGGGACCTTTTTGAAAATGAAATGTCAAATACCATTTTCTTTATCATTTTAATTAAGTGACAGAATAAGCTGTATTGAGGAAGGAAATGAAAAAGCATTTTGAAATCTTGCTTTTTCTTTTTAATTTTGAGTCAAAAAATGCAGCTTCATTTTGAAAATTAAAAAGCATTTCTATTATTCCATTTTAATGGTCAAATTAGACATTTCTAAATGAATTATGCTACACATTTACCAGAGAACTGATTGAAAATGAAATGTCAAATACCATTTTCATTTTAATTTTAATTAAGTGACAGAATAAGCTGTGTTGAGGAAGGAAATGAAAAAGCATTTTGGTGGATTGCTTTTTCATTATATTTTTGAGTCAAAAAATGCAGCTTCATTTTGAAAATGAAAAAGCATTTCTGGTTTTGACTTTGCTTTTTATTTATGCTACATAATCGCTTCCATAGACCAGCTCCTTCAGCACAAGACTGTTGCACCCTCAGTGTAAGAAGGAGCGCTACCGCAGGTCATTCCTCCCCACAGCCATCAGACTGTACAACACCGTGTCAAAGTGACACTCCACGGTCCCAGGGGTATTTTTTCTGTTTAGTCATTGATTCATTTACTTTTGTTGTAGTTGTTGTTTTTCAATTTTAAATTGTTTTTTGTTCCTGAACAGTTGTTTGTTTTTGTTTTTGGTGTGAACTTCATTAGTTATTTCTGTATTTTGAAAAAATTTGTAATGTTTTTTTACAGTTTACATGTTTTGCAGACCGCATGTTTTTTTTACACTTTTGCAGCTGTATTTATTTAATATTTAATATTTATTTCTTTATTTAATAAGAATCTCATTTTTGATAATAATTTTTCATAATAATTTTAGTAATATTTTTAATTATCTAATATAAATGTCATTTGTGATGTCCTTTATTGATGTTATATTATATAGATTATTTCTGAATGTCGTGTTGCTGCCACAGAAATGAAATTTCCCCATTGTGGGATTAATAAAGTCATCTATCTATCCATCTATCTATCTATCTATATCCAGCAAATCCACAACTTACATCACTAAAACCTGTGAGCAGATATGGATCCGTCTGCACTGGAATTCAAAATGTAGAATCGCTCAAACAAGTTCCGTGAATTTTAGGAGCTCTTATGTTTTGAGGCAGATAAAAGCCTTCATCTCAGTTTTAGCCCCCAGTTACTGAGATCTCTGTATCTATATGTCGGAAAAACTGAAGAGAAAAAAACAGTTTAAAGTGGGTCACTCTGTTCCACTCGAACACCTGGAGTGCAAAAGGTCTTTCTGCAATGACCGTGTTTCCAAATATAAGACTTTACCTTGTGATTAAATAGTCAGAGTGAATAAAATGTTTAAATATGTAGAGAAAATCCCCCATGACAGCTGTTGAAGGGAAAATTAAGATAAAAGATTTTTTAAAAACACACACAACCCGGAATTGAACCTTAGCCTCCAACATGGAAGCCAACAGTTGTTTAAAAAGGAGAGATCTTCAAAAAGAGAATGAATACATACATACATACATACATACATACATACATACATACATACATAGGGAGAGTCCTTGATCTAAATGCTTGCAAGGTTTATATGAATGAAAGATGCTGAAACATACAATTCTTTTTTTCGTTTTGGTAATTAAACTCTGGAACACGGCCTGTCTGATGTTTCTTGTGGACAAGGGACTGCTAAGGGTTTTTAAAAACTATTACAAAATAAGAATGAGGAGAGTTCAGAAAAACATCCTGCATCATGGAGTAAGATATAGTTAGAGACATTTTTGGAACTGGAAGCAGTTGGAATAGAACCGAGAAAGAAGACTTTCCTCTTTGGCCATGTCTTCAAAATAAGAGAAAATAAGGAGAACTTTAAAGAACAAAGTAACAGAGACTTTTGTAGAAAATACATTTTGCAAAAGTAAGATAAAGGTTTGGTTTCAATTTGACAGAAAATGATATAAGTAAAAAATCAGTGATTTAAATACTTCTAGTGAAGTATTTTCTCTTTCTGGTGTTATAAGAATTAACATGAAAAAGTTTCACTGAAGAACAACAAGGCACAACCATGTTTTGTTGGCAGAACCTTTTCTGGCAGCTTAATCCAAGAAACACACACACACCCACGCAAACTCACCCACACACACTAATACAGCACATATATATGCAATATAAATAAGTTATTTCAGTGGTTTTTCAACTGAAATAAAAATTCCTAATTAAAATCCAACAGCTTAAATTGCTCCAATGTGGTATTTATTTATTTTTATTTTTACTTAACCTTTTTTTTATCCAGGCAAGACAGATTAAGAAAAAAATACTTATTTTCAACTGTGGCCCAGAAAACGGCAAGACCTTTTAAGAAAGAAAAATAACACGAGTTACAGGAAACACATGGACAGAAACAATAACGGTAAAACAGGAACAACACAACTACATACATATTTTTAAATGATAGATTGTTCTAACACCATGTATTGTGGTCTATAGTTGCCAATCTGGTTGGTGAGAATTGATGCACTAGTTTTTATCACAGACTTGTATTTTGAAATTGTAGATTTAGATAGCCCTACAAAATAGTGCACGCCCTATAAAGTGCACTAACTGAGGAGTAGCGAGGGAGTTCAGACTTAATCATCGCTCACAAAATGCAGGACTGCTTGTGGTTCCTAGAATTTGTAAAGGTAAAGGTGGAGGTAGAGCCTGTAGTCATCAAGCCCCTGTCATATGGAATAAGCTCCCAGCTCATGTAAGAGAGTTTCAACATTCAAAGTCAGGCTAAAAACATTCCTCTTTGGACAGGCTTATTGTCAGACTAGCTAGTGTTCAGAGAATATTTACCTTACTGTTAACATGTTTAAATTAAACTCAACAATAACAATTAATTTGTTAATAGGCTGCTGGAAATTTGAAGCTGGGGAAAGTATGGTGCACTGGGGTTTTGTCCTCTATTCTCGTCTACTTCTACTCTCCTTCTCTCCTCTTTTCTTGATCATTATTCATCATTTGGTTCTCCATGCCTCTGTTTGGTGCAGTGCGATTCACTGCACCTGCACACTGTCCCTCTTTCCCACTCCCCTCTTGGGGAGTGATTCAGATTCCAGTTGGCTCGTGGCTGTGGTCCTCACCCCTGGCTCGTCTGTACCCCTGTACCTGACCGTGTACCTCGTCTGTGGCTTGTCTCGCACCCCCAGCCATCCCCCGACTCCATCTGGATGAAGCCAATCTGCTGGACAATTTAAGCATGTAGTTGTTAGATAAGCACATTGTTCTCTAAGAGTTCTGGAACATCAACTGTCTTTCCTGGGGGAGGATCCCTCCTTCATGTGGACACCCCTGAGGTTCCTTCTTTTTTTCCGAGATCTTTTTTTTTTTAGGAGTTTTTCCTTTCTGAAAGGAGGTCTAAAGGCAGGGAGCCCAGTTTAGCTCAGTCTAATTAGTTCAGTTTATAATTTTCTTAATTCCGAATTCTATGTATTCATGATCCTTACGATTTTATGTTTACCTTACAATTACTGTTACGAAGCCCAATGAAATGAATGTTGTTGTGATTTTGGGCTATACAAAGAAAATTATATTGAATTGAATAATTATGAATGCTGTCATTTAAGTCGCAGGACTGGCTCCCAGTCAGCTTAAGGATCGATTTCAAGATCAATTTATTTGTCTATAGAAGTCCTCATAGATTGGGACCATCTTTTTTTTAATCAGAATGACTTTTAGTTTATGGCCCTCCCAGATTTATTTCTTATCCTTTTAGTCAAAAGGAAATGAGCCTAAAAGTGTAGTGGTACTAGTGTGATCACTATTAACCCATCTCTGAATCCAAAGCAGCCCCTCTTCTCTCCATCTGTATTCACCCTGCTCCTCTCTGTCTGCACTTTGTCCTCCGTCTCAGGCTTTCTCTGCCATAATAATCAAGACCCATTTGATGTGATTACTGTGGCGTAAAGTGCATGAAAGAAGATGATTGAAAGCAAATTTTATTTTTTATGTCGGAATAACATTGCTAAATAGATCCTCCCGTCTCAGTGTTTCCACAAATCTCTAAGGCAACTGCTAGTTTATCCATCAAAGGGTGGCAGGTTTTCAGAGTGAGCTTTGAATGACAACTTCTGTCACGGGTAGAGGGCCCGGTGAGATTACAGATGACACACTAATGCTTTCAGTCAGGAATGAGGTCAACACATTGTTAAACCTCGGTCTCTAATGGGCCAAAATGATGGAAGTAAAGACATATGATATAAAAGTAAAAGGGAAAAGAGAAGAGCTGTGAAATCCTAAGAGGGGTGTTGAAAGACAGCTTTATTTAACACAAAATGACCTCATGTTGTGATTTGTAACTGAACCCTTAAAAAGAAAGAAGGCAGGTAGAAAGTAGGGATGCTGTTCAGTGTCTCTGTCTCAATGGGACCTCTCAATGATTTTTCACTTTCTTCCTCTATCTACTTAAAGGCAGCACTCCTCCTAGAGTCTGAAAGAAAACTATCTGCAAAGGAAGAGTGACCCTCTGTGCCCGAGTGTACCTTCTGCACACAAGATGTGAATGAAGCCTCAAAACAGGCAATTTCCATTTCAGACTCTGTGAGTGGTCAGTGAAGCATCATAAATATACAGTTCTGTTTGATGATGCAAAAACACCAAAGAGACCTTTAATTATTGGGTAATTCCATCAGTGCTCCAGTCAAATACCCTCCTGATAAAATTTTACTGAGATTTTCCAATAACAAGGTGCACATGTGTATTATTTTTCTTTTAACAGGGGCTGTTCAGCTGCTGTAAATAAGACACAGCGAAGAATATCAAAGTTGTTTTCTGGAATATCCGAGGGCAGACTTTTGCAAATGACTCCATCAGGAGATATGAGGTGTGAAAGAAAGTGTTCAAAAGTGTGGAGAATGATAACGCTTCTGATTTGAAATGCAGGAGGCATTTTGCTGAGATCAAAGCGGCCCTGATTACACTATTCTCCTCGCAGTTTTTGGTCTTCACAACCTGCCGTGATGTGAAATGTTTCTCCCCCACCATTCAACAAGCACTGAATCCTGCCCCAAATTCATCGCTTTTGCTGTAAAGTTCTTCTACTGTAGCAAAATGCCTCATTTAGGTCTTATTTAGATGTAGTTTAGGACACGCAAGAAACCGATAATTTCTAAAGAAAATGTTCTAACAACTTAACAGATTTTTTAAGTGCAGAAAAGTTTTTTTTAGCTCACACCAACAACCCCATTATCTGAATAAAGTGGACCTTCAGAGTCCATGGGAACCTTAAGAGCAGGGCGTCCACAGACAGTGGTCCTCCTCAGCATCTTCCTTTTCCATAAACTCTACACAGTTTTACCACTGTTCCGACTAATTTCATTGAGGCCATTTGCGTAAGACCTTTGCTCACTAAACCCACTCTAAATACTGGACAATTTAAAACCCAAAAATGATAGTGTATTGAGCCAGCCCACAGAGTGCCCACTTAAGCCAGTGTGGGAAAACATAGGTGGGGCCACCGTGGAAACTGCGGACAAATCCATTTGGCCCACATTTTCTGTCCGCTTTTAAACCATCTGCGGACCACTTGGCCTTGGTGGCTGGGCTATAACCTAACCAAAGCTGCCTTTTAGTTTTATTTACACAATAGGAAGAAGAAAAAAAAGCAGCAGGTATGCCACTTAACACACCACCCAGCTTTCACTTTAGTCAGGGTCTATCTCCTGCACTCACTGCTGTGAATGTATTCAGTTCTCCCACACGAACAGAGACTATCCTTTCCAAACTCCACTTGCTGCCTCTATCAAATTCAAGCCATTAGGTTACCTGCAGTGTGTTTGTTCCTCAAAAGCTGTAAAAATTTCCTGAAGGAATCTCTCTCAGACTTACTGTTGTCTTTCATGTTTTTTTCTTCATCATATTTTTTTTCTCACATCTACTATCATATGATTCAGTTCTGCTTATTTATTTATTCTAAAAGAATCATTCAACGCAGCATTGTGGATTAATCATGACTGTAACTGTAAATTCATTCCAAATATTCCAGAGCATTACATTTAATTCAGTTCAGAACAGGGCAACAAGGCCAGATTGACAGAGAGTGAGAGTGGAGAGGAAAACTCCCTTTAAGCAGAAGATTAGAAAGAAACCACCAGCAGAATTGGACTCTGTGAGAACAACCACCAGCTGGCAATAGCTGGGGCCTGAGAGGACCAGACCCTTCGATTAAAGCCCCTGTAAAACAGTTCTTCTGTCTTTACATGTTTGGCTTTTCTTGTGTCAGAAATATGTCAAGTCTGTTATGAAATAACATTTTTAAATTGTCTATGTGTTTTACAGCAGACCCCCAGGCTGAAGTGGAGGTTCCTCCTCAAATCTCACAGGCTTTGCTCTGACTAAGGATGAAAGAGAGGAGGAAAAAGGGCATTCGCAAATGTTTGGATGAAGACATCACGTGGACAGAAGAAAAGAAACTATGACTCCTGGGGAAAGTATGAAGGAAAAGATGGTGTAAGAATTAAACGATTGGATAAGAAGAAGGAATAGTTAAAGTGGAAAGCAATGGATAAGAGTAGAGTATGAATGTGAATAAAGAATGCATGTGTGAAAAGAAAGTAAAAAATGGAAAAATCCTTTCTGAAAAGACTGTATTACGAGCAGAAAGGGATGAATGTATTAGAAAACTGTATGTGCAAAAAGGATTAAAAGAGCGGAGGAGGCAGGGTTGAGAAAATCCTGTGAGACAGACCTGGACCTGTGGGAGAAAATCTGTCTTTCTTTTCAGGAAAGGTTCTGCTCTGCTCTTGAGCCTGAGTTTATACACAACCTAATCAAATATAACAATGTCCCAGAATACGAATTAATCAATCAATCAATAAATCAGTAAATAAAAATGATGTTAATTTTGCTTTATTAACCATTTTTTTCAACTGCTCAGAATAATGCCTGGACCCTCTGAAAGGCTTGTGTGTCTCTTAGACTGAGTTCTTTGGAAAAAGTGGTTTGGTTTGATCCACTTTGATCTGCTCTGAAAGACTCCTAAAGTATCCCATCAAAAGACATCATGTGGGATATAGAAGATTTAAAAAATAGTTTTAATAATTAAAAACCTGTAAGTGAGTAGAGTGCAGTCTGTTTAAGGTTCCACTCTGATCATCTTTTGATCTATTACCAAAGCGTTCTCAATGGTCGTTTAATTATGATTGTGCCATTTTCATCCAAAATCAAAAACCTATGTCGTTTTCTAGGACATATTTTCTGCAGAGCGGCAGGAGTTCATTAGAAATTCACTTAGCTAGCTTACACCTCCTCACACACCCAACCTAACATTACAACAACAAAAATGGTGAGCAATATTGAAGCTATTCAGTCGTACAGTTTAGATCCAGATTCCAGCTCAGATGAGGAAAACAACGACGTTCATGGATCTATTTGTCTGGAAGTGGATGCATCAGAATGGAGCAGAGCAGGGAACTTGTGGCCCGCCGATTCTAGCTTCTACGTGACAACTACAAGCTTTTTCCAATGTTATTTATACATCTGCTCCTGATTCACAGCTATTTGAATAAAGAAATACTCAGAAATGCAATATTAACCTAATTTTTTTTATAAATGTCATCCATGATCAGAAAAAGGCCACAAGAACACCAACCGTACCATTTTCATCAGAGTGGGTCTTTAAATCCAATCAGTAAACCTAAACAAGGTCCTGGTAACATGTGCAGTAACAACCATCAATCTTTTTACTCACACTACACTGAGGAGTTAGGTTGCTGTAATTTAAGTGCTTAATAGAACTTATAGACACAATGAACTTCATTGAATCACTGAGGAGTTAGGTTAGTGCTGCATCAAGCTTTTTATTTAAGGGGACACAGTCCTCTGCAGCAGCCGTCCTGAATAGAAAAAAAGACAAACTGTTTTTTTGAGATGGAATGGAACCATCACCTAATCTAAATCATTAATGTCTGAAACCCTTCCATCTAAAAGTCATGTTGAAAATTGTGCTGCAGTCAAAGAACTTTCACGGATGAACAATTTCACATCACAAACATGAAGGTACCAAAGTGTGAAAAGGATGATGATGCCCTGCATGATGAAGATAATGATGGACTAAATGGGATTATAGCAGAATAATATTCCCATACAAACACAGAGGATTCCCTCTAGTGAATGCAATTAATTGAAGTCTGAACAATCACAGAGCTGTAATCAGTGGAAAGGGAGGCGTGTGCTTTCCAGGCTCCCGCTAAGCTTCCCAAATTCCCACATGCTGACCTGTGAGGGTGTAAAGGATCTGTAGAGGCCATTGAGATGATCCACAGTATAATACCTTCCAACTGAGGAGTGAGGTTTTTCACTAAACCCCTGAAGCACCTGAAGAGTGAATGGCAGAGCTGCAAGGAGCCAGCCTCTTAGGAGCTTATGATGTTATAACAGTGGTTAGTTTAACCCTTGTGCTTTCCTAGGCACTTTAGCTTTGGGAGTTGGGTCATCTAGACCCACTAGACAGTGTGGTGAACCTTTTTTCTTCAATGATTTGTGATCTTCACTGGTGTCCATGGATTAGATGAAATCTTTCCACCTTTATCCACCTTTGTCATGGTAGGAATAATAATAATAATAAATAATAATACATTTTATTTGTATAGCGCTTTAAATGGCACACAAAGACGCTAAGACGTCAAAGTAAGGGTGGGGTCATCTAAGATAGCACAAGGGTTAAACAAGCCAGTACAGTATGAAGTAATTACTTGCTGGCTTTCAGACAGACAACAAAGATGGTTCCAGTGATCCCTGCTATAGATGTCCAAACAAGAAATACGATTTAACTCATGTTTAGATAAAAGTTTTGTAGTCTAAAGCAGTATTTCTCCTAAAGGTCAGACCAAAGTTATGACTCAAAAGTTTTAACCAACAATCAAATGCTCCATGCTTCATAGGTTAATTGGTTACTCTAAATTGTCCCAAGGTGTGAATGGGAGAGTGCATGGGTGTGTGATTGTGGCCATGTGACAGACTGGCGACCTGTCCAGGATTTCGCCTGCCTTCGCCCACGAGAGGCTGGGATAGCCTCCCGCAACCCCGGGACCCCAAAAGGGAACAAACGGTTTAGAAGATGAATGAATAAATAATAATTTCATTTTGCCCACTCCTGATTCTTTTTTGTTTCTGGTTTAAAGACGTGCAAAAAACATTCAAAGAATATTAGCAGGAATTTGCTTCACCTCAGAGCATTTGTCTGCAGCAGCCTGTTTTAGGAGGTGCCGGCTTTTTTTCATTAGACACTTTGGGGTGTGTGGTACAAAAGCTTCCAAACTTGATCAATAAAAGCAAGGAGGCTCTGCAAGGCCACAGCATTAACACTGGCTTTGTGCTCTGCCAGGCAGTGTTAATGATGTCGCCTTTGAATTGATAAAAGCAAACGTGGGCGGTGCAGGTGTTCAGTCTTAGAAAGGATTACTTTTCAAGACTGAGGGTGTGATAATGAGGGAAACAAAAGACTAACCTTTCTGTAAATGAATAAGTAAATGGGCAATACTTATATAGTTAAATTATATATAGTACAGCCTTTTTCTCCAAACCTTTATCTCCGTCTGAGAGAAGTTCTATCATTGGTGACAAGGAACTACTCGCTGTTGAACTGGTCCTGGAAGAATGGAGACATTGGTTTCCTGGGGCAACAACGTATTCAGACAATACGATTTTAAAGTAACTTAGAACTTCTAAATGCCTTCATGTCTGTCAGATTCCATAGGTTTTTGTTTTATTTTATTTGCAAAACTTGGAGTCTGTTGTTTTTTCTTTCATACATCCCTGGATCCTAGAATCCAAGAAGGGCAAAGCTCTTTCTCTCCACCAGCAAGACTGATCAGGATCCTAGCTACATCTTACCTGAATCCTTCTGCATTTATATCTGCAGGACAGATAGATTATATTAATGGAGACTTTTTGCAGGTTTCCTTCAGCATCTCCCTCACACAAACTGTATGTTCCAGATCATTTATAGGTCAATGGTGTCACTCTTCCAGCCTCACGTCATGTTGATCTCAAACATGTCCAGTGGTTCTGTAATAGTTCTGGTGGCCTTCTTTGAGGAAAGATCTGTTGAACTATGTGGCTGTAAATCATGAGTGTAACAGCAGTTGTTCACCCATTTAGGCCAAGTTTTAAGCCACAACCAAGTACTCATGTCTCTGTTAACTTTGTTACAGGTTTGCCTGCCTCAGGGGTAACACTGTTGTTCTTAGGGTCATTAACAGATTCTCTAAAATGGTTCACTTTCTGCTCCTTTTAAAGTTGCCCTCAGCTAATGAAAATAACTAAACTCATGACTCACCATCCATGAATTCAGTCAGACTCAATGCCATATCCAGGAATGTAGGATCTTATTGAATTACAGTTAAATTTTAGATGTGAAATTAATTTATTTCAAGTAATCAAAACAAAAATACAGAAAAGACAAACAAAAGAGATATACATAAAAATATCAAACTCTGGAGGATTAAATTAAAGGGTATCAAAAGTCAACTATTTGAGCTTTTAGGTGTATCATAGTGTGTTTTAAGTGGATTATAATGTTAATTCCTTACACTTTTTTTCTTTCTCCACGGATCTAGCAGTGATAGGCTAAACTTTTCCTTTTATATGCACAATATGCACATCCATCTTTGCAAAAGTTCAGAGCTTGTTTGTTTTCGTGGGTTAAAACGCAGACACGCTACTAAGGCCGACTCTAGGATGGCACCATGATATAGGCGGCACCCACATAGAGTAAAAGGTGGAGCCTCAGAATTTGAGTTGTTTTACTTCAAGGTAGGAAAATTAGCTGTGAAAATAAGTAATATTTCATTAAAAAAAACTTTCTTTAGTCTGCCAAAGGGTAATACATTTTCATATGGATGAATGTAGTTTACTCTTAAAGGCTTAAGAAAATCATGACATGAGTTCTGAGCATCTGGCTTGTCCTCTGGTTTTCTCCTATAATCCAACAAACCTACTGAAAGACTTAACTAACAACTGGAGATTTGTCTCCATTTGTTGTCCAAGTAAGAATGCCATTTGAGTGAAAAATGTCCACAGCCCCCTGTCCTTCTGTGGAACAGGGTTGTCCCCTTTTCAGGTACTTGTTGGTTGTTGGACGTCTCTGTTTGACACCCAGGATAGGTTAGCCTTGGTGCCTTCAGCTGCAGCCTCTTTTCACTGAGGCAGTAGTGTCTGGCAGAGAGTTCGCCGAGTTTTAATCTCAACTGTTCACATTTAAAAACACCAGACTCATCAATCCCACCTCCACCTTCCAGGGGCCCTCAGGGTCCAACCCATCCTTCCGTGCCCTGGGTCAAGCTGTTTCTGCCTGTTTAAGCAGCTTCATGCTGCAGATCTCTGCAGTCTTTTTCCTTGCGGAGGCTCTCTTGTTTTTGCAGTAGAAGAAACTTTACAAGATGCTTTACCTTTTTTGTGTGTTCTTTCATTAACTACTAATTAAATTCTGTTGTACTTTTCCCGAGCAGCACATTTCTGGGGTCCACTCTCATTTCCCACTCTGACAACATGCCATTAAATCCTGTATGACTGAGCCCAAACAGCAGCACTCACTGACTGCTCCTGCTCTCCCCGGATGAATAAAGAACCGTCCTCCACAGGTTTCCAGTCTATCAGAGTAACACAAGCAGACAAATTATACACACATGCACACTCTAACACTTCAGCTGTCATCCCATATCAGTCATTGTAACACGGAGAGCTTCTGGATAGAGAAAAAAACCTGAACGGGTGCCGGGAGGACAGTCAAACTCAGTTCAGTGATCTCATTGTATTCACTATTAGAATCATTGTGCTGCTTGGCATCCCCTTGTCTCCTATAACCCATCCATCCATCCATCCATCCATCCATCCATCCATCCATCTTCAGAAACAGCTGAATTCTTTCACTAGGTTGCTGGAGCCTATCCCTGCTACTGTTGGGCAAAGCCAGGATTCACCATGAACAAGTCGCCAGTCTGTTGCAGGGCCACACATGCACTAGGAGAAATTTAGAGACATCAGTTAACCTATGAAGCATGTTTTTTGACTGTTTGATAGAACCAGAGTCCCCGGATAAAACCCACACGTTCACAAGGAGAACATGTTCATTTCTTGTGTTTTGTTTGTGTTTGTTTTTTGTTTTTTTTGTTTTGTGGAGGTTAGCTATGACTTTCCTGGATCCCCCTCCCCATGGGCTCTGGTGGAGGTGGTCAAAGCTGCTTGGAATTCACATCAGATTTCATAATTGAAGGTGTTGTCTATTCTGTTCTTTGAAAATCTATTTTTTGTGACTGAATCCTTGAATTTGGTCGAGTCCTTCCACGTTTTCCTCCAACAACCGGGCGTGGCAGGACAAGTTGCCTTCACGCAGGGGGGTCCCAAGTGAGATTTAAGCTGGGACCCTCTGTTTGTGAGGCGAGGGTGTTGACCACTGCATCAATGTTAGACACCCCCCAACCTCCAGCCCAGTTTCATCTAAATTTAAAAAAAAAAAACGTGTATGCTCTGTTTATGCTTCATATCTAAATCTTCAACTGAGAACCCGTGTTATTGTGTGTTATTTTATTAAAAGTTTGAATAAAATCAGTGGAGAAGCAAACTGCAGCTTTTTTTTTACATTGGCTCCCTGGTGGAGGGGAACATCATATTTTCCTGCTGCACAAACACTTTCAAATCTGTCTCCTGCGTGTCATTCAGTTTATAGAAGTGCAGCACTTCCATAGTGCGGGAGAACAGACCTAAAAATGTCCTTACATTGTTACGAAGCTGAAACAAACTGACATTTGAAACTATACCAACATTCTGAATGGAGTGTTGCACAAAAAGCCTTTAGGCACCAACTTTACAGAATCATTTCAGCTGACGCTGTTAACGTCTGAAAGGATCTATAAACCTTCCAAGGACGTCGCGCCTGAAGCTGTTTCGTTGGTGATTCCCCGCGCGCCCGGAGCCGTGCCTTGCCCTGCATCATGATGCTGAGATCACTTCTGGAGGGCGGTGCAGAGACACAGCTACGTGTTGCTGCGCAGCAACAGATAGAAAGACGAGGGAGGAATTCCCTCGCACAAACAGAAGCAGTTGTCAGGGCGTAACAGCTGCGGTGGCGCGTTAAATGTGTAGAGCTACAACAGACAGGATCGATACCTGAACCTGGTATCAACACCAGACCCCGCGGTCAGGATGTGAGGACAGACCAGCAACAAAGCAGAGCAGATTTCAGCGATCAGACTCCCCCTGAATGACGGTCACCTTCTGAACATCACGCAAAACCAGAGCCGCCTGGAGTCCAGGGGACAAAGGTCTGATGAAGCATCACTAAAGATGCAGAGTCTGCGTTTTCTCGGGGAGGAAGACGACCTTTAAAGTAAGTTATCACGTGCGCGTTCATTCAGCGCAGTAACTCTTCTGCATCTTTGAAAACACAGCTTCTTCTCTATCATGAGCTACATGAATAACTTCCTCTGTGGATGCGCGTGTCTCCCTCGTCTTATATCCTCCTCCCTCGTCACTGTCTTTCTGTCAAACACATTCCTCGTGTCTTCCTGTGCATCTCTGTGCGTGTGCTCCTCTCTGCAGACATGACAGGCCAGCTCCTGGGAGAAGCGGTCGGCGGGGCTCACATGGATGACAACGCGGCCATCCGCATCAACGTGGGCGGCTTCAAGAAACGCCTGAAGTCGGACACTCTCTCCCGTTTCCCCGAAACGCGGCTCGCGCGCCTCCTTCAGTGCCGCTCCAAAGAGTCCATTCTAGAGCTGTGCGACGACTACGACGACACAGAGAAAGAGTTTTACTTTGACAGAAACCCGAGCCTCTTCCCTTATGTGTTGAATTTCTACAACACGGGGCGGCTGCACGTCATGGCCGAGCTGTGCATCTTCTCCTTCAGCCAGGAGATTGAGTACTGGGGCATCAACGAGTTCTTCATTGACTCTTGTTGCAGCAGCGCCTATCACTGCAGGAAGATGGACCAGGACCGAGAAGACTGGGACGAGCGCAGCGAGGAGGGGAGCACCACTTCTTCATTTGACGAGCTCTTGGAGTTTTATAACGACGCCAGCAAGTTTGACAAGCAGCTGTGCGGGAGCGCGCGAAGGCGCATCTGGCTGATGCTGGATAACCCCGGCTACTCGGTGGCCAGTCGCATAATCAGCGTCCTCTCCATCTGCGTGGTCCTCGGCTCCATCGCCACCATGTGCATGAACAGCATGAGCGAGTTCAGCCTGATGGACAGTGAAGGTCAGCCCACAGAGGACCCGCGCTTCGAGGCTGTGGAGCACTTTGGCATCGGCTGGTTTACTCTGGAGCTGGTGGCCAGGTTCGTGGTGGCCCCGGACCTCCTGCACTTCTTTGATCACCCGTTAAACGCAATAGACCTCGTGTCCATTCTTCCGTTTTACCTGACGCTCCTCATCAACCTGGTGGTGGAGAGCAGTCCGGCACTGGCGAACCTTGGACGGGTTGCGCAAGTCCTGAGGCTGATGCGGATTTTCCGCATCCTGAAACTGGCTCGGCACTCCACTGGACTGCGCTCCCTGGGGGCCACCCTCAGGAACAGTTACAAAGAAGTGGGCCTGCTGCTGCTCTACCTGGCAGTTGGCGTGTCCTTCTTCTCCGTCATCGCCTACACGGTGGAGAAGGAAGACAGCGAGGACTTGTCCACCATTCCCGCGTGTTGGTGGTGGGCCACTGTCAGCATGACCACCGTGGGTTACGGAGACGTGGTGCCTGTCTCCATAGCGGGCAAGTTAACAGCGTCCGCGTGCATCCTGGCTGGGATCCTGGTAGTTGTGCTTCCGATCACACTGATTTTCAACAAATTCTCCCTTTTCTATAAGCGACAGAAACAGCTGGAGGTGGCTATGAGAAGCTGCGATTTTGACGAGGGGATCAAACAGGTTCCGTCTGTCAACCTGAGGAACTTTTACGCGCACAAAGTCAAATCCCTCATGGCCAGTTTGTCCAATATGAGCAGGAGTTCCCCCAGTGAACAGAGTCTGAACGAGTCTTTGAACTGAGTTCAGAGAGGAGCTGTCCGTGGTGCTGACACGCCTGGACCGGGAGATTGATCTCTTCCTCTTATTTCTCAACATTTGCCCTCTGTAGCTCGGTGCAATTATGTGGTGATATATATATATATAAAAACACGTTACAGCCTGAATGGAGGCCTTACTATTATGGGGTGTCATCAAGCCAAAGCTTGAACAAAAGGCATCAAAAAGATAGGCAGTGCTGTTGTTGTTTACAGTCTTCAGTAGTGACACGTTAATCTCAAGGTGTACTTGTGGTCAAATATGTCTGAAGTAACTCCAGCTGTTTGTCCTCTGAAGAGTCTCTGTGTGGTGTTGCAGCAACATTTCAAAAATGTGGTCAAAACTCAATGCATTAAACTGTTTGTATAACACAACGCTTGTTTTTCTGACGGCTCTGCTGGTCCTCTCACACCAATGAGAGGACACATGTTAGCATGCAGGGGGAGGCCGGGTTGATGCCAGTGACTGACACACACTCTTATAGAGCTTGACAAGCAAAGCAACAACAATTCTGACCTGACATGTTGAATACATTCATCTCTGCAGCATCTATCTTTTTATTTTTTCGTTGTCACAATTATTTCTCTATAAAATAAGCGTTTTATATCTCTATCCTAACCAACTTAGAAAAAAAAGGATTAAAAAAATTCCCTGTCTACTTTAACATAGTTTTTTCTAGTTTCAGATTTACAATTCATCAACATTTGAGTGCTGCTTTTGCAGATTTGGCTTTCCAGTCTGAGTGTCTAACGTAAGCATCAGGGACAACAGCATGAGGCCGTGTCACACAGCCATTAGATGCATTTTGTGCATTTTTCACGTAAATAATTTCAGTCTTTTGTGATTTACGCGTGATTAACGTAAGTCATAACTGTTTCTTGTGCTACTCATTCGCCGCAGTTTACACCTATTTTACATGCAAATATGTGGCTTTTCACGACTGCACGTATGTCCATGTATGTCTAATGGACTTTTCACGCATATACCACCGATGTATAACTTTTAGATTGCGTATATGACCGACTTCTCAATTTCAAATGACACAACTGATGCACGAATCACTAATGAACTGCGTATAAACACCGCAAAAATCATCCACGGTTCATGCAAGATTTGTGTATTGTGATGCTTTCACGTTGATTTTCAATGTTCTTTGTGTGGTTTATTCATACTTCTTCCGTGGCTTAACGTGGTTTGTTTGTGAAACATCGGTGAGAATTTCACGTGAAGAACCACAACTTTTCTCACTTTTTTAACAAATCTTCACCGATGACCAATCTTCATCCATACAATTTGCGCAAAATGTACGTAGTGGCTATGTGAATGACCACAACAAAGTGTTTTCTTAGAGCATTTGATTTTATTTTTAAGGCATAAAGTTTTCTCAAAGCAGTCGATGCAGCAGTAAGTCCTTGTTTTGGGGAGAGGATGGATTACTTGGCTCCATTAAATTCTGGCTCTAATTTAAAGAACATATCCTTTTGGAGCTGTTTAAATGATGGGATTTAATGAAAAATGTCCTTATCAACTGACTTGGAGAATAGCCTTGCTGTACTGACATTTGTACTGCTAGCTGTGTCATTGAGTAAGTTCCTCGTTAAAATGTGGAGCTCAGTTTCTCTGGAGAGGGAAAATACAACCTTTATCTGTATGATATTCTAAAAGTGCAATAAATGTAAAATCAAGTCCAAATTGGACAATTTTTGTTTTTCAATATGATCATTTTAATAATTTAGGAGGTTTGTGGAACTAAAAAATCTCTCAATGGAAATTTTGATGCATTAAAGTTAGACGACCACACACAATAATGAGATACCTACATTTTTCCAGCATCTTTTGCAACCTTTTCTGGGGAACTAATTCGCAAAAGTGTTTGCACTCAGAGCTCAATTATGTCAGTATCATTTTTTTTATTTCCAAGCATTAAATTTGTTTTCTCCAGGGAGAAAATCCACAACA
The DNA here is from genome assembly GCF_053564925.1 of Oryzias latipes. Taxonomy (NCBI): domain Eukaryota; kingdom Metazoa; phylum Chordata; class Actinopteri; order Beloniformes; family Adrianichthyidae; genus Oryzias; species Oryzias latipes. The sequence goes on along the minus strand of NC_136252.1, from coordinate 7,844,233 downwards.
CACACATGCCAGACACAAAGGAGAAAAAAAATCTGTAAATGAGAGCATGATGACTTTCAGCAAAATCAGCAAAGGGAGTCAAAAAACAGTCGCCGCTGTTTTCCATCTTAGGAAGACATGGACATTAAATGTTCTTCAGGACTTCAGGGACACCAGAAGCAGCAGCAGCAGCAGCAGGATTTGTTGGTTCGCAGAGTTATTCAGGTCCAGGAAACCTGGTCTGGAATGAGTGTGTGTAGGTCACTGTGACTCCTAACGACAAAGATGGAGATGTCTGGTCTCCTAACTGCCTCCCTTTGGCTCCTCGGTATCATTACCCTTTGACTAGGGTGATAAATGTGAGACGGACTCACAGCCTGTCATGGATGCAGCTCAATACAGACAGTGCCCCAATCACATGATAGCTTTGCAGAAAGTCTTCATTTTTCATTCATTTCATATTTTATTGGAGCCACTTTATGTTTGTGCATGGTTGTAATCATTTCTAATCAAATGTTAATCATAGGGTTGCTGCAAAGGTTCTGTGGTTTTATTTAGTTGCTGTCACATGAGCACTGAATGAAGAAAAGAGGGATAGAGCACAAAAACATAATAAAATGCAAGACGAAGATCAGTCTGGCCATGCAGTGAGGAGGAACTTTGTGGGGAATGCTTCTTTTGCATGAGCGTGTCCTTGTGTGTGAAGCTGGTGCAAAAACATTGCATTCAGCATGTCTAATGGGAATCTAACTGGAGCTGACATCACAGGCATTACCTCTAGTCCGCTCTGCGTTGGTGATTTAAACTCTGTTTCTAAGCTGGAGCTTGTTGTTGTTGCACATTGCCATCTGCTAGAAGCTGTTGTTTGAAACAGTGTTGCATCTGCTCATTGTTGATCACTTTTGTCCTTCTTCAACACACATCAAGTGTTCCCACAATGTTTGACCCAATGTGAATGTCTCCAGTAAAACATGCCCCTTTATACAGGTAAGAATGAAGCTAATCAACACACACAGATCCCAGCACCTTCAGTCATCCTCAGTTGGTAATTCCCTTTGTAACCCTGGTGCTATCCTAGGCACTTTAGCATTGGGAGTTGGGTCATCTAGACCCACTAGACAGTGCTCTAAACCTTTTTTCTTCAATGATTTGTGATCTTCACTGGTGTCCATGGATTACATAAAATCTTTCCACCTTTATCCACCTTTGTCATGGTAGGGAGAACACCTCAATGTAAGGGTGGGGTCATCTAAGATAGCACAAGGGTTAAATCAACTGAGTTGAAAACAAATACAGTCCATGGAACAGTGGTGGCCGATCCATTATTATGACATTATTAGAGAACCTGAATCGTTGCTTATGGTCTTATGAATAACAATTTCTGAAGTTAAAATGTTTAAAGTGTAAGGATGTAACAATACAGTTATTTTAACTTAGAAGTCATATTCACAATGACCTGAGTTGACACTGAAACTGTAAAAAGCATTAAAAAGAACGTAAAAAAACAAAACAGATTGTGTCTAAAAAACAGAAAAGACAAATAAAAAGCATTAAAAAAACCAAAAATACAAAAGTTGGATAAATTGATGATTTATTGACAAACATGAAAAGATTCCCAGAATAATAAATAAATCATGTAAAATAAATAAATAAATAAATAGAATAAAACAAAGAAAAGCAGTCATGAATCTCGTTATTGTTGCTACAACTAGACCTCTAAATCAAGAAACCCAGAAGAATGTATGTCACTCAAACGTATTCTTCTACTAACATTTATTTAATACATTTTCAAAGAAAAAGGCAACTGTAAAGATGTAGAGGCAATATTTTGCCTTTAATTTTGTTTCAAGCCCCGTTATGAGCTCAGAAACAAAATCAAAAGAAAATGTGTTAAAAAAAACACTTTTGCCGTTTTCTGTAGAGAAAGGTTTTTTTTCAATAAATTGTAAAGTTTTTTCAGCTTCCTAATGCTGGATAATATCTACATACAAATGAGAATAAAATTAGGAGGGCTCATTCAAGCTTCGCTCTTTTGCTTTATCCCCAATACTATAGAATAGAAACCAAACTTAGCCAGTGTCAATGATGTGTAGAGGTATAGAGATCATGAAGTGACAAACAAAAACATAACATTTTATTGACAACGAGGTGTTTTATTTTGTTTCATCAGCTGATGAGAAAACTTCCAGATTGATAATGAAATTTAAGGGGAACCCGGGGTTTGAAACAGTGGACATGGTGGGGATATCTACTATCACCATCAGAAGAAAACAGTAAAGGTTGGATAAACATCACACTGATTGGATTGTGAAGTTGCACCTCACTGGTTCTGCTTTTTAGACTTCTGTCCAAATGGTCTTCAGGGCAGATGCATTGTTGACTGTGCTATCCATCCTCCATCCTCCCTCTCTCCATAGAAAGCTCCATCTGCTGCTTCTAACATCTCGGCTTTATGTTGCAGCTTGGTTGTATGGCTGCCAAGCCAACCTCATCCAATCACTGCTGGTCCTACTGAGACACCCAGCCTTGCTTCTAAGCTTCTCAGCACCTCCCTCTTCTCACTGTGGAGGAGACTCTCTAGTCTCTGTTGAGTCTCCGTCGAGTATCCCCTCCCTAAACTCCTCAGTCAGGCTTCTGAGGAGAAGCTGCAGCTTGTTGGTGTGTCCATATGAGGCAATGCGACCCAGGCCTGCCAGGCTTTTGGCAAGCGCAGCCACCGGCTCCGGTACTGGCTGATGTTATGCCACTCTAAACAACATGAAGAAAAATGAGCCTGTCATAAAATATGACTGTTTAGAAGCAGAGGAACCAGAGACAGGAGGGTCAAGTTCATGCATTCATTAAGTAAATGAAAGCAATTCAACACTAAGAAAAGAGATCCTATGAATGAGAAAGATAAGACCTGCAACCAGAGGTGGGTCCTAAAGAAATCACATAACTCTTGTGCTATCCTATGGGGTCAATGTGACCATTGACACGTTATCCCTACCATGACAAAGGTGGATAAAGGTGAAAAGGATTTCATGTAATCCATGGAAACCAGTGAAGATCACAAATCATTGAAAAAAAGGTTCAGAGCACTGTCTAGATGGGTAGATGACCTCACTCCCAATGTCAAAGTGCCTAGGATAGCACAAGGGCTAGTTAAGGTTTTGATAAAATTGCAGTTAAACTGCTCCTTTACTTTGCATGAAAAACAGAACTCTTGCTTTGTTTGTGCGTCATGTGCCTAGGTAACATTGTGAAAATCATTGTACAAATGATTGTAGCGATGGAGGGTAAATTTAGAACAATATTGATATTGGTATATAATTGCACAAAGTTGTCTTTTTTCAGCATCAGCCAGTCAAAGATTTCTGCCAGTAAATCTATGCAGTTTCATGAGGAGCGCTACCACTTGGTGTTGCATCTTTAAAAAAACAAAGGGAAACTCTTCAAAGTCCCACTCTGATCATCTTTTGATCTATTCCAAAGGGGTTTGGTGGTCTTTTAATTATGATTGTGCTGTTTTTAGCCAAAACAGGACATAGTTTATGCAGAAAAGCAGGAGTTACACTTGTGAATTACGTAAATCATGAACGACCGAAATTTCATATGTTAAAAATGCGCAAAACGTAGTGGCTGTGTTACAAAGCCTTAAAATCTCCTCTTTAATTTTCTGGGGTTTGAGTTCTTAATCCAGGCGTATCCAGGCTTTGGGAAGTTACATTTGCTGGTCTATCAGGTGAACAGGCTTCTTATTGTTTTGATTATCATAGCAAATTATTAAGAGGCCTGCAGAAATCTATAGGGAGAAAAATACTGACGTTCCTTTAAAAGTGTGTCAGACATTAATAGCAGGGGGGATCAAATGGGCTTGAACTGTCATGGTGCCTCAGGCAGCTCTCCTCCCCCTCCCCTCTCTGCTCTGCTCCTGACTCGAACCAGCTGTGACCACTCAACTCATCAACCTCCAGACCTACTTAATGAGATCCAGATCCAGTATTCATCGCCAGTTCCCCCCTGATGGTGCTTAGTCTGGTCACTAAGTTAGTCTTAGCCCATGTATCTATGCTCTCGCCTCTCGTTATTCTAACCACTAGTGGTCACCTGAGTCTCCAGTCTTACTGAACAGAAGTTCTTCACGGAATCCTTCTGCCAAGCCAAAGCCATTACTACCCACCAGCCATGCCACGTGCCACTGCTACCTCCAGCCACGCTACGAGCCACGATCCACGATCCACGATCCAGCCATCTGCCTCATCCCAACTCTGAACCACGCCGGACAAAATAAATCTTTTTACTTGCCTCAACACTCACCTGCGTTTTTCTTCCGGGTTCCAGCGTCTGGGTCTGCTTCCCTAAAGCTAGCCATGACATGAACAAACCAGACGAGTTACTTATTGCAGTTCAGAGATTTCATAATTATCACTTTTCCCAGCATTTACAGGGGGATGAATATTGGCCTTGTTGATTAGTGAGCTGATGATCCGGTAAGTTAAATCAAGCAAAAGCAGGCAGGCTGAAGAGAAGGAAGTGAAAAAGAGGGCAATTCTGAGAAGCAGAAATAGACTCATTATGCTGTTATATTCACATCATGTCTCACAATATGTTATCATTGGCCCTGCTGCTTACAGGAAATCCGTCTTCATCCAGAGTTCTCACATGATGTGAGGCTGTCTTCACACAAATCCGATAATGACACATTTTACCAACAGCTGGCATTTTTATTTTGATCCAGAATGTGTATTCTGGCCTTTTGTATTCCGCCTGAAAAGAGTAAAAACACTTTTTTCTCTTGAGGCTCTGACTGACATTAATCATTTCAACATTTCCCTCGACTCGGGTAAGAAATGGTGTTATTGTCTCTGTAGATCTTGCACTATTTTTTCATCACTGTGTTCTGTGTCAGTGGCTGAGAACAGTTTTCCTTATCTTCTATGTCTGCTCATATCTCTTTACTTATTGCAGTGGCATCTTTCACATAATTGTTGTTCTCCAAACAGCAAACACTTTGATAGACATTTTAAGGAAGGCCTGACGTCGTTCCCCCTGGACTCAGCTGGACTCACGACCATTTTCTGTTCAAGCTGTACGAATCTGGTGTCACCAGACTAGTCTAGTTGGGACGTCCTCAGGAAAACCGACCCCAACAATGCACTTGCCACACACAAATGCATTAACACACAAACACATGTTACAGAGACAGTCAGTTTGCGTGTCTTAAGGCCATGTCACACAGCTACTACGTACATTTTGCACATTTTCCAGATATGAAATTTCAGTTTTTGTGATACAGGCGTGATATACGTAATTCATAGGTTTTTCTTGCGATTGTCATTCGTCGATGTGGGAAGACGTCCGACAAGGGTTTAAAAAATTTTGGTCGGTGGAGAATGATCCAGTTTATCCATATTTTACATACATACTTATAGTTCATGATTTTTGAGAGATGCAAACACAAATGTCCACAATCGTTCCGTGTATGTCTAACGGACAAGGATGTACCACCAATGTATAACTTTTACATCGCGTATACGGCGCACAGATCAGATTAAAATTACGTAATTGACACACGAATCACTTTAATTTCACTTCACTTTTTTATTTTTATTTTAGTGTCAAGCCCCAATTTAAAGGTGCCCAGCCCACATGGACTTACAAAGACACAGACAGGCTTTCCATAATTTTAAACAAAAGTCTTTCGGTGTTTCCAAGCTTTCAACAAAAAAATTGCCGTTTTTGTGATAGATGGGACAGTAAAACATGAAATGACATTGATTTTTTTTTCATTTAGGTGACAAAGGGTACAAACACGGTTCTCTTGGGACAGAGAGGAATCGCCCCGTCTCTAAATCTAGAGGCAGAATACCACATCGAAACTGGGCACACACAGACCTCTGACCTCTAGATTATGTTTAACATAAAGTTCTGGACTGAAACTTCCTTTGATCAAAACACAAGCTCTTAATAAATTGCATATAAACAGCACAATAATCACATATGGTTCATGTTCTACAAAGATTTACAGGTTCTTTGCATGGTTTATTCTTACTTCTTCTGTGGTTTTGTCAGGAGTCAACGCTCTGTCCCCCTCTCTGGTCACCGGCCATCCACGGATTATTAACTTACTTTTGCTCTGTGGACTTTTACCTGTGTTTGACACCTGCCTTCCTGTATGTGCTAATAAAGCTGCTGTACATGCAACAAGCTGTCTGCCCATTTGAGACACGTTTTAACAGTGTTCATTCCTACTATGTCTGTGAAAATTTCACAGAAAGACTACTACTTTTTTTTACTTTTTCCACATGTATTTACATGTGACCAATTTTCATTTGTGCAATGTGCGCAAAATGTACGTCGTAGCTGTGTGACATGGGCTTCAGGGATGAGTTTCTCTATTCTGGGTGAAGTCTGGCACAAAGAAAGGACCAAAATTAAGAGTTCTGAGAGCTTATTATGAAGTTCTTTCTAGCCAGCGGTTAAAAAGTTTATCTGGAATCATTTGGTGTTTGCAATATTTTACTGCAGGGAAGTAATTTAAGAGCACTTGTAATGAATTTATTTTTACTTAGAAGAATGTCCTGTATGGTCAAACAGTCTGGGTGGTGACTGAGTTGACCTGACAAACATCAATTATGTTGACGCTCTTATTAGAAAAGAAATAAGCTGTCGAGCAAACGAAAGACTGAAAATTAAACCACTGAAAAGTGCCCAATCTTTGTTTCGCTCGTGAAACTCTTTAAATAACATTTTAACGTCAGGACTGACTAAAGGGGCAGATGCTAAAAGAAATGTACATTTTTTTGCATGATGGTGTGGTGGATTGCACTGTAAGTTTGCATGTTTGCTCCTTGTGTGTGTGTGATTTCTTCTGACACTCCAGCTTCTTCCTACAGTCTAAAAACAGGCTTCATAGGTTCATTGGTGACTCTAAAGCCTTGTTTCCACTAAGCAGCACGGTACAGTCCGGTTTAGAATGGTCCAGGCAATTCAGGTGAGCATTTCCACGCAAAGTTGGACTGTCAAGGCACATGCGGGGTGTAGACAGATTGCAAAGCTTTGGGTAGTTTTGCCTTAAAGTTGCACTACTATACAGCAAAAGCAAAGCTAACACTAACAATGGAGGTCATCCAGCAGCTTATTATTTTATTCTTGGCTTTGGTACTTCATATATAAGTAATTTAATGTTGTTAAGTCAGTTAAGTCATTTAATGTCATGTGTTTTAACATGTTTAAGTGTTTGTTTTCCTTTATTTTTTTGTGTTCAGCACCTTGTATTTACTGCTGTTGTATGAAAGTGCTATACAAATAAAGTTGAGTTGAGAGAAGCTCAGACCAGGCGTTGCTGTTTGATGCGAGCGTCAACTGAAAGACAAAAAATTGAATCTTTCGAAACAGCGTTGGTTTGGCCCTTTCTTTTGTTGTAATAATTTTCTCAAATGAATAGGTTTCATTGTTGATGATAGTAGCTCCCCCTTAACTGTTCCGTCCCATTTTCCTATGTACCTACAACCAACAGGGGCTCAAAAAAGGTACGATTTGGTATGGTTTAATTGGTCCGGTTTGTAATGGAAAAGCTGAAAATAGCGAATGGGACCGCTCAGTGGAAATGAAGCTTTAATGATCCCTAGGCGTGGGTGTGTTTGTGAGTGTGTGTACCTGCAACAGACTGGTGACCTGTTCAGTACACTGGCTTGACTCAACAGCAGCTGGGTTAACTTCAACTACCCCCCAACCTAAAAAGGGTTTAAGCGTGTTCTGAAAATGGACAGATGAAGGCTTAACGCCTTTATCAGTTCTGTTGATGCTCTCTCCAGTCTGTGTTTACAGTTCAAAATGTTTTGCATCTCCCAAAAGAGCCAGTTTTTCACATGTAGGTGTTTTTATTGTTAGCCTTAATTAATGCTTTTGTTCTGTTTGTCTTCTGATCCTTTATCTGCTTCATTAAAAATGTGTTTCTCCTATACTGTTTTCATGAGTGCATCAGTGTTTGTCCTCAATAATGTTTTGAAATAGTTCCTAACCACAATGCACCAATTATCCAAATACTGGCTTTACAGTTCATGAACAAGTATTTATCACATTATTAAGGAATTATAAAGTTCATATCACACTTCTGAGCCTTTTTTTTATTTGATTTGAAATGGTTTATTTCAAGCAATCAAATAAGAATAATACACAAAAGCATTAAAGTCATCAGTTATACGTTCATACAATGACGTATTAAACTTAGGATAGTTAAACGTAAAATTAAATATTGTTTGCAAGGAAGTGGAAGGAAGTGAACTTATATAATTCCACCCCTGTTCTACCGTAACCATTTTATTACATGATTTATCATTATCCGGTACCTAACTTAATCAGACAGAATTAAAAATCCTTTGGTATCATTGAAGCACATGACAAAGATGAATTACCTAATTATTATGTAAAAAATAGACATTTTAGAAATCAACAAGGCAAATGCAGATCAGTTATCTAAAATATATGCAGATTATGTTAATTAGAAAAATCATGTATATGATTAAAAATAGTAGTATATCAGTAAAATAGACATAACACTGTTTCAAAAATCTTCATAACAAGAATTGATCAAGTAACAAAAGTTAAAAATTTGTGCAAATTATGTTTCATCAGGAAAAATCATGATCAATTTTTTGGAGCAAGTGAAGTAATATATTTAGAAATCAATCATTTTAACCATCTTAAATAATTGATTAAGCATTTTTTTTTTTTTATAAGAAGGTAATGCTGTGAAATAAAATAGGGTCCATATTCTGTCAAACGACCAAGGTTGGCATTCCTTCTTCTACTGATAAACAGCCTTTCCTCTGGAAAGTTTATAGTTCTCTTTGCTGTTATGTCTGCAGACATTAGATTAAGGTCTGTATCCTTCTGCAGCTGCGATCAGCGGTGCTGAAAGTTGAGGTCAAGTTGTCTGCAGGTCAGAACTCTGCTGAAAACCAGGGTCACTTCAGACTTTTGGAGAAAGCACTGATCCCAATATTTAACTCTTTGATTTATTACTGCATTTGTTGACTCGGACGACCGTGATCAAACACTTCTCAAAATCCTTCATGGTGTTAACAACCACAACCTTGGGCCGGTCCGGTGGACCGAGTGGTTTGGCGTAAATCATGCAACCTTTAACCCAAATGTGCTCAATCTGCTTACGCTTCCTGAGAAGCCTCAACCATCCCTCGAGCATTGCATGACTTTCTTAGTCCATTCTTCTCGTGGTATTTCTGGCATCTTGGCTTTCACTTTCAATGTACCAGATTCTGATGCCAAAAGAACAGGTGTGGACGCTGGAGTAGAACACAGCGAGAATCACACGTGCTGCAGTGATGCTTTCAATAGGCCTCTAAACCCACACTTTAAATTCTAATGAAAACGTTTCTTTGATTAACATGAATTGTTTGACTTTTAGTGTAGTCATGTTTGAATTCAGAATGGAACATTTATGCTGTCGCATGCAATCTAGTCACTGTGGAGGAAGAGAAAAGGACATGAAGGGAAAGAGGAGAGATTTGCTCAACCATGACCATTCAAATCTATTAGTCCGTGCTGCATGTCAGCTTCAATTTGGCAAACACGTCAAAGTGAGGGCGCATTGTTTCTATAAGACTACCCAGTTGGAGGCAGGAACTAAACCAGCCTGTATTTGAGTGTTCTGAACTACAGAAACAGGCTGTATGCCTGAGTCTGCAGAGATGTGTTGAACCCCAGACAGTGCTGAACCCCCACAGTGGGACCTCGGCAGTCCTTTACACAGTCCATCCTCATGTCATGAGGACTCAGAGCTTCTCTGCCTGAAGCTCCTGGGATTATGATCGTAAACTAGAAGCTACGCTGCCTGTGAGAACCTGATTTTAGCAGTAGCTTGTTCCTGAAATGTCACACCAGTGCTTCTTGCGTAAAAGATTGGCCCTTTTAGGACCACGAAGGACTCACTCTGAGGAATTCATTATTCTTTTATAGACCTTTGTTAGCACTTGAATGCAACACATTCTCTTTTCCAAGTCCAAAAGGGAACGCTCTAACTTCTCTTCAGAAGGTCATCCTTAATTTCCTTTATCACAGTTGTGGGAATGGTGATAGATGGTTGACATTTGCTCACTCCTTTGCAGATGTAAAGAAACCCACTTTACTCCATCAGTCAGCCTGAAATCAGATTTTCTTCCTTCCAGCAGCTTAAATGGATTTGCTTTTGTCTGGTGGTGCAACTGTTTGTTAGACTGTTTGTTCTAAACTCCAAAACAAACAGTCGCATCTGAGTGGGAGTGTGGGGTAATGACATTCTGTCACGCCTGAGATGACGTAGTCTCTGCCAGGGACCCGATGGGAAGAAGCAAAGGCAGGAAGAATGTAGGGACAATTTCTTTTCTTGGTTTCAACAGTCCCTCTGTCTGTCCTCAGACCGACATGCTCTCTTTTATCTCTTTAAACGTTTCTTTTCTAATTGTACAATTTCCCCAATGATCCAAAACAGGGAAACGTGGTTAATGAGTTGCTCAAGGACACTTGGGAAAACAGAGGGCATGTTTGGGAATCAGACTAACAAGCTCTCTGTGCACTGATCCAAAGGCCCCTTTGGGTTGACAGAATTCTCTATCATCACTGCAACATGTTCAGAAAAACTGAGAGACCAGCTGTTAAACTGTTACACCTGGAAATGAGGTCATTCTTAATGTCACTCATACTTTTGTCTTTTTGACAGGTGGAAATAACACAGAACTTCACATCCTGTCTTTTTGTCTTCTCTCACAATTAAAAATAAACCCTTTAAGGACAGAAATTGTGTGTGTGTTTATAAATACTCTCCATGTTCTTGATAAATTGGCAAAGCTGATGTGTGACTGATGCAGGTAGATTCAGTTCAGGTGAAAATTTGCTAATAATGTGTGGAATAGTGTGAACTCCAGAAATGAATGTATTCCTGTAATAAGGCAGCCCCTCCCTGTTTGTGGTTGAGAGCTAGTATGGTCCGTAGACGACGAAGGTTGAAAAAAGGATTTTCTTTGCTCACAACAAAAATAGTTCTATGCTGAACAGTTTTTGAAAATAATTGGGTTATTTTTGCAAGACAAAGACAATGACACTAAATAATTATGCAGGCAATTATGAACCCAACTACAGTCACTGTGGATGGAAACAAAGAAATAGAAGGTCTGAGTTGTTGACCTGTGAGTAAAAGGTCAGCCCAAAGAATCACTTCAGGAATCATTACTGCCCGCAGCACCAGTCACTGACTGCAAGGAACATGATGTATTCGCAGTTGGAAAAATTTCTGTGCCACTGAGCGGAAATTTGACCCCCGCCACATCCACGAAAAGTCACCAAAATTTGCACACACCTAGGACCCAACAAAAATGAATTTTTGGCACAGTGAACATTACCCCCTCCAAGATGAAGATATCACAGCGAGCAATACCGTAAAAACAAATATACATATCATTATTTGTGGTTGATCATCCGATTCATAGTCGATTTTGATAATTTTGAACAATCCAATTCACTGACCTAAAATGGATCCCGAACATCTTTAGCCTAAACTTCAACCAGTGTGACTCAGAGAGAAATACCTGTTACTGAACAGTGCAGGTGAAGTTTTCCACATTCTTTGTTTTTCTTACATGATAATCAAGTGTAAATTAAATTGTCACTGGGCGGCGTGGTGCCGCTCTGTGGTGTGGTGGCAGGGCGATCGACCTCTGATCGGATGATTGCAGGTTTGATTCCCGCCTTGCTCGCCCATGTGTCGAAGTGTCCTTGGGCAAGACACTAAAGCCCACCTTGCCTCTGGTGGTAGGTTGGCACCCGTGTTTGGCAGTGGAGCTGCCACCAGTGTGTGAATTTTTGTGTGAATGGGCAAATGGGTTTGTGAGTGTAAACTGCTTTGAGCCTTCGAGGAAGGTAATAAAAGCGCTACATATATGCCATTTACCATTTTACCATTTAAATATGTGTCCAAACAAACAAGTAAACTAGAATGAATGTCAAATCCATTCACATTTTAGTTTCCTGAAGTTCAGTCCACTGTTGTTTTTCCACATCCAAAGAATCCAAAGGGAACATTCTTAGAACATTCTACCACACTGGATGGTCACATGACTTTACTAAATTCAAAGTGTTTCCACACATCGGACTGGAATGATGGTTGATCAGTTTTTGCCTGACATCAAAGGTGTGTTGTTTGCTGTGATGCACTTGGTTGTTTTTACATAAAAGTAAAATAAACGTTATCGATATCATCGATTTATTTTATTTTAAAACAAATTTTTAATGTTAAAGGTCAATTCGATTACCACATTGCCTTAGACAAAGCAATCTGGTTGGAATGCAGAAATATAATATAATGTTTGTTACACCCTTGAATATAACCCAAAAAATTTGTATTTTTAGAAAAAGTTACTTGAAAATGTATCCCGACATGAAAAATTGGCTTAAAGAAATAACCCAAGTCTTTTAAGAGTGAACCTTTAAGCTTCAGAACAAAGAAAATCACAATTATTCATCAATTTTGAAAAACCCCTTAAATAATAGTACGGTAATAGAATCACCAGAATTTAAAACTAGGAAAAAAATAAAAGGGTCACAGTGCGGGTGTCCACAGATGCAAAGATATACAGCGGGGAAAATAAGTATTGAACACGTCAACATTTCTCTCAAAAAACATATTTCTAATCGAGCTATTGACATAAAATCTTCACCAGATGTCGGCATCAACCCAAGTAATCCACACATAGAAAAAAATCCAAACATTTATGTCCATAAATGAAGTTATGTGTAATAAAGTGAAATGGCACAGGGAATAAGTATTGAACACGCTTACTGAAATGTATATAACACTTAGTGCAAAAACCTTTGTTGGTGATTACAGCCTCAAGACGCCCCCTGTATGGAGAAACCAGTCGAATACATTGCTCAGGTGATATTTTGGCCCATTCATCCACACAAACTGCTTTAAAATCTTCAAGGTTCCGGGGGGTCTCTTCTGTGAACCCGGATCTTCAGTTCTTTCTAAAGATTTTCAATTGGATTCAAGCCTGGTGATTGACTGGGCCATTCTAGCAGCTTTATTTTCTTTTTCTTCAACCAGTTGAGTGTTACCTTGGCTGTGTGCTTGGGATCGTCTTGCTGAAAGATCCACCCTCTTTTCATCTTCAGCAGCCTGGCAGATGACAGCAGATTCTGATCAAGAATGTCTCGATACTTTTCTCCAGTCATTATTCCTTCAATGATATGAAGTCTACCAGTACCACATGCTGAAAAACAGCCCCACGCCATGATGCTCCCACCTCCAAACTTGACTGTTGGTACTGTGTTTTGGGGGTGATGTGCGGTGCCATTTTTCCTCCAAACATGTTGTGTCTTATGACATCCGAAGAGTTCAATTTTGGTCTCATCTGACCAGAGTATCATCTCCCAGAATGTCAAGGGTTTATCCAAATGTTGTGTTGCAAACTCCAAACGAGCTTCAACGTGCTACTTCTTCAAAAATGGAGTCTTGCGTGGTGTGCGTGCATGGAGGCCATGGCGGTTGAGTGCATTACTTATTGTTTTCTTTGAAACAACGGTACCTGCTGATTCCAGGTCTTTCTGAAGCTCTCCACAAGTGGTCCTGGGCTGTTGGAGAACCCTTCTGATGATTGTTCTGACTCCTCTGTCTGAAATCTTACGAGGAGCACCTGGCCGTGGCAGGTTTATGGTAATGCCGTGTTCTTTCCACTTCCGGATGATGGCCCAATGGTACTCACTGGAACTTTCAGAAGTTTAGAAATGCGCCTGTAACCAATGCCTTCAGTGTGTTTTGCAACAATAAGGTTGCGTAGGTCTTTGGACAGCTCTTTGCTTTTACCCATCATGCAATGCTTCTTGTCTAACACCTTGCTGGTGAAAAACCTTTTTAAAAGGCATCAATCAGGACTACACCAGCTGATATTACTTTGCACTGATAGGGGGCAGGTTAACCTTCTGAATACTGGCAAACTCCAGCTGCTTTCTTGGCTTGCCAGACCTTTTTACCCCTCCTTTTCTTCATGTGTTCAATACTTATTCCCTTTGCCATTTCACTTTATTACACATAACTTCATTTATGGACATAAATGTTTGGATTTCTTTCTATGTGTGCATTACTTGGGTTGATGCCGACATCTGGTGAAAATTTCGTGTCAATAGCTCGATTAGAAATGTGTTTTTTGAGAGAAACGTTGACGTGTTCAATACTTATTTTCCCCGCTGTACTATAAAGACTGGAAAAATAGAATTAAAAAGCAGAAAACGCTACAGACAGTCAAAGCAGAAGCACCTCCACAGAATTTTTATACAAAGACTGAAATATCACGAGATGAACACAGATGCATGAGAGCAGCCAGACTGCAGACACTGCTGAGCTCCACACACATGCATGCCCGTTTCCACAACTCCGTGAGTCATGCTGTCTGGATGGCGGTATGTGGAGACAGCATTTTATGAGGATTTTATTTTTTTAAAAGTGCTGACACATAATATCTGCAAATGAAAACAGCAGCAAATTTCAAAACAGCCTCTGTTTTTTTCAGCTTACTGCATGTTACCTTTTTTCTTTTTTAAGGGCATCCGCTCTATTTTTGACATCCTATTTTGTCCCTTCCCATGCTCCATTGCTCAGAGCTGTAGATGAAGCCTGGATGCAGAGCAGATGCTGCAGTTTTCCAGTTTTTTTTTCAGTGCTTCTATTTTCTGAACACTATTTATTTATATCTCCTAGATAACCCTGAAAGAACATTGATTCCTTAAAAATATATGTGTGGTCAAAGAAAAACATCTGAAAGCTAAATCAAAGTTTTTATTTTTATACAACCCTTAAGTAGTGTGGCTGATTTGTCTAAATTTTCTCTTGACATTAACATCCTTAAGACGTTTTACTTTTTACTTTTAAACCTCGCCTTTTTTGGTATCAGTTTTTGCAGCACAACCTCATATAGTTTTATTGCCTATTTGCCAAACTGCATTAATAAACTGGACTTATACCATGGTCCGGGTGAATACTCGATTCTGATTGGCTGCTGGGTGATAACTGCACGTGATAACCGCATGCCCCAACAAGAAGTTCCGGTCACCTAGCTTAAATTTTCTGTATCACTCCGCCGGGTTCTTTACAACAACCTTTAGCTTCATCATCTGGACAAAAAACAACCGGTAAGAGGTGAACTTTCTCTCTGAACTGATGCTTTATTTAACCCATTGGGACGATCATCGCTTTATATATATATCGCTTTATATCGTCGAATCTTGACTGCAGCTATGGTGCGGCGCCATGTCACATTACCGTGACAACACGCCGCACCACGTGACAAATGGTCCACTTTTCGGGGAAAAAAGCGATCCAGAACAGAAAAAAAACAAGAATTAAGGACTAAAAACTGGTTAATATTTATTTCTTTTGTAGGTGACCATGGTATAAGTGGGTTAATGGCCTTTGAAGCGTGCGTTATCACTTTTTTAACGCACTTCGCGTCGGACGGTTCAGGCTTCCACGGTGTGCGTTAAAAAGTGATAATGCACTCTCCATCGGGCATTAACACTTACTTAAAATCATATAAGAAATATAAAAACAGGGTGGGAAAAGGTTGACCTTTTTCTCTATGAAAATCCCAAAATTCTTAAACATAAGTTCTTTTAACTGCTAAATTTTTCAAACAGCAACATTAAATGAAACCTTTTTTAATAAAATGCACTTAATGCAGCCAATCTTTGATAATTTTTGTTCTACTACACATAAAGAATATTTCAAAATAAGATAATGATGCAAATCTCTTTTAGCCATCCCAAAATCTTTTCCTTCAACCTCATCACTACCATTATCAAATTTCCTCCGATTATAAAGCTATATACAGCTTTTAATATGAAAATGAATTCAATGTTTCAGCTGTTTTTTGTCAAACAACTATTTCTACAAGGGATTTGATTCAGTTTAAGAAGCAGTTTCTGTACAGCTGTATCCACAAGACACATCTTTTGTCCACCTGACGACAGCGTGTGCATCTTTATGAGGGGCCGTATAAGACATTATGAATGTGAATGGTTCAGAATAAATAATAATACGGCCCCTCATACATCTTTGTTCCAGTTTTTGTCAGTATCTGTGATGATGGGCACAGGAATGTGATCACCTCCTGCTCTGGGGAACACTTGTCCTGTCCACACACTACAGTGCTGATCCACCATCCCCACCTTGAAGTCCTGATGTGTCATGGCTGCATCTGCTTAGCAAATGCCCAAAAATCTCTCAAACATCTCTGCTCACAGAACTATCCACTGCCACTTCTCTCTCTTTCTGGACCCACAAAATCTGCCTTGCATTCACGACAGGAACCAACGGCATGAAAGGAAGCTTTCGAGCCTGGAAAAAACCCACACATGCAAATGGGAATTAAACTGCGTCGTTTTTGCTGTGATGAGAGAGTGCCAATCAGCACACCACCATGCAACCCTAACTCATAATTAAAATAAGTTTTTCTGGAGAAACGCTCTAAGTTTGGGTTTCTTCAGATTCTGTCCTCTAAATCACCTTTAGGGTTTAGTTCAACGTCAAAGTGACAGTTTTGTTTGTCACAAATGTGACATGTGTTCCATAGTCACACAAGTTCCTTGCAAACTTCTTTGTCTTTCTGCTGCTCCTGTTGGGAAGTCACTACAGAAAACTGTTTTCTGTTAAATATTGATAATTTTAAAAAATGGAATAAAATCTCAATGTAGTATTTCCCTCACACGTAGGTAAAGTCAAATGATCAACACCTGAGAGAAAGTTTTTTTAGGACGTGAAATGCACTTCACAGAAAACGAGTAATCCTGAAACTTTAGGTCCAAAGTGACGAGGATGACTGAAGGGTTTCAGGAGGCCCCTAAATACTGGAATAGGATTTTGAACTAATGTTTTTGGTTTTGATTCTATTTAATTTTTATTTTATTTTATTTTTTTTTTATTAACTTGTCCTGTCCAACAGCTGGGCAGACAGATGAGAGCTGAGGGCCTCTTGTGTTGGACATATTTTGCTTTAACAAGAGGGGTTATTAATCTTCAGACAAACCAAAGGTATCTCTGAATAAACCCCTTTTGTAATTCAGGCCAAACTTTATTAATTTCAAACATGTCTGAAAATCTTTGGTGTTGGACCGGACGGAAAAGGAAAGAGGGGAAGAAGAGAGAGGGACGCTAGAGAGAGGGGGGGTAGGGGGGTGATAATAGGAGGGGAAGGGGGATAAGACCATGAAGCAGCATAAAGCAACAAGTTTACTGGTTGTTAATCATTATGGTAAGGTTCAAATGCAGTACAAAAAGGGCGGGGCCCGTCCACACACACACTCAAATGTTATAAACACACCTGCTAGCTGCAAGAAATGTCCACCTGTCGACATGTACACAAAACAGATAGTGTTCACACACGCATACTTATGCCTTAAAACCAACTAGTGTGAAATATTTCAGTCATTCAGTCATGCAAACTGTTAGTGCAAAGGTGAGCTAACACCTGTGCTCAGGTGAGTGTTTATGTTCTTCTAAAATGGATGGTGGAACGTGAAAAGAAGGAGGGAGAGTGCCCAGCCATCCCCACCCCAAGACCCCCACCGCAGCAGCAGCGGCAGCCGGAATCCCCCCAACGCCACACAGGAACCGGCAGGGAACAACCGCCGCCCGGGCGACCAAGCCCGCCACCCAGGCCAGGGCCAGCAGGGCCGCCGCAAGGCCCCCAGAGCCAGAGGCCAGGGAGGCACGGAGGGAAAGAGAGCGCCGCCCCAGCCCAACCAGGAGAGCAGCCCCCCCGCCGCGCCGGGAGAACCCAACGCAGGGCCCCACCGGAGAAGACCCCACCACCACCCAGGAGTTCCGGGCATCCCCCCGCCCCAACCCCAGGTACGAGCCAGGACCCCCCAAGGGAGACCCGCTCCGCACTCCAGGCAGCCATCCGCCCGGCCCACGGTTGGTCCAGGGAGGAGCGAGGCAGGGGGCCTGCCGCCCACGCCCAGGAGGGGGGAACCCCGGGGAAAAAAAGAGGGCCCACAAGGGGTGTTGTAAATATTCTATTTCATTTTGCCATTTGGGTATATTTTGAATTTTGTTGTTGTTCGTGAACCACCATAGCTGAAACTTGGATGATTCACAAAACAATGTTGTCTGCAGATAATGCTCCAGGAAAATTTTATCTTGGCGGACCGGTCCCAGGTGCTAGACTGACTGTATTTAAAGACCCTCATGGTAAACCTTGGTTGAATAGGTTGGCTTTGTCATTTCAGTTTTTTCTCATCTATCAATTTAACCCTTGTGCTATCCTATGACCCCACCCTTACATTGTTATCCCTACCATGACAAAGGTAGATAAAGGTGAAGAGGGTTTCATGTAATCCTTGGACACCAGTGAATATCACAAATCATTGAAGAAAAAAGGTTCAGCGCACTGTCTAGTGGGTCTAGATGACCCAACTCCCAATGTTAAAGTGCCTAGGATAGCACAAGGGTTACTTAGTTTGGCTGGTTTGGGAATCAGCTTTTCCATAAATGTACTGAAGTGGGGCTGTTTCCTTCCTGTAGTTTGAGTGACATATAAATTAAAGCCGGACCGTCTTGAGTCTTCCGGAAAAATAGATGCAACCAGCCTCTGAATTGTGATGATGTTCTTGCTTATTCATGCAAAATACAAATGTTGAAATGAAGTAAAAAGGACAAAAACTGTTTTTGAATTAATCTCTCCATTCACTTAAAAGAGAAGTTATCAGAACCTACAAAGCCCTTTTTTGAATGTGGGATCTGAAAAATTGGGAAAAGAGTCAGACTTTCAATTTTATAGCTGTGTGAACATATGGATCTAAAACTTTTCTTATTTTCATTTATACTCAACCACGTTTCTATTGGTCGCTGTATGTGACATCATACCAGTACTTTTATGCACACTGTTTCTGCAGAACCTTCGCCTTTATGTTGCTTCTGACAGTGTTAGTTTAGTCGTTCTGCCTGAAGATCTCCTCTGCCTTTGGATCGGACCTTTAGGGATAAAGAGCCATCTGAGTAGAGCAGCAAACTAAAGAAAAATCACACATACAAAGATCATGGGTGTAGCATGGAGTAGTTGATCATGCAGATCTAGGAGTGTTCCTGCTGTCTAACCTTGATGGATATCTGACACACGGACTTTGCTGGGCTGGTGTAATAGAATCAGAACCAGCTTGATTGATTGCTTACTTCAGTTCTTCTGTTCAGCAGAGCAAAGTCACACATCAACTGCAAAGAAAAACCACAAGCAACTTGTACAACATTTCCTTGACGAACTGTCTCACTGGATTTTAATTTAGGCAAATCTCCGCTCCTCCCTGTTATCCATTGCAGCTAATTTAAATTTAATTAAAGCATTTTATTAAAATAATCTCTGTTCCTTTACTGCATAAGGTAAATGTAGAAAAAGCCTTTTTCTAGAAAAACATGTAGTTGTACTGTTTAAAAAAGTTCAAATTTCCTCCAACAGAAAGGAATCTGATCAAAAACACGCAGAGAGAATTCAAAATAGAACTTCTGCTTCTTTAGCTGAATTTAACCCATTGTAGTTAGTTGTAAGGGCTGTACCACCAACCATCAGCTTCAGTCACAATTGCCCTCAGGGGTGGATACGGGCTATCTTTGTGGGAAAAATGGGCAAACATGTACCCCAGAAAAAATCAAGGACATGGATGACTTAGGCGAAAATGTTAAAGTACATTTTTTCTACAGGTACGCTGCAGGTGACAGGTCGTAGCGAACACTTAAAGAACACATATGTTAGTACGGGCGAAGAAGGTCCCGAACCCTACACACTGAACAAGGAGCCCGTTTATGCTTTGAGAAGTGAACGCTGCTTTAGAATTCAGGACATTTGACAATCACAGTGTAGTTTTTGTTGAGATCCTTTGGGTGCCTTATGGGCATCATCTGTACAACCCCTGCGTACAGCATTTGCACACGGTCAGTATGGAGCCAGTACTCGCACTTCACTAACGACTAGAGCAGGGGTGGGCAAACTTTTTGACTCGTGCTCCACAAAGAGTTCTACAATTTAACAGGAATGCCAGACCAGGAGCAGGTGTGTGGAGTGTATTTGTAATCAACCTCATAAAAAAATGAAATAACATGGAATCTGGAAGAAAAGAGGCTTTCACTTTGATAGAAAATTAATTTGTCTTTTAAAATCGAACTTTTGAGAGTTTTTTTGTTTTCTTATTTCAGTACCAATTGCACCAATGGGTTGATGTCCCTCATGGGAAAATGCAATGCTGGGTTCATGTGGTGGTGTAATGATCAGAAAAATGCCTTACCAACCCGGAAATCACATGAACGTCAGAAAAACAACAAATCTTCCAACACCACATGAATGCAGAATAACTTTTTGCACCTTAACAAAAGTCAATATTTTATGTAGTGCACCATCTATGGGGAGACACCAGAACTAGGGGGAAAATAAAACATCAATATACAATTGTGATCACCTCCTGCTTTATTAATAGTCGTTAACCAGTTTAATGGGCTGCATATGGATCACAGGCCGCAGTTTGCCACTCCTGGGCAAGAGTGTGGTGTTAGTGAACCATGACAAAATCACCCTTACATCATAAATGCACGTAACTTACATTAGCCTTATGGATACTACACAATGCACTTACCATACACGCAACAATGGTACATTCCATTTTCATTGCATCCTTTTAGGTGACCGCACAAGCCTCAAGAGGATTGCATCTTCTCCATGATTCTTCACAGGACTGGAGAATCCAAAAACTCACAGCACCCGTACAGGTCAACCTCTTTATGGGTGCATGTGACTAAGGCATTAGCTGAATGTTGCGATTTATCCTAGATAAGCATCAGCAGATGAGATGATGTTTTAAATTCTTAACAGGGAGTAAATGTCCAGTGGGATTTATATGAACACTTATGTGCATTTTAATAGTGCAGAATACTCTTGTTAAATAGAAAACACAGCTTCTAGTCCTGGCTGTGTGTGCCTGGACAGACAGGCAGTTAATCAGCCACTGTTTCTCTAACAAGGGTGTACCAACAGGCACCCCGTTGCAAGTGACAGACACTATCTTGATTAAATTTTCAATCAAACGTTAGGCCAAGACTGCCAGCTAGCAGCAGCCCAAGCGTATAAATGAGAAGATTTAATAATTCCAGTTAAAGAAATCTTGTTCCCTGTGGTTCAGAAAAGCAGGCAGATAACAGGAAGAGTCATGAAAGGACAAATCTTCCACACAAAGGACTCAGACCTAATTATTCTTCAACAGCTATCTTTCCATGGTCGTGTGATTCTGCAATGGCAGAGCTAAGTGACCTAATCACGGCTCAGTGGCTTTTACACTGATACGCAGCATTTTAAAATAGCAAAAACACATTTAAGAGTTTGGGGGGAGAAGATAAATGGCCGAATGGAGGGATGACATGAATGGAAAGTTTTGATAGGAGGGTTGGTGGTTCTCAGACAGTGAAAGATGCCAGTCCAGAGGAATTGCTCTTTTATGCTTGGTTTCCAAACAAATTAAGACACCAACCACGGACCAGAGGACAGCAGCTTGATGAGGTCTCTGAAATCAATATGCCATTAAACCTGTGTTTACACGCCTCTGCCCATCTGTGGCCTCTGGATGACCCGACGCTGACTGGCACTGCTGCCGCTTCCATGAGAGGATGGCGAGCTGTGGAAAGGATGCATGCTGCTCAGTTTGCCTCTGCTGTGAGAGAGATCTGAGCACAAATAAAATGCAGCTGTTTCCTCCCTTCATTACCTTTAAATTATATCATTGCAACAAAAGAAAAACACTTTTTCGATGATATTCTTTAGAGATATTTCATATTTGAAAGAAATTAGGTGTTCCGAATTGAATTCACCTGCAGGTTCCACTATTATGATGCAACAGTGGAACAAAGCAGGTGAATTCAATGCTCTTGGAGCCACAAGCACTCTGAGTGAGCCGAGTGAAAAGCCACAGGATTAAACATGCATGAACTATCTGCCTGGATGGATGTGATTATCTTTTACCTTTTAAATTGTAAGCATTCAATCTGCATTTGAATTCACCCCTGTCCTTTTTGACAAAAGTAAAGCAATAAATAAAAAAAGTTACCCTTTAAAGACCCACTCAGATGAAAATCATGTTTTTGGTGTTTTCAACATGTTTGTGACATTTTTCTGTTAATAGAAGAAATTTTAAAAGATAATTACATTTAAAATGGCATTTCTGAGTATTCAGAAGCAGATGAAAAAATGCTGTTTGAAAAACCCAGTAGCAGTGACGTCGCTGATATAATCAGCAAGCCACAAGCTCCCTGCTCCGCTCCATTCTGATGCATCCACTTGCAGACAAATAGATCCATGAACGTCTTTGTTTTCGTCGTCTGAGCTGGAATCTGGATCAAAACTGTACGGCTGGATAGCTGCAATATTGCTTGCCATTTTTGTTCCACCAATGATTGGCGGCTGTCGGCTCGTGGCAGAGTATAATCAGATGGATGGCGGGAAGAAGCGGCAAGCTTATTCCTTGCCAAGTGTCCCACCTACAACTCCGAAGTGAGTTTCTAATGAACTCCTGATGCTCTGCAGAAACTATGTCCTAGAAAACGACACAGGTCTTTTTGATTTTGGCAAAAACAGTACAGTCATAATTTAAAAAAGCACTGGAAACACTTTGAAAATAGATCAGTATATGACTGGAGTGGGGCTTTACAGAGTTTCATCAGTTGGGTTTTAGAAGCAGACAAAAATTGAGCCATCAGAAGTAATTTTTTTTGTTATTAATACTTTGATTCTGTTTTTTTTAAGTATCTTGTATTTTTGTTCCTGTTGTATTAAAACAGAATCTTCTGTGCACAAGCCCAGGTTTTTAGATTGTGTGGCACAAAAAGCAAACACACACAAAAAAGAACTATTTCATGTTATGAAACCAAAATGTTCTCTTCGTCTAAGAATAACTCTAAACTTCCTCCAAAAGACTGCCAGGTCTGTCTGTTGCTGAGTAAAGAGAAGCATAAGCTTTGAGTTGCTCTTTCCAACCTTACAGAACAATCTGGTCCCGGAAGAACAAGTCCAGATCTAATTGGACACAGCTGCAGATGTGAAGTCAGTAAATGATTTACCACCATTCACCTTTGCTGTGCCGTTCAGCATTCATTCATCTGCATATGTCCAAGTTTTATTATGATGGCATTCCTCAAGAAATTACAAACACAGTGGATACTGGCTCTGCTGAAATTAATTCACCTTCTACTTCTAGTATACACTGAATTCACCACTGACACACATTTAGCCAACCCACAATGTGCCAGTGAAAAAGTAATTAAAATCCTACTTCTTAGCTGGCTGGGGTGATTTTTTGTCTTCACATTTTTGTTTAGCATCAACACTGTTTTGCTTATAGTATATTAAATCTTAACTATATCCATGGACAAAATATCTCTTACAGCAAAAACTTTACTCTGAGAACAAGACTAAGAAGAGAAGTAACCAGAGGAGAAGGATAAGCCAGTCAAGCTTTTATCACATCCAGACTAAATCCAAAAGGATTAAAGTTGACTTAGTAAAGTGTCTGCTTCTCCTTTCAATAAAATGTGTTGGTTAACTTCCAGCTTGTATATGACTCTGCATGTAAATGAGGGAGGGCATGCATGACTTAGAAATACACAAATAATTACAGAGCTTAAGAGAAGAGCTGGGGAACAGTAAGTACAAGACAGCTCATTAAGAGGACACTGTGAGTGTGAATGTAGTAACTTGTTCAACAGATTAAAGTAGGCTTTGTTAACTATATTTATACCATGCTCCGCGTGAATACTCAATTCTGATTGGCTGTTGGGTGTGCATTAAAAAGTGATATACCAAAGGATAACCACACGGTGAAAAAAGAAGTTCCGGTCACCTAGCTTAATTGTTTTGTATCACTGCGCCGGCTTCTTTAAAACAACCTTTTGATTCATCATTTGGACAAAAACAAGCAGTACGAGGTGAACTTTCTCTCTGAACTGATGCTTTATTCAACCCATCAGAAAGACCAGCATATATATATATCGCTCTATATCGCCGAATCTTGACTGCAGCAGTCGTGCCGCACCACATAACAAATAGTCCGCTTTTTGTGAGAAAAGGGATCCAAATCGGAAATAAACAGGAATTAAGGACTAAAAACTGGTTGATATTTATTGCTTTTGTGAGTGACCATGGTATAAGCAGGTTAATGGCCTTCGAAGTGTGCATTATCACTTTTTAACGCACTTTGCGGAAGCAGCCGGAGGACGGTTCAGGCTTCCACGGCGTGCTTTAAAAGTGATAATGCACACTTCGGCCATCAACCGTTACTTGTACTATGTGTACTATTGTCAGATCACTTTTTTTTTCTTTCCTGAAGAAATTGAAGTGGACACACTCTTGACAGCATTCACAACTGCAGTCTTTACTGGGATTTACTGTATGTCTGGGTGTTAAATGGATTTGCTTTGCTTGATTTTAGTGATGTTGTCTTAGTTTTTGACATGTTCTGTTTTCAGGTTGTCTAACCAGAGTCTTGTTCCTTGTGCCAAAGAATGTTAAACTTACCATCTGATAAACCCTGCTTGCTGTGTCCGTTTCAATACTCCTAATAACTTTTAGTCCAATCAACCTCCTGCTGGTTACCAAGATGTAATGCATCTGCACACTGAAGACATTGACACCCCCTCAACAGAATTCCATTTTTGAATTATTTCATGGGAAAATAAAAAAGTAAAAAATATACAGATCCATACATGTAAATGATGCCATTATTATTACTCTAAGCCTTACCATAATCATAAAATGTCATATTTGTATTTGTAAACACGACACACGACACATTGAATCCATAAATGTGACATTTTTCAAAAATATATTTTTTTATTTCTTGAAAAAGAGTAGAGTGGGAGGAATCAACATTTCAAAAAGTTTGCTAAATAAAATTACAAGTCTTTTGTAAAATGGTAACGCTCTTTATAAAAAATCATCAGGATAAGACATAGGTAAGTGGACTTATCACACTCTCACGGCAAAAAAAGCCTTGTATAATTAGTTTCTACGTCCATAGGATTGTGGTTAAAAGAGCATGCCGTGCTCAGTAACTTGTCTAAAAAAACGTACTCTGAACATAACCTGTGCCAAAGCAGGTTATGTTCAGAGAGTAAGTTACCATGGTAACTTGAATAACCTGAAGTTAACCACCGGTTTTGGAACCGGCAGTGGAGGATGTTTGCAAACTTACCCGGGTAGGTAACATACCCTGCACAGTCATCAAATACACTGAGTGTATTGAAATATCAGGCCTTTTGTTCATCCTGGTGAGATCATCGGCACCTCACCCTTTTTTGTTTCCTCAATTTTTTCATAGGTTTGTCATGCATTGACTTTGTTTCTTAAAATTTAAAGTTGCTGTCTCCTGCATTTTGGATCCTTTATCTCTGGTTCCTGTCAATAAATGAGATGAATGAAAGGCTGGTGGCTAAAAAACAGTGATCTCTTGGTAAAGAAATAGCAGAAATGTATTTGATGTAGTGTTCTTTCAAAGTGTGAAATTTAAAACATTAAAAACTTTATTCATTCCAGTGCTAATAGAGAAAGGGCTTCAATTCTTAAGTCTGTTCCAGATTTAAGAGTTGACAGGATGGTGATAAGTGTCTGCTACAGATCAAACCTTGACAGAGAATCTCTTATTCAACTCCAAGCGTTTTGGAATTTACAGTTGAAATTAAGTCCCATTTATTGAAGTTCTAACGGCCAATTTCCTGTCATTTTGATTACGGCACTAAATAGGGAGGAGTGGAATTTGCAAAAAGACAGTGCATTTAAGATGACAGATTTACAAGGAAAAAAAAATAGAGCATTAGACTCATTTTGCCTTGAATTTTAATTTGTAAACTGCCCTTTGAACAACTTCACCCTCCAAGAACAAAGATACCTGGAAATTCAAAACCGACCAACAACCTTCCAGCCTCTTTTCAATTTTAAGTAGACATATAGCTTTGATCTTAAGTCTTTATTCACGCGTTTAATGTTATTTAAACTTAAATCAAATCAGTTAACTTCCTGGCCCCTTCTTCAGATGCAATGACCAAAAAGGTATGAGCTACAAAAGTCATTTAAATAATTGGTATCAAAAGAATCATAGATACAGTGGAGAGAAATATGACAACAAAAGACATTTGTGAAGATTAAGAACACAACACAAGTGCGATGTGTGGATGTGTGAAAGATCTACGTCAAAGTATGCATTAAAATGGGTAAAACCGCTAGTTACACAAGGAAGTTTCTTTTTTATGTTGGACTATTGTTTGTATTTTTTTGAAATACGTAAAACTTGTTTTGAAGTACAAGTTCAGTTTTTTGTTAAAGCATTAAATTACTAGTAATTTACTACTTTAGTTAATATTTAGGTTTTTAATGTTTTCATATTTGTGATTCCCTCACCATTGTTTCATTGGTCTGATCAGCCAGTATAAAATCTCCCTAATGTTTCCTGTTGGTGGGTCAGTTTTGGTTCAGTTGGTTTGAGCTTTTGTTTTTGATTCTCTCAGTTACATTTTTGTGGAGTTGAACCCATTTTGATTTAGGCCCATGCCATTTTTGTGTTGGGTAAAATAAAACCCCTGCTTTGAAGATCTTTTTTGTCCTGTGGCCCAATCTCTGCAGAGTGGACCCTGACACATGGTCAAGACGATCTTCTGCAGTTCAAACCGAGCATCTAAATGAGAAAGAAAGGTGATTGAAGTGTCTTTGAACTTGGCATTGTTGTTGGTGCCAGACGGGCTGGTCTGAGTACTTCAGAAAGTGCTGATCTACTGGGATTTTCACCCACAACCATCTCTAGGGTTTACAGAGAATGGTCAGAAAAAGAGACAATATCCAGTGAGCAGCAGTTCTGTGGGTGGAAATGACTTGTTGATGCCAGAGGTTAGAGGAGAATGTCCAGACTGGTTCCAGCTGATAGAAAGACAACAGGAACTCAAAGAACCACTGGTTACAACTGAGGTCTGCAGAATAGCATCTCTGAACGCACAACACATCCAACCTGGAGGCAGATAGGCTACAGCAGCAGAAGACCACACAACAGAAGAACAGGAAACTGAGGCCACAATTCATACAGACTCACCAAAACTGGACAACAGAAGAATCGAAAAACTTTGTCTGGTCTGATGAGTCTCCATTTCTGCTGCAACATTTAGATGGTAGGGTCAGAATTTGGCGTCAACTACATGAAAGCATGGATCCATGCTGCCTTTTATCAACGATTCAGGCTGGTGGTAGTGGTGTCATGGTGTGGGGTATATTTTCTTAGCACACTTTGAACCCCTCAGTTTACCATGGTTCCAGCACAACAGTCTACCTGGGTATTGTTGCTGACCATGTCCATCCCTTTCTGACCACAGTGAACCATCTTCTAATGGCTATGTCCAGCTGGATAAGGCGCCATGTCATGAAGCTGGAATCATCTCAGACTGGTTTCTTGAACATGACAATGAGTTCACTAGACTCAAACGGCCTCCACAGTCACTAGATCTCAACCCAATAGATCAACTTTGGGATGTGGTGGAACAGGAGATTTGCATCATGGATGTGCAGCCGACAAATCTGCAGCAACTGTGTGATGCTATCATGACAACACAGACCAAACTCTCTGAGGAATGTTTCCAGAACCTTGTTGAATCTACCAATCCACCAAGGATTAAGGCAGTTCTGAAGGCAAGAGCGGTCCAACTCGGTGCCAGCAGGGTGTACTGAAAAAAGTGTCTGGTAAGTGTACATGTGGTATATGGGCTAAAATTTGGTTTCACACTCTCTGCCACACTGTCAGGGGGGGTTAGTCCTTAACTCTGAAGTGGGGTTGATTGTTTTACCTTTTAAACAAGAGTAAGGCAAAAAGAAAAACTTTTCTGCAGCTTAAAATCTGTCAGTGTTTTAGTTTCAACATAATTAGAATATTGGTTATGCATTAAAGAACTCATTACCTGCTATTAACCTCCTCTAAGCAGTGTTTCCCCCATGACAACTTCCAGCACGGTGGTCACACAGTTTAGACAGTTTAGACTCTGCTGCGAGCATCATTTATTTGATTAGCATCTAAATTCACAAAGGACACACATACAACATGTTCAATTAATTTTTGAATGTTTTAATTATTCTGCCTCGATGCAGTTGCGTTGACTGTCTCAGGATCTGTGTGCTACATGGACTGTTTGTACAAATCACTTCTCTCACCAATCGTTTTCTACAGTTTTCGTTTTTTTTTTTCAGTAAAACTCAGCTTGC
Source organism: Oryzias latipes (assembly GCF_053564925.1). Classification (NCBI taxonomy): domain Eukaryota; kingdom Metazoa; phylum Chordata; class Actinopteri; order Beloniformes; family Adrianichthyidae; genus Oryzias; species Oryzias latipes. The sequence goes on along the minus strand of NC_136252.1, from coordinate 7,815,962 downwards.
TGTAAAATGTTTAGATAATTCAATTCAATAAATAAGGAGCATGCAAATTTCCCCCCACCCGAGGTGCAAACATGCTGAGGCATTTTTGAAAAACATGATGGTTGGTGGCATAGCAGATAAATCCCATTATTTTACTTATTTTGACTTCAGTGTTTTATCATCTCACTTTTGGTTACTATGAGTGTCTTTTCTCTACCAGTGTTATGGCCCTCCGTGCCTTTTTTGACCGTTTCCTTTTACCTTTCTCCTGAAGATGAAAGCTATGAAATCAGAGCCGGATTCCTAAGAGGTTCTCTGTGGGCAGACTGAGTGAGGCAGCCATTCAGAGTAGGTCAAAGATAATGCAGGTCTGCTAATCTATTGAACTCCATAGTTTTGACATTCGTTATGCTAGACTGAGGAAAAGCACATCTTCAATTAAACTGATGTTAATGTCCCCATTTTGTATTTCACACTGGACTTCATAACTACATTTACGATGCAAGTACACTGACATAATAGTTTTAACACACTGCAACTTTAAAGACATCAAAGCCTCAATTTAAGACATCCCTTCTGGCAAATAGAAACGAAAATGTACTATTTAATGTTAAAGTAACTTGGTATTAACTAGAACAGCTTAAAAGCTTTGCTCACATGTTCAGGATTTTACAAAATAGACATCCAGCCTTCAAAGTGTCCAATTTTGATTTATCATGTAACACGTCTTCATCACTCATTTGTGTTTTCCATGCATCCTGCAGCAGTAACATGAAAATTATGAAAACAACACATCTTAAACACAAAAGAGGTTCCAAACAGGAGTTGATCCCAAAACCAGACAGCTAAACCAAAGGGCACCAACCAGTCTTACTCCTCACAGACTCCGGACCGAGCCTACAGTGCTCATCCTGTCACTCAACCCAGTTTGAACAGATGTAAATGAAATGTGTCGCACCAGTGCCTCAATTGGAAAAGAGCCTTTTGAATTTGAAATAAAATGAAATGCATGCGGAAGAGGATCACTAATGAACACAGTCACTGCTGCATCTGGGATTTTTCAAAGGGTGCTTTCTCTAAATGACTGCTGCTTTTTTTTTCAAATAAGACAATAGAATTTTACCATCACTTCTAGTCAGATACCAATTCTAATTTGTGCTGTCAACACCAGTTTTGTCTCTCCTTCATAAAGGGACCATCCTACAAATGCATCAGATCTTTCTCTTTGCCATAAAACTTCATTATAGAATATGTTTGAACTATAACAGTTATATACAAATAATTTAAAAAAATTATTTCACTTCACCAAGACTTAAAGCAGGGCTGGGTAAGTCCAGACTTCGAAGGCAGGTGTGTGTCTGCATGATTTTCAGATATCCTCGCCCCACTCATGTGTGCTTACAGTATTTTTCAGTTGTATTGCTGATGTGATGATGGTTAATAATTTAAGCACATCCCCTATAGTAATGATGCCGTCTTTATTGAAACCATGATACATGTCAGGAAAAAAAAATCTGTCTCTTTTTTGGAATGAAACTTTTCTTCAAATGATCACATTGTAGTTTGTTATCATTTCCACTGTCATGTCACAACCAGAATGGTAATTGTCTCCCACTCATACTGAGGTTTTTTCAGTGTAACTTGCATTTTAAATTCAGCTGTTGGTGTAAAAAGACATGAAGTGTTTTGCTCTAAAGTGCAGCCAATGTGAAATGTTCCAACCTGTTTTCCTGAATTGGGCTTTAGCTCCCTCTGCAGGAAACAGAGGATTTTGACAGCAATGATTCAACTGAACAATTATACGCATTAAAATAAAACTCACTTGTTTTATGTGTTTTCCAAAAGCAGAAAAACGTTTGAAAAAGTTCAGTTTGCTTTAATAGTGCAGTGTCCTCAGTTCCTTGAGGACAAAGAACTAATCAAAAAAGAGGCAGTCCCACCCACTGACAGCAATGCTAATGCCAGCAGCTCCTTTATTAAGATTTTATTCTGCCTACGGAAACCGGGGCATCAACAACTCTACTGCCCACCAAAGCCCCCCCACACACTCCCTGCCACACACTGCCCACTCAATGTAAAAAAACAGGAGAGATGTTAGTGTTTAAGTCTCAACCCACACACGCTGAGAGGACGAGGACATAACTTCACTTAACTTGAACCACATTAGAACCATGATTATTAAGTTAACAGGCAGATTGTGTGTGAAAAAATGAGAACAGGGTTTGTGTGAATGTTCACGAAGGAAAGAACATGTTTGCAATGTAAATGTTCTGCTTTGAGTTGGCATATTTAAAGAAAATCATAAAGCTGGAATAGCTTTATCTGTTGTAACACAGCAGACTAATTCACAAACTAACACTTCAAACTCAATGACAGAGTGACCTAAAGCTTTGCTAAGGCAAATCTTTTCCAGCGTCAAATGACGCTAGTTACCAGATTTGTGGTCTTCACCATCAAGACAAACTTCCCAATCAGACTTTTCCAAAACATTTTTTGTCTGTTACCAGCAAAAAGAGTCTCCCTATAGATCACACAACACAAATCCATCACAAAAAAGTCCAAAATACATACATTATAATGGGTGTGAAACAGACAAAGAACTATGAGAGGTTATCTCCTCCCACTGTGGTTCTGCTCTAACACCATAGTTGAGACGGCATTTCAGACAACATCACTGAGGTAGTTTGGGTCCCCTTTCAGGCAGGAATGTCCAATCTTGGTCCTCCAGGGTCAGAGTGCTGTTTTTAGATATACAGGACTCAGTGACTGAATCAGGTGATTATCACTAACGAGGAAGACCAATAGCAAAGGTATATGGAGGACAGGCTCGTCCTCAACAACTCGAATCAGAAACTCCTATTAATCTGATGTTAAGCAAAATGCGTTGATGCTCTAGATCACTGTACTCACCTGCAACAGCAAACTCTGCTGAAAAAAATGAATGTGTGTAGAATCTTACAAGCTGTTGTAAAAATATTCATGTTCTCCTGGTAGGAGGGGGTGCTTGGACATCACTGCCAGTAAGCAGCAGATGTCCTTTCAGCGCCCCACCCACCACTTTTAACTGCACCTCAGATATTTAGGGCCCCTTGGTGGGGAGGGTGATGGGACATCATTGTGACTAATCAGGAGATGTCCTCTCAGTACCCTACTATTTTAACTGCACCCCTTTAGTACACATACTCTTTACCCCTCAAAATATTCACTCCAGCACAAACACATATACATGCTCACACACAAACTCACAAACACACATGCATTTCACAAGGAAGGTGGGACCTTGGACCATCTGTCCCCTACCCCATCCGTGGAGGTGGGGTACCAGGCCCCCGGCGACGGCGGCTGTGTTCCCTGGATGCTGGCTTCCTGGGCCCGGCAGCCTTCTCTCCACGCAGGGAGAGGGATCCCTGAGTTCTCTGGTAAGACCAAGAGCTGGGGATCACATCACATCTGAGCCTGAGGGTGTTCGTGTCCCTGTGGTGCGGGTTCTGGTCCTTGCCCCTGAGCCCAGGGCCTCGCCAAATTTCCACATGTGGGCTAGCCTGGTCGGGTCATGTTTACAACACTTCTTGTGGACCCCCTCTTTCCCTGGGTGTTCTCCTCCTGGGCGGGGATGGCTGGCCCCTGCCCTGCTCATTCGGGGGGGGGGGGGCTGCTCTCCTGGTTGGGCTGGAGCTTGCACTCTCTGTCCCCCCATGCCCCCCGTGGCGGTCCTGCCGACCCTGGCCTGGGTGGCGGAGGTGATCGCCTGGGGGGCGGTTGTTCTCCATCTTCTACCATGCGGGTGTTGGGGGGGTTCTAGCTGCTGCTGCTGCTACGGTACAAGTAAAAAAAAAAAGAAAAAGTTCTTCTATTTGAAATTTGTAAACATTTTGCATAGGATTAACTTTTAAAGACCTGGAATCCACACACGGGACATCACATTTTATTTTACCACAGTAGTTATTTCTGCATAACTGGGGACTTGTGGCCCCGTGTGTTGAGGGTTAGCTCAAGTGTTAGCTCAGGTCTGAAGAAGTTAAACAAGAAACGAAAAACAAAGAGAAAGTGAACCCAAGGTTCACTTTCAGACTCAGATAAGCTGTTTCCTTTACAGTTACTTTTTAATGATAAAATGTCATCATAATACCTCAAAAGACTTAAATTTAAAACAAAAAACAGGTTTGCTTCAGGAGAACATAGAGGCCAGTCTCTTTTTCTCTACCTACATCGTGGCAAATCTTTGACCTCATTAAAATTCTTTTGCTTTCCATGTAATATTCCTTCATGTGAAGTGTGCAGGTGTACTGCTGGCAGTGATGTATTCCTTGTTGTATGAGGTCAGAGGAGAGAGGCGGTGACTCACCTGGTTATGCATCAACCCCTGCAGATTCCTGGCCTACTTTGTTTCCAGCATTTCATCACAGATTCTCTTTCTATTTCTATTCCTGACTTCTATTCCTACATTTGTTGCTCAGACATGGATGACCTCCCTTTCTGAATCTCATTTTCATTCTTTCTTCGGGTCTCTGGCTTAGATCTGCCATGTTTTGACTTGATGTATTTAAAAGAAAAAACATTTCTAAATAAGTCTGAAACCTACTTAGGCGTCCACTCATGCATGGTATGGCTGTTGATGTTCTTCCACTCTTCTTACAGTTGCTTCTGCTGCAGAGGTTTGGTTTCAGAGGCCTGCCACCTGGATTCAGCAGCTCCTGGTCAAAACTTTCCTTCTAATTGGCAGGTGTTAAACTTCAGTCCTGAGGGGCCGCTGTCCTGTTTGGTGCTTTAACTAACCCAGACTTTGTAGCTCCAATTTGAAGAAACCCACCTGATCTGGAAATCAGAAGTAGACAGGCTTATCCAAAAACAGCAGAATGAAGATGTTTTAGCACCAAGATACAAGAAACTTATCATGCACAGCTGCACAGCTTCATCCACACCAAAAGGAAATCTTAAGATCGCTGCATCAGCCCTGATTTCCAGAGAGAAATACATGCGGGCCTATACTCTGCACTAATTTGTCTTCCAGAGTTGTTTATGGACAAGGCAAGAAATAATTAAAATCCCAAACAGATTTTTGTTTGTGTTTGGAAAATCGTCAACAGCACAACCACCTTATGTGTCGGCTTGTTCTCTCTGTGGGTGCGGTCTAATTTTAACTCGAACACAAATAGGCCTGCATCTACCAGAACTCGCAGACCACACTCTCAAAATGCACTTCGTGCTGTTGAAGTATAAACACAGAAACCTGGAGTAAATGAAACAAACACAAGAAAAATGAAACGGCTCCACCAAACCCAAACCACCTACAATAAAACAGGATCTTCTCTCTCCTGACTGCTCGTGTGTGAAAAGCCCATAACTGTAAACGGTCCAGATGGAAATCCATTTAGGGCCCTGGGGCTTTGGTCTGTGTCAGTGTAAAGCTGAGTGGCTTTAACAGGTCCTGGGATGCGTATGAAGGCTTCAGAGACCCTCACCTGTAGGTAATGGGCCCCCAGTCACAGAGGCTGCTTCCTCTCGCAGCACAACGCAGAGCGTGGAGGGCCAGGCCCCGGCTCACATGTGCAGGGCAGATGGAGCTCAGCAGGTACACTGCATTAGTCATGTTTTCTTTCAGAAACTCGGGTGACAATGAACTGTAAACGTTTATTTTTTTCAAAAAGCTGATGTGTTGTATATATTAACCTGTAGTTTTTTTTATTTCAGTTCGGCATGACTTGAAACAAACGAAAACAAAAAGGCTTAGATGACGTGTTTAACCTGGAAAATGTAACACTTTGCTCTATCAGCTTTTCTGATGCCTGCCAAAAATGTAGATAGAAACAACAAGATGGTTTTCACAGGGTTAAAAAAAACTACTGAAAGTTTTTGGAGCACCTTAAAATTAATGTTCCTAAACTTCAAACACCAGAAGTGTTGTAAAATCTTCTTATCTACAAGGCAAAGCATCATTAAGAAGTTCAGAGAATATGGATACATCTCAGTATGTCAAGAACAGGACTAAATATTCCAAATGGATGACTATGGTCTTCAGACAAATAGGCAATTATTATAATGCTTTTGTGTCTCAGTGACAGTGCTACATTACTTTAACTGTTGCCTAACACAGTGTGATGTGCTGTCTGCAGATGCTAACTGAAGCTCTGACACAGTAAAGAGGAGGAACAGTTTTTCCTGTTCCAAACAATGAGGTTGATGTGTCCTATATGAACCAGGAATCATTTCAAATTGACAGTTTCAAAGTACAGTGGTGTTTTATGGTCAGAGGGGTTCAATTTTGAGGTTCTAGTTGACAATCGCACAAGCGGTCTCCGTTAAATGTGTTGTCAGCATTCAGCTCAAAATCCAGCAATTCTGGTGATGCAGGGACGCATAAATGCATGCAGGATGAGGGCCTTGCATGGTTTGGAAGGAGCTAAAAATGCAGAGAGGCATTTAAGGTTTAAAAGAGATGTGTGCTCCCATCCAAACAACATCTATTTCGGCCTTTTGTATTTTAGCAGAACAATCCAAAGCCACTGACTGCAGCTTTTTGAACAGCATGATGGCCTCATCTAAGCAGAGTCTGAGGGCTGAATTGGCCAGACTCCAGTCTAAATCTTTACCCCATTGAGGACTATTGGAAAATCGTAAAAAGATATTCGCACAAAGATGGACATCTAGTCACTAGAAACTTATTTCAGGCTGGAGCAGTCCAACACTTAAACTCAGGAAACTCATGACCTGAAAGCCAAGACATCTTAAAACGATTTTGAAAAGAAGAGGCTCTCTCCCAATATACTGTAAATTATGCATTAATAATCATCTGTTGTGAAAAAAATATTCACCTGTGGTTGGTTAACAAAAATTGTCACAACTTTACAGAAATTTAGTAACTTGCAGTTTGGACGTTTTCCAGAGGTGTACATGGCTCTAAATAAAACAATATTTTTTTTTCTCTATAAAAGCTGATTTTTAAAATTTCCGTCTTGTTTTTTTGGCCACTTTATACAGAGGATTCACTAAGACCAGCCTTCTTATTTGATATGTGTTGTGCCAGACTATGGAAAAATGTGCAATCATGTTGTTGCCTCATCTTGGGAAGATTTTTGTTAAAGCTTTTTCTTTAGAAAGTGTATTTGTTCAGAGAACTGGTGCTTTTCTGGTTCTTTGCTGATTAAAAAAAAATTATTTCCCGTTTTATTCTTCCATCCATCCATTTTCTGAACTCTTTGAATCCTTTTCGGGTTCACAGGGCTCATAGTCTGTCCCAGCTACTGTTGGGTAAAGGCGGGGATACACCCACTGCAGGGCAACACAAACTCACGTGTACAGGGGCTACACGGTGGGGCAGCGGTTAGCACTCTCACCTCACAGCTTAACCCTTGTGCTATCTCATGGGGTCCAGATGACCCCACCCTTACATTGAAGTGTTCTTCCTACCATGACAAAGGTGGATAAAGGTGAAAAGATTTCATGTAATCCATGGACACCAGTGAAGATCACAAATCATTGAAGAAAAAAGGTTCAGCGCCCTGTCTAGTGGGTCTAGATGACCCAACTCCCAATGTTAAAGTGGCTTGGATGGCACAAGCGATACGGGTCCTGGTCTGAGTCCCGGCTGGGACCTTTCTGTGTGGAGACGCATGCTCTCGTTTTTCATGTGTGAGTTTTCTGTAGGCACTCCAGCTTCCTTTTCCAGTCCAGATACATTCTTCATAGGTTCATTGGTGTCTCATATTGCCCCCAGGTGTATATGTGAGGGAGTGGTCCTGCAACAGACTCGTGACGTTTTCATGGTGTACCCGGCCTTCCCCCAATAGAGGCTAGGATAGGCTCCAGCAACCCCTTAACCTTGAAAGGGATTCTGTGGGTTTTGAAGATGAACAGACAGATTTTGACATTGTTCACTAATTTCTGTTGCACTGTCGCAATTCAAGTCATCTACATTTCTTCGTTTTGCTTTTTTCATTTTATTTTTTTTAGTTAATTCTCACATATTTGGTCAGAGGCGAATTGCCAACAACACGTGAGGAAAAGGTATTACTAATTTTCTCACCTCAGTACGGTGGCCGAGAGGTGCAAGACACGCTTACATTAAAGATACAGCAACAGCAAATCCCAGTAAAAAAGAACAAATCACGAAACACAACAGCAAATACTGAAACACAACAGCAAATCACGAAACACAACAGCAAATCACGAAACACAACAGCAAATCACGAAACACAACAGCAAATCACGAAACACAACAGCAAATCCCAGTAAAAAAGAACAAATCACGAAACACAACAGCAAATACTGAAACACAACAGCAAATCACGAAACACAACAGCAAATCACGAAACACAACAGCAAATCATGAAACACAACAGCAAATACTGAAACACAACAGCAAATCACGAAACACAACAGCAAATCACGAAACACAACAGCAAATCACGAAACACAACAGCAAATCACGAAACACAACAGCAAATCCTGAAACACAACAGCAAATCCTGAAACACAACAGCAAATCCTGAAACACAACAGCAAATCATGAAACACAACAGCAAATCATGAAACACAACAGCAAATACTGAAACACAACAGCAAACCACGGAACAAATGACAGAGTCCTGAAACACAAAAGCAATTTTGGGTGAAAACTAACACATACTGAATTACAAAAACAATCTCGATACAAATGAACAAATCCAGAAACACAAAAAGGAAAGCGGAGAAACGGCGTCTAACTGAAACGGAACGTCCTCCTTCCACTTTCGGCTTCTCCCATCCGGGGTCGCCACAGCGAACAAGTCGCATGGTAAATTTGGCAATGTTTTACGCCGGATGCCCTTCCTGACGCAACCTTCTCAAACCGGGCTTGGAACCGGCACAGAGGTAGAGAAGGGAACAGGGAGCAGCCCGGAGTCGAACCCTGGTTTCACGGACGGAAGGCGCCGCAAGCCAGCACGAGCTAAACCAGCTCCTGAAACGGAACGTCCTGAATCCCGGAAGTGACGTAATATAAAACTAATTGTGTATTATTTTTTTACATTTCCTTATTACTATCTTTTTATGTGGACATTTTCAATACATGAGACAGTCCAAAAGCATTTCTTCAATTGTATTACTGCAATAAAAATTACAACGTTTAACAAGGTGAAGTTTTTGCTTTTCCGGTATTAAGGGTATTCCCTCTCCGTTAAGACCACTCTAGCAAGAATGCTTCAGGACTGTTTCATGTATTTAAAATGTCCACATAAAGAAAACAGTAATTAATAACATTTAAAAAATCATACGCAATTGATTTGCTGTTGTGTTTCAGTATTTGCTGTTGTGTTTCGTGATTTGCTGTTGTGTTTTGTGATTTGCTGTTGTGTTTTGTGATTTGCTGTTGTGTTTCGTGATTTGCTGTTGTGTTTTGTGATTTGCTGTTGTGTTTTGTGATTTGCTGTTGTGTTTTGTGATTTGCTGTTGTGTTTTGTGATTTGCTGTTGTGTTTCGTGATTTGCAGTTGTGTTTCATGATTTGCTGTTGTTTCATGATTTGCTGTTGTGTTTCATGATTTGATGTTGTGTTTCAGTATTTGCTGTTGTGTTTTGTGATTTGCTGTTGTGTTTCGTGATTTGATTTGTTCATTTGTACTGGGATTTTCTGTTGCTGTATCTTAAATGTAAGCGTGTCTTGCACCTCTCGGCCACCGTACCTCAGACTCCTGCTGCAGATCTGATCTGAGTAGGAGAAATGATGTAAACAGCCCATGCAACACTCACATCTAGTGGTGTAGGGAGAAATTACTACTGAACACGTGCACTCACATTTTATTCAACCATGAAACTTTCCAAACGTTTTCCAGCATGTGCTACAATTATATAAAGTCAAATTCTCGCACAGGATCCTGCAGCAGGAACAAGTCAAAGTGAAAGTCTGCTCTCTGGGCAGGAGGCATTCTTGCAGGAAGGTTTTGCTGACAGCTGTTTGACGTTGCTCTGCGATGAAGACTACTGTGGCTGCCTGTCTGCGGCACTGTTTAGGAAAAAACATTTAAAGGACATTAGGCGGCTTGGACCTGACTTCAAACAGAAACTCAATCAGGGTGCGAAAACAGCAGCTTGTAGTGTTCACTGAATCGGTTTCTATTTCAGAGTGACAGGCTGTAAAAGTAAGCCGAGCTGAGAGGAGCTCCTTTGTAAACATAATTTGTGGCTGTGATATAAGTGGTGGGAGATTGTTTGTCGTTGGGTGGGTTTGCTGATCCCAGTTCAAGGCTGTAAACCTGACAAGATGTGTGATTCAAAGCCTGGGTTTGAGACTCAGATAAATAGGACGGAACAACCTACATTATTTGAAACACACTCTGCCTGGTTTGGAGTTGAGCTGGGGCCAATTTCTTTCAGGCCAGAATCCTGCCTCTGTGTCCTCTGTCACTTTGTATTTACTCACCATTAATATTGCAGCTGAGAAGCCTCCTCACAATTTTATGACTGTTTTTATTCGAAAATTTAAGAATTTGAACGCAAATGACATGAGACTAGCTTCTTCATAATATTTTTTCTCAGGCTTGTTCAAAGGCTGATCATGGGATATTCTAGAAGGGCGTCTGGTTTGATGGACTTTTGCTTTTTACTGCAGCATGTTTGTTGTGATAGACTGACTGTAGAAAATAATCCCATGTTTTAGTTACAAAAACAACTGCAAGTAAGAAAGGACGGATTCTTTTTAATCTATGTAAGATATTGCAATCTGGCTGCTGAAAGGAGAAAGATGGTGATTGGTTGATCAGTTCAGAAAGAACATTCTCATTACAGGTCTGAAGTTGTAAATGGAATTTCTATCTGTCGATCTGTGTGTGAATTCTTACTGAAACACTTGCACATGTGTACAGTATGGGCTTTTCTGGGGACCTGAAAATATTTCCAAGGGAACTATATATTTGTATGAATTCATCTTTGTTTGATTTGATCTTTTTCATTATATCTTGTACTGGTGGCAGGTGAGGCGCTGCGTTTCCTGACAGCATGTCACTGGTTTTAAATAAAGTTTGGACCAAAAGTTAATGTTTTTATGGTTTAGGATGAAGCTGTGCTGTGTAAAGAGGTGTAGTACAATTTACCTTGGATGTATTCAGACTGGACACATTTGGTTCTCTTAAAGAGAAGCTGAGTTCTTTTACTCAGATAATCCGGAACAAATTTTTTAGTCTGAATGCACACATTGCTTTTAACATTGTTTTCCCAACAATCTATATGCCATAAACACTTCTCAGTGTACCTTCTTAGCTGATGTCTTCTCCGTAACGGACGTGTATGCCTCCATCAGACCAAAAAGACTGTAAAAGTGTTGAACCTGTTGTTGATACAGACGTTCAAAATGGGTCATTGAAATATAAAGTTTGAATAAGTGAGCAATGCCGACAGGGACTGCAAAGCGCAGGACTTTCATAATTGTTTTTCTCATTGCTTTGCCCCGCCCTCGTAATTTCTGGCCAATGATTGAAGAGATCTGTAGGTCACATGTTTTTTTTTACAAGCTTTGTTTTGAAACAAATGTTCAGTAGACCACAGTCTGAATCCAGACTAATCGCAAGGTTCAGTACTCCATCCAGACCAAATTAAGCTGACTTGGTCCAGACCAAGGGACTTTTCCAGTCTTTAATTAGTCTAACCTTTTTCTCCTCTTTCTTTTCAATGATTATATATGTGTGTTGATGACTAGTTTCCATCCATCTTTGTTCTGTTACAGTGTGAGGTTTTGTGCAGGTTAAAGGAAGCTTTAGCAATCCTTCAGAACTCCAAGCATTATTAAAGGGCGTTAACATCAATTCGTTTGTTTTCCTCCATACTAATCAAAAGATAAGTAGTTCTCTGATGTTCACATGAGAATGTGAATGTAAAGAAGACTGATGCTTGAATAAAATCAAACACATCCGTTTGGGTGTCAGGACACTTTGGGTAAATGAAGGCAGTCTAGAGGGGGTAGACTTGTTCACACAACCAGATGATTTTCTTGAGCACTGGGCTCAAGACAGGACTGAGGCTAAGAGGTGGGAATGCTGGGACCCAAAGGGTGATTTATGAATGGATGCCAGTCCACACAGAAGCCTAATATAATAACGAGAACCAGTTACAAATGACATAACCCCATCATTCCCCTTAGCTTCCTCACATCCACACATGCATGACACAGACGTCTGTTAATGCAACCTGCACTGAGGTGCAGTGAATCACAAACATTACATAAAATGCATTTACGCTTGTTTTTGAAACTTATTTTACCACAGAAACACAACCTGCACACTTCTCTGTCAGAGGTTTTGAATTTACAGTGTGATGTGTTTTAAAGGCACGCTGGTATGGGGTTTGGCTCTGCTGCCTCTTAGCTTTAGAGTTCCCATTAAAACTCTTGTCTGAGGTCTCTCTGTGTGAAGTTTGCTTGTTTGCACATTCTCTCTTTTACAGCTGCTTTACTTTGTTCTTACAGTTCAGAAATCCATTTGAGGAAACTACTAACAATTTCTTCAGATGTTTGTTGCGTTTTGCCTTTTAAGTCAGAAGTAAAAGAGCTTGAATTTGAGAACTTGTAAGAAAAAAAAAGCAGGAATGGTAGTAGGAAAGACTTAGTTAACTGTGGCACCTCTATTAATTGTTAGCAAAATCACTGCAACACTGAATGCATAACAAAGCCCAAAGCAACACAGCCACTGATAGAAACAGAGCTGCATGTCAAATCTAATTACAATAAAATAAAACAGGCAAGTGGAATGGTTGCTGTATTTTCTTTTACTCTGGTGTGAATAGCAGCCATGCAGATTTTTTTAGTTTTGTTCTATAGATGCTTTAGTTGGAATGAAAAACCATTGATGAAAGAGTCTGCTAAGAGCCATTGGGTGATTATGCATCGACTCCATGCCTTTTTTTAAACTGATCTCCAATGCAGGGGTCAACACAACAAAAATTGAGTTTTTATACCAGAGGCTCTTCTATGCACATTCAGACTGCAACTTTATCAGGATTTGTATTGGTAGCTAATATCCCAGCGCTCCATAGCCCGGAGACTGAAATACAGAGAAAAGTCTGTTTGCTCAGGTGAGAAAGCAAGCAGTACTTTAAATTTTGTTTCTTTTTTTATTTTAATATGGCATACTAAAATATTATCTGAGTCAGTATTTTCAATTTCATGTGAGGCAGCCTGTGCAAGACTTGTTCATTTAGTTTTACTCAAAGTTGAGGTAAATCGGGTCTTGTGCAATGTCCATCTCACCTGTTCTGAAACACTATAGCCACATTTTCAAGACAGGGTTTAGAAATGGAAATTGAGTCACTATATAAATACTGTTCATTTTCCAAATAAACCTTTTTTATGTAAAACAGCAAAAAAGGCAAAACTGATCATACAATGACAAACCATGAAAAGGTTCTGTAATGAAAAGACTGTAGCTGAAATTGTATTCAGGTAAATGCGTGCAGTTACTGTTGTTCAGTTACCAAAAAATTGGTTCAGACACACGATCCATTGCCAATAGCCAGAGGGAGGCAGTAATCAATTAGGCTCACATGGTATTGTAGTAATTGTGTACTTTAATTTGCTCCTGCAGGCTTGAGAGTGGGAGAGAAAGGAGATCATGGGAAGAGGGAAGGAGAGCCATTTCATGCTACTCCAAACCACTTCCATTCATGTATCTCTCAGATCCTATCGCATTATAACGCCAGCACACCAATTCAAACTGGCACTGAGGAAACCAGGTCCATATTACCCCTTAATTGGTCATTTCCAGGGGAAGCCTTGGTTTGGAAAACTTGCTTCCAGGTCTCAGCTTTCTTAAACAAGCAGAGGTTTAAACAGAGACTACATCTGGGTGGCAGGCAAGTGGCCAGGCAGGCATTGATTGGGTCTGTATCATTCACAGGCAGACTGATTGCATAGAACGCAACACATTACATCAGCATTTCATTTCCTATTTAATTATGTAACAGGAGAAAGTTGTACTGTAAAGTGGAGGAGTGGGCAGAAAACCTGAAGTATTGTTATGTTTGAAAATACACAGATCTCTGATCCCAATAATTAAAATCCTTTGGTGTCTTGATGTAAAATTGTTACCTTATTTTATCATCACTGGAAAACTGTTCTTTTCAAAACAAGTCAGATATTTTTTATTTTTACACTGTTTTAAGTGAAAAAATCTGCCAATGGTACTAGAAGAATTTGTATTGGTAAGATTTCTTAAAGGGCCTATACCATGCTATTTTTAAGTCTTGTAATCCTTGTGCTATCCTAGGCACTTTAACATTGGGAGTTGGGTCATCTAGACCCACTAGACAGTGCTCTGAACCTTTTTTCTTCAATGATTTATGATCTTCACTGGTGTCCATGGATTACATGAAATCTTTCCACCTTTATCCACCTTTGTCATGGTAGGGAGAACACGTCAATGTAAGGGTGGAATCATCTAAGATAGCACAAGGGTTAAAGTAAAAAATATCCATGTATATAATAATATATTACCTTTGGCACACTAAAGAACACATTTTCTATTAAACATGAGTTTTTTTCCAACCTGGATGTAAGACAACTCGATCTTTGAGGCACCGCCTTTTGCTCCTTCGACCATTTTATGACGTCAACCTATAGCCCGCCTCAGCAGCGTGTCTGCATTTCACCCACAAAAAACAAACAACATCCAAACCTTTGCAAAGATGGATGTGCATTTTGTGCATATAAAAGGTGCCCAATTACCGGAGAAAGTATGTGTGTGTTAGCCTGGGGGCGGTGCTGGCAGCACAGACTCTTCCTGGAAGCAGCTGTTACTTACTGCGTCTACGTCACAATGTGAGAGCCCACTCGTTTTTTGTGGATTTGTAGGGTCTGGTGCTCAGAGCGATGGTTTTTAAAGGAATACTCAAATGCGTGGCAAGGTACCACGCATTTGACAAGGTACCGTGGCAAGGTACCGCTTTGGGGTTTCTTGAGGGATAAACATTATAATGCACTTAAAATCTCAAAAAGTTGATTTTGCATGGTATAGGACCTTTAAAATAGGTTGTGATGTCCTGCCGTTTTAAGATTAAATTAAATCTTGAAATTGGGTATAAATACTAATGTTTAGACATATTGCTTTGGTGATTGGAAACATGGGGTCTTAAATTTGGCATTAAGCGAATATTATTTCTTTAAATTTAGTCTATCAAAAGACTTTTTACCCAAATCTATCACATTGTGCGTGGTAAAACAGTCCAGCTATCGTTTACTGGGCTGTGATAAACAGGGTTACACTTTTTAAATCAAATTTGTCTTAAAAATGAAACAAATGTAAATTTACTTACAAACTTCTGACCTGCTTTTGTTAAGCATATGAGTCAAAGGCTAGTCTTTTTTTGTAGTGTAAAACACTTTTCACAATATGGCAGATAAAAGTGTTCAATACCTAGCGTTTGAATTAAAAATTAAATGGAACAACCCCTCAGCTCCCATAGAAATAATCCTTTTTAGCCATGGTGCTGCCTATGAAATAAGCTAGACTGTGTAGATATTCATGGAAACAGACCTTTATATGCAAATGGCCTTCAAGAAACTGTGATCAACATTCTACAACACAATAAGATTAGTCTGACAGTGACAGTTTTGAAAGTGTCCACCGTTTTTCCCCAGGAACTGATGTCCAAACCTGTACATGAGAACTGGACTGAGTGGACCCCCGTTCCAAACAGGAAGTACCTGCTGGTTCCAAAAAGCAAAAATCCCATAGACTTCCATAGACAAATAAACAGCTGTTACTCAGTCTTTCTAGTTGTCAGAATAATTATTCCTGCTTTTTTTTTTTTACATATTCTTCTTCATTCTAATTTTTTCATGATATTTTTTTCTCTATTGCAAGTTATTCAAGTTATAAACTAACCAATCAGATCCCATAGAAAAAGCATGTGGTGCCTGCTGGCCCCCATTTTGAGCGTTTGATGCTGACCCACATCCAGAGCAGCATCCCAGACACACTGGACCCCCTGCAGTACGTATACCGGCCCAACAGGTCCACCTCGGACGCCATCGCTGCAGCACTGCACACCTCCCTCTCACACCTGGAGAATAAAGACTCCTACATCAGGATGCTCTTTATTCACTACAGTTCTGCTTTCAACACGGTCGTTCCCCACAAGCTCACCCACAAACTGTTCTCCCTTGGAATGCACCCCATCATCTGTGACTGGCTCCTGGACTTTCTGACTGGCAGGCCTCAGTCTGTCAGACAAGGGAACAGGACTTCAGCCAGCATCATCACAAACACTGGCACACCACAGGGCTGTGTTCTCAGCCCGATCCTCTACACCCTGTTCACCCATGACTGTGTGGCCTCTCACAAGGACAACATCATCCTGAAGTTTGCCGACGACACCGCTGTGATAGGACGCATCACTGGCGGGGACGAAGCAGCCTACAGGAGGGAGGTGGCCAGTCTGGTGACATGGTGTGGGGACAACAACCTCACCCTCAACACAGACAAGACAAAGGAGATGATAGTGGACATGAGGAAGAAGAGGAGGAACCCTCATCAGCCGCTTCTTATCCAGGGTCTGGAAGTGGAGAGAGTGAGCAGCTTCAGATATCTGGGGGTCCACCTCAGCCAGGACCTCACCTGGACACTCAACACCTCACAGCTGGTGAAGAAAGCTCATCAGCGGCTGTACTTTCTGAGGAGGCTGAGGAGGTTCGGCATGTCCCCAAAGATCCTCAGCAACTTCTACAGCTGCATGGTTGAGTCCATCCTGACCAGCTGCATCACAGTGTGGTACGGCAGCTCTACCGCTGCGGACCGCAAATGCCTGCAGAGAGTGGTAAAGACTGCGTCCAAGATCACCAGGACCTTCCCTCGCTGCAGAGCATCTACAAACGCAGGGTCTGCAGGAGAGCTGCCCCCATCATCAAGGACCCCACCCACCCGCAACGAGGACTGTTTACTCTCCTCCCCTCAGGACGGAGGTACAGGAGTGTGAAGTGCAGGACCACCAGATTTAGGAACTTTTTCTTTCCCTCTGCCATCAGACTCCTTAACAGCTGACTGGAGTCTGGAAAAACAAACTGCACCTTTGCTCGTCCTAATTGTTGCTATTGTCATTGTCACTTTTTTCACATTGCACTTTTAGAACTGCCACTCGACATCTTGTGTTTTTGTGTGTATGATGTGAGTGAATTGTTTTGTTTCCTCTATACGTTTGGCATTTGGAGCAGACAGCAAAGAAAGAATTTCATTGTGCAGGGAAACCCGTTTCTTTACTGTGCATATGATAATAAACCCTTTGAATCTTGAATCTTGAATCTTGATTGACAGATTCTCCCGAGCCACTTTAAGTGCAAGGGGTGTGGACTTTGAACAAGCTTAACCATGACTGACCACAGTAGTTTCCATAGAAACGTTGACTCAGACCGTCTTGCACTGTCATCTGGCTCCAAGTGGAAATCCAACTGAATTGGCTTCATTTCGCTGGAGCCAGAGGTAAGCCATTTTCTGTGGGTGATGCCACACTCACTCAGTCCAGTTCTCTATACAAGCCTATAGTTAATGGTCCAAACATATTTATCGAAAGATCTGCAGCTTAAGTGATTCAAGCTTGAGAAAGCCCCCCCCCCCCCCAAGTGTTCTCTCTTTTAGAAACGTGGCCACACAGTTCAAGTTTCCAATCTTTAAACTGAGTCACAAACACCCCATATCAGCTTTTGAGAAGAGTGATGAAGAAGGAGGGTTGGGTCTGACTTTGATCCACAGGACCACAAGCAATAGAGTCAAACATGAGCCCTTTGGCATATTAAAACAAATTATGAGCTATCCTTGTTGAACAGAAGAATTGTGCATTCACTGGTGTGTGTTTTAAATAAAACCTAATGAAGCTCAAACACAGCAGCATGATCATACTTGCATGGCAAATCGTGATCGTAATGCCTGTTTGGCACGATCCACACGCGGCGCCACATGGTGCTCTAAAAATAGATGCCGACTTTAACTAGCAGCTTAATCCTGCCAATTTACATGAAAAGGATGGAGCTGATAAGAAGTCTTCATGCAAAGAGGGGGAGATGAAGACAGGAAGAATTAGTCAGTTTTAAAATACCAAGAAAACCACATGCACAAATGACTCAAATGTGTGAGTTTAAAAATTCTGCTGACTGAACAATGCCTGCGCTGCTTTCCTGGTAATGTATGCCTGAAGCGACAGATGCAGCAAATCTGTTCCACGTTTACTAGCTAGTGCCGCCTTACGCACCGGTTGATTGATAAATGATGAATACTAGAAACGCAGCACACCAAAAACCTGATAGAAAATGTCTAAGAACTGTGACAGCAGCAGACCTTTTTGCAGAACACAAAAAGCATACCCTTGTGTTTAAAATGACACAAGACAAAATTATCTTTGAACAGGAATTTCTGGTTGATTTAATGTTTTCCGTTGTTCGGAATCTGTCACGGACTGTGAAAAGATCTTACCTTTTTGCCACACTGCTGAACTGAAAGCCAGACGCTTGATTGACTAAACTGATGACAGCTGTGGATAATCAGCTACCTAAACGTGGTGTGTCTGTGGCAGGAGGACAAAAAAAACTAAAAACACAACATAAACCAAGAAAATAATGGAAATCAGGCAAACACCCTCACAGGCTCTTCTCCAATGTACAGTAAGGGCTTTCCACTGGGTGGTATAGCGCAGAATTGATCTTAGTACTGTCTGGCCTGCAAAACTAAATCTTAAAAAATAAAAAAGACTTGTTTAAAAAAAACTGTCTTATGTTCTGTCTTCTACGAAAAAAATATTGATAAAGTTTTTCAATGACAAAATAATCTTAGTTTGAGAAAATTACTCTTAGTGTTGAGAAATTTTTTCTTAAAATAAGAATTCTCGAAAAAGACCATTTTTCAGAACACATCAACGTTTTATTATTTTTGCTTATTTAAAGAAAATCTGCCAATGGGATAAGATTGTGTTACCTATTTCTAAGGGGTCTGATTTGCAGTGTGGACAATGTCTGGTGGCCTGGCCTCCTCACTGTCAGCAGAATGCTAAATGGTGCATACTTGTGCTTTTCTACCTTCTTCAAAAGCCTGAAGTGCTTTACAATCACAAACCTGTTCACACACACACACTGATGACGGCTCCCCTGCTTAGCGCTGGTGCCGGCCTTCCACCAGGGGCAGGGTGGGGTTCAGTGTCTTGCCTAGGTACGCTTCAGTGCAGGGGTGGGAAAGGTGGGAATTGAACCTGAAATCTTCTGATCAGGGGACAGCTGCCCTGCTGCTGCACCACGGGACAGCCGCCCTGCCGCTGCACCACGGCTGCCCCAGTGGCAGCAGGAGGTGATTGTGTTGTGGTTGCTTTGCTACAACGAGCTCATCTAAACTAAAGTGAAATCCAAGCGTAAAGGAAATTCAATGAGACAGAATAAAGTACCAGCGGGTGGACATGAAATGGCCATTGGTAACAAGGCGCAATGTTACAGGAAAACATGGGAAAGGATTTGTGAACACAGCAAGTCAGAAGTTTGGATGGGACATTTACATTTCTATTGTTAAATTCATATAGGCTAGCTCATGGAGTATCAGCATCAAACAGTTTTAGTCATGACTTTGTTGTGTTGTGATTTGTAACACAAACCACTCGTACAAGTTCACACAAATACCTGCTGACAGGTTCAACCAAATAAATCACTGCTGGATTATGAGATGCAAATCTGTATTTTTGTGAAATAATGACTACTCCAAGATGTGGCTTCTGTGTTTCTTTTGAATCTCGCTCACTTGTGTATTCAGTGTGTGTGGTGTTTGTCAGTGTGTGTGTAACTCTTGATGAAAAAGGGGATTTCCTGGAGGATGTGAGTCAGCGAACAGTAGGTGAACATGGATTGGGCTTCTCATGTGCTTTGCCAGCACAGGAATGTGTTGGGCACTTGGGGGCAGTGTACTGCAGGTGTTTGAAGAAAGAGCCACCTCATGTGTTAGCAGGTACAACAATTGAGTGACTGTTACGGTGTTAGAGCCAGGACTCTCCTCACCTCCACCAGCGGAAATCACTTATGGAATTTCTACTACTGGCAGAGTGCTGAGTGAGCTGGCCTCAACACGCAGGAACAGTAAAACACATCCACTTCACAGAGGGGATGAAAAAAATAAAAGGTTAACCAAACATGTATGAGTCTGGACAGTTTGTTTAGAGAAGTCGCACATCACACAGACCTAAATGAATATCCTAAATTATTTATGTAGTTTAATCTGGTTCATACAAGACTATCTCAGTTGAAGTTTTGTGTAATTTATTACAAACACGAAGAGAAGCATGTGAGAAACTGTCCAAAGCCATTAAGAATGTGTGGGTGTGCAGACGTGTGTGTTCACAGTTCTGCTGTTATAACATAGGCAGGTGGCCCAACTAGCTCGATCCGCTCTGCCTTTCCCCCCACTGTTCCCCCACCGCAATGGAAAGCAGGTGTCGGGCCTTAGTCTGGGGACAGAATTGAATTAATGTGCAAAAACAAATGACTCCATCAGCAGCGTCCGCAAGAGCAGCAGTGACAGACTTGTGGTCTCATTCTGCTCAGTCACCTGACACTGGGTTGACCAGGCTAAGATCCACACTTAAAACTCAAGGGGTCATGGGAACACAGCTGGGGCCAAAGGTGAGCATGACAGAGGAGGTTTGGACTTGGTCATGCTCTATTCTTAGAACCAGCAAAAGATGTCATTAATTGTGCAACATTTTGTTTGTCTGAGGTAAACACCCAAAGCGGAGAGTTAGTCTTGAAGATGTGCAAGGTTTTGAGTTAATGTTTTTTCAAATTTGAAGTAAAAGGTTGTGGATTGACAGGCAGATTCCTGCTCTAATATTCTCTTCAAACTTGAAGATAACCCCAGTGATAACTCAGGCAGCCATTTCCAACGAACACATACTAACACCAGGAGGCACAGAACATTGTGGCTTTGATGCTGTTGCAGGTCACCAAGACCCACAACATTAACTGCATTACTTCCAATGAGGCTCTTGGCTGGACACTCATGAGAACCGTCTAAAAGGGCTGTAAAAATGACAGTCAATTCTATGGATGACCCCAGGTGTGGATTTTCATGAGATCAAGGTGTTCTTGGAAAGAGTACAGTTAGCTTCTCTTTAAATGATATTTCTTCAATGTAAATGACAGCATTTTTCTTGAAGCAAAAATCTCCATAAGTCATTCTAATCAGTCAAACTCTGCAATAAACACTCTGCGTCACTGAGAGGTTTATTGTTCTCTGTCGCCTCATCATCCAGCCTCACGGTTAAAGTTTGCACCCGATGCAATGAACGCCATTCACATAAACAGACTTCTATCAGCAGCTAGATCTAGAATACATGATGGCTATATTTACCCATGTTTGTCTCAGGTTTCCAGGCAACCAAGGGCTTTCCTCCATGACAAGTAGCAAAGTTTCAAATGCCCCCACAAGCCACCATACTTCTCTCCACCCCCACCGCTGCTACAGCTACTTCAAGCCAGCAGTAATCTTATCAGGTCTCATCTTTAAACTGCTCTCCCCTGAAAAAAACAAAAAACAGCCACAGACAACTGACATCTCAGAGGCTCCCCTGCCCTTAACTCGCCCTCTTCAAAACTCTTTTCAATCATTTGGTGATTTGTAGCAACTCTCCACAGCCCCCACACTACTATAATCAAAGCAGCTGGAGCATGGACTCAACTTTCTGTCACTTTGTACCAGCATGGTTGGTGGGCTGTGTGTGTGTGTGGGGGGGGGGGGGGGGGGGGGGGTGACCCAGATAGGTTATTCCATAATGCCCAAGTCAACAGCCAACTTTGATTGTCGGGTTTAAGCTCTCGGCTGGGTGGACAATACACAGCAAACAAGGCAAGAGTTTAAGAGTTTATCTATTTAAAACAAGGGGCAATGCACAACAGAACATTGATCATGTGAAAAGATGTGCCAGGTTATAGCAAAATTGCTCATTTCCGCCCGTTGTCCAACCCCTCTCCCTTCCGGTTTTGGAAGAAAAAACAGTGGATTGGCGTCTGGTATCAAAACAAAAACGATGGGTGGAAGTGGGGGTGTTGAGTCCATTCACTCTGAGCTTTACTGCTGTGGTACATCTTCAGCCGGGTCAACACACGCAGACATGGGGGCTTATGGACAGAGAGGAGGGAGGAGAGGCATCCCCCCTCTCCTTCACCCTACTAAATACCAGTGGCCCAGCATGTGGGGGATGCCAAGGGGTCAGAGTGAAGAGAGGGGTATTATCAGCTCTGATAGCATAATCTAGGAGCAAACAGTGAATGAGCTTGGTTGTGATGAATATGGGGGGTGGGGGGGGGGGGGGGGGTTAAGGCAGGACTGTGGCACTGACCACTGTGTTACGTACGCGGACGTCTGCATTTCCAGACTCTCACACTGTCCAAATATATCAGCATTCACCAGTGCATGACAGGCAGTCAAATCATTCAGAACACAAGTGAGTAATCCGCTGAACTTCACCGAGATCCATCCGGATCAGTGCAGGGGGCTGCAACTTTTCGATAAGCTTTGAAGGTGACTTTGTTTTACATCATTAGTTGCTAACACGCACAGCTCTATTTTTGCGTAAAATCCAAGTGAAAATTTACCAGCAGAAGACGATTCTGAAATGTTTAGCTTTCACTTAGACTGAGTTCTCGATGTGTCACTGAATAGTTTAAAACGATACTGACAGCTGGAAATGTTTACAAGAGCAAGAACCTGATAGATCACCAAGTTACCATCCTCTCATCTCTCTATCTGAGCTGCTCGTACTATCTCTCCGTGCTGAATTTATGACCTCCTTAAGAGGTCATCAGCAGGGTTACACGTTTAGCATTCTCAACAGTGAGGAAGTAGGAGGGATGAGAGGGAGGAGGGTGGTAAAAAAAGAGAGGAGCAAATAGTAAGTAAGGAAGTAAAGAAAAATAAGCAAGAACGAGAGATAAGAGGTGGGAGGGGGGGCTGATGGCTGCAGGTCAAATGCCTGAAAAGCAGTCAATAAAATGGAGGCCCACCTTAAAGTGTGATAAGAAATTGCCTAAAGTGTATGCCATAGATCACAGCCCTAACACTCTTTTTAACTACCATGTTTTGATCATTGATGGAAGATGTTCACGCTCAATGCAGGTGTTGGTCAGCCTCAGTTCTGCAGAACACGAGGAGCCAAAACAAATACTGTTGATTGGAGGGAATTTTCCAACGGAATGCAAAAATACAATGAAAAAATGTATCGAAAAAAGACTGCTCCACATTTCTGTGAAGACTTTTAGGTTATATTTGTTTTCCTATTTGTCTTTTGTCTACCTTTATCTTAGCATTGATATTGTTGTCATTGACAGACATGCCGCGATTGTTTGTTAAATATTTGCTTCAATTAAAAAAGAAAAAACATTTCTGTGAAGACCATAATCTTTTCTGGAGTGATTCAAAAATCTTTGCATAGCTCGAGAAGGCACAGCCTTGCAGCTGTTAGGCTTTTATTAAAAAAAAAAAAACTCCTCTGATCACTGACTTACATCCAAACATTTAGGAGTTTGGCTTAATTAGAGCACACTCAACTGGTTTAAACCCCATTTTATTTACTGTGCACAGAGGAATTTATGTTCCAGATTGATGCAAAGAACGTCAACAAAACACAGCAGAATCTGTCAGACAAAATCACTTAGTTCTTTGTGTTAGCTTGTAAATCAGGGCCACCAGAGTAAGTTTCTTGACTAGCGTTCCCAGTGGTCTTTTAATCATGATGATGTTTTTGGTCAAAATCCGAAGAAGTTTCTGCAATGTGGCAGTAGGTCTTTAGAAATTCACCTCTGGTTTGTGGGCATGAATGTTGGCGCAGAGAAAACCGGCCCCCTTCCCATCATCCATCTGTTTTACATCTCTCCTGCTAGCTCACAGCCCCTCACACCCCTAACTTAACATTACTAATGCAAGTAATATCAGAGTTTATCCAGCCAAACAGTTTTGGTTCAGATTCCAGCTCAAACGAGGAAAACAAAGACGTTCATGGATCTTTATATCTGCAGGTGGACGCATCAGAATGAAGCAGAGTCGAGAGTGCGTGGCTTGCCGTAGTAGCCTCTACAATACACCTACAAACGTTTTCAAACAGGATTTTTCTATACCAGCATTTTTTGAATAAAGAAATCAGAAAATTCCACAAGAACACTATTTTCCTCAAAGCGAGTCTTTAAACAGTCTCATCTCCAAAGACTTTGAACTAGATTCTCATTGTAAATACAGGGTCATTAAAGCAGCACAACATTACCTCCCATGTATTTGTACCACAACTCACATAGACACCACGAGCGTTACCTTCACCACACCCATTTGCATAAGATTTAGTTTGATACTTTTTTTTAATGACATGTTATTCTTTACTTTGTCCATCTCTCGGTGCAGATCATTCTAAGCAGTAAACGTTTAACTAGAAACCCAGTAAAATTGAGAGTGTGTAACCCAAAGTGGGGTCATAGGTGTCATATTGTGGTAAGAGTTGTCTTTATGTGGCCAAATAGATCACAGGTTTCCAGAGTCTTGCTGCTCAGCTGGTCCTCGCTCTCTGCTGCATTTGTCAAAGTTACGAAGAACAGGGACTCTGAGGTATGTTAGACAAACACATCATCAATAAACATGATTGATAATGCAATCATCACGTGCTGAAGTGAATGAATTTATTATTGTCATCTCACTCAACCCTGCAACCCTTAGCTCAACCACCCACATGGAACCGGCTCTGCTCACTTACCCGTGCACATCCTCCCATGCACAAACTTTGAAGGTTGTGAAGCTTCAGCTGCAGTTTGCTCTTCGCAAGACTTCTCTTTGACAGCTTTACATTCAATTTCTCGGCCCGAAGCTTGGCCGTTCACAGAGGGTCTGTGGGAATCTTGGGGGAAAAAAGTCAGCTTGAAAGAAAAACACTGAAGAGAAGAGGGCATGGGAGACATCCACACAAGTAAATGAAACCCTGAAAGAGACAAGGAGAAAACAAGAAAAAGTGAAGAAAAATATGAACCCTTAGTGCCTGAGGTCCCAGGCAAATAAACACTTCCCACTTCGATCCCTCTGTCTTCACTATACAGTAAATCTGTAGAACAAGTTTCAGTGGTCAGGGTTGGTGTTTGACTTAATTGGTTTTTGTGTGTCTGATATTTCTACCGTAACTGAGATCCAGGAAACCATTCCATCTGCTACCAATGCAGCCACTTCCATTAAATTTCCTCACACGTGAAGGCATCACAAAGAATCCATCACTTATGAGTTTTTATCTTTGTTCAACAGCTCCCTGGAGGTGAACCCATGCCTTGCTGCTTTCGCCAACACATATCGCCATACGTCAGATAAAAATCCGAGCGTGCTGTTTCCAAACACCAACCAGAGTGGAGCACACACACCAAGAATCTGATCTGGTTCATGACACAAATAAACAAATCACTACAACTTGACCTGGAGCAAAATAGGGAAAAGAAGTAGAAGGAAAGACTTTGTTGTTGATTGCTGTTTATTAAAATAATAGATTTAGCATTCTTGGTACCAAGAGTCAGCCCTTGTAGAGGCCCTGGAGAACATCTGCAGACTGGTAAAAAAAAAAGAAGAAAAGTCTGCAGGAGAGTCATAACCTCAACTTTAGACCAGACAGCCTGCTCATGAACCATTTCTTAGGTCCCTGGGTGAACTGCACTTAACTCTTTTCAAAAATAGATTTTCATCTCCTGTACTTGCGAGCGATCACACCTAAGCCCCCTTTGCTGCTGACATTTGTGATTCTGCTCTGTTGCAGGGAAAGAGCAGTAGAGCAATGACAAATAAACACCACTCAGGATCACAGACCCAGACAGAAGAGGCCATGACAGGCCCTCCTCCCTGCACTGCTCAAATACGTTCACCTCCCCAGTGGAAAGAAAAATAGGCTTAGGGAGAGGTCCAGATGTTGTAGGTGGCTTCAAGGGGGCTGCTCAGCTCTGGGACTGCAGATTCCCAACACCATCTCCTAACATCTGTGCATGGTTATAAGGAAAGGGGGGGAGGGAGGAAGCTGAAGACAAGGATAAGTTAATACAATGAAAGCATATGTATTAATTATTAAAATTGATGGCATGTTTACCTAAAGCTGACACAATAAAGAGTATCCTACCAGAGTTGAAACCCAGACGTGCACGGCCTCTGAGTGTGGCTCGGACAGTTCAGAGGAATGGCATCCATAAGGGGGGGGTTGAGCCTGGATGGACAGACGGATGGATGGATGATCAGCTTGGACTGAAATAGCAGAGGCATTAAAACAAGTTAACTAATCAGTGCTCATTATAGGCAATGTCTAGCCAGAACACAAACAGAGGCTCAGCCCCGGCTCAGAATGAACTGTGAGCCGGGCTCAAGCTTCACTCTGAAAATAGTTAGGGACTCTGCAGTGCTGAACACTTCCATAACTTTCTCAGCATGTGTACATATCAAAAAGGTTCTTGTATTTGTTTATTGCTCTGTTATACAAGCTTTTGAACCTCCAAAAGAATTTCTGTTTTTAAAAACCCTTCTATAGTTACACATACTTTGGTTCTGCTGAAAACAGGAAACTGTTTTCTTTAGGGTTACACTTTTATATTCATTGAGGATGGAAACTGTGGTCTAAAGAATATATTTACTTTTATGATATCATCTGTGGCCATAAAGAGCTGAAGCGGAATCAAATACTTGTTATACGTTTTTCTGAGACAGAAATGTGCCTTTTACCACCCGACAAATGAAAGATATGCTTACAAATTTAGGCTTAGCAAATGAATCTGCCATCTGAAAAGTGACTGACTGATCTCACACCAGCACAAATTATAGGAATAAAGGGAACAGGGACTCTTCCCTGTTCAGGTGGCAAATTATTATCCAATCTTCAAAATTAAACATTTCGGTTTCCTTCCTGCTGTGGTCTAAGTTGACAACATTTTTAAATGGTGCTTATTAGATTTTTTCCGTGCAGTTATCCAGTCAAACATGTTGCCAAACAGTCCGTGGCAGCAGCAGCTGCTTTACTAAAGCTGTTTTAACCTTAAAAAGAACGGTAACAGCTATGATCCATAACTCTGTCATCCTGCTTCTCTGTTCCCTCTTGTAGCATTTTTCTGATTATGTAGGACATACAGGAAAGAAAATTTAGCTTAAAAACACATTTCTGAATATTTCTTTATTCAAATCGTTGTTATTCAGGAGAGGACAAAAAAATGCCATTTGAAAAAGCTTGTTACTTGTTGCATACAAACTACAATCTGTGTGCCACAAGCTCACTGTTACGCTACATTCTGATGCATCCACTTTATTGACAAATATATCCATGTTCGTCTTTGTTTTCCTTGTCTGAGCTGGATTCTGGCTCAAAACTGTACGTATTGATAGCTCCAATATTGCTCGCCATTTTTGTTACATGGGTCATGTTAGGTGGAGGTTGTGAGGGGCTGTAAAGTAGCATGAGAGTGTGAACAAAGGGATCATGGGAAATGAGTGCAGGCTTGTTCTGTTCCAATGGTCCCGCCCACAACTCAGAGGTGAATTTCTAATGAAATGCCGCAACACCACCGTACAATGGTTAATGCTAACACTAATTTTACTAAGAGTTACGGTAGTCAAAAATATGTTAAGCTCCGGTTAGGGTTAGTTGGTTAATTTAGTCTGTAAATCATCCTATAAGTGTGCATGTGTGTATGAGTGTGTGGTTCTGCAAGAGACTGGTGACCTGTTCAGGGTGTACCCCGCCTTCTCCCAACAGTAGTTGGGTTGGCTCAAGGTGCCTTGTGACATTAAAAGGTGTCCCTCAACAAAAACCAAAGTTGCAGTGAAGAAGTGAGCCCCAAATATGTAGCATGTGTACATATTTTAATATCAGATTTGTGTAATTTTGCTTCTCCAGGGGGCTGCATGACCTCCAACCTATGATCACAGTTATGTGTCTTCACAGTACACCTTGATAATGCATCCAATAATTTAGAAGGTGATACATCTCATCTGCATGCAAAATCCTCTCCACCAGCAACCCAGAAATCAGTCATATCCTTGTGTAAACTTTTTCAAATCTGCTCTTAACAACAAAAGGTTAATCTCTTGTTTCTTTTGAAGTTAGGCCAACTCCTGTAAGGACAGTGGGACAAATTCCAGCGAAAGAAGTAGTAGGCTTGTTTTGAGATTCACAGCCAGGGGCCATGGTTGACCGGTCCAAGGTTAAAACCATCCCAGCAGGCCAGTCGACAGCCTTGTTGTTAAGTCTCTCTCTTGTTTGAGTTCTGTCAGTAAAGTAAAATATAGAGTATTATTTGGAGAAATAGTCAATATTTCCTTGGAAATCTCAAAAAAATAAATTAAAAACTGTTTTATTTATTTATTTATTTTTCAATTTAACAGACAAAATGTTATTACCATGGCTTTGACAAGTTAGTTTATGTTTTTGAGAGCACATGACTTGCTGAACACTTATTCTGGCCCCATGGTGGGGCTGTGTCTTTTTATTAATTTTCATGGCTGAGAAGATAAAATAAAGAAGTTCTGTTCAATTCCAACGACTTGATCGATGCAAGAATAATACAAAGTCATGGAAATGCTACAGAAAAGAGAAAATCAACCTTTGGACTTTGACATGAAAGGATGAGAGACCAACTATTTACACAACAACCCCTCCTTATCATATCATAATCAATATTGTACAGTTTCAGCTACATCCCAGAGTAATTAAACAGGTGCACTTTATATTCCAAACCCTCTTTATTCACTCCTCCTTCTGCCTGCAGGCCTCATTGCTCTAATGCAACTGTTAGATATTCTGCCATCAACATTGGCCAATTGGCCACAGAGGACACATTCTAGATGGTGACTGATAGACCATGATCTATCACGGCTTTTGTGGCTGATGTGAAGGCCTGATAGCAGCCATATCGTTATCTTATCACAGGCATCTGCTGCACAAATGATCTGCTGTCCCGCTTTGCTGACAATCAGCTTTTTTATGCTCCCAACGGCGTTCTCTGAAAGGCCATAATGACAGCCATCATGGCGGGAGGTCATTGTTCAGTCATGTGAAGGGAAACACACATGCCCATCTCTCTTAGAAACACACACACACACACACAGGGGACACTGACAGACACATCATCTGTGCACAAACACGTGAACAGCACAAACATTGGTGCAAAAGCTTTCCCTGTGTTACCTGCACATAAAGAAAAGTAAGAGACAACAAACAGCAGACAGTTAAGGGAGGCTTTGGCTCCAGTCTGCCACAGAAGCTATTTGGATTTTATAATTTTTACTGATATGAAGACATCGTCCACATAGACCAATTTGCCCACAGGAATCAATCAAAATTACAGAGGTCCACAAAAACCACTTCACAAAAAAGTTTTGAATTTATCTAAAACTTATAAAAACAGAAAACTGAATATATGTTCCCAATTTAAGCAAAAGAGCAGCACCCTAGCAGCTGTAGCTAAATTTATGAACAGAAACAAGGACTGACAGGGGGAAAAAATGGCTAAACAGTGATCATAGAAGTTTGTCATGACATGAACAGAAGGATGCATCCTATTAAAAATGGATTGACAAGGTCAAGTAATGTTTGCACTCTTTGTCTGGGACAAAAGACCAGACAAGATGAAGATAAAGAACTAAAATGAGCAAACACAACCGGCTTAAAGTCCCACTCCAACTATACCTTTATCCATTTTCTAATTGTTCCCAGTGGTCTTTTAATTATGATCATGCGGCTTTTTGCCAAAATTTTAGAAAAAATAACTGTCGTTTTTTAGGATAGTTTCTGCAGAGCAGCAGTAGTTCTTCAGAAAGTTTCCTCTGAGTTGAGGAAAGGATGGTTTGTACAGAAGTAACCCCACACCTTCCCATCATTCCTTTGTTTACTCTCTCTCCCGCTAGCTTACAGCTCACAACCCCAAGCTATAACTAGCATGGCAAAATAACAGCGAGCAATATCAGAGCTATGTGGCTGAACAGTTTTGAGCAAGATTCCAGCTCAGATCAGGAAAATAAAGCCGTACATGGGGATTTTATGGCAGTTCCTGCATCACAAACCTGACCTTTTTGAAAGCCCAGGGTTTTATCTGCTCCTGATCCATCGTGATTTGAATAGAGAAATACTCAGAAAGGCAGTTTTTATCTTAAATTCCTTTATATGTGTCCTCCATCATAAGAAAAAGGCTGCAAGAACATGTTAAAAACACCAAAAACATGACTTTCATTGGCCACAACATCCAATGGTGCTGCAAATTTTACTACAGTCCAGGGGTGCTCTAATGGCACTGATAAGACTCGGATCTGAGGAAGGCTGTTCCTTCGTCTAGAAACAGAAGTGAAAAACAGATTCAGTCACTCCAAGAAATCAATAGACAGAAGCTCTGATAACAACTCATGACTTCCAGTTTTGAGCCACTTACCATTAGAGGGCACCAGTTGGCTGTATGGCTCAGTTGGTTTGCTTGTGAGCCTGGCGCTTGAAACACACTGGATGAGACTGATCCAGTGTGTTTCGTCCAGTTTGAGTTCTTGGGCAAGACCCGTCACGCTACTGCCTAACTATGTAGCCACAAGAGGAACCAAGTCTAGGTTCACCTGTGCCAGTCCCCAGCCTGGATAAAATACAGAGTTGTGTTAGGAAGGTTGTAAAAATCTCTGCCAGACCACCTGTGCAAATCAGTGAAAATGGATTCACCTTGGCAACCCCTAACAGGATATGCCAAAATGTGAACAACAACCATAAGAGGATATCACTGGTGCTCTTTTCTTTAGTTTTTTTCCCACAAACCCATCAATAAGTAAGGCTAAAATGTAGATAAAACTGAGAAAGGTCTACTATCAACTTATTTTCTTGTTGGCAAAACTCAATACACAGGGTCATTGTGAAGATCCAAGGAGGAGGCTAAAGCCCTGCACACCACAGATAAGATTGACAGCAGTGTTACTCGTGTATTCCTTCGTATTGCTTCTGAATTTGCAGATGCATACAGTTATTATCTGCATGAACTCTGCTTGAGGACAGTTAAACATGATGTGTTATAAAATTGCGAGATGTGATTAGAAATTACCATGATGAGTGCGCCGCACGCACTGGAACCTGAACCGGATCTCTTTCATTGCTAACATGTTTTTGCATTTGCTCACAGATCAAATACATCTTAATAAATCTGCATGTAACGTCTGCTTTTCTCCACATCTGTTGCCATTTCTGCTTCCAAAAAGAAAGAAAGGAATTCTAGCATTGCTTAAATATCAAAAAGCATTCTATCTTTTTTTTCTTCCTCTTGTTTTAGTCTTTTTTTTTTTTTAGGGTAGGGGGTTGTTTTTCGCATGTTGTAACAATTTTGACCTCAAAGCCCAGATGGCATTCTACCGTATTAAGCGAGAATAATTTTCCAGTCGTGAGTCAACATGATAGGAGGCTGTTCTCGGTCCAGCCACGACAGGTTGCAGTGTGTTGGGATGGATTAGTTCTGGCGTTTCATCACACTGATTTATGTCTCATGTAAAGAACATAGATTCACTGTAGCAAATGTGCATGAATAAAACAGACATACTACAAATGTGAAAATGTATAAGAACATTACAATATTTTTTTCCCTTATGGAGCTCCAGAACAGGAAACACATTTAATATTTTATTGTGATTATGGTTAAGTTATATAATTTACGGCATAGAATAAAACAATCTTAAACACTCAAAGTGAGTTATGGGAATGTTCTTTGATATGCTGGGACCATCTTAACAGCAAACATTTGAATATAAAACTTTAAACCAGTGCAGAGATATTTTTACTGTCAAGATTTATTCACTGATAGGGCCAACACACAAACATGTTGATAATTCCAGGAAAGTGTTGTGGCTGAGTAAATGTTACTCTACTGAGGTCACAAGAGACCAAGATAACACACATGTGTTTTCTGAAAATGCTCACATAAATTACCTGCTGCCAAAAAACACGTTTTTTTTTTGTTTTTTTTATCATAGATATGCAAGAAAGTTTGGGGTGGTAGTACGGTATGTGAGCATAAACTACCATGAAAACTGCAGTGAAACATCAACTCGACGTCAAAGCACACCCCTCCTGAATGTGGTCAAAAGCTGCAAAATCTGGAGTGTGGAAAGAAATAAATTCCCAACATTTCCTGATAAGAGTGGTTGATGATGCCCAGAGCCAGAAAAACCAGAGCTGTCCCGAGCTTTTGCAGCTAAATCGCCTCTCAATAGAGGCTTAGGATGAGCTCCAAATAAAACAATCTTCTTTTTGCCTGGAACGCATCTTAGAGTTTATTATGAGCAAAGGTCTGGAGCAGCTGGCACTAAGAGGCCCAATGCTGAAATAATCTTATCTGTCATCAGCTATAAATATTTGACAGAAAAGGCAGAGATGAGGGGAGAGAAAAGAGGACAAGCATGGAGGCTGAGGGTGTCTGAGCCTCAACGTTGAGGGACCAGTGAGACTCACAGAGTTTTATGAGATTTCAACCGATGCATGGCTGATCACCTCATAGCAAGAGCAGATTAATCTTCACTTTTTGGTGTTGTCAGCCCTAAACTGAGCAGCTTGACTCACAGCACATACTGTCTTTCCTTCTGCACTCTTTGTTCCACATCAGCATCACAAGATCATTCCTCAGAATGGAAACACAGGTGGTACCACAAATAAACACTGTAAAACAGTCTGGACAGCTTTTTGTATTTACACCACACTCCCATAACACTCCTAATCAAAGGAAACAACCGCCAAAACACATTTCAGGTGATCCGGGGAATGTGTGGGTGGGTGGATGGAAGGGAGCCTGGGGGTCAGACTATTCTTGCATCCAACTAAGTCAGGTTTTCTTAATTCATCCCATATTACCCAACAACTGTATGGTGCTTCACTCCAGCCAGCTCACAGGTCAAAACCCGCTTGATAAAAGCAAAAAATGAAGGATTAGTGGCAAAACAAAACTAATTACTAGAGGTATTTCAATCGGCCAGTGCTGCTTAAAGTGTAATTACATGGGTTTAGAGCTGTGGCTTTGGCTGGTGCGACTGTAAATGTCATTCTGACTGACCTGGTCCCTGCTGCTCAATGTGACTGCCGGAAAGGAAAAGAGGATAAAAAGATCTAGTCCTCACTTTGGAAGAGGATGGAAACAAAACAAGTAATCAATTTTTTAAGAGCTAAAGTGATATTTATGCAAGGATTTGAAAAAGAAAACATATTCCACCATGACAAATCCACTGACAGATTAAACAGTTTTCACAGAAAACCCAACACATGATTTGATAATATCACAACTTTCTTGTGGAAACATTTCTTGGCATGTTTTAAGTTCAGCAGCCCAACATGACCATTTTTTCCATCTAAGGAGAATTTCAAATGATCATTTTTTATGTTCTACATCACGGAGAGAACCAATATATCACTTCCTGTCATCTGTTTTTACAAGTTTTGGTATCATTGCCTGTAAACATTCTTTAAACAAACAAAAGTTAACTTTAAAACCCAATGAAATCCTTTATATCATAGAAAAGTCTTTTTAAGCAGTACAACACAGGTAGCTGCATTTTACAAGGACATCTTGTCATTTAATCACCAATTAACTACTGTAAACTGTTATCTTTGGGTGCATGCACCTTTGAACACTATCACAGGTGAAGAGATGCACACAAAGGGTGGTAAAGCCATAAAATTAGGGAAGCTGTTTGACAAAAGGCAGATACCAGCCTGTGTAAGGCAGAGGTGAAGGCTATGCACTGAGGGGAGCTGATAAGAGCAGCTCATCTTTCCTCAGACCACTGGCAGTTGGAGGAAAGCTCCCTTTAAAGTCCAGCTTATCTAAAGCAGCCTACTTGTTCTAAAACCACAGTGGAAAAATGCTTTGCACGCAGTTCTTTTCGCATGCAGATCTGTTTTAACTGATGATCGGTGTCCAGAAAAGAGATATAAAGTGCAATCAGTATAAATTCATCCTTCGTGATGTACAGAGATTAACCCAGGGAAGCCCAAACAAATGTCTGAAGCAGATAAAAGTGTTTAGAAAGGGCCTGTACCATGCAAATTTCACTTTTTGAGCTTTTAAGTGTATTAAAATGTTCATTCCTCACTAAATGATACCCCAAAGCGGTGTTTTGATCCGTTCACTTTTAATTTCATTGTACGCATGTCAAAGACAATAAAGATCTATCTATTCACGCATTTCTGAGTCTAAATTCCTCTAAAAAGCTGCGCTCTGAGCACCAGCCCCTCCCAATCCAAAAATGAGCGGGTTTTCATAAGATGACACAGACCAGTGAGAACAGCCCCTTCCAGGAAGAGTCTGCGCTGCCAGCTCCGCCCCCAGGCAAACACACACCCACTTCCTCCACGGAGCAAGCGGTGATCAGCTAAATGCTTTCCTTTTATATGCACAATATGCACATCTATATTTGCAAAAGTGTTTGTTTTCGTGGGAGAAACGTAGACACGCTGCCGAGGCCGACTCCAGAATGATGTCATGAAATGGGCGGCACCAGAAGGAGAGAAAGCCGGAGCCTCAGAGATCAGGCTGTTTTACTTCTGGGCAGGGTAATGAGCTGAAAAAATAACTCATGTTTAGTTAAAAAATCTTTGTTGTGTGTTCTTTGTGTTTTTTTGTGTGCCAAAGGTAAAATATTATAATACACATGGATACTGATAACTACAAAAGGCTTGACAATAGCAAGATATTGGACCTTTAAAGGGAGAAAAACCTCCACCTGCATGTCAATTATTCGTGTTCAGCAGCAAAAGGTTCATTTGTTTCAGTCAAAAAACAGATTCTTTTTAAAAACTGAGCTGATTTAAACATGACAGTAAGTTGACAATCATAAACTACTGTTTATTTCCAAGCCATAAAAGAAGGTGTGTTTACTATGTCCAGTTTACAGCTTGTAAAAAAATTGCATGTTGGTGAGAAAAAAAGAAGTCGGCTCCCTGAATGTGAGGTGCGTAAATAAACAGAGATCGAACGTCATTGTTGCAAAGGACACTTGTCAGATCATCATAAGATATGGGTTTGCTTTTCCTTTCTCATGTCAAGTTTTAATCCATTTTAGCTTCAATCTGCCCAATCGCAGATTACTTTTCAATGAAAATCTTCACACACGTCAACTTTAACTTCTGCCAGACACATCCAAACTTGGCAGCATGTGTTTAGACCTAAGCAGGAGAAAGAAAAGAGGAAATGTGTTTCCATTTATTAGAAGTGACAAAGAAACAAACGGATCTCTTTCATTCAGCTCCTGTCTCCACTGAGACGATAGACGCAGAGGAAGAAATGTTCTGAAAGCAGAAAAAGGATCAAGCTCTTTATTAAACTGCATTCCAAAAAACTAAAAACAGGCCAAGTCCCCAAACAAGCTCTGAAGTGGAGAACAGGACTTCTTCCTGGAGATTGTAAATGGAGTTTTGCAGGAGATGAAGCCCACAGGCTGGGGACCGGGAGGTGATTTAACACAGCTAGCATTTCGAACAACAAAGCACACACAAAAGCAGCCACTTGGATCGCACTTCAAAGGCTTGTGCGCTAAACACTTGCAGAGAGACATTCTTTGGAATCGTGATCATTTGAAATTGAGGGAAAGAAAAATTAGGGAGGAAGTCGAAGAGGAGGAAGGCAAAAAAGATGAAGAAGATGAAGCCAAGCACACAAAACTGTCAACCTGATGATAATAAAGGGAGTAAGAATTTCACTGAGGTCCAGTTTAATCTAAAGAGAACATCTCCTGGCTCCTTCATCCTCTCCTACCTTCCTGTCAGCGTTGCAGCCCATAGATGATCTCTTCATGTTGCTTTCCAGGTCACAGATGATACAGCACAGGTTGGCTGATGTCCTGTGGCTGCAGAACATTCAACACTTGGAGCAGATAAACTGACTCAGCAGCTAGAGGAGCCTATCTTTCCTCAGAACCTTTCTGTCTCTCATCAGGTGGCTCAGCTCTGTTCCTGCACCAAATCCAAAGTTCTGGCAGCGAGCACTCTGGCCTGCTGGACCAGAGCTACTGGCACTGAGATCTAAGAGCCTGCATGCAGTATTATGTGAAATAACAAACTTCCTCGAAGTATCAGTTCTGGAAGTCAGAGCCAGTTTTGCATTTGGTTTACGTGGCCCTTTGTTTTAAAAAATTAATAGCAGATTGTTAAGGACACGTCATTATTAAAAGCAGATCAAACGTATCTGCAGTTGTGTGTATCCGAACTGTGCTCAGTTACGGTCAAAGCTCAGACAACAGAGGGCAGCAGCTGTGTTCTCTCCGGCTCAAAAAGAGAAACGACACGTTCTCCTGTGAAATTCGTGGTTAGAATATACTCATGAAAGAGAACAATACAGATAAGAATTGAGAAGGAAGCCCATCGATCTTTCATTTTCTACGTTCAAATGAACATTTTCCAGAGCTTCCAAAAGAATCCAAAAGGCAAGAGTCTTTGTGTGGCAGTTTGACATTTAAACACATCTTCCAGTAAGTCTGCTTTGTTGCTAAATGCTACTGCAGAAAGAACGGCGTGTTTTTCCTCCTAATTATTTTACCAGCCCCCCTTGCTTACTTCTCAGTGATTAATCAAAGTTACAAAAAGCCAACCATCAACTGAGGCATGTTTTGCATTTCCTCTTGCTTGTGGAGGATCCATTCAGGCTCTTGGCTGCTTGGCTTTATTACAAGTTAATTGAAACCTTGTTTAGAAATACCAAGGTCAACATTTCCAGCCGTGTTATCCAAATTATTCTGCAATGAATCCTTTTTAAACAGGGGGTATTGAGTGGCTGACCCATTGTGCTCCTTCAATTCCCAGTGGGGCACCCATATTCAGAGCTACATGCAGTAATAAGAGAGTGTGAGACACCTGGAACAGGGGCTGAGAGGACCGGCGCTGTTTCCCCTGTCTGTGATAGTCTTTGTCCTAATTTTTACAGTTGTGAGATGCTTTCAATTTTCATTAAAGTTTCACTCCAGTCATTCTTTTGATCTATTTTTAACATGTTCCCAGTGGTCTTTTAATTATGATAATGCTGTTTTTAACCAAAATCAAAAACCTGTGTCGTTCTCTAGGACATAGTTTCTGCTTAGCAGCAAGAGTTCATTCTGTTGGTGCAGATCAAGCCTGACTCCCTTTCCCATTATCCATCTGTTAACACACTCTCCCATTAGCTTACAGCCTGTCACACCCCCAACCTAACATTAGTGCAGTAAAAACGATGAGGAATATTGGCGCTATCCATCCGTACAGTTTTAATCCAGATTCCAGCTCAGACGAGGAACACAAAGATGTTCAGGGATCTACTTGTCTGCAAGTGGATGCATAAGAATGGAGCGGAGCAGGGAGTTTGTGAACCACTCAGCGTATTTTCTATCATAAATACGATCTTTATCAAACTGTCTTTTTGTCATTTTTTCTTGATTCACAATGTGTTCAATAAAGAAATACTCAGAAACACAGATTTAAGCGTAAGTTTCTTCATACATGTCCTCCATCCTTAGATAAATGCCACAAGAATGTGTTAAAAACACCCAAAACATTATTTTTTATCAACGTCAGTCTTGAAAATTACAATCTGAAATATGCACAACACAGGTTCCTAATATACTTTCCTTCTTCTCACTAAAGGCATATAAGATGTGGTAAATGGGACGAACGCTCTCTCACATAGTACCTGGAGCAGAAAGACCTCCAGTACTGCAGAACAGAGGGGTGACACAGTTTAAAGTGAAGGAAGCAGATTTATAGTCAGTGTGGAAGCAGCAAAAG
The DNA here is from genome assembly GCF_053564925.1 of Oryzias latipes. Taxonomy (NCBI): domain Eukaryota; kingdom Metazoa; phylum Chordata; class Actinopteri; order Beloniformes; family Adrianichthyidae; genus Oryzias; species Oryzias latipes. The sequence goes on along the minus strand of NC_136252.1, from coordinate 7,778,262 downwards.
TAGGAGGGATAAAGAAATCTACATGAAGTCATGTTCTCACATACTCTGACAGAATTAGTTTGATGTTTGCCATTTGACTATTGTCAGGATTCGGAGGTGAGGACACAAGCGCAGGTCTAAAACAGTTTTAATGCTAGAAGCTGAACAAACCACAAACAAAGCATACAAAACGGTCCCGTGATGAGGACAGGGGAGACACAGGCTAAATACTTTCAGCGTGATGGGCCACAAGTGAAAATAATGACAGAACGTAAAGACCGCGAGAATGAGAACGGCACAAAAACCGGAAACACCAAAATAAAGTCCAGTAACAACCCGGACTTGAAAAAACAAAAGCCTAACCAAACCGCCCTGGCCCCAGTACCTGACAACTATCATGCTAATAAACACTTGACTTGAGGTGCTTCACATAGGAGTTGCACAAGTATACAATACATTTAAAGTGAATAATATGATGTTTTTTTTTCTCTTTCTTTGTACGGTGCAACTGTGCAACCTGCTTTTGGGGAAAGCTTCTTTGTTGTGGACAAGAATGCAGCTGCCCAGATTTCCTACAATTAAACTTTCTCATCTTAAGGCTCAGAGCAAAGAACTCCATCACAACTTTATGAGAACAAAACCAGAAATCTTTTTTCTTTTGTCAGATTTCCAAACAGTCGTTGGGTGTCATCGTATGTGTTTTTTTCATAAATATTTCAGCATCTCTCTTATTTCCTGTTGGCTCAGCAACATGAGCATTTATTCATACATCCATAATGCCAACCATGAGTTATCTTAAATCTGTATTAAAGAAGGAGATTTGAGAGCATATGATCAGCTCATATGAATGACCTTTTTCCTTTTAATGTTCTATAAAAGAAAAACATTAGAAATAAAACTGTTAAAGTGGAGAAGAATAGAACAAGGCAGAAAAAAAACTATGCAGGAAGACAAGATGAGCTGAGGAATATCACAAAGAACGACAGGTGATTACTGAGCCTACAGCAAAGAGACTGTAAGGATGGAGGAGATACACCTGATCTAAAGTACGACTGCAGCTCCTTCCAGAAGTTGGAAGAAAACCTGTTGGTGTTCAGAGGCAGAGGAGAATGAGTTCTTTCAATGTTTAGCCAGGGAATAAATAGAATGGATCCTGTTTGCTGGTTTTCAGAGAAACAGGACATGACCATGTCAGTGTTGAAGCAAAGACATTTAGAGGTTGCTCTGCAGGCAGACACGGCAGTTTTATAAACCATGAAAGACCCCTGATGACTGATGCCAGATGGAAAACAATGAAGAATAAAAACCAACGCTAAAAAGAGAAATAAAAGAAATATGATTTTAAATGATTTTTGAAAAACAGCTGACATTTAAAAAAACACTTTATTTCTGTATTTTACAAAGCGCCATACAGTCACAGTCCCATTCACCCATGCAAACACACATTCACACACTGATGGCGGCTCCTCTGCCAAACACTGGTGCCAACCTATAACCAGGAGTAAAAAATAAATCACACAATAATGTAAAAATGACAAGTGAGGGTTGTTTACTGTTTTTAACCCACTAACTACCCAGCAAAGACAAACTAACTTTTAAAAAAAATCTGCTTCTTTTTGCCCTGGGGGAGTAATACAGTATATTTTCAAAATGTGCTCTACTATTTGGCTGAGTAGGCCGTTAAAGGGGGAAGCTCAATTCTTTTAAGACAAAATAATTCATGCAGCAACACTCTCCCCTGGTGAACATCCTCAAAGACCCACTCCCATGAAAATGGTGTTTATAACATGTTCTTCTGGCATTTCTTTTGATGATGGAGGACATAAATTAAGAATAAAATTGCATTTCTGTATGTATCTTTATTCAAATCGTTGTGAATCAGGAGCAGCATCAAAGCTTGTGGTTTTGATGTTGGACCTATAATCAGTGAACCACAGGCTCCCTGCTCCGCTCCATTCTGATGCATCCACTTGCAAACTAATAGATCCGTGAACGCCTTTTTTTTCCTCGTCTGGATACGGCTGGATAGCTCTGATATTGATCACCATTTTTATTGCATTGATAATGTTAGGTCGGGTTTGTTAGGGGCCGTAAGCTATTGGGTGAGCATGTAAACAGATGCATGTAGGGACGGGTTTACTCTGCGCCAACAGTCCCATCCAAAACTCAGATGTGAATTTCTAACAAACTACTACCGCTCTGCAGAAACCATGTTCTAGAAAACAACAGTTTTTATTTATTTTTTTAGCTAAAACGGCATAATCATAAATAAAAGACCACTGGGAACAACAAGTAGAAAGTAGAAAAAATGTGCTTTAAAGTGGGACTTCAAGGCAGAAGCTGTTCCTATTTAATAAAATATGAACACCTCATCTACATATGAAAGTTAAAATACATTTACATATTTATATTTATTGCTGCTATAAAAATCGAACTGTGGGTCAAGTTTCCAGTGAAGGAAACCAAGATTAGAATTTCTGCACCACAATAATGAATGACCCTTGTAAAAATGCATAGTTTACTCAGCAGTGAAAACAGTGAGGAATTACAACACAATGCAGGCAGCCAGGCAAGCAACAAGCAACAGATGCCATGATGACATTAGAGTTTATAAGGCTGTTGGTAAAGCCTTGTAAAGGCAGTCACATTCCTGCATTGATGAATCTCACTAGGCCGCCTGTATGCTGTAATGACACTGAGCATCAGCACTCCTGATGACTGATTACAGCACTTAGAAAAAAAAGTTCTGCATCTGGAAAGAACCAACTCAGTAATTTCTTAAAAGTATTTCTCAAACTCTGTCAGGCATTTTCTCCTAATTGCAGATCCAAGAAAGTGATGTTGTCTGACATCATGTACTGTGTTTTTTACTGCTGCTGGAACAACGACAAAAAAAAAACTTTTGACACAAACAAGTGAGTTATTTACACTCATCGGACTTGAAGCCTTAGTCACAATTGCCCTTATGGGTGGATATGGGCAGTCTGCAGGAGTAAAATGGGCAAACCTGTACGGGGCAAACAGGTGGACAACACAAAACATCAAATTTGTAGACCGCTCAGTAAACACGTGTAGTAAAAATGCTCATGGACATTTTTTTCCTGCGGCAAAGGTGCAGGCGACAGGTCAAAGTGAACACTTCAACATCTCGTAAGGGTGAAGTAGGTGCACGGCTACGGTGACTGTTTTGGTTCAGTTGTTTCGCTCTGAGCACAAAGCCTATTCAGACTGAGGAAACTCAGAGGGGATCAGTCCAATTGGAAACGAATCGAGACCACCACGAAAGACGGGACAGAGAGCGGTTCCCTGGTCCCTGTCTGAACACACCCAAGTGTATTCAGACAGTTTGTTCCGGATTATCGGAGGAAAAGTTCTCTGGTTCAGCTTTTTTTGAAAAGTGATGCTTTTTTTTTACACGTTGGGGGTGATCTTTGCAGTTTTCTTACAAATACTTCATAATGCATTTACCACACACTTGACAATGGTATGCTCCATTTTCATGATATCCCTTAGCAGTATGGGCCCAACCCCCATGAGGGTACATGTGACTAAGGCAAGGATCAGCAGTAGTTTGACTTTGCCTTTGGTTGGAAATGACATAAGATTATCCATATGCAGTATGCATTCATTACCAACCACTGTGTCTTGACCGACGCTTATTTATCTGAGCATAATTATATTTTTCCACTATATATCTACAGAAACAAATGGGAAAATAAACCTTCAACTCCATCTTACTTATGACTTCATGGTTCCTCTAATGCAGTGCTTCTCAATTATTTTTTGCCAGGCCCCCCCTAGGAAAAGAAAATGTTTCGCGCCCCCCCTGACCCCCCCCCCCCCCCCATAACCCCCCCCCCACACACACACACACACACACAGACACACTCGCGCGGTGACAATACATCAGGTCAGTATCTATAAAATTTGTATACCTAAAATTGTATCTTTTAACACTAACAAAAGAAAAAAGCAAAATAAATCCACTTTCAACAAATATTAACTTTATTTAGCCACAGAAACCCTGTTCTAGTCTAAAACAGAAAAGAAGCTGAAAGTACCTGAAATAAAAAAAATCTGTCATTCCTTATTTAAACTAGAAACATTTTGACCAACTGAACCATTTGATGCTGAAAAAAATAATTCAATCAATAAATAATATTAAATCTAAATTGATCTGAAACATTAACACAGCAGCACCAATATATTTAACGTTTTTAGTCTGAAGAAATAGGTAAAAACGTGCTGATTTTTTTTTCTAAATGACGGATTGTTTATTTCTGATCTCATAAAAGTGCAGCTGTTTTCCTGCATTACCTGCTGTCTTTATGTCTGTCTGACACCAACTAAACCACAGGCAGACAAAGAAAACATGGATGGAAAATAAAGACACGTCATCAAAATGTCTACAATAGTTCATAAAGAATGACATTGTTAGCGTGAGCTTAGGAATCTAAGGGCAGCGGTGATCTTGGGCAACAGGCAGCGGTAGCAGTGGTCCGCGTGCCCCGATTCCCCTGGCAGACAGGGCCCACACCACCCCTCCCCTTTCGTTCTCACTCGCGCAGCCGCGGACAGACAGAACAGACAATAGGAACCGAATAGTGGACCAGATTATTTTCCAAGCACTGAGCCGCTGTCACCGCTGCCCCCACGTTAAATTTGCGCACCGGACAAACCTGTGCCTAAAACCGCCACCACCGCGCGCCCCCCCTGGCATCGCTTCGTGCCCCCCCCTGGGGGCGCGCCCCACTATTTGAGAAGCACTGCTCTAATGATAGATGAGTTATGTCAGGCAAAATGTGAAGAAACATAAGGCTATGCAGTTCTGAGCTAAATGAACGTTACCACTCTAATGTCTTGGATGGTAAATTTCTAAAACTACATTTTTTTGTTTATAATTTCTCTTCAGTTAAGTAAAACCAGGGGTTTTATCAAAGCCAAGACACAACAGCATGTAAGAAGCCGACAGGATGTCAGTTAGGTATATTGTATTAGCTCCATATTCCAAAAGCAATCAATATCAATATCTCCCTGAGTAATAACACAGAATTACAGCAAAGCGGTAACAGAGAGCTCCTCGCTGTGGTTTCACAGCTTCCAAAAACTCATGCAGACAGTGTCATTACTTTGCCTCCAGGCCAACAACGTCGAGTACCATGGCCGCTCCTTCCACCGCGTTTGCACTCCAAATACACAGATCACTGTGCAAGGTTAAGAAAGCAGGTCCTGTGTATTTTGGCAGGTGGAGCATATTCTGAAAGAGCAACAAAATCTGCTATATTTAGTTTTTGATGGGTGAGGGAGCAAAGAGAAGCGAGGCCCAGCGTCAACTGACTCCTGGACACAGGAGATACAAAGCATATGCTGGGAGCACTGCCAGTACAGTCAGGGTCCAGATTTATCTTGAAATTAAAGCAAAGCATTTTTGTTGTTATTTATTAAAGCATCTTGAATTAATTTTTGGGGACCAAATTCAGAACTTAAAGACTATATGTGTATTCCCTATTTCTATCAATGGCTCTGTCTTTATTTGAAGAAAACACAAATTAAAAGACAAAGTTGTGGCTGGGAGCATTTTTCCTGCTCAAAGCTGCAGAGGTAAGGCTGAGCATGGAAGCAGCAAATGGCACAGTAGAAAAGCTAATCTTGTTTACATTCAATCTGCTATTTCCTCTCCTCTGAAATCTTGAGAGACTGAAGTCATGTAATACGTGTATTAAAAATAAGTGGAGCAGAATGAGTCTACTGGCAGCGTGTTGCAGGAGGCTTTTGCGGCCTAGCCAAGAGGACCTGTGGCGAAAAGCAATTGATACGCCCGATATTCCAGCACACATACTGGAGTAACAATAACTCACATTTAGACCGTGCACCACAACTCCTCAGCCCGCTCCAGTGAAAACACAAGAGACTGCTCTGTGTGTCCATGTCAACTGGATCACGGGTGGTGATTACAGTGAAATGTAATGTTTGGCCTTCTGCTGAGGTGTATACGCGCCCGGGAGCTCAAGTGTGTGTATCTTAATACAAGGCTACGAAAACGCAATAACAAGACTCATTTCATTTCATTGCACAGAAGAAGCCAGATGTTGAGCAGATCCATCAGAGTTCTTGAAAGTGACAACTTGTGACTGTTTTTTCTGACCCTTCGAGATGCTGAAAGGTTTCACTTAAAAGCATTGATTGACCACATAAAGACCCACTCCGATGAAGATTGTATTTTTGGTGTTTTTAACATGTTCTTGTGGCTTTTTTTGATGATAGGGGAAATAATGATGATGATGGACATAGAAAATATGCTGGGCTGGTCACAAGTTTCCTGCTCTGCTCCATTCTGATGCATCCACTTGCAGACAGATAGATCCATTAAAGTTTTTGTTTTCCTTGTCTGAGATGGAATCTGGATCCAAACTGTACGGCTGGATAGTTCTGATATTGCTCCACATTTATGTTGCACCAGTTATGTTAGCCTTGGGTGTGAGGGGCTGTAAGCTAGCAGAGGAGGGCAAAAACAAAGAGCTCTCAGCAACAGGGGGAGAAAGGGGGTGGGGGTCCCATGGGGGTCCCGCCCACATCTCAGAGGCGAATTTCTAATGACTTCCTACTTCCACTTTGCAGAAACTATCAAAAAAACTTCACAGTTTTTGTTTTTTTTAATTTAGTATAACTACTGCTTAATCATAATTAAAGACCACTGGAAACGCTTTGAAAATAGATCAAAAGATGATCAGTTTGGGCTTTTAAAAGTTAACAGCTGATGCTTTTTTAAAATTTTAATCTGCCAAACATATTTAATATTTGTTCAAACCATTTTCTCTTCTCTAATTAAGCAGACCAAGAATGGAGGTTAGAAGGAAGTCGTCCACCTGGTTCACCAAAGAAGTCCCCAGAGGTCTGTCCTGCCTGAACAAAGCAAAGTTCCTCGTGAAAAAATATGTTTAGAAACAACTAAGCTTTTTTTTTTTTTTTTTTTTTTTAAAACTAACATGTCACACTAAAGTAAGCAGCTTTAGGTACTCAATGTATGTAGTAAATGTGATGATGCAGAGGAAATGTTGCAAATATTTTTAAAGCCCAAATCCAAATTGCCTGTTTGGATTAAATTGCACCTCTTCAGGTCCCCCTTTACTTTCCCCAGAACTTCTTATCTGTATACAAAATGAATGGCTGCTGATACTACAGAAGGTCTGAAACCTACGCCGCACTTCAATAATCAAGACTCAGGCATGCACATTGCATACAAATATGTACATGTGTATGATCACACTGAAACCTGAGACAACTACTTAATTCCTCCCTTACATAAACTAAGTGGGTAAATTGAGGAAGAGCTCATATCAAATAAGTGATGATTTTGTTTAAGTGCCTTAGAAAATACAAAAGCTGATAATGTAAGCAGCAAATCAAAGGAAATGAGGATAAAAATCAGGGGGGAAACACAGCCCAACGGAAAAGTGTGTTCTTTTTACGGAAACTAAATTTAAAATTGAAACCCTGCAATCACCACATTAAAGGGCTCCCATTCTTTCAACAACCACTGGTATGCAGTTTGAATGCCAGGGAAGTGTTTTCCATTAGATTTCTCTGTTTTTTCAGTTGATCTGGTAAATTAACTCACAACAGGCTGAACACAAGATGCAGCCTGGAAAGGAGCACAGCGGCAAATTGCGTTTATCAGAAACACTCACTTGGACTGTTTACTTTATATGATCTAATAAAAAAAAATCTCATGCTGAGAGTGTTTCTGTGATTGCAGAAGAGTACGTCCCAAGTACGGCCACACAAACCACAAGAAGATGTGCCGCATTTAAATGCCATCACCTTCATTTGTTTAGCACTTTGGTTCATTTATGTCGGCAGTTTGTTTTCTGCTGGCTTGCCTGATGAGAACGTGGTTTTTCATGCTCGCTCTTGAATTCTTCTGAGATAACAAAGCCCGTTAAACGCTGCAGGTCATGTCTTCACATACAGTTTCTCACAGCTAAATCTTGTACAACCATTAATTCTAGAAAAAAGGTGCCTCACTCTGAAACATCTGACACTGTGGTGAATTTGATGTGGGACAGAAAGATCTGCATCCTTCTCCATAAACAATGCAAACAAAAACTATTTGTCTCTGTACACAAATAGGACTTGTCCATTTTTGTTGTTTTTCTTTTGGTATTTGACTGTTGTACAAGAACAGATTAAAAAGAACGTCGTGGGAAAATCTTCAGAACTGCAAGAAATCCCCCCAAAATATGGTTTTTGGATGACTTTTCTTATTGGAAGACACAGCACTTCACACTGCTGTAAAAAGGTTAAACATAACCAACTGTGTTACAGCAAGAGAAAAAAACACAGCCGCCAAACGTGCCACGACAAGGAAAAGGATGACTCTGTAAAACATATCACCATTGCACAGCATACAGGAGTCTTCCTCGCGTCCTTCATGGAGAAGCTCATGATGAATTTTGCAGATTTGTGGGGAATAAATGGTCAATACTCAGACTCCTCACCTTTTCCACCTTTTTTTCTTTTTTAAGGAGAGTTTCACTGCACCACATGCTAAACCCAAGGTTTAAAATGGTTTATAGCTGTGCATGAACATGATCTGCCCACACTAAATTGTAACTGTAACACCTTCCTCACAGCTCCTCATTGTTCCCAGAGTCTCGATCCAGCTCTGTCTCTTCCAACTCGGGTTCTAAAGGATCACAGTCCAGCAGTTTTTTATGGATCTCTTTAAATCATCAAGTGCTTAGCAAAAAGGGCTGAGTAACCAAAAAGTAAAACAATGCAGCTACATAAGTAAAAGTGTACTATTGTGTAGCACTGACTACCAGCCCGGGAGCAGGGGCCAGGGCAGGCCATTTTCTGGCTTTTAAATCAGAGGGATGACCCACAAATGGACACCAGCTTTGGTTAGATCACTCCCAGAAGCCCTTTATAGGATAAAAATGGAAGTCATTTAATGACCAAAAAAATAGATGAACTGTTAGGACTTTCTTCCATCTGTCATTTTTATCTTATGTTATTTCTGTCCATGAAAATAAAAACTTGCCATTTTTAATGCTCTCTGAGGGGAAATTCCCTTATCTTCTGGCCTCCCTCATGAGGGGGTCAAAGCTCAGGATCAGACACAGGCCAGTATTCTGCAGCTGAATTCTGTGTTTTGCTTAAGGACTGCTGGAAGGGTAGAAGTGTTGAGTCTGAGCTCATTCTGCTCAGACCTCTGCACAGAATGTGGTGTTTGTGTTGTACATGATTGTGTGCGGGCTTCTGCTTTCCTTCATTTGCATTATGTTTTGCATTTTTCCTTTTCTTTTGTAAATCTATTATGTATGTCCTACCCTCTTGACCAAGACAGTTTATTGCCCACAACAAGAGTTTTTCCCCCAAAGGGAACTCTCTGACCCCCCTCAGAGCAACGGTGGTCACTCACTGCAAGGAGAATAACATGAATTCACTCAGATATAGCAGTGTGGGAAAAGAAGAAAAAATGGTTCTGTCAGCAACTAGAGCTGAAACCACAAATTTCTGTTAGAAATAAACCACGTCTTTTCTTCTGCATTCGGTAAGTTGTCTTCTGGCAGCTCCAAAGTGTTTTTTAGACCTAGACTGACGTTAGGTGCTGTCAAAAGTTTGTGAGAACTGCCTAACAACCTTCACTGGACAAAGCAAGGAATGTATAAACATTCCGATTCTTTTTGTTTTACATCAAAAAGGTTAATTTCATTGCACTAAAACCATTTTAGAGTGTGCCAAATTCTCCAAGGGAGACCTGATTTTATTATGTTGACTTTAAGAAAGTTCCCGATGGAATCAAAGCTCACCGTCAAATGTCCAGCCAGACCAGCGTCAGACAGTTTCGCATGACCTTCTCTGTCACAGAGTATATTCCCAGCTTTCATCTCCCGGTGGATTTTCCTCATAAAACATAGATAGCACAAGCCCTTCAAGGTTGATTTGAGGATTCCGGCTATTTCATCCTCATTGAGCTGCGTTGCAAAAACAAGCAGGATTGTTTTTCTAGTGATGAAGGCACTGCTCATGGAATAAAAAGCAGTGGGTGTAAACTGGCTTGTTTTGCAGCTCTGGAGCAGCAGGTGCTGAAACTGAAGCCATTTCCAACCCTGATTTAGTTTTGTGTCATGAAGAATACGTTTGGAAAACTTTTCAGGACCAGGTTTCCAGCTTAGTACTGCAACATCACAAAGTATCCTCTTCTGTAATGTTTTCGGCCTTCACTCCAAGTTTTCACATGTGGTTTATTTCACACTACACTGCTCAGCGTCACTCAGAAACTCAGCTTCTGAACTTTTTTCCCATTATGCTGAAACCTGCCAGCTCTGTCAACAGTGGCAAACATGTATGAGAAGGTTTATGAATCCAACATCCCTGGGCTCATGGCTGGCCGTTCAGGACGTGAGTCACACTCAGCATAGTGGCAGTGGCATTGAGCATGACAGGCGGGATGCGTGGAAGAAGGGGAAATTCCCATCATGGGATGGCAAAGGAGCCGGCAGAATGTGCACTTCATTACTGGGAAAGTGCTGAAGAGAGCTGGACCTGGCCAAGTTCTTTGAGGTTCAGGAAAAGCTAATAAAAGTCCAAACCAAGGAAGCATACCAATACATCTGAACCAGGCAACACAGCGAAGCAGCAAGACAGCAGAGGTCCCATCAAAATGAACAGAGAGGCATTAAAGCATGCAGCATTATTTCAGTGGTCAAACTGGTTGCAGCATGACATCACATGCAGCAGATGGACTTTAGGGTTTCACAGAGGAAGACCATAAGAAACAGTTTTCTCACTGCGCGCTCCATCCAACTTCTATAGAATCTACAGACACAACACAAGAGGCTTTTGAGGCTTTGCTTTAATCATGTTAAACATTCACTTCTTTCTGGGATTTTTTGTCTATCTGAGGTTGCTGAGCACACTCATGTAGATTAGAATCTGCGAAGTAGCCAGTTAACTTAGCCTCAGCATTTACGCAGTCTGTCATGGGAATACGTAAAAATAGGCTTTTTTACTGCCTCATCACACAATCTTTGTTCCACATGTCAGACCAATGCCTTGTATTTAGAAAAGTTCGGATGCAAAATTGCTTGTTGTGTAAGAAAATTTGTAAAAAAAAAAAAAAAAACAACAAACAGCAGAGAGTACAAACTTAGAATTAGAGAAAACAAATGTAAAACCACTGTTGCGTGCTATAAGAAAAGCCTCAAGCTGCGTTGTACACTGCAAAAACAGAATCTTCTTAGAGTAAAATGGCTCTTGTTTCAATAAAAAATGTCTTGTTTTCTGCCTTACAAGAAAAATAATCTTATCAGGAAAGTTTTTCAATGGCAAAATAATGTTAGTTTGAGAAAACATCTTAGGTTACGTTCACACTGGACGCAATTCGTGCGTCAGGGGTGTACATTGTTAAGTCAATGTACAGATCTGAGGTCCTGCGATGCAATTTGGGCGTCGGGCGCGGTGCAGCGTTCAGCGACTCAGCTTTGGGTACGTGACGTTTTCAGTGACTGGATTTGCACAGACAGGATGGCTGGAATCAAGAGTAACTGACGTTCCGACAAAAGTAAAGCACAGGAGCAAACTTAAGACGGAGCAGGACCAGGTGATTGTCCTCGGGTGTCATTACTTCAACGGAAAGCCTGGCCAAACAAGGTGAGTGATGTGGCAGACGTGACAGCCATTCAAAATCTGCCAACCTCAAAGCCAACATTTTTTCTCCAAGTAGCTTCCGAATGATGTTCAGGGAGTTATAAAGCAATAGATCACAATCCCCAGGAGGAGTTTAAATCTGTAGCTGGTATGAAAATAAATTTCTTTGGAAATTTTAGATGGTCGCCCCTCCTGAGGTCACAGGTCAACAAAACTTCAGTTGTGGTTTCCGACGTTACTTGTTGGTGTTTCGTGTGAAATTTCATAAAGATCGTTCAAACAGAAGGTTTTTATTCCCCTGATTGTGCAGAAATGGGAAGACCTCAAACTGTGGTCACAGTCCAGCAGTGGTCACCAAATGTCCACCAAGTCCTGTGGCCATCCCAAAATAATTTAAAGCTTCCTTTGAACTTCCTGGTTCCGTTAGTGAATTTAAAAACATTTTTTTATAACCCCATTAGAGATTTTGGCCCCATTTCTTTCTCTGATGGTTTCTCCTGCTGGGATATCACCTTTTTCTTTTGGTAGGGTCGTTCACTGCACCCAAACGTCATTTGGACCAGGTAGTGGGTGCATGCCAATGTTGGAGAGTGTCGGATTATGTGGCAGGGTCCAAATTTTCACTCAAAGGCGCAGTAAGAAAAAAAAGAATTGTAAAAACGATCTGGACCTTGGAGTCCAGAACTGCTGCAAGATGTAAAAAGAGCTTAAAAAAAAAGAATTGGTGAAGTAAAAATGCAAAATTTGCCTCATGCATCACAGGAGGGACAACACACAGGATGATTTGGGATTACAGGCCCAGAGGGATCAATAAGATTTGGTGTTTTTGTTGCTGCTGAAGTCTTGCTCCCCCTAAAAGGACAGGACTGAAAATTTATATGCAGGATCTCCCTCTTCACCGCACAGGCTGGACCCGGGCTTGCAGCACCTGGACAGTAACAGATCCCCACAGCCCATTTCAGCTTCTTGGTTGCAGTATAAACCACAGGAGCCTGCTTCCCTTCCACTCGCTTGCATGAGAGTCTTTCTCTGTCTATGCACTTATCCTGTGTTTATTCTCTCAAATAGTAACAAAAGGACGGGGCCACTGAGAATCGTATCATTTTACTACGTGGTGACATCACTTGTGAAAGCAGCGACGTAAACACAAGAGGCGTGGGCTCCTGGTCTTATAGTCATTTACAGTTCCCTGCCTGTTCGTCCAGATCAGTGCTGGACCCGATAATGCTGTCTCATTCCTGATTAGGTCAGGAACAGGGCTAACTATGGTTTCACATGCCAGTGACGGTTACGTGCCGGTAATTCAGACAGCATCAAACCAGAGAAAGTACTTTTTCTCCCACTTTCTGTTGTAGAGAAATGATTTGGGAAATTGAACACCTAGCTGAAAGAGGTGAGGATAAGGATGCTAAAAATAAATATTACCCAAAATTAAAAACACAGCTCACAATAGTATGGTACACAGTTAAAGTTAAAGTTTGTTTAAAATCTTAAATACTAAAATACTTTAAATGTAGTCAATGCTACATCTTAAGAATACAGGTCTTAGGTATTCTCTGATTTTTTATATTAAAAAAAAAAAATAAAGTAATCAAATAAAGACATTAGTTTAATCATTTTAACAGGAAACAATTTGATCAAAAATCTCCAAAAACTTGTTGTGATGAATCTGACATTCTCAAAATGCCAGTTCTGCATATTGTGTGTAATCAATAAGAGGTTTCTGTGACTAAAAAGTAAAAATCTACAATTTGGAATTCACCCATCGCAGCTGGGTTAAAGCCACTGGGGCAAATCTTCATCTTAAAAGTGCCAAAATTGATCAAATGATAGAAATCGAATCTGACAGACAAGGAAGCTCTAGTTATTATTGATTATTTGTATTACACTTCCTCACAGAATAAACAACCATTTACAGACATTTCATTTCCATAATTTCATTAAAAAAATTAACTCATAGAATATAGACTCAGGGCCCTCTGTTTAATTTAACAATTCAATTTTTCTGAAATCCTGTTTTCAGGTGTTTAATGACCTAGAACCCAGATTTATGTAAAGATAAACCAATAAATGAAATCTATGAATGAATCTATTTTTTGTGAAATCTTTTTTTTATGAGATTATGGAAACAAATACACTTTTTCATGATATTTATTTTTTTTCAGAAAGGGTGTGTAGGTTGCAGTCATATGAAAATAAGACAACATTCGAGCTAAAACTTCAAATAACCATAAAGTCTCGCCCATATACAGTATAACCCTACTTATGACAAAAGGTCTACTGAAATAAAAAGGTCTTTAGATATGTTTGAAAGCCCCTACTGGGGTTAGGAAAGGCAGAGCACGCCACACAAATCCCAGCATTTCTTCTGGTGGAGTAAATGTGAACAACTGTAAAGACAGTGAGCATCAGCTGACCTCCAGCTCAACAGGGAAAAGCACTGAACCAGAAACTGCTTGGCTTCCGGGCTGCTGTCAGCACTAATGAGGAGCATTTGTCTCCTCTACCTCCCTGTGGTCACTTTGACAGCATATGAGTGTAACTATTGATTCCATACCCCTCAACCAACCAAAATCTAAGCTCAAACAATCAGGAGAATCGTGGTTAACCAGCTGGAGCTCATTATCAGCTGTACTTGTCATTTAAAAAAGGTTAACGCTCAAAAACAAAATATTTCTTCAAAATGTTTTAGCTTCCACAGTTTTTCCTTTCCGCAAAAAAAGCCCAGAATGTGTGATGGTTAAGCTGGAATTACAGACAAAGTCATCATTCCAGAAAGCCCATAAATGATGTCATATTTTTTGGGAATATTTTAAAACATTGACTCTCACGCCCTGTCCATTCTGGGAAAAGTTTGCATTTATCAAGGCGGATATTTCAGGAAAAAAAGGTGGGTTTTTTTCTTTTCTGCCATTTCTTTACCTGCTACCAAAAAATGTTCTTCTGCATTATCAGTGTGCGCCTTGGTCCTGACCTTCAGCGGTTCCACTGAATTCTCTGACTAATGACGGACGGAATGACAACTGTGAAGTGGTGTGCCAGAAAACAGAAAAAGGTGGTGTAATGATGCCAAAGCCTACTGACCAAGCCCTTTCTAGTGAGAGAATAGTTCAACACTGAAGCCAATGTTTGTCCTCGTTAAAATAACTGTGGCATCATAAAAGTGCAGAACTTATAAAAAAAAGTGGGTTTTTAACCTTTCCCCAACCACTGATAATGTCTTTATTACTACCTGAACACATACGTTTCCTGCATAAACCAAACCGCCCTTAACTAATGGCTATGAAGAAAAGGGAAGAATCTTTAGACAAAACTCTATTCCAATTCATTAGTATGTTAAAATATATGATGGTTGTATTTTCCTTCTTTTGAAGAACTTAAAAGGCAGTAGGGATGCTACGATTCTCAGTTTAAAAT
Organism: Oryzias latipes; assembly: GCF_053564925.1. Taxonomy (NCBI): domain Eukaryota; kingdom Metazoa; phylum Chordata; class Actinopteri; order Beloniformes; family Adrianichthyidae; genus Oryzias; species Oryzias latipes. The sequence goes on along the minus strand of NC_136252.1, from coordinate 7,763,211 downwards.
CACTGCATCCCTACTGCATGTTAGGATATGTTTATGCTGAAAGTGTCAAACATGTGTTGTGCTAAATTCAAAAAGGAATTATTATTTATTGTTTCGTTACATAATATTAGGCCTCAGTATGAGCCAACTGAAAAGTTTTTCTTTGTTGTTACTTGCTTCATACCAAATTTAAAAATGAATCTTTCTGAAATTTTTGTTTTTTGTTGTTGTTTTCCCACTGGCCACATTTATGAGATATCTAAAGCTAGACAGTGTGTTACAAATTATTATGCAAATTGTATTTAAGTGGAAAACATAAAATTCTTTTTTTTTTTAATTAAACTTATGGATGATATTGTGTCTGGGGGCTCTTTGGATCACTGACATTAATCTCAGACACCTGTGATAATTGGTTTGTCAGGTGAGTTCAATTAAAGAAAAAAAACGACTAAAGAAGAAAGAAGGTCGATCCACATTATCAAGCAGGCCAACATTTTTTTCAACATATTTTGGGCCAGAATTATGGGGATAGAGCTGATCGGTTCCTTCAGGGTCCCTGAAGGTGTTAAAATGACCTCTGGAGAAATATGTGAAGGTTCTGACTGACCACTTACTTTAGTGTTACAAAAAGAAGAACCATGCTTTCCATAACAAAAGCATCTTCACGCATGACAATGGGCCATCTCATGCTGCAAGAAAAATACTCTGCATCATTGGCTGCTTTGGGCGTAAAAGAAGATGGTATAAGCAAAGAACACATGGTGTGGCCTCCATCCTCCCCTGACCTCAACCCTATTGAGACCCTTCAGAGCATCCTCAAACAAAATATTTTTGAGGGTGGGAGGGAGTTCACATCCAAACAGCAGCTCCAGGAGGCTATTCTGACATCCTACAAAGAAATTCAATCCAAAAACTCACAAGTTCACTGAAAGCACAAATTGTGAAGCTGCTACAAAATAATGGGTCCCATGTTAAAACAGAACTTGACCTATGAAGATGTTTTTGATTAGAATAGCTATTGATTTCAGTAAATATGACCTCCTAATGCAGAAAACGCAACAAATGACCATTTTTTAGTCCTTTAGAATCTATCAAATGTTGTGGAACTCTGTTGTGCGTAATAATGTGGAACAGTGACTTTTTTATTTTTGAAAAAAACACTTATCTTTAGGGGGTTGTTCAACAACATTTAATAAATACTCTAACGGTTAGTGATTTGAAAAATTTCCAGACTTTCATTTGCATTAAGCATTCAGAAAACTCATAGAAAAATGTAATTTGCATAATCATTTGGAACATGCTGTAGATAAGTACCGTAAATTCCGGACTACAAAGCGCACCCGATGACTACAAAGCGCACCCGATTACAAGCCGCACCCACCCATTTTCACGTGTTTAATTAATTTTATACATTCACAAGCCGCGTCAGAGTACAAGCCGCGCATGTGTTACGCGATATTGTCATCCTGACCGATCACGTCCTGAATCCCAGATTGAGTGCAATTCATTAGCACATTGTGGGTGGTGCCAGCTTTGCCTCTGGCTCATGTATTTGAGTGTATCGACATCTGTCAAACAGCATGGACCTCTATTCTGTTCACAAGTTCCATACGGAAGAAACCGTAAATGGAGTGTAAATTCACTCCATGCGCTGTTCTCTCCGTCACGCAGCAAACCGGCTTTTCCAAACCCGTTGGTGACGGTGGACTTTTTTACGCTGCTTTTAACGATTGCTTTTAACTTGAAAGCTTCATCATATTGTAGCGGCGATCTGGTGCACGTTGGGTCTAATGGCACCAAAGGATTCTGGGATGCGGCCGGGCATGCGTGTTTCTTTTTGTTGAACCATGACTGAAGTGTCTAAGACCTGAAGTCAAGTCCATCCTGTTTGGCTGCTTAGAGATGTGTTGAATATAAATGACTTGTGCTTGGTGTTAGATAAAGAATTCAAACTATTCACTGAGTTCGAAAGTACGTACATGGCGGCCGCTAATTAAATCCATAAATTAGCCGCGTCACTGAATAAGCCGCAGGGCTGTAAGCGCAGGAAAAAAGTAGCGGCTTGTAGTCCGGAAATTACGGTATTATGCATCTGCAGACATCTAAGAGGTCTATTGCACATCCCTGCTTAGATCTTTAGCAAACCACCTTCCCACAGCTGATAGCATCATGTCTTTCTATCTTGCAAACAAGCCATTTGGGTAGTTTTCTCTGACATGTAAACTATACATCTATTGTAGATACTGGACATCTCAGATGAGCTGGGACCTTTCTTTGGGAAGCTTGCATGGTCTTCCGTATGTGTGTGGATTTTCTCCAACTTCCACAGTCCAGAGACGTGTTTCATATGGTGTCTGTAAATTGCCCCCCGGTTGTGTGTGTGTGTGTGTGTGTGTGTTTGTCTGTGACAAACTGGCGACCTGATTAGGGTGTACTCCACCTTCTCCAACAGTAGCTGGGTTGGAACCAGTAACCTTGTGACCCCAAAAGGAATTCTTTGGGTTCAGTGTTAATTTTCTATCTAGTAAATGCTTTAAAAAGTTATCTAATAGCCATTTAAAAATATCCAAAGATTAGATTTCTACAGGTAGATGTGTAGCACACACCTATGTGCAGATATCTTTCAGAACACCACTGGTTCGACCTCTAATAGAGAAACAACATAGAATTGTCTGAGATTTCCAGTAGATATCTATCTACAATGGTTGTATTTTAGTTATCTAAAAGACATCTTGTGCCTGGTGGGTTGTAATAAAATCATAACTAATCAAAACTGAAACGTGACCCAAAAATCATGGTTTGAACCAAATTGTGGAGAAAATTAATCATTACATTCCTAATTGATAAGAGGCATTATTCCAACCAAATAAAGCCATGAAACAGTTCAAGAGCATTAATACCTTCATCTTTGTGACCACATTAGCTTGTTAAGATACAGGGAAAAAATCAGATGCACTGTTATGCAGAAATTAGTTTTTTAATCATTGTTTAACTCACAATGGTACAACAATTTGAAATTTTTAAAGACTCTTAATTCAAAAGATGTACTGAGAAGCTGCTCCCTGCAGTATCTGACCCAGAATGAACAGGTGAGCATGTTTGTTTGATATTTACTGCAGTTAAACCAGAATTAAAGCTGCTCCTTGAATGAAAATGATAAACAGTAGTCAGTCAAAAATATTATTTTTTTGCTGTTGTAATAACGTCCATTAATAATGTACTTTTTTTTTTTTACTCACTAGGACTTCTGTGCAGCAGTTTCTTTTAAAAATTATAGAACGAATTGCTGCTTTAAGATAACTTTTTAATTACCAGATGCCTAAAGCAGAAGAGAAGCGGCATATATCCAAATTGAAACCAGTAATGCATCCACCATAAGTATTAAGAAAGATTTATAAATCTAAAGATTTCAAATAATTGTGAATATGGAGCTTTTTATGGAATTTTTAATGGGTCCCAGAGTTACTGAACCAGCCCGGGGCCCTGAGAGCCTGTAGCAAGGCCTCCATGAGCATCCTGGGGTCTGTGATCCCCAGCCTCCTCTGCTGTGGAAGGCTCGGCAATCCAGCTCCATATGTGAAATCAATATGGCTTCATTTATAGCCAGTTTTCACTTTTGCCATCAAATCTGAACCCTTTCGCCAAAAGCCTCATCTTTTTTAACAACTTTCCCTAAAATATGAAACTCAAAGGAAAAAAACAGATAGGAGAAGCTCTCACAGGAGAATGTTTTATGTGAAGGAGTATTTAAATGTGTCAAAAACGGCCAATTGGAATGAATTAGAGCATAATAATGAAGTTCCCCTTTCTCACTTGCCTCACATTGAATGAATCTTGGGAAGCATTTTAATTTCATGCCCAAATGGTAAGGACGTGTGATGAGAGCATTCAGAGTGTTAAGTTGGATGTTCGGTCTCCTCCACCAGCTGTAGACCCTCTCCTAGGTGTTTAATAATAAAGAGTGGGTTCATCCAGCCCAGCACTTTTCCTGAGATTATGTGCTTTACAGACCAACCCCTGGGCCTTTTAACTTTCATAAAACATAATCTTGGAACGTACGTACACCATCCATCACCCTGACACACTGCACCAGCAAAGACACCACTGCTCTAACAGCGACAGGTAAAAGTCCAACGAACACTACAAAGACAGGTTCTCTTGCCTCTCATTTAGGACAGGGGGGTTTGAATTTCACATCAAGCAGCTCTGAGCATGGCATGGAAGCCAGGAGCCAGAATTTGAGCCTCAGCAGATGTGAAAAATCTTTGCAGCTTTAAACACTGCATCACACCTCTCTCAAAGAGCCCCTCAACGTCCAATTACAGCATTCAAACACTAGTGACAACAAACTCTTTCCATCCAAAAGAGCAAGAGCCTAGTGAAGTTCTTCGTAGTATTGGGACTCGTTTTATCAAAACCTGGGCACCAATCTGGAGTCTGTAATATAAAAACACAGTCGTCCGTGTTTCTGTGCATTTACACTCCTTTCAGACACAGCAGCGCGGAGCACTCTCATGGTCCTCCCGTAGGAGGACTTTTTCCATCATCTTCAAACAAATACTCCACTTGTGACTTGGCTTCCTCTTGCTTTTACGACTAGGCACCAGTGTTGGTATAAAACAGGTCATTGGGACCTCCCCAGGACCAGTTTGGTGGAGTTGTTGCAACCTGCCAATATCCACAGCTGCCCAGGATCCCCCCGTTGACCAATAACTTCACTCTCACTCATATGTCGTAAACAGCTTAAAACCCTATTAAAAGCACAAATACATTTCAGGAACTAAGTAGACATTTATAAAACAGTATTTCCTGTCAGTGAGCTGACTGAATGACTGCACTGACTGTATAGATGCAGAAGCTCATAATGCATGTGCGGTGGCGGTCAAACTTTTCCCTGGCTACAGGTGGTGGACACGCATTGCATGCATCAGTGAAAGGCAGTGATTTACTAAACTGGAAGGAAAGTGATTACGAGTGAATGATGGGAGTGCAAACGCAGCCTCCCTGAAGACTGCACCTGTGTGCATTAACATTTCCTTAATGCGAGCAAGCACGAGAGCGTGTGTCCATTTAATAATGCCTGAAAACGTTTTCCTGTGTTCTTGTGTATCCATGTGTGTCTCTGTGCTAAATGCAACCATACTGGCATACCAGCCAACAATGCAAACCACAATGCAGTACAAGTCCATCAAAAGCAGGAGTCCATTCAAAAAATTACGTTATTTCAGTTCAAAGAGCAGGAGGGAAATAAGAGTGGGAAACCATCAAGGCTGGACTTGAGCCAGCGGGGTATTTTTAGCTTCACAAAAACCATGGCCTTATCTCAAGGATAGCACTGAGTGCACGACCATGATACACTGCAGGGAACAGCTTCATGTGTGAATTTACAGTAATAAGAAATACTCAGATGAGGGTCTGAAAGAAGTGCCTGTGTCCTGCATGCACGTCACAGCCAAGAGGTCCTTCTTGTGTCAAAGTATGCTCTCATTCTTTATTTTCCTATATTCTTTAAAAGTGGAAAGCCATTTCCTGCCTCTTTGTGTAAAGCAAAAAATGTCTGGCACATCACAAAGGAGAAAGGGGCAAGGGAATTAAGAAATTAAATGAAATCACCCAGGATGAATGTTATTGTTGTTGCTGTAGATGTGGGAAAATGACCGACTCTCTTGCATCATTCATTCCTCCTTCAGCAACATCACAGAGGAGTTTTCAATGAGGCTTGATTTCACCAAATCGTAACTGGGCAAGCGGCTTTTTGAGCTCATTCCATCATCTCTCCATTGCTCCCTCCATCCCTGTTCACCAGCCCATCTCTCCATCTGTTACTTCAAACAGCCCATTCTGCTTTTCCTCCATTCCTTCATCTGTCTACCCATTTGCTTGCTTTTTTCTTCAGTGTATCCACCCAAGCACCGTTAAATCTCTCCATGCTTTAATGACTCAGTCAGCTCTCGGTTTCCCACTTTCCGTCTCACTTCAGAGGCAGAATCCCTTAAAAACACCACTCCTGACAGACGGGACGAGACACACCTTTGCTCTGTTGATTTATCCTTCCACTGCACTACAACAACTTTGTTAACGTCTCTCATCAGCCAGTTAACAACACTTGAGTGTGGCCAGGAAACAGCTGAGCGTTTTACTGTCTGTCACCTCACCGGCAGTAGAGTTCAGGCATAATTACATCTGGGGATTCGGTCCTACAGACCTCTAAATGAACAGCTTCTTTAAATGTAGAACAGGGTGGTAAATGTTAGCTGTGAGACACAGAACTTTAGGGAGGAAAAGCCAAGAGTAAAGCAAAAAAGGAGGAGTTCAAATAGAACTTGCTGGTTGTGTTTCACTGAGGAAAAAAACAACTTTTGAGTTTGTAATCCACCCACAAGATAACATATTGCATTTTTAAGCTTTGCTTCCCCAGCTTTAAAGACTCACTCAAAAGAAAATGGTGTTTTTGGTATTTTTAACATGTGTTTGTGGCATTTTCCTCATGGTGGAGGCATATAAAGAGAGTTAGGAAAGTTAGAAAAGTGCATTTATGAGTATTTCATTGTTCCTTGTTTTCATTGTTCTTGCGTATCAAGGGGAGATGATAAAATGCTGTTTCAAAAACCTTGTAATTGTTACATACACATTATAATTGGTGGACCACAGCCTTTCTGCTTTGCACCAATTCCAAATCACATACTTGCAGACAAATAAGTCCATGTCTGTTTTTTTCCTCATCTGAGCTGGTATCTAAACTGTACGACTAGATAGCTCTGATATCACCCACCAATTTTGTTGCACTAGTAATGATAAGTTGGGGTTGTGAGGGGCAGTAGGCTAGAGGTAGAGAAAGAAAACAAAAGGGATGATGGGAAAATGAGTACAGGCTTGCTAAGTCCCGCCCAAAACTCAGAAGTAAATTTCTAATGAACTCCTGCCACTCTGCAGAAGCTCTGTCCTAGAAAACGACACAAGCTTTTTGAATAGGCCAGCATGAAAAGAAAAACAACTGAGCATCATCAGAATAGGCATGTATGTATTTGTATTTTCATTCATTTAATGAAAATACAAATACATACGCATCCACTGTAGGGAAATTTTCCACTCCTGACATCTCGGAGAAGACTTATCTATGTTTCACCGTTTTTAATACTTGGAAAAAATCAAATGGAAAAAATCAAAATATGCCAAAGCATCTGCAAAACGAGTAAATCTGATTCTTTAAATCTAGGAGAATGCAAAGAAATTTTAGAAAAGCTTGAAAATGACAATTGAAAATGGCAATTGTGGATTCCAACAAAATTTGGAAAGCACAATTAAAACAAACATTTGTTATGAGATTTTTGAGCTTTAAAGTTGAACTAATGTGGTTTGCCTTTGTGGTAAATAGAATATTAATTTGCATTTTCCACCATTTTCTGTGTGGAGTTTGCATGTTCTCCCTGTGCATGCGTAGGTTCTCTCCGGGATCTCCGGCTTCCTCCCACCACCCAAAAACATGCTTCAGAGGTTAGTTGGCAACTCTAAATTGTCTATAGGTGTGAGTGTGAGAGTGAATGGGTGTGTGATTGTGGCCCTGCGACAGACTGGCGACCTGTCCAGGGTTTCCTCTGCCTTCGCCCACAAGTGGCCGGGATAGGCTCCAGCAGCCCTGTGACCCCGAAAAGGAAAAAACGGAATAGAAAATGAATGAAGGATGAATGAATTTTCCACCAATATGTCCAAATACCTTTACAAAACTCTAAAGCCCCCTTTAAAATGCTTTCTTCTTTTTTCTTGTGAAGGCTAAAGCTCAAAGACAAGTTGCCTCAAACTCAAACTCAACACAAAATATCCTTTAACCCTTGTGCTATCTTAGATGACCCCACCCTTACATTGACGTGTTCTCCCTACCATGACAAAGGTGGATAAAGGTGGAAAGATTTCATGTAATCCATGGACACCAGTGAAGATCACAAATCATTGAAGAAAAAAGGTTCAGTGCACTGTCTAGTGGGTCTAGATGACCCAACACCCAATGTTAAAGTGCCTAGGATAGCACAAGGGTTAAAGACAAAATGGCTGTTTTAGTCTGAGGAGGGCAACAAAGCAGCTCATAAATAACTTCAACAAAGCTCATCCCAGCTGATGGCAGCAAATCCAGCCAAGCAAAATAAAAAGACTATAGGTCGTCTCGGCTGAGCCATTAGAAACAATAACATAAAGAGATATCTTGTTCATAATATGAATATGTGAGAGGAGGAGGTGGAATGACAGACTGACCACCAAACATAACTCTGCTGCTGCTTGTGCACATCACGTGTGGTTCTGCAGCATCACAACACATTATTTCCACACAGACAGCTGTTATGAGGTTGGGAGTCACCTCTGTTTTAGTGTTTGGCTTTATGATCACCCATCTTTTCATACAAGCAGTCATCGTATGTTTTCTCCTGCATATCAGCCTTCTCTCACTTCTATTTGTCACTTTCAGACATGCAGCTATTACCATCTTATTGTTAAAATACAAACTTCTAAACTTTTAGTTAAACCAGATGATTACTGACAGTGCTCAGATTTTTTTTGTCCTAGATTTTTAAGGAGCCTTCTTGATCATGACCAGACCTTTTTCCTTTAATCTTTCTCATTAGTTTTTCTGCCATGGGACCAATTAACTAAAGATGGTCTTTTCATGGGAAGAAGCTCAACAGAAGCACCCTGCCTGCAGAGACAACCGGAGGAAGCTAGGTATTTGCTGACAAATGGGAATTGACGTTAAGCCCGAGTAACATTAACTGGTGGGTTTTATTGGCTGAAAGAGAACAATCTCATGGTGGTTTTCTTCTCCAGGCTTTCAGGCTGAGTGGATAAGGTTGCAAAGAGCAAAAGGGTTCTGATCACGCAAAGGTGCTGTTAAACAGATGGCAGGAGACCAGTGAAGAGAATGGCACTGGTCAGCAGATGGGGAAATGATCATGCATGGGACTGTGCATAAAACTCTTTCTTGGTCTGTTTTTGCTTTTCAGTCAAACACAATGTTTTAGGAACAAAACAAAAAACTCTGCAGTCCAGCACATTAAAAAGGAAAGAAACAAAAGTTTACATATTTTTTTTAAATAAGTTCCACGTACTTGAAGTCATTCTTCTGGGTCTGAAGCTTTTCATGGTTGTTCTCTTTGACAGATGTTCTTTTGTCAAAATGTTGCAGTGGACTGATTTGATGGAGGCTCAACAGGGGGCGGTCTTGCACAAGTATTGCCCGTCTCTCTCTCAGCATGAACCTGTTTGTGGCTGCATCCAAAAAAGTCCGTCTACTGTCGATATCTAATGAATACACTTTAAAAATCCATAAAATATGCACAGTATAAAAAATGTGTGAGAAATATTTTTTCGCAACTACTATTAAATTTTGTTTTCAAAACTTTTCTGATCAGCTTGAATTAAAACTCAGAAAAAGAGAAATGTTATGTTTCTGAAATATATTATATATATGTAAATAATATATAATATATAAAATATATATATATATTTTTTATATATTATATATATATAATTCTTTTGGAAACAGCTGTTTACTTTTTTTGCTCATTTAATCGGTGTGAGTGAAAAATTAAAGGACAAGCTTTTAACTATCAAAATAAGAGTTTTGTCGGGATGAAAAGTTGTGTTGAGGGCTCTGCAGGATGTTCTCACAGTATTTTAAAAGTGAAACAGAGCAGAAAAGGGTCTCCAAAGCATCGAAAATGATCTGTTTGTGCTTTTTCAGGCGCGTTTACGGAAGGATTCATCTGCTCCACTTTGAAAAAGCAACAACCTTGAGGTGAGACATAGGCATAACCCCCACTCCTTTTTTTTTTACTAATTGAGCGTTTCTAGAAAAGGGGTGCAAATTCGGGTAAAAAGAGTGTGATGTGGAGGAAAGTTTGACGGAGGTCTTCTGGTTGACAAACAGCCTTCCCGAGAGCTGCTGCAGAAGGGAGGATGAGTAAAAACGTGTGGGTGGAGAAGTGGGGGCTCTGAAACCACATAGGTAAGAATGACAGGTTTGTCTCCCCCTTGCTTTGACAGCAGCCTGTGGACCTGACATCCTGTCTGCCGACGTGCACACAAACACAGCAGCGCGCGGAGACGCACGCAGACACAGAGGGACTCCAGGCCAGCAGCCCCGCGCCTCCAGCTGAGGAGCGTCCGAGAGGGCCTGAGGTAAGCTGCAGCACTTCCAATTAAGGTGGAAAACATGCAGAATGTCAGCAGGTGCGACTGGAGGCAGAGGAGCAAAGCTTCACCGCTGCAGATGAGGAGGCCTTGAAACATGCAAGACTTTCCTGCTTTATGGCGCATTTAATAAACCTACATAGCTGTGGTTGATCATTAAATAAACATGTCTGTCAGTAAAATAATTATTGGGGCTATGAAGGACATATTTCCTAACAACAGCAACAAATATGAAAATCATAATTTATGTCAAAATTATAATCTCAGCTAAACTTCTTCGTGATTTCACAAGAACCATGTCATCAAACTCGTAAGCTCTGCTGTTCTCTATTAATAATTCCTGTAAGACTTCTCATCTGCACTTGCTGTTATTGAAAGAGGAGTGTCGGCCATTACAGGCTTGGCAGCTGCGCTCAACTGCAGCTCCGATCCTCCGTGGGAGTCATGTTATCATAGAGGATGATGGCGGCTGCAGGGACTCGGGGTGGGACCAAAGGGCAAGGCATTAACTCTCTGGCCCTGACACGGTCCAAACTATAAAACACACAGTAATCCTATAGCACAGAACAGCGAAAAGAAAAACTGTAAAACAGAGGCCAAGGCGGCCTGTCAGGTCAAATTCCAGCTTCCTCTGGGGTCGCTATAAATTTAATATTGATCCCCGAGTCACATTTTAATAATATGGTCATCACAGAAGAATTAAACACAAGGAATCACCTCAGATTCACCTCAAGCAGCGGATTCCTTCATCATGAATGTGCGGCATCGGTAGGACGCATGTAATGCCGCACATTCATGATGAAAAACCTTCAGCGAATACAATCAAATCGGGGCTTCGCTTTGAATTTTGTCAAGAAAAATATTTTATTTCATTTAAAAAATATTTTTTAAACAAAAGTCAAGGTTTTGTCTAATCCGTCTCCATTGGTTCAGAGCTTTTGACGGTGGATGGGGTGATGTGAAACCCAACAGAAACCACAAGCATGTGTGCATTCAGTGTTCTGCAGCTCTGAGAAAACGAAAATTAGGCTCTCGATCATCTGGATGCCTTGCTGCATCTCACGTTGTGCGTTTGCTCCCACGTGAAACTACTTTGGTGTCCTGCATTCATTATTTTCAAACGGTTTCTGTTTTTATCCTAAAGTCTGGGTGTTTTTTGTTTTCTTTTCTTTTTTTTAAGAGCGTGCGCACTGAAAAGCACCATCCCTCTGTTTCATTTGGTGAATCTCAAAGACGTCGACATGAATTAAAATGTGCGTAAAACCAAACCAGACAAAGCAGCACCGACGTTTCAGGAGTATCAGTTTATATTTGGGGGGTTGAACACCAGTAGGCGGCGCTGCAGACCTGCGCTCTGCCTCCCATCCTCAGGCAAAGGCAACAGCGGCGACGTCACCTCCGCACTTTACATTTTTAACCTTAAACTTACTATTCTGAGCTGTCAAGCATCAAGGGTGGAAAAAAAACTAAACTAATTATATAAATTAAAAACAATAAAACACAGGAAGATCACACAGATACGATTTTTTTCACGACCACAAACAGAGTTTTTTACAAAAATGTATAACTTTTTATTTGTCAAACAATAACTGTATTATATTAAGTTAAATGAACTAGAAATTTATTTTAAAATATCAGGCGAGCGTTCGCAATGAGCGGCTGCACTATAAAATTACATGTTTCAGGTCACAATAAGAAGGAATGATTACAAATTAAAATGTATATAAATTCGAAATAAGAAATTCTCTGAATAAATCATAAACTGAAAATGTCCATAATTCTAAAATGTGTCCTCTGGATTAGTTTTATGAGGTTCGGGTGGAGATTTTGCTGAACAGAGTTTTGGCCTGTGACCTTTTTTGCGTGTCTTCAGTCCCGGTTTTGTCCTTTTAGTTCCACAGTGGTTTAGAAATGTGCAGACAAATAATAATAGATAAAATTATGTCCGACGATATTCTAAAATGACTATCCATTAATGGATTTAGTAAATATTCCTGGTGGTTTTTTTTTAAAGTAAAATGTGATTTTATTGTTTGCTGTCTTAATTCAAAATGTCCTTGCAAAAAATGTGAAATTGTCTATTTAAAGCTTTTCAGTGGAACAATTTCAAATCTGTTTTTTTCTCTCACGTGTTTCCGTGTGGCCTGACGCTGATGAGCAAATGGAAACAGAACGGTTCAAAGCCTTTTTAATCAAACTGTGATTAATCCATTTTATTTTTTTTACATCACAGCCATTTAAATTTTTTTGGATCACCTGATTTTTTTTCTCTTAATAAATTGATTTTATGGGAATCATGGAAGTCCTCTCCATTTGGCACCAGAGCGCTGGGGATCTGCTCGTCTTCCAGAGTGTGAAGCTGGAGGGAAAACGTTCCCCAGGGTTCCCCCCCCCCCCCTGCTCTGAAGCATGTCTCAGGAGAAGCTGGAGCATTAAGCTCGTCTGCATGGAGGACTATAGGTGTCAGGCAGTTAGCTGAACACGCTTCTCTACTATGGTCTGGAGCCTCAGTTGCTATCCAAACACAAATAAACAGAGGGGAACATTGGAGTTAATGACAGAGGAGGGGGTCGGAGGCGTGTCGGAGGGCGGGCTGTGCGCTCAAGACTCCCGAAGCCCTAAAAAGTGAAGAACCGCACACTTCCAGCCCCAGCTCCGGACGGAACTCCCACGCCGCTGCTGTCTGTCCCGCAGACCTCTCCGTGTCTCTCTGCAGCGTTTCACAACTTGTCACTCCTCTGCAAAAGTCCGAGGCTTCAGAGCTGGCCGCATGGCGACATGAAAGTTTCATGGACTTGGATCCTGGAAAGGTTTTAGCGCTTTATTGGAGCTCGTCGCCTGTGTAGTTTCTGTGGATTACTGACACACCGCAGGACCTTTGGCGGCTTTTTATTGGGGTAAGATCCTGTTTGGCAGAGTACATGTCAGTCCTGCAGAGGGAAGGGAACCAGCCTCTCTCAGATCACTATTTTATTGCTGAGAAAATCTAAACGCTGCTGACCACACGAATCCGAGCCAAACTGTGTGGGCCAGTCCTTTGTGACGGGAAAATCACAAAATGTGCAAGGTTGAATGGTTAGAGCTCACTCACGATTTCCTCATTAATTTTACTCTGCAGCCAAATAAAACAAACAAGAAGTCAGTAAAGATACATTCCGTATCTTTCTAAATAATGATACCACTAATAATCAAATGTGGTCGGTGCTGTCAAAGTGTAAATGAGGTCCAAAGGTGAGCAGAGAAGCGGCTGAGCGCAGCGCTGCAGATGACCAAAGAGCAAGTGCTTTCGCGGCCATTCCTGCTGCACCTGTGCAGGAAAAGCTCCCGCCGGCCCGCTGCGCTGGAGCAGCATGCGCCCCACTACTTCAAAGTTCTGTCCAGCAGAACCAACGACCCGGTTACAACAGTTAAGGCGCCTTTTCAAATTCTCCTCTTCAAAATCCCAGTGACACAAACTGGAAGATTGTTTCAGATTTAAAACAAAAATGATCTGCTAGAAGATTTCCGTGACTCCATGCCCTGATGGAGTGGGACCGCCGTGGTTCTGCTGGGTGACCGCCAGACCCACTTTCACCAGCTGGAGCTCTGGGCTTTTCCATAGCCTGCCATGCGTAAAACCACGGATCCAGAATTCAACAGTCCAGGTCTGTTTATCTCAAATAGGGACAGATAGTTTTCCCTTTTATTGCAGCCAAATATAGTTTAATTGAAAGGCTGGCCTATAAATCCCCAGAGGTTCAAATTCTTAGATGAAGTCCATCGTGTATAAAAATAAATAAACTTCTTCATGTGGAAGAAATCGACTCTAAAAGAACTCGAGTGGTGAATAAAACGAGCCACAAACACACCTGAGTCTTGTGGTTAGGAGTCCTCTTTTCATGGAGTGTGTGGCTCCTGCTTTATCGCCGCAGGAGTTGAACCAGCAAATGTCTCGTTTAGCAGAACAACTGTTTGCGTCGTGAAACATTTCCTCCGAAGCGCCTCCTGTAATGACTGCGCGCGTTTCACAGCCCATCAGCCGGTGTGATCTGAAAGGACACTGCGGTGTCAGCCAGCGCCATGTGAAATGTTATTACAGCCACTCCACATAATTAGCCGATGGTTTCGATGAGTGATTTATTTTGGTAGCATTGTTCTGAGGCTGCACCCCCACTTCCTTTCTGAAAATATTCTGTTTTGTAATAACAAATCAAATTATATCCTGGTCAACAGTGTTCCTGCTGTTCATAACAGAAGATTTGGTTTTAAATTTGTGGTTCAGGGGGAGATATTTGTAGTTTTTGTGAAAGTCTTGTAAGCAGATGAAAATTACTTGTGACATTAAACTGTTAGAGTGATCTGTACATGAAGGCCTTGTTTTTGCTCATAACAGCCCAGTTTGAACTTGACTTTAACACACAACCTTATTTTTTCTGTCTTTTCCTCTCATAGCTCAGGGCTTCCAGTGTTTCTTCTGCAGAGGACTGAGCCGACATGGGGAGCAAGGCCCTGCACGCTCCGATCCCCCTGCACCCTGCTCTTCAGCTCACAAACTACTCCTTCCTGCAGGCCGTCAACACTTTCCCCGCTGACCAGCTGCAGGGACTGTACGGCCTCAGCGCGGTGCAAACCATGCACATGAACCACTGGACTCTGGGCTATCCGCACATGCAAGGACTGAGATCCACAATCACGGCAGCCGCACAAGGCCTGGTTGACCCCAGGATTCCTTTCCCGGCTTTACCCTTCACAGCCGCGCAGCTCTTTCACCCAAAACAAGCCGGCGTGACGCACGGAGTCCCGTCGCTGCACAAGGACAGGCCTAGATTTGACTTTGCCAACCTGGCTCTGGCTGCGACTCAGGAGGACCCGCCGAAGGCTTCAGACCTGGCAAAGTTGGCATCGGGACTTGGAGGAACCATATCCGAGTTGAGCAAGCTGTCCCCGGACAGAAAACCCACGCGGGGCAGGCTCCCGTCCAAGACAAAAAAGGAATTTATTTGCAAGTTTTGCGGCAGACATTTCACCAAATCCTACAACCTGCTCATCCACGAGAGGACCCACACAGACGAGAGGCCCTACACCTGTGATATTTGCCACAAGGCATTCAGGAGGCAAGACCATCTCAGAGACCACCGGTGAGTCACGCTCCGGCCCCGCGCATTCCTGCCTCAGTGCAGGGGCCAGAGCTCAAATGAAATCATTGTTGTACCATCATGGCAGCGTGGGCGGATACTGATTGTCATTTATTGTCAACAGATATATCCACTCCAAGGAAAAACCTTTCAAATGTCAAGAATGTGGGAAAGGATTCTGTCAGTCTCGAACACTAGCCGTCCACAGAACGTTACACATGCAGGTGAGCTCATTAAATCTGCATCCGTTCAATGTTCTGAATTATCAGCTGCGTGGATGGGGATAATAATGAAAAGAAATTCTGTTTATCGTCGGTTTGAAGCAGAAAGTGGGTTGTGAAGTAATACAATGTGCAAATCAGGGGATTTTGAGATGAATGAAAGATACATCTGTTAGATATTCTATACAATTGAAGGGAATAATCCTTTGCTTGCTTTAAATCTAAACAGGAATCTCCACACAAATGCCCCACATGCGGAAGAACCTTTAATCAAAGAAGTAACCTGAAAACTCACCTTCTCACCCATACAGACATCAAGCCCTACAGCTGTGGCCGCTGCGGAAAGGTGTTTCGGCGCAACTGTGACTTGCGACGGCACAGTTTGACGCACAGCCCACACCAGGACTACTAGCCTGGACAAACTAAAAAATAAAAACGGACTAATGGATGGACAAAGCAGCGACTTTTGTGCTTTTAGAGACTGCAAATCAGGACACGTTTACCGGCACATTTAAGCGGGGGATTTGGTTGCACCTCATGTGGAACGCAAGCGGAGCCGCGTCCTGATCCAGCTTCCTCCCCGCTTGTAAATAACTATATCATGTACAGAACGTTGTTGTTTTTGTATTATTTTTTCCCCTGTCATTGAAATGATAAAAGTGTCAAAACAAACATAAAGTAAAAGTATGTCAAATTGTATTTAGAAATAAATATCATCACAGTATTCGCAGTCCTTCTGTTTTCATTTCATTCCCCCTCTGCAAGAGGAAGAAGCGTTCGGGACAGCAGAACAGCTGCAAACTAGTTCGAGTGTTCACCATTACGTCTGTGCGCAAACGCAGCGCCAGCGGCGCAGGAGAGCCGATAGGCTGCCAGGTCAGCAGGTGTCCTGCGTGCGTGCGTAAAGGGAGCTGCAGGTAACACCGCGGGACATCCAGACGAGGGAGAGCTTATAGGACATGATGGTCATGTTAAAAAAAGCAAAAAACCTCTGGAATTCTTTCTGTTATTTGTTTTTTTTTTTCCTTTTTGGAAATTTGTGAAGTCATTTGGAAGCTGCACGCGCAACCAGCAGGGTGAATCCAGATAAATAATTAAATAGGTGCATTGGTAAAATCGTAAAGATCATGACTTTACTGCGAACCCAATATTGCAGAAAACGCTCTTTAACAGACAACCTGAACAAATAAGCTTTATCACCGCCAGTTAGATACTGAGCTTTTCGAAAAAATCACGGACAAGCTATCAGTTATTGCACCTTCCTGTTTTGATTGATTTTTAAAAACTTTACCAGATACTTTTCTAATTTTTTAAACGTAACAGTAATTTAAATTTATTTTCTAGAGTTTAATTTTTGGCTTTACAATGAATTCCAATGAAAACGCGGAGATAGGCTTGTTCCCATAAACTGGGTTTCAGCTGGACCACAGCAAACAGAATGAACTTAGAATTCCATGTAGAACTTTTCTTTTCTTTTTTTCTTCTTAAAAATATATTTTATATTTTATAATGTTATCAGTCGAACAGGAGAACGAAAGGCTGCCTCGGTGTCCATGCAGCTCTGCTCCAGTGTTTCATGGCCTTTAAACGCAGCAGAAGGATCAGCATTTGCGGGCTCTTTTACTAAATCTTCACCATGACGGGTCAAATAACTGCTATTTGTTTCTGATGCTCACAAATCCAGTCTGGCCCAAATGGTTGAAATAATAGCAGAACAATTAAAACAGCGCTAAAAGCTCCTGTGAGGCCATAAACTAACAGAGAAGCAAAGAAAATGTCCAACAATTTTTATCAGAGGAGGAAATGAACTATTTCGAGTTGTCTCATCTTCTTCAGTTTTTGTTTCTTTGTTGATTGATAAAGACAGCTAAAATGTGTCATATAAAAGTCTCAGTAAAACAATAATAATAAAAACAATCATAACGCGGAAATAATCTTTAAAAGCAGTTGTACTAAAGCCAAAGAGAAAAGGGTAATTTCAAAAAAGCAGGAGCAAAACGTATAAAGCAGGAGGCAAAAACTACAATAATGTTGAATTTCTTCAAATATAGTTAAATAAAACAGATTTAGTCAAATATCACAATTTCACATTAACTTCCAGTGCTCAATTATTCACCCAAAATGAGTCCAAATAAAATGCCACGACTATACTACTACTACTACTACTACTACTACTACTACGATTACTACTATTGTTATTATTATTATTATTATTATTATTATTATTATTATTATTATTATTATTATTATTATGTTGTGTTGTTGTGTTATTAAGCATTGCTTTAACACTGAGGTGGAATTTTCATTGCGCACCTGTTGGAACAACTGCCGGTGTTGGTGAAGGGAAGGAGCGTGACGCGGACGGCCTGTCCAGCTCCTTTTCTGCCTTTTGTCACCATCTGTGCGTTCTAGAGGACAACCTGGGCCGGAACTGACCTCAGAACTGACTCGGTGCGGGTTCTCAGAGCTCGCGCTCTGTCGCACGGGAGCGCGGCTGGCATGCAGCCGACTAAGGCGCATGTGTCCCGAACCTGGAACGCAACTGTCGTCGGTGGCGCTGACTGAATGAAGGCCATTGAGATGAAAGAAGATTGGGCTATTTAAAAAAAAAGGGTGTTATAAAAAGTAAATTAAAATGAAAACGAAAACACAATATGTTTGTGACAAAAGCTTCTTTTCCCAGAATGCCAGAAGGGTGTGTGCTAATAATAATAATAATAATAATAATAATAATAATTAATAATAATAATAATAATAATAATAATAATAATAATAATAATAATAATAATAATAATAATAATAATAATAATAATAATAGAAAAAAAGAAAGGAAAAAAAAACATGATGGTTGGAGTACATTCTTCTTACCTGGAAATATTTTTAATGTTATTAATATTTATGTTGCTTTGTTGTCAGTGTTGCGATGTGGGGTCAACTATACTTGGGCTTTATTTAGATTTATTTTCTTTACTCTAAGTAACACCCCAAACATTTCAGTGAGTATTATTTTCAATAGCCTTTTAAAAATGTAAAAAAAAAATGTAAAAGAAAAAGTAAAAATTTAAAAAATCAAAAATGTATCCCTCCGTTCGCCATAGGTACATCAAAGATCATTCATAACATACTAAAAATATTGACATTAAATCACCTGCTAAGCGACACCCAACATATTCACTAACATTACTTAACTTTGCTTTAATTTCCTAGCCAACACGATGATCAATGTTCGAAATACAAATTTCCAACGGCCCTGAAACGCAACACCAGTCCTACGGAAGCCGTAAAGGTTTCTGCCTATGACGTTTCGGCTACAACAGATGAAGGATGTGGCTGACGTTTGATAGCGGGATTAAAATGGTTTGTTAAACAACCAAAATCAAGACAGATCCACGGATTGTGGTCGGGGACTAGAGTAAGGAGGACTTACGTATTTTTGTCTTCTTCGGATGGAGTTTTAGGAAGACTCCTTTCGGATGTAGGTTAGCCTCTAGCCTAGCGTCACATTTCTGCTAGCAGCTAGACTTTTAGATAACAACACTACGTAAGAGTACAATTTTAGTTCAAATTTGTCATTATACTGCGAAATAAATTTCTATTAAACGTCATTTGTGTCTTAGCTTTGGTAACATTCACTGAGAATAAAGCCATTTTGGTTAACAAACTGTTAAGGAGTCAAGTAAGTAAACTGCTGCTAGCCAGAGAGCAGAAATAAACATACTCTGGTCTTGTCAGTTTGTTGTTTTTAAACTTATTCTAATGTTTCAGGCACTGGTTTAAATGAAATTTCGCTACATGACATGCTGTTAAAATTTAAAGTGAAAAAAGCACTTTTAAGCTGCCACTTTATTCGGGCAGAACAGCAGCAACGGCACAGGACAGGTGTAAACCATTGATTCCAGTTTCTTTCTGAGGAGGACGGCTTTGCTGCAGCTAACCTTTCCGTGCTACTATAATAACCTTTGTCTAGAAAATGCATACAATTGGTGAGAGTCACCCAATGGATAGAGCTTGACATTGGGTTGTTGACAGGTGAGAAGATGTTGGAGTCATACGTCACCCCGCTCCTGATGAGCTATGTGAACAAGTACATCAAGAACCTGAAGCCTTCTGACCTGCAGCTGTCTCTATGGGGGGGCGACGTGGTTCTCAGCAAATTGGACCTGAAGCTGGATGTACTGGAACAGGTACTGCATGATTAATGATAATGGCGTTTTGTGTACACGAAGAATGAACATTATGATGGTAACTTTAGTTGTTTTTACTGCTAAACAGATGAAAGGAGGATTATACCTGTTTTTACAGTCACCATTGACTGTGTATAAGTGACCTCTCCCCCCTGCTGTTCCAAACAGGAAGTACTTGCTGGCTCCAAGAAGCCAAAATTGAACAAACAATTCTATCTGGTAAATGTCCGGATTTTATTAACAAAATATTATATTCGTAAAACTATATTTTGCAAAAAAACTCTAAATTTCTTTGAATGAATTGCTCAAATTAAACATTATGTTAACACTATGTCTCTCAGCACCAACAGAACAGGAATTTAAACCCATCATCTGCTTCAGCTTTACAGCTTAATGTTACTTTTGATTTTGTTGTTGTTTTTTATTTTCGTAACCCCCCTGGCAGTCCATAGAAAAACTGATGTACAGTATATTGTTCTTTACAGTATGTCATGTTCTGAATAAAGTAAAATTAAAATAAAGGAGGCCACAATCCCATAGAATTCTTCAGAAAAATGAACAGCTATTACTCAGAGATTATATTTGTTACAATATTTGTTGGAGTATTTTCCTGGGACCCTCCCCCAGGAAAATATTGAAAGTTAGGGCCTTAATGTGCGTTTTCCAGGCATCTGGAGCAGTATTTCAGATACTTATTTAAAGCGGTAGAGAATGGGGGTTTACTACTTCACTTCTACCATATCGCTGTCGACAAGTATGATTTCCCCCAAACATTTTCCCTCTGACTGCTTATCAGAATGGCAATAAAAGTTCTGACGTGGTCTGGCCTTTTGACTGATCAGCTGCTTTAACATCCTAGAAGAACATGTAAACAAAACCGCATAACAAAGCATTTCCTAGAACTCACAGGCAGAGGGAGTGGTGAATAAAAGTTTACTCTTAGCCGCGACTACAAAAAAAAAATAGGCAAGAGAGCCCGTCTGACTTATTCAACAAAATAATTAGAATTATGTTCAATCAATAACAATCTTTTTAAAAAATTCACAGTTACACCAAAAAGACAGTGCAGAGATATATAAACAGAAATGTAACCAAATCTAAGAACCTTACTCAGATTTCTGCACCAATAACCGCATCAATAACAACTAGAAAGAAGAAAGCGCTATCGCCTAAAGGCGGCACAACAATGACCTTTCTCTGTGATGCCAACGGCTGATGTCAAGGACGATTGCAGCCTCGCTTATGTTTCGACCAATCGACCTAGCAATGGCCCTTTGCCGTTTACCAAAACCAAAATGACTGCTTCCAAGAAGTAAACAAGGACAGAAAATTTCTAAAAGTGAACATGACTTTATTATTACTACATTATCCAGGGATAATTTGCTGCGAGATAGTAAATGAAACTTTTGTTCGTCATCAAAAAGTAGCCGGTGACTCCTTCACTGGTGGCTACTTTTGAGGCCCCTGCATTCAGTTCCTATTCCAATTCCTATTTCTACCTGAATGTATTCTCATGGATCCCACATTCCTGTGTTCATCCTCTCATGTTCTAATAAACGCAGCTATTTGTTGAGTCTCTGGAACCACTAGTGGGACGTCCAAACGGCCTTGTGTGGGTCACTTAAAGGAACTTACCAGCTTTTGTCAAATTGAACACAGATCTTTCTCGATAAAAATAAAGAGGTTCAAAGGCATAATGACGTTATGCTATTCTTTTGTTTAATGTTCTCAGTGGAAAGTACACTGTGTGCAGATTTAATATGATCGTGTCTGGACCTGTTCGTTAATGTTGATCATTTCATGAAGTAGCTGAACAGTAAGCCCTGATAAGTGCTTCCAACATCCTCTTGATTGGATGGAGTAGACGCGGTGCCGCCACACTTCAGCACAGTTGTGGTTAGTGAGCCTTATTCTAGGGCTTTGTTAACTAAGTGTCAGAACCTACAAAATGTGCACTTTTAGCAGGTGCAAATGTGGTTTACAGCGAAGTATGAGTTGTCTGTCAAAGCATCTTTGACTCTGCATCTTCAAGGTGATGCTACAGGAGATTCAGCGCTGTTGGCAAACCTTTTAGACTTTTTGAAAGTTTAGTTGAACACTTCATTTTTACATTTTGCTGTTAGAACTGTGATTGGTTAGATGCTCAATTTTGTGAGTTTTTCTTTTTCTTCAAGGTTCACTTTGTTGCTTGAGGCTGTGCTCTATCTGAAAATGAATGGGATTAAATCTAAGAGGGCATGAGATGGTTGTTCTGCCGTCATAGCATCCACAAAAATTTGATGCTTAAACCTCCGAATGTTTAACAGTTTACCTGTTAAAAGCGAAGAGTATCACAGTAGATGTTTGTCTTAAACAGTTCAAAAAAATGTTATTAAGTTTAGCTAAATACTCGATCAGTATAAAAAAAGTGCTTCTAAAAGAAAAAACAAGGTCTGCTAATCGATTCCTGCATAGATTCTGCCTAATTTTAGACATCATTCCTGCATTATGGCTGCAGTACAGCACTTCAAATTGCTTTAGTGCTCTTAAGGCAGTTTTTCTACTTTTTTGGGCCAATTAAAAAAAAAAACAGCAAATTTTGTTCTGCATACAGCAACAGTTGTAATTTCTATTATGAATCAATCTGACACAATAAAAAACTAACTAGATACACATTTTTAGTAGAATATATTCTGGCAGACAAAACTCTATTATAGTGAATGAGCCACCAATAGAACAACTATTTCATTTGAAGCTCAGCTGACACTTGAAATGACAACCTGACCCATCAGTTGATCTCATGAAAGTCAAGGATCTGTGGATTCTGTTTGGTCAATGACACAGAGAAAGGCTCTGCGCTCCAGTCTTTAAACACAAGATGATAGTAAGTCAGCAACAAGTAATCACAATACTAACAACAAACTATCATCATGACGGCTGCTCTCCAAGATAGAGATGAAAAAAGGAAGGTGAATGAAGAGGCAGACATGGAGAAAAGTAAGAAGAAGATGAACTGTCCACAGCTGACTTATCTGAAATGTCAGATTCCGAAGATATGGAAAAACAGAAATAAAGGAAGTCAGAGGCAGGCTTAGTTGTCAAGACATCAATTAGCAAGAAGCAACTCTGCATGACCAATATTTCTTTAAAATACCACAAACTGTTTCCTATAACCATAACTATTTCCCTAAACTCAAAACTCAATGTATATGTATAAAAAAAGAGCTCAAAAGTAGTTTTGAACGCTTAGGCAGTTGCTTTTAACTGGACTTGTTTTAGATGAACAGTTATACCAGTTATAAATAAATAACAGTTATAAAAAAATCTTAGCACTCATGACATGTCTTGCAGCTTGTGGTACTTTTCTTACAGTTCCTAGCCTAAAATGAGAATTTGTCTCAGCTTTAACTTGTTTTTATAAATTAATTTAGATGAAAGCCGTTTACAGTTTATTTTGCCTCACCTCTTGTGTACAAACTGCTCCAAGTGTCTGAGATTGATCAAGTGATTTGGTTTCTTAGCATGAAACCAGCTCTCTGTAACTACAGAGGGTTTGGACATCCTGTTTTTTTTGGGTAAATGTTTGCCAGAGAAAGCGCCTTCCTCTAAGATCATATTTTCAGGTGAGACACAACACTCAAGTTTAAAAAAACCAACAAAAACAGAAGTAGAATCCATTAAAGATGATGCACCTGTGAGACTGTGGAGGAGTGCAAACCTGGTTATTGTGAAGAAGTCTGGAATTGGATTTGGTCTTTACACCAGCATTTGCTTTCCTTTTATGGTTACTAAACAGTAGATTTTTTTTGTGGTGTTTTGGGGATACTATGTGACATAGATTACTAGATTACAGATATTTCAATAACACCCTCATTTCTGTTTTTTATGTTAAGCTCACATCCACCTGTGATGTTTAAAATGTTTATAATTCTTTGACTTATCTTTTAACTTTTTGTTTCTGCATAGGAATTGAAGCTACCCTTTACATTCATGAGTGGCCATATCCATGAGCTGCGAATCCATGTACCTTGGACCAAACTGGGGTCAGAGTCTGTCGTAATAACCATCAACACCATGGAGTGCATCCTGAAGCTGAGAGATGGAGCCCAGGTTCGTTCTTGATGCATTACTTTTAATTGATGAGGCCGAACCGAATGTATATCCAATGCAATGGACACCTAACACTTGGACTTTATTGTAGTTATTGACATTGAATCCAACAAAATGACACTTTTGCTCCCATAATTTGCTTGTGTACATCTATGAACATCTTTGTAAGATGGTTAACATGTTTTTTAAACACTTCAGTGCTGTGAGTCTGAAAGATAAACTTCTGTTTTCAGTTTATGAGGAAAGAAAAGCCCTACCCTTCAAACTTTTGCTAAAATGTGTTATGTTATACAAAAAATATAGATACATAGTAATACAATAGAAGTTAGATTTACCAGGCATAACATACCTGAAGGTTATTCTCTTGGCAAAGAAAGTAAATGTATCAGTACATTTAAAATGATCTGAAATTTGACTTTAAGGACTGTCTTATTTCAACTGTTTTTTTGCTTTAACCGTTTGAGTTAGTGGCTTCTTTCATCTAACATAACTCAAACTCCATACAATGAGTATGTCCCTGTCCCAAATAATAATAAATTATTAACAATGTTATAATTCTAGACAAAGAAAACATGCAGGAATGCTGTAAAACAATCCAAAAATATGGATTTAGGAAGAAAAAAAACACTTCCACAGTGTCAAGAATAAAAAATAAAGAATAAACATGGAAAAAGATTGGTATAATGGTCTGTACATCGTTGGGCTAAAGCATGAATTGTTAACATGGGAGTCAATGGGACATTGTTCTGCTTTGAAGCCAGCCTCCACTGGTTATTTGAGGAACTGCAATATTTGGTATTACCCAGGTTTGCTTTGGATCCAAGAATGGAAGGTTGTAGGGCTTAGTTGGAAAATCTTTTTTAAATCACCATGTATTTTTAGAAATTATAAAGTTAAATTACTACAATTAAAGAGAATTAGATACTTTTCTATCTATCAGGTTTGTTGACTATTTTCACATTTAGAATATGAATTTAAAATTTTCTTTCATTAGCCAACAGCTAATCCTTTATCAAACTTTGATTAATATAAGAAAGTCAGAATTGGGTAACTGCAAAGGGAGGTGAAAAACTGGATGAGAAATGTCAGCCTATTTAAATTTTTTTGTATTAATTTTACTTACAAATGTTTACTTTTTCTTTGACATGTTTCTGGGACCTTCTTTCTTTTTGGTAGTTATATTCTTACTTTATTTTTACCACCCACGCAGTGAAAAAAAAATTGAAAGTGTAGCTCACTACTGGCCCTTTATAAAGAAAGGTTGAAGTTTCGAGGCCAGATGGCCCAGAAGAAACACATTTCAGGGGAAGGCAATTATAGCTAATTATATAGACTGCAGCAAAAAGATTTGTAACACATGAGCTTGAGCTCCCCAGAACTAATGGTAAATATCATGCAGGTGGCTACTGCTCATGCGATCAGGTTTCTTGTTCAGTGGAAATTTAAACTCATTTTTTATGCTTCATACACAGCTTAGGGTCATGTACCAATACCAGCTCTGATGTAGTCTCAAAACAACCATTTGTTACAGATGTTTTCTGAGGGGCTTTCAGTTTAGAAAAGATTTTTGGGGAATTGCAAATGACATTTGGACAAATTATTCAGTGATATATGCACCCAAGAGACATCATTTGGTGTAAAGCCAAACTCACAAGAGAAGTCCTTTTAGCATGTGGAATTCAAATGAATGCACTATACTTATCCTCTCTTTTATGGAAGACTATATTACAACTATTTCTGTTAATAACAACAAAAGTTATTGATGAATGTCTACCTTCTTCGTACTTCTCTTGAGACTACATAATATGTTACAATGCATGACAGGCTTTGCTGAAATTATCAGATTTTAACAAAATGCAGGAAGGTGCCTAATTTCTCATAGGTTTATGTAACAAATTGGCAATAATAGTTCTCCTTGGAGCCTTCATATGTTTGGCTCGATGCCCCAAAAGATACTTAGAACAAGCGAAGAAAATCCTTCATTTTAAGTTTCTAGTGTTTCTAGAAAAGACAGAAACTTTGTGGCTTGCCTCACACAGCCAAAGTGTGGAAATGATAAATGATATCATTAATATGGTTTGTTTTCATAATTACAGTTAAAGGCTGAGTGCTGGCCTGTAAAAACATCCGCACATCTATTGAAGTTCATTAAGGGCTCTGTAATTTGACCGGAATTATTTGGACCTTTCGACGTTCACGTTTCCCCTTGAGAGGAACTGGGTACTATTGAGGATATTCAGATTGCCCAATAGAGCCCATCTGCAAAGCACCAAGAGCAGTTTACAATTATAGTTTCCAGCTAATGTGGAAATTTGGGCATTTAGCAGCAGTTGGAGATTACAACTCCTACTGACAGTGTAATTGCTTAAAATAAGCTCTAATAAGGATTGCACTGGAACACGTATGTTGAGGAAAAGATGTTTTCCACTTTATAATTTTATTTTTACAAACTGGGGCCCATTTGCAAACATTTATACTATTTTGCTCTCAAAGTAAGATGTTTTTTCTAGTTATCTTAAACAAATCATTTCTCATTTAAAATCGGTTACTGTTCAATTTAAATAATTAGGATATATTTTTGTTGAAAAATGATGTACAGATTTAACTATTATAGCACAGCTTCCTATTTCATAAAGTTAAAAGCTTTATGTAAAACCCAGTGTACCACGAGACATACTAAAAAAAGCTTCTGCTTAGTTATAAACTTTTTTTTAACTTATCAGCAAATATCTTAACAAATTCAACAACATATTGAAGCAAAGTTTTCATCAAGCCGCTTGGATTACTCAGATTAGATAAGGATCTGTGAAGCCATGCAGAGATTTAACATATCATGGATATTTTATATGAAGTAGTGTTGATGGAGTGCAAAAGAGGTAACTTTTGAAGGTACAAATAATACACCCATGTGAGTTTTCTAAAACACATAGACATCTTTGCTAAAATCTGGCATAAAAATATTTCCACCTTTCTTTCCATTAAATGCTGTTGACAGTTATACTCGCAGGATGTACATTGCAAACCTTATTAAAATACTAAGACAATTATAGTGTAAAGATTTAGTATCCACTCAGTAAAAAAAAGTATTTCACTGATGTTCAAACCGGATTCATCATCCAGTCAAGAAGACATTGTATATTATTGACACGTTGAATACCAGGTCTGGGTTTAAAAATATAATTGAGCCTTGTGATGGACTGAAAAACTGTCAGGGTGAACCCCACCCATCCATAGTTGGGGAGACTCCAGCAACCTTTTAACTCTGACCGGTAATGAAGCGGGTTTAGAAAATGGATGAAGTGGTCTTAAAGACAAATCATGTTTCAGTGAGTTTTAAATGCAAGAAATCAGAATTTTAATCATTAAAGTTTTACCATTATTCATTTTATGTCACATGAGAAGTGTTTTAGATAACCAAATTAAATGGGTTTAGAATGGAATAAGAAAAACGAATGGATAGAAAAAAAATCACTAAAAATCACTAATCAGAATTGAATTTTGAACTTTCAAATCCAAAGAACTGATTCACCAATTTCAAAGTGAGGTACCAGAGAGTGGGGCTGCAAATCAGAAGCATAAAGGAAGTAGATGTGACCTGAACAAGGAATTTTAAAAACTGTAACATTTCTGTCATGTTAGTGGAATGAAACGTAACAGACCCAGTAGCTAGCAACCTGGAAAGATCATGGACACCAGAATGGAAGATAGTTAGTTTTATTGTCCAGGTGAAAACTAGTGAACAGGAATGGAGTTCTGTGGCTGTTGAACTGTAGCAAACTGGGAAGATGAATTTGCTAACGTGTCTTGAGGTGATGGGAGAGAGAGCAAGACCAAGGAGAGGAGGAAGGAGATGGAGGAAGTGTTGGTGTTTAGTCTATGGATGGAGTGAGCCGGAGCTGCTTGTCCTGTTGGTGTGGTAACGACAGCATGGCGTGGAGATGTGCGTGGCTGTAAGTTGTCCTTGAGTAGGACCAGACTGTGGCTGTGATGTGTTGGACCTAGGTTTGCACATATGGTAGTAGATCCTAAAGACAAGGAGGTAGCCATGAGTACACAGAAAACTTGATGTAGGTTAGACAAAACTTCATGAACTTTAAGATTAACAAGAGTACGAGGCAAAGTACTGCACTAGAGAAGCCAAATGAACTGGTGGTGAATGCTGGAGCAGGCACGGCCTAAATAGAGGTCCAGAGAAGCAGAGGTGATGAGATGAGTGTCGACTGCTGAGTCCTATCACCCCTCTACTCTTGACCTCATTACAGTTGATTGAAGGTTGGGTTTCTCGTTTTCAAAGCGTCCTCGTGCAAAACACTGAAAATGAAGTTGTTCCTAGTGCAGTGTTTCCATCAATGTATGAATGGGTCTTAAATAATATGGTAAAATGCTATTTTAGTTGACACAAATTACCATCACGAGCATCGTTTTTTCCCTTGTTGTGTTGGTAGCATACTGTATTTTAATTTTTATTCAACGTTCATTATGCTTGCAAATGTATCCACTCTATAAACTATTCTTTGTATTTTAAGTGTAACAGCAGAGTGCGGTGCTTTGTAATGTTACTGAAAGGTGTAACTGCAAACTTTTATGTAATTTTTTTTAGATGATAGACATTTTTTTATCCATTTCTATAACTTGATCAATTTCCCAGATATTTAAAATTAGGTGTGACCAGCGAAGGCGAAGAGGGAAGGCTAGACTGCAGTTACAGTAGATCATAACACTTTTAAACACTTTTTTATGAGGCAATGATAAGGGCTTAGGTTTAATGAGGAGCGCCTTTCTGGTTTTGGCTCAGCTCGCTGCTTGATCTGGGAAGTTTTATAGTCACTGAGTGCATGTGCCACTGATGTGGAGGTTCAGACTGATGCATTGCCTCAAGATGATTTGGGGAGGTGCCTTTTGAGTCTTGTTGGTTTGGCATATGATACTTTCTTCTGTCAGATTCTTTCCAAGCTATATTTAGGGCTTTACACCACCAAACCTCATTACTTTTAAATGATGGGTAATTCATGTGAATTGGGAAACCCCCATTCTAAAGGCTTGGAAACAACTTTCAGTTGTTATACTGATAGTTCTGCATCCAACTAGGCAAAAACATGTAGTTCTGACTATGTTCTAGCTTCGAAAGCATTTAAAAGCAGTGCTGGAGTCTCTGTCTGCCTGTCTCTGTTTCATCTGAATGCATCACAAAAAGTAAAGAAATTTGTATTTGGTCAATCCCATAAGAATAACATTTTAAATACTACTGCCTGTTAACTATTGGTGTTTATTTAACTTTAATTTGAATCGAAAAAGGGAACCTAAGTAATGCAGTGGCAGTGGCTCAGGCGGTTGAGCGGGTTGTCCAATGATCGAAGGGTCGGCGGTTCAATCCCCGCTCCCTCCAGCCAGCTGTCGTTGTGTCCTTGGGCAAGACACTTCACCCTACTTGCCTCCAGTGTTGCTCCACTGGCGTGTGCATGTGTATGAATGATCCCGGTGATGGTCAGAGGGGCCGTAGGCGCGATATGGCAGCCACGCCTCTGTCAGTCTGCCCCAGGGCGGCTGTGGCTACAACCGTAGCTTACCGTCACCAAGTATGAGTGAGGAGTGAATGAATAATGGACACACTGTAAGCGCTTTGAGCGTCTGGAAAAGCGCAGATAAATCTTATCCATTATGTATTGAAGAACCATTCAAATCTACAACAGTGTGATATGTCCTCCTCATGCTGGTCACCAGCTCGTTCACATCCTGCTGTGAGTTCATGCCAGTCTTTAACCAGTTTTGGTTAATAGGGTTTATTGGTCATTTTGGCATAAACAGGATGTCCTAAAAGGTTCTACATAAGGGTTAAATGGAATTGAGGTTAGTTTTTGTTTGGATATTAAAATGCTGGTATAATCAATAATTATCAGGTTTCCATGTTCCATTCTCAGTTATAATTATAATATTGACGTAAATGTAAAATATGCAACAACAGAAGTTTTATGGTGCACGACACCTACACCAAAAAAGGTCAGTGCTCAACTCCGTAACAGCAGAGCTGTCATCGGTGACAACAAATAATGCACGTTCTTTGAACTACTCTAACTTTTTGACTGTTTACGCAATGAACGTAATTCTAATGGAGTTTAACGAAAAGTAAAGCAGCTTTGCGCTAATATGCAACAGTTTACGTTAGTAAAGTTTTGCATATCAGCTGATGTATGTTGATTGTGTAAACACTTCAGTATTGTAAAAGGTTGCATTTCATCGCAAATCTGCTTTTCTCCGCTTCAGAATCTGTTGGAATTTTGTTAATTGTATAAATTACTGAAGAGTTATAGTAGTTTAAAGAATCTCAGCACTGGAGCTTAAGCTCTTGTGTTAAAGGGTAAAATAAGAAGTTTCTATTAACTGGTCCAGAAATAGGATACTGATTGTTATAAAAAAAAAAAAAACAGTTGGGAGTTTTAAACGTCATAATTTATGTAGTAAACTTGAGTTTATGTTGCGTTTACTTGTAGGAACAAGTGATTCATGATTTGAAAAGTTAGATGATGAATTACAACAGATTGAGCTACATTTAAACTATTAAGTATTAAAGCCTTGGAAGAATTTATTCTCACAACTGACCAAAAGATTGAACACAAAGTTTTTTTTTTAAGCATTTATATATTTAAACGATCAAATGCAAGTACAAGTTTAAAACTGAAAGAATATGTTCCTTCTTCTTAAATGACTGCACCACAGATAAAATGAAACTGACTGTGGGGAGAGATAATTGTTTTGCAGTTAGTGTTAATAGTAGGTACACATTTATCATTCCGTTTATAAGATGACTAGAACAATTTTGTAGGGGTTGTTATGCAATGCAAATTACTCAAATGACAATATGGATTAACAAATTTGCTTGGCAATCCCTTAAGAAAAATGGCTTGAACAAATGAACATTTTGTCGTTTGTCTACATCCATGTGTCTTAAAGCATGGTGGCCCATTCCACCTAATTGCTTGGCTTTCCAGTTTCATTAAAAGCGTCTGGAGAAGGCCAAGTGCAGATGGGCCATTCATGGAAGATTCTTGTACTTAACCACTATTTTTTTGTGAACCAGCCAAGGCTGAACAACGCCTAGCTTTGTCTTTGAGGTCTGAGTGTCTAGTAGGATGAGGTTACTTTACCTCCTCAGACAGTCCTCAGGCACAGGAAAGAGGCTTGAGGAAAAATTTATCCCAGTGGCTTCCTGCATTCAACAAGTCAAGTGGTGATCAATACACTCGGAGCAGGATGCGGCTGTTCCAGTTTAATCCCTGCTCTCAGGCCATCCGGATTTCTCCAGCCTTTTTATTGCTTGCTAGGTGCTCGATATCATGTGTTGCGATTAGATTGCCTTGTTGTTGAGGAAAAAAAGTTCTTTCATTAAAATACTTTGTTTTGCAAAAGAAAGATTGTGTTTCTCATTAGTGTTTTCTGTCATGAGCTTTAAACACAGACAATTCATAAAAGAAGCTGTGGTTGAGTTCAGTTAGTGAAAGATTTGACTGACTGCTCCATGTTGCTTTTAAACAGAAAACCCAATTTCTCTGAGGCAAGCAGCATGGGTTATAGTGTCAATCACTGTAATACTGTCTTTGTGAGTTATTTGATCTCATTGTGTGCTTGTTAGCACTGGCTTGATTGGTTCCATCTCAAATTTGAAGGATGTCCTGGTAAATTTAAGGTACTCCACTAATACAAGCTCGTATCCTTTTCTCAAATCAAAGAGAAAAATCAAATGTTAAATTGATTATTAGATTTATAAACCAAATATTAGAATATATTTTTTAAAGATTGTAAAATAACATTTGTACAGTTAAATGCATAATTAGAAGTAGGTAGTTATGATGCATTTTATGTCAAAACAAACCCCAGAGTGATCAGCATGTCTGTATGCCAGTTCTAGTTGCTTCAACTGTTAAAAAGTAAAAACTTTATTGGTTTAATATGTTTACTCAAGGGAAATATCTACTTAAAATTGTGTTTCTGGTGTTTTTAACCTGTTCTTGTGGCATTTTTCTTACGATGGAAAACATATTAGAAGAAAATAAAATTGAACACCAAGATTTCTGTGGTTGTTCTAAAGACCCACTAAATTCTGTTTTTTCTTAACATTTCCATGTGGTATTTTTCTCATGATGGAGGACATATAAAAAGAACATTAATCCTAAATTTATACTTCTGAGTATTTCTTTATTCAAATCGTTGTGAATCAGGAGTAGAGAAAAAAATTCAGTTTGAACAACATTTGTGATGTAGAAAATATGCTGGGCGACCCACAAGCTCCCTGCTCCGAGCTCTCAGCAACGGCGAGGGTACGGGGGCGTGGAGTTGCTCCACGCTAAAAGGCCCACCCACAACTCGGAGGCAAATTTCTAATAAACTACTGACGCTCCGGAGAAACTATGTCAAAGAAAAACAACACACCATTTTTTATTAAGCCTAAAAACGGCTTAATTATAATTAACACACCACTGGGAACACTTTAAAGATGGATCAGAACATGAGCAGAGAAGGTCTACAAGCAGAAAATGATGCCACAAGTTATTCTTATTTTTCAATTTTTTTTTTTGCAGTTATCAATTATCATTCCAAAGTAAACAGATTTCTTAGTTTAGTTACTTTTGATACTTGTAAGTAATGTTAAGTTCTGACAGTTTTGCCCGGAACAAAAAAGAATGTATCTTAAGGAATTGTACTTGTAGTAAATTGATTTACAACTATTTTGTTAAGTTTGAATAATTTTAAAGCCAAAGTACTGCAGCTTCCCCTCAGCTGACCTGATGAGGCTTTTCACCATGTTCTCATTTGTTATTTCCTCTTTGAACATTGTTAAGACCAGGATCGCTCGTGGAAAAAAGAAAACGAAACCTTCAGTATAAATGAACCACTCTGCAAACGTGAGAATTAGGGAAAAAGTTATGGGAGGAGTGGGCAGGAGAAGGAGTGTTAGATTGTTCCTGATTTAGATCTGAGAGGCAATGGTCCTTCAAATGTCTCCATCAGCTAACCACGAGTCAAGGCTGAGCATGTGAGGCATGTTGCTTATGCTGGCACTGTGATCCTCCTGTGCTAATAGCTGCAATGTGTAGGCAACAATTAAAAACCCCACAGTATTGACATGCAGGCGTGTCCTACGCTCTACAAAAGAAAAAATAAGTCTTTGTACACTTTAATAACTTCAAAAGATTTAATCAGCATTTGCTGAAAAACACACAATCAGATTATCAATCTTTGAATTAATTCTCTTTTAAAACAATGTCCTGAAAAAGTTTTGATATGTAAAAAGCTGATATTATATTATTATTCTATTATCACAATTTACAACTCAAATTTTTTATAACCAAACAAAATTGGTTTTAGAATGGGAAATTAGACAGAATGAAATCCATCCATCCCTCTTCAGAACCCACTGACTCTCTTTTGTGGTCATAGGCTGCCAACCTGGCTACTGTTGGGTGAAGGCGGGTTACATCCTGAACAGGTCAACAAAATAATATAATTAACTGTGTTCAAGCTTAATCCAAATTGTATAATTTGAGTTGAATGTGAATTGATTTAGAAATGTGGCACCGAGCACTAAATTTAACAGTTACATTTATTAGCCTAGAAGTTGTTTTAATTGAGCTTAATTTGGGTTGATTTTGTTTCCAAATACTTATCTCTCCTCCTACCTCCTTCCCTTTATACTTCTGTCTCTTTTTATCCATCTGTCGATCAATAAACTAACATTAATCCTCAGAAAATTACTTAATTAATACCACGACATGTGGTTTCAAACGCTTTTAATTTTTTTACAGTTGCAGATTTCATTAGGAGCCACAGTTTATGTATATTTGTATGTCCCAAGATGCCCATTTTTAAAGGTTAAAGTTCTTGATAGGGCTTCTACATTAGCTGTAATTTGTAAATGTTTAATAAGGTTCAGCATTATTTATTTAGCATTTATTTCTCTGGCAGTTAAAATGTAGAAACTGATGAAGAAAGCCTAAACTCCTTTCTTTTTTTTAGGTCTTTGTATCTGAGAACTCTCAAAAATTGTGACTTCCCTAAAGTGGAGCTTCTCCTGCTTTCCAATGACTTCCTGGCTGAGTTATGATAGTAATTTTAGTGTATACATCTTTCTGCATGTTGTTTAACCTTGGGGACTTGGATATTTAGTTTGTGCATTGCATTGACTGCACTTGGAAATTTTCCTTCCAGTTAAGGATTTGGTTTCTGAAAAAGAAGAGGAAGGTGAAAAGAAGCCACCACATTTTTGCAATAAGCTGTTTTCATTGAGACAATTACTCAGAATGTCACACAATGTTATTTTGCTCATGGCTGATTTCAGCCTATAATCCCTCCAGTCAGCCATGGATTCCAGCTGTTCCACAGTGATTTGTAGAGTATGGGTCTTTATATTTAGATGGCCTGTGAGAATGCAGATATGTCTTTTACAAGTATTTGCCTGTAGCAAACATCTTTGACAAAATGTGTAGGTGTCTGTTCAAAATCAACAAACCCAGCTGTAGTGTTGAAGTGTACTGTTTTTATTTTTCAAATGAAAGAAGAAAATAGAAAAGTCATTAGTGGACAGATATAAATGTCTTATTCCTGTCTGTTTTGGGTGTGAGGCAGAAGGTGAAGTATGATGCCACTTCGTGCCACCTGACCAGCGTTGTGTAGATACTTCTCTTTAAGAAACGTCTTCCAAGAACACACATACACACCCATCTTTGATCAAACACAAATAGCTTTCTGCATTTGTTTCGGTTTCATTAAAAAGCCATTAGCAGCTAATATTTTAGCTGAGCTGATGGATCTGTGTGAAGCCAAGAGCTTCGAGAGAAGGAGAACGTAATCTGACCCAACTTTGATGAGCTTTCTTTTTTTTTTTTTATTTCCAGCTAAAATTCCAGTGGGGTTGTCATCACTGGTTCAAGCAGCTTAAGTGCAAAACGATGGCTTAGTAATGCTTGACAGTGCTGGAGCTGTTCCAGGCTGAAAATATGTGTGAAATAGTGAGACACTTCGATGTGTCACTGTCTCCATCCATAAACCACTCAAGTCAGAAACACAATCATCAGTTCTGTAACAAATTGCTTACTGGTTTGTTATTGGCAAAATAAGAACTGTGGAACACATGTACCAATGAGAAAGAGGGCAAAACAGGACTTTTACTTGTCAGAGGGTACGTATCTCTGTCTCTCCTTCTGTTGTACTGGAGAGTAATTTTGAGGAGGGGGGGGTCTGTTTGAGATAAGGAGGTATTGGGTTTCTGTCATTTATTTTCTCACTCAGTAGGCGTTCGCTTTTGCCTGGCTGGCCTCAAATCTGCAGGCCTGCAGCTTTCATGTCAGCAGGAGTTTGCCAGCAACCTGCAGAAGAAAAAACAACAATAACAAAGGCGATGTTTATCCAGCAATGCTCTGCATGCTCCCATTAATCTGCTGAAACACTGACCAGTTTTAAAATGTTTGGATCTTAATGGCCTATTTCAGGCTTTTCTTAAGGCTTTCAGAGTAGACTATTTTCATATATACATTATGATAAAATATTATCTTTACACTAAAGAATGATAATTTTTTAAATGAAATAGTTTTTTTGGCAGTTCAAGTAAGACAGCTCCATCTTTGAGGCGCTGCCTTTCACTCCTTGTGGGTGTTGCCCATTTCATGACGTCATCCTAGAGTCGGCCTCGGCAGCGTATGGAGAGAAATTAGACTCAGTCGGATTTGTGCGTGCGTAATTCTTGATTTGTGCGTAAATAAGGATTTGTGTATGCTTATTCTTGCTTTGTGCGTTTGTAAATTAGGATTTGTGCATAAATTTGGATTTGTGCGTGATTTGTTACTCACATAATACGTTTTGTGTATAAGTTAAAAAAAATATAAAATGAAAAAAATACAAAATGCAATTTACGTATGCACAAATTAAGATTACGACAGTTTGAAACTACTTACACACACACACACATCTTTAAAAAACACGCACGAATCCCTTGTTACGCACACACGAAGCCATAGTTACGCACGGATCTACCGTGAGACTGTTTTCACGTCTCACAAATTCGTCCGTAAGTGCTGCGTTTAAATACCAGTGGAATGCTCGGTCATTAGAATTTTCCTATCAGCCTTCCCTTCTAAACGTATTTCCTTCAGTGGGTGTAGCAGGGCTTAAAAAAACTTTAAAGGAAAATAAAAATTATTATCTGAGAATATGACGTTCACTTTTAAACGCTAATATATATATTAAAAGTATATTATTCTCGGAGACACCGAATTGATATAAAATGCGTAACAGGAACGACCAGTAGGGGGCACTGTTTTTTTTTCTTCCGGGAAAATCAAAGGCAGTCAGACTGAGAGAGTCACGGGAAGAATGGCGGCCCATCTCGGTGGTCAGCGCCCCGAAGTAAGTAGCTTCTATGTACACTAACATCTACTGTCTTCATGTATTGATTAAGTCATTGTCTGGATACGTTTAGAAGGGAAGGCTGATAGGAAAATTCTAATGACCGAGCATTCCACTGGTATTTAAACGCAGCACTTACGGACGAATTTGTGAGACGTGAAATTAGTCTCACGGGAGATCCGTGCGTAACTTTGGCTTCGTGTGTGCGTAACAAGGGATTCGTGCGTGTTTTTTAAAGATGTGTGTGTGTGTAAGTAGTTTCAAACTGTTGTAATCTTAATTTGTGCATACGTAAATTGCATTTTGTATTTTTTTCATTTTATATTTTTCTAACTTATACACAAAACGTATTATGTGAGTAACAAATCACGCACAAATCCAAATTTATGCAGAAATCCTAATTTACAAATGCACAAAGCAAGAATATGCATACACAAATACTAATTTACGCACAAATCAAGAATTACGCACGCACAATGTTATATTAGATTTTCCTGTCAGTTAAAAGGATTTTAGGGGAGGAAAACCAGCTTTGAATAAAGGCAATAAGAGAATGTTGAACAAATGTCTTTTACTTGAAATGACATTCTTTTACCTTAACGTTCATCAAGAATCTCATCCAGGTGACATGAGCTTAAACATTTCTTAATTTATAATCAATAAATCACTTTATATGGCACTTTAACTTTACCGTAGTCAAACACGGCGCTTTACATTAAAACTCAAAACAGCAGTTAACCCTTTAACACCGGAGATGTCGCCAACAACACCTAAATAACACGCACTCTTTGACTCCTCGATCGATCACACAAACAAAGTGAATCAGCTGACTTTGATGTAGAGAAAAGCAGACTTGTATTACGGTTGTGCCGATGGACGATGCCATCGTTCATCGTGATGGGTGAGTGACATCCCGATGGAGAGATACCATCGTGATGCCACGCCCCCGCCACGCTGCGAGTCCACACCATAAGCCGCGGTTACATGTGAAAATATCTTGACCGGATCAATGGTCGGATTAGAATCCAACCGTGTACATGGTTCCAGAAAAATGTTTTCAGAATATAAAAAACATTCACATGGCTCACACTTTCGGTCGGAATAAATCATTCGCACATGCGCAGTAGGGTTTGAAAAACCGGAAGCGGATATCAGTTCCGCCGAGCGGCTATTTTTTTTCTCAAACTTTATTGAATGTAACAATTCAATACAAAACAATGTTGCCGAGCGGCTTTATACATTGATATGTCAGCTCGGTAATATACAAGACAATCTTCTAAACGTGCTTTTAATAATGTTACGATTATTATGAAACGCCTGTTCGCTCATCGTTTTATTTTTAATCCGTGTGGTCATTGCTTTTTCTGTTGAAAAGCGGAGCCGGAAAGAAGCCAGAATTAGCAGTATGCTAACACGGGCTAACAGCATTAGCTTGGGTGGTACTGCAATCTGCATCTTGGCTGCATGTAAACATGTGGGAATAAAATCAGCCTTTATTTAGTCGGGACACGACTCGAAACACAAATCCTAGTGATTGTTTGAACGATTTCTAAGGACTGAGCAGCCTTTCTGCTTTTGAAGCTTACACCGCCCCAAAGCGCTGTGTGTGTGCTCACGATCCTCTGCTCAGACACACACTTTTAGACCCGGTTCTGAGTTCGGTAGCCCGTTCCCCTTGAGCTGCGGAACGGATCGCAGTTTTAAATCTCCCACATACCGCTCATGTAACAAAGCACCCCCCCTCCACTCAAACACAAAGCTGTA
Organism: Oryzias latipes; assembly: GCF_053564925.1. Lineage (NCBI taxonomy): Eukaryota > Metazoa > Chordata > Actinopteri > Beloniformes > Adrianichthyidae > Oryzias > Oryzias latipes. Next base: position 7,725,288 of record NC_136252.1, on the reverse strand, counting down.
AGTCCGCGCTCCGGCGGTCCACTTGACTAGTTAAGTGCGGGAGCGGACCACTTCTTTTCTATTTTGTTTGTTACTTTTTTTTTTAAAGTCACTTCCCTCAATTTATACTGGATAATCGCGGATGAGTCATTAGTTGGGAAATAAAATAAAGTAATAAAGTAAAATAACAATTAGCAATTATATAAGACCGAAATATTAAAAATAGCCCCCCCCCCACGACGATATCATCGTCCATCCCGATGGTTGACAGCAAACATCGTCAACGGCCAATTTAAGGGACATCGCCCAACCCTAACTTGTATGTCGGCTTTGCACCAATATCCAATGCACTGCTAACGTAAAGTGATGCCTAACGTTGCAAAGCCGCATTTCTGTGCTTCAGGATCTGCTGGAATTAAGTTAATAGCCTCAAACGGTGGAAGAGCTACAGTAGTCAAAACCCTGTAAACACAGCTAAAGCTCCGATGTAAAAGGGTTAAAATGATAATGTATTGAAAATTAAAATAATAAATAGTAAAATATAAATAGATATATAAAACATAGTTTTTGAGTTGGCGTCTGCGTTAGTCTTAAGCCAATGTGTTAAGAAGGTCAGCTAGCTTGACCTTTAGACAGTCTCAGCACTCTGTCTGTTGTTTCCTGAATGAATCAAATGTCTGTTAGTAGACAGAGGTCATGTGTGACCTTCACGTGTCAAACTACCCCAGCCACGGGTGCCCACTTACCTTCTGGGTTGGACGTCTATCCTGTCTGTCTGTCTCTCTCTCTCTCTCACAGTTCCTGCTTATAGTGTTTTGGTTTTTCCTAGGATTCCACTATGTGACTTCAGAAACCAATCCTCAGCGCTCACTTTTTGCTGAGGGCTTTATCAGTCCTGGATCTGAGGGGATGCTTTTTCATGTGGGCATTGTTTTGTGTCTCCTGTGGTCTTCTGGTCAGTGGTTATGTTGACATGCCAGCATGGTAAGGAGCACCACTTTTCCTGGTAGCTGTATACCTCCCTGTGTCTGTCTTTCCATGCCTTGTCCTCTGTTTTGTGGCCTGCTGTGGCATTGGAGGGATCAGTTTACCCTGCAGCAGCTGAAGCAGGCTTCATTCGTCTCAGGGCTTCCCTCTGTGAAGTAATTTGTCACCTCTGGAGAATTGCTCGCTGCCACAGTGACGTTGAACGCTTAATTGTGGCACTTCCAAATTTGGCAGTCTTGTTCTTTCATTGTGGTTCAGAGTTGAACTCGGTGTACTCTTGGCTTGTAAGGCTATACATTCCTTTAGGTATAGATATGAAACTTTACTGGGCAAGTAGAGCTGTTTCAGATTTTGTAGGGCCTAATCTGTGTTTGGTGATGCAAATTAAACACTGCAAAGCCTTTTAGTAAAATGGATTCTTTTGTTGTGATGTTAAATTTTACAGCTATAGCTTTTGCAGTTGTGATATGTTTAGAAATGAGATGTGAAGAAATAATTTCTGCCCTACAGAATATCAATGTCAGTTCTTAAGAACAGGGATTAAGAACTTCATGTGTAAATGAATTCTCATCACCTACTGATTAAAGAAGGGGTGCGTCTACGGTCACCCAGGTTTTCAGGTGGGGATTCATCAAAAACAGAGAAATTCTCCTCTCATTTGCATGCTATCCTTTATGCACTGTGCGATGCGTGCTGCCATTTACAAGCAGAGCACCATTTGTGTATGATATTTAATTAAAACATTTTATTTGTAGGATTAATTCCCCAAATGTAACTTCAGCGTTCATAACTGAGCGTTCATTCAGAAATTCGAAAATAAAGCCCTTTCCTCCTGTTTGAATAGGCATACATTTATCTGCAAGTCTTGAATAATTATGGAAATAAGTTAAAAAACTACAGTTGAAGCAGTAACTTAATATAATGCAACGTAAAGATTTAAGACGAAACAGATTTCACCTTGTGTATTAAGGTGAGTAGCCATGAAAGCTTGATTTCAGGAGCAGAGAAACATCTTTAAACCAGTCCTTCATGCGGCACTCGCTTCACCTCTTCACAAGATGGAATAGATGTGGAAAGAAAGGATAAAGATTTCCACATTGGTCCACTTCACACTTCACTGTGGAGCAAAATAGAATGAGTTGCAGAGACAAAACAAACAGGCTGTGTGAATGGGGCTTTTTTGGTAGTATATACACCTGTAGTTCCAGAGCACTCTCTGGCCTCAGGCACTCTTCCAGCTGAACTAATAAATACCCTTTCTTATCCAGAATCACTGAATCTTGGCTCACTTTGTTTATCTTTTACTTCATCTTTGTAAAGGATGTTCATTTCATCACCATTTTCACACACACACACTCACTCACTCACACACACACTGAGGTTTGGTATTTGCTGCCCTGAACTCAACACACCATTTCTGCCTTGAATGCAGACATCTGCTGCTGTGGAGGAGGGACCTTCAGTTCTGTCTTCTGAGCTCCAGAGTTTATTTGTAGAGGTCGTGAGGATAAATGGGGATTGGATGATGGTCAGTGGGAAGGTTTGGTGTGAGTCTCAGAAACAGTGACGGTAATCAGAGACTTTCTACATTGTGCATATTTTAAAATGACACATCCTCCTACAAATACATGGACTGCAGTTATAAAGTCAGAGGTAGTCTTACACGTTTAAAATAATTTAACCCTGATGAGATTAATGGGTTTATTCTCTTTATGAAAAGTGTAAAACTAGACTAAATGAACATCCATGTTGACATTTTTCAGAAATCAAATCCTCATCAGTCAAATGTTTTTTTTTCACACTTACAAGATGACTTTTGTCCTGTTTGTTCTGAATATCTCTGATTTTTTTGAGTCAGAAACTTTCAGTTTTCTTGATGTTTACTTGACTCTGGATCCTGTTTGCTTTGTTGTCAGGATGACCATGACAGCACCTCGAGTTCGACCAGCCGCAGCGCCTCTGATAGCTCCAAGGCTGTGGCCAAGCCTCGCCGCCTTCAGCAGGTAGCCCCCAGTGACCCGGACCTGCCCCCAGGTGATTAATAGCCCTTTTTTTCCTGAGAGGCCATTGGACAGCTTTGCTGAAAGAATAACTTTCAGGAAAATGTGGTGAAAAAGTCGGCCAAAAAAAAGTTATACTTTTGATTACTAGAAAAATTCTGAACTTTTTGAAAAAGTCGTTTGCCAATGTTTAACATTTTTTAATATGAATATTTATTATTTTATTTCTTTACATCTTTTTACTCTGAGATTTAATTTTCAAATGCTTTTTTAGTTTTTAAACATTCACTGAGACCAGTAGTTACATATTTCTATAAGGACCATGAACAGCTTTTTAAAACTGAAGCTCTTTTGTTTTGTCCTGTATTGAACCAGAAAACATACTTTGGCTTTAAATACTAAAGATAAACGTTGAATGTAAAGCCAGTGCCATGGAGACTGTGCATCACTGCAGCTCTCCACATATCCTCAGGCTGAAAAAAAAATAATCAAAGCTGTCATTTTGATCTGTCAATTAAATCTTTATCACCTCTAAAAGTGCAGTTTTAGGTTTTGCTTGGCATTTTTCAGAGACGATCAAAAGACCAGAGTGTCGATTTATGTGTGATTTGATTTTGTTTTCATAAAGAGATTCACACAACAAATTGATATAATTATTATTATGTAGTCACTTGCATTCATAGCACGTCTGTCCACCTGATTGTAGGTTCAAATGTATTATTTGAAATGTCTTTAAAAAACATTTCTTCAGTTTATGAATATGTTTTAAAGGTCTTACCTGGTGTTTGTGAATTCTTGGGCTTCAAAACAGACTTTTTTGCATAAAAAAGAAACATAAAAAAACAAGTTAGTTTTGCTGTACAGAAACAGAAAAAGAATTCTAGGGACAATAATATATTTCAGAAAAGTTGCTGTTTGGTTTTCAGTAGGGACATCCCGATCCGATCATGTGTTCTGAAATCAGGCTCGATCAGAATCGGATATGATATCATTATCATGGTTTCAGCATTAATTTAATATCCATTATTGTGATCAGTGCTAGAGATTTTACGATTTTTAGCACTCTAATAGAAGTCTGTGTATCATGAATGGATCACAACATTGTATTACAATAAAACAGAGCAGAATATGGCAGAATATATAGTTTGAGCAGGAGACACACAAAAACAGTGTGGTAAACTTAACAAGATATTCACAGATTCAGACTTCTTCATAAAAAGAAACCAAAACAAGTTTTGGTTTCTTTTTATGAGAATTGTTCTCTCCGTGTTGCCGTCAGAGAGATGGCAGTGAGACGGCTGGAAAGGGACCGTCTACAAATTGCAAACTACGAGAAAAAGTAATCCAAAAGGAAAAAATCCATAACCTTTCTAAACAGCCCAAACAAATAAATGGTAATGTTGGTATGAGCTAGTCACAAACACTTGTCATCATGTTAATGCTACAACAATGATTTGGGAAGAAAATCGTCATTCATTTTAAAGAATTCTTTTGGAGAAATAAATTACATATGATCAAAAATGTTCAATAGTTCTCTAGATTCTTAAGCTTTACTCACCAAACCTTCTCATGTGACTAATTTTCTTTTTCACCAGTTACAGGTAAACAATCTTTTCTAGTTTATTGTTGCACTACTTTCCTTTATTGCTCAGAAGTGCACTAAGTGTTAAATGATAGAATAGGGTAATAAAATGAAAATAGGGGGAAATATGCATCTGTCAATTTTGCATTTGTTAATTTTTTTCTATGTTTTAAAAAAGTATCAGTTTGGAACTCTGTATTGACAAATGCTCAAAATCAAATCGGATCGGGGCCAAGCAAACGTGATCGGGACGTCCCTAGTTTTCAGTAATAGAAATCCGAGTAAGCATGAGGGTCGGACACATAATAAACCACATTGGAAAATCTCTTATCTCCATGGATGTGAGTGCAGACCTACAGTCATCCATGTCCTTCCAGTGTTAAACGTGCTTCATAGAGATCAGCATGTCCACTTGGTTTTGAAAACCAAAATGCTCTTTAGAAACAATTTCGCAAACCTCTTATTAGCCATTGGACTAATAACACACTATTTTAACAGGCAGTCGGTTTGTTAGTTAACTCAATTAGAAGGGTTACCTCTGGATTATTGTTGGGAAGCAGCACAAAATGGGGTCAGAAACACAGGATAGTTTATTTCCCTTAGCTGTTAGAGAAGTTGGACAGGAAAGAGCTAGTTTATAATAGTATGGTGACTATCAGTAGAAATAAAGCAACTAAAAAACCCTGAGCTGCAGAGGTGAGGTCAGTGTGGCATCCTCCCTGAGCCCGAGTGTGTTTAAACGTATGAACTTAGATTTCTGGCTGCCTGTATCTGGGGAGGATCCATTTCCCAGCCTGATGTTTTGAGATGATATCTCTTCCCAGCTGTTAAAGCAGGGTGCCCCACACCCCAGCATTTTTCATTGGGCCTGCTTCAATCAGAGCTCCCTGGTGTGTGTGTGGGTGTCTACATGAGTGAATATGTGCCTTTGTTTAACTTTTTCAGTTTTTGTGTATCTGTGTTCATTTAATTTCTGTTCACAATCAACTTTTCTACCACGTGTCCTCATTTCAACCCATTACAGCCTTCAGAGACTACTTGGGGGTCAGAGGTTGGAGCAGTTCAATAATAACAAGGAAGTAGATAAATACTGTAATCCCAGCCTGTCTAATTAGAAAGGTAGAGGTTAAAAGGTAGATGAGGGAAAACTAACCTGCTCTGACTCAGACTGATATTTGCCTTAGAATAGGATATAAACCAAACATTTCACAAGTGTCTTAATGAACTTAAAGGATGTTTTTTAAAAGTGAAGACATAGCATATTAGCACACAGGATTTTTATTTAGGATTTTTTTATTAACATGTTATCGTCTCAGATTTCCTCCACAGATTAGTCACACTTTTCTCAAACTTTTAGTGCCAATATTTGGGCACACCAGGTTTTTCCTGTTGTACAATTAGCATATTATTAATGTGCTTTCAGTGTGTTGTCCCTCTGGCTTTTTCAGAGCCATATTATGTATAGATGTTGGAGCGTATTTATGTGCATACATTTACATCTCATTTCCTTCTGGCATTGTCTTACAGTTTGCTCACAAACATGGTCTCTTGTTTTTGAACATTTGTTTTTCATTTCTGTTGATGTTCTGCTGTTTTAAGGCGTTTTTCCTCGGAGCTTTTCAGGCTTCATGTCTTCTGGTTTCTGTTTTAAGGTTTCTGTGGGACTTTTGCTGAGATTTGCTTTAGAATGGAAGAGTCATTCTACAGTTTGTCCTGTGCTAAAAGTTTTTTTGTGACAGAAATTTGATTTAGTAGTATAAATAATAGAAATGAAGTCAAATGCAGAATGTTTAGGTGTTTATGAATATCATTTAACACCATTGTGCATGAGATGTGTGTGTTCACCTTTAGAAATAAAGCTGCAGAATAAACATGCCTTCATAAGATCCGTCGGACTTTGTAGCGGGCTGGATGTTGGCAAACTATTTTGTTTCATCTTCTGTATTTGGCACAATAGAGCAGCCGCTCACAATTATTCAATGATTTGGCCTTGAAAAGGAACATATTCAATTCATTTCTCCTTCGTGTTCACTTTGCGGTGTAAAATGGTAACATTCATTTATATGCCATGTAGCCGCACAGAGACTAAAGACCAAGTGCTTCCACCTTGGGCATGTCTGTGAGTGATTATGTTTACTGCTGCTTGTGGCAAACCATCGGCCACTGTTTGTGAGAGCCGCATTTTGCTTTTCAAGGGAATTCTTGCTATGGGCTTACAGATTGTTGAAATGTGTTTTATTTTCTGTGACTCTGAGGAGAATTTTTTGTGGCAGCTTTTTCTTAAGTCAGTTGCCGCATGGTACCTGTTAATGTAGTTGGATGGAACCAAAGATACACTCCAGATGTGAAGTTTGTAAGCTGTAATCTTCTCCTAAACTAAGTGTTTGTGCCTAAAATAAAACCATTTAGTGTAAACTGATTCTACAATAATGAAAATTAGAAAAAAAATTTCATAAAAGAGAGCGAAAACCTTCCCTGACAAGTTCATTTTTAATTGTTGCTTAACTGGTTAATTTTACTTGATTAAGACATATTGGAGAATGTTTACACATAAGACATTTTCACATTCATGACTAATAATTCTGCCTACTGCACAATGAGACATTTTTCAAATGGAAACGGGAAAGCTTGATGTGAGGCACATGTACATCCACTCCTCTTTACATCCTGTAATCCCAACAAATCTTAAAAGTTAAGAGAATTACAGGGTCAGTCATGTCTTCTCTTCAATGAAAAAACCTTTTTGTATCTGAGAATAATTTTCATTATTTGATCACACTGTTCCAAATGACGTTAAAATGATTTATAAAAGATTTATCATAGATTTAATAAATGTGAAAATAAAAACATAGTCTTTTAACTTTGGATATTTTGGTTGAACTAAACTTGCTTCTTGGTCTCATTAAATACCTTCTGCATTCGATTTGCACTATTGAGAAGCTTTTTCTCAGAACAGTCACAACTGTCTAATTGTTCATGGGAGGACTTTTTGACATAAAAACAACCATCAAATGTTAGTGTTAGTGTTTAATCCAATAAAAAGATTTGGTCTTCGTCTAATACGTGTGAGAAAAAAAAGGGATGTTACAGGTCAAATGCTGGAACAAAGCTCCACAGGCAGAAAGGTGAAAGCTAATTAAAGACCCTTTCCAATTAAAACTGTTTTTAATTTGTGTTTAAAATTGTCTTGAGTCCTTTTTGATGATGTAGGACATACATAAAGAAAATTAAGTTCAAAACTGCATTTCTGAGTATTTCTATATTCAAATAGCTGTGAATCAGGAGCAGACAAAAAAAGTTGGAAAAAGAGCCTACCGGTATTTATGATGTAAAAGAAAAAGCTTCCTGCTCCGAGCTCTCAGCAATGGTGAGGGGAAGGGGGCGGAGTTACTGTGCATCAACTCAGAAGCGGATTTATAATGAACTACTAGCGTTCTGCAGAAATTATGGCTTATGTTTTTTTTTGTGGCTAAAAACAGCATAATCCTAATTAAAACACCACATGGAGTCAGCCTTTAACAATTAGAAAACAGAAAATTCAGAAATTACGAAAATTGTAGTATATTGAACACCAGTTGTTCTATATACTACAATTATGTTTCACACAATGAATAATTGCACATAAATGTAACCTGACTGCAGATAAATATCTTTTACTTGTAGTAAAAAGTGAGCATTACTTGCATATTTTTTTGATCCCTTTGATTCCCCCCTCCCCGTCCTCATATGCCCAGACAGTTTAAAGTGAACTTCTTTAAACTGAGCCACGGCACAGATGTTGCTTGTGACAGTTGTTTACAGAAGTTTTTAGCGTGCCGAAAATGTAACTGGGGCCTGCTGCATGGTGTGAAGCAGACTGAGGCATGAGACGTGAAAGAGTGCAGGGCAAATGGAGGGGAAGACATCCTGGCTTGAGAAAATTAGATCCAGAGGCAATTACTGGGGGGTAAAGTGCTTGTTTTACAGCCCCGTTTGCAGGTGCAACCGTCTGACTGATCCTGGAACCACAAGCACACACCCCCCCCCCCCCCCCCCCACACACACACACACACAGACACACACACACACACATTCTTTAATCCATGAATGTGCCATCATTAGACACACTCCGACATTCGTAATTATCGTAAATTACAAAGTATTTAATATTTTTGCTCAAAAGGAGCCCTTTACTAACGGCTTCTTTTTATGCCTCCTAATTGTTGATTCTGTTATCCCTTTAGTGAGGCATGTCGCTACAGGAAGATAAACATTTAGCTTGGAAACGGGGCAAAAGTACTCCAACTTTATATGTTTTAGCTTGTAATGGCTGAGTTACACATTATATGGGAGGAATGAATAATGCTATTGGCTCTGTGGTTGATGGGATTTATTGCTGTGTATTTTTGTATTTTATAGTTCTAACTCCCAGCAGTGCAATTCTTCAAGTCTTTCCTAGCTTTGTGGAGTAAAGACCTCGCTATGTGTGCTTCTTCTTGTGAAACTTCTGTTTCTGGGTGTCACTGTGGCCTTTGTGTCATATTCACTACATTCAAGAATTGCTACCACACCTTTTTTTTTTGGAAAACATTTGTCAGTTGGCCCATTCTTTCCAATTATTATAGCAATGACCATTTGATCAAAATATCTGCTCCTCCAGGTCTTTGTTTCTTGCTTTTCTTTAAGGAGTTTTTTTTCTGGCCCAAGCTTTGAATCACCACTACATGAAAGCCCTTTTGATTTTCCTGAGGCCATCCAGTGTCAATAAGTTTGACTTCCATCAGTTCCATAAGATTCAAAACTTTTCCAATTGTTTGTTTGGACTTTTTTTAGTGTTACCAATTTCTACTAATTCTGATATTTTACTTGTGAAAGTTTTACTTTAGGCTGAATATTAAAAAAAATGTATCTGTGGCATAACAATGATCACTAAAATGTTTCTAATGTATATAAATGCATAAAATACTGGCTGCAGACTAGCAACAAAACAGAGAAAGCTTTTACTTCATTGTTTAAGCCTGATATTGTTCTACACAGGCCTGTATCCAAGTCACCTGGTGCATTTTATGTTTTTGGTCCAGTCAAAATAAAAGCCTAATAACCTAGAAAATGTAAAAGATATATACTCTTTCAATTTTAGAGTAAAATTGAATTAAAGAATTTCAGTTGTAGAAATAAGAACTGGCAGGGAAATTCTTCAGAATGAAAATCAGAATTATGAATTATGGAAACATATTCCATTAAGCACATTACAGGACAATCTACCTCTGTGCTGTACAAATATGTGACAGAAACTTGTGTTTTTTGCTACATTTGAAATTTGAAGTGGTCAAACTATGTAGATTATATGTTTATAAATAAAAAACAAAATATGATAAAAAAATAGTCTCTTCATGCCCATGAAAATGTATAGCTTTGATAATCCAAATTGTATATCTACCTATAATTTCCAGGTGGTTAATAGTGTTAATAATGTTCAAAGTTTTAGCTGTTAAAACGTTGTGACTCATATCTGCCCACAGTTACTGCAGGGTACATGATCACCCCCACAGTTTTTGGTCATTGTTCTATTGAACAGGTTCTATGACTTTGTGTACACTGACTTTAGCAACTAAACAACAGCATTTTTTAATGTTAAAATATTCATCTATAATCGTTTTAGGTCATTTTTATTTTTGTTTTTTTAATGTCTCTATAGAAATAAATTGTGCTTGATTGTGTTTTCAGGTTATGTTCAGAGTCTGATTAGACGGGTGGTGAACAACGTAAACATTGTTGTAAACAATCTGATCCTGAAGTATGTGGAGGATGACATTGTTCTCTCAGTCAACATTACCTCAGCCGAGTGCTACACAGTGGACGACATATGGGAGAGAGCCTTCATGGACATCACCAGTAAGATGTTTTCGGTTCTTGGTGCTTTTTCCATTCTTGATAAACCCAGAATAAAAGGATTTTGTCACATCACATAGCAGAAAAAGTCATGTTTACCAAAAACCACTCACAACTGTGTCTATTTCTCTGTCGTTGCAGCTCCAGACCTGGTTCTCAGAAAAGTCATAAACTTTACAGACTGTACAGTGTGCCTGGACAAGCGGAATGCAAGTGGCAAGATTGAGTTTTATCAGGATCCACTGCTTTACAAGTGCTCCTTCAGAACGCGCCTTCATTGTACCTATGACAACATTAACTCAAAGATTCCGTCGGCTGTTAAAGTGAGCAGCAAAGAAAGTTGGCTATACCCCTTGATTGTTTTACACCAGAAAGATGCTCCTGTTCTAATGAATATTTACACTTTTAAAATGAAAAAGAAACTTTTTTTTCCTGAAAAACAGTAATTGTAGTTTAGAGCCAAAGTTTGTCAAACTATTTCATTCAACAAACTGAAATACTATTTTATGGTAGAAAAGGTTTTAAAATGTCTGTATTTATTTAATAAGTTGTAAAATTTTTTCCTTTTTTTTAAAATGATGGCGTTCACATTTTGTGGGAACGCAGCGTAAGTTTCTGGTTGTTGACAACTATAAGTAACATTGCCCAACATCACCCAACTATTGCATTTCCTGCATTTTTTCAGATCCATACCATGTTGGAGAGTCTGAAATTGTCGATTACAGACCAGCAGCTACCCATGTTTATCCGAATCTTGGAGCTGATCATTGCCCTCTACTACGGGGAAATAGGACAGAAAGAGGCTGAAGGAGAGGAGGGCCTCGGTCATGGTGGGGAGAGCGGAGCAAGCTCGCCTGGTGAGTCAGTTGTATTGTAAGAATTGGTAACACTTCATAAAAATACTTCTTTATATTCTACTTATAAGACATTAACAATCATTAGTAATACCTTTATAAGCCTTTACAGGACATTTATAAGACATTCATTAGCATTTGTAGATGTTCTACTAATGCCTTCTCAGTGCTGATATGTTGCTTATACAAACATTAGCAGCTGTAAAGCCTTAACGAGGCGGCAGCCATGGTGCAGTTAGAGCGGTCAACCTCTGATGGGAAGATTGCAGGTTTGGTTCCCGTCCTGCACCCTCATGTGCCGAAATGTTCTTGGGCAAGACACTGAACCCCACATTGCTCCTGCTGGTTATAGATTGGGGCCAGTGTTTGACAGTGGAGCTGCCATCAGTGTGTGAATGTGTGTGTGAATGGGACTGTAACTGTAACGTGCTATATCATTTAAGTATATACCATTTACCATTTAGAAGACATTTATTAGAACATCTTACACATGCCTTACAGGTGTTAATAAGATGCTTATAAAGACATTTATTAGCATTTATATATGTCTTACAAATGCCACATGTAAATAAATTGCTTTTAAGTGATTAATTATTGCAATGACTATGTCTTTCCTTAAAGTTTATTGATTGTTTTTCAACGCCTCAAGCAAAAGCGTGACCAATATGTTCATTTTCGCAAGGCGTATTTATAAATTGTAAGCGAATGATAAAGATATTAACTGTGTCTTTATTGATGGTTTATTGATTGTTTTGCAGCCTTCTAATCTGAAATATGGGTTATTTCTTACCACAAAGGATGACAACATATGAAAAATAACAGTACAACATTATGTCAAGCCGCTCACCTGTATTATTTTATTATTGTTACTAGACATTTTTCTGACTGCAGTTACTGTCTAAGAAAAGGTGTAACTGATTCAATGTTTTGTTGCTTTGACTTGTAAAAAAGCTTTTCTGGTATTATAAAAGAATGGTAAGTCTAAAGTCAAAAGGTTGTTGGTGACATTTTAACAAAAAACAGTTTTTCTTCATTATTTTTAAGATCAAAGAGTTTCAGTTGAACTAACTGGATCTGTCTTGAACAAGAAGCAAGCTTTGGTGCAGAAATTCAGATACACTCAGCTCCTTCTTACTTGCCCAGTGTTTTTTGGACTGAAAATTTGAGTGGAAGCTGGCACAGTTTTAAGTTTGGTGTCCAATGCCAGATGTAGGAGTCTTTGTAATGCAATTGCCATGCAGAACCTCTGAGAATGAATTAGTATCCCATCACAAAAATACACAAGGGGAGCTAGCTCTGGGAACCCGAGCACCCCCAAATTTTATGCTGGAAGTAATTGACTGAGTGAAGAGGAGGTGGGGAGTGTTTGCATTGTGGTAGGCAGTTGTGTTTTATTAGATGTCTTGCAGAGTCATTTGTTTTACTTGATGTGTTTTAGGTTCCAGAAATAAAACCAAATATTTCTAAAAATAATATTGCAATTCTATCTTTGCTGATTAATTACTATAATGAGAAAATATAGTTTTCTTAAAGAGAACAGATGACCTTAGTCCCTGAAGTATGTATTTAAATGTTAGTGCCCATGCCTTGGCCAACATATAACATATTATTAGTGGGCCATAGTTTATAGGGAAAGATGATTTCAAAATGACTGCTTGAAAATGTTGTTAATGTAATTAGCAGTTCATCAAATTTATTTGATTTCCCTTTGGCTGCTTGTGATGGGCTAAGTAGCTGGTGGGAAATTGCCGGATGCTTCACTTATAATGGAATTTCTGTAATTATTTTTTGGATTAAAGTTTGAAAGACTCATCCCTAATAGCAATTTAAAAAAAAAATTGATCAAGTTGACTTCTTTTTCAGTCTCTTTACAATGAAATCAAGTGCTGACCTGTGTTACTGGCAGCTGGCGAGACTCATTGTGTAAGATTATTGTTGGGTTTCACTTTGTAACTGGTGATTGATGTCTACTTAAATAGCTCTTTTCCACTTTCCTCCAAGCTCAATGTGCTGTATACAGTCACATACAGAGCAGGAACCAAACCCATGACCTTTTGGTCAAAAGTTGGGTGTCTTACCTCTGTGCAATGGTTGTCTCATGAATTGGTTTAGAATTGTTGCAGTTTTTCTGCAATGTATCCAAAGGATCTAAGTGATCTAAAGAGCTAATATGTGCTTTTTGAGAATAACGTTATCTTTCGGTGTTCATTAAGTCTTAACCTTTAACACCTCCAAGAATGAAACCGTGGTTTTCCTCCACAAAACAATGAAATGGCTTATGTGGATTGGAATGAGCCTTTTCCCCACATGCAGCAATTTATAATTATTTTGTATTTTTGTTCACAAGTGGAGAAAAAGTGAGTAGAAAAAAAGAGCTGTTCTGGCTTACAGAGAACACAGATGTTGGTCAAGAAACGAAACTCTTAATTTATTGGGGATTTGAATATTTGGTCTCAGTCTTCCAAAGGTGGAATTATGGATGAAACTTGGCAGGTTGAGCAGCCATCTGTTAATTGGTGCCGATTGATTATATGTTTTAATATGTACAATTATATGTATAAATATAATAAGATTGGGGGTGGAAATAATTAGATATTTTCCTCTACCCACTCCTCTTTTGAACACTTTACCACTCTCTGTTTATCATGCTTACTTAACCATATTGTTTTGTGTTTGATAAACAAAGGAAATCAAGCAATCAGTCAATCGGTTGGTTGAAGGTTCAACTCCCAAGATTTACAGTCACGAGTCTTTGGCCAAGACACATAACTTCACATTTCCTTTAACTGAAGGAAGCCTGTAAGTCACTTCAATAAGTCAAATGTAATTTAATGTTGTATACTTGCACAACAGTATTCTACTTTGATTAGGGCCAAAGTGCTTTAGAGTCACAGTCCAGTTCATCCATGCAAACACACGTTCGCACAGTGGTGGTGGCGGCTGAGCTGACATACATGTCACTTGGACACTTGGGCAGGCAAGGGAGGAACCACACCAAATGCCATAAAGGGTTATATCCAACTAAAGAAGATCTGAGCACCGCTGAAGATTTTATCTACTTTTTGGCATGGGCTTGAAGCTCCTCCTTATAAAGGATTTGTTAGAAGCAAACAAATGTGTTGAATGACACGGAAACTCCTGGAATCATGTTGGGGGGTTTAGTTTGACAAGTTGGCAGCTTCTTGGAAAGTTGGTTTACAGTTCTTGTCAAATTGAATAGTTGAGATTCTGACACCCACCATAACTCATTAAGAAGTTTTAGAGATTCAGTTATTTTACTATTTCTTTAAGTTATTTAACTTTCAGTGGCAAGACTTAGCTGCATCAACGCATGGAGACGATGAGGATGTAAGTGGTTTGTGACAAAAACCTACAGTGTTGCTGGTTTGGGTCCTAGGACCGGAAAGATTACAGATCCCCAACAGTCTTTGCCCCACCTTCATTAGACTCCTCTGGTGCGCTCAAACAAGACATTTGACCTAAATCTTTCCAGCAGAGCTGTATAGTTATCATAAATATGAACTTGAAATAAAGAGCTAGCTTTCAATGGAAATAAAAAAGGTTACAAAGAATGCCAAAGTGAAAAACGCCTGCTTACATTTCAAGAGATTCTGTAAACCAATTTGAAAATTCGATTAACCATTTGGTGTGAGCTGTCACAGCCTGTACCAAATACTTATACAAGAAAAAACAAAAGTTCTGCCATGTTAAAGTGAGGCTCGTGTGCATTTGATGAGCAAAGATTTTAAGTCTTTTAGGCAGAATAGAAAGGCTGGGTTGACATAGTTCTAAATGGCCCCTGAGCTGTTATAACTTTTGTCTATATACACACAAGTGGTCAGTCTCTTCTTCTGCAACATACAGGGACATCTGCTGGTGTATGAAAGGCACTGTCCACTCCCACCCCTCTTTTTGCTTTGTAACAAAGCTGTTTACGCTCTTTTTCACCTCCCCCTCATTGGATTAGATGTGTCAAGTCTTTTAAAGTTTTAATTATACTTGGGGTCATTGTATGAAGGAGTATAGGAGTGCTAAGTTCATTTGCATCAAAAAGTGGCAGTGTGACTTTGAAAGCTATCGTGGTAAAAAGATAGTTGTGTTTCACACTTATTTTTCCACATTTCTCCGCTCCTTAACAGCAGGCTTTTTGGCTTGAATCTATTCCTTTCTGGGAATTCCTCCCCCCCAATACACATGTCAGAATTCATTCTTCAAGCCTCTCCTAAAATAACATCATCATTGCGGGGTGATTTTGCTTTTATTTTGATTACCTGCTAATTCAAAGATTAGATTCATCCCACTATGACAAGAGATGACAAAACTTATCTTGTTTAACTGAAACCCCAAAGCTTTCAGAGGATAAAAACAAAAAGGAAGCACAGAGACAAAGTGATTGAACAGAAACACAGAGTGAGGGAAAGAGATAAAAAGTTATAACATGGGATTTCCAACTGCCTTTTGACAAAGATTTAATTAAAATATGTCATATTCTACCGCCTTAGCCTCTGGGATTCTTAAACTATGACTTCACAGACAATATTGTTTTTTTTCTCACAAAGGACATGAGGCAGTGAGGAATGGGATTACACATTCTTCTGTTCTGACATCAGCTTCCTCTGTTCCAACTTCTATGGAAGCGGACATGTTGGGACTACTTCATTGGTCAGGACACAAACCAGAGGGGTGCATGATGGTGCTGTGAACCTTTAAGTGGTTTTCTTATGAAAGCAAGGAGGAAAATGTTCTTCATCTTCATCTGTACACCAACTTAAAAAAAAAACTGTTTGTTTATGTGTGCTGGTAGATAATGACTGTCCTGGTTTTTATACTTCCACAGTTGGTCTTCACTTTCTACTACTTAGCATGGGTTGCACATATGACACACAGCAATCTGTCTTTTTCATACGTCCATATGGACAACCCAGCACAGTCCTTGTGTGCAGTTGTGTATGCAGATTGTACTGTTTGACCTGAGCAGCCTTGACCACTGTGGTGAGTTGAGGTCCTCCTCTGTCAGGATGCTGGCTGACAAGTTGTGCTCTCTGGCATCAGTTAGACTGGACTTCCCCTTCCGTTACAGAGTTCATGCATCAGTGAGTTCTTGCAAATACCTAAACACCTGCATGTTGGAGTTCTGGCAGGAACTACTTTTGCCCGAATCTGTGCTGTTTTCTGTGCTCCCTTGACGGCTTAAACAAATTGCTTGTATAAAAATGCCTTGAAGGAATGCACACAGTGAGTGTGCTGTCCTTGGTATAGACACTAAAAAAGCCTCACCGTATTATTGCTGGGTTTTATAAGCCCGGGTTCAGTAATTGGTACATTAAGAATCAAATGAAACATGCCTGTCTCATTTTGTGTTTATTTTGGGGTATTTTATTGGCAATTTTGAAGTCTTTATTTTTTGGCACATCATCTTTTTTTTTCAACACAATTTCATGTTTGCACATTAACTAAAGCTGTGGGGGTGCTTTGTAATGTAATGGTCTTGTGCTGTTCAGACAATCCTGTTGCTTTTTGCATGGATTAGACATCAAAGCAGCAAATCAACTTTTGGTCGTATGAATTTTAATTTTATCCCAGTAAAACGTACAACAAAAATATATTGACTTTCCTTTTTTGTCATGAAATTCTTACCTTTACCAGGCATGGATGTTGAAACGGAGGGATCTCATTCGTTCTCAAGCCAAGACGTCTACATGCGTGATGTTAGTCCTGAGGGGGAAGACCAGGGCTGGGTGTCGTGGGCCTGGTCCTTCATCCCAGCTATTGTGGCTGAAGAAGGGGAAGACGGTCTTTATCAGCAGAGAGAGATTGGAGGCAATCCCAACAGTCCCCAACAAAACATGACCAGAGACCCCATAGTTTCCATTGGCCTCTACTGCACCAAAGCTTCCATCACCTTCAAGGTAAATCTACTGAAAACAAACAAATCAAGCTGGAATCTTTCAGTTTTTGTCCCCTGCTCAGTTCTTGACTGTGCCTTCTGACGCATTCCTCGTTGAAATTTTCACAACCTCATTGCTTTTAGTCTGAACTGCAGTACTTCCTTATTCACTCTCATGCTTTGTTCACACTGGGCTTGGTGTGAAGTGGCCACTTCCAATGATAAGTCTATGTAAAAGCGCATAAATAGCTGTTCTGGGCTTCCACGTTTAAAACTCTGTGTTTGCCACACAATTTTTTCAGTTGGTATTTGGCCTCTACGTACAAAACTCAAGGTAAACATGTTGAACTTTTTAATTCACAGAAGTGTCAACTGTTTGAAAAGTGAACATAGAGGAGAAATTTAACATTATGGTTTGTGCCCGGCTAGAATTATGTGACACTATGTTTTTCATATATCGGAATAGAAAGAAAAAAAGCACAGACCAAGATTTTAGAGATTTGTACCGCTTTAGCATTTCTCACCAAGTCTCTTTCAACTGTGAGTACACACGCTAGTATCAGGTAGTGACGCTCCAGTGTGAACACCAAATGCTAAAAACATGTTCAAGAACCTGCGTTCAGCCGGTTCTTGAAAGTGCATCACATAGTGTGTACGTAGCATCACACGAACCATAACTAGCCTTTATGCTTATAGCTCAACAGCATCTCCTCACGTGTAGGTGTTTCGCTTATGAACCCATTGCTTGCTTATTACCACCAAGCCCTGTCTTTTAAGATCATTTTCATTTGGAGTTGATCAGGTTTGTCCTGAGGAACTTCTCAAAGACAGAGTCCTCTTTGTCTGTGTGTGAGGTACAAGAAAGGCTAGTGTTTAACCACTGACTAATGTCTTGGGTCACGTTAATGTTCTAAACATTAAACGTGGCATGAACACTAGAAATGGATCCCAAACGGTCATCCTGCATGTTCATTCAGAACGGTGGAAATTCATGTGTCCCTCAGATTCAGACGCTGTGGATCAAATGACGGGATCTGTGTTTTTCAGTCTAAAGTGCGGCAGTGCCCACACACACTGTGTGTGGGCATGCACATACTCCAGGTATTAGCTGTGCATTCATGTCCCTGGCAGTGTGTGCCATCAGTGAGGAGGAAGTATTTCTCAGGCCACATAAACCTAGTTGTTTTTGTAATAATGTTTAAACTGTTCCTGTATTGTTTGAGTTCTTTTAATCAATTAATTGCTTCTCTTTGGGAGTAATTGCAGTCAGCTGAATGGATGACCGTTCTCGTCTCTCTTGCCTACAAGGAAGTATTTAGTTTGAAGGAATTTCATGTCTTGGAACAGCCACTGCCTGAACCGGGCTTTGACATGAAGTGGAGCCGTTTTTTTGCGGTTGCTTACACAGTGCGGCCCACATCTCTTTGATCAGGCAAAATTGTCAAAGTAATTTATTGACTTTTACACTTATAAGGCATAGTTTAGCACTGACCATTTCTTACCCTCTTTTCCATTGCACACCTGCCAGACTTTTACTGTGTGCCAGAAAAAAAATAAATCCTGCTTTTCATTTCAAAAAACAATTTTACCTTGTATTTATTTTTTTCCGTTGATGGCAGAGTGAGGTCAACTTACAGGTTTTTCCCAACTTGTTACAATTATATGACATGAAACTGTACACGTGAGCCCCAAAATGTATGTTCACTTAAAAGAATAAAGTTCAATACACTCAATGCTGATTACAAAGTAATTTATTTTCAACTCCCACAGTCTGTAAATGATATGATTTATAATAAGAACAATCTGGTGTAAATACATTTGGTGAGAGTGCTTCTGTGTGGATTACAGGCTGCTATTTTTCTGCAGAAACTAAATCCTCATCTGTATTTAGGTTTAATAAGAGACGCCTCAATAAAATATAGTTGGAGCAGTTTCACATCGTTAAAGAGCTTCGTTACCCACAAGTTTGCAGCTAATTAATGACACTGCCACTGTGCACTCATGCTGTCATACTGTTAACATCCTTATACACCATTTTATGCAGAGAACTGAAAGCTGTGCTGCAGTTTTTCCTGCAGGTGATTAAACTATCAGGATTGAGAAAAGGGAAGGAGCGAGGGTGAGGGTCTGCTCTGTCAGAATAATAGACCACAGCTGCTTGGTGCTCTGCACCTGCTTCCTGTGTTAAAGCTGAATAGGTCGGGGCTGGTTGGAGAACTCAGGTCTCCACCCATAGATTTAAACGAACCTCAGAAAAATCAGCTCTGCACCGTCTCACCACGGCCAGCCCGTTTTAACCAGGTGCCTAATCTGTCTCTTTTTCTTCCTCCTACTCTCGCACATTTTTAAGACGTGTCTCTCCTCCACTCACACTTTCCAGCCACTATTAACTAACAATTCTTTTCTGATTTTGCTTCAAAATTCAAACTGGAAAGCAAAGATAAGAAAGCGAGAAAGTGTCATAACTGGGATCGAGTGCTTGAGAAAGCCTCCTCTTGAGTTACTAACTAATCAACAAGATGTAGTCTTTCAAGTTTTTAGCTGAGTTTTCTGACATCCTTTAATTGTAATGTCAAACCTAATGATTATTTTTTTTGTCTTTTCCCAGATTTTGAATGTACCAATGGGTCTCTATATCTCCTTTTTTGATTTTCTGAAGTCATTTTTTACAGTTGGGCCTAGACGTGATGCAGGACGTTTACTTTGAATGTCCATAGTGTAAAGTGTCAAGTGTAATTACCAGTTTAGATTGTGAGGTCATTTTGTACAGTCATGGCCAAACGTTTTGACAATGACATAAATATTAGTTTTCACAAAGTTTGCTTCTAAACTGCTTTTAGGTCTTTGTTTCAGTTGTTTCTGTGATGCACTGAAATATAATTACTAGCACTAAATACGTTTCACTGCACTGTGGAGCAATATTTAGCGCTCCTGCCTCACAGCAAGAAGGCCGCCTGTTCAAGTCTCGGCTGGAGGACCTAAAACAGAACATCAATGGGGGGGGGACCTTTCTGTGTGGAGTTTGCATGTTCTCCCCGTGCATGCGAGGGTTTTCTCCGGGGACTCCGGCTTCCTCCCACCATCCAAAAACGTGCTTCATAGGTTAATTGGTCACTCTAGATGGTCCATAGGTGTGAATGTGGCAGTGTTGGGTGTGTGATTGTGGCCCTGCGACAGACTGGCGACCTGTCCAATGCAGTGGACAGGTTTTTTCGGGATTAAGTTAATTTTCTTGGCTAAGATGGACTATGCATTTCATCTGATCACTCTTCATAACATTCTAGAGTATATGCCAATTGCTGTTATAAAAACTTAAGCAGCAACTTTTCCAATTTCCAATTTTTATGTATTTCTCAAAATATTTGGCCACGACTGTAGGTTATTAGATATTGATTGATGATACTAGTTTTCTGTTGCCTGGGATCAGCTCCCTCAAACGCCCAGGAGAACCTTTCAAATGCATTTTATTACTGATGCTGCTGCCCCAGTTAGTAAGTTTCCTCTGTGGTCGCTCAGCTTACAGAAACACAGTCGGAGAGCAGCTACTACAGTCCGCAGAAAGTCAAGTCCAGAGAAGTGCTGTGTGTGGAGCAAGAGGGAATCACTGTTGAGGTAAGACTGCAAAGGTTAATGATGGTAATTTACACCAACTATTGTGGCACATCTGTATCCTGACGTATATTTTGTTTATTTTAAGCCTTAAACTGGTCTCAAAGAAGGTACATATTCTCACTAAAAAATTAACATTAGGCAGAATTCATTATTTATTGTGTAACGACGTCTTTTATTTAATCACGTCATCAATGAACTTTCCATTCAATTGTATCAGACTGCAAATTTACATGACATTACCATAAAGAGCCTTATGTTTGCTTTTGGTTGCTATTATGTTAATGGATATTTCACTGTTGAAAAGATTCACATTTTTACTCTTTATAACTTAAAGCATTTTGCAAGGCAACTAGTATGCATTCAATAATGAAACCATTGTGGATTACTTTCACTTTTTCCCATGACATGGTTTTTTATGACTGATTATCTGGTCCGAGTGGGAGAAAAGTCTTGTGCCTTAAGGGGTTCTTCCAGATGTTAAAATGTACAGATTTTTTGTTTTATGTAAATTCTGCTTTTGTTGGAACAGAGATGAGGAGAACTGACCTGAGACTAAATGTGTCAGTGTCGAAAGGCAGAGCAGTTATTTGTTCTGTATTGAAAGAAATTTATGATATGCAATTGTAAAATAAAAATTTATATACATGTGTTTACTAAGTTTTTTATACCAGTAGTTCAAAGACAAGCTATTTAGAATCTTTGTTTGGAAAAAAAAATCATAAGAAAAATGCCACAAGTACATGTTAAAAGCTCAAAAAACGTGACTTTCATCTGAGGGGAACTTTAATACACATTATTTTCAAATTTTGTGCTTTTTTAAAAAAAAAAGTGTTTTTAAGTTCACGTGTATCTCTTTCTGGGAAATATGTGGATACTCATAATTATGTTGTTTCCAGGTGCTCATGATGGGAGAGCCTTTCTTCGACTGTCAAATTGGCTTTGTGGGCTGCCGAGCTATATGCCTAAAAAGCATCATGGGAGTCCGGGATTTTGAGGAAAATATCAACCGGCGTGAGGAGGTAAAGTAAGACTTAAAGACTCAAAGAATATTGACAGATATGTGTTTCAGAAAATAAACAACAGTTTAAATATTCTTAGGGGTAAGTCGTGGTTTTAAAAACACAATCTGTTCCTCCTCCTGAAGTCCCACTAAGAGGATGATGCATGGGTGGACATGCAGCATTTTTAGCTTTAGCTAGCTTAAACTTTATCTTTTTAAATTTTTAGATTTTATCGCTTTAGCATGTTCTTAATATTTCACTTTTTTGCGTTAAAACCTTCCAACCCTTTTGTGTTACTTTGTGTCTCTGCAGGATGCGGTCTTCCTGAGTTGTGGGGACAGCCTCAGTATGAAGGGCATGACTTACCTCACCAACTCCCTCTTTGACTACCGCAGTCCAGAGAACAACGGAGTCCGGGCCGAGTTCATCCTTGATGCAGCTAACCACAAGGTCAGAATAAAAGGACCTGCAGATGATCAACAAATCTTTTTTCCAAAGGATCTGTGAAACCGTTCATCCATTTGCCCCGCCAAATCCTTTTCAGGGTTGCGGGGTTGCTGGAGCCAATCCAGCTACTGTTGGGACAGGTGCAGGGTACACCCTGAACAAGGCACAAGTCTGTCCCAGAGCATGTTTGTAGCCATGCAGATGATTTTTTTTTCTTTTTGCTTTAAAATAATATTTCCAAACTTGAAGTTAAAAGGCGTTCTCTTTAAGAATGTAACATGAACTAGAGTCAGTGCTTTTTCAACAACAATTCATTTATCCAGAAAAGACCATCAATCATTTGCAATGCTGATCTGGTCTAGTGGCTTTGAGAGAACACTCAGAGACATCTGAATGACAAGTGGCCCAGTTTTGAATAAAATAAAAAATAAAAACTTTTTTGATCCCACAAAAGGGAAATTACCTTGTTACCATAGCTCTTTAAGAAACAACAATAAATAAGATAGATCATAAATAACGCTACAAATACACTTAAACATTGACAACAGCAATAATTATTGTCCAGGGTCTATGAGGGGTTGTAGAGTCTTTCTGTAGATGACAGTAAGAAAGTGAGGTGTAAAGTAGAGCCCTGCGCGGGACTATTTTCTTCATCCCGCCCGCGCCCGCTGAATTTCTGACCAATCCCGCCCGCTCCCGCAACGTATGCGTTACACTCCCGCCCGCACCCGCAATATGTATGTCCACTCCCGCCCGCACCCGCAAAACTCATAGAATTTAGTCCCGCACAGTAATAGAGAAGCATTGATTTTGTATCGTCTCCCGTCCCGCAGGAAAAAAACACGTATTTGTATTAATATTACTAAAGAGATACATGTCCCTCCTCCAACCTCATCTTTTCATGCATTCCTCTTTTGTGCAACTTAAATATTAACTATATTTTCCCAAATCCTGTTCGGTTTAAAGTGTGCTTGTGTGCGCGCGCAGACAGACAGCCTGAAGCGCGCTCTTAGTAAGAGGCGGGGCGTTGCACACCCCCAACAACAGGTTAAATGACAGAGGCCATTGGGCGTCTCTACCTGGTGCCTTCACGGAGCTTCAGTACATAAGAATCCAACAGCCGCACAGCCTAACCTAGTCTGCTAATATATATTCATGAGATATTCATGGCAGCACTGATCCCGCGGGTTGTTT
This sequence comes from Oryzias latipes, assembly GCF_053564925.1. Lineage (NCBI taxonomy): Eukaryota > Metazoa > Chordata > Actinopteri > Beloniformes > Adrianichthyidae > Oryzias > Oryzias latipes. Next base: position 7,701,874 of record NC_136252.1, on the reverse strand, counting down.
TTTTTGCCGCCCGCTCCCGCCCGCAGCACAATTCAAACCGCCCAATCCCGCTAGATTTGGATTGGGTCCCGCGGGACCCGGCGGGACCCAATCCCAATGCAGCCCTCTAGTGTAAAGTCATCATGCTGCTGATGATAAAGAAGGCTGTCCATGATGGATTTTTAACATCCTCTTGTCACCCACCATAGTCTAAGGCTACGTTCAAACTGCAGGCTGAAACGGCCCAATTCCGATTTTTTTGCCCCATATGCGACCTGAATCTGATCTTTTCATGACAGTCTGATCGACACAGATCCGATCTTTTCAAATGCCACCCAGGCAACTTGGGTATGTGGTCCTGAATCTGATACGTATCCGAATATTTTTGAAATGCGACCGCCGTCTGAACGGCCAGGCCACATGTATATGATCCGTACGTCATCGATACGCTACAAACGTCAACATTCTGCGTTGAAGTAGACGGGAATGAGAACATAAACATCAACCATGGTGGAAGATGCTGCTGATACCAGTCAGTGGAAGGGAAGCGAGGTCACCGATTTGATTAATATTTGGGGTGGCATCTCTATTCAGGCCAAACTCGAGGGCTCTTATCGCAACCGGGCGGTTTTTGAAAAAAATTCCAGCAAAATGGCCGAGTGTTGAGTTGAAGCTTTCCCGCGATGACTTTTTCTCTTTCCAACCGTGGTCAGAAGCGCGGGGGACAGAAGGTAGATCCTCCTTCGGGGTTCACTTCCCCGTTTGGACCCTCAGATTCTCTAGAGCGGGTCGATAAAGAGTCAAAAGCAGTTCTGCTGGGGGAAGCCTTCTTTTATCATCATTCTCCTTCCTCCCTAACACACAACATGAATGCCCACCCCCCACTGCCCCTCAGGGAGGAGAGAGCGCGTGCAGCGCAGTGTGAACATAGCCATAGACTCTGGGGGACATCCCAAATAGGAGTTGGAACTCCGAACACCAGTTTGTCAGTCCTCCTCCTTTTCCTGTCAGGGCATCCACCCCCCCAGCAGCTCACTTTGTAGAGGGGTGCAGATGCAACAAGGTTGTCATAAATAACTCTTTAAGGACCCCAGTCAAAACACAGAAACAACTCCACTAACTCAGAGCTAGTAACTGGCAGCTTATTGTGGCGCCGGTTGGAAAACAAACAAAATGTGTATTTTATAACTATCAGAAATTGGAAAAAGCAAGGGGACAGCACTCATTTTGACCATTATTGTATTGTATTTGCAAACATTATCTAATGTTTGCAAATACTTTTTATGTTTGACCTGGAAAGGCAAAGCTTTTTTGTTGTTATCATACCCGGTTTAACTTCTTTATGTTTGTGTATTTTTGCAGTGGTTCTGCTGTCTGAAGCCTTGGTTTCTGATTATTCTGGGCTTCATTCATCAGTGCTCACAGCTGAAGTGTTGACTCTACTTACAAATGTTCATTACCGTCAATAAAGCACTTGTTTGAATATCCATCCATCCTTCTTCTGCTCTGGTCATGCTTGAAAGTTTAACACTCTGAGGTTTTAGCGTTGATTCATTAGTGGTTTTGAAAGCAGTCTGGCTTTGATCCAAAAGCATGCCATGGCCATTAGACATGCCCTTATAAATATTACTCATTAACCTGTCTCTCTGATAAGGCTCTCCTTAGGCCTTTGTCCAGAGAAATTTTCTGTCAGCGGGGGTGCTGACTATGTTGGATGCTTTTATTTTTAATTTTTTGTCTTTTAAGTCTTTTTTATTTTTTTTGCAATTAAGCATTTTATTTTTTATGTTTGTACACGTTGGTTTAGTAGCAAAGTCAAACTCAGACTTGTTACAATTTTTGAGCAAATGATGTTTCCAGTTTAATTTTTATCAAGTATTACCTTTTTAAAAGGCTTTAATTCCTAACTTGATGAAGTTGATTTAAATCTTCAAGGACATGATGGGATTTGTTGTTCTTGCTGTTGCAGTTATGTTTTCCTCTGTTGTGACTCTCATTAAGTGAAAAAACATACATGCAGATTTCTACCTCCCTTTTAGCCTTAGGAAGCTGTTTTATGCAAACTCTCCTTGATTAATGTGTGCTATAAAAGGTTTTTTTATTGGTCAAAAATGAAATCAATACCTTACCCCATGAGTATAGCTATAGAATAGAATGTAGTGTTTGCAAAACAAAAATGCTTGATAAAAATATTCTTCAAATCTGGAATTCTAAGATAGAGCCATCATGAAAATTAGACTAAAATCCAAGGATCAGAAAGAGAGTGTTTTCATGGAAAATATAGAAATTTCATTGAGATCCATCTACAGTTTATCTGACTGATAATTTATCACAAATTTAGGGTTCATATTTAGGAAACAATTGGTGTATTTCTAAAGCATACATAAATGTCCACTAATAAAATTCAGCTTTTTTTTTGCTCCTAATAATTGCCAACTCAAAATAGTTCTATATTTTATTACACTGAGTGGGAACTTTTTATTGTTCTCCTTTTATTTAAGTTGGAAGTGTTTAAAATTCTATCAATGATATGAGTAGCAAGGTAAACAAGCATATTCAACGCTGTAGTTTAGTTATCTCTGATTTGACCCTCACTCTATCTGCCTTGGCCCCAGTCATTGCCACTCAAAGGCTATCAGCTTGTTTGCACCCTTACTGCCATATTTGCCGAGCTCCACTTTTGTTTGACAGGAGACCTACACAGAGATAGCTGGCATGCAGCGCTTCGGGGCTTTTTACATGGATTATCTCTACACAATGGAGAACAGCGGTGGCAAAGGTATTGTTGAATTCATTCCTCCTCAGAGCTTGTTTGGTCACCCTGCAACCTCATCTCTCTTTTTCTCCCTGCCTGTCATGTTCACTCTTCCTCTCTCTGCCCTGTTCCTCTCCTCTTCGTGTCTGTCTTTTCCATTCTTCCTCCCTTTTCTCCTCCCTGTCAAACAAGCCCACTCCAGCCTCGAAGAAAGAGCCGGCCTTGTTTCGTTCATGGCCACCTGGTCGTTGACCCTCTCTGTCCTCGCTCTCACCCTAAACTTACCTGTGGGGCAACTGTCAAAAGTGTTTAGGCTGCACTGACACATATTTGAGTTTCTCTTCCCCGTTGCCTGTTGAAACACTGTTTCCCCTCCCTCTCTTTACCTGTAAGCTCTTGAGAAAGTGAGTAGGCTTTTCTTACCTAATTAGATGTCAGTCTCCTTGGCAGAAGCCTAAAGACAGTCAGGGTTTCTCATTCCTTCAGGATTTGTATCAACTTCAGAATGATCAGAAGCTTCTGTTGAAAGATGACACTGTATTTCAGTCAAAACATTTTATTTATTTTTATTTTTTTATGATGGATGGTGACATCAATCAGTAAAACTATAATAATTCCACCAAACTAAAGAGGCAGTGAATTACAAAACACATCCTAAATCATGCTTAGAACTTCAAAACTAACATCTAGATCACTTCGGTGTACAGATGAAACTTTGTATAGATAAACTTTGTTTCTCCGATTACTTAATGTATGAGTTTTTCTGCCGTCTTTTGAATCAGGCTGTTTTTTCTTCCTGCTGCTGTCAACTTCAGATGATTGTCTGAATAAAAGAAACCGTTGATATTGTCATCTGGAGTTGTCGGAGGGATTTCTGACCTGATCTTTGGATAAGTGTCACCTGCTTTTCCTGGGACGGCTGCTGCTGCTCCCTCACAACAAGAAGCAGACCCAGTGTCAGCCAAACTCATGAGTGGGTCCCTCTTTAGAATGACTTCAGATTAGACTAATATTGTAGATTTTAACAATGGCAAATGAAGATCCAGTCAAATCCCAGCTAAAATGAGCCTCTTCATCAGTCCAGCGGCCCTATAACTGCAGCCATCTGGTTGATATTAGCTGTAATCCACTGCAGCCACATCTCATTGGGGGGGAAGGGGACGTGTCAATGCCTGTTGCCCTTTATAAGTTTTCAACATTGACTGAAAGTTACACCCTCACACCAGCCCCTTAGAGCAAAAAAGGTAAAATTCATTGCATTTAATCTGAGCTCCAAGAATGTTTAGGGGTAGATTGTAATGGGAATAAAGCTAGTGGTGACCCTTTGTCCTCTTTCTCTTACTGCCATTCATCCACCCCCTTCTTTTATTTTTAATTTCTCTGTTTTTATTGCCGGGGAACTGGCTCTTTTAAGTGGACCTCTGGAACACGGGCCCAAGATGAATGAAGGGACAGCTGTGTGAGAGAACCGAACATTTGGAATATTCATCACTCAAGTTGTTCACAGCCCTGTGTGGTGTTCCCTGCTGCTGTGTTACACTACTGCTATTTCTGTGGTTCTTTTGTGGGGCTAAACTATATATAAAAAAAGGAATATTTTCTTTAAAGAAAAAGGTGTTTTGGTACGTAAACGTTCCTCTTTTGGATTCATCTCTTTGCAGGCTCACAGGAGTTCCTAGTGTCAGGCATGGAGGAGGCAGTGGCAGCGGTTGAAGAGACGTCCATCAAGAGGCTGGTGGTGGGACCGCTCAACATTAGGCTTCACAGCAGCGCCATTCACCGCATTCTCAAAATGATTACCTGTGCCATGGACCACGAATATGTGTCCTACTGCAGACCCCAGCCAGGTCAGTGATTTGATAAACTTCTTTCAGATGTGCAGAAATCGTCTTAAAGGCTGCGGGGTCTGTTAGGTCTTTTGCACCTTTAAATAAAACACTTGGGGCAGAAAGTAAAATATGACTGAGTTGCCCAGTAAAATAAGGATTCTTTAATGACTAACAGCAGGTGTTTAAACTTTTCTCCACCATTCAGACATTTACATCAACTTTCTAAATTAACAGTAATGCAAAAAAGGGTTTAAAAGGTTTTGATATGCAATTGAATCTTTTGTTTCTTCTTGTTACTATAAGTCTTTTTTATAACTACTAAAACTAGTGTTTACAGTAATTTTACACTCTGCTACATGTCACCGTAGTTATCCGAACATGCAAAATCCCATCTTTGTACATTTTCACATTTCCAAGGTAGTCTTTAGAATCAATGCAAACATTTGGAGGAAAAAATGTTCTAAATCTGCATCTTGATGTTGGAAAGAACCTCAAAGACTTTGATGTTCCTCGCCTCCTTCACTTTTCAGTTGTCCTGCCTCCTCAAGATGACATTGTGAAGAGCAAAGGTTTAGAACTGTGCACATTATGTTTGGACTAGACATGAATGTCTGTTTACTTGGTAGAGCCTTACTTGACTGCATTTTAAAAAAAATTAGTATTGTTTAACCTTTTGTTAGCAATCTTTTAGAAATGTCCAAAATGGAAATTATAACTTTGATGTTTTAGTAACAAATATGCTTTGTCTTGGCTGCCTTTCTTAGAAACCGTGAAGGAAAGCACTGGTCCAGCTACTCCAGAGGAGATCTTAGACTTGGAGGAGTTTATCCCCACCAGACTCACTTGTCTCACTTTGCTTCAAGTGTCGGTCACCGTCTCCATGGCAGAGTTCAACCTCCTCCACACACTGCCAGTCATCATGGGTCATAAAGTAGGACTTGCTGCTCTTATTTTCCTTTAATTCACATCATTATCCCTGATATCTTTACTTTCTGAATATGTTTTTGAAAACCTTTTAGAGCTTTGTCTCCATATTAGCAGTTCACGGTCTTTTTTTAAAATCACGTCTGAATTGAGAATCCAAACGTTTACATCTCTTTTGTATTTTCACCAGGAGGATAATGGTGATTCTGTAATCTAAAAGCTAAACAATATATATTAGTGTACTAAATTGTCCACCTATGTCTATTTGCTTTATAATTAATGAGATGGACCACAAAAGGAGTGGATTTACTGAAGCTGTTCTGGTGGAGAGGTGGTGGTGGTGGGGGGGCACATCTGTGGGATAAATGAAGGATCAGCATTTTCCATTTAAATGATTCTGACTTGAGATGCTTAATTTTATCATAGCTATTAAAAAAAAAGTTTATGGAGAGAATTCAAGAAAGAAACTAATAGAAAAACATTTTAAATTCACCTTTAGGAAGTTGTTCAGAGAGATGCTTTGGTTTCAGACTTGCATGCATCGGAAGAAGGCTTGAATCTGTGCTGACAGCTGAGCAAAACAGGTGTTCCTTCCAGGGCTTGGTTGAAAAACCAGATTCATCGAATCCATTGATCAATTTTGCTTTCGAACAATTGGTTGTGTTTTTAATGGCAAATTTTTCTTCCTATTTTTCATAATGTTTTTTAAATTCCACGTGTTTAGTTTTCACATAAAACTATTTTTTAACAACATAAAAGATTTTGTAATTAATATTTGAAACACGGGTGGGATTATATAGGTTTACTTCCTCCCACTCCCTTTTAAGATACCTATTGATCTTCTTGTTACAATCTTAATAGTTCATAGTTTTATTGTGTCATGTTCTTTATACAAAAGAGCAAATGTGTTTATGTTTCAGAGTATTAATTGAATTAATTACTTGGAGGACGTATGAGAATTTTCCAATCAGTTTTATGACTAATTATCCTATGTTTGCTATATCTTTGTTTGGATATAAACCTCTGTTGGTTGTCTTGTTTATGCATTATTCTTGCTTTGATTGCTTGAAATAAACCGATTCCAATTCCAATTTCAAAAATAGATTTTGTAACCATATATATTTGTCGGTACATCACCCAACGTAATGGGTTATTAGGGTCAATCTAAACTGTGGATAACCATGCCAACCTGCATGTATGCAGGCACACAAAGTATATTAATCTGTTTGTTTTTTTAAACCCGTTTTGTACTTTCTTTTTCACTTCTCCAGCCTGCAACGGGACCAGTCTCTGTGCCCGTGTTTCACCCAACGCGCCCGCTACCTTCTGTGCAGTTCCAGGTAGAAAGGGTGAATGTCGAACACTCTGTGCCAATGTACGCTCCAAAGCTGGTCTCCGCCGTCAGCAGTCTCAGTCAGCCCCCTGACAACCTGCTACATCACTGCTATGCACATCTCTACCTCAAGGTAAGTGCACTGAGTCTACAACAACAGTTTTAATGAACAGAGTTCTTTAAAGTTTTAGCTTTTTGTTGGTTGAAAGTATCTGGTTTGTAACTTACAGTTTGTAATCAATGTTGCTATGAAGGTTTTTATCCACCACAAGCTATGTTGTACTCAACAGTGAAGTTATTGACTTCGTGATCACGTCTTTTGTGATTGTTTTCTTTCCTATTTTTATTTGTTTAATCTAAACTACAAAACCAAACCAAACCAAATAAAGTGCATTTAAATCTAGTACACATTTTTTCATGAAAGCTATTTGAGTCTTTTTCCAAATTGACAGATAAATCTACATCTTCTAAGTTTTATTTGCCCTGGTTTGCTTTGGCTGATGGATTACTACACTGTTTAACAATGCCCTAAAATAACCCCAATGACCCCTTTTAAAGACCTTAATGACCCCTCATCAACTGGTCATAAAATACCAAGAAGCTCTAAACTCGCTGAAGACCACCAGCCCATCTCTGAACTATATCAGAGTTATTATCTACCAAGTGAAGGGGGAGTAGGAAGCTGACATTATTGTCTTCCTACAGACACCAGATTATGTTACTCTGGATAACATGTTTGTAAGAAATGGACTTTATTTATTTTTATTTTTTTAACCCTTGTGCTATCCTAGGCACTTTAACATTGGGAGTTGGGTCATCTAGACCCACTAGACAGTGCTCTGAACCTTTTTTCTTCAATGATTTGTGATCTTCACTGGTGTCCATGGATTACATGAAATCTTTCCACCTTTATCCACCTTTGTCATGGTAGGGAGAACACGTCAATGTAAGGGAGGGGTCATCTGGACCCATAGGATAGCACAAGGGTTAATTAGGATCACTTAAAATCTTGTCTGTCTTTAATGAACATTTATACCAACTAAATGCTAAATAAATAATGCTAAATTAAATAGGAACCAAAAAGTTATTTTAATTTGAAATAACTAATTTTATTATTGCATATTCATAGTTGTGAAGTAACATTTTAAAATTTAAGTGATTAGTGTCTGAAGTATAACTTGACCTATTAAGATTTTACTCAAAGTCCATGATCTCTTTTTTGAAGATAAGTGATTACACAGCTAAAACGTGGTTACATTTTATTTCTTAAGAACACCTGAGAATCAGTCTTTCCTGGTAAACTCTTTGGGCTTCTAAAGGATGTTTACTAGATGTCAAGCTGGTAGTCCTTATCACAGGTTCACTTCAGGGTTAACAGTCAACTGGTCAGCTGCTCAGGATTGTTTTAACCAATCAGCATCTGTTTCTATCAAGGTTCAAATTCTGCCTCTGTTTCGGCCTCGGGACCTTGGAGGTCACTTTGGCTGCAATGCCACCAGTTCAGGAAGTGATGGTGAAAGGTTCTAAACCCCGTCTAATCTTAATCTGTGCTTTGTTGACATTGGCCATCAGAGCTTTGGTGTTTGTCTCATAGAATCTTGCTATCTCTTGTCCCAAGATTGTTATTGAGATTTGTTCAAAGGAATTTTAAATTCTTTAAAAAGAAAAGACAAAAAAGCATGGACATAACTGCATTTTTTTTTTAAACTTTGTTTTTATTGAACGTTTTCAGTTGTCAACATTTACATACACGGGTCAGCAACCACAACAAACAACAGAACAGACACAACACACTGCAATTGGGCTGTTTTTCTTCTTCTTATTATTACATTTTTTTTTTTCATACACGAAATCCTCTGAACTTTTTATTGGTTTTCCATATATTTGTACCATTTTTGCCATTTTTTTTTGAAAATGTCTAACTTCAATTTGAATAGAAATGTCAATTTTTTCAGTGAGTAAATGGTCCATATGATCTTCAACCAGTCATCTTTTCCAGGGTCTCCACCTTGTGCCATTTTTTTTATCATTTTCTTGCTTGCCAAGAGTGAAATCCTTACTAGGTAAACATCTTCATTCAGTACAGAGTCTTCAATAGTACCCAGATACAGAGTTGTAAACTCGTTTGGCAGGTGATATCCAATAACATTTCTCATGACAGTTGTTACATCATTCCAAAAAGATAGTAATTTAGGACATGACCAGAAAATATGAGCATGATTCCCTTCTTGACTCCCACATTGTCTCCAGCAAGCCTGTAGATTTTTTAGTTGTTTGCTTTTGATTTGGGGCGTTATAAAATACCGTGTAAGATTCTTCCATGCAAATTCCTTCCATATTTGAGAGCTGGTAGAAGAGCACTGTGTGAGACACATTTTAAACCAGTCTTCTTCTGTAATCTTTTGATTAAACTCAGATTCCCATTTACTTTTAATGTAAAATGATGAACTTTTCCTGTTTTCAGTAAAAGAACGGTAAAAAGATGAAATAACCCTTGTTTTACTGTTTTTTATAAGCGTCTAATATTACTTTAGTTATACTGTATCTTTTTTAGGTTCTAGGTTAGGTTTAATTTCCCTTGTATAAAAGTCCTGAATTTGTAGATATCTAAGCAAATCTTGATTTCCCAATCCAAATTTATTTTTTAATTTAAGATTTCCGTCTTTTGTAATAGAGTACCATGCAGACCTAACTGCATTTTAACAGGATAATACAACTTTGACTATGTAGAATTTTCTACACAAAAACAATTTAAAGTGCTTTACAGAGATTCTTCAAACATTAGTTTGATTAAAAAAAAAAAGCTTCTAAAAAATCGAAGACCTGAAAAACCAGCAATTCAAGTTCAAATGATGCAGCAAAAATGGTTTTATATTAACTTATGACACGCAATGTCATTTTTTTCATGGAGCTTTATCTCAACCTTGTTTCTTTAGCATCTGACATTTGACTTTGCTTTTGTCGTTGATAACTGGTTTAACAGTCTTGTATGTTTTGCTTTCTCTGTACCTTGAGCTGCTTCTGAAAATAAAGGTAAACATGTTAGAAAAGTAATCTCAGACTTTTAAAATCTTTACTTAATTCTCTAATTTTCTTTAATGCGTTTGATAATTTATCAAATCAAACTTTATTTATAAAGCACTTTTCATATAAAAGCATAACACAAAGTGCTTATCAACCAAAAGATTCCATCATTGATTCAACACAAACAGGACTGAAAAGGGGAAACATTACGTTTAGCTAACTAATACAATTTACATTTTCTTAAAATAATTTTTAGCAGATTTAGATAAGCAGTATCTTATCAGAATAATAGTGATTGCATTTTGAAATGTGTTTTGTAATCTATCCTTATATATTTTGCACTCATAAAATGTAACTATGTGCTATGTGCTCATTTTGAATGTATGCTCAGACTAAGAGAGTTGAGCTGTTTATCAGAGTCCTCTTGCTGCAGCTTCTCACAGCAGAATATTTAATTTCATAGAAAAAAATCAGTTACATCTTTTATTAATCATTTAACTGTATAAATGGCAAAACCCTTTATGATTGCGTTGTTTTGTGACAGTCTCTTAATTCATTTTCTGTTGAAATGACTAATAATTTAGTTAAATAAATTCTTCCATATTTAAAATATTTTATAGAAACAGCAGGAAGAGTTAAAATTGATGCTCTTTTATTACTATATCTAATTTTCTGCCTGCCACCATGGTGGTCTTGCTTCTGATATATTCTTTGTCTATTTTTGAAGGTGTTTGGATTCCAGGCTGGCTTGACACTCAGAGACGTTACAGGGGACTTTCGGCCTCTAATCCCAATCATCCCCTCCTTCAGTACTGCACTCTATGGAAAACTGATTCAGTTGCCTGCCTTGTGGTGAGTTGAATTGTCTAGTGTCTAAAATATGAGAATGCTCGGAAAGTAGGAAAGCAGCATATGTTGTATTTTTGGACTATGAAAGGGATTTGGGATACTTTCATGGAAGGTTTGTTTGGCCTGGACCAATTTGTTCACTTGAATAATCTGCTTTGTTTGGGCAGGTGGGAAGACTTATCTGATCTCTGGTGTGGGTCAAATGAGCCTACTGGCTCACCTGAAAGCTCGATTTGCTTACAAGTGAACCCTAGTGTGGTTTACTACAGTGTGAATGCAACAGGCTCTGTAGCCAATAAATTATATGGACTGAAAAAATTGCCTGTAGCTGAAATCTGAAGAGTTGCAGCGGCAAAAAATGTCTTGCTGGTAATATGTAGTTTAGTAAGGACATAAATGTGCTTCTACTATGCTGAGGACTAGAAACGGGGCCTTCTCCTTTGAGGATTTTTTCTTCCTGGTCAGCCGTTGCTTTGGAAAATACTTCCCCCAAATGAGCAGCTGTTGTAACTGCTTGGCCTTTAGAAGAGCTTTAGCTTACTTAAGAGTGCAGTGTGAAAGCAGCTCTGCCCAAATGAAAGGGAACCCTTTTTTGGTCCAAAGGAACAGTCCAGACTATCCTGATATGAAATGTATTTTCTTGTTTAAAAATATGAAATGGCACATTTTTCAGCTGTCAGTACTTCATAAACAGTAATTGGGCTGAAATTCCCCACTTGGAACACAGAAAAAAGACCTAAAACACAGTTCTGTTGGATGTGATTAAATAATTGTTGGTTGTTGTGGTGTTTAGGTGTTGTTTATGAATTTTCTTTTTTTTTTATTTACACACATTCCAGCAGTTCACTTACTTCAGTAATTGTATGGATTAGCCGTGATGTTCACGCTCACAAACCTGCCCTGTGCCTGCTCTCTCACACCTCGCTGTCGAAGTGCCTGTTAAAGGAGGAAAGCTGTTCTGGAGCTCCACTTTGGGAAGCTCTTTCTTCCCATTAGTTTAGATGGTTTTGACTTTTCTTGACCTCCACAAAGGTTTTCCTTCAGACCCAGGAAAGAATCCACTGTCTTTTGCTTGCTGCTAATAAAAAAAAAAAAAAAAAAAAAAAAAAAGTTTATTTAATTTCCCCCCATGCACTTTCAGACCACTTACTGTCCTTGGTGTCCACCTTTCCTCACACGGTCAATTAACATGTAAAATGTTCTTAACAATCACTAGATGTTTATCATGTCTGCTCCCATGCCCCATTCTTTTCTTTGTATTGGAGCGATCCTTTGAAACATTGCAACCTTTCAAGGCCCTAGTTAATCACACTTGGTGTGAAAATGTGGAAAGATCTTGCGGTGAGAGACTACTATTTGTCAGAATATTTGCTCAATTCCCTCTATTTATTTTCCTTTTAGTTCCTAGAGTAAAAACGGTCACTTCTTTTAGTCGATTAAAGATGATGGACGCTGCCTTCACAGGCCACTTCAATAAAACATTTACCATAGTTTGGCCTTTTTTCAAGAGAGTTCACATCTTTAGCTTCAGTTTTACTGAAGAAATATGTCTTTTTACTTGGTGGGCTGGTAAAATCTTTGACATTTGAAATTGTTCTTGGTTGTGCAGCAAGCTTAGAAAAACACCTCTTGTCTTGTCATGGTTTACACCATGGAGGCTGGTTTCAATTTATTTTTTGGGAAAATGTCAAAGTGATCAAGGGTTGTCATAATTTGATGATTTATGATTGATATTCAGTTATTTTTTTTACATAGAAGTATTCGACTTATTCACCAGCGTGTTGCCAAATCTTTCGATATTTTTTCGTTCCTTTCCACTTCATCTGATTTTCCTCGCCAGTTCTGAAGTCTCTCTTGATGTTTCCGACACTTGAACTTTAAAGCGGTTGCCCGTTTTTCTTTCTGTCAATCTCTTTGCTGTAGATAATAGCAGAGCCAGATTGTGGTGCTGTGTTAAGACCTCTGTCAGCTCAAAATTGACGTGACTCATATTTGACCCTCTTCTGTCAAAACTGGAAGCTGCCTGAAACATCTTACTGACTGCTGTGTCCCTGCAGTCAATATCTAATGAACAGTCAAATGCTTTGTAATTCTAATGCTTGCTTTGAGAAGTTACTGTTGTTTGGTTACCATGGAGCTAATATTTTCTGAAATGCAGTTTCGCTGTGTTCAAATTCTCAGCGTTTACTGCAAACTCTGACCACATGACTTCTCAGGTGCCTCACCTGCTCTCAGTGCTGAAACTGTTATTCTACATAAAAACCAACGTTGGCTTCACTCCCCTCTCTTCCACTATAGTAGAAAAATACAAATAAAGCAGTTGCAGTGAAAGGACATTAAAAGTGCCACCTGCATTGATTCCCCCCAAAAACCTAAACTCCACACTCACTTACATAGACACATGTGCACACACACCTGTGCCGAAACCATATAATATTCCTGGTGCTGGGCCACCTGACAGCAGTAACATATGGAAGCAGGCCATAGCCCACCAACTAACCAAGACACCAGGAGCAGCTTGGTGTGGTTTGTCGCATTGCAGGTCATAACTCAGGCCTGTGCCAGCTTTTATGTGGCATTTTTAGCAGCCCCTATTAGTTGCACAGCTATTTCTTGGGGGATAATTTCTTCAAGCATGTGGAATTACAGGTGTATGTTATACAGCCTTGGAAAACGGACTTTCAGTTTGAAAGGAAGAAAGGAAAAGTATGTTGGTTTTCCCTTGATAACTCATTATTGGTCTAAGTTGTTGCGTTGTCGCAGGTTCGTCCAGTTTTAGTACTACCTGTTAGATTTCATTTTATGTGAAATTTAGAAGTCCTTGACTGTGTCTGGACCCCTAGTCTAGACTTAGTATTAGCTCATATTGTGATTTATGGAGTCTGCTTGAGGAATCTGAGGCATGAGGCTTCTGGTGTGATTGTAATGCCTCATTACTCCTGTTCATAGTTAGTTATAGAAAGCAGCTTCTGGTATATGTCTTAAAGTGCAGCCAAGAAGAAAATCCATCAAAAAACTTTATGAATTCACTGAATAGCATTCATGGGGACAGTGTGTGAGCCACATTTATTTACCACTCAACATGTTTGTTACAAAGAAATGGTGGCTGTTGAGGAAGAAATGTTCAACATTGATTTAAGTTTGAAATAATGTAAAAATATGTGTCAACCTGTTATTTTAGTAATTTCAGCCCTGAACCAAACCTTTGAAGCGATAATAGATCAACCTCACTTATGATGTTATGATGCTGTTAAGCTCCCTGCTTGATGACATCATGGTAGGCCGTTATGGACCAACCCGGATAATTAAATAACTAAACCAGATACATAGCTTTGAATTGTAGTTAGAAATTAATATTTTATAAAGGTTTCCAATTCAGTACATGGTCACTCAGCCTTTCCCTGCTGCAAAAAGTAGCAAGGGGATGTTTTTTAGACAAAAAAATCTCATTTAAGTTGAGTGAATGTGGCCAGAAACAGGGTGTCATACATTAGCAGGTGTGTATAAAAACCCAGAATATGATGGCAAATGATGTAATTTTGTTGCGTAGCTGGGCTATTGAAGTAAAGGATTGCAAGCTGCAAGGTAAAATGTCACGTTTTGTGCTGTAGAGTCTATAAAATACAGTGGCCAAGTCTGTGGTGAGGTTTGTTTTTCCTCCCATTCTCTGCTGTCTGACAGTTTTATTTGATTTTATGGCTGACAGAGATAAATGGACATATTAAGGAAGGTTGTTTTAGGGAAATGGTTTGAGCAAATTAAACAATCGTACTCTTAGTGACTGACATTCATGGTCAAAAGGATCTATGTGTCTGTTTTTTTACATTTAGCGTTGGAGAATTCGTAATCGTGCTACCGTGTAAAGTTTTACAGTACACAAACTTTAGCTTAAATAAACACGGATTTCAAATCCAGCCCAGATATGTATTTTATATATGCTGTAATGCTTTCAAGAGGCCGTAGTCATACAATCCAAGAACATCTATTTAATTTTAACTTGACCGTAAAATGTTTTTGGATGTAAAGATGAGAGCCAAGACGTAGATTTAGGAGCAGCTGGAGATGTTTTCACTTGACGGGAAGACTATTAATGCCTGAATTAGTCATCTGAGGAGCTGAGGCTTGAGGGAGGGGAAAACAGTGGGAATTGGGGAAGGATAGATGGATTATCAACTCTGAGTGGATTATCATATCCTGTGGTGTGCATTTAAGTTCTGTCCTCTGTTTTTTCTCAAATATATATTTTTTTGTCTCTCAGAAACGTACATCTGCAACTTAAATGCAGAAACATTAGTATATAGCTGAAAAAAGTGGTGTTTTGGTTTTCTACAAACATACTTGGTTAGAGAAAAATGAATGTGTCTGTCTTCTGAGAAAATTGGTGAAGGTTCAATTCCCTAACAAAAAAACGGAAGAAAAAAAATGAATGAACAGCTGGTGCTTCGGTTGACTCCTTACAGCTTTCACTGTAAACCGATGTGCACAATTGTAAATGACCATCTTTGCAGACTTAGTGCAATATTATATTTGAGTTCTGTTGAAAGATTTAAATTACCCTTGTAAACCAAAAAAGAGCTGCTGTTTTACAGAGACGGCAAGCTACACACACACAAACACACACGCACACGCACTCACACCTCCCTATTCTTTTGCTTTAACGCCTGATGAACCGCATCATTGCAATTTTCCGGCCTGGCAGTCTGCAGCTGTCTGCAGCACTTGATTAAAACATTTCTTTTAGTAATCCCTGTTTAACGAAGCAGCCTCCAGAGAGGGAATCTATGTGTGTGCGTTGTCTTATGTATCTGTGTGAGGTAGTTTGCACTCAAGTATGTGAATTTGAACCTATAGCACTGTAATCCAGATGTGAGAAAAGGGATCTTCCTCTTTGTGAGGGTAAGAGTGTGGAAGAGGAAGTGGAGTTTTTTTCTGTACCAATGCTCACAAAATGCACACATGGAGAACCTTTGACTCCAACAGCCGAAAAGGTTTCCTGAAGTGTGGCTGCAAATGTAATCTGTGGCGTATTTTTCTGCTCAACAGAGACTTGGTGTAGAATAGAGGTATGTAAACCTTGGGGTAATTGATTGCATCCCATTGGGTACTTCAGATTTTTTTTAAATATAACAAAAAAAATGTTTTTATGCATATGATATATAAATAGATAAATAAACAGAATAAATCAAAAAGACAATTCATATTTTAACTTTAGATCCCGAGACCCCAAAGTCTGTAGCATTACATGTTGCGCGTAACGCTAGTCCAACATTTCCCCATAAAAACAAGTCATTTATTATTGTCTTTATCTTTAGGAGTGTCTATTGAAATTTAAACAAAGTAACTAATTCTTGGCAAAAAGCTCTTTATTTCTATGTTTTATAAAAACTTAGAAACTACCTTCAAATTTATTTTTTGCCACAAATACTTTTTTGTAGGTTAGTTAGTAAGGTAAACGCGCAAAAAGGGAACAAAATCTGTGTTTTTTTGTAACAATACCATTTGGTATTAAACATATACTTTTGAGTGTTTCATTCATTAATCTTCTGTCACTTTTGGGGTCACGGGGTGCCAGAGCCAGAGCCTATCCCGGCCACTTGTGGGTGAAGGCAGTCTCGCAGGGCCACAAGTCACACACCCATTCACACTCATATTCACATCTAGGGACAACTTAGAGTAACCAGTTAACCTATGAGGCATGTTCTGGACAGTGGGAAGAAGCTGGAGTGGCTGGAAAACCCACACATGCACGGGGAGAACATGCAAACTGCACACAGAAAGGCCCCCGGGGCCGTCTTGCTGTGAGGCAAGAGCGCTTACCACTGCGCCACCGTGCAGGACTGAGTGTTTCTACTACCATATGAATGTTGCCACATTTGTAGAAACCATGAACCTGTGTGAAGAGCTAAATATGTGAGTTGTGCCCATTAGAGAACTGGTCTGAGTGACCCCTCCCGTCTGGAGTTTCAAACAGGAAGTACCCGCTGGTTCCAAGAAGCCAAAATTCCACAGATTTCTCTAGAGAAATAAACAGCTATTACTCAGTCATTCTATTGGTCAGAATAACCTTTTTTCCCTCTAACTTTGTTTAACACGTTCTTGCTAATCTTAATTTTAGAGCAAGTTATTCAAGTTATAAACTAACCAATAAAATGCCTCAATTAAAGCATGTGGCGCCCGCTGGCCCCCACCTTGAACAGTCAAAATGTTTGACAGATTCTCCTGAACCTGCTTACAGTGGAAGGGGTATTGACTTCCAACAAGCTCACTCCTGACAATAGTTGCTATAGAAACATGAATTCAGGCTGACTCAGACCAATCACAGCTTACTGACATCGTTTGGGTCCGAATGGCGATGTCCATGTTGTAGAAAAATGGCGTCTGAATTAATTTCATTTTGCTGAAGCCATAAAAAAGCCATTATAGGTGACAGTCCAGTTAGCTTATACAGTCAATGGTTGTGCTTATAAAAAAATGGCCAAATTTTCTCTGCCAAAAACGGGGAAGTTATTCTGCTATTTGCTTCTGTTTTGAGTTTGGTGGATTGGATGATAGAAGTCTTTGTTTAGAAGAACCAACCCCAGCCATAGCAGCCCTGCACCATCTCCTAATGCTGGTCACCGACCTGGTTCCACACTGCTGCAGTATAGCATCCCATTCTAGTATCTTCCACAATCACCCAACATGTTTATTTTGGTCACTTGGGCACAACTGGCACACTCATGCACATCAGTGCATGATTCATTGCCATTGACTGTAAATGAGAACTGTAACGTATGAGTGTGGCATCACCCATAAAAAAAGACTTCTGGTTCTAATCAAATGATACAGATGGTGCCATGTTGGAGCCAGATGACGTTAGTAAGCAGTGATAGGTTCAAGTCGGTCTGAGTCAACATTTCGATGGCAACCACTCTTGCCAATCAGTAGCCGCGGTTACATGCGCAAAATATCTTGATCGGATCAATGGTCAGATTAAAATTCAACCGGTCACACTTTCGGTCGGAATAAATCATTTGGGCATGCGCAGTAGTGTTAAAAATACCAGAAAAGGAAATTAATCCCAAAGTAAACAAACTGCTGCCATATACATTCATGCAGCAGCTTGGTAATATACGAGATGATCTTCTAAACTTGCTTTTATTACTGTTATGAATATTTTGAAGCGCCTGTTCGCTCTTCATTTTTTTTTTAATCCATGTGGTCAGTGCGTTTTTTTTGTGGAAGAACGGAGCTGGAAGAAGGGTTAGGAGAAGGCTAACACGCGCTAACAATATTAGCCTTGTTTGATGAACATAAAATCCATGCGGGAAATGCCGCAATCTGCATCTTGGCTGCACGTAAATATGTGGGAATAACATCAGCCTTTATTTTGTCGGGACACGACTGGAAACACTAATCCATGTGATTGTTTGAACAGCTTTCTAAGGACTGAGCATCATTTCTGCTTTAAAAAAAGCTCACACACCGCCCCAAAGCCACTGTGTGAGCTGCTAACCCAGAGCGGCGGGACGGATCGCAGTCCGAAGTCTCCCGCACATAACAAAACAACAAAACGCACACATAACAAAGCATCCTCCCTTCCCTTCAAACACACATGAATAAATCCGGCTGCTCTGCTCAGAGACATAGTTCGCTCGGTCACTCAGTCTAGTTCTCACATACAGTCAATGTTCATTCCCTCCTTTCCACTCCCACATTCTAGAGGTGTTCTCATTCTACAGAAGCCAGCAATGCCACCTTAGAGAATAGAATTGTTCCCAGGCTAAGTAGAAATGGGATTTCCATTGGTTTTTCAGAATCTCATTTTTCCAGAGATGAAGATGCTGGCCAACACCACCACAATGCCTCCACTAAAAATCAGCATAGCATTCACTTCATCTTCCCCACACTTTGACTCCAGGATCTAAAAACTGTAGGCAGAATCCGGACTTCTAGCTTAACATAACATTCCTCCACTTGTTCATGTTCCAGTGCATGAGCTACTGACAGCAGCACAAACATTCCTGAGGGTGACGGGCAGTTATGGCTGCCTTCCTAACAGCACAATGAGACCAGGGTCAATTTATGCAAAAGGCCAGAGTTTTCAGTTTTATCGTCCTGAAGAATCTGTGTAAGACATCATTAAATGCCTAAGTGCAGACAGGGTGAGGAAACCGTTTTCTTGAGGTTGTTGTCTTTTTGGAGTGCACCCTTTGAGGCCTGTCTCTGTCCCCTACAGTCTCCAAGTGGGACTTTTTTGAGTTTTGAGACCTTACTCAAAAAAATGGTGCCACCTCTGAACTGTAGCCAGGTCACACTTCATTGCTGCTCATTAGCCCCCATAAGATAAATAGCAAAAGCAAAATAAACTGTTTGATATTGGTCAGGATGATTTTGCAATTTTTTATGGGGGAAACCCACATATTCAGTTCTGCTGCTCGCCTCAGATATATATACACGAGTATTGTGGCACCATTTAAAAATGAAATAAAAATACTTTTTAACAATGTGATTTACAGTCGAGCAAATTTGTCACTAAAGAGAAATAATTGATCAAAGTAAAGTTCCCTTTTCATTTTATTCCAAGTTTCCACAAGGATTTTTGATTTCATTTCACTGTTAACAATCATCATCTGTTGACTAACAGAGGGTCAGTTCTGGGTGCAGAGTCCTGCTCATTATTGTAAATATGGGTACATTCAATATTTCTGTAAAGACAATCTTTAGACAATGCAAAATCTGCATCAGCTCACATGAGCTATTTTTTTTACAGTACAAGTTTGAAACATGGACCCTAGGTGACCTTTGGGTGTGAAGGTGGGAAGAATACAAGCCTTCCTCTCCCACACCTGGACTATTTGTTCCCTACATGCTTCTTCCATAATTACAGTGTGTCATTTCTTGTGAGATAAAAGAGGGGACTTCTGAGGATCACTGTTGTTTTAGGACGAGCTGTGCATTGTGAATTGCCTGCCCTGTAGATCAGTTTGCAGTAAAAAGACAGCATGTAACTTTAGTTTATCAGTTCTCCTCTCCCATTTTAGCTGCTTCTACAGAGAAGTTATGAACATTGGAAAATAATAGCAAAGCCTGTTTGTCAATTCTCTGGGTTAGGGAATGTTTGCATTGGCTAAATGAGGTAAAGTGGGACAATAAATGATTTGGAAAAACTTGAGATAAGTTATCACAGTTTCTGCTTTATCCATAGATAAATGTGTCATCTCTGGATGGATTGTATTAGCGTTGTCAAGGGTCGTGTAAAAGGTCACATTCATCGAGGAAAGGAGAAAGTTGCACACTCAGGAGTATGTCAGATGTCAAAGACTATATTTTGTTCATGTTCTTTTTCATTTATTCTCTCAATTTAAAGTTTATGTAGATTGTTGTACTGGTAGTGATTGTGAGATCTCATGTGACTCTTATTATTAATAGTCACTAAACCCCTTTTTCTTTGTGTTTTGAGAACACAGAAACTCTGACCCGCACACAGCAAAGTCTCCAGAACCATCTTTCAAGAAGAGAGTTGCCACAGCATAAACAAAAAGTACAAATACACAGTAAATGCATCAATTATATTTTTCCTTTTTATAAACAATGTACACTTTCAGACCTGCTCCTTTTTGCAAAAGTTACTGAGAAGTAATTAAAAGGGAATAATACATTCTGATAGCTTTTTGACTCTTCTTAGGTTTGTTTTTATGAAACGATCCTTTAAAACTTAAAGAATGTTAAAGTTTGAAAAGACAGGCACCAGCATACAGACACATGCTGTCATTTTGTTTTTCCCTTCCCTTATTGATAGATTGGCAGCACAATCAAACGGCAGGCTGCTCCTCAGCTGTGGCCTTATTTTTGCTGCTGATCCGGCTTTGGCTCACAAAAGCTGCCATTGGTTTGTTTATGTGTTTATGCAGATGTTTGTGTTTGTGTGACAGCATATGTGTTGCCATGGCAACACATATTTGTTCCTAGAGTTTCTTTAGTGTTGCTTTTCTCAAAAACCATTTGGACAGGTTTAAAAAAAAATCAAAAAAATAACTGACAGCCGCTTAAACAATTTCTTCCAGCTAAGCAATCCAGTCTACAAAATGTCCTGTAGCAGCTCCTGGGCTGGAGTTCTGAATTGGCTCAAATTAATACATCCAGGTTTTCACTAGTTCTGACTAATTCTATTTTCCTTTAAAGAGATTCCTGGTGGCCTCTGTGTTTCGATAAAAACACTTTAGAAATAAATGGCCACCCTGAGATCAGAGACGGCCCACTTGAAGCACTGAGCTTTAGTCTAAAAGGACCTGATTTCTGAAATTATAAGACAACTATGGTGCTTCTCCACAAAATGAGATAAGTGTGTTTTCAAGAGATTTGTATCCCAGCTACAGACTGGGTCTGTTTTAGAGGAACCGACTCTCAGGTAAAATGTTAATTGCCTTAAATGTCAATTTTGTACTTTCTAAAACCTATGTTTGAGTGTTGTTCTTTGAAGCTGCTGCTGAAGTTAATGTTCTTTGGTCTGTTCAGGGTTTTGTTTTTCTCACAGCCTGCGGTAATAGTGCGAAATTTCTGCCAAAAAGCTGTTTACCATGTTGCAGCAGAAAATGCTGACCGTGCCAGCTACTTATTGAAATCCGATGAGAGCCTGGTCGTCCTCACATCCAACATTCCCAAAAGACCCTAATGAGAGTTTCTGCTTCTCATTTAATTCCAAGATGCTGTTCACTTAGAAATGGGCATAATATAATAAAAACAGGTGCATAATTAAACTTTTAGGGGACCACATGCACATGACAGCTCCCCTTAAATGCTATAAACACTCAAATAAGCCAACAAACTTTCATCCCTTGCCAGTGCTTTCATTGAAGTGGGTTTGCAGGCACATTTGTTCTGCATGTGGGGACATTGTTTCCACGTCCCTGATGTGTTCTTTTGTTCAACTGCAACTTTTTGCTATTTTTACTTTGTGTTGTGTGCACAAAAAGGTGTGATCAATGTACGAAATGCAACGGAAATCATTTTTAATTTGAGAAAAACTGCCTTGCACACCTCACCATAGTTACAAATGACATGCTGTGGAATCAGAAGTAGAAAACAATAGTTTGCTCATGAGAACTGTCAAAGTTAACCATTGGTTTTGTCAGGTCTTGACTTTCTTTTTCTACGTCTACCTGTTCCTCCTCTTCTCTTGGTGTTGAGCTATTTCTTTCTACGGTGCGGTAGAGCTTCAGACTTATGAGGCGTGTGGGCTGGCCTGTGTGCAGCTTCAGGCTCATGTCACCCACCCGAACCACCCAGGAGTAGAAGAAAGGGAAAGATAAAGAGAATCGAGGAGAAAGAAAGGGAGGGCAGCAGAGGAGTTAAACGATTGCAGAGCTACTGGCTCAAAGTGGGACCCTGTGACATATTCCACAGTCTGAACTGGGACCAGGCCATAATGGAGTGTGATTAAATGAACTGTGATGCGTGTTCCTGACAGGCTGCAGCCATCCCTGGAATAAGTCACAGTTCTATTTCACTCAAAGTTTTACTTTTAAGGCAGCACCGCTTGATGTCTAATGCAATATGTTGTCAAACAAGCAGATGTACACACGTGTGCACACAACTCATAAGCTAAATGTGTGTCTTGACGGGGACTTTTGCCAATTCCGAGAATTAATCAGAAGAACCTCTCAGAAAAATAAGGAGGCTGCAAAAGTGAACAAAATTAGGTTTTTCTTTTTGCCACGATTAGTGCAGGCAGGCAGGTGTTTTTGCAGTGACCAACAGGGAGAATATATAAAAGATACGGGTCAAGTGGTCAGTTAGGACTATGCTGGATACAGTCTCATCTTCTACACCATAGAAAAATGCCTTGCCTTGTATGGTGAATGTGCATTTGTCGTAAAATAGTTTTTCTTTGATGTGCTTAACAGTGAAGGATAAGTAGATGCTTTAAAAAGTTATCTTTAACATAAAGCACTGACTTGTCAGATTATAGATATGAGATTAGTTGTGTGTGGCACAGCAGATGAACAACAGTTGTGTTTGTTTAGATGAACAAGAGACAGTTGGTTACAGGGGAACTAGAATGGTAGAATTGGAAAACACATGAAAGAAAATGAATGGATGTCTCAGATGATTAATGAGAACGCGGTCTGTTGACGCTCTGATGGACGTGGTTCTGGAGGAGAGCATCAGACTTTTGTGTTACCTCATCCCCCTGAACACTCTGCTCATCAGCTCATCACACTCGGAATCACACGAGCTTGCTCCCACTATGTTCTTGTAAATGGATAAAATCGTACACACACAACGATTCCTTTCAGGGTCGGATTTCTGGGCAGTACATCTTTTCACATAAATCATCATCACAGTTTTGACGGAAGAAGAGAAGGGTCAGCAAACACGACCTGCCTGCCAAGTAACTAAGACGAGCTTGGCTGACATTTGCCACCGCTTCAGTTAGATGCTGGAATGCACATCTACTTATTTTCTAATTATTTGACTGTTTGTTCAATCAGTAAGTGGTTTCATATTGGGATAGTTTTTTGATGAATTTGTGATAGTTATGGAGTGTGTCTTTATTTCATTTACCATTTAAACACGTGTTCTCACATTTTCTGCCAATAAATCGTACTTTTTACTCGTCTGTCATTCAATATATTATTTTTGGCTAATGCTGTTTGTCCCCTTCCAATTCTTTTTGTTGCAGGAGCAAAAGGTCATCAGTTCCCACCACAGAGTGCATTTTAGAGCTTCCTCACTTCACAATTCAGGCCACAAGGGCGCAGACACTTCTGCTCCAAGCCATCTACCAGAGCTGGACTCACAGCATGCTTAATGGATCGCCAGTTACACTCAGCGAAAGTCTTCTCAGTGAGGTGTTCAAAGTTCCAGGTAATCAAAATGCTCGACTGTGTAACGTGACCTGAACTGCATGCTGACTAGAAATCCAACATTGATGGTGACCAAAAAAATTGTGTTTATAATGCCTGGACAACCTAATAATTAATTAGGCATTTTTTGTTCATGTTTGGGGGGCTGCAGCATGCCAACCCAAACCACAAATGCAGCACTCTTCAAACTTGGGAAGGAATTTCAATCCAACAGTGATCAATTTAGAGATTCACCCTATGAACCGTTGCAGGCTTTTTCTTTTTTCTTTCTTAAAATACATACTGCTAATGGCGTTTTGCTCCTTTTGGATTGCCTCTGCTCTTTGATTTTCTGGCATTCACACTGAAGTGAAGTGAACCAGAGTTCACTTGCAAGTAAACAAACCTTTGCTGTCAAGCTGACCAGAGTTTGCCTGTTGAGTGTACAACCGAGTTCAAGTGATTTTTGGATTGTACACACATTTCTTCAGATTTAGCTCAAATGTCCATTCTAACATCAGCAAGCACATTATGTGGAAATCTGGGGTGTGAACACAAATCCAAACATTATACTTGAGCATTAACTCAAGTTGGAGTCAGTGTGAATTACAGGATTTGCAGATGATTACAACGTAAAGCCTTGGTCACATGCATCTGCTGACCTATGTGGTTGCTGCACGTTTTTTTGGTTGTCCGGGCTGTGCTGGGTTGTTGAAAGGAGGGACTTCATGTTAAAGCGACCACAGGTGTGCCTTGCAGTTACCTTCAGGTTTGTACAGCCACCTCAAGGGATGTACACATCCTGCTGCATACATAAAGTGTGCGTATGATAGTGCATGTAGCACACCCATAGGATAACACAGACTACACTCTGATTGTGTAGATTTATTCCAAAAGCCAGGTTGCACACAAAGAGCGCGCACTTATCACTTAAACAGCACTAACAAATCCCTTGTGCAAAGCACAGGATTTGGGGAGGTTGGAAAAATGAAAAATCTGTATGATGTCTCCATATCACCTGCTTTTCACCCTTATCAATAACTCTTGCGTGTTATACAAGTGATAGCTAGAACCTTCCTGTAGAAAAAAAGGGGCATGAACATTTTCCCCCTAGTGTGAGCAACCTGCATGCCCTGGACAGGTTAGCCCATCTTTCACCTGCTGGCAGGCTTAACTCTGTAATACTGTTTTACCCAAAGACTTTCTGACTAATAGAATGTGGACCGGAAGTAATTCAAAGGACTAAACACAAATACTTAGAAAATGGCAGACACTCTGACTTTTACTGTGAAAAACTTTAAAATAAAATAAAAAGATGGTGACTAGTCGCAAGTAAATTTTTGAAATATATGCGGCCCGTGCTGAACTCTTTTCTTGGCTGCACAGACCCGGAGGAGGGCTTAGGGTTACGGTTAGGTTTATAAGTGCAACCAACAACAACATTTAGCCTCGGACGCATTTAAAATACATGTGAGCAATGCAGTAAATAAAGCTATATTAAGACCAACAGCTAAAATATGTTTTGGTTGTGGTTTTACATTTTCTGCTCTATTGATTAAGAAAAGTCTTTAATCCCTTTTTTATAACAAAATATCTGTATTTGACTTGAAGAAAACAGTAGCATTCTTCATGAAAGTAGCATCTGGACAGTCCCCTGGAGGTTCAGGGATTTTCCATCTCATTAGGATCTTGTTTGTTATGCTGTCAACCTTCTCCCCGAGCCAAGCCACCTTTTTTTTAAATCATTGTAGCTGCCAACATTTATGGAAATGGTCTCCTGTGGAGTGACTGTCAAATATTCCTTCCCTTTTTCTGCCTTCCTTTTGGAAAATGGACGTGAACGTCAGCACTGAGAAACGCCTGCACATCTGGCTCGTTTGCTGGCAGCTTAGAAAAAGCAAGGGAAAGAGTTTGGCCTGACAATTCCAAAACAATGAAGGGGGATAGGTGATGTACTGCAAAAGTTTGTTTAGGGAGGAGAAAACTTAACCATAATTCCTATCATGTCACAAAAAACTTTTGTTTCTGCGTTTGCTTCAACTGAAAGCATTGACATTAGCAGTCCCAGAGCCTCACAATATCTGAGGTGACAGAATCAATTTCAGGAACATTTTGAAAACTAGCAGAAGAATTTGATGATGAAAGAAACTTTGTTAGCACTAGCTTCCAGACAGTGTACAAGATGCTGGATTGTGTTGGTGTCTGTGGTTGCTATGGCTTTGTTCCAACCATCATGGTACAGTGTGACTTGCCAGATAAGTATTTCACTAGCTGGGTCTTTAACTTCCCACTTTGGTCTTGGCTCTTAATTGTTTGTTTGCTTCTAGACAAATGCTAAACTAATGCCATTTCACTGTGTAATGCAGCGGCTGTATTTTTCCACCTATGTGACTTGTTAGCAAACTTTTGGCTTTTGCTACCATTAAAAGAAGCCTTGCATTTCTTACAGATGTGAATCTCTGTTTAAACTTTTTTGTCTGTCTCTACTAATAGCCATAAATACTTAAAATAGTCAAATAGTCAAAAATATTTCTCAAAACGCTTTCTGGATGCATTTAGGAATATGTCTTTATTCTGCTCTTCTGATGTTTTCAATAGTATAAGGTGTTTCATTTTGAGCGATAGCTAATAATACATATTGTCAGTGTCTTTCTGAGAGTGAGCCTTTGGACTTTATTCTTGTCTAAAATAACCTCCTCAGTTCAGCTTTAGGAAAAGCCAACGGCTTCATTTTTAATCTCGTGGTACTGACAGACTGTACGTTTTTATTTAAAATGTTTGATGCACGGCCTCTGAGATTTAAAATATTTCAAATTAAAATGTTAAAACTAGTGATTAAGTGGGTGAACTGTATAATTTGGTTTTCCAAGGAAAGAACTTGGAAATTGTTTCCCAAAATGTTGTTTTCCTATATGTGGCTATTTGCCCAGAGTTGCATAATAGACATTGTGGTACAGCAATATGTGGGGCAGGTTCACTCATGTTTGTGTTGTGTTGTTAAGCTATATTGGGGTTTATTGATTATTAGATTTCAATTATCATTGTGTGTATCATCCTTTATTCACATTATATATGTGGAGAGCTGAGCATACTACACAGAGATAATGAAATGTTTAAAGGTTCTTCTTCTCTTCTCAATTAAAAATTTAGAACTTAACAAACCTAACATGCAAAAAACTCATAGCCTTCCCACTACAGCCTCGGCTGTGACTTGACTCACAGAAATGTTTGGTTTTTGGAATAAAATTCCTAAAATTGCATCCATTTACTAAATAAGCACCAGGTAATTTCAAGAATGCCCACAACAGCCTAGCAGAATGAATAATAATGAAGGTGCAACACAGCCAGGTGAAAAGAACCCACACCTTTTAGGTGCTAATTTACCACAGTGCCTTGTTAATGCCGGGTTTGGACCAAGCCCTGGGTGTTAGTAAATCGAGATCAAAGGTTAAGGTAATTGATATAATCATAAACCGGCCCTCCAAAAAAGTGATTTATTTAACTCTGATGCTCTTACCACAGCTGGTCTTTAGGCAGCAGACCTCTGTGGTGGTCTGTTCAAGGACAAAAAGGGAGGGGGTCCCGAGAAGTTGGTTGATGGTGGTCACAAGCCATGCTGTGGATGATTGCCGCACGATATATGAGCTGTGACATAGCTTTAGCATGACAGATTCTGGAGAGAAAGAACAGAGGGACGGAGAGTGAATGTTATAATCCAGAGAATGAAAAATGAAAGAGAAAAGGAATCTAAAGGTCGAGAGGAAATGTGCCAGAAGGAAATAACGAGACCCGGGCTGGGGGCTGACCTCACTGCCCAAAGTTACAAGTGGCCATTGCTTTGCTTTATTAAACCCACCTCTAGCAGCTTATTGAGTGTGAGGTTAGGCACATTCGCAAAGAAACATGCATACATTCAATTGCATGCCCACCTTTATCTTTAATAGATTAAATGCCTACATCTGAGCTCATGCCATATGATCCCGTTTAAAGAAAGAATGTGGATACAGTAAGTTTATGTTCTGTTTTCATAGCAACTACAGGCATACTGATAATATTAGAGGGCTTTTTCACTCACTCATGACCATATTAGTATTAAAACAAGTCTTTAGTTTTAGTTCTCCACACTTAAAGCAAGGGGAGTGTGAAGGAATGGTTGGTGGTTTATAACAAAAATAGAGATAATTTTAGCATGAAACTTTGCATAGTCATAGTATGGGACTGTTTTACACTCACTGTAAGTTCTTGATATGAAATAAAAGGGATTTCTTAGATCATGTCAACAAAAGTTTTCACCCATTTTTACATGGCACAAAAAGCCTGCTGCTGTCATGGCCGGACTGTCATATCTCTGTGATCTAACTGGCTTCAGAAGTAAGAGCCTGACGCCAATCCCCCTGTGACAATAAGTGTCTGTAATAGCCCTGTGGTTTTTACAGGGGGAAGAGTGTTTATATCTAAATCACCCTGTCACCTCTGTAATTTGATACCTGTAATGTTGTTAATTTAATGTTGTCTGGTTCCAGAGTTAACCAGTCCATCTTTCTGTCCAATCAAAACCCACCCTTATGTTGGTCAGAAGCTTTCTAGCTCACAAGCTTCTTGTGATTGGCTCCCGTGGCTCCTTTACTGACGACCCTTATTTTCTTAATCTACTAATCAAGTCAAGCCACAAGACCATGCAGTTTTCCCCTGAGCATACACTTAGCTCATGGTATTTTTTCACTTACTTTTCATTGTTTTAAAGTGGGAGGAATATATGTACAGAAGGACAAGAGCCTTTTTTACGGTCTGTGGTTGTCACAAATGTCAGTAAATAGATGGAAAGTTTAATGAAAGCTCTCAGATGTCCGTTTCAGTGCGGTCTGTCCCTTCACTCAAGTATTCCTTCTCCTTTGAAGATCTAACTTATTGGTTAGGGAGAAATGTCTGTCTGTCTTCTTGTCTGCTTCATGAATTGACATGAGGATAGGGAGAAAGCAGGGGGGAAAGGAAATGGATGGGTCTTTTGTCTATATACTACCTTATTTTTGACATTAAAAATACAATGGATCAGCATCAGAGACAATAGATAAATCTTCGATGAAACTTGATACAGTTTTTGTCAGTGAAAACTTCAATGAGCTACAGACAGCCTCGCTCAACTCCTGGCAGATTTCAATGATGTTTTAAGTCAATCCAGACAGGCTGAAGTTCTCCGTTTCTCCTTTCAGTCACAACTGATAGAGTTGAGTCAATTCAAAACAGAAGTTTGTTGTTTTCACAGTTGGATTTTGAAGTACAAAGAAAATTATATTTTTAATGGGATGACAGAAACATTTATAGGCCAAGAGTTACTCTGCTGTTAAGACTGTGTTTATTTTCAGCCAAACCAAATCCCTTAAACTTGGTATTAAAATTGTAAAACAGAAACAGCAGTTTTGCTGTTTGTTTCTATGTTTTTCTATTCTGCAATTCTTGTTCTGTGGCTAGCCAAAGGTAAAACAATAGAAACAAACTTCTTCTTTTGTAGGTAAAAAAGATTTTCCATTCATTTTGTCAACATGGTTAGTCTCAAAGCCCCAATCATTTTCTCCCACAAGAGGTCATGATCACGATTTCTATTTTTTGTCAGATCTGACGGTGCATTCACACAAATGAATTATAGTCTAACCATGTTTTCTCCACTATAAGTCGCTCTGGAGTATAAGTTGCTGCAGCAAAAAAAAAGAAGAAAGAAAGAGAGAAAAAAGTCACATAAGTGGCACTGGAGGATAAGTTGTACTTTTGGGAAAAAGTATAACGCTTCTAAACAACTCAATTAAGCCTGGCGTAATGCTGCATTTAAACTGAACGTGATTTGCATGTCAAATTTGCGTCCACAGCTTCTTTTTTGACGCGCCTCAAAATTGCTGCGCGAGGCTTGTCCAAAAATGTTTTCATAAACTTGAAGCTCCCGACACGTGTGGGAGGATTTATGCTCAAAGGTTTCTAAGCCTTATCACAACATGTCTGTATATCTCATTTACAATGAACAGCAGACTTAGGCCGCTTTACACTGCAGGTCTTGATGCCCATATCCGATTTTCTGACTATATCCGATTTTTTTGACGACCCGCTTACATCATCTTTTAAAAGTGACCCGTATCTGATTTTTGCATTTACACTATACAATGCTGAAACTGTCAAACGTGGACGTTCTGAGGACTACGTAGCAGTATTTCCGCATTCCGCGGACCTCCTTCGGTCTTTTGTGTGACTGCGGTTGTCATGGAGGCAAGGCGGCGATGGAAGGAGGCGTTGCCTTGGGCGCTCCTGAGGGGATGCACGGGGGAGTAAAAAGGTGGGCTGGTCGGCTCTCTCTGAGTTTTGAATTAGGAAGTGTTTGCAGACGTTGTGATGTACTAACAGTTTGATCCAAGTGTTGAACCTTTCCTGCGCGATGACTTCTCTTTTCCGACCGTAGTCAGAAACACACGGGAGATTTCCTCGGGGTTCTCTTTTCCGTTCTGAACCCTCAGCCTCCAGAGTAGGCTAAGAAAGACTCCAAAACTTTTAGGGGAGACACCTTATTTTTAATTTACGGTTCTCCGACAGTCCCCCGTTCCGCGCTCACACCCACTCTCCTCTCCTTACACGCACACACACGCAAGCACGCGCGCGCGCTCACACACACACACACACACTGTCCCCATCATACACGCCCCCCCAAAGAAATAAACGGCTTCTAGCCTGTTCCATAGCAACGGTGTCCCGCTTCATTAGTTACCGTTTGCGTCCGGACCGGGACGGGACCGGACCGGACATAACAGCGGTTTCCAACTACGGTCTGAAGCCTGAGGCAAAAAGTAACACGCTGACAGCAAAATCAGCGCACAAAAAGCATCTTAATAAGTCATGTGATCTCAGTTGGTGGTGTTCTGATTTGCCGTCACTGACGTACAACTCGCATTTACTGGGGAACATCCGATTTGTCTGCTTACATGGCACACGCAAATGCACGTATCTGATTCGTTTCCGATTTATTTCCACATATGAGAGAGGCCTGTATCTGATCTGAGAAAAACAGAATCCATGCGCTTTTGTCCTGCTTACACGTTCACCGATCATATCCGATCTGTGCCAAATGAGAGGAAAAAATCGGAATTGGGTCACTTGAACCATGCTGTGTAAAGGCGGCCATAGAGATGATGTCGAGAGATCAGGTTTATTTATTATGAAGAGCTCTACAAAAACATCGGTAAACACGTCTCCAAGTTTGGGTTCATGAGATCATTCAGAGACTTTGCCAGTACAGACTTTCCCATCTACTGCAGGAGCTGCCTCTGAATGACGCCTGCTTTCGGTGGTTATCCGTCCCTGTGGGACCCAGTTTGATGACTTGCTGTCCCGCATTAGTCCAAAGAAGGAAAAATATATTATAATAAGAATAAATTAATTGACCTGTTTACTAAGACTGGGTATCACCAATAATTTACAGAATCGATCCAATTTGATTCACCAGAGCCAGGAACGATTTGATTCACGATGATTCCTTTGATCCACTCAATTCATGTTTGTTTTAGACTCCACCTGCCGATTTGAGTGAGCAGCGCTTCTTGTGCGTTGCTGTGAGTAGCAAATAGTGATATACATACCTACAGGGGGTTGTTACTTGGAAAGTAAAAAACACATGAGCCTGTTTATTTTTTTACATCCCATATAAGTCGCATCTGAGTATAAGTCGAACCCCCAGTCAAGTATGCAAAAACAAAAGAAAAAAACACAACGTATACTCTGAAAAATGTTGGACTTGAGCCTTTTCAGACTATGCTGGTCAAGCAGTTGATTTATTTTTAAATATCTCATCTGCTCTGCTTTCACATCACACTGATTGGACCAAACTGTTTAATGTCAGGCAGTTGCCGCTTTCCATTAGAAGGCAAAAGAACCAGAAACAAGCACTTATCAGAAAGTTGGAAAAACCCACGTCTGAAAAAAATCTGCTTGATCGTTACGATATATTAAAAAGCACCTTCATCTCCTTATTATCATAGCTACTGTTTAGACATTGTGCTAATTTTCCATCATGTGTTTTCTTATCTTTGTCATATTGCTCACTTTTTCTTGTCAGTTTACTGGAAGTCTGTTTGTACCCCCACTGTGGTAAACATCAATAGAATTCCATTCCAAAGAAAAGCTTTGCAAGGCAAAAACATTTTTTGTCAAGTTGTAGTGGTCAGAAAAACTTTCACACTGAAGTGAAACTGGCTGGATGAAGAAATGAACAGTTATTCAGAACAGCCAATCCTGGGGACAACATACCTTCTCTAACTATTCTAAACCAAGTTCACTAGACCCTCCTAATGTGTTGCCACAGTCTTTGGAGGGGATTTTCTGTTAAGCAGAATACAGTGGTTTCTCTCTATAATGTAGATCAGCTATTAAAGTATTGCTGTTTTTCAATTGTTGAAGCTTTTTTGCAGTGTGTGCTGTGTCCTGATTAGGTGGAGACCATTGTCTATCAATCAATCGTGTTCAGTTTGCGAAATTTACATAAATCATTTATGGTGATCAGATCTTTCTTTTCATTCTAATATACTGGACTTATTTATGAAGGTTTGAACTAGGGTTGTGCCGATGGACGATATCATCGTCCATCGTGATGGATGACTGACATCCCGATGGAGAGACACCATCATGATGCCACGCCCCCGCCACGTTGCGAGTCGACGGCATAAGCCGCGGTTACATGTACAAAATATCTTGATGGGATCAATGGTCGGATTAGAATCCAACCGTGTAGATGGGCCCAGAAAATGTTTTCAGAATATAAAAACGTTCACTAAGGTCACAATTTTGGTCGGAATAAATCATTCGCACATGCGCAGTTGGGTTTGAAAACCGGAAGGGGATACAACTTCCGCCGAGCTGCTTTTTTTCCAAACTTTATTGAATGTAACAATTCAATACAAAACAATGTTGCCGAGCGGCTATATACATTGACATGTCAGCTCGGTAATATACGAGACGATCTTCTAAACGTGCTTTTAATAATATTACGGTTATTATGAAACACCTGTTCGCTCATCATTTGAATTTTAATCCGTGTGGTCAGTTCTTTATCTGAACGAAGCCAGGATTAGCAGTATGCTAACACGGGCTAACAACATTAGCTTTGGGTGGCGCTGCATGCTGTGAATAACATCAGCCTTTATTTAGTCGGGACACGACTGGAAACACAAATCCACGTGATTGTTTAAACGGTTTCTAAGGACCGCTCATGTAACAAAGCACCCCCCCCCCCCCCTCCCATCAAACACAAAGCTGTAAATCCGCGCTCCGCCGGTCCACTTCACTAGTCAAGTGCGGGAGCGGACTACTTTTTTATTTTGTTTGTTACTTTTTTTGTTAAAGTCCCTTCCCTCAGTTTATAGTGGATCATCGCGGATTAGTCATTAGTTGGGAAATAAAATAAAACGTAAAGTAAAATATCGAATAGCAGTTATATAAGAACGAAAAATGTAAAAATAGCCCCCCCCCTCCGACGATGTCATCGTCCATCCCGATGGCTGACTGCATACATCGTCAACGGCCAATTTAGGGGACATCGCCCAACCCTAGTTTGAACTTTGAGAGTTAAAATAAAAGAGAAAATGTAAAAATGATGATGCCTGTATGAGAAAACTGTATAGGGCAGGGGTCGGCAACCCATGGCTCTGGAGCCACATGTGGCTCTTTCATCCATCTCTTGTGGCTCCCTGTGACTTTGGAAAATAATGAGTATTTTACAATAATTAAATTTTATTTTAGTTTGTTCAGTTTTCATGGCATTTCAAAGGCGCTGATGGCTCAGCACGAAGCGCGAGTCACGTAAAAAACAGCTTCGTAATGAGCTCGTATTTATCGGGCGAGACCTGCAGAGGCGATAGCAGGAGGAGACACGCGGGGCGGCTTCAATAAACACTCCGATCTTCTGCCGGGAACTTGACGTGACGCAGGGCAGAGACCAACTCGCTGATGACAGAGAGTTTGAGCCAGCGTTGCCAGATAGTAACAGTTTTCCATTCGAAAAGTCATCTGAAAACCGCCAGACCCAGCCAAAAACCGCCCAACACAGCTTTTGTTGATGTTTTTTTCCGTACTGGACTGATAATATAAAAGATTTTTCTAAATAAAAGATAGTTCAGACTAATAATAAAATGTGTACAATATTGAATTATTATTAATTATGAATTAATATTATTGAATATATATATATTTATTTGACCATTTAACCTTTTAACGCATTACTCAGTCAGATTCTGATCAATTGGTGTAATACTTTAATGGCTTTAAAAGCACCAGCAGCAGACCTCTCTTTGAAATCAAAGACAGACACAATTAAATCTGTTTGCATTTATGTCATTTAGTAGTGTCTACAGAACTGGCTCCCTGCTGAGAACCAACCATCCCTTCTGAGGATGGTGAGTAGTGCCGACTGAGCACATAGCTCCTCATCACAAGGCCATAAATTTCCACTGTAACTCCCATTGAAGTACCTCAGTAGTACAAAAATCCCAGTCACGTCTTGGCTACCACCACACACAGACTGTGTCAGCCTCCTCAAAGCAGAGACATAAAAATGGATCTCTGCGGATTATTAGTTAACTAGAATGCTCTGCTCATTATGTCTTTAATGCTCTCCCATAAAGCAAGTGGAAAGAAGAAGAAGAAAAAGAAAAAGGCCCAGCAAAAGAGCCTTCTTAAGTTGTAGAGAGGATTTGAGCATTGGAGAGAGTCACAATAATCCAGGGTTACACTTCAGCAGTGGGGAGGCTGGTTTAGCGTCATTAGCTGTGGTCTGTAGTTTCAAGCACCACTGTTGCTGGAACCACACTGGCATTCCTAGCTGGCTTCTACTTCAAAGACGGACTGCCCCCGTTTCTTATGTTAACCAAATCTGTCAGGGTTGCATTATGCTGGGGATATGGAAGGTTGAAAGGCAGTTCTTCTCATCCAGAACTGTGTTTTAATGGCCTATCTCACCACTGGCTAATTATCTCCTTACATGTCGCAATGTGGGAATTATGTCTGTCACAGCATATGTTTCACCATCAATCTCAGTACATTCATCTCTCCCTCCTCTTTTATGCACTCTTATTTCTTTCTCAGTTGGCCTATATATCTTCATTTTGTTTTTCTCTACATCCCCTTCTGCCCTAAACCATCACTGTCTTCCAAACCTCACTGCCACATTGCTGTTTGCCAAATTGCTTCCGCATGAAGACTCCTTAATCGTGATAATTCAGTGGCAGAGGGAACCACAGTGCAAAGAACATATGTCACTGCTTTAGTATTCAGACAAAAAGGCCGGCAGCCTCTGGGGGGGTTGGAAATTATGAAATTAGACCCCCAGCCTGTGAAACCACCAGCACTTACACCAGTTTCACATCTTTACGCCATGACTGCTATAGGCAGTGAGTGCCACCTGTGTACAGAACTGCAATTATAACCTTTCATCAACCTGCTGGAAGAACACACATCAGACTTTCCTGGGAAGGCCAAGAACAATGTTGGTGTGTAAAGCTGCGTTCACACCGAACGCGTTTTGCACATCAAATTCACATCAGATGCCTCTCTTTCGATGGGCATCGAATTCGCTGTTCAACGCTTGTCCAAAAGTGTGTTCATAAACTAGATGGGCCAGATGCGAGTGGGAGGAGCTCGGTATGGTGAGCTTCACCATCTACTGCTGGAGCTGTGTCAGAATGACGGCCGCTTTCAGTGGCACTTCCATCTTTCTGTGACCTAGTTTGATAACGTTTTGTCCAGCATTTGTCAGAGATAGAAGAAATAAAAACAAGAATTAATTAATTAATATTTTTTGTTGTTGGCTCGATGGAAAAATAAAAAATATTGCAAAATTCAGGAGTACCGGTAGAAGGCTTCTCCATAGTGGCTTTGGACTCCACCCACTGATTGCACCATCAACACGTCATTTGCCAAAGCTGAGTCCCTAATTGGTTGACACGATGCATCTTCTTTGCCAAAGTTCAGATTTTTTAACTCTCGACGCCCAAATCACGCTTCAATACCCAAAATGCGCTGCTGCCAGGCTGACGTGCTGTGCTCAGCATTTAAATTGTGCAGCAGGACCTCTGATGACGTCTATACATTGATTTAACTATGAAACTGGATTATACTGTCGCGTGAATTGCGTTCTGTGTGAAGCAGCATAATACCTCCTGCTTCTACATTATGATTTCATCCAAATGAATTGTTGGTGATGCATCCTTTGTTTCCACCTATGGTTGCTGTTTTCTCTTTACTGTTATTGCTAACTGAAATTTAAAGTTAAATTCATTTAATTGCTGTCATTTGACTGGCTTCTTCTTTACTGTTCTCTTTGTGAAAACATAAATAGGCAGAGAATATTTTTTATAAATGAATGATGATGAAACACATTTTAAACAATGATATTATACAAGTGTTCCGTGTCAACAGTGGACATGTTTGACTGTTGGAGCTGCCTCCGTCGGATTTAACGAAGCAGTGCTGGTTTTGCTTGTCTGTTTTCCTGTCCCACTCCCTGCATGTGTCTGTATTTGTGCTGTGTGTCAGTTCTGGGCAGAGCGCCAGCAGACCTGCTCTTACTTACTGCTTCTACTTCAGCCCTTCCTGACTTAGCTGAGACAGTTATTGTTTCTACATCAGCCCCTTAATGGCTCAGGTGGTTGATTTCAGGCTACCCAACTTGTCCATGTCCACCCCTTTTTCTGTCAGCCGCCTCGTTTCGTCGGGCTTACTGCCAGACATGGAGTTAGTATTATAGGCATTTTATCCTTTTTTGCCTATTACCTGCATATCAGGCTTTGGCCATTGAGAATTGCCCTTTAACAACCAGCTCCCATCATGTAATGATCATTAATATCTGCATTGCAGCAACTTATACTACATGGAGTAGGAGATTTAACCAAAAACCTTTTTAAAAGTATAATCGTAACCATTAAAAATTTAGCTTCTTTGATAAAGAAACACTTAACAAAAAATTAACTCAGCCATTGGTTAAAAATGAAGATTCAGTAACAAGCTTGCATAAAGTCTATGTAAGTGCATGTCTGACTATTCAATCATTGTGTATATTTGCCAGGTCCAGCATTACAGGCAGATAGCTTTCCATACCATTAAAGCAGTAAGTTCAGTACATGTTGGAATGTGCATGACTGTTAGTTCTCCAGATGTCACGCACACGTGAACACTCACACACACACTAGTTTAAAACCATATGCATGTGCAACTAAAATAACAGAAAATCATCATAAATGGTCATGGTAGATATTTTTTGCATGTAGTGAGACATTTCAGTGACTGAGTAATGAATCAACCCCTAAATTTGAGTGAGTAAGTAATGAGTCGATCCTTAGGCAGTCACCGCATTCACGCATTCAATCAGTCTTCATCATTCTTGTTTGGTAACATTTTCAAAAGATGCTGGCAAAGATGCTGCCGGTGGTGGTCACTCCATCCCTAAGTTATCAGGACCTATTGAGCATTGAGTGATAGCTCTCCTCTTGATGTTGAATGTTGACAAACACATCAACAGATGTGCTGTATTTTTCACTAATTTTTAGCATGTCCTTTTAATTTTGATATATCTCTATTACACTTGTATTTAGATTGGTAACTGCAGTTCACCATGGCTATCTTCTTAGTCTTTAAAGTAAAGCCATAGGTTCAGGGCACTAACTTGTGTTTGTTTTCTTCTTGCACCTGCGTTTACTTGACTAGTAATGCATATTCTCCTAGTCACTGAAGAACACACAGAGGCAGACCATCACAAACGCCTGGTTGATTTTACACATATATGCACCATGCACATTCCAGACACAGAAAACTATTGTTCAAGCTGACAAACTGACCAACACATAAAGTCTTGGTCTTCCTGTGCAGACCACAATTTTATAGTCTAACAGCTGGACAAAACATTTTCAGGAGCCCCCCTCTATACTAACACCACCAACCTAGCAGGTGCGCTGTGCCCTTTTGCACCACTACGTGGGCAACAGGGATATGTTACAGTGATACCCCCGGTCCCATTTATCAAAGAGGAGAGGGAATGGACCCTGTCATGTTCTGCACAGGCTTGATCTTACAACTCAATCTTTTCTAGACTCATGAGAGCCGTTAGTGTGCAGGTCTCACTCTTCACCAGTGCTTTCATTTTCCCTTTATGCTTTAAGAAGGACAAATGGTCACAGGGTCTATGCGTACATTATCATTAATATTCTGTTACTTTATGGTATATGGTGTACTTTATAATGTAGCCAAATGTCTTGAGTAAACCTCAGCAGGATAATCTGTATAACTATATAGTTTCCAGTGGGAGAAGGAAGCTGAACCTACTATAAACGTTTCTATTCTCTGTGTGCCATCGCAGAAATAACCCACACATTTGTGTCCTCTGGGGACATATGCTGTTAATACAAACTGCTCTAGAGATGAATATAGGGATTTGTATGAAGCATATAAATATGACTAATATTTAGATATTAAAAGTAAGATTGAATGTTGTTATGCTTATTGATAATTTGTCTTAAAAAGATATTGATCTTGGCATTTGGAGATGTAAAAAACAAAAATCTTGGTATTCATATGCGTATGTAAATGGAGATTCAACTCTGTCCTTAAAGGGTTTTCGTCATTAGGGTGACTGGACGTGATGTTGAAGTAAAGATGTTTATCTGCTCATCTGAGTATCTTCTCCAGTTCTTTTTTTTAAATGTCGGTCATGATTTTTTTTCTCTTTGCGGCCCGTTACTAACTGTCCCACGGACCAGTACCAGTCCACGCCCAGGGGTTTAGGGACCACTCCTCTGAGCTCTCCAGACTGAACTGTGAAGCTCACAGCTCCGCCTCTCCCTCTGTGTTTTGTCATTAGATGTACCTTCAGATGAACCAGTTTTAGTGTATTAAAAAATGTAAACTACTAAGTCCTTATTTGCTTAGTTGAATTACTTTTTCAGTTATTGCTTGTGATGTGTGCCATACAAAGATATTAGACTTGTGTTTCTGCTGGATTGTAGCACTTGTAGCAAAGTAGTGCCTCTGTCGCCTGTGTTCTGTGTTTGTACCTGATTGGTCAAGAACAACTAGAGGCTGATCATTGTTCAATGAAGCCACAGAAGCGGTTCCTAAACCTGCCAGAGTCTATATTCAGGGTTTTTCTCTCTCTTTTTTTATTAGGTGTGAGATATCCAGGCCCGTCACCGACTCTTGAAGGCTTGGTCCAAAATGTGGAGTTGAAGTTCTGCAGCCGTGCGATGGTGAAATGTGCCTCGGGAACTGTGGGAGCTGTAAAAGTATGCGCCAGGACCCCAGGTGTGTACAGCTGTGCCCTGTTAAAACTTTACTGCCTGTGTAGGAGGGAAAGAGTGAGACAAACGAGACTCTTCTTTTATTTTCTTTAACTCATACTTTTACACCCTCCCTCGTCCCAATCTGTCTTCCATTCAATGTTATCCTCTTTAAAAAAAAAAAAAAAAAAGGTTGTTTTCTGTAAACCAATAATATTTAATTATTTATTCACTTCACAATCTTTCAATTGATGGAATTAAATTTTTGTTAAAACAAACACATTATGCTCTTGAAAGTGTTCGCCTGTTAAAAGAAACATATGTGATGTTAGTTTTTATAATTGTACTAAAAGATTTATTTTGTCATTTGAAATGAAACATAAAGTCTGAGTTGTTGACAATTCACAGAACAGCTTCCTTTAGAAAAGGCAGTATAGAAAACATTATTTGCCTAAAATTGCAAATTAATTTTTATTTGATCACTGAGGTAGGAATTCTCCCCTCTAACAAAACATCTCTAACAGTCTCTAACCCAAATGGTAACTTGCATGTACTTGGATGGCAGTTTTTTTTTTTCCCTTTTTAAGGACCAAATGACCCTAGATATTACAACCCCCTTCACCCTTTTACACACAGTCATACACTGATGGTGGCAGAGCAAGGACATTATGACACCCAGAGGTGAGCTAAGCGGGAACTGTACCTGTGGTCTGCTGAACCTCTGTACCCCACCCACCCCAATGTCTTTTTAGATGTGTTTTTTTTACCCTTTTCTGCACAAAATAAAAAAATAAAAAGAAAAACACCTCCACCATTTACTGGACACTTATGTTTTATTGACATATACATGACATATTTAAA
This sequence comes from Oryzias latipes, assembly GCF_053564925.1. NCBI lineage: Eukaryota > Metazoa > Chordata > Actinopteri > Beloniformes > Adrianichthyidae > Oryzias > Oryzias latipes. The sequence goes on along the minus strand of NC_136252.1, from coordinate 7,662,203 downwards.
TTGTAAGCAATTTTACCAAACTCCTCCTAAATTACAAGCTTAAGCTACTTTTCAAACCTTATATACAGGAATTAACAATAAAAGTAACAAAAAAAACAATAAAAGAATTAACAATATAAAAATTAACAATAAAAGAGAGGGAGACATTTATAGCAATGTTATCAATGTTATAGCAATGTTATAAAAACTATGTTAATAACATTTATTTTAATTAACCAAAAAATCGGCTTCAGTCACAACAAAATAGCAGGAGTACAATAGAAAACAGGAACATATCTGGTTGATTGTTTTTTATGAACAAATAAGTAATATGTCACAAAAAAGGAAGATATGTGGGAGTATATTTCTTATATTATATATCTTATACTTGTATATCTTGAGACCATACCTTACTGAACCATAAAAAAGCATTTGTGTCTCATAAGCCGGCATGGAAAGCTCATTGGAATCCAGATTCATTGCAGTCAAACAGAACTTAAATTCACACGGTCTTTGTCTTTAATTCTTTTAGGTGCATCAGAAGGAGTAAAGGAGAAACTGGTTCCTCTGATTCAGGGCCCATCTGACACAAAAGACCTTTATATGAGTCGCTGGCTGAATGAGATCCGCAAGCCCGAGTCTCTACTGGCTCCAGACCTGCTGGTGTTTTCTGTTCAAGTACCTCAGCAAGGAGACGACTGCAGACACTCTGGTAAACATTTGTCAAATCTTTGAAAAGGATTCCTCTCATTATTTTCTTCTTCCCATTTACTTTCTCACTGCATTACCTCTGATTAAGAACTCTAAACTTGTTGGTAATGTCTGTCAGCCTATGCTTATGGAGCACTGCACTGTGACATGTGATATGTTTGTAGACTTACTGCTCTATTCTTGTGGTTGGATAGTTTTCAACAATCAGTGGCAATGATCAGTCTCATTCTAGGTTTGTTTAGTCTTTAACATTTCTCTTGCTTTTTTTAATGTGCCTCTCTGCTTTATTTGTTTGGTAAAGTCAAAATGTATGTTCATCTTCAGTAAAATGGCTAATCTACTGGAGACAACAAGAATTTTCTGAGCAATGCAGGCCTGGCCGGTTCCTAAGGTTACTTCAGGATTTTGTTGATTGTCTATTTACTGTGAAGTTGACATTTTTTTTAGATTCTCTGAAACACTATTTGTTTTTTTGGTGTAGTTTTAACACAAATAGGTGCAAATAATGAACTTCTTAATTAATTATTTCAGTTAATACACAGAGCTTTGTGGCTTTAGCAGGAGTGTGGTAGTTAATCATTTTTAATTGGGTCTCTGTTCAATGAGTTCTGGTCCTAATTTTTCTAAAACTGAGAGTTTAACGGTTAATGTATAGTCAATAATGTACAATATTATTGTGTTGAAAAAATGGATACACATCAGTCTCCTAGTCCTCTTTTGTAAATGTCATTTATTTAGGGCCCCTTTTTTTAAAATGTGTTCTCAGGGATACTCACTCCTTTTACCAGCTGATACAGAGGTGTTAGGTGGCAAAGTAAATCGACTCATCCAATGTCTCTGGTTATCTGAAAGCAAAAAGGATTTAGGTCCTTTCTTTTTTTTTCCACCCTGGCCTCTATGAGCACAGTTCTAAATTATTGTTGGATCTTTGGCTGCAAACATGTCAGGTGTGAGACATTCAGCCAAACAAAATTCACTTGTGAAGTAATACAATACAACACATGTGGAAATTGTGTCTAACCACATATCTCATTGTGTTTGCAGTGTCAAATGTTGTCCATCCCAACACACAGAACCACAGTAACACTATCTGATAATCAAAATGCAAAGGCTTTCATTCGAGTATGATTAATGTAAAAAGAGTAAGTGATCATTGGACTAAAAAAAGAGCTATGTTGTAATTCTGTCATCTGCTTTACTGCTGTGCAGATGTCTGCTGTGACTTTAGGAACTCTGCTCTGTTTGATTCCCCACCCCAGAATATTTACAGAAACACATCTACAGATCAACTTATTTTAGCTAAAGAAAGTTTATGTACTAATTAATATTTATATCTATTCCAAGATAAGGCATGAGACCAAAAGTAGAAATGGAAAGAGGAATAGAAAAAAAAAACAATGGCGAACAAGACTGGGATGAACCAATTCACATTAAACAAGCAGCTTAATAAGAAGAAACACATTGTTGGAGCAATTATTAGAACATGGAAGAAATACAAGGTCATTGATGATTACATAAGAAGCATTTTTAAGGTTGTGCAGTCTTTTAGCCAGTCTCTGCATTTTCACTCAGAGGTGAAAGTCTGTTTTCCAGCAACAGCCCCAAAACATCACAGCTCTGGAGAGGATCTGGATGGAGGAATGGACTAAAATAGCAGCGACAGTGCAAACCTGCTGAAGACCAATAGGAAACCTTTGACCTCTGACATTTGACAACTAGGGCTACTTTACAAAATATTGATGTGAATTTCTATTATTGACCAAAGACTTCTGTTGTGCTCCATTATACAAATTAATAATTTTAAAATGAAACTATTAGATTTTCTGTTTTTTATTATTTTTATTTTTTTACACACTATCTTTAGTTGAACGGTATCTATTTCGTGTGCTTCTACCAGTTTACGGTTAGTAGACTGCATGAATTCAGAACTTTGCTATCTGTCCATTTATCTTTACTTGTCTGTCTTAGTGTGCTTGACTGACTGCATCTGGTTATAACTTTGGATAGGCCTTACTTTTAGTGTTTCCTCTCAGTTCATGTATGTGTGATCTCTGGGTCTTCTCAATTCTTAGGGGCTTTGACAGGCTCTGGAAATCACCAACACTTTCTTTATGGATCCTTTAATTTATCCCAGAAGTTATTTCATCCACGCCTTCCATTTTTTTCTTTTGTTGAGGTTTAAAAGTCCATTTCAAAGGATCAGTTCTGACTCTGTATTGAGTCTAAGTGGTAGATTTGAAAAACACCAACAGCTATTCACATCCCTCTCATGTCTTGAACATTTTTCTTTATCTTGGCCTATTTTTTACAACACTTCCCCAAAAAGTTGGTTTGATTATGTTTATCTAAACTGGATAAAAACATTTCCTGTGTATTGTTTAATTAGTTACATTTGTGTTTTAATGTTGTCTCCTTCGTTTCTTCGAGTTAATTTAAGAAGACTGATTAGATGTCAAATATGTCCAGTGACATCTGCTTTCAGTTCTGTTGTTTACCATTACATTGAATCAAAGTCCAGTTTACTTAGAAATTAAAGGCGGTGGGTTTCAGGGCTTGGTCAAGGGGAGTTTCTGCAAACTTGCAGAACTTCTGCAGATTTCAATTCTTTGTTTTCCTTATGGTATAGTTGAGGTTGGAGCATTCTAACAAATTATTATTGAAAGACATGGTTTATATCATAGTGAAACTTAGTACCTTTGCTTTGAAATGACATTTTTATTAGACCTTTAAATGGTTTAAAGACCCACTCCAATGAAAGATTGTGTTTTTGGTGTTTTAACATGTTCTTGTGGTATTATTTATGATAGAGCACATACAGTCAGGACCATAAATTTTTGGAAAGCTACACATTCTTTCTAATTTTGTTTCTGTTCATTACTACAGTGAATTTTAAACAAAAATAAGATGCCATTAAAGAGCAGACTTTCAGCTTTTGTTCCAAGGGTTGAACACAAAGATTGCATAAAAATGTGAAAAACTAAGGCCTTTTTTTAAACACGATCCCTTCATTTTATGTGCTCGTATGTAATTTGACAATTGACTTCCATGCTATTGCATGGGCAGGTGTGGGCGATTCCCTTGTTATGTCATTATGAGTGAAGCAGATAAAAGGCCTGGAGTTGATTATAGCAGTGGTCCCCAACCTTTTTAACGCCACGGACCGGTATGACGTCACACAAAGTTTTCACGGACCGGTCTTTCAAATGTAGGCTGATGAGTAATATAGCAACACGACGACGAAGGGGGAACAGATACGTAACAAGACAAACCCTGAGCTTTTATTTTGACACGCATGACATTGTACATCGCACAGGTCTCATCATCCTCTCCCCTTCCCTCACTCATGGTGCAAAAAAGAAGTGCTGTTTATAAAATGTAGCTTTCTTTTTTTCCCCGGAAGTGGAAGGCTCCTCTTCTGTCTCCTGGCTGGGCGTTTTCCCTTTAGCAAAGAAACGTTCCAAAGACGTTTGTTTTTTACTCATTTTGCTAGCTCCTTGGTTTTATTTTAGCAATAACCTATCACGTGACCGAGAAGAGCGCCTTGGCCTGCGTCTAGAGCAAGGGTGGCAAACAAGTTTGACACCAAGAGCCGAATTTTTTCGCTGTGAGAGTCATAGAGCCACACCACACACTGACCTGCCAATACGTACACACACAAACATGCAATTAAAGCTGTATTATTTTCCATAAAACTGTCCTCTCACTACAACACTACAGCAAGTATTGTACTGGTGTTTATTTCAAGTTTTATTTCAGTTGAGTGTAGTATAAATTAATTTTAAACTTCAGTTAAAAAAAAGACTTCCTAAATATTTGTTTTATTTATAGTTTTATGATGGATCTTTGTCATGAAAACCAATTAATTGATGACATGTTTATGAAAATTGAAATGACTCAGCTTGTTCACCACCGTAGAGTAAGGAAACAAATATTGAACTGCTTCCTACCAGCTTAACCTGAACTCAACCACCAGTACCCAAACATCATGAAGCTGACTTCTGCTCATAGCCTCCTCACTAATGTTTTTTTTTTTTTTTTTTACAAAAAAAAAAAAAAAAAAAAAAAACTAATGGTTTTACACCCAAGATTCCCCACTTCCCATGAGTCTTAGGGGCTGAAGGCGGGGCTAACCCCCCGGTCACCACACTATTCACACAGGAATGCTCAGTCAGGTGTCTGTGCACTGTGAAAGCTTCAACTTGTTAAAAAAGGAGACAATTTTTGTCAGATCAGGAAGAGTTTTTAATTTTCTCCGGGATACGCTTTGTTCTTTTCTGCCATGAACAATTTTACTGCTTCCAAAAGCTCATAATAATAAACATAGTGACTTGCCATTCTGTTCAGTAAAAAAGTAAGAATCTTCCCATTCTTCCAGAAACGTGATGTGTTTCTCTTTATACTCTGAATTTCGCCATTTTGAATATGAGGGTGAAAGTCTGCACGCACATCAAATGTTTAGTAATTTTTTCCGGCATTGGGCGTAACCCGCCCAAATGATTGGCGGTCACTTCTGTGTCGGGAGTAGGGTTGGGCGATGTCCCCTAATTTGGCCGTTGACGATGTTTGCTGTCAACCATCGGGATGGACGATGACATCGTCGGGGGGGGGGGGGGGGGGGGGGGCATTTTTACATTTTTCGTTCTTATATAACTGCTATTCGTTATTTTGCTTTTTTCATTTTATTTCCCAACTAATGGTTAATCCGCGATGATCCAGTATAAACTGAGGGAAGTGACTTTAACAGAAAAAGTAACAAACAAAATAGAAAAGAAGTGGTCCGCTCCTGCACTTAACTAGTGAAGTGGACCGGCGGAGGGCGGATTTACAGCTTTATGTTTGATGGGAAGGGGGGGGGGGGTACATGAGCGGTATGTGTGGGAGATTTAAGACTGCGATCCGTCCCGCAGCTCTAGGGGTACGAGCTATCAAACTCAGAACCGGGTCTAAACGTGTGTCTGAGCACAGCTCGGATCGTCAGCACACACACAGCGGTTTGAGCTTCAAAGCAGAAATTTCGCTCAGTCCTTAGAAAACATTCAATCAATCACGTGGATTTGTGTTTCCAGTCGTATCCCGACTAAATAAAGGCTGATGTTATTCACAGGATGCAGCGCCACCCAAAGCTAATGTTGTTAGCCCGTGTTAGCATACTGCTAATCCTGGCTACGTTCAGAAAAAGCACTGACCACACGGATTAAAATTCAAATGATGACCGAACAGGTGTTTCATAATAACCGTAACATTATTAAAAGCACGTTTAGAAGATCGTCTCGTATTTTACCGAGCTGACATGTCAATGTATATAGCTGCTCGCCGCTGTTATCGTTTTGTATTGAATTGTTACCTTCAATAAAGTTTGGAAAAAAAGCCGCTCGGCGGAAGTTGTATCCTCTTCCGGTTTTCAAACTGCGCATGTGCGAATACTGCGCGTGTGCGAATGATTTATTCCGACCGAAATTGTGACCTTAGTGAACGTTTTTATATTCTGAAAACATTTTTCTGGGCCCATGTACACGGTTGGATTCTAATCCGACCATTGATCCCATCAAGATATTTTGTACATGTAACCGCGGCTTATGATGTCGACGCGCAACGTGGCGGGGGCGTGGCATCACGATGGTGGTCTCTCCATCGGGATGTCAGTCACCCATCACGATGGACGATGATATCGTCCATCGGCACAACCCTAGTCGGGAGCAGAATCAAAACACTCACACTGCCCAGCGTTCTTTTTATTATTTATTTTTAATACTCTCTGATGGATTTGAGAGTTGTATAAAAGTGAATCACCTATGAAATGAGGCTCTCAGTATGTCGAAATTATTATTATTATTAATACGCCCAGAAACAGCCAAATAGCATGGCTGTCAATTCTGCTAACAAGCCCCCTGACTCATGGTGAGGAACTTTACACCCACAATTCCTCACTTCACATGGGTCTTAGGGGCTGAAGGCGGGGCTAACCCTCGGCTCGCCACAATATGAAGAGGCGCAAAGATCTGTATGCTTATTGGTCTAGAGTGACATAGACGGGTGTAACAGAGAATCGGGCAATTTTTCAAAATAAAACATCGTTCAGATTCCAAAATAAATTAGACGGAAGTGATGTAAGTTATTTATTCTTTCTCTGCGGCACGGTACCAAGTGACCCACAGACCGGTACCGGACCGCGGGTTGGGGACCGCTGGATTAGAGGACTCGTGCTTGCATTTTGAAGATCATGAACATCCGGTCAAAGGAGCTCTCCATGCAGGTATTTTATTTAAAATTTACTGTGGTAATGTACAGAAACAAAATAAGTAAGAATGTGTCTGTCCAAATATTTATGGTCCTGACTGTATATGAAGAAAGTTGGTCTTAAAATTGCATTTCAATTTTCATTTCAGACTCAAATTGTTGCAAATCAGTAGCAAACAAATAAAAAATTGCGGTTGGAAAAAGCTCAAAGCAGTGAAGTAGCTGCTACAATCTGCGGGCCACAAGCTTCCTGCTCCGCTCCATTCTGATGCATCCACTTGCAGACAAATAGATCCATGAACGTCTTTGTTTTCCTCGTCTGAGCTGGAATATAGATCTAAACTGTACGGCTGAAAAGCTCTGATATTTCTCCCCATTTATGCTGCACCAGTAATGTTAGGTTGGGGTGTGAGGGGAGGTAAGCTAGCAGGAGAGTGTGTAAACAGAAAGATCTTGGGATCCAGAGAAAACAGTCCCGCCCACAACTCGGAGATGAATTTTAAATGAACTCTTGCCGCTATGACCTAGAAAACACAACAAGTTTTTGGGTGTTGGCCAAAATTGGCATAACCATAATTAAAAGACCACTGGGCAGGCTTTGGAAATGGATCGGAAGATGATTGGAGTGGGTCTTTAAAGAGTGACCTCACATCTTGCGACATTTTCAGACAAAATGTTGCAGTGTAATTTGACTGTTTTTCTTTACCTGATTCAATATCTGTATGGACTCATGAACAATGAAGTTTGACTTGGCTTTGTCTTATTTTGATTTTCTTTATTTAAAAAAGAATCCAACATAGTTTGTGTGCTCTGAATTATTCAGTATGAAAGAGCAAAGGAAAGTCTGTGACATGCTCTTAGGCACCATATTTTCTTTTTGATCATTTAGGAAATGTAATGTAGCACTATGCACTTCAACAAATCTACAATTTTGCCTTTTGTGCTGGGACTGTATCCCCCACTCCAAGTAATGACAATATACAAAAAGTAAACAATCATTTTGGGACAGTTGCTGTTTTTCTGATTGTCCTCAACTTGATCTTGTCCTGTCATAACTAATGGATTGCAAATGCTGAAAGGCCTTAGATGTAAAAGGTTAGAGGGCGTGTGACGAGAATTGGTTGGTCTGAACCTTGGAACAAGGGGCGGTCTGCAGGTTTCCCTATTATGAGTGCACATAGACGTGCACACTACTCCTCACTACTTAGTTTCCCCACTTTAGGGACCAATGAGACGGGTGGGCTTCATAATGATAGAGAAGAAAGAGTGGAGGGAGGAGGGGAGTTCGCATGTGTTTTCCCTAGGCACGCTAGCAGCTGCGAGAGAATGATTTATGCTTTTCTCAGAACTCTGGGATCTCAAAATGCTACATTTAATCAAGCACAATGAAAGCAGAGCAAACATTAAAGATGTTCCTCATAAAGCCCTCCATTTTTGATCTATTTTCCATACCACTGGGTCTGTGGGAATAGTGGAGCAAAGCTATCTTTAATCTAAATTTTACATGTTGAAGGGAATTATGAAGGCTGAATAAAAGGAATTCTATGGGAATTCCCATTCTCCATTTAAACTTAACATTTTTATACTGTAATAGAAAAAACGTGAAAAGTCATGTTCGCTTGAAAATCATTGAAATTGAATTTACTCTTAATGTGCACATGCGGCTTTGCAAACCGTCTTGGGTACTTTTTTTGAAGCTCTAACATTTCCCAGTTATCAGCATCATTGTGTTTATTATTTTTTTAATGATATTTTCATACCGGCCTGTGAACTTGTATGTGAGAAGTAGTGGAAGTGTCCTGAAAGGCCTGTCTGCAGAGAGCAGAAACAGGTGGGATCTTACACCACTGTGGGTCTGCACAACCTTTGACTAATGAGAGCAGGTGGGAATGAAGTGCCACCTGACTTTGATCAGACCTTTCAGACAATCACATATAGAAAGATGTTTGTGAACAAATATGCTTTCATTGGCTATAATGCATGAACATTTATTGTGAATGCAGATGCGTAACAAGGGCTTCACACATTGTATTCCCCTCTGAAACCATCATAGTTGTTCAGGCTGCATCAAAATTTTAGAGGAGGTTTGACCTAAAGTGTGCTCTCCCTTTCTTGGTAGGCTCTTCCATTACAATCTTTCAAAGGCTTGTCGTGCTTTCAAATGCCCATCTATCATTCTCTATTCTCCTCTTTTGCATGTCTTCAGTCACTCTTTAAGTGTGTTAAATCAACAGCCTGGCTTTCTCTGACGCCTTTAAGCTGTTGCCTGAAAGGTTTCCTGTTCAGATATCTTTTTGAGAAAAATTTATAAACAAAGTGAAACTAAGTTGCTTCTGAAAGCCCTCACAAGACATTTTATAGACACTGAACACATTTAGTTGGCACGCCCAAAAATATATTTTTAATAAAATTGCCTTTTACTTTATCCATCTATGTGAATATTCGTTAATATAACATCTTAATTTTGAGTATTGCTGTTCCATAGTTCAAAGAAAAACAGCTTTACAAAATAACAAATCATCACATTTTTTAACCTTTCTCTGTTATGTTCTGATTTTGCTCAAGATGTATACAAAACACCTTTTTTAACTTGAACTTTACTTAACTCCACCAGGAGTTACGGTTTTAAGTTGCTGCATCAATGACATTGTTGCACTAACCATAATTTAAATTCAGTTTAATACACTTGGAGTGTTTAAAAAAAAAAAAAAAAGAGAATTGTGATGACTACATTGTTGCTTTGACCTCATCTAAATTAAAGTCGCATTTTATTTAAATGAAAGCAGCAGTGTATATATTTTGTGTGCTCTTTTAGATCATATTTCCTCTAACTTTTCCCGAGTCTTTTTGGTAACGAAACACTACCCAGGAACTTAACAGCAGTTCCTGGATATATATCAGTAAATACTCAATATTCGTCTGGAGGCAGTTCTACTGACCAATATCCAAATATTCAGCTCCACACAAGGCAGGAAATGTGGCACTGGCTCCATGCCCACTCTAGAACCGTCTATCAGACAGGTATATGAATAGATTAGTATGCTCCCTGTGTTATTCCTGAGGAGGTTTTGAAAAATGATAGGGCACACTTGAAGACACAGCTGCCACCAGTGACATATTTTGTCTTGCACTATACTTGTTCTCCCTCCATAATACTCTACACGGCAACAGAACTGTCCTCTGTAGTTTTTAGTTGTAACCCTTGGCTACTTTGTTCTTGTCAAATCAATGCAACACAGATGCTTTTGGTTTCAAATTGCAAAGCTTTTTTTTGTCTCATGCTAGAACACCTAATTAAACAAAAAAAAAATTGAAAGCATACAAACTTTATTCAAAAAGCACATTTCATACACAGGGCTGCATGGTGGTGTCTGGGGTTTACACTGTCCCCCCAATTCAATACTCTGTTGGAAGTTTGTATGTTCTCCTCAGTATGAGGGAGTTTTCTCTGACCATACATCCTTCTTCCCACTGTCATAGAACATTCGTCAGGTAGATTGGTGACTCTAATTCGTCCCATAGGTGTGAGTGTGATTGTGTATTTCTGTGTGTTGCCCTGCGATGGGCTTCTCAACTATCCAGGGTGTACCCCGCCTTTATTTTAGAGCAGCTGGGATAAACTCCAGCAATCCCTGTGACATTGTACAGGACTAACCAGGAGGAAAAGGTGGATGGTTGGATTTCTTACACAGGAGCAATACATAGTGCTTTAATCAGACACAGAAAAAAATATAAGAAATAGATTTAAAACAATATGAAGGTAAAAAGTTCTTGAAATGTAATAAACTCTAAAGGCCGTACACAAAAATCTGTTATAATTCAGATGGTGCAACACAAATCAAATAAAACAAAAAGGCAGATCAAAATAGTTTTGACTTAAGAAGATAGATTTGTGACACATATAAGGTTATCAAGAAAATGATTCAATTCATGTCCTGCAAAGTATCTGAAAGCATCTTTACTGGGTTTAATTGTAACCTGAGCCTTCATCCGGTGACACTTAGGGTGTATTCTGACTGGACACATTTGGTCCAGGACAACAATCTGCTCCCTGAACCATCTTTCAAGGTGGTCTCAGTTCCTTTCCAGTTAGACTGAGCTTTGGTTCACACAGCTGAGTTTCCTCTGCTGTGTGCTCGGAGCGGAACAACTGATCCAAAAGGGCCACCGTAGCCAGGCTTTGTGTGATGTAAACACGGTAGCAGATCAACAACAAGGCACGACTCATTGAAATTTGGTCGGATGAATGCAGGCTCATTAAAACAACTTAACGTTATACACATTGCTTCTCACACCATTTTCCCGACAATTGAATGTGCCAGAAATCGATGCAAACCAAATTTAGCGTACTTGGTTCAAACCAATGGATTTTCCCGTCTAAATACACCCTTAAAAATTTCAGCATTTATAAAACATGGAGATCTGAAACTTATATTGGCTTCATACCATTGTGTGACATTTAAACGAGGAGTATGACTTTCAGAAAAGTTAAACTCATGGCAACAGCACTTGAGAGTAGGGGTGGGTATTAGCATTAGTCTGGCGATATATGTATCGCGATACGTGTACAATACATTTTGCATTGGACCCCAAGACTGTACTGGAACAATACTCCTGGTTTGTGTCAATACCTGAATATTATTATGCCTTTTATTGTATTAAAATGGTAAAATTAATTTTATTTAATGATCACAACATTAAGCAAGACGACTGTATCTCATATACAGCATATATAATTGTATATATATAATTGTTTTTACCGTAGCAAATTCATGGTGCTTTTCTTTTAGTAAATTAAGATATTTGTTCTTAGGAGCAGTCAACATTGTCTGATTTCCATAACAAAATATTTTTCAGTATAAGCAGGAAAAAAAACCCAGAATGAATGTGCCTAAACCAGTAAGGTTCTAAAAGTATCATTGGCTTTTATTTCCAATATTGCTAAATATAACTTCTCCAGTACTTTTAAATGGTTCAGGACCATGAACGGGTGCTTCAAAAAAGACGCCAATTATTTCCAGAAATGAGTGTGATGATGCAGCATGACAGTGTGAAGGAGAGGGCTTTAATGCGGCTTAGATGCTTTATTTACTTGACAGTCTGCACTGCAGCTCCATTTTCTCACACACTGAGTTTAACATGTGTTTCACCACTCATCGAAACGATATTGGCTTTTTTTCTGAGCGTTGTATCACTATAATTTATTACGAACACAAGCTGGTTCTCGCTGAAATCTTGTAGTTTTTTTGTGTGGCGTAGAGCTGCTCAAAGAGGCTCAGTGGGCGGAGCTGCCAACTAGCGATCAGGGATTTAAACGAGTCAGACACCGATGGACGCTCATAAATAATTAAATAAATATCGTCCTGACCCCTTTTGAAAACAATGCAAGTATCGCCAAGTTACACATCCCTACACAAAGTATTACTTTTTAAGGAAAATTTTACCTCTAGTCTGTCCTTATTTTTAGACAGATATTAAAAGTAGCTATGGTAACAATGTAAACTACAACTTAAAAATTAACATTTCAGTAAGTGTAGAGTAGATTTAAATCTTTTTACAAAATCATATGTAAATACTGTTATATGTACATGAAACATGTTTGAACTTTTCCCGGCATTTGACCAAACTTGTGAGGACAAAACCTAAACGTTCCTTCCTTAGCCTCACGCTTCTGTCAGGCTTAAGCTCTGTGAGAGTGGCTTAAGTAGCTGACCGTCACAGCTGAGGAGCTCTGGTAATGAGCTGTGATTGATCTCAATAGCCAGTTCTGAGTGGATTCCCCTTAGTTAATCTCTACTTCATCTGACTTGCTTCAAACATGAACACGCTGACTGATGAAAGATGATGGAAACGGCAATGATGGAGATTACATGTTCTACCAAACAAGCTGAAAGGAGCATACGATGTAAAGGTATGAAGCTGTCACTGATTTGTTTTACACGCCTGACAGAAACCTAACATCAACTTTGCTTTAACAAGTAGTATTTACTCATCATGCAGAACCTTTACACCTCTGAAGATGGGAAAACATGGATACTCTCAAGTAGGGGTGTAGGGAAAAATTGATGTATCATTTGGCACACAAAACAACTACAAGATCTCGAGAACCAGCTGGTGTTAAATGTTCAGTCAGCCTCGCAGTTTTTGCAGTTATGAGACATGCACTACTTAGTTTTTACTTGGGATGGGTTCCGAACCAAAACTCTCTGCCACGTAGCTGGGTGTATCAATGCAGATTGCTGTGCTTCGTACCGGCTCAGATAGGAGCATCGATGGATACTAGTTTTTACAGAGACTTCTGGGAAATATCCAGGGCACATGGATTATGGAATCGTAGACAGCTCCACAAAATGGCAAACGCACTACATAGTGCACCAAGTAGTGAGGGAATTCAGACACTACCTAAATGCTTTAGTACACTGGCAAAGTACAACTACCTGCACTGAGAATTATACGTCCCTCCTTTAATCCAGTTTTACCAATAAAAGACATATATAATTGGAAAGATAATCTCTGATGTTATCTGTTGAATTCTGCACAGCATTAATGAAACTATGGGACAGAGTATCAACTGAAGTTTACCCTGCCTAACTCAACAAGAAGGACTCCCAACTGGGCTGGGCAAAATAAATTATGGAGCCCTGTTGGGTCTACTCCATTGGTCAACCACCTGCAAATGGAAAAAAAAACACCCCCCTAAATAGGTGCACATTTAAGATCGAACAAAATCAAAACAGCCAACTGAAAAAATTACTCCCTCTAAAGTTTTTTATGAAAAACATAAAGCGGTTTAGGTGATAAACAAAAGATTCTAAAACCAGACATTTTAGATCTAAAGTTGGAACAGGGAGTTGATAGAAAAACCTGCTTCCAGTGGTCTTTAGAGTAACTGCAACATTTGGTACTTTCTTGCAATAATGAACACATCTTGGTTTGTGTCAAGTTGAGAAAAGGAAGGGCATTTCTGCAGACACTGTGCTTGAGAATGGCACCAGGGTGATCACAACAACCATATATGCCATAGTATAGGGTCAAATAGACTTTCACTACACTGTGAATAGTTTCTTTGTCTGCAAGTGCAAGAAAAGGTAATCTGAGGCCATTAAAGTTTAACTTCTTAAAACTGTAGTTTGAGCAATGTAATGGAACAGGAAGAAAAATCAGCCTGTTCCACTGTAGGACAATAGGTAAGTAGGTAATCAGTTCAATAAACATGTCCCCCCCAAAGAGACTGCTTTCAGTTATGGTGAAAGGGTTCATTTTTTATACAAATTATATATTTCTGTATCATTTGTATACATGGCAGAGTACCAACATCATTTTAGACAATTTAACCTTTTTGGAAAAACCCACTGTTAAAAAGCCTAAAATTGTTTTTTTAAGCTCTCTCACATTCATCTTTATAATTTGTGGGCATATTTTCCATCAGCAACCATCATCAAAATGACCACACTGTAGTCTAAACTATTAGCTACTGGGCAAAAGCTAGCTCCCTAGGCAGCTGCTCCCAAGGAGGTGCAGTTCTGTGAGTGACAGACTGATGCGTCGACATGTTATGTATTAATGATAACAACAACAATGATGTCATTTTGCAAACAGTAAAATTAGTAGCTCATTTCTTCATTAAGATACATACACGTACTAGTCTCTGATAGTTAACATTAAAAATTATTTTAGATGTAGTTTAAAAAATAATAATAATAACAAAGCACAAATATTAGACAATAGATTTAAACCCGATCATTAGTGTATCTGCTGTGTGAGTGAAAGGGCATGCTTACAAGTTGTTTACACTCCATCCAGCTTTAGCTTGAGTAGCAGAGATGGAGTAGGTCAATTTACTTAACCTTATCTAATTGAATGTTGTCACTGGATCAAAGGTCGCCACATTCCACACATGCAGATCAAACATCACACAGCACAATCAAAACAATTGGCTTCTCTGCATCAGTTAATCAGTAGCTTGGGGCTTTTATTCTCACAAATTAGAGGGGATAAAGTGGATGCTGGCTGTAGCAGTCCAGAAAACTACATTCATGTTGATGTCATTAGGTCAAGCTACAACTATAATTGTAGTTTTTTGACTCCTAACCTGATCCCAGTGTACTGGTAGTGCGGGGAAATTTTATGAATTAATGAAAAATATCTGAATGTACTGCCGCAAGTGGGGAAATTCCCGCTTAATAATCCTCTTTTACAGGCTTTTGCTTTTTTACGGATTTATGGTGCACACCCACAGATACCACGTTGTGTTCAAATGAGTTGGACACAAATAACAATTTGCGTCTCGCATCCATTAGTTTTTTTTTGTTTTTTACAAATGATTGTTTTCTTTTTTGCTGTTCTTAATTTGTTCTTGTTGTTCCAGCTTCTAAAGTCTCTTCTGGGTTTGCAGCATGCAGGAGTTTTTTTTTTGTACTCCTGACTACATTCTTTCTGTTAATTATTTTAATGACAAGCCTAGTTTGTCAAATCTTTCTTTTTGAATAGTTTAGTTTATGTTTTTAGCCGATAGATGTTCTTATTTTTGATGTCGTTAGCAGCGTTTTCATGACACATATGTGCAAAACTTTATCGAAATTCTAGAAATGTCTGAATTTTTTTCCCGCAATTACACTGTTAAATCATAAATGTGAATAAACACAAACCAACTCACATGATAAGAAAACATGGCGATGGATGTGAACAATACTTTGCTTGACAGCAGATACATTCATATTTCTGCCACGGCACTAGCCCTCATCATCATCTATCACAGGAGACGTCAGCGTCCTAATTCCGGCCACGGAGCGCTGAGCTCCTTACCCGTTGGAGCGGCTATGGATGAATTTTTTTGGGAAATGGTGATTTTAGAGAGGAGCTGTGAATCCAACAATTCCACATAAGTGCAACTTTTGATGAGTTGCGTGATGCTGCGGGACGTCTGGTGGCGCTCACACTGCAGTCAGAAGCCCATTGCCACTCGGTTGTTGGTCACGTGACTCAGTTAATTATAAAAAGGGTTTCCATTGGAGTTTGCGAAATATGTCAATTTCGAGACGCCTTAAAAACCATCTCCAAGTGAAAAAACATTTTTTTCCCGAAATATGTGATTTTTTTTTTTTAATTGTCTTGTTTCTATTAGGCAAATTTATTAGCGCAAATCCAGTTTCCTAATCCTAATGAAGATTATCATAAAACCATTTAATACGCCAGTCTGACGCTGGCAGCCCTTTTTCCCCTTCCTTTCAGCCTACATGTTTGTGGTGGCTCCCTGCTCATCACAGGGATAAGTCTATCACTTTCTATCTGTAAACTTTGTTTCTGCCTCTCACCTCCCATTATTATTGCAGGCAGTGGGATCAATCCCCACCTCCTCACATCATTAAAAGTTGGTTACTGATTCATACTGGGCCATTCCCAGAGTTGCATTCGGGCTAACCAGAGTTCAGACAGATGCTGATTAAACAGAGCAGGGCACTGCAGCAGTTGTGTAGCAGTAGCCAGACCAGTGTGTCTCACTGCTTGAGTGCCCATCAGAAGATGAAGAGGTGGGAAGGGCATGAGAGCCCATTAGCTTCTTCACAGCTCAGCTGCTGCAGTGAGCCTCCTCTTACACAGGCGCTCCCTTTGCCTCTTAACCCCCCCACAGACTCTCCTCCACCTTCACTCCCATTCTGGTGGGGGCTTCACACACATTTTCCCATGCCACATTGCTGCACACACCAGTTTGAGTGTAAAGCCTTACCCCACAGGGTTGCAGCAACTGCAGTGTTTCAGACGAACATGAGTCGGTGTGTTGGGATTCTTTGCACATAAAGCAATGGTGGAAATGATGAAAAGAAGGATTGAGGGAAAAGAGGAGTCTGGGGCATGAAAGGGGGTAAAAGAGCTTATGTGCTCTGAAATCTCTTTTGATGCTGATGTGGAGATTATTACTTGAGAACTGTGTTAAGAGGCAATTAATTAGGGTAATGTTTCAGTTGTAAGGTGGTGTGTGTAAGGGGGGTGGGTGGAACTGTGGTGGCACTTACAAAGATTTCTCACAACTTCACTGAGGCAGATTAGGAGGCAAAGTCAGTCATTAGGAGAATCAGTTGTTAAGAACCAGACCGTGTGTGTGAGAGTGTGTGTGTGTGTGTGGGGGGGGGGGGGGGGGGCAGTCAAGAATGGAATGTGCCTCTCACTACCTGAGCTCATACTGGACTCACAACAGGTTTATTCTTAGCCTGACCGTAGATACAAAGCTATCAGTCTCCACCTCAGTGACTCCAGATGCAGTTTGAGCAAAAAGCTGCATATTTGATGGGAGAGGACTGACCTGTCATGTAGAGCACATGGCCAGCACCCACAGCGGAGATGAAGAAGAGCCTCAATTATAGGGATGCGACGATTCACATAACCCCCACCCCCCACCTATTGGCTTATCCCGTTAGAGGTGGCCACAGCGGACCAGCAGATGCAACCCAAAAATCAAGGTTTGAACTAAATCAGGAAGCGCCAAAATGCTGGTTTTCCATAAACCCTGCCTTATCTGCTGCCGATTACCCGGATCAGGTGAGTTTAGCCAATAAGGAGCTTCAATGGCAAGTTGGTTGGGAAAACATGTAGGACACCGGCCCGGTAGGCCTGGAATTGGGTACCCCTGATAAAATCATGGGTAAAGTGAACCGGATGCAACAATAAAAAAAAAACATTTTTTGGAAATTTGCTAATAAGTAAGTAACAATGAAGAAAACCCTTTCAGTTGGCTAATACTAAGCCTGATGTAATGAATACAACAATGAGTAATACATTTTCTTGAATTTAGAGCAATTGTTGACACTTTTAAGGTAAACATATGCAGAAGGAATGCAATGATGCACTCTCCCCTCCGATTCGCTTCATTGGTGTAACATACAGTTTTTAATCGAGAATTGTGGCATTCCTGCTCCATACCGACTTTAACTCTAGATGAAGACATCATGGAGGACTTAGCTGCACAATGTCAGCACTTCTAAACAGTAGTCAGGAGGATCTTCTACACTCGACTCCTCTTTTAATTTCAAACTTTGATAACATGATCTGGATGACTTAGAAACTTTATAGACTTATAAACTTCGCTTGATGCTTTCGGCAACAATACTTAAAGTTTACAAAGAAATAAGGTAATGAATTACAACTCTAAAGATAAATGTGAAAGATTTATTGATTTTCCTGTTAAACTCAGCACTAACCTAAGAACCTAACCAGTGACGGGTGATTCAGTTCAGTACTGTTGTAATGACTAGAGGGAGTACTTGCTCTGCAGCCTGGTTTATGTCAACTGATCCACCCTACTGCTGACCTGAGCCTTCTTGGTCCGCCCCTGATAGATGTCTTATCTTTGCAGGACACTGATTCCTTTGTTGTTTTGTATTGGTTATGTTGATAGTTGTCCTTCTCGATTTACTGTCACTACTCCTTAATTTTTTTTTTTTTTTTTACTATTAGTGTTTTTTTTTTAGCAAACACTTTTATTTAAACCAACTTAAAAAAACAATTCATTTTAAGTAGACACTAAGTCAGAGCCCATGCATTTAGAGTTGACTACTATGAAGAAAAAGGTCAGACTAGATAATCTGTGAGAGAGATCATTTTTTTTTAAATACACAAAGAGCTGCTGAATTATTTATTCTTTAGCATTATGTTAAAAGTTTTAGGTATCCCACAACCACATGTTATTTTTTTTTATTTTCTCCAAACATTAATTTCTTAATCTAAACCAATATTTATGACTTAATTTTAAATTGCCTTAGGTTAAACAGTTCTCCAACAGGAACACATTTAACCAGAAATGTTTTATTTTGTTCATAAATTATTTTTACTATTAATATTTGTAATGTCGACTACATACAAATCTATTGAGAGGTATCTTCAAAAGAGCGCCACCATCTTCACATTGTCATTTTTACATTTTGTACCTTGTCTTATTTTAAGATTTCAGATCCAATTCCAAATCGTTAGGTAGTATAACTTGTGAACTCATTCTGACACTGAGTGAAACAGCTCCTGCACATCTGCACATAACACTGAGTAGTTCCAGATCCTTATCTTACACAACCCATCTTTGCGTCCCTCTACCACTCTTCCTGTCACACTCCTGCGTTCTATAGCCCTGGCCTTTTTTATTGTTTCAAACTTGAGTCCATTTGCTCCTTTGCTCCTCAGACCCTAAACTGATCTTGGGCCCCTATCCCCACTTAACCTTTATGCACTTGCCTGCCAGGTGGGGCAGGAATGTTAATGGAAGCTGTAAGTAATTTCAAAGGTGATGGAGAGCTCCAACCAGAGCATCATGCAGTGACAGAAGCTCTGGCCTGACGAGAGTTATGGTCATTTTGGTGGAGGGCGCATGCTGCTCTTTTGGCCTCCACAGCCTCTTCTCGTAACCTGAGCCTAATATTTTTTTAGGGTCATGCCAGGCTTTGTGACTGGTCATCTTCAGTTTTATGGGAGACTTTCTTGATTTTGAGCACCCATTATTAGCATTTCTCCTGTAGTCTGGAAACAAAAATAATCCCTTTTGAAGATGTTTTTTTTCTTATTTACCAATTCCATTGTTTGTTTTTACTCGTGCCACTGTTCAAATATTTATTTCAAAGACATTTCTCACCTTTAGCCTTAGCTCTAAAATCTGCACCCTGGCTTATTTTAGTGCTTTTGAGATATTGCTTTTCTGAGATTTTCTGTATTTTTAAAGGAGAAAAATCAAACTAATCTCTGCCAAATATTCAGTGGCTGAAATTGATCATAACTGATTAGTTTTTCCTATAGTAATTTTATTAAGCAACATAAATATGTTCTCGCACACCCAATTGTACATTTGATTAATCTGTCTATTAAGCATAGCATATTGCCAACAACATGGAAAATTGCTTGGGTTATACCTGTTTTTAAGTCAGGGGACAAAACGAAACCTGAGAACCACCGTCCAAAAAGCGTTCTACCAATTATTTCAAAAAAATTTAGAAAAATGGGTCACAACACAACCAACCATACATCTCAACAATGCAGTTTGGTTTCAGAAAATATCACTCCACTGATACAGCCACTTGTTATTTCCTCGAAAATGTGAAACAGCTGCTTGCCAAGGGAGGCTTTGTGGGTGCTGTATTCCTTGATCTGAAACGTGCCTTGGACGCTATTAATCATGATGTTCTCCTTGCAAAGTTAACTTATTTTAATTTCTTGAACAGTGCCCTCTGCTGGATGAAATCATATCCCCGTGACAGAAAACAAGCTGTACAAATTGAAAATTCACAGTCATCATTTCTTAGTTGTTCAGATGGAGTACTTCAAGTCTCAATGTTGGGGCCACTTCTATTTAGCTTGTATGTGAACAACCTGCCAGATGTTTGCATGAAAACAAAAATACAATTATATGCAGACGATACAGTTGTTTGTTCATGCCAAAACAAAAGTTGAAGCAGTTGCAGTTCTGTCTGGAGCCATGGTTCCAGTCTTTCAGTGGCTCCAAAACTCATGCTTACATCTCAATACTAAAAAGACCGTCTGTATGTTTTTTTCATGTCAGCCAACGAGGGAAAAACAACCATCTGTAGTGGTCAATGGGGAGCGATTGGAAGTTGTAGAACAATTTAAGTATCTTGGCGTAATCTCTGATTCAAACTTAACTTTTAAAGATCATGTAAATAAAATATCCAATATTGTCAAATTTAATCTGTCAAATTTTAAGTAAATAAGGTCTTCTCTGATTACTGAGGCAGCAAAGGTTTATATGCGTTCAATGATTTTTAGTCATATAACGTATTGTTTTACCACATGGTCCCAGACAAATGAAAGCACTTTTAAACCCCTCACGTCTCTGTTTAAGAGAAGCCTGAAAGTTTTAGACAAAAAGTCTCTGCGTTATCATTACTGCGACATTCTAACCAAGTATGGCATAATGGATTTTAAAAGTTATAAAATGTACATGGATGCCTGTCTCATTTTTTAAATTTTGAATGGGCTGGCCCCTCCCACCTTATTAGATTTTATAATTAAAAAAGCAAATGCTAGAATAGGCACCAGGGCTTTAACTCGAGGGGACTGTAATGTTAAAGACACAGGACTTAATTCAGCCAAACAGTGGTGTCAATCAGAGGTACACAGTTATGGAATACGCTGCCACAGCACACTAGAAACTGTGAAAACTAACAGCTCTGAAACAATGGCTGAAAACATACCAGTCCTGCAGACATTGATGTTATTGTTGTTTTTCTTTTTTTTTTTTTTTAAACTCTCTTTTTATTGTAAATAACCTTTGTGAATATTTTTACCACTAATATTGCGCTATTGTATTGTGTTGTAAATGTAACTGTTGAACGTTTTATCCTGCCTTAGGACAACAGATGACATTTAGTAACTCTGGCATGTTTATGTTGAAGCAGCTGCTAAAACATTGTTTAATATGCACTGTCCTAAGTTAAATAAATAGATAAATAAAAATAGCACCTTGATCTGTGTAAAATCTGGAAACGGTGGGCAATGTAGACATGACACTGGGAACGGTCTCTGGACCTCCATTCAACTATCCCTGAAATTAGTGAGCATCTGCTTAACTAGCAGTAAGTTTGCACAAATTGTCAGGACTGAGATAAGACCTGCCATTCTGCCCAAAGGCTTCAGATGGCCGGGTCCCCTGTAAGACCTAGTTCTACAGTCAAGTTGTGGGCTTCACAAGGTGAGTTTAGTGCCTCAGAGCTCCTTGTCAGTTGTGCAGGTGACGGCACTAATTGGGCCTTGACTCTTGTATGCGTTGGAAAAGGACACAAGGATGTGTTTCCGGCATATTTGATTTTAGATTCGTCCACAAAAATTATTAGATGCACCGTGGAGCAGGTGGTTCATGTTTTGAAATATAAAAATGCTCTTTGTTTTGTTCCTTGTGCTTTCCGTTTTGCACAAAATAAAACATTTCCATCTTTTTTACTAGAAAGCACAGGAGCCAACCACTGCAGGCTGTAACTGACAGATTAAGTTGAGGCGTCAGGCGTTTGGAGCTATTCATTATGTTTTTATCTGTGTGCTTCTGAATAGGCACACAGATAGACAGGCGTGTCACTTGTTTATGGTGCTTCCACATTTCTGTGACCTTTTCCTAATCTCTCAAACTGTTTTGTGGCTTCAAGATGTTTTCTGAGGAAGAAAAACAAATTAAGGATCGGATAAAAGTAAACTACCCATTTTGTGTTTTATTTCAGGATATTTATTTTGAATGAAAGAAAATCATGTAACATAAAAAACCTTTTTTGTCAAATTGAAAGGAGATCATCTGGCGTGAATGCTAACTTCATGTAAGTCTATTTTATGAATACAGAGCATTTCCTAAGCTGTGTGTATTACTGGGATCATATGCTGCAGTGAAAGAGAAAATATGTGTGGAGGATCACTGCTGACAGAGAGCTGATGGGGTCTGCTCAGTTTAAAGTGTCAGCATGAGGCTGGGATTTTAGATTAGACAGCCAGAAGATCTTCAATGAAGACGTGCAGTGGGTCTCTGCAGTCAGAAGTAGATGAATTGACTACATGTGTGGTGCTTTGGACCGAGGCTTGTTAGCACAGGTATGTACAATGTACAATGTCATCCATGAGATATGAAAGCTACATTTTGGGCAGTAAAGTTTTTTAAATATAATGAGATGGGATTTTTTGCTTGTAGGGAACATAAAAGAAGCTCATCAATCATGACCATGAATATTTTTCTTCCTTTTTTTAAAAAAACCAAATCACTCTACAAAAAGTTTTGAACTCAATGACATACCCCTATTTAACTAAATTCTCCCCTACATGTATAATAACATAATATGTACACAAAAGCACATTGGAGCAAAAAAGTAATCACAAATTCTGCAAGTTGTTCCACTCAAAAAGTGGAGTTTGGTTTGTAACGTTCATCTTAGAAACACTTTTTTAATGGTGCAGAAAACAAGTATTTAATCAATAACAAAAGTTTACCTGAATACTTTGTTTCGTAACCCAGGTTTGTCAATAACAGAAGTCAAAGATTTTCTCTAGGTCTTTAACTGGTCTGCACTGTAGCTTCTATTTTGGTCCATTCCTCCATTCAGATCTTCTCCAAAGCTGTGATGCTTTGGTGCTGTTGCTGGGAAACACTCTTTCAGCTCCCTCCACAAATTGAGGCTCAGAGACTGGCCAGAACACTCCAGAATCTTCAAATGCTTCTTACATAGTCATTCCTTTGATGCCCAGTTGATGAGTTTGGGATCATTGTCATGGTAGAAGACTCAGCCACGTTTCATCTTCAATGCTCTCACTGATTGAAGAAGATTTCTGTCCAAAATCCTTTTATACATGGGTCCATTGATCTTTTCCTTAATACAGAGCAGTCATCCTTTACCTTTTGCAGAAAAACACCACCAAAGCATAATGCCCCCCCATGCTTCACAGTGGGCATGGTGTTCTAGGGATGAAACTCAGAATTCTTCTCCCTACAGACATGGCGAGTGGCGATTATACCAAAGAGTTCCATTTTGGTTTGATCTGATCAGATGACCTCCCAATCC